>NC_141690.1:161285729-162485729 GCF_964263255.1 Lissotriton vulgaris
ACTGCAGCCTTGAAAACCCTACCTGAAATTTTTTTTTTTTGTAAAATTTTTATTTATGAATAGGAACAAGAAAGATAAAGAAAAAGGGAGCTGCGGCGGTCCCCGCACATTTCCCCACGCAGGGGGCACAGTCAGAAAATAAAGAGCAGCGGCAGTCCATGGTAGCGGATGTGCATCGAGTCCAAAGTCAGTCAGTGCCATAAGCCGCAGTGCCATAGCGCCGATCCAGCTGTCCTAGGGCACCGTATGCTATAGAAAGTTGTAGATGAAATCTGCCTGGCCCATTAGTCCTTGTATCTAGAGTGAAATCCTTGGGCCCTCCTGCAAGTACCTCCACAGACCCAAGAACCAGGAAACTAAACACCCCCCCCCACACCCCCCTCCCCCCAGGGTGGTGACTCCATACACAGCAGGCATACACACAAGACGCACACTAGATCTGAAATAGGTGCAGTGACCGCAACGAGGCTGGGCAGACTGCCGAGGGTAAACCTTTAGAGAGATAGCTAACCAGGGGACCCCATCTGAACTGGAAATTCTTGAAGTTTCCTAGGAAGATGTCCGCCGCTCTCTCCATGCTAAGCAGCTTCCAGAGCCGCGCGTGCCACAAGGAAATTGCTGGCGCTTCCTTCTTCTTCCATGCAGCGGCCAGAGTAAGCTTGGCCGCCCCGAGGCAGAGCCATAGGATCTGTTTGTCCGCACGTGTCTGATACTCAAGGTCTGGTCCACAAAGGCCCAGCAAGACAGAGGCCATAGAGTCCTCCACAGGGTAGCCGAGCATGTCCTTGATATGCGAGAGAATTTCCTCCCAGTACGGTCGGATTACTGGGCAATCCCACCAGATGTGGCGGAAGTCCCCAAGGAGCCCACACCCCCTCCAGCACCTATCAGAGGTGGCCGGATATATGCGATGGAGTCTGGCTGGGCACATGTACCAGTTCATGATCGTCTTGAGGTGGGCTTCCCTTAGATGTAACGAGTGATTGAATGCCGCTAAGTCCCTCCACAATGCCGACCATTCTTTATTGGAGATATCTCTCCCCAACAACTCCTCCCAGTGTCCCATGTAGCGAGGGCGGGGCGTCACCGTCGATGTAAGTAGGAGCTGGTAAATATAGGAGATGACCCCCTTCATGGCCGATGTCCGAAGTATGAAAGCCTCGAAGGGTGATGGGGGTCTCGTAGCCGCCTCCAGCACCCCAGGTGATGTGGCCCAATGAAGTAACTGAATATGGCGATAACATTCTGACGGGGGACCCCGTAGTCCCTCATGCAGTTAGCAAAAGTGAGGGATCCTGGCCGTGAAAGAGATGAGTCAGAGCCCTACAACCGCCCCCCCTCCACACATCGAAGGCCCCCTCTCGCAGCGCCGGTGGGAAGGCCGGATTGAAGTGTATAGGCGTGAATGGCGAGGGAAATGTGGTCCAGTGCTCGTCTGTGGCCAACGTGTCCCAGACTTTCAGAGTGGTACTCGTCGGGGTACTTATATAGGCGTTCAATGGCCGATCCCTCTTGGGTTTCCACGCCAAGTCCCAGACTGATCTGCCAGGAACGCTCCGGTCCATGTGCAACCAGTGCTTCTCCGACGTTTGTTGGGACCACTCCACCAGCACTCTCAGTTGCGCCGCTTTGTAATAAAGCTGCAAGTCAGGAAGTCCCACGCCCCCTTCCTTCCTCGAACGTCGCAGGACCGCAAAGGAGAATCGCGCCCGACCCCCCTGCCATACAAACCGCAACAACTGTGTTTTTAGGCGTCGGAAAAAGTCATTGTCGAGTGGGATAGGCAGCGCTTGGAAGAGATACAGATATTTAGGCAGAAGGACCATCTTAATGGCGTGGATTCTGCCCAGCCACGATAGTAATTTAGGTTTCCACCGCTCTAAGTCCGCTCGAGTCCTCGCTAACAGGGGTGGGAAGTTAGCCGAGAACAGTTTTCCCACCGTCGGCGTCAGATGTACCCCTAGTTAGATAATCGAGCCGGTAGCCCAGGCCAAAGGTGTCAAAGGGCGCACCCGGTCCATCTCTGATTGCGAGAGCATAAGATTCAGGACGTATGACTTATTGTAGTTGACTTTGAAGCCGGCCACCTCCTCATAGCGCAGCAAGGCCTCCCTGATACACGGTAGCGAATGTACCGGATCCGCGACCGAGAATAAGATGTCATCCGCAAAGAGCGTAATTTTGTGTTGCTCTCCTGAGAACGGAACGCCCCGGATCCCTTCGTGCTCCCGGATCGCCATCGCCAATGGTTCGATGCTTAGCGCGAAGAGAAGGGGGGAAAGAGGGCAGCCCTGCCTGGTGCCGCGAGAGTGCGGGAAGAACGCCGATAGATGGCCATTCATCGCTACTCTAGACCTGGGACTGCAAAAATTCGCCTTTATCATAGTGACGAATCTTTCCGAAAAACCGAAGGCCTCCATAGTCTGAAACAAGAATCCCCAATCCACCCGATCAAAAGCCTTTTCGGCGTCAAGCCCCACAAGGACCGCCGGGATTCGGAACCTGTCTGCTTTTTCTATTAAGTGAATCACCCTTCGCATGTTGTCATGGGTCTGGCGCCCTTTGATGAACCCCGATTGGTCCGGGTGTATAATCGCCGGCATCAGATCTTGTAGCCTGCGTGCCAGGATCGCGGAGTAAAGCTTAGCGTCGATGTTAAGGAGAGCTATGGGGCGGAATGAGGAGCAATGAGCGAGGTCCTTCCCTGGTTTAGGCAAAACCGTTATCAAGGCCTCGGCAAGGGAGCCAGCGGAAGAGCCAGTACTGGCCATATCATTAAAAAGCGAGACGAGAAAATCGCAGATCTCTGCGGCGTACGACTTGTAAAAAAGGGCGGTGTAGCCGTCAGGCCCGGGTGATCTGTGGAGCTTCAAAGCCTTGATGGCGGCCAGTACCTCCTCTCTGGTAATCGGGGCCTCCAGCAGCTCGTTCCACTCCTTAGACACCTGGGGAGTGGGTAAGCTCCGCAAGTACTCCATCGGCATGAAGGCCATCTCCCGCATACAGACTCGCTAAAAAGCGGCCAAAAATGGCCGCTTTTGTTTCGTCACGATGCTGCAGAACGCCCGACGCATCAGTGATCCCCCCGATATACTCACGCTCTCTTTTATCATGCAGCTGACGAGCCAGGTGTCTTCCAACCTTATTCCCAGAAGAATATGATTGTCGTCCCAGCCTCAATAATGTAAATTCTGCTCTGTTATTATAATGCGCCCTCAGCTTCCCCCGGACCGCCGCCAATGGCCGGAGGGTCAATCTCGAGGGGTTAAGCTTATGGTTTTGTTCGAGGACCGTCAGCTCCGCTTCCAATTCCTCCCGCTCCCGGCGCCGTAGGCGATTGAGATCTGCATTGAGGCCCAAGCAAGTGCCCCGAATCGACGCCTTAAAGGCGTCCCAGGTAGTGGAGACCGAGGTATCAGACACGGGATTGAGCTCAAAAAAGTCCCTAATGGCTCTTCGCAACTCCTTACTAGAGGTATCGTCCCTGACCACCGAGGCTGGAAAATATCATTTCCGCTGTCCATCGCCAGCCGGCGACCAGTGTAGGGTAAGCACCAGCATGCTGTGATCAGAAACTGATAACGGAAGAATGGTAGAATCGAGGACTTCTCCTCTAAGGGCCTGACTAAGGAAGATATGGTCCAATCGTGAATAGGAGTGGTGAACATGTGAGAAGAATGTATAATCCCGGGATGTAGGGTGTGTGGAGCGCCAGCTATCGAACAGCCCCAAGTCCCCAACCAGCTGCTGCGTCGAGGCAGAAAACACACCCGTGTCGGCCCTGTTGGCCCCAGAGCTGTCTACTGTTCTATCCCATACCAAATTAAAGTC
Organism: Lissotriton vulgaris; assembly: GCF_964263255.1. Lineage (NCBI taxonomy): Eukaryota > Metazoa > Chordata > Amphibia > Caudata > Salamandridae > Lissotriton > Lissotriton vulgaris. The sequence continues at coordinate 161,289,561 of NC_141690.1, forward strand.
CCCCATTAGGAACAAGTGCCCCTCAGCAAAGTCCCCCACCCTCTGCAACAAGCTTTGTAGGAACCCATTCTGACCAGCATTGGGGAGATACACCACCACAAAGGTATACAACCTCCCTCGTACAAGACCTTTCACCATCAACCAGCGGCCTTCCTTATCATTGCGCACCTCCATAGGCTGAAAGTGCAGCGCAGCGCGGAATAGGAGAGCCACCCCCTATGCTTCGTGGACGACGAGGACCTGTAAATAAGGGGAAATGCCCTATGCCGAAGGCACAGCTCATCTTTGCGTGCTAAATGAGTCTCCTGAAGCCCCACAACATCTAATTGATGGTCATTCACATACTTCCATACCTTCTGACGCTTTTGCGGGGAATTCAGGCCCTTAACGTTCCAAGTTCCTATACTAACAGGCATAATGAAGCAACAACCTCGTCCTCGCTACAGTCACCCCAGAGGTCCCCCCCCCTCGCCTGTAAGTCCACCACCCACAGGAAATGCAGGAGAATATCCTAAAGAGCCTCCCCATTCACCATCAGTCTGATAGGAAGTCTTCAGCGGCCTCAGTGCCGACCGCAACCAGCCCACGCACACCACAGCCACCCGCGCGCGTTCCAACCACACACTCCATTGCTCAACCATGTCACCACCCCTGTCCCCCCCACCCCTTCTCCCCACCAACTCCCCTGTCCCTCCCCACAAAACAGGTCCCCCCCAGAAGAACCCCCAACACAGTACCATACCCAACAGATAACAGTCCCAGTAGAAGGCAGTTCGAAAGTCCTCCTGGGTTGGGCCGGGGGTCCATAGTCGGAGCCCCCAGGGACCATGGACCGGGGTGTCTTCTCCAAAAGTACAATCAAACCCACGGTACCTGAAGTCATGCGTCCCTCCGGCACATGCCCGCTGGCGGCTGAAAGATCAAGCAGCTCCTGAGCTGTGCTGGGAGGCCGCCGACGTCGCCGAAGCCACCGAGGCTACCGCGTCTCCCCTCTCCTGCCGACTAGTCGAACGATCAGGCCGCCTGGTATCCAAGTCCGGGCCCACCCTTTGCCATGAGGATGAGCGCCTGCGCCTCCGTGACGGCGAGCCGCCTGCTTCTTGTGAAGGGGACACGTCATCCAGGCCCAGAAGATCCTTTGCCACTTGGAGGGACCGAATCTGCGCCAATCTGTTCTCCCACCGAAAAATGATGCGGAACGGGTGGCCCCAGGAGTAGGAAATGCCACGCTCCCGAAGGAAGGTAGTCACTGGGCGGAACTCCCGCCGTTTCCGGAGGGTCGAAGCCGCCAGGTCCTGGTAGAGCTGTGGCCTGTGCTCCCGGAATTGCAGTGATGTGATGGTCCGTGCCTTCCGTAAAATGCGTTCCTTCAACTGGAAATCATGGACACATACCAGAATGTCCGGAGGTGGCCCCCCTCTCCTCGGCAGCCCGACTCTATGCACCCTGTCCATTCTGATTTCCTGGACGTCTTCGTCGCCCAGCACCTGTAGAAAGAAAGCCTGGACATAGCCCCTGAGATCTCCCGCTTCTCCGTCCCATGGCACAGCACGAATGCGGATGTTGTTCCTGTGGGAGCGGTTCTCTAGGTCCTCCGTGTGGGATTGGAGGTCCAGATTTTGCTCCGTTAACCGGATAATGTCCTGCTGTAACTGGTGCACATCGTTCGCCATGCTCAGATCGTGATCTTCCAAGGTAGCCACCCGTTCCCCGATACCGTCCACATCCCGCGGCACCTCTCGGAGGCCCGATGCCAGTTGGGAGCGTAGCTCCGAGATGTCTTCCTTGATGGATGCGAAGAGCTCCGTCATGAAGGCCTTAGTTGCCGGGGCCTCGTCATCCGACTTTTTAGGCGACGCGCTGGGTCCCGGGGATGCCGGGTGTTGATTAGATTTCGCCGCACCATCTTTCCCTGGCCTTCCCTTGTTACGGGATGCATTCAACATCGTGGCGCTTCTCGCGGAACGCTGCGTCCTCCTAGTTTCAGGTGAAGACTCCGGTATTCCAATAATCTGCTACCGTCCACCGTTGCCCAGAGTAGCTACGGCACACAGTCTGCGCTTTCGATCCCTCCACAGGGGGCCTCCCCGTGCGGGCCCAACGCCGCTCCGCGCACTCTTTCCTGTAGTCACAATGGGGGGAGCGCGGCAGTCTCCACAGCGGGCCCCCCCGAGGCCAGGTGACCACGACCGCTGCTACAATCCAAGGCAGGAGCGACCGGTAAGCGTCTCCTCATGCATTCACTCCGCACTGCCTTCGGGCAGCTATGGAAGCACTAGCCCCTCCACTCCAGTAGGCCTCGCTCCGTCACAGCCACCCCACTGCCTCCGAGCCTGGCCTGGGCCCTCAGCTGTTGGTAAGACCCAAAGAAAAATCAGTAGAGCTCATCTGTCGACTCTTCTCGAGCTCCACCGGCACTCCCGACCTCGGTGCAGCCAGACCGGGCCCACCGCAACGCGAGCATGGGGATCACAGGTCCGTGGGCCTCAAAGCAGCCACTCCCCTCCTAGGCCAACCACAGGTGTAGCCGTGTCAGCTCGTGGGTCTCAGACTCGTAGGATGCATCCCCCTGTGTGGCAGCGCAGCTCCGCTAACCCTGAAGGTCAATGGGTGGCCTGCGAGGGGCCCACGAGCACCAGACAGCCGCCCTCAGCCCAGCAAGGCCTAGCAGAGCGAATGGTGAGAGTTCACTGCACCAAAGAATCCTCTCTGCCCCCAGGGCCGATCTGGAAGCACCCCTTCCGCAAGACCGGCAACCCTCACTCCGCCCCAGCTACTCCGCACTGTCCCAGGGAGCACGGTCCCCTAGCAATCGGCCGGCCGAGGCACACAGTTCCTGGCTCTCCCGAGGGCACCACCCAGTTCCTGCTCCGAGCACTGTCTCTAGGCTCGCACTCCGGAGTGCGGGACCCAGCCCGCCGCCCCCGGGGTACCTCGACACCAACACCGCCGCCGCCGGGTCCGGGCACTCCGCTGGCTCCACTTCCACCCCCACGGGGGTCACAGCTGCTAGGGAGGGAGACCCCCCGTACCTCAATCAGGCTGAAGCAGCCCAGGTGAAGCGAGGGGAGGGGGGGTCCAGCGCCGTCCTTCCGCCGAGTCCCACCGGTCCGCTCCGCCGGAGTGCACCAAACTGCTACGGCCCCCGACTCCAGCGGCGGCCCTCCGCTCCAGCACTCCACACTCTGGTCAGTCCGGCAGAGGAGTAGGCGCCTCGCGTCTCCAGACCGCTTCCGTCTCGCCGCAGGGCTCAAGCTGAACGGCCGCCTCCGAGCACCGGAAGTCCAGCCTCCCCAGTACGCCAGGCCGGGGATCGCAGGGCCGCACAGCGTTACAGCTCTAGAAGCCTCGTCGGCCCTTCCAGCTCACTCGTTCTTGGCACCGGAGCTAACCCCCACTCCTCCGGGGGCCTAATCTGACCCCGTGGGGCCTCAAAGCTCGCCGCTGTTATAGTTGGTCAAGGCTAAGCAGGGCTCGGCGCCGGAGGGACTTAAAGGACGTCTCACTCCGTCGCCATCTTGGCCACGCCCCCCTACCTGACATTTTGACTAAACTTAGAAGCTGATGCCATTGATCGCAAGCCAGGATTCATCAGCTAATTTAGGGCCAGGTGTAGGTCGCCAATTACCGGTCGGTAACGGACGATTTCGGCCGTTACCGACCGGTAATTGGTTTTTGAGATGTAGGGGGCCCATAGGAATCAATGGCAATTACCGAATCGGTAAATACCGATTCGGTAATTACCGAATCTTACCGATTCGGTAATTGATTAGGTAAATATACCTACATCCCGATTGCCACTTCTTAAATACCGAATCGGTATGATTAGGTATTTAAGAATCGGTAATCTGGGATTACCTACATCGGCCCTTAGTCTTCTGGCATTCTATTTTCCCATAATGCATAGGGAACACACATCTGTTTTTGGTAACTTTGGTGGTAGATGGGGAACCAAGCAAGGTTCATTTTTCCATGAAACGTTTGTTAACGGGGTTGCATTTTCACACAGAACTAAGACGACGAATATCTACCAGAGTGCCTTAGGGTTCAAGAGGTACAATTTTAATGCTGGTAAAAATTATAGGACAATAATATTACTGCAAAAATATTCTGATACTGCTATCATAATTCACCAATAAAATCTGCATATTACTCTGAGCATTAAGAAACCAACACTGGTCCTGCAGACAAAGTGCCACTATACCGTTGGATCGGGCTGTGGCATTTAATATTCAGTTGGATCTGAAAGGTAAATCAAAGCCACAATGTAACTATTTTCATTTGTTTAAGTCCTAAAGGTCCTATTGAAAGTGTTCTCTTTCGGGCCCATTCTGCTTTTTGCAACAGTTCTGCGACGGTGCTGCCCGGTGCATTTTTGTCAACTGAAAATCATTCTATTTCTGTATGTTGTGTTAAGGGCTCCGCAAGTGTTATCTGCTCTGCAGAGTCAGGGTAGGGTGCTGTCCTAATTCCTTGCATTAAATTAACATAATGCAATTTCCCGAGTGTGCTGACATTCTAGACAAATGTTGACTAATTTGTTTCAAGCATGTCATCTTATGCTGAATCATGAATCTTTCTCTGCAAAGGGTTTTACCCAGTGAAGGTTTTCAGTTTAGGTTATATGTGTTTGAAAACAAGCATTGGTAAAGGCAATATGTCCGGCATTTTCAAGTGTTTGAACTATGAAATGTATTTATGGGTATAGTCAAGGATGGAGGTACATGCAGATTATTGTTGTGTACAGGTTTTTCTGATTTGTGTTTGAGTAGTTGTTAATACAAGTATTGTTGGATTGCTTGGAGTGTTTTAAATAAATAGATGAGTCAGTGAGTCAATGAATAAATGGTACCAATGGCTGTCACATCATGCAGCCAGGTACATTCTCACAATTTCAATATTCTTACATACAGGTAGCATTTCATAGGTTGATGGCTCCTGCTCTGTGGAAGAAACGTATACATTGTAATCTGTTGCAAGCTTTGAAAGGGCAGTTTGTGTATTGTTTCTACAGCAGAACATATAGACTAGGGCAAATCTTAGCATTGTTTAACCAAGTTCCAAATGGGAGCTGCCCAGTAAAAAATCAGCTTATTGTTTGTCAAAGCACTGCAAGCATTTACACTGAGTACCAACAGTGCTAGAGTGTTTAACCTGAAACCAAATCTCAGGAACTCAGGGACTCAGCTCTGAAGTGGGGTTCACAAACTACAGTCAATCAATGAGCACTGCTCTTAACATGTTGAACAGGTTGTGGTCTGGTGCATGAACCATGCCTAAAATAGCCAATAGCCCTATACTAGTGTTAGTTCCTCTGCCTGACGCCAACATGGATGCTACACTGAACACTGCCCACTATCTGCGTGGTGTGGTACCAGAATATCATTGGCAGAATATTACCTGATATAAATATTGCATGCTAAATATCATCTACAGAATCATCAATGGAGTTAATAAAGGAAAATCTACAAAAAAGGAGATGATATATATTTTTTAAAAATATTTAGGACTTGATATCAATGTCAGATGACATTTGTGAACACGATATTCTGATATATCTCTTTGTGGAAGAACGCAGAGTGCAGCATCTGATTCGACCAGTAAAAAATCCATGGTATTCATTGAGATGGCTTACCTACATTAGCTCTGCAAAACAGCTACTCTTTCTCCGACAAGCTTAAAATTGTGATGTAATAAAATGGATGCTCTCAAATAAAAATTCAACAACTCATTTGCACTGTAAATATGTTTTAGGGCTTACAGATCAGCATTGGAGTACACCAAAAGGAGTCTTGGAATTTTCATTGATCTTCAACAAAAAGACAAGGAAGCATTTGGTTGGCTACAGGCTGGAAAAATCTACCATGTTCTAGGGCAACGGGAACTAGTTGACCTTTACATTCAGGTACAATGTATTTAGATTTGATGTTAGTTATTTAATATCTACAATAATTCTTAAAGCGGTTTCTAAATTAACCAATAGAAGCACAATCTGCACAGTCTCCATAACTAATTATTTTGGGAGTACAGAGTATCTGCATTCCTGTTCCACTGATGTGGTTTTATTTATTGCATGCTGGAATTGGTGTTGAGAAAGCAATTAATAACGGATATGTTGTCAAAATACGAATTTAGCACCTTAGAGTGCCATCCAAACATTGGTTCCTATACTGTAACAACTGACAGCCCATTTAAAATCTTCTCACTCTGCACAATCCTATTCCTTAATTTCTATAAAATTGTGGGACATATAAAGGGCCTATTCACACTGCTTGATATACTCGTGTATATTCACTAATAGTAAATTTACTATTACACTTTTGAGTACATTGCTACTTTGAACTATTCACAAAATCCATGTGTAAAGTTACTCAATGTGTAGACTTGCATGTCTCCTCCCTTTAAGGGTGTAAAGTTAGTACTGATAAAAAGGGAGGGTAGAAAATCCAGCACCACTTAGAGCCAACCTTTGATACTGCATCACCCTCCCATCGAAAAAAAGGCTAGGGACTTAAAATCGAAGAACACAAGAAATAGTGTTAAATTCGTTCCTTAAATTATTTTGACTTTTTAAACATATATACATATTATAGCCATTTTAAATTTAAAACTAAATGTAACTTTAATTTGTGAAAAATACTTTCTTTTTTTAAATTTGTACTACATAAATAAATATATTAATATTACTTTAGGTTGGATTATTTTGTTAATAAATCTTTTTAAATAATGCTAATGTAATTAAACATATTTGATTTAATCATTTGTTTATTCAAAATGAAGCGAATTATGTAGTATGTTTTTCTTTTGTTCTACATTTAAAATAATTATCGAACATTAATTTGCAATCATATTTAACTAACAACTATATTTGTAATTGTTTTCAAGTTTAATAAAAAAATTTAAATGTCCCCTATACTTTAACATACAGAGCTCCCCAAGTTAAAAAATTTAATTTAAAATTGTTTCATAAAGGGTTTTATTTTAAGTCTGTGACTCTATTGATTTCCATTGGAGACTTTTGCGGTATCTGTGGTTGGCCGTGTGTGGTGCTGGATGTGCTCCAGGTCTGAGCTGGAGTACATTTACTACTATTTTGTAACCTTTTTAGCAGTAGTAGATTTAGAAGTGCAGTTTTTGAAAGCAATGGGCTTACTGTTTTGTGGGTGGGAGATTGTTCCTCCCTAAGTCCCTTGTCTCTCTCACATGTACTACTAAGTATCAAACTTACAAGTGTGACAATCTCCCCATAGAAAGTTAGAGGGGGTGGAGGTGGGGGTGTAGATATACGCTCGTAGCCCTGTGAACAGCATTCTGTAGTACTTTAGTAGTAATCTAATAGTACATGTAAACATTCTACAAAATGCAGATTGTGAATACGGGGACAAGTTATTACATAAAAGGAAAAAAACTAATGTTTGTAGGAGGACCACCCACCATGGTTTGCTGCTTGCCATAAAAACAGTTAAACACTAATAACAGTTTTTATGGCTGCTGGTACTGCAGATAATTCTGGTTTAGATCCTTGGTGTGGTCCTGTAGTATCATTATAGATGTGGCCACTAATTGTGTAGCAGAAACTGAGCCAGTACACTGCTCCTAATACCTGATCAAGTGAATGCATTTTTGCTCACTATTATCCATGTCAGGAAAACTCACTGAGGTGAAAGTCCCTTCACTTTTCTAAACTCCAAGATATTTAATCCTCTGCCTTTAGGCCTTTGATCTGTTTCTGATGTTAGACAATCTTGATAGCAAGAGTTATCAATACCCTAAATAAATGGAAGGTACATTTATTTGGCAACAGTTCAGTGCCACAATGGCTTGCTTCCAGTGTTCTTGTTTATTTCTACACCATAGTATAACTTTCAGGATGCCATCTGGTCTTGTGTGATCTCCAAGTCCTTTTGCCTTCTTACATCTAATACATTTTTGACGATGAACTGAGTGTTAAATCCTGTATTCTCACCCACTTATCTTGGCTTCCATGCACCAATGATTCCTTCTTCTTTATGTTGCACTAATATATTATTGTTCTAAATTGGCTTGTTTCTATATGGATGAAAATCAAGTTGTCAATGAAAATGCACATATCATTGTCTCTTTTGCATGTGGGCCATGTCCCTGAATACAAAAGAATAATTTCTCTTCACCATACAGTGTTGACCAAAACGGAAAGATATGTTTAATTTACAGAGAAACTCCTGAGTTTGCAAATAATTTGCAGAATTAATATTTCCAAATAATTCTTCTATAAGAGGATATAAAAGATTATTTTAATCAAAGCAGCTTAAAGACAGTGCAAAAAAGATTTGCTGTAGCTAGACTAAATTTACCTTGAAAATCCAGGTTAGAATGTAACACTGAACCCAACTCAGTATGATCCATTAACATAGTGATCATTTTAGAAGATATGGTTTTTGTACTAAAGTGGACTGCCACACCTCACTGGCTCCTAAACCAGCAGGTGGGGGTTTCTCCTGTTCTGCCTCCTCAAGGCCTTTTACATTTAAAAAAAATTAAGGAGAGGGTTCTTACTATGAACCAGAAATCTCCGTCATCTTGGCTTTGGTAGAAGTATAAATATATATGGGGCTATTTTACACATACAGCGCATTCTCCTTGATAGAGCAGGGCACACCTTTTAAAATGTCAGTGACTGCACCCACCTGCAATGGAGCGTCTGGGGGGTCCATGGGACCCCTTTTCCCCGCCAGAGGGCTGCAACAAGCGGGCACTGTCAGTGTGCCTCCTGAGAGCTTCTTTGCTTCTGCACCCGAACGCCCAAGTATGTAATGTGGTGGACCACAGAGGCAAAGGGATTTCCTTATTTCAATGGGCCACGCCCCCATGCAAATGAGGGACCCCTCCTGAAGATAGTGCTGGCCATCGGTTTTACAGATAGGGCCGCACAAGTGTCTGCAACCACTTCTGTAATACCAGCGTGCTCCAGGGGGCGCATGAAGCGGGCGCAAACACCATTTGCACCCCTGGGGCACTTGTATAATTCGGCCCATGATTTGGGCACTTCCCAACCAAATCTCTCAGGATTTGCGTATTTTTCACCGTAGTAAAAGTGGATCAAGATTATTTTAGGAAATGCTTAGAATTAGTACACGTGTGGCTTAAAGATTGTGTCAATAATACTAGATTTATCCTATATGGGCTCATGATCCACTGACTTTGTAGCAGTTCTGTACTTTGAAGTATTTCCTGTATCCCCAAAGAATAAAAAGATAGTTGCTGTCTTGTGCTATCAAGCCTGCCTGGCTTCCATTAAATCAGGGTCACCCTTAGACCCTCTTCCCCAGCCAAACTAAGTATCATAAACCCACATTAACTCCTGAACACCTCCCTATGCAAAGGGCTGCCGCCCCAGGCCTAGAAGCATGCCCTTGTCCTCCCTTTGCTCCAAAATCCTCACCTGGACTCTGCCAGTCTGTCCAATTTCAGACCCAATTCATTACTCCCTATCTTCTCTAAAGTACTTGAGAAACAGGTCAACTCCCAGCTCATCGCATTTGTGGAAACCCAGGACACCCTCCACCCTTCGAAGTCCAGTTTCTGAGCAGTGTTCAGTACGGAAACTACCCTCTTGGGAGTCATGGAACACATAAGACAACTTGTGGATTCTAGCGGCACAGCCGCACAGATCCTATTGGATTTTAGCGCGGAGTTCAACACTGTGTCCTCTGGCATTCTTTTAGACAGACTGATTTTTCTGGGTATCCACTCAGCTCTGGCATGGCTCTGCTCCGGCATGGCTCTGCTCTGTCTTGTCAAACCGCACGTTGCAGGTCTTTTCAAATAGCTCAGCGTCGGAAGCTCTCCCCTTGTCCTAAAGCATTCCTCAGGGTTCTACCCTCCGCCTGTTACTTTTTAACATCTACATCCACCCGCTGGCAGACCTGGTTGAAAGCTGCAGGTTGACTCTGTTCTCTGCGCTGACAACACCCAGATTATTTTCTCTCTGTCATCAGGACCAACAGTCAACTCGGAAGATCTTAACTTGTGCCTCAGCCTGGTCGCCGCTTGGATGAACACCAACTCCTTGAAGCTAAATGGTGACAAGACTGATATTAATGGGCTATAAGCTATAAGCTCCAGTAAGCTCTGTCCAGTGTAGCGTATGTATTTTTGGCGTCTGCAATTAAAGAATAACCAATGGACAAAAGCTGTCAAGCAAATCAGATGATCTTGGTTTCATCATTTGCCATTGAGGCATCTTCCACTCCCCATTTGTCCTTCTTTTTATCCTTAGATAATCAGAGCAGTATTTGATTTCTGAGTGAGGCCTCATCAGACAGAATCTCAAGTCCGTTCTGCATAACAAACCGAAATTAAAAGTGCATTCTGAAGAAACACTTTCACGAGCTCAAATCCACCCACCCAAGTTCATTAATGTTAACAGTGATAATCAGCAAAGTGCGGCTGATTGATCACCTCCAGTGTGAATGGCTGATTGGAGATTGCCTATAAAAATAAGTTATTAACTGGGCATTCAAATTTTGCACTCAACAAAATTACTAGGAATTTTGCCACCATCTATTAATGATATGTAAATTCCACCTGTTTGCGTATATATGAATATGTAAATCCATTCATGAAGCTTTTGAAAAGATAAAAATTTGAATTGTGTGGGTTGTTAAATAACTTACTAGAAGTAGTGCTCAATCAAGATAAGATCAAGGTTACATTTGGTTTCAACTCAAGGATTTAACTGGATGAACATAATAAATAATCAATATATACTAGTGATAAGGAAAGTCATTTGTGATTTTTGCAGAGTTTGATTGGAATGCACAGTTGAGTATAAAAGGTAACTAATGGTATCCTTTACAGATTAGCCGAACAGAGCCTCCACTGTACATTGGCTGGATTCTGTGCCAACAAACTCATAGTCCCCTCACCTCAAATACAGTTGTTGAGGCAAATAGGAATCTGAAAAGAGAGACTGTTGTAGACCTTTAGCCTGGTGCTTATCCACCTCATGGTTGCCAATTGAACTGGTGGTTCTCCCTATTTAGTTTGGTCCTTTTGACACACATTAAGTCCTGTTCACAGCTACCTGGAAAAGGCTGGTGGTCATACAGCTTCAAAAACGGCCTTCAAACCCCGGGAAAAGCTTCCAGTTCATTAGTATCATTGATATTTTTATTGTGAAATTAAAATAAGTTGGCAAGTAGACTGCGACAACATACCAAAATATTTCTGTCACATTGACTGAAACATTTTCGGCACATGGATCCCATCTTGGTCTTTTGTCAGGCAGGCATAAGCGAGGGCCTCCACCATACCACCAGCCTGGCATGCCATATGTACAACACAGTATGAGCTCTAATGTCTTTCTTCACCATCAAAATTTCCAAGCTCTGTTCAATGAGTGCACTCACGAAATGGGCAAATATACGTAGGCATAGGTCCTTCTGGCTCATGTTGATACTAAGTTGTGTTAAAATGGTTAAGCCTGTTTTTCTGCAGCTTCCTGTTTTCGATGTTCTTCAATTTTGTTAGTAGTTAGCTAATGTATTAAATATTTTTTAACTTGGTTTAGGTATTATAGTCTTTAATCTTTTAATTGTATTGATTATTTTTAATCATTGCTCACACTCAGCACCTCCTTCAAAGTAAGTCTTGAGCTTGTTCCAACCTACCTAAAGATGAGATGTTGATACTTTTAAGGAGGTTTTCGTTTATTTTTAGTTTTCCTTTGTGTGGGTCATTCGGAAAGTGTTGTGGAACCATATAACGGCACTTTGCCATTCTCTTCCCTCAATTTGATGTGAACTTTAATTCTTTTCATGCTTATTTTGGTATATTAGGTAGCCCAGGAGGCTGCACTTTGTACAGGAGATCCAAAGTTGGTAATGGAGCTGTTTGAAGGTGCAGGAGACATTTACGCCAATGGTACCAGAGAGCGGGAGAAAGCTGTGCCTTTCTATAGGGTAGGTATTGCATAACCATACCTTCACATTTATACAAATTATTTACAACATGCTACATACTTGTTTTATTATTTGTATAACCTTTTACAGTTCAAGCATGTTTGATTATTTTTAGGACCGAGCTCTACCTCTTGGTGTGAAAACTGGAAACCGAAGAGCAGAACTTAAACTATGCAACAAACTAGTGGAATTACTATTAAATTTGAAGGCCTACGATGAGTGCCATGACTACGCCAAAGCATCTCTCAGTCTAAGTATTACTTTGGGTAAGCACCATATGAGGTCTGCAAAAGTTCTGGAAAATATATATAGCAAGTGGGTAAATTTTTTTGTTTCAGTTGAACAGCAGACTTTTAATTAAATGCTGTGTTATTCAGGTGAATTAATCTTTGTGCTTCCTTATCAGTCCCTAAAATCTTTAATTGCACTGTTTCAGCCCTAGGTGGATGGGTGCTGGCAGTGCTGTTTTTTGTGTGAATATGATATAGTCTAGTTAATAGAGAAATAAGTATTAAGCACAAACATATTTTACATAAAAGCATTTTGCTAAAAGATCAACGTATGTAGCTCCCTAAATGCTTCTTTTATTGGAAATGAATGCTGCAATGTACTACATATCGTGCTACACAAACAAATGATGGACGGAAAACTGAACATACAGTCACTCCCAGTCAAGCGATCTGGGTTAAATGCATTGTTCTTTTGCTCACCATGCCACCCCAGTTTATACCCAGCCTTATGGGAACAATACAGCCCGAACTGCCAAGCCTGGTCCTTCCTGGGCTGGAAACAAGCACCTTGAGGCTAGTTTCGGGGTATTACCCTTCATCAGCCAGGCTAGCTTGAATCCGGTGGCAAAGCGAGCAAGGGACCCACGTCTGGGCACACTCATCCTACTTAGGGCGAAAAGTGCTACGCAAACAAATGGTGGACAGAATGCTGAATACATCATACATTCACTCAGAAGTGTGGCTCAGGGGTTAGAGGCGGCAGACCCGGAAGCTGAGATCGGCCCTGGACCAGGGTTCAATTCCCCGCCCCGACGGGGGTTGGGCTCAATAATTCCACGTACTCGATAATTCTCGCTCCGGTGCCTACTCGACTCACGGGTTCACACTCTGCAACTCTGGGCAATAGCTTGCTTAATCTCCACAGCGGCGGGATGCCTGGCTTTCACCTTGTGGATACCCTGCCGGGGTATCTCACAGGGGAATACCAGGACGGGTTCCCTAAGCAAGCGCATAGATGCCTGCGATGTGGGCGATTTGCGCTATATATGTACATTTACATTTACAGTCAAGAGATCTTGGTTAAATCCATTGTTCATTTTATCACCATGCCACCCCAGTTTAGACCCAGTCATATGCTAATCAGTCTTGACCCTGTTCTTTACGGGAACAGTCCAGCCCAACTGCCACGCCAGTTCTTTCTAGAATCGTAAACAAGCATCCTGGGACCAGCTTTGGGCTAATACCCCTCATCAGCCAGGCTAGCTTGAATCCAGTGGAACAGTGAGCAAGGGACTCACATCTGGGCATACCCCCCACTTAGAGCGAAAAGTGCTAGGCAAACAATGTACTACATATCAGCACTACTTTCCACCATACACTGTAAAGTGGAGTATCCACATGGTATACTGCCAGCCACTAGTGGATTAAAGGGGCCATCTTAGTACACATAGCCATAATACAAAATGTGTGCTGGCACCTAGATTGCAAGGTTTAGGGAAAGTCAGGCGACTAGCACATAATAGTAATTTGTGCCCATTCTATAATTTTCTTTCACTATTTTATATGGTAACACACCTCAGGATCCCCTGTCCTTTTTTGTGCAACAGTTGACTCATACTCTAAAACTGGAATTTTACAGATACGTTAAGCATGGGAGCTGTACCCAACCCTTGCATTCATAGAGAGCCCTCTGAAGGAATATAGTTGAGTTGCAAGATAGGTCTGGTGTTACAAATACATACAGGATAACCCCTTATTTTGAATACCCCATCTAGAATTATACATTTTAGATATTTTAGGACATTATTTTAATCCTACCGTCACGCCCGAGGAAAAATCGACTGGGAAGTCTGAGTTGTTTCATCTTTAGGAGGAGAGCTAGTCCTTTTCATGGAACACATCTACAACACCGGGGGCACTATACAATTGTCCATCCCAAGTATCTGTGTTTCTAGTAGAATTTATAAGCATTGGATTAGGTATTCAGACCCACACCTAGCAAAGAAATGGCAAAAGTATGTTACCATTCCAGACTCAGTATAACAGCTTTGGATCGGTGATATACCACCCAAGCTAACCGGAATTAAGTAAACACAACCCCCGAAATGTGTTTCCTTTTGACAATGTGCATCAACAACACTAACAACACTCTATATCTGCTTACCCCAAATGTCTGTTTTTTAGTCGATCACTCTCAATGGGTAAAGCTTCTCCTAAGAGTTATAAGTAAAGTTATTGTTATCACAGCTACTACAAATTAATAATAATGTGTGAATTCCCTGCATTCTTTCTACCTTTCCTCTAAGAGTTTGTAATTGTATGACCCCTGAAGGAAAAAGTTCTAGGTCATATGGGAGAGAGGACACTGTCTTCATATGATCTGTGACTGAGTTCCCATGTCTGAGTGAACCATGGTGTGAAAATGTGTATTGGAAGGATCTCAGCTCATTCTTGGTAGATTGGTTCAAGCAACAAGGCCTTCCTCAGAGAAGATGAATGCAGTATATATGTAACAGCAATTCAACTTATAATGGAGTTAAGGAATTAAGAACTTGAAATGTCAAATCAAGTCAGTAAAATTGCATTTTAGTTATAAAACTGAATACAACCTGACATTAGGGTCGAACTGTATAACGACAATAAAATCTCCCCTTAGTTAAGTGTTAGATGTATCTGTTGGCGTGGTTTCCCCTGACGTTTTGCTTTCTGACCTTCTGTTTTTGACTGTATTCTGAACGTTTTTGATGGCTTTAGGTTTCTGTGCACATTTACAACTGCTGACCAGTGCTAAAGTGCATGTGCTCTGTGTTTAAAAGGTAATGGAATTTGGTTTTTCCATTATCGGCATATTTTATTTACTTATAAGTCCCTAGTACGGTGCACTACATGTGCCCAGGGCCTGTAAATCAAATGCTACTAGTGGGTTTGCAGTACTGATTGTGCCACCCACATGAGTAGCCCTTCAAACATGTCTCAGTTTGCATGAGTGGCACATTTAGTGCATAGTCCAGTTCAAACTAGCCCCCGGAGCCATTGGCTCCCACTCTGGCACAAAACTGGACTAAGGACATGGGAGTAACCTGCCCCCTGTCCAAACCCTCACCTGGAAGGGTCCCCTAAATCATCCCAACCCTTTCCTTAGGGTACTTTAGGGCTTACCTGTGTGTAGGTCCCTAGATATGTCGTGGGACAGGATCAGTTCAGACACCACTTCACCTTCTATCGTCTGGGCACTCTGCACTTTGCTGGACTTTGTTTGGGTTCGACTTTGTCCCCCTTTCAGCCAGCTGCATCGTCTGTGCCTGTGCACCATACAGGAACCTTCCAAGGCCTGCGGGCATCGAAGACAGCTGAAGGAATCTCCCTTGAAGTGAAGGAGTCACGTTCCTGCATCTGCAGGCACCTCAACTAAGCTGACCGGTCTGTTGATGCTGAGTTCCTACAGACTCCGAAAGGTTCAACATTACAGGTGATGGTTCTCCACAGCTCTCACCAAGTTTGAGGCCGGTATCCCTTGTGGGAGCTGCAGAAACTAAACCCCTGTACACCGCGTTGACTTGCCGTTGGCTACCTTCCACCAAGATCTTCGGGCTCCAAGTAGCCCCAACCTCAAGCATCGCCAGTGACCAAAATCCTTGTCCACACCGCATCGTTGCACCATGGCCTGCCTCTTGGTGAGCTGATCGAGGTACCTCCGGCCTGTGGGTTTTGTTGAAGTTCATCTTTGTTTCGTTTGGGCTCCCCTGATTGCTCGGGCGTGCCCTGACTCCACTACTTGTGGTGAGTCCCCTGGACCTTGCTGGTCCCGACATTGCACCTTCTTCGACTTCTATTTTGTTTGGAGTTGCCAAGGACACCGACCCATCAACTCTTGACATCCAACGCGGGACAGCTCATGCACGACACCTGGTCTTCCACACGTCGCCTAGTCCTCACAGCTGCAGAGTCAAGGTCACTGGCAACTCTCCTGCAACTCCTGATATCGGTGAACAATCATCTTCCAGGTCTCCGGTTCACTCCTGAGTGACATAGACTCTGTCCCCTCTGCTTGCAGGTACTCTTCAACTTGAATCCATCTTCATATTCCACCGGACACTTTCTCCTTCTCCAGAAGTGGCATTTTCATGAAGTCCTCCATTGGGTTTGACAGGTGTTTCCGACACCACTTCACACCTATGCACCCGGCTTCCCTGGTGTAGATAACATAGGTACTAGGGTATCCATGGGTGGGATTGGCTCTCCAACCATCTGTCTTCCACAGGTTTTCTTAAGCGTCCACTGGGAAGGGTCATTAGGGGCACATACATCAAAGGTTTTTGTGATCGCAAACAGTGCGGTTCACAAAAATCGTTCGTTTGCGATCGCTAAATGGCCTATTGCGATGCATGAAAGTGTTTGGGATACAATTTTGAATGCATTGCGATTCCTTAAATGCAATGCAAGAAGCACTTTGAAATAGCAATTTCGCTATTTGGGGCCGCAAATTACCAAAGAATTAAACTGGTCTGTAATTTGCATAAAAATTGAAAAATGCAATAAAGTGCATTTTTCTAAGTTTCATGTTGCACACACACATGCTGTTGGGGCATGTGTGTTCGCAAAATGGGTGCATATCACAATTTAAGGGGTGCAACAGGGTGTTCTGTTGACACCCTTGAAATTGCATGCGCATTATGTGAGTACCTATTGGTACTTGCAAATTGTGCATGCAATTTCCCATTCATTCCTATGGGCCTTTAGGCCTATAGGAATGAATGGGAAGCCATTCCTTAAATGCGACTCGCAATTTGCGACTCGCAATTAAGGAATGTTTAGGAATTGCTATTTTTATAGCGATTTCTACGTGCATAGGCTTTTGTGAGTCCTTAAATGCGATTCCTTAATAATCGCAATTAAGGACTCGCAAAACCATGTCCTTTATGCATGTGCCCCTTAATCTTTAAAATTGCAACCGCGAGATACATGTTGATGTGTATGGAGAACGCGGTCGTGTTCCAACCGCTTTCTTAGTATATGATTTGGTCCGCCCCTGGGGTCCACTCTGTATTCTGTGCTATTTACTCAATTTCTATTCAAAGTCCTGTGTGCATTGTGCATATCTCCAGGTAGGAGATATCTGTATGTTTTAGGGAGTGTGATATAATAAATACATATTTTAAAAAATACATTGTGTGGTTCTTTTTCACTTAATCTATACCTATTAGATTGCATTCTGGTAAAACAAGCTGCTTTATACTCCTTCTGGACTGAGCTTGAAGGCTGCTCTTGACAGCTACCACTTAGAGAACTTTTTAAGGTTGTCTAAGGCCTCTTAAATCACCCTAATGGCTGTCTGGACTGGTGCAGGGTGCCCACTTACATAAGTGGACTTCATATACCAGGCCTGCCTCTCACACTACTTGTCAGGCCCAAATCCTCCTTTTTATGACTTATAAGTCACCCCTAAGGTAGGCCGTAGGCTGCCCCATGTGCGGGGTATAATTATTTAAAAAGGAGGACATTTGCCTTTACGTTTTACATGTCCTGGTAGTGAAAACCTATTACATTTGTTTTTCTGTACTGCATGGCCATCTTTCCCATAGGTTAGCATTGGAGCTGCCTTGTAACATTTTATAGGTGTAACTTCCAATTGGGAAAAGTTGGGGAAAGTAAGTTTGGTGTCACAATTTAAAACACATTTTTGTGAAGTTGTTTTTTAAATTGCAGGTCTGAAAATGCTACTTTTAGAAAGTTGGCATTTTCTAGCTTTAACTATTCTGTGCCTCCTGCCTGTCTCTAGAATACACATCTATGTTGGATAACAGCTGGGCTTTGTGCATTCCCTCTAGACAGTCATACTCAAAGGGAGCTGAGGTGTGCCACTCGCATCCTGATGGCCAATGACGAGGCTGATGTGTCTTCCTGAGCTAAAGTGAGAGGGGGAGCTGACACTTGCACCTGAATAGGGCTGCGCCTGTCCCTACACAAGGGGTTGCATATGCCCTGTAGTGAGTCTGAAGCAAGGGCATGAAAGGGCAGGATATTTTACACTAAAAGACCTTTCTTTGAAGTCTCCTGACTTCATAGGCTAAAATTTGTATACATTCTGGACCTCTGACACCATAAACCTAGAACACTTTTGGAACTAAAGGCATTTTACTAGGAAGACGAGCTGCCAGGAGGGACTGCCACTTTGCTGCTTGCTTTGCTGTGTTTGTCTGCTGCCTCCTGTGTCTTGCCGGTGAGTGAGAGGACTGGACTTGACCCCTGAATCTCTAACGATTCCCCAAGGGCTTTTTGGCCTCGCCTCGCCGCCTGTTTCTGCAGTGAAAGACTTCACCTGCATCTTCCTACCAGCACCTGGATTCTCTGTTGTGAGTCCTGCTCTGCCAAGTGGTGCCAAATTCAGTCCTGGGCTCTTGGAAGTGAGTGTGTAGTGCTGCAACCCAAGAAACCAACGCAGCAACACCGACGCATGACTGGAACCAGCACATTTCTCTGCGATATCGCTGCTGCCTGCACTGAAGCCATGGACACCGCTCACCAACTGCGTGACACAATGACCATGACTTACAACGCAGCCACTACTTTGCTGATGCAGTGCCTCTGCATCACCACTGTAGCACAAGTCTCTGACACTGCATCGCCAATGTCTGCGATGCATTGTCCTCGGACTCCACTGCATCCCCGGTCCTGCGTGGCTTTGCACCAATGCATCATTTGTGTGCTGCACGCAGCGCCTACAGCCCAGAGAATTCAAAATCGCCACATCGACTCAACGTACATTTCTTCTTAATATCGATGCATCTATGACGTTGCTTGACTTTGGAAACATCTCCACCTTTGCTCAATGCATCATCCCCGAGTTTCGACGCAGCCAAGGTACTCTCAACAAGTCTACATGACTCCTGAATTTGGCATGCCCTCCATTGCTGTCGGACTGAACTTTTGGATTCAGCCTGGTCAAGCGCAGCTAGATATCCCTGGTTGGAGCAATTGATTTCTAAGCACTGGATTTTTGTTTAATCTTGAAAAATTCATACCTTGACTTGTGCATGTTGGATTTTTATAGTTTTGGTCTTGTTTTACTCCGATAAATATTGGCTATGTTACTAAATTTCTATGTAGTACTTTTGTGGTGTTTTCACTGTGTTACTGTGTGTGTGCGTACAAATACTTTACGCATTGCTTCTTTAGTTTCGCCTGCTTGCTCTGTCCCAAGCTCCCAGAGGGTGAACACAGATAAACGTTTAGGGGCTCATTTACAGGCCAAAAGTGCAAACTAGAACATCATATTTACGAGGTCAATCAAAGCCACTTTACTTGGCTTTGAATAGTCTCATAACTATGAGGTAAGGCAAATCAGCGCAAGCCCCTGTGTTGTCTTACTCTGCGTCAAGTATCCATTCCATGTGCGTTGAGGTGGGTGTTCCCACGCAACTCCCCAGGGTTTTGACGCATTCCCAGATTTACAAGGACTTGTAAATGCATCAAAGCCTTATGCCGTACAGAGCAGGCATACCGAGGTGAAATGTTTTGATTTCTCCTAATTTTTTTCTCATTCCATGTACACTGAACGAGGTAAAAGTCTCACGGGATTGCTTTATCATGCATGCAATGCAGACACCTTTGCACCATGGTGCAAGAGTGCCTCCGTTGGTGCTAGGCAGCCAAAACTGCACTTTTGCAATGTGAAAGAACAAGAATACTCAATATATCATAAATACAGCACATTTCTACCCTTTCCTTTTGATGGTGAGCAGCTTGGCAAAGTGACCTGCTGCTCTGCGTCAAAACGTCGTAAATGAGGCCCCTACTGTGTACTACACTTACCCTCACTAGGATTGTGGTTCCTTCTTGGGCAGGGTTTATACCTCTGCCAACCAGAACCCCAGGGTCTCATTTACAAGCAGGTGTACAAAAATCAAACGAGGAAGTGCAGAGGCAGTGGTGATAGAATCACCCTCCTAGACATTTTACATAACCAATGACATTCTATCAATGTGGGGAGTGAATATTTCTTAGTTTTTTTAGACTGTAAAGACCTGTTTATTGGGGAAGTGAGGAAAGCTCTCTTTGCAGGTGGCAAAAGGAGAGCACTATGTGCTTTTATAATACCCCTCACACACTATGAATCCCATAGTGTCATGCTTCATCATAGGGGTCTTCCCGTCCCTCTACCGGGCGGGGCGTGCTACGACCTACGAACTACGTGGGAGCACTTTGTATGGTGACGCTAGGCTATGTGTGGTGTGAGGATGGTGATGGGTGATAGGGGTGTAGGGACCTAGTTAAGTGTAGTGGTGAAAAAATCGAAAAATTAAAAATTCCCTGGCTAGTAGAAAAAATATATTTTATTAACTTCGCTGGCTGGGAAGAGTAAAAAGGGGTGATGAAAGTAGAAGGGAGTACGTTATCTACTTGGTCGACATGACATGTTTCGTAAGCAGACCCCTCCTGCCTACTCCTCAGGACCTCTGGAGGATCCCTACTGACAATACTCAATTGTAACTAAATATAGTATGCCTAAAGTCCTAAACTTAGTAGCAAAAATAAGCTACTAAGTCGTGCTTCTGGGCTTGAGTGGGCCCTTGGTGAAGCGGGAGAAAAAGGTTTACCTATTGTGGTCCCTGTAAAGAGAAAAAAAGGAGGAAAAAATACACATGTTGTAAAAAAAACACATAGGGAAGAATGTTTGCATATTAATCACGACTTGCTTATTTGCGTGGGTCACATTGTAGCATGGTATCTTTGCGAATGTGAAGTTTCAATCTGTTCTGGTCATGCTAGACAGAATAGGAATTATAGTCGTTTCATATGTTGCGTGCCCCACGAAACGACTGTATGTACAGGCCGTTTGTATTTACTCTTTGCTTTCGACCCGTTTTACAGAAAACGAACCAGGGTTTTGCCTTCTTTCCACTAAAAACATCATGTCTCTGACTGCTATAATTCCATTCGCAAATTGGAACCTGTGTGGCGATTTGACCCATACATAATGGGATCGCTGGAGATTGAGTGAGTGATATGTAAGGATGTGTGTACACTCTGCATTGTGTGTGAGATTTTAAAGGGCCATAACACCCTATGTAAAAAAGAATATGATAAATAATACATCAAGTTTCTTATTCTGTCTAGCATGACCAGGAGAGATTGACCCACGCAAATAAGCAAGTCTTGATTAATATGCAAACATTCTTCCCTATGTGTTTTTTTACAACATGTGTATTTTTCCCCCTTTTTTTCTCTTTACAGGGACCACAATAGGTCAACCTTTTTCTCACGCTTCACCAAGGGCCCACTCAAGCCCAGAAGCACGACTTAGTAGCTTATTTTTGCTTATAAGTTTAGGACTTTAGGCATACTATATTTAGTTACAATTGAGTATTGTCAGTAGGGATCCTCCAGAGGTCCTGAGGAGTAGGCAGGAGGGGTCTGCTTACGAAACATGTCATGTCGACCAAGTAGATAACGTACTCCGTTCTACTTTCATCACCCATTTTTACTGTTCCCAGCCATAATATATTTTTTCTACTAGCCAGGGAATTTTACATTTTTCGATGTTTTCACCACTACACTTAACTAGGTCCCTACACCCCTATCACCCATCACCATCCTCACACCACACATAGCCTATCGTCACCATACAAAGTGCTCCCGCGTAGTTCGTAGGTTGTAGCACGCCCCGCCCCGTAGAGGGACGGGAAGACCCCTATTATGAAGCATGACACTATGGGATTCATAGTGTGTGAGGGGTATTTTAAAAGCACATAGTGCTCTCCTTTTGCCACCTGCCAAGAGAGCTCATTTACAAGCCCCATGATGCACATTTGCACCACCGTAGTATCAATTTTGTGACACTCCAGAGACGCAAATTAGAACTTTATATTTATGGGGTTACGCAAAGCCGCTTTCCGCTGCTATGAATGGCCTCATAAATATGGAGTAAGGCAAATCAGCGCAAGTCGCTGCGTTGCCTTATTCTGCAACAAGGAGGCGCTCCATGGGCATTGCGGTTGGTGTTCCCACGCAACTCCCATGGGTTTTGACACATACCCAGATTTAGGAATGTGCCATTTCCTTGCCAAAAAAAATCCTGCATGCAATGCAGACCCCCTTGCAGTATGGTACAACACCTCCATATCCTCGAAAGACCTTCAAATGGATCCCTCCGAGTCAAGTATGACAGTCACCCACACACTCATAACCAGCAGACTGGACTATGGAAACGCCCTCTACGCCAGCATCAGCAAGTCTCTACTCCAAAAGCTCCAGACGATAGAGAACACCACAACCAGACTTGTCCTAGTCATCCCCCAACATGAGCACACCAGGCAACACCTACGGAACCTCCACTGGCTCCCCATCAAGAAGAGATTCACTTTCAAGGTACTCACCCATGTCTACAAATGCCTACACAACACAGGCCCCTAATATCTCAACAAGAGAGTGGCCTTACATGCACCCAAAAGAAACTTCTGCTCCGCCAACCTCTCCCTCGCCGAGCTCCGCGCATCCACAGAGCCAGAACAGGGGAAAGAGCCTTCTTCTACATCGCGGCCAAGACCTGGAACAAGCTCCCTATCGACATCAGGCATGCCCACTCCCTGAACACCTTCTGGAGGGCTCTCAAGACCTGGCTCTTCGACTAAACGGAACTGCTGCCCCTTCCCCCTCCCCCCCACCCCCCGCCCCGCTCATGCGCCTTGAGACCCTCACGGGTGAGTAGTGCGCTTACAATTACCTGATTAATTGATTGATTTCAGTATTGGTGCGAGACAGCCAAAACGGGCGCCAGTGCAGTGTGAAAGGGTGGGAATGCGCCATATATCATAAATATGGCGCATTCCTGCCCTTTCCTTTTGAGACGGAAGTGTCACAAAAGTGACTTCCTGCGCTGCGCTGCCCTGCACCAAGCATACGAAAATGAGGCCCCTTATTTCTAACATTAAGCGATATAAAATGGTGGAAAAATCCAAGTATCTCTCATATGGTTGACAGGGAGCTAGTTAATAGTTAGATCTGCAGAAAGATTTTGCCATTGTGTAGAAAAGGCTTTCGAAGGTCTTATGGACTGGGTAAACTGCTTGGCTGCAACCTCCAACTACAAACCATGAACCACCAAGAAGGAAGAACACTGAGATGAAGTCACTGAGAATGCGTCTGTTTTTTTACTTAAGCTTAGCAGGCTAGCTTGTCTTCCAGGATCCCCTGCTTTTTGCAAGATCTTGCAGTACCGCTACATTTAAGAAAGGTAAACAAATTCATTGATCCTCCTGCAATATCTGACTCCAACATGCCTGAAAGAATAAATTCCATAGAAGGAAATGTGCTGCCGAGGCCTAACAAACATACATGTTCCATTTGGCTTCCCCTCTCAAATGGCCAGCCCTTTGAAGTGATAGTTGGCAGCTTAAGCATCTCAAGGTGTGAATGGGGAATATCACTGACAGACCTGAGTTCAGCTGATTTGATACAGAAAATAAATACTTCTAAAACCACTATTAAGGAAATATGAAATAGAAATGTCATACCCCAGTGATCATTTCAACTCCAATTATCAATCCACCACAAGTTCTTTCCTGTCAAAGGTTACAGATTTAAGGTTTAGTTAGGATTTACATAGTAGGAATACAATTTGCAGCAGCAGTTTCAAGTAAACTTTTAATTTAAAATAGCAAGCTGTGATCAGGTGTGGCTTGGTCCAAAATATTGTTCACACTTACAACCATAATTGTACTCTGCTTAACAGCAAAGAGGTCCTGAACACACACACACGCACACCCACACACACACACACACACGCACACACACACTTGTCTCATTAGTGTTATAATCATGCAGATTAAAAAAAAATGGTTATCCTTTCCAACAGAGAAGTGAGAGTGTTCAGCAGTCTACAACAGCTGCTGAGATTTGTTCACCAAATGTCCAGAGCAGGAAATGAGGAAAACTGGGCAAAATCCATTTCTTACAGAAACTTGATCTTTGGTACAGTTTTTGCAAGCTTTAACATATCGGTTTGTTTCAACAGGGAATCAGCTGAATGAGCGCATTGCCTATCATCGACTGGCTGATATATACCATCACTTGGGTCAATGTGAACTTGCTGAACATTATTATCTGAAGGCCCTCTCACTTTGTCCCTCTCCACTGGAATTTGATGAGGAAGCAGTATATTATATGAAGGTTTACCTAATCCTAGGTGACATAACATTCTATGACCTAAAGGTGAGTAGAAAACTCTACGTGCTTCTATTTATAATTAAAGGCCAAATGTTAATGAACTTGCTTTTGAAGGTGCAGTGAGCTTAAACATGTATAACTAAAGTAACACAGTATTGCCTGGTTGTTTGACTATCATGTCATCCAGTTGGATACTTAGGCGGTCATGGTGAGGTAGAAGGAATGGGAGATTTGCTATAAATCGGTACATGTCAATTTCCACCCATCTCATGGTTCCCTCAAACCTTATTTAAAGTTGGGGAAATTATAAATTCCTGCCTTTCTGACTGCTATGTGTCCATTCACCAGAGGGCCACAGGTAAAGTCCCTCTCATTTAGGGTGGGCATTCTGGAACTGTTTTTGCCTGTCTGTTATCATTGTGAATGTCAATGGGAAAATATAACAGTGACCCCTGCGAGCTAAAGAAGACTCCCATCATGTTAGGGGGAATGATTTTCCCCCTCCCACTGAGGACGGTTCTTTTCTTGGAAATAAAAACTATCCTCCTGAGCCGCTGACTGGCACTACCTTTCCATCAAAAGTGCTTCCTCCATGTCAGTGGTAGCTCTTTCAGTGAACATTTGTTGCCAACAAGGTAGGGATAGTTAAATTCAATTGGCTGGTCTCTGCTGGGCTGGCAGAGGTGAGGCCTCTGCCACCTCAGCAGCTTTTTAATAGAGAAATCTGTTAATATATTTGTACTCTGCCAACCAGACTAGTCAAGTCTCATTCTCAAGTTCACACCAAATGTTAATTTTAAGTTCCTAAAATGAAAGTGGACAGAAGCAAACTAGATATTCAGTTATACACTATTCTATAGAGCCAGTACTAAAGAAGAGAAAAAATGTCTGCCTTTCTTCTGCCTGCAGAAATTAGGAAAAATGCGTAAACATGGAGACTGATATCCTACATAATACTATGGAACATGAAAAGGAAAGTGAGCTGCAGAACAGCAAGAATGACATGCGATTCAGTTTTTAGTCAGCAGTCTTGCTGCTGCATTCTGGATCATTTGGGACAAAAATGGAGGGCAGAAAATGATTAAAGAGTCCCTATGATCTAAAAGAGATTTTGCAGTTTTAGTAGATATCTGAAAACTAGGGTTCAAATACAGCAGTACCCTATAGAAAGTCTTAAGTCGAAAATAACATGAAGAGCCAGTTGTTATATGAGGTTCCAGAGAAAGATTGGAATGCAGCAAGAGACAGATATTTAAGTGTCTTTGTGAAAAGGAGATAGAACCCTAAGTCTTGAGGCTAGAATTTATGGCCCTGAATTATTTGCTGCCTCCATATATTTATTTTATTTTATTTCATATTATTTATTTATATATGCTGAGGCAGCTACAAATCAACTAGACATCACTTTGGTTAAAGCTGAGATAGGGTCTTACTACTCTCAAAAGGCTGCAGCAGGTTATCAGACTCATAGGGCGGAGAGCTATGAGTGTGAGGAAACAGTTGGAAAACTACTCGCCTTAAAGACAAGACAAAAAACAGTGCAGACACAGATATCTTCAATAACCAGTGGGGGGACCTCATATACAGATCTGGGGGATATAGTAGATGTGTTCCATAAGTTCTATCAAGATCTTTATAAGGAGGAGAAACAAGGCCCCCACGGAATTTTTTTTGCAAGGGCTAGTAAATAATACAGGATGCTGGGGGGGGGATGCAAACGAGAGGTTGGAGATTGAATTTACATTTGAGGAGATCCAAACAGCGGTACAGCAGTTGGCCTAGGGCAAGACAGAAAGCCCTGACAAGATTCCATCAGAATTTTATAAAATTTTTCAAGAAGAGCTAGCTCCCTTGCTCTGGGATTTATTTTTGGGGGGTTATCCTTCCGTTATCCACATACCCTACGCGCAGCGTTCACGCGCAGCGTTCACACGCAACGAACGCGCCCCATGCGCTCCGAAGGTGCGCCAAAGGTAAGCCCGTCTGCGCCTGGACCGTGCCCAGTGCCAGACCCCCTGGCCCCCACAAACCGCACTCCTCCCGCATAACGTTTGACGCCGCCACCCTCCTAGCCCTTAACCCCGGACGCACACCTCAATGCTACGAAGCTGCCCCGGGACGTACCCACGGTTCCTTCGCCTGCCACTCCTGCAAATTTACCAGCATCAAGACCCATACCACATCCTCTAACCCCAAACACAGCTCCGACTCTAACCACCTGAAGTGCATCCTGCTGAACACACGCTCAGTCCACAGACACGCCACCGAACTCTGGGATCTACTCGACACTGCATCACCGGACGTCGCCTTCCTTACTGAAACCTGGATGAATGCATCATCAACACCCGACATCTCCATAGCCATCCCGGACAATTACAAGATCATCCGAAAAGACCGCACCATCCAATCAGGAGGAGGCATCGCCATCGTCCATAAGAACACCATCAAAATCACGCCCAGCTCCGACGATAACCTCACATCCGCCGAACACCTCCATTTCCAGATCCACACCGACCCCAGGACCACACTCAGAGGCACCCTCATCTACAGGACTCCAGGAACCCATAAACAATTCAGCGAAGACATCACTGACTTCATCAGTCCACATGCACTCGCCTCCGAGAACTACATTCTACTAGGAGACATCAACTTCCAAATGGAAAAGAAAAACGACAGCAACACCACCACCCTCCTTGACAACCTGGCCAATCTCGGCCTCAAACAACTTGTGGACACCCCCACCCATGTAGCCGCACACACGCTCGACCCAATCTTCACCTCCAGCAAACACATCTCCTTCGTTCGCACCACAGCTCTCCATTGGACGGACCACAGTTGTGTTCACTTCAGCTACAAAACCACCTCAACCCACAACCTATTCCCCGAAGAAAATGGAACAAAATCACCACCGACCAACTCCTCACATCGCTCAACCAAAACCCACCCGCCCTCTCATCGGACCCAAACCAAGCTGCCATCAAATTCAAATAATGGATCACTCACAGCGCTGACGAATTAGCACCCTTGAAAAACCATCACACCACACAAGACAGCAAAAAGGCCCCCTGGTTCAACGATGACCTTAAGAAATCCAAGAAGCTATGCCGCTCTCTCGAGAAAACATGGAGAAAAAACCCAACAACCGACAACATGACCACCTTCAAGGCAGCCACCCGCAAACACCACCAGCTGATTCGATCCACCAAGAAATCAGCATTCAAGAACCGACTCGACAACAACGCTCACAACAGCAAGGAACTATTCAACATCATCAAAGAATTCACCAACCCCACCGCAGCCTCAAACGACATCACTCCCACCCAAGACCTCTGCGATTCGTTATCCTCCTTCTTCTACAACAAAATTGCCGACATATATAACAGCTTCGAAAACAGTTCCAACGAACAATCCTCTCCACCCCCCTCAGAACCTAAACCGCCCTCTAACAACCTCAGCGCCTGGAACCCAATCACCACTGAAGACACCATCCGCCTAATGAATTCCATCCACTCTGGCTCGCCAACCGACCCATGTCCGCACCACATCTTCAACAAAGCAGACTCCATCATCGCCCCCCATCTCCGTGATGTCATCAACTGCTCCTTCAACTCTGCTACCTTCCCAGAAAGCTGGAAACATGCCGAAGTCAGCGCCCTCCTGAAGAAACCCACAGCAGACCCCTCTGAACTTAAAAACGACCGCCCCATATCCCTCCTCCCATTCCCGGCCAAAGTCATCGAGAAAGCTGTCAATAGCCAACTTGCTGCCTTCCTCGAATCCAACAACTCCCTCGATCCCTCACAGTCCGGCTTTCGAGCCAAATACAGCACCGAAACCGCCCTCATCGCAGCAACAGACGACATCCGAACACTACTGCACAACGGAGAAACAGTGGCCCTCCTTCTACTCGACCTCTCCGCCGCCTTCGACACTGTCTGTCACAGCACCGTCACACAACGCCTCAGTAACATCGGCATAAAAGGAAAAGCCTTGGACTGGATCATTTTGTTCCTTGCCGGGAGAACTCAGAGAGTCCAACTTCCCCCATTCAAATCAGAGGCCACCGAAGTCATCTGCGGTGTACCACAAGGAGCATCACTCAGTCTCACCCTCTTCAACGTTTACATGAGTCCACTCACTTCCATCGCGCTTCAACACAACCTCAACATCATCTCCTACGCTGACGACACTCAGCTGATCCTTTCCCTCACCAAAGACCCCAACACCGCCAAAACCAACCTTCACGAAGGCATGAAAGAAGTAGCCGTATGGATGAAAAACAGCCGCCTAAAACTTAACTCCGACAAAACGGAAGTGCTCATCCTAGGATCATCCCCCTCTGCCTGGGACGACTCATGGTGGCCTTCGGATCTGGGTTCAGCACCCATACCCACAGACCACGCACGTAACCTAGGCTTCATCCTAGACTCCTCCCTCTCGATGACCAGACAAGTCAACGCCGTCTCATTCTCCTGCTTCAACATACTACGTATGCTCAAAAAAATCTTCCATTGGATCCCCACCGAGACAATAAAGACCGTCACCCACGCACTGGTCACGAGTCGGCTAGACTACGGAAACACCCTCTACGCCGGAATCACAGCCAAATTACAGAAAAAACTCCAACGCATCCAAAACGCATTGGCGAGACTCATTTTGGACATCCCTCGCCAAGATCACATTACCTGCCACCTGAAAAACCTCCACTGGCTTCCCGTCAACAAGAGAATAACATTCCGTCTCCTCACCCACGCGCACAAGGCCTTTTACGAACTAGGGCCCGAATGCCTCAACACTCGACTATCCTTCTACACACCCACCCGCCAACTAAGATCCTCCAATCAAGGCCTCGCCGCAGTTCCGCGTATCCAAAGATCCACCATGGGAGGTAGATCCTTCTCCTACTTGGCGGCCAAAACCTGGAACTCACTCCCCACTCACCTCCGCCTTACACAGAACCACATCTCCTTCAGAAAAGAACTCAAAACCTGGCTATTCGATAAATAATGAACCCCCTCCCCAAGCGCCTTGAGACCCTCTGGGTGAGTAGTGCGCTATATAAATCCTTGAACTTGAACTTGAACTTGAACTTACAATACTCTGGAAGCCCATCAGACTCTTGGAAAGGTACCACTATCGTCATTCTCCCCAAGAAAGATAAACCACTGGATAAGCCTACCTCATACAGGCCCACCTCCCTAATAAATGCAAATGCAAAAATCTACTCTAAAATCTTGGCAAACCGTCTCCAGAGGGTCATAGCCAGCCCTGTATCCCCTTGGCAGCATGTCTTCGTACCAGGTCGAATCACAACTGACCATGTAAGACGAGCCGTGGCCCTGTTTGATATTACTGGGGAGACTAATTGTTATTTGGCTATGATCCTCTTGGATGCGGAAAAAGCATTCGATCGAGTGTCATGGGAGTATTTGTTGGGATGTTTTGGCAGCTAAGGGATTTGGCCCCCGGGCCGTCACTGCAATTAAAGCAATGTATAGGGCTTCCAATGCGAAACTACAGTTGATCGGTACAGAATCAGACACGGTAAGGGTGTCATGGGGAACAAGGCAGGGATGCCCTTGTTCACCAATCCTATTTGCCCTATATATTGATCCACTTATCCAATCTATAATTGAGAACCAGGCAATATACCAGTGATGACCAAAGTGTTCAGCGCCAAAGTATTAGCCTATGCGGACGATATTGCTGTATTAACACCTAACCCTGAAGGAGCAATGAAGGAAATTAAAGCCATGGCTACTATATTTGGAAAGGAGTCAGGGTATTTACTGAATAAATCTAAGACTCAAATAATCTGTACCAAAAATGTCACCTTTCCGGATAGCCAGTGAGTAAATACAGCTACCTATCTTGGGGTTAGGATTACTCCGGATATTGGTCAGATCGCCCAAATTAATTTAAACCCCGTTATTAGTAAAATAGCCACAGACCTTAGGCGGAGGAGCTCACTTCATTTAACCATTATAAGAAGAGGCAATGTTCTTAAAATGGTAATGCTCCCCAAGGTGCTGTATCTGTTCAGGGCACTCCCGGTTGAAATTGAAGGGTCTATAATCAAAGCTTTAGGCTCATTATTCAGTAGGTGTATTTGGCAATATGGTAAGGTCAGGAGATCTTTAAAGTTTCTTACTTTGCCACAAGCATGTGGAGGGTGGGCTGCTCCTAATCTAACTTTCTATTACTGATTACTAGCTATTCTCCCCAAGGCGGAAGCCGGGGGTATCTCTTCTATCCCTCATTACTGTTAAAAAAAGGCTGTGCAGGGTGAATGTTTTTTAAGGCTGTAAATAGTTTAATGGTATCATTTTTAAAATATTGTCATTCACCTATTCTGCCGATCCTCGGACGAGATTACATCGTTCCAGGGCTCAGGCATACAGTTCTCACTCCCGGCGCAGCTGACTGCAGCGCTGACGCCGGCTGGTAGAGGGCTAAGCCGCCATCTTAGGGGGAGGCAGGGTAGCGCTCCAGCTATTGGACACCTCCCACCCTCCTCCATAATGGAAATAAAAAAGAGGACTACCCGTCCGCGCAGCGGGCGGGCGCGCCTAAGGCAAGCCCGTCTGCGCCCGTCCGCGCCGGGCCCGTGCCCAGTGCCGGTCCCCCTGGTACTTTGACTACAAACATCCGCTGGACTGCTAATCAGCTTCTTCAATTTAGACAAGGTATGTGCTCTCCAGCTGATTGCTGTTGCCCTCTTAGCTTAGAGGACCTCCCTTTTAAATGCACAGGCTGTGATTTCTTACTTTCCTCTCCACGGAAATGTCGCTCTCTATCTATGGTTCAGAAAAGGGGGTGGTGATGAACAGAGTGTCTGAATTAAGCAGACCACTCTTACCCAGTCCAAAGATCAGGGCTTGATCCATCACTGTTTTTTAGCTCACTGCACCATCCCAGCTCAGAACCTGGCTACATGCAAATTAGTCTGTTCCTGTCCCAGTGCATGATGGGAACAGGGCAAACCAAACTACCAAGCCAGTTCTTATACTGGGAAGGAAACAAGCTACCGGGGACCGGTTTCTGGCATTTCAGCCGTCGTCGGCCCGGCTTGCTTGAATCCTGATGGTGCAATGAGCAAGGGACTCACATCTGAGTATACCCTTCCACGCTTATGGTGGACAAAATGATTCAGAAAAGGGGGTGGTGATGAACAGAGTGTCTGAATTAAGCAGACCACTCTTACCCAGTCCAAAGATCAGGGCTTGATCCATCACCGGTTTTTAGCTCACTGCACCATCCCAGCTCAGAACCTGGCTACATGCAAATTAGTCTGTTCCTGTCCCAGTGCATGATGGGAACAGGGCAAACCAAACTACCAAGCCAGTTCTTATACTGGGAAGGAAACAAGCTACCGGGGACCGGTTTCTGGCATTTCAGCCGTCGTCGGCCCGGCTTGCTTGAATCCTGATGGTGCAATGAGCAAGGGACTCACATCTGAGTATACCCTTCCACGCTTATGGTGGACAAAATGATTCAGAAAAGGGGGTGGTGATGA
Organism: Lissotriton vulgaris; assembly: GCF_964263255.1. NCBI lineage: Eukaryota > Metazoa > Chordata > Amphibia > Caudata > Salamandridae > Lissotriton > Lissotriton vulgaris. The sequence goes on from NC_141690.1 coordinate 161,321,414, forward strand.
ACAGAGTGTCTGAATTAAGCAGACCACTCTTACCCAGTCCAAAGATCAGGGCTTGATCCATCACCGGTTTTTAGCTCACTGCACCATCCCAGCTCAGAACCTGGCTACATGCAAATTAGTCTGTTCCTGTCCCAGTGCATGATGGGAACAGGGCAAACCAAACTACCAAGCCAATTCTTATACTGGGAAGGAAACAAGCTACCGGGGACCGGTTTCTGGCATTTCAGCCGTCGTCGGCCCGGCTTGCTTGAATCCTGATGGTGCAATGAGCAAGGGACTCACATCTGAGTATACCCTTCCACGCTTATGGTGGACAAAATGATTCAGAAAAGGGGGTGGTGATGAACAGAGTGTCTGAATTAAGCAGACCATTCTTACCCAGTCCAAAGATCAGGGCTTGATCCATCACGTTTTTTAGCTCACTGCACCATCCCAGCTCAGAACCTGGCTACATGCAAATTTGTCTGTTCCTGTCCCAGTGCATGATGGAACAGGGCAAACCAAACTACCAAGCCAATTCTTATACTGGGAAGGAAACAAGCTACCGGGGACCGGTTTCTGGCATTTCAGCCGTCGTCGGCCCGGCTTGCTTGAATCCTGATGGTGCAATGAGCAAGGGACTCACATCTGAGTATACCCTTCCACGCTTATGTGGACAAAATGATTCAGAAAAGGGGGTGGTGATGAACAGAGTGTCTGAATTAAGCAGACCACTCCTACCCAGTCCAAAGATCAGGGCTTGATCCATCACAGTTTTTAGCTCACTGCACCATCCCAGCTCAGAACCTGGCTACATGCAAATTAGTCTGTTCCTGTCCCAGGTCTACGGCAGTTAGGAATTGGAGGCACGGTTCTGACTATGATCAGATCGTTTCTTACTGGGCGGATGCAGAAGGTATTTCTCCGGCCCTTTGAATCTGAAGGTAAACCTCTTTTATGTGGAGTGCCTCAGGGCTCCGCCCTGAGCCCTTTATTTTTCAACGTCTATTTAGGCCCTCTGGCTAGGGTAGTGGAATCTTGGGGGTTCAGAGTGATCTCTTATGCTGATGATACTAAGCTTGTGTTTTCATTCAGTGATCACTCTGACTCCAACTTTTCCAATTTTTGCAACTGCCTTAGCAATATTTGTTCCTGGATGGCCACTAACCATTTAGTCCTAAATACTGACAAAACTGAGGTGTTATTTTTTAACCAAAAAACGGCACTTCCCAGTTCTTTATGGTGGCCAACTGTATTGAATCCCCCTCCGGTCCCAGTTCAGACGGCTTACAACCTGGGCTTCCAATTTGATAATGCCCTCTCCTGTAAATCTCAGATCAATAAGGTTGTATCGGCCTGTTTTGGCAAACTGCGTATGATCAGGAAGATCTTTCCTTACCTCCCTCTAGATTCCCGTAAGACCATTGTCCATGCCCTGATCACGTCGCATTTGGACTATGCCAACAGCCTCTATGTCGGCGCCCCCCTTTACCTTATTGAACGGTTACAAATTGTGCAAAACGCGGCTGCGAGACTGATAGGAAATATTCCTTTCCGCCATTCGGTATCATCCTACCGGAAAGAACTCCACTGACTTCCCATCTCCCGCTGCATTCAGTTTAAGGCTCTGATTCTGGCATTTCGCGTTCTCAACGGTTCAGGCCCGGGTTACCTGAAAAAAAGACTCAATCTCTCCCAATCTGTTAGAACGTTGAGATCAAACAGTCTTCGTCTCTTGGTGGTGCCCAGATTTTGTCGCGCCAGGAGTGGGGGCAGACCATTTGGAGTAATTACAGCTAAACTCTGGAACAGCCTCCCTTTAGATCTGAGGTTCTGTGAGTCGGAACCTTTGTTCCGACGTAAACTTAAAACTTGGCTGTTTACTACTCTTTAAACTAGATTCCTCTCTTAGCAAGTATTCAATTAGCGCCGGGACACCCCCTCTGGGGGTAGCTGCGCGCTTTATAAGCTTCTTAAATAAATAATAAATAAATCAATAAATATTATTGGGCAGCTTTGCTACAACATATGAATATACTTTTTTTTAATATTGGCAGAACCAGTGGGGTACAGGTAGAGGGTCTCCCAACAATTTATGATTTGGCGCTTGGAGAAAGGGCAAAAGCACTGCTACTACGTGAGTTGGAACCCAGCTATTATAAGAAGGTTCAATTTAAGAATATTATGAATGCATGGAAAATCTGGGCTAGGATACAAAAACATATGAATATCGAGAAGTTTACAAAGTATACACCCATTTGGGGATCATCTTTATTTCCCCCTTGTTTTATGATGTTATAGCCAAACAATGGGAGCAACTTGGCTTACGGACAGTGGGAGATATTCAGCCAAATGGCCAACTATATCTATTTAGTGAGTTACAAAGAGTACATGGAATTCCGGATGGGCATTATTTTGAATACCTACAAATAAGAGGGTTTTTTTGGCAAAGGGAGACAGGCAATTCCTAGAGCTAAAGTTGTAATGTTTGAGATTATGGGGAGAACTACCTGTAAAATTAAACACATACAGTGTGATGACGGAGCAAGTTCCGGATGGTATTGAAAAAACTGAAACCAAATGGGGCAGTAGATTAGAGAATGATGATGTAGATATTGATATGTCACAACGGTTAGTAAAGAAAACGCTCCTGTCAGCCAATTTAAAGTCACAACACTATAAAACGATCTACAATCTGTATTTTACCCTGGGCAAAATATTTAAATGGGGGTAAAGGGAGGACGACAAATGCCCTAGATGTGGGGTAGGACCAGCAGAAGAGATTCATATGTTCTATGGGTGTTCACAGCTTGATTTACTAAAAACATAATTGGTAACGTTTTGGGAGAGGATCCTTGGCAAAACTGTGGTATTAACCCCTTCGCTTATCAAGTTCAGATCAGTATCATATTTATTTCAGTTACTATAATTAAGTTACTCATTGCAACTAGATGGAAGGACCCATTCCCCCTTGCTTCCATGAATACCTGGCCCGCTTTATAGCTGAATGTAAACGTGAACAGGCTTTATATGTCTGCAAGGGGTACCAGGCTAAAAAATGGGATATAAAATTATGGACTCCAGTTGCGAAGCGGTTAAAAGGGGTAGGGTAATGTATATAGATCACATTTGTGTAAATGTAAATGTTCTGATGTATTATCTCTCCTCTGTTTTTCTTTTTGTAACACGTATTAATTTGGATTAATAAATAACTATTGATAATGTATAACAAATGAATTTATTTTGAATATGATTTTATGTATAATGTCTCTCTGAATAAAAAAAGTATTAACTTTATATATGCAGTTTTCTATAGTTAAAACTTGACCATGGAGAGTTGAATGGCTCAACTAAAGAAGAAATGCAATGATTTGTAAATAGGGTAGACAGATATACAGGGAATGGGGACAGAGCTATCAAGAGGCATAGGAACAGTAACAGGGACAGTATGACAGGGACAAGAAGTGGCAATCTTCACAAGGACTCCATACCCTTTACCATTGCCAACCAGTGTTAAAGTGTTTATGCTCTTTCCTTTCAGCATGGTAAAATTTGCTTACAGCCAATGCCCACATTTATTTCACTTGTATGTCTCTAGTAAAGTGGGTCTACATTTACCCAGGGCATGTAAATTAAATGCTACCAGTGGGCATGCAGCACTTATTGTGCCACCAACTTAAGTACCCTTTTACAAGCATATCTCAGACTTGTATTTGCAACCTGTGTGTGCAGTTTTAAAATGCCATTCCAAATCTGGAAAAAGAAACCTTTTCACAGGCATAAACCTTTCTTTTTTAAACATATCTCATCATTAGTGTAAGCCCTAAACAGTCCAGAGGGTAGGGTGCTTTGTATTTAAAAAATTGGACATGTACTTTAAAGTTTTACATGTCCTGGTAGTGGAAAAGTGTCAAATTCATTTTTCACTGTCACAAACGTTATCCGATCCCACAGACTAAACATAATCTCCTACGCAGATGATACCCAACTGATCCTCTCGCTCACCAAGACCCCTCCAATGCTAAAAACAACTTCTGCAGCACCAGTGGTGGCTGGTGATATTTAAAAGTGGAGGGCATAAATGATGGGGATGTGTTTTACTAGCAAACATAATTTGGAAGGCATAGTGCTGACATTTCTCAGCAGCGATCTAGTGCTTTGAAAGGGAGGGTACCTGTCCTTTGGGACAAAGAGTGACTTACCAAAATATTGACGCCAAATGTGGGAATTAGGCACTTACATTCAGGAGCACTACTTCCCAGTGTTCAGTGGCTTAAGGATTTCTTTACTGCCAGTCCACTATTTTCAAATCAAACTAGTGATAACATGTAAACCATGATGCATTCCTTTTTAATGAAAGCCAGAAGTGCATGTGTCAAAGGTCACCAATACAGGAGCTGACGATATTTCCTGCTTGAAAGAATTGCACTCAGAGGCTTAACTCTCATTCAGTTTAAACATTAGATTTTTCTTCATCAAATTTCTCACTGTTTTGTCAGCAAATAAAGGAATACATTTTGCGTAGTACTCCGCTAGCCCAAGAAATGACCTGAGCTGGTCTTTGTTTTGTGGTTCAGGAGCTTCTTTTATTGCTCTGATTAACTTGTGTTTGGGAGCCACACCATCCTTACTAATACTGTGCCCCAAATAATCCACTGATTGCACACCAAACTAGCATGTGTATTTTGTAAGAGCTAAGCCATTGTCCTGCAAAATATTCAATACTTTATGTAAATTTCAGTTCAACTGAGTCACAAGATGGCTGCCAACACTTCTTGGTTTGAAGTGTTGGCAGCCAATCAGATCTCATGCATGAGAGCGGGAGGGATTGCGGATCCTCTGAGGCCACAGTTGTATATGTTAAAGATCTTTAAATTTGTCAGCAAATAGTAAATGGATTGACACCATTGAACAAAAAGGACGCTTTTTGGACCAAGAGATACCTTTCTCCCGAATTTGGTATAATTCTGTTCAGCAGTTTAGCTGTGTCTAAAGTTTCCTATGGAAATTAACATGTAGAAAAAGCGTTTTGGGAACCCCCTTTTTCTCTCCCATGCTTGACTGATCGATCACCACAAACTTTTCAAGACAGCAGCTGAAGTAAATGGCAAATTAGTTTTGAAAATTTTGCGAAGAGTCGTCAAACAACGCCAAAGTTATTGGCAAGTAAAAAAAAAACACTCTTCCTATGGAAACTACCTCCTAACAATAACTACCTACTGGCACCGACAGTAGGTAATATTATATATATATAATATTATGGCATGTGAACAAGGGCTTTGGAAGCCCGAAACGCGTCTTACCCTCGCTATCTTCAACCCTTGGATAATAAAATCATCTGTGTATCCAGTCCGTGGTCCGTCTCCTCATTGCCTGGAGGGTTCTGATCCTTACTAGAACCAGTAGTGGCTGTCTTTGGAGTTTGCGCAGATATATATATATATATATATATATATATATATATATATATATACATATATATTTATATATATATATATATTTATATATATATGTATGTGTGTAGGTATATATATATATATATATATTTATTTTTTCACACCTATATTACTTAGAAATTATTTTACTATACAATTATTGTACATTTAAAATATTCTCTTAATTGAGGAGACCCCTACCTGAACCTCCTCATTTTTTATTTTTATTATGAAAATAAATATTTTCTATTTGAGGTGTAAACTCCCCCAATTTCCTCTTTTTTATAACCTTACCATTCTGTTCCCTTACCCACCCCTGAACCCTAAAGAAACTCTTACCACAATATATATCCCTACCCCCTAAATGGTAAAAACACCTTTCAGAATCAATACCCCGACCTCTCCCTAAACCTCCAAAACACCCTTACCACTCCATACCCTTAGCCACCTGTAAACCTAAAAACACCCTTTCCACCCAAAACCCTTACCCACCCCAAACCCTAAAAACACCTTTACTATCCTAAACCCTACCCACCCCTAAACCCTAAAACACCCTGATCACCCAATACCCTTACCTACCCCTAAACCTAAAAAAACCCTTATCACCCAATATCCTTACCTACCCCTACATCCTAAAAACCCCCTTGACACTCAATACCTTTACATACCTCAAATCCTATAATCTTCCTTACCACCCTGTACCCTTATTCATCCCTAAACCCTAAAAACACCCTTATCCCCCTATTCCTAGAGACTATGACACAAGAACATAAGTAACGAACTTGAAGAAAAGAACCAGCTACAAAATGACATACACGATCAAAACAACAGAGTAACATAGGACTATTAAGATTTCAGGTTTCATTGGCAATATAAGAAGTTGATTTAAAACAAAAGCAAGCCTTGAGTGCAAGACAAAAGACAAAATAAAAAACGGGGAAAAACACCTTCTGTTTATTAGGTAAACAACAAAGAGCAAAAACGCTAAACAAATAATGAAAGCATGGTTACAAATAAATAAAATTATTACACAAACTTCCCTTACAGTTGGGTGGCCTCTTGCTCATTATCATTAATTACTGAAAAAATGAATAATATATTTTTGAGGGGAACCTTCCCCAATTGCCTCTGTTTTTTTTAACTTTGCCACCCTGTTCTTTTACACACACCTAAACCCTCCCTAAGCTGGATATCAGTATCCCCTCAATTAAACTATACTATGACCTTATTACAAGTTTGACAGTCCTCATCTCGGCCCGCCATCGCTGTGCCGATAGGAGGCCCGCCAAGCCCGTAGTTCACCCGCCTGCCGAATTACGAATGTAATCCATGCCACACCATGCAGGCCGGGGTGCAATTACATGTGGGTGCAACATATGCCCCCCTGTATGCACCCCCAGGCCCAGATCTGGCAGGGCCCTTATTTGTCTCTCCACCACCCTTTTCATGCAGGCTAACCACCACGAAAAGGGCGCTAAAAAGGCAACTGGTAATATGCTCGGCGGTGCCATCAGCTTTACTGCCAGCATATTCAGGCCATTTGCAGACCGCCAGTCCAGCGGGATCCTTGATCCCAGTGGAGCCCGCTTGCGGCTGTTTCACCGCCACTCTCAGAATACTGCGGGCGGACATGCAGTGTTGCTGAGGTCGGACCGCCACCACGAGTATGACGGTCCTGAAGGCCACCATACTCATAAGGCATTATATCTTGGTCACATTCTCACTCGCTCACGTACTCAGCCCTCAGATTATGTGCATGATGCTTGCCTGCTAGTTAGACCTGGACAGAAAGAACAGTGATACTTAACGTAGCTGAAGATTGGATACATGCACTTTTTACAGGAAGGTTGGTCCCACACATGACTTAGAAGTCAGCGGAGGGGAACACGAAGTCACGAACGTGACAAGTATCCTGTTTTCCGCATTACGATCACATTCTATCATGCGGGGTTCGTAATACGGTGGATGGGATATCCATTACGTTTGTGACACTGTATTCCCTCTGCCAGCTTCTAAATCAGGCCCTTAATGTGGGCTGAACATTTCCATAAAATGTTTGGTCTTCAACTGTCTTTCAAATGCCGGTAACGGAGTTGGTTTGTCAGAAGGGGTCAGATTGTTCCAGAGTTGTAAGCCCAATTTTTCCATGGATTCACCTTCATGTATATTTAGGTTGAATCTGCTCTGGGTGATAAGGTTTACTTTCTCACAAATAATTGTGCATCCAGTAGTGGAATGGGGACAACCTCAGTATATATTCATGGCTCACACCACTTTAGACTTTAACGAAGGTGCACAGCATCTTTAAGTTAGTGCTTTGGTCCAGACTTGTAGAAGCCATAGACCACCTACTGGCCATTTAGGAGCATGACAGAGCCTGGTACCACTGCTCCACTTGCTAATAAAATAATATTGGTTTGAGGACTGTAATATGGACACGAGCTCCGCTCCCGGAGTTAAAGAGCTGAAAGAAATCTGTAATTTGGCTCAGATGGCTCTTCAGGTACAATCGGTCACTCATGAAGGGGGGCATTGTTTAGATCTGGTATATTCCAACTTTAACATTTCTACCGATACACCATACCCCATTTCATGGTCAGACCACTTTCCTGTACAATTCTCCTGGCTCATTAACAAAACCTGTGTGGTTCCCACACCTAAAACTGAGGAACGCCCTAGAAGAATTAATATTCCGGATCTAGTGAAGGCCCTCACCCACTCCACCCCATTGAAAGCTCACAACCTGGACGAAGCTGTAGACAACTTCTCATCCTGGATAAACTCCTCCATCAAGTCACTACCAAAAAGTAAAGGTAAAAACAACAACTGATCAACTAAAAATTTTAAAAACAGGATGTAAGGCGCTAGAGCGAGTATGGAGAAAGAACTATTGTCCCGCTGCTAAAACTGAACTTCGCGCAGCCCAAAAAAGTTACTACGCAGCGATTAAAACAGCTAAAGGGGAATTCTACGCTTCTAGAATTCAAAAAGCCAAAAACAACAGTCGAGAAATCTTCTCCATAGTTAAAAGCTTTACTGCCCCGGTAGCAGAGAAGACAGCAATTCCACCCTCCACAGACTGGTGCGAACAACTCTCTACTTTCTTCATCGAGAAAATCCAAAAAATTCAAGACAGTCTGAGTATCCCTGACCATCCCCTTGCCCCACAATCGGACCTAGCCTTAATTTGCCAACCTCTTCCTCCTTCACATCCCCTACTATCAAGGGTTAAAGCAGAACTGACCAAATTCACTCAGGTTGAAAGTACAGATCTAATGGCCATATTAAAAACTCTGAAGTCTGGGTCACCTATAGAGCCTTGCCCTGCAAGGGTCCTGAATGGAGTAGCTGAAGTAATCACCCCCATTGTCACCGCACTGGTTAATGAATCCCTAACCTCAGGAACTGTGCCCCCCAAGTGGAAACAAGGCAAACTTCTCCCTTTAATAAAAAAACCTACCGCAGATCCTTCGATCACCTCTAACTACAGGCCCATATCACTCCTACCAGCCCTTGCCAAAGTCTGCGAAAAGGCGGCATTCCGGCAACTAGAGAGATTTGTGGAATCCTCTGAAGCTCTCCATCCTGCCCAATCAGGGTTCCGCACCTCTTTCAGTACGGAAACTGCATTGGTGGAAGTGGCTGAGGCCATCAGGGAATGCCTTGACGGAGGCGGCAGAGCGGCCCTTATTCTTTTGGACCTCTCTGCTGCATTCAACACGGTGCCCCACCTCCAGCTCTTAGCTAGACTGGAGGACATAGGCATCTCTGGCACGGTCTTAGATTGGATTAGGTCTTTCCTATCTGACCGTACCCAACAGATTTGGCTTCCCCCATATCATTCCTCTAACAGAAGGGTAGAAACTGGCGTACCACAGGGGTCGACCTTAAGTCCCCTTTTATTTAATATTTATTTAACTCCTCTTATCCGACTAGCAGAGAGCTGGGGTGCCAAGATAATGGCTTACGCCGACGACACCCAGCTTCTCTTCACCTGGAAAAAGGAGAACTTGTGCACTTCTGGAGTACGCCAATGCCTTTCCTCTGTATTTGCCTGGCTAGCCAAATCATGCCTCAAATTCAACGAGGATAAAACAGAAATCCTGCTCTACGGCCAATTCCCCATTGACTTTAAGGAGTCCATCTGGCCCTGTGAATCAACATGCCCAACGGGAGAGAGCGGGATTGCCAAGAACCTGGGCATTTGGTTCGGAGCCGACTTATGTTTCCGCGACCAGATCTCACGCTTGGCGGGACGTGTTTTGGAACTCTGACCACTCTTCGCAAATTCTTTCCCCTCCTTCCACAAACGGCGAAAGAAACGGTTGCCAGGGCTCTGGTACTCTCCCGTCTGGACTACTCAAACGCCCTTTATTTAGGGGCTCCTGACTATATGATCAGAAAGTTACAGGTTGTCCAGAATGCCACGGTGAGACTCATTTTTAACATCCCCAGGAGACTCAGCGTTCGCAAACAGCTGAAGGATCTTCACTGGCTTCCTGTGGCACAACGAGTGCGCTTTAAAACTTTGGTCATCGTCTACAAAGCCCTCAATGGACTGTGCCCTTCCTATCTAGCCAAAAGGTTCACACTCTACCTCCCGACCCGTCAGCTGCGATCCACCTCCAAAAAGCAGGTGGTCGTCCCCAGATTTAGAAGCGTCCGCCTGGGCGGACAATTCCTTACGGTAAAGGGAGCTCAAATGTGGAACGCCCTGCCAGACGCTCTTAGACACGCTCCTAATCTGACCAATTTTAAAAAACTGCTTAAAACTCACCTCTTTCAAGTTCATGAATAGCATACTCCTTTTTCCACTCTGTTTCAGTTTCTCCCCCGCGCCAGGACAGTCTTGACTATCGGAGCGCGTTACAAAACCACATATAACATATAACATAACATAATAATTGTACCCAAAAGTATAGTTCTTATCACCACGTCCATCTCTATATGTTAATTGTGCACTTCATAGCACAAGCTACAATTACAATAATTCAGGAAGTTGAAGTGGATAAAATCCATATTCATCTTGAGCTTTTCTACTTCTCAAACCTAGTGAACTACCTACCAGCATGTTCAATACACAGTCAGTAATCAGTGTGAACATAAATGTTCATACTGCCACACCAACATGTATTTCTTTCCTTGTTTTCACGTAGAAGTGTACCTCATATTTCTTCATTTCGTATAACATAGAACAAATCTGTCCATCAGGGGTTTTGATTCAAGTTAGCCTCTGGCCATAACTGATCTTCCTAGTGCAGTCATTGAGAAGATAGCATTTTGCTGAGTTAGCTGAAGTCTCTTCTCTTACACTTTTACACAAACAGGACTAAGGTATAATTTAGTGAAGCATAGCATAGCACCTATTTGTCTTTCAGCAAATAGAAAGGAGAGTAGGGCATGGTGCTAGCATATCTAATAGCTTGGCTTCTGCTAATCCACAATTTCTGCGTGAGGTTTATTTCCCTATAGAGAACTTATTGGCTAGTGCTTGTTTACAATGCAAGTTCAGGCTATTGAAAGCAAAGCTGCCTGTGGTATTTAGTTCTATTTTGAGTATTAGACATGTTATTCCTAGAGATCTCCAACAGCTGATCTGCTGCTGAATCATTCTAAAGCTCAATACATAGATGAACTTGTGATACTGTGCTTGGCTTGCCTGTTTTCATATAGCACAAGCTATGGTGTGATATTACCATGTAAATACTGTATAAATGATAGGATGAAGGCACTGTTGCTTTGTAGATGTACGACCTCTGCTGCTCCTTTTTGCTGTGCCTCTCTATATCAAAGGTGAGTAAAACATTCTTTAGATAATACTAAACGTATAAATTCAATTTAAAAAAATCTTTATTCGGGTTAAAAATCCATAAACTATACGTACAATAAAAACAATATAATAATACATTTGACAATTAAAAGGCCAAATTTAGGGATGCAGTACAATAGTTAGTAAAAAAGGTTAATACACTGTTGTTCACAAGCAAGCATCATATGGACATACTACAGCGTTTGCGACATAAGATACAATAGAAGCAAATTATTCAAGCTCGTAGACTTAATTTTCTAAATGACTATGTGCCTTCCTTATTTTTATCTCAGAGGATATAAATGAGGAAACTGCATAACACAATTCCACTGTAACAAGCTTGCATAAAAATGTAAAAGCAGCCTTATGGTAAAACAAATTATATGCCTTAAAAATCGTTTTAAAAAGGGCTTCCTAATATCCTGATACAATTTACAGAACAGCACAAAGTGTTGTGTTGATTGCACAGATTAACCATCACAAGGGCATTTGGGTAGGTTCTCTTTCCAGATACCCATACTTGGTGATACCTAGCCATAGCCTTGTGAGGAGAATCTGTCCTGTAAATTAGTTACAAGGGATAAGTAAATTTGAGTGCCCAATAGTATGAGTCCAGCGAGATATCGCAGAACTGATGGTCGGACATTCTCCATGGATTCACTCCTGGCCATTGTATGTGTTGGCCATTGTATGTGTTAGAAGCAGTGGCTTCAATTCCTTTTTACTATAGTATAAGATGCTGGTTGGGTCACCTACACAAAAAAGTGGATCTGTCTCATTTAAGAGATTTTTATGTGAGCCAGCCAGGGAATTGTATCTCTGTGGTCAAGGGCCAGACAGTCTATAATTACTGTTTTTGGAAATTTGATTCTAGCCTTACTCCAAATTCTATGCGAGGTGAGGAGTTCACTGATATTAACTGTATCTTCAATATAAGGCGCCTCCTAGTTCAATGGTGCTGCTAAGAGCCTACACAAAACGTTGTTCACTGACACCTGTAATAGCTTACTAGCTGCCATACCCCTTAGATGGCACTACTAATGTATTTGCTTTATATAGGTGTAATATCTCTCTATTTTAATTATTACCAATTTTCACAGCACATCTGAAAATTGCTTCCGTAGATCCCAGAAATTTATTTGTGCCAATTTTCAGATATGGGCCCCAGAGCCACTGGTAGTGAAATGTAAACCTAAGTAAGTGAAGCTCAGGGTTTCAGATAGTGCTTATCCTTTAACAATATATGTCATTTTCTTATTTTTTGCCCAGTCCCACATGCCATTGCAAATGTCTTTGCTAGATTCAATTTCATATATTTGCCCTCCATATAGGTGACAAAACCTGTAATCAGGTGTTGTAAGCCATTAGCAGTTTGTGATATTAGTACTGTGTCATCTGCATACAGAAGGATTGGGGAAAGATCACCTATTTTAGAGGGATCAGCTGTCAGTTATTGATTGAACGTATCATAAAATCCAAAGTTCCGTCATTGTGGAATAATTTTAGGACTGCAACTTGGTATTTCTTTGTCAGTTGTTGGAATAGAACATTCTGAATTTCTTTGCACAGGCTCACCCTGTCAGATTCTCTGATGATAAAACATGGATTTTGGTGAGCCTTTCAGGATGTGCAGAACAACAGGGATCATAGTGTCCTTTGCAATGATGTTTAAGTACGCCCTCAGGTTGGCCTAGTGACATTCACCCTGATATGCCATTTCCTTACGATGTTTCACCAAAACCTTTGAGAGATAGAGCACTTTGACTAATGCAGCTGATGGTTGGAGGTGGCTCTTCTGGAGGGTGGCATCTGGATGCATCGGGGGTAGGAGCGAAGCCCCGCATGGATTCAGTTGGAATAATGTAACATTATCTTCATGTATGTGTGTGGTTGTTCTCCAGCTGATGAATTAGGCACCACACCATTTTTGGGCAGCTGCCCACTTCAGATTGAGGAATTCAAGTTGGACACAGAATCCTTCTTCTTTGACTGACAAAGCTACAACTTGATTATGCACAAGGCCATTGGCAGTTTGCATCTCGGCTCACTTCTTCTGCACCTCAGCTTTCTTACAGTGATCTTGCTTCTAGAATTATGTGTCATTTGTTGGCCATCGAAGCACCACTTCAAGAATTCACTAATTTCATTGCAGCTTTGTTCAATGGCAACTTTTGCAGACCATTGGTTGTGGATGTACAGGGTTCTGACAGTGGTAGTAACAGCAGAATTGATTTGTTCCTCTCTTGGGACCCTTGTTATTTGGCGCATTAGAAGCAGCATTCAGTATGCTTTATTCTGCATTTATACAACAACTGTAGCTGACACAGAAAAGCCAAGAGGTGGTGTTCTCCACCCAATCTAGTGTTGGCATTGGCTAACGTTTGGTTTACGTGGCGCTCTGAAAAAATAGACATAAGTAATTGTAACTCTGTTACTGATTATGTCTCATACTCCAGCACACAAATGTAAGTTTGTTAAGTGTAGTGGTGCAATCCATACATGTTCTATGGCTATGGATATTGTCCCCTGGTCCAGTGCAATACTCTAAAAGAGTGTCTTATTCTTTTCTAAAGTGAAACATGCTCTAGCAGACTGGGTTCGAAGACTTGTTTTAGTAATGACTCCAGATGCATTGACTCACTTGTCAGATCATCACTCTGAAGACGAAGAAAGCAAGGATTTGATGTGAAAGGGTGTGATGTCATTTGAAGTTATATCTCCACCACCAAGAAAACCGCTCATGGCCTAACACTCTCCATCACACCATCCCAACTCTTCCCAGGCAGAACCACCATCACTATATACAATAACGGGATTGTCCTAATTCAAGCGACAGACAGGAACCTGGAACTACTTGACAACCTGTTCCCCACTCTCAAAGAGCACCTTTCCAACCCTCGGACTTACACGCATACCACCTCCTGTCCTACCTCCCCTGACGTCACAGCGCCCACCCTCAACTCTCCTAACCCAGCTCAGCACCAGAACCACACACACCTCACCGTCACACCCAACACCGCAGTCAATTACCCACGTATTGCAGCTACGCCTCCCCCACCCTCATTCACAGACATAGATCTCGCCTCCTCATACACCACCCGCTCCCACATTCCCCCTACCAACCCTCGTACCTCCGCTCATCTTCCCACATCCCCCCCACACTTTACACTCCCGCCCCATCCTCCACACCAATCTTCTCAGAACACCCCTCCTCCCCCAACGGCACCCCACACAACATGACTCTCTCTCCTCCTATCTCCCCCCCCCACACTTAGCACTCCCGTCACGCCTAGCCTTCACCCCTCCTTCAACCTCTCAGCCCCCTCGCTCACACCCCACTATCACACCTCATCCCCCACAACAGCCAGCCTCCACATCGCCCCCATTTACCCTTCCCCCTAGTACTGATGCCCTTCCCAATAACGCCAACACCAACCCTAACACCGATCCTCTCGCTAACACATCCAACCCCCTCACCAGCTCCACCTCTCCACCCCGATCCCCCCGTCTCCAGCAACCTATTCGCCTGCTCACCGCCAGTACCACCCCCCAACCCCGCGCCCATCACCACGCTGGACATGATTATGTCCACCCTCCTCCAAATGAAAGAAGAACTACACTCCATCAAAGAGTTGCTCATCTCATACCCCAGATGCCCTCATCCCACCACCAACCTTACACCTAATAACACCTCCCCCTCACCTCCTTCTCGCTCTACCACACAACACTCCACACACAGGACCTCTATCCCCCCTCGCAATACCACCAATCGCAATAACAATCGCAATCACATTACCACCAAGCGTAATATTCCCACTACACCTAACAACACTTCCTCATCACCTCCTACTTGCCTTATCACACAACTCTCCCCACACTGGACCTCTACCCCCTATCGCAATAACACCAATCGCCCCAGACGCACTACCAATATGATCTCAGACCATGACGTACTCACCCTTCTCCACTCTTACGCTCCGGCTCCCCAAAATCGCCTAGCCACCAACCACATGTCCATCCCAACGATTATCTCTAACGCCCTCAGGCACCAAAAGGATAACAACAGAGGCGCCGTCCCCAACAACCTCACTAACGTACCCCTCACTATAGAACCCTCCTCCACCCTTTGCACCCCTAGCCTTAAATGCATACTTCTCAACTGCAGATCGGCCCAAAGACATTCCGCGGAGGTCGCCGACCTCATCATGTCTACGGAACTGGATCTAGCCATTCTAACTGAAACATGGCTGTCTGATTCCTCTACACCAATCTTGGATATCCTAGTCCCACCCAACTACTGTATCATTAGACTTGACAGGGCCAAAAGGACAGGCGGTGGAATTGCCTGTATCTACAGAAGCAACCTCTCAGTCTCTAAAGCGTCCGCCCCCTCTCTTACATCCTGTGAATACCTCTGCCTTGATGTCATCAGCGAAAGCAAACCGGTATGCTCACTACACATTATATACCACCCACCGAGGGACAAGATCTCCTTCTCCCAACAACTCATGGATACAATATCAGCCAACTCGGGACGGCAGAACACCCAAATTTTCCTTGGCGACTTCAATCTCCACTGGAATGACAGCAGTGACACAGTGGTAAACAGCCTCAAAAGCTTCCTCAACACACTTGATCTCACCCAAATATGCAATAACCCGACCCACGAGAGAGGCTCTATCCTAGACCTGATCATATCCAAAGAGGACGCTATTCAACTTGAGTCAATCCAACCTTATGACTGGTCAGATCATCATATTGTCTCCTTCCTCATCAATGAAAAACTTAAATTTAACCCTGTTCAACCCTCTAAGCCCAAAGTTTGGAAAAGAGACTTGAAGAAACTCAACCCAAACTCCTTACCGCCCAACAGCCGCAATCGACTACTCCCTCCTCCCGGCGCTACGGACGTTCAACTACTGACTGACCACTATCTCAATGCTATGTCCACAATAATCAATGAGGCTGCACCCATGCAACTGAAAAGAGTTTCATCCAAGATTTCCAACCCATGGTATGACGGGAGCCTCAATGAGGATAGACGGGCCATGCGATTGGCAGAGTGCACTTGGAGGTCAGCCCCTTCTGCAGCGCACCTAAATAGTCTGAAGAAACAGAGAAACGCCTACTTCAGGAAAATAAAACGCTCAAAAAGAGATTTCTTCAGCCTCCAGCTCGCCCAAGCAAAAAACCGCCCAAGAAAATTATTTGACTTAATCAGAACACAATCCAAAGAACAACCCCAGACACTCAGCACCATGGGCGTTACACCTTCATGTGAAGACTTCTCTGCTTTCTTTATCCAAAAAACTGACAACATAAGAAGCGATCTCCTCAATGACGCAATCCTTTACTCCAATCCCCAACACACAGCAGTGCCTGAACGAAAGAACAATGCCACATGGTCATCCTTTGGCACCTACTCCGAAGAAGAAATTGGCAGATTGCTCAGCACCCTGAAACCATCCAATCACCTCACTGACCCCCTTCCGGCTAACGCTGTAAAAGACTTTACCCCTTTGCTCCTCCCACTCTGGACTAAGATTATCAATAGCTCTCTTCAACAAGGATCCATCCCTAACGCCCTCAAAGTCGGGCAAGTCACACCGCTACTAAAAAAAACAACAGCAGACCCCACTGATCTAAACAATTACCGCCCTATTACAAATATTCCCACCCTCGCTAAACTGTTGGAGAAATGCGTACAGCTACAACTGACTAAACACATAGACAAGTTTGATCTCCTCAACGCCCATCAGTCAGGCTTCCGAGCAGGACACAGTACCGAAACGGCCATGACTCACATAGTGGACGATGCCCTCCAAATCCTAGACCAAAACGATACTTGCCTCCTCATCCTCCTGGATCTCTCCTCAGCATTCGATACAGTTAAACATGAGAACTTACTCGAACTGTTAAACACAAGAATGGGCATTTCTGGGACTGTTCTCAAGTGGTTCACCTCCTTTCTACACAACCGGTCACAAAGATTCAAAAGTAATAACCTATTGTCCCCTCCGGTACCTGTATCGCTAGGCGTCCCTCAAGGATCCTCCCTCTCCCCAACACTATTCAACCTAGTAATGGAACCCCTCACTACTTTGCTACAGACATCCAATGTTCACTTTCACATGTATGCCGACGACACCCAACTTTATCTCAAAATACAATCTCCCAAGGACATCATGCTTCTTAACACCACGATCAGAAACACCCAATCCTGGCTTGCCGAGAATCACCTCAAACTCAATGCGCTGAAGACTGAGTTCCTCCTGATCTCACCCCCCGCAAAAATCTCTACGGCCCAAACATGGCTTAAACACTTAACGGCTCTAAATGTACAACCTACCGTCGTAGACTCGGCAAAATCTCTAGGCATAACACTCGACGCCAATCTCAACATGCAGCAGCACATCAGCAAGGTAACCAAAGGAGCGAACTTCCAAATCAATACCTTGAGAAAACTTAAACCCTTCCTTCCAGCCAAAGACTTCCAAACTGCAGTACAATCTATAGTCATCCCGCACATTGAATATGGTAGCACCGCCCTCTGCGGGCTCCCCCTAACTACAACGGCACCCCTAAGAGCGTCCCTCAACGCTGCAGCGAGACTCATCACTGGTTCAAAAAAGCACTCGCATATTTCCCCTGACTTTAAAGCCCTGAACTGGTTGCCTTTCGAAGCCAGAATTCATCTGAAAATCGCCTGCATGACACACAAGGCTGTACACATGAACTCACCCGCCTACCTCACTCAAAAGCTGACAATTTCGGGTGGCTCTAGAACTACTAGAAGCACAAACAATCTTCTACTGAAGCCTTGAAGATTTCGGAAGGAAAAAACTTATAAACGCTCCTTTTCAGGAATGGCACCCAGGATCTGGAACTCACTCCCACCTGAAACCAGGCTCATCTCCTCCAACAAACTTTTTAAGAAAGAAGTAAAAGCGTTCCTCATGGCTAAACACATATGATCTATTATTCTGTAGCTCTCATGAATCTGCTCTGTAAGACCTGCCTGACCACGTCGGTCTTTATGTATTACTTTTATTATCGATTTACTTGATTGTCTATGTTCCCTCTTTGTATATTGTTATATTGTTGACGCACCTGTCTGTATTTGCACACTGTACCTACACCACCGCAACGATCCCTACTCTTATACTACTGATGCACCTATGTAACTACATATTCTGCACTCACCCACCAACTATGCCCTCCTTTATGTTATCTCCAAAAATGTTAAACACGCTTAAGCAAGTATATGCTCCTCATTTTTGCACTTTATAGTATTGGCACAACTGTTTGACTATGCACCTTGTACCTTCACTACCTCACCTGTGACCTACCTCATGTTTTCTTTGACCTACCTTTGTAACTATGTAACTACCATGCAACTACCTCACTACCTCAACTATTACATTGTATTACTCTATCACCCCCGTTGTCTTGTAAAGCGCTCTGATATCTGCAAAGATCTTGTTCGCGCTATAGAAAACTTTCAAAATAAATAAATAAAAATAAATAAATTGCAATGCACAGCATTGACTGCTTGGCCTCTTAGTACTGTTGAGGACCTCTGAATACAGACCTTCATCTGCGGTTTATGTATTTACCCAGAGGAAGGGGCTTGTTTGGGACATAGTGCAGGGGCATGTTTTTTATTTATTTTTTAAAGCTGCTTCATCGGAAGGGTTGCTTCATAAATCCGCTTGTCATGTAAAAAAATCCACTTGTCCCTTTGGTGTCATGCAGTGAGATGAAAAACTTTGGCAGCATTCTATTTTTTTTCAGGGCTCTAATAATAGCCTCTCTGATTACGCCAGTGTTCATATTATATAGGTTTGGATTCTAGCAATGCCCTGATTTTACTAAATTTCCACAAATCTACATATTCGGCCTGAGATTAGCAGAAAGGTGGGGCTTCCATGGTTGGAAATCCATTTTGAGTCTGTGCACACCTAAAATCTTGCATGTTTAAGGGTTATCACCAACTCTACTCTCATTTTTTCCCACACTGGAAAAGGTTGAAAATTAAATTCACTACTGACAGTGGCAGAAGTAACACTTCTTCCAGGAAGGCAAAAAAAGGGATTTTGTCGGGAAACTGAACTTGCCAACGCTCAGTAAATTTTCACAAGAGCAAATATGTATATGCATATCTGATCATGCTAAATGCAGTCCAAACTTTTTCAAGGAGTACGGTTTCAAAGTCTACTTTTGTAAGTACTTGTAAATTCATTAAACTTGTAAATCTGCACTATGAGAAATTGGGTTATTTGTTGAAGGGGGTGGAAGCCCCACTCAGGCAGCAACTATAATCCTTGTTGGGGTGAACCATAGAATTCACTAAATTAACCTGTGCTTAACCCTCTGGTAGCTTGGCACATAGCAGTCCGTCTTAACTTAGAGGCAAAGTGTAAAGTCTTTATGCAGTACACAGATCGTAATAAAGTGAAAACCCAAGACACAAAAATCACAAACCAATTTAGAAACACAGAGTAAATTTCAATAAATAAACGGATACTAGAAAAACAAATATCCAGTCGTCAGTAGAACAGGAGGTATTCAATTTTACAGGTTTCAGTGAAAATAGCACCCAAAAGCAAAAAGCGCCACTCATGGTCATCTGGTCATATTAAAATGGGGGGAAAGTCACAAGTACATGCCGACCACGATGGAGTATGGGTCGGATACAGGGACCAGGTTAGTCCAGCTGGAAAAAGTTACCTTCTCAAAGTCCGGCTTGAACAATTCCGTTCACAGTGAAAGTGTTGTAGAGATTACATTTAGTCTCCATCTTAGTTTCCCTTTTTAACTTAGCATATTTTTAAGATGGTGGTTTGTGCATGTTTTTAATAAAACACGAAAATATCACGCACAGCTTTATTCTTGGTAGACATTGATGTCCTGTAGTCTGCACAATTAGCTCCATGGTCACACATATTAGAAGGCAATGTCCTTGTATTATTTTTGTGTGCGTAGGAGACAATTCTTTCTCTCCAGACTAACTAAAGACTTTGTCTGCACCCCTGGCACAGTAAGAAAAGTCTGGTATTTTATTACTTAAATAGCATCCTTGCCAAGGCACTTCGAACTGGAGTTATCATGCAAGCTGCTGTGACTGAGATGCAGCTCTGCAGGCCCGACCTTTATCCTGAGAAGGAGGATAGCCATGCAAGCAAGAGTGTGCATGTGCAGGCCTGCACACTCAGACGGGATGCATTTGTTAATGCTCTCAGGTATGAGGTTAGATCGGTCCAACAGGTCTGGCAGACGGGTACGCCAGACATGCTCTCATGAGTGTAGTGAGGTATTAGTGATAGATTGGAGTAACAGTAGGAACAATTAACAAGGTTACATTGTTTGAGTATTTTCTCACCATCCTAATAATGCTTATAACAATGATGTGTCTCATGTGTCTAATAATCATAGATCCTGTTTTATTTACAAGGATTAGGTTTCTTCAATAAGCATTTGAAAATGTCTTACTGCTTCTTTTCTTTGTAACCCCCTTGGGCATGTCAAAGTAACAAACAAAAAAGCCAGATCTGTTTCCACAAATTCCTTGGTAATCATAGTGGTCATGTTCAAGGTTACCGACAACATCTACAACTCTGAAGGTTTTGGGGTTTAGATGCGGTACTACGCGCTAACCAAACCAACATTTACTGATGATATAAGAAGACTCAGTCTCTGTATTATGAAGTTTTGTTGAACTAATACACAGTCCTACTAAATTTGTAGGAACTATATAACATGGCGCCACTAACATTCTAGGTTTGGTACCTATTTAAGGGGTCTCCTGAGCAGTTTCTTTGTGTGCCCAAGGCTCCTTTATTGCCTTTATACTGAGACTTCCCTGGTGATAAAGGTTTATCCTGCTCAGCTTGAAAAGGAAGCAACTATTTATGTCTGTAGGTTGATCAAGCTTGATCTTTAAAAATGATTTCCTTCTTTGAAATTCCATTCATTAAATATGGCGCAAGTAGTGATTATTGCTATTAATTGCAGACAAGCTGTCACTAATCATTTAGCCAGATATAGGCTCCCCAGTGGCGGTGGAAAGGTTACCTTCATGGTTGAGGCACACACAATATGTAAATGTGAAGTTTTTTATTGCTGGGTTCATTTTCCTGCAGTCGATGGAAATTCACAAACGTTTCACACATACACTGAGGCTGATGTTCCAGTTGCTTACAGACCTTATGAATATTTAGAAATATCATGCACATACCAGGAACACCATAACTGGTTTCAATACGCCCTCCCACATCCACTTCATGATTAGGCCCTGTCAGTAATTGAAACACAATTGAGAGGCAACATAACAAGATACACAGGTGAGATTAGTACATAAAATATCAAGAGAAAGTGAGTCAAAAAAGTCTTTTTGGTTGATTCTGTAATTCTTTAATCAATTGCTTCTTCAACAAATATAGATAGGTTCAGCTAACGCATTTCGCCCATGTACAGGCTTTCTCAGGGCAAAATCATTATTCTAGCCAGACACAGAAATGTTACCTTCATGGTTGAGGCACACCCAATATATAAATGTGAAGTTTTTTATTGCTGGGTTCATTTTCCTGCAGTCGATGCAAATTCACAAACGTTTCACACATACACTGAGGCTGATGTTCCAGTTGCTTACAGACCTTATGAATATTTAGAAATATCATGTACATACCAGGAACACCATAACTGGTTTCAAGACGCCCTCCCACATCCACTTCATGATTAGGCCCTTACAGTAATTGAAACACAATTGAGAGGCAACAAAACAAGATACAGAGGTGAGATTAGTACATAAAACATCAAGAAGAAGTGAGTCAAAGAAGTCTTTTTGGTTGATTCTATAATTCTTTAATCAATTGCTTCTTCAACAAATATAAAAAGGTACAACTAACGCGTTTCACATGTACAGGCTTTCTCAGGGCAAAATCAATATTCTAGCCAGACACATAATTTAAAGTAGACATGTCGTACACCAGTGTTTTATGAGGGCTCTTATAGTTGCAATAGACTCTAAATTCTGTCAGCTACTGGTAAGTACACAGACAAGATTTTATGCCACTGTCGTGGGAAAAACATCGATCAATATAGCACAGTGTTCTGCTGCAAAAACTCCAACTGCCAGTGTTCGGCGTTCGCAATCTGGTAACAGGACATCAAATTCTCTAAGCTATCCTCCATGGGAGGTGCGTATCGATGAGTTCAGAAAATGTTTTTACTCTGACCTGTACTCCTCTTTGTTAATATGGCTTACAAGGCTGAGCACATCGACAGCTGCAGAATTAAACAATTGCATTCTCTATTTACTTTTTTATTTTTAAGGAAGCTCAAAGCTGGCAGAGGGTGAGAGCCCACATGCAAATAAGCTTAATGAAATTGTGCACATTTTATAATACTGAAATGTCTCTGTTAGACGACTATGCCTGGCAGATGTCCTTTCGCACACATTTCACCAGAGTGCCCTACACATTGTCGAAAGGTGTTTTCCATTAACAGATGTATTACAAGACTCTGGCAGGTAGGCCCGAAAGTTCGAAACTGGTGCGGGAAAAACAAATAGTTAATGGGTACATATGGGGGTAGGTTGAGTCCCTACAACCAGCATAGCTATTTTACTCTGATCCATAATCTTTTGGAAGCGCCAATAAATATCAGTCAATATTATCATTGCCCATCCTCTGTTTTGCTGAAAGGTTGACTAAAATGTTCTATTTTATCATATGATTTCTGGAAACTTTCCAAACTGAGCTACTTGGTAAACTAAGCAGATCACACCGGTCACATTTTCTACCCTTGGACCTAGAAGATGTCTTCAAGTCCTTGATGTGAACAGGGCAGGATACTTAAGCCTGTGAGGGTACTTTGAAGTTGGATATGCCTAATGTATGTTTGTAAAGTTACTACTTATCATTTCTCACCCATACGCAGAGAACTCCTCCCCCAGGGCGGAGATCAGCCTAATTTTTAAAAGTTTAACAAAATATTTAAAAATAAATATGAATGTAGTAAATTGATTTAAAATATGTATTTTAAATGTAGAATAGAATCAAATGCTACAACATTATTATCCTAATTTTCTTTAAATATTTAATTATTTTGAATGTTTAATTAAATTAAAATAGTTTTTCTTAAGAATTAATTAAAACAATCCCACCTAAAGTAGAAAAATGTATGTGCATTATGTAGTAAAAATTAAACATGAAATAAAATGTATTTATATTTTTAAAATGTTAAAATTAGGTTAATTTAATTTAACATTAGTTCTTACAGGTTCTTATTTTCTATGGGAAGGTATTGCAGTACCACTGGTTATCCATGTATGGTGCTGGAGCTGAAGTACATTTACAACTGTTTTGACAGTAGTACCTATAAAAGTGCAGTTTATGTCTAGCAATGGGCTTACTCTTTTGTGGGTAGGTAGGTACATTCCCCTACTTAACCACTCCTTGCTTCTTCCTAAACCCCACCTTTTTAATCATAAATATTCTCAGTATTCCAGCCACTCCCCCTGCGTCTCCTCTACCTTCTACTAAAACATATACCTGCATGTACAGAGATCCCCGCAGTCTGGTTGGAGATTTGTCACATAAAAGATAGATGAGGCAGATGTGTAGACCACCTCACGTAGGTTAGTGAACATCATTTTGTAGTACATTAATACATATAGTACTAGTACTACTACTAAACATACTACAACCTAAGGTTTGTGAATATACCCCTCAAAGTTCTGCTTTTATTATTAGTTACTTTTTACTTCTGTTCACAAAATTGTGTATTGGGGATAAGCTGGAAGTTGTCACGTAACAGTGCTTCACAACGTCGAATATGTTTACCATAAGGTCCCACTGAATCATTGCTAATTTTTATTTATTTATTTATTTTGAAAGTTTTATATAGCGTGAACAAGATCTTTGCAGATATCAGAGCGCTTTACAAAAAAAACAAGGGGTAAGAAAAACAAGAGAGTGATTAACAGGCTTTTGAGCAACGAGTAGTTGTAGGTAAAAAATGAGTAGCAAAATAGGGTAGTTACATGAGGGAGTATAGTCAATCAGCTATACAATAATACAAATAGACAATCAGATAAACGAATATTACAAATAAGTGAAGAGAACACTGATGCCTTAAAACTAGGGCCCTGAAAGGGGATGACCTTAACCCTAGATATCGGTTCGCAGAACGGGGAGGATGGGTGGGTCGGTAAGGAATCTATCACAACTAATGTCTCTTACAGATATATCATTACACAAGTAGTAACTTGTGCATCTGAAAGAGACACGTTAGTGATAGATTTCTTACCTTAGAATAGATACCCCAGCAATACCAACCCCGGTGGTGGGTCTGCGAGCCAATAATCACACCAGAAAGTCCTGAAAGACGGAACGGCCAAAGAAGCCATCCCTCCGGACTTGACTGTCAAAGCAATAGTGTCTTACAAACGTGTGCAGCGAGGCCCATGTAGCCGCCTGGCAAATGTCCTGCAAGGGCACACCTCGGCCCAAGGCAGTTGTAGTCGCTGTGGCTCGAGTGAAATGAGCCCTCAGCCCAACAGGAGGTTCCTTCTTCTCCAAGGAATAACACGCCTGGATACACAAGATGATCCACCGCGAGATGGTCCGCTTGTGCACCACTTTCCCCTTCTTAGCACCCACGTAACCAACAAAGAGTTGGTCATCCACCCGGAACTGGCGTGTGCGGTCCAGATAGAATGAGAGCGCACGTTTTGGGTCCAGACGGTGGAGCCTCTCTTTCTCTCTCGAGGGATGCGGGGGCGGAAAGAAGGTGGGCAAGGTGATAGATTGCCCAATGTGGAAGGCCGTGACTACCTTGGGTAGGAAAGAGGGCCGTGTCCGCAACACAACCTTGTCCAGATGGACTGAAAGGAAAGAAGGTTTACAGGATAGAGCTTGGAGCTCACTCACTCTCCTGGCAGAGGTGATGGCTACCAGGAAGGCAGTCTTCAAAGTGAGAAGGCGAAGAGGACAGTTGTGAAGTGGCTCAAAGGGAGCGCACATCAGAAAAGTAAGAACGAAGTTCAAGTCCCACTGAGGCATCACAAAGGGAACAGGAGGGAACGTATGTGTGATGCCTTTCAGGAATCGATTAATGATAGGGGACTTGAACAAAGAAGGTTGATTAGGCAGCCTCAAAAAGGCTGAAAGAGCAGAAAGGTAGCCCTTGATAGTGCCCAGAGCAGAGCCCTGCTGGGCAAGAGAAAGAAGAAAGAGAAGAACCTCAGAAAGAGGGGCATTGAGGGGATCCACAGCCTTTGCTGTGCACCATGCCACAAATCTGTTCCACCTGCAGGCGTATACCAACTTAGTGGAGGGACGCCTGGCTGCCAGAATGATGTTACAGACTTCAAGAGGCAAGTCAAATGGCCTCAACTGTCGCCGCTCAATCTCCAAGCATGGAGGTGGAGACTGGACAGGTTCGGGTGGAGGACCGTCCCCTGCTGCTGCGACAGAAGGTCCTCCTGAAGAGGCAGACGAACCGGGGGATCGACTGACATACTGAGTAGCTCGGGATACCAGTACCTTTGTGCGCAGTCTGGAGCCACAAGGCTGACTTGTGTCCGGTTGCGCTTGATCTTCTTCAGCACTCTGGGCAGAAGTGGTATAGGCGGAAAGGCGTACAACAGACCGCAACTCCACTTGCGACGAAAAGCGTCTCCGAGCGAGTGCCGCCTTGGAAATTCCAACGGGTAGAACTAATGACATTGCGCGTTCTCTTCGGTGGCGAATAGATCTAACCAAGGTTCTCCCAACTGCAGAAAGAGACCTTGCGCCACGTCCGAGTTCAGACGCCATTCTGTTTTTAAAACCCATTAGTGCATGCTGTTTTTAGTTACCTTGCTAATTTATACAGCGGTCCTAAGGCGGAAGCCGGGACCTGCGAGGGTGACATCGCGATTACTGCGGTGCTCGCCAAAATCTGTTTTTAAAGCGTCATTAGTGCATGCTGTTTTAGTTACCTTGCTAATTTGCACAGTTCTTGCCTTTCACCGATCCGGTGACAACTCCCCCCGCGGCTCCCGCCATCTTAGGTGAGGAGACGGCCGAGCTGTCTAGTGCTCCGCCCCTCCCGCCCTTTCTCCCATAAAATGTCACCCTTCCCCTGGAAGCTCAGCGGACGAGCGCAGAAGGCTCGCCAAAGGCAAGCCCGTCTGCGCCGTCCGCGCCGGACCCGCGCCAAGGGCCACGACCCCTGCTCCGTTACAAGCCACTATAACTTCGAGGCTCACATACATTAGTGAGGCATTATGGGCTCTAAGGAATAGTACCAATATTACAGGATGCACTGCCTTGGAATGGGGGGATAACTCTCCGATTAACCCTCTCCATTGCACCAACTGTTCACAGGCCATGCCTACACTGTGTTGGCTACCCATTGCAACCTTCAGGGACTATAAGGAGAAGCCTTTGAGGACAAACCCTCACTAGGCCAAGTGTCTATTACTTAACGCGAGATCACTGGTCAAACACACCACTGAAGTAGCAGAATTAATTCAGGATACTGCTGTAAAGATAGCATTTATTACAGAATCCTGGACCAATGCTGCTTCTGGCCCCGACATTGTTAATGCCACTCCGCCAGAATATGTCTGCTATACTCAAAATCGACAAAAAAGGAAAGGTGGTGGCCTAGCTGTTATTTATCATAATTCTATCAGAGGGTCCTTTCAACCTGGTCCCAAAGGTCTAGAGGAGACTCTCCTTTTCAATCTTACTCTATCGGATCACCAATCCCCCAGAGGCTGTCTAGTCTACAGGCCCCCAGGGACTAAAGCCCCATTTCTAGGAGCGATGAGCAAGCTACTCGAAGTAGCAGCCTGTGCCCAAGCATTTACATTGCTGGGAGACTTTAATTTCCACCTAGAATGCGGCTCTGATCCAGACACGCGCGACCTGATTGACCTACTACAGGGCGTGGATCTGAAGCAATGGGTCAGCGGTCCAACTCACAAGGCAGGACATACTCTGGACGGCATTTTCTCAAACCATCCCAGCCTTAACATATCAACAGTCCAGCCGATCCCCTGGTCCGATCACTCAGTTGTCCATTTCTTTGTTACTCTTGCCGCCCCGTGAAATCTTCCAGAGCCATAAACGCACCAAGACTTGTTAGGAAATGGAACAACATAAAGGGTGAAATGTTAGAGAACATATTAAAAACCTCTTTGCGACCCCTCTCAGGAAATGTGGAGGAGGCAGCCTCAGCCTATACTAACTGGCTTGACTTGGCATGCCTACAATTAGCTCCCACTAAAACTATCTACTCCACACGCCCACATCCATCGGCCCCTTGGTTCTCAGATCAGATCAGGGACCATAAAATACTGTGTAAAAAAATGGAAAGAACTTGGCGGACAACCTATAGTGAGTCAGACAAAAAAATCCTCAATATGGAGCAAAGAGCCTATAAAGAAAGAATACAACAGGCAAAACGGGACTTCCTTACGAGACAGATCAAAGAAGCCAGCAATGCCCCGAAGGAACTATTCCGGACGGTGTCATCCCTGGCAGTCCCCAAGACCTTACAGATACCCCCTAGCCCTTTACTCTGCGAGAATCTTGCCACCTTCTTCCGGGAAAAAGTGGAAAAAATCTTCTCTCCCCTAGACAGTCAAATTAGGACTCCTCACTCCATCGTGAGTCCGGAACTAAATAGCAACTCACTAAAACTACTGCAATTCACACAAATCACTGAGAAGGAGGTAGTGAGCCGATTATTAAAGATAAAATCAGGTTCTCCGCATGACCCGTGCCCAGTTGCAATTGCTGAACTAACTCCAGCCTCCATTGCAGCCGGACTTACTCCCCTCCTCAATCTCATGTTGGACAATGGGGAATTCCCAGCAAAGTGGAAACAAGCATCCATCTTACCTCTCCTAAAAAAAACTAATTTGGACATAGCCGAGATGAACAACTACCGGCCTATTGCCAGACTTCCCCTTCCAGCCAAAATTATGGAAGGCACTTTAAACGCACAGCTAAGTGCCTTTTTGAGGTCAGGAGAACACCTAGATCCATCCCAACACGGCTTCCGTGCAGAACACAGCACGGAATCTGCCCTGATTAAATCAGTGGAAGATATTAGAAGAGTGATGGACGCAGGAGGTAGAGCCGCCCTGATCCTGTTGGATCTCTCCGCGGCCTTCGACACGGTCCATCACAAGTTGTTGGTGGACCGGTTGAGGGCCTGCGGAATTCAAGAAAAGGCAGTAAAGATCCTACAGGCCTTCCTATCCAACAGAACGCAGACAGTGGCACTTGACGACTTCGAATCGCACCCTTTTGTGCTCCCGTGTGGAGTCCCCCAGGGTTCCTCACTGAGCCCGACCCTTTTTAATGTGTACGTTGCTACCCTAGCGCCGGTCATTCGATCCTTTGGTTTTAACCTCACAGCATACGCAGATGACACGCAGATAGTGGTGTCACTGCTGCCGGGCGAATTAGACAGCACGGCAGATAGGTTCAGAGGTTGCATGCGAGAGGTGGGCAACTGGATGGCACAAAACTGTCTTAAACGGAACTCCACAAAGACAGAGGTGCTACTCTATGGTTCCAAGGACAACTTCTGGTCCCCTAGATGGTGGCCAGAAGAAATGGGCTCCCCTCCCTCCCCAGTGGCAAAGGTCAAGAACTTAGGCATACTAGTGGACGACTCATTATCGTTTAAACCACAGGTTAATGCACTATCCTCATCTACGCATTATATCCTGAAAACAATCAGGAAAGTGCTGCCATTTTTGGAGACGGAACACAGGAAAACAGTTGTTACTGGACTGGTCCCCTCGCGTCTGGACTATTTTAACAGCCTTATGTTAAATGCCCAAAAAAGTCTACTTAACAAACTCCAGATCCTGCAGAACGCTGCCGCCTGTCTGATCACTGACACCCCTAAGTTTGTCTCAGTAGCCCAGGATCTGGTAAAACTCCATTGGCTACCAGTCCGGAAAAGAATACTCTTCAAAGCGCTCTGTGTGGTCTTCAAAGCTTTACACGACCTCGGCCCTCGATGTATGAAGCAGCTCTTCCACTGGCACAAGCCAGACAGAAACTTAAGATCTAGAGAGCAGGCGCTGGTATCAGTTCCAAGAGTTAGGAAAGCGCGATGGGGTGGCAGGAGCTTTTCCCTAGGCACGGCAGCTGCTTGGAACAGACTACCACTCAATCTCAGACAAACGGCGGACCTGCTATCTTTCAGAAAAGCCCTTAAGACCTGGCTCTTTACTCACTAAATGATTCCTACCCACACACCAGTGCAATCACATCAGCGCCAGGACACCTCTGGGTAACAGAGCGCTCTACAAATGGGAAAAATAAATAAATAAATCCATCATGCACTGGCGGCTGAGTTCGTCCGTCCTGGCGTTCAGAGAACCTGCCAGGTGTTGAACCACCAGAGTCACGCCCTGATGTTCCAGCCATTGCCAGAGGCGCAGAGCCTCCTGGCAGAGGGTCCACGACCCCACCCGCCCTGTTTCTTGCAGTACCACATGGCGGTGGTGTTGTTCGTGAACACCTGCACTACACTCCCTCGGACAGAGGGGAGGAATGCCTTCAGTGCTAGACGAATCGCCCGCAGCTCCAAAAGGTTGATATGGAGCCGGGACTCCGCCGGAGACCAGAGGCCTCTGATCTCCGCCTCTCCCATGTGGCCCCCCCAGCCCTGGAGGGATGCGTCCGTCACAACTACGTGCTCCGGTTGGGGAAGGGAGAGGGATCTGCCGCTGACACAATCGCGGTCCATGAGCCACCACTGCAGCTGTCTCGCAGTGCCCTCCGAGATCAGGACATGGTCAGACAGGTTGCCCTGATGCTGGGCCCACTGAAACTTCAGGTCCCACTGCAGAGCCCGCATCCACCAACGGGCGTGATGCACCAGAAGGATGCAGGGAGCCATCAGCCCCAGAAGCCGCAGCGTCAACCTGACCGAAACCCGGGATAAAGGCTGGAAGATTGGAATCAGAGACTGTATATCCCGAACCCGCTGTTCGGGTGGGTAAACCCGAAACCGCGCCGAGTCGAGAACCGCTCTGATGATAAGTAGCTTCCGAGAGGGACACAGGTGTGACTTCGGCACATTGATGGAGAACCCCAGCTGGTGCAAGAGGTCTGCCGTCGTCTGGAGGTGGCTGACGACTGTCTAGCAGCAAAAGCTACGAGCCAGGCAAGCCCAGATATATTTTTACTTCAGAATGCACCCTCACTGGGGAAACCTCAGCACCATGTTCCGGTCTCCTGAAAGTGGAAAAATGAGTCTCAAAATTCTTGTACTGCTGGAAAAGTTAGTCTTGGTCACTCCTTCAGCCCTCAGGCTTTAACGGTAGGTTTCTAGGTACAAAGTTCTGCTCCATTCACATCTCGTTCATGCTCCTTTTAATAGTGGTCAGCTGGGTCTTCTTGGAATCAGGGAGTATTTCTGCCTTTGTACCCCGTAGCAGCAGCAGGAGGGAATTCACTTAACAATTGTAGAGTCATTACATTCCTTGGGCATCAACAAGTCAGGAGTGTGTGTTTTTTTTCTTCCAGTAGTCAGGCACAGTTTTCTTCTTTTGAGGTCTTTACGCAAAATGTTGCTTTACCTACAAAGTGACAAAAAGCCTTTTGTGACTGTTCACATGGTAGCATGCATTTTCTTTTTATAACATATCCTACTTTTATGTACTAAGCACCAAGGCCTGTCGGCATACAAGGAAAACTTTAGCGGTGACTTAGCTAATACAATAAGGCAGGTTTTTCTTCGTGGTAAAGCACTTTCCTTGCTGTGTGGCACTATAGGGCTGTGGATTTTCTGCAGTCTCTATCGAACTGTTCATTCCAAATGTTTTAATCAACAGATTGATTGAAAAGTGTGACCTGTAACGAGCTCTACATTATTGTGTTCAATAAGACTTTCTGGGATAACTGATGCATTTTTTGAATAAAATTAATGCCCCATGCCACCCACTGTTAGACAGTTTTTCCCATTAATACACCATATATTTACAAACATTGAGCATAAAATTCCTCTTGTGATTGGTTGGAAATGCTACAGTGTTTTACCTGAGTATATTTTAATCATTTTACCCACATGTTTACATTTCAGGATCCATTTGATGCAGCCGGATACTATCACTTGGCGCTTGCAGCTGCTATGGATGTTGGTAACAAAAAGGCGCAATTGAAGATTTACACCAAGCTTGCCATTATCTATCACAACTTCCTTGTTGACCGTGAAATGTCGCTATTTTTCTATAAGAAGGCCAGAGTTTTTGCTTCAGAACTGAATGTAAGAAGAATTAACCTATCAGCAGAGCAGTGCTACCAGACTGCAGCATGGTCACACTCAAATAGTCTCATGTGAACATGGCCATTGCCCAAATCCGAGTTAATGCATCAGTTTGTTTACAAACATCATAAAATATAAAGTTGATCACACCTTGTTGCATTGAAAGGACGTCGAAAAGGACATTGCCAGCTTGCAAGCAAAAGTGCCAACCAAATCTCAGTTCCTGTCTCGCTGACTCCCTAAATGAAGAATTAATGGGTGGTTGTTGTTTATTATGCGACGTCAAATAATCATCCTGGTCGAGTTGCGGTAGAGACTACGGAATATATTAAATAGCAGTTGCATAGCAAGGGGGCGTCGGTCAGCCCCGGGTGGCAAGAGTTTTGAGGGTGGCGGCCTCCCTCCGCTCTTACCTGCCACCTCTGGGCAGCCACCAGCCACAGGTCTAGCTACACCACTGGTAAATAGTAACTGGTTACTAGTACAATCAATCATTACCAGTTACCACATGATAAAATTATGTTACCATTTCTGGAGAAAATTAGTATTAGACTGGGTTAAACATGTATTTGCTTACTTTACATACAGAGCAGTTGATATATAAACGTTAGCAAGTAAATAAAAGTTTGATATTCGTTAATGTTTGTTTTCCCTTGTTTATCTAATATAACTGGGTTTATTTTAAATTGGATTAATTGATACAATCTGAAGAAAGGAAATCTGTGGTCAATAATTAAATAACGCCATGTTTGTGATAAATGTATTATCTCGATGAAGAGTATCGCTGCCTGAATCATACATAATTCAGTAAAGAAAAAAGGATCAAAGTTAAAAGTTAATTGCATCAATACTAGATAGAACACCATACAAAAAGGCAGAATATGATGCCTTTTAGATGGTCTGTGCATTTCCAGAGTGGGAGAGGCTCGTGGGAGTTGTCAGCACTTTTTAGATTGGCAATGGCAGGGGCCCATGGAACGCCCTCTGTCTCACCTGTATTCCTAGATTTACTCAAATGAGAATTTGAAAGGATGATCCCGAGCCTGTAAATCCCGATCAGGGACTTTCAGCCAGTAAATAAGTATTTTATTTGAGAAATGTTCATTTTACAGAACATTACAGTAGCGTGTTCATATACATCAGTGTAAAAAACCATAAGAAATGATAGGTCTTTGTAAATGATTGAATAGTTCGTTTATATATGATAATTCATCAGCATAAAATGACTTTGCAAATGTACCTGTGGCAGCCCGGCTTCATGCCCTGAAGAAAAATTCTGACGAATTTATATCATTCTAATTTCGCTGTTCTCATTTCACCCATAAGATGGCAATGTAGCATCAAATTACAATTCATCGGATTTCTGCATTAGTTCATATTTCCTAAGAAACTTTGGGGCATATTATCAAGGGGATCTTATCTCCGCTTTTTTGGCTTTAAAAGCCAAGAAAGCGGAGATAAAAGTATCTCCCTATTACCTAGCTGTCGCTAACACCAGTCAGCGACAGCTAGTAGGAGATAGCGACCATCTTGGGCCCCACTTTGCATGTCAGTGATATTTATCACTAATGAAATGCAAAGTTGTTGTGCCATGATGTTAGCGACTGGAAAAAGTCGCTAACATCGCTATCTCCTATTACCAACTTTTGGAGATATTCGCGCTAAGCTCCTTTTCGTACAATGTTTCCAAACTCTGGAACTCCCTCCCTCTGCAGCTGAGGAATAACCCCAACCTGACAACTTTTCGCAAACAGCTAAAAACCCTGCTGTTTAATGCCTAATATAGTAACCTCAAGAGGGTTTTCTCTGTTTCAGCGCCTGGACGCCTCAGGGCAGCTGCAGCGCTCTACAAGTCACATTTTCATTTCATTTAATTTCATTTCAGTTGTTCCAGCATGTTTTTTCCAGTTAAGGCTGTTGAGAAAAAACATTGGGAGTCATTAGGTCCGCCCGCCATCCTATCTTTATTTGGGACCGCCTGCCATAAGGATGGGGGCCCCCTGGGGGGCATTAGGATGCGCCTGCCACTGTGGCAGACGCATCCTGCATGTTTAGCATTGTGGCGGGCAGGGCTCTCAGCACCGCCCCCTACAATGCTAAACATGAACGAATGCATTTGCATTAACAAAGCGGCAGGCACCGCGTGGTGGCTGCCGCTTTAATGCAAATGCAGGGGGGTACCACAGGTACCCCCCCTGTGCACCCCCCACCTCTCCTTCAGTCCGGGGACCCATAGGGTGCCCCCAAAGTGAAAATCGCATGCCTTTCCGTGGCGGCATTGCCGCCACTGAAAGGCATCTATCCTGGGCCATCCATATATGGCTGGCGGTGTCAAATAGATACCGCCACCATGTTAGACCTATTCTGCCCCGGTCACCGTCGGAAAAGCGGCGGACAGTCTTTCTGTCCGCCGCGGTCATCCCGCCATATTAATATGGCAGGGGGGGGCATTTTGCTGAGGATGCCGGGCGGATTGCCCCCGCCAGGCCGGCGGTGGCTACCGTCAGCCTGGCGGGGGCAATCCGCCCGCCATCATATTGGGCCCCATTGTCTTAAATGCACAGCAGACAAGGACCCTAGTGGTAGACGCCTCTTTTCTATGTGACTATGCCAATGCTTGCTACTTGGGAATCTGCTAACAAGCTTCCGCTTCTTCAAAACCTGGCTACCTTATCAGTGTTTGCACAATGTACATTTAATTATGTGATCGAAGGCGTTCCTAAACTCCACTGGCTTCCTTTGGAGCAAGCAGAGAGCTGAATTTAAAGCGTTGTGCCCAATTCATTGGGTTTTACATGGCACAGATGTCCCATTCACTCAAAGTTGTATCTCACATTACATCCCCCTTCACTCTCCCCAATCAGCCTCTTAATAGACAGAAACGGTCCCTACCTTATGATGGGCTCAAATAAGAATTTGTGGCTTTCGCAGCCGGCGCCCATGTTGTGGAATCGCCTGCCTCTGTCCTTGTGCAGTAACATAAATCACATTTCCTCTCACAAAGCTTTAAAGACTTATTTTTTTCATTCGTTTTCTTTTTTGCTCCTTCTTTTACCTTACTGCTCTAGTGTTAGCACCACAATGTCTCAGGGTGAACCTGCACTTCCAAGTACTTTCATGTATTCAAACATTTGACATTAACTAATTCACAGCAGGTTTAGATGTGTTATGTGCAAAGGTGGAATCTGCCTAAAATTTATGGTGGTGGTATTGTACTCTAATAGAACGCAAATATTGCTTTCACTCACTGCATAGGCAAAAGTATCTTTCCTTTCACTGCAAAGTTAAAAGTAGTCTTTCCGATAGTAACAGTCCATTGGAAAATAACAGTGTATTTTTCACACATATATCAGGCTACGAAAATACAACAGAAAACTCCTGCATGCTATTTGGAGACTTTTTAAATATCTAATTCAGTATTTTTGAAAAAACTTATTTTGAATTTTCTGTATAATTAATAAACAAAACTTAAAGATGGGAAAGGAAATCATCAATACAAAGAAAAATACGATCAATAATAGGCATGAAGGTACAGCAATGGACAATGGATATTGCAGAAAATTACGCAAGAGAGAATAGACAGTGGCAGTCCAGTAAGTATATAAGGCAAAACCTTCCAGAATTCTGATCTTAAACAGACGGCGGAAAACATTTCTTATGGGCCAGAACCAGACCTTGCATGAGACAGTGCCAGGGCTCCCTCTTCTTTATCGAGATCCAATTTGTAATATTTCAACCATGGGGAACAAATGTTCCGAAATTTACGTGGGCAGCCCCTCGCCTTATAAACCACTTTCTCCGTCGCCATATAGAGATCCATATTGGATTTCCATTACGTAAGTGTAGGAAGGTGTGGTGCACCCCAGTACTTGGCTATACCCCTCTTAGACACCACCAACCCAAGATTGGCCAGTAGGAGCCCACAGCCTTGTAGATCGGGAATACCTAAGAGTACGATTTTCACGTCCATCCCCATGTTTGCCCCTAGTATCTTGTTTAGTTCTCCCTCTATTGTGTGCCAGTAAGGCTGGATGTGACCACAGTCCGAGAGAGTGTGGATGTATGTGTCATGTTCCATATGACATCTGAGACATACAGGGTCTTCCACCCTCCCCATCCTATGTAATTGTTCCCTCTCGTAGTAGACCCTGTGAAGGATCTTATATTGAATAAGGCGCAGTATCAATCTAACCGCTGCCTCGCTTGGATGCATGGGGCTGCTTCCCAATCTATATCTTCAAGTGGCACTGTGGTGAGTTCCCACTTTGCGCGGAGTGGGCCAAGATTGTCCGGCATATTGTTAACTTGCGTTTTGTATGTCAGAGATATTGCCTGAGTCGGGATCTCCTCCTGAAGGAGTTTGCCTCCAAGGGGGGCATATTCTGGCAGCATCACATCGTCCAACCCTTCCGCCCGCCATGCATGACGGAGTCTGAGATATGCGTAAGCCTGGGAATTATGAAGTTGGTACTTGGTTTGAAGGAAAGAGAAGGAAGCCAGAGATCCTCTCTCCAGGAGGTCTCCTAACTTCGAAATGCCAATAAGATCCCATTTCTTAAAACCCCTTAATTTTCTCATCTCAGACAGACTAGTCTCTTCCCACAGGGGGGTCGCACGCGTCGGTTTTCCCTCCCATCCCTTCAATTTCCCTACAGTTTTCCAGGCCTCTATTACCCGCTGTGTTGCAGGTAGACCATTAGTTATAATAGTGTATCCCAGTGACCCTCAGAACCTGGGTCCTAAAGTGAAACAAGAGTAGTGGTTCTGTCGGGGATAAGGCAATTTCTTAGTTAATCTAAATAAATCGTCAGTCTTTACATATATTTGCAGGGAACATTCAATGAACAAATTGTAAAGACACACCACCTTTCTTAGTATTTGTAAGATTTCCTTATTTATACGTATCAATAAAGTATACAGAAGGGCTGTCCGAAACAAAAGTGATACGGAATCACATATAGAGTGAAAAGGTTTCAGTGACTGGTTGTGACAAGTGATGTGTGGATTATACAAGGATCAAAACAATAACATACAATACTGGAAACATAAATTATCATCAGTCCATTTGAGGTTCATTAATCACAACTAAATGCATTCTTTTTCTTTATGTGTTGTAACTTGTCATGGACGGAGTGATATGAATAACGTCGACCCTAAGTTGTGGTGCAGAGTTGATTGCATCCGAAGCGGGTCTTCATCAGGACAAACGGAGTGGACAGCCTGAGAAAGGGTGATTTTTTTGGTGATCTCTCGGCACTTTCGAGGACAAGGTGTCATCCGACACCCTTCCGTGGGATTTCTGTGTTGATATTCTTTTACTGGAGTAATCTTTTATTAGATGAGTACAAATTTCCTCACCAGCCGGTGAAGAAATAAGAGAAGTGCCGCATTAGCGATCACTTGGGAGCAGGAGAGAAGACGTCCGATTCAGTCCTCTGGTGGTGATGAATGGCACCCGAGCCGTACACGCCGGTCTTATTTAACAAATGAGGTGATGTGACCTACGTGTATGCGTGCATGCCGCTCTGGGAGGGGGTATTGGTCAAGACCACGATGTTGCTTTTATTTTGAAGGGCAAGTCGAGGCCCTTTCTAACTTTTATTCGGGGATTGCTCGTCTGTATTAGTGTCATTTGGAAATACCTCGCCTCACCATAATACATACTTAACGTTTTTTTGTTTTTTTTCTAATACATTTTTTATTGAGCAGAGCGTAGTTAAGGTACAATACATATATGGACAATTTGAACAATGGAAATGAATACAAAATATTTAAAAGCTTCTTCTATGAAAAGCTGGTTAAAAGGGAGGATTTTGAATACTTAAAAACCGTAAGCAGTCAATGTTAATAAAACAATATATATACATTTTCAAATACAAGCAATGTGCAACATCCGCAAAGTTCGGTCATAAAGTGCAAATGCAATACAGTACAATCCAACCTGAAATAAAGTGCTAGTGCTTCAGAATTACTATAAGTGCAAATACCACAGAAAAAAGTACGCTTGTGACTTATTGATAAAACCTACCAACACTTCAAGACTGCTTAAGCATAATATAGCCCTATTATCAGTATTCAATCTAATTTCTAACTTAACCCCCCCTTATTTTCTCCAGATTCTCAAAATACTTCCAATTCCTATCAAATCTCCTAACTGCTCCCACTCTTCTAGCATAAGCTTTCTTCAAAATTCCAAGACCTCCTCATTTTATTAAGCCATTTCAAATGGGAAAGAAGTTCCTTTGATTTCCAATTTTGGAGTATTAGGGAGCGGGCAACAGCACAAGAAATAAATAGAAACATTTCCTCAGCATCCTTGAGTAACCCTCTGTCATTGCATATACCAAAGAGGGCCAATTCAGCTGAGGGCATAAGTGTTTTCCCTATAGCTGCCTCAATATCTGAGAGAATGACCTCCCAAAAAGATTTCAATTGAGGACAAGTGAAAAAAATATGAAGCCAGCCACCCTGGCCATCAGCTTGGCATCTGAAGCATTTGTTCCTAACCTCCGGGAATCTATTCTCAAGTGCCTCCGGAGTCCAATATGCTAGCCAGCGGGACAGGAAAGCCATCCTCTTAAAATTAGCGGCCCGTAATGATTTATAGCCCAACAAACTTACGGTTTCCCAATCTTTGCGTGATAAGTTATATTGCGTTAGGCTACTTATTTTATCTAGATGGCAATCTATCATAGCTAATTGCCCATCACAATGGAGCCTCTTGTACCAATTCCCTATACCGCTGATTTTAGCTTCATATAGGAGTATTACCATCTCACTCGTCAAGTCAAATAGTCCACCTATATCTCTTCTTAGAAAGTGGATAATTTGTGAGCATTCAAAAAACGTTGGTCGCCAGGGAGTGGTTACTCTAGCTAGCACTTCTTGCCACGTGATAATTCTATTCTGAACAACGAGGTGCCTTACCTCCCAAAATCCCAAATTCTCCCAATTTATTATATGGCTATTTCTAATTTGAAGGCCAAGACAAAAACATTCTCGTAAGCTTAAAAACTGGGAAGCCGAAGAGCTAGGATTTTTCTTTTAAAAGGACTGCAATCTAGATAAGTATTCTTTCAAAGTCTTATATCTTGTCCTTTTTGGGAACTTTGCAATCTTTAAAAATACCTGGATTTGAGAATCAGACTCTTGTATCATTTTTACTAAGAAGAAGCTGTCTCGATTGTTTTTTGAACCTATCAGACCTGCCACTATATCAAGAAAGGCTGCCTCATAATATGTTTTTAAATGTGGCAGAGCCAATCCCCCCTGTTCAACTGGGAGTTGGATCACAGACAACTTAACCCCAGGGGCTTCCCCCCCCCCAAACAAAACTTCTGAACATAGTTTCCATGTCTTTAAAAAAGATAGAATTCCATTTGATTGGAACATTACAAAACAGAAATATTAACAAGGGTAAAATCGACATCTTAATCAGAGATACTCTGCCAATCATAGTGAGTGGAAGTAAAAGCCATTGGGCAAGAAGACTCTTAATTTTGTTTTTCGTTCTCACATAGTTTAGAAGATAAAGCTGATGATAATTGCAGGTCACATAAATGTCGTAAGTATCTAACAGGTTCTCGGCTTGAAGCCTGGGCACACAGGCAAGATGGAAAAAGGCTGAGGTTGGTGTTTAAAGCGAGAACCTCCGTCTTCTTGGCATTTATTTTGTAACCTTCTATTTGTTCGTATGCCTTAAATTCCTTTAATATGATTTCTATATTCTCTTTATTCGGTTTCAAATAAAGAATTATGTCATCCGCGAACAGCTTGAGCTTCGCCATCCCGGGGATAGGGGGGAAAATGGCAGGATTGTTTCTAATTTTAATCACAAGGGGTTCGATAAAAAAGGTCAAAAGGAAAGGAGATAAAGGGCACCCCTGCCTAGTCCCACGATTGACTTTGATTGAACTAGCCCTATTCGAATTTATTATGACCTGCGCTGAAGCTCCTTGATAGATGTTCCATAGCATCTTGATCACTTGTTCTGGAAACCCGAATTGGGCGAGGGAATAAAACAGGGTTGCCCAATTTACCAGGTCGAAAGCTTTTTCCGCGTGGACCATTAAAATAGAGGCAGGGGTTGAATTGATATTAAAATAATCCAGTGCCTGAATTAAAAATTCAGTATTAGAAGACATTGAGCAGCCTGCTATAAATACTGACTGATCGCTATGTATGACTTCTTGAGCAGCAGACATAAAGCGACAGGCCCAGATTTTCATTAGGATTTATAGTCTGAATTCAGAAGGCTAATAGGCCTATAAAAATTAATATCTTCTGGTTTTTTATCTTTTTTAACGAAGGATATTATTGTTGCTTCCTTAAAGGACGCGGGTACCAATCCTCCTAGCTTAATATAATTGAATAAATTCTTAAGGGGTTTTATTAGGTCCTTTAAATTTTTTTTATAAAATTCGATTGGAATCCCGTCTTGCCCACAAGCCTTCGCCCCTGCTGCTACTTTAATAGCATCTGCTATTTCCCCTGTACCAATTACAAGTCCTAATTGTATAACCCAATTGGCCGTGATTTTTGGAATTTCTATGTTCGCAAAATAATCCTGTATCTGATCTTCCCCCGCAAGATATTCAGTAGTGTACATACGGCTAAAATGCTCCAAAAAAGCCCTTTGAATCTGATCGTTGTCCACTATCTCTTGGCCATTTATAGAATCTCTTAATTTAACTATTGAGGCAGATTCCTGTCTTTTTCTCACAGAATTATCCAGGATCTTCTCTACCAATTGGCTGTCCTCATAGACCCCTTGTTGGAAGGTTCTGGAGCCGATGATCTCTTCCAATACAAAGAAATCTCTTAACTCCGCCTTGGCTTGCTCCAAATGATTCGTACGAAGGCGGAACTGTAGGGCATATTCTTTATCTTCAGCCTTTTGGAGCACAGATATTTTTTTGTCTCCTCTCTTTAGCCAGGACAGATGTATAAGATATTATCTGGCCGCATGTTGCCGCCTTGAATCCCTCCCAAACCAAAAATGGTTCTGCCGTGTCATTATTGATTTTAAAGTATTCCGTGATCCATTCTCCGAAACTAGCCACCCAATCCTGATTCTGGAGCAGGGTACGGTCCAGCTGCCACCTGGATTGGTCCCTGCCCCCTACTCCTAGATTAACTTCCAGCTCTACCTTCCCATGATCAGAAAAGGGATTACACCCAATGGATGAGTCTAGAGTCTGAATAGATCTTGATATCAGAAAAAAATTGATTCTTGATGACGTCCGGAAGCGGTGTGAATAGCAGGTAAAGGATTCCCCTTCTGGGTTCATAGAGCGCCATGGGTCTATGAGTTGGTATTCTGATATAAAAGCGCCCAAAACTTTTTTAGTATTGGGTTTTAATTGTTTCTTATTTTTATTAGAGGTATCTTTTTTTAAATCTTGTATATAGTTGAAATCTCCTCTCAAGATAATCTGCCCAGGAGCCCCCCTGAGAATATCATTGATTTCTAAGATGCTAGACACCTCATCAGATATCTTCCCATAGTAGTTCACGAAGTTCATTACCTTCCCCTGTATTCTAATAACAACCCATAACCATCTCCCCTTAGAATCCCTTAGAAACTTTAAGACTTCCCAAGGTAGTCTTCTGGAAAAGTAAATAGCAACACCTCTCTGGGCTACCCCAGCTGACGCAAAAAACGCATGGGAAAAATATTTCGGGATAAATAAATTAGGGGTGTTGGATTTTAGATGGGTCTCTTGGAGAAATAGCACATGGGGATTCTGAGAAACTGCCCATTTTATAAGAGCGCCATATTTCTGTTTGTTTAAAACACCATTGGCATTAACTGATAAGATACTGCATGTATTCATTTCCATATTAAAATTCTCACTGCTTTAATTCCCACATCCAAAATTCGGTATGAACCCTGCCTTCGACTTCTGCTCTTTTTTGCTGCATTCACCCCAACCCCCTCTCCTTCCCCTGGTGAATCCCCACCCCCCCCTGAAATGTGGAACCTTCCACCCCCCCCCCCACGCAGACCACATTTCCCCCCTTCCTACTAACCTGGGTGTCTTCTTGTCACACCCTGAGTGACCCTATAGGCCCAAAGACCCCCCCCGACAGACAAGTGAAAATGAATCTATTCTAATACCATTATGATAGCAAAAACCGGGCAAGCAAATCACATAACATATACTTGAGTGGAGCCTTGTCACGACCGAAAGGGCCCGCTAGTTTCTATAGTACCCCATATTTCCAATAGTTTAAGAACTTGCCCTCAGCAAAAATAGGAAAGTATCTTATTTCCACACTTTCCTCAAGCTCAACCACTATTCAACACCCTGTTACATATTGCTCAAACATTTGCCTCTGAAGTGATCTCCTTAAGGAGAGACTGTGCTTCTTCAATGTCGGAAAACATGTAGAACTTTCCCTTCACAAGGACTTTTAACTTGGATTGTTGAGCAATTGAAGCTTGAGCGCCGTTCATTTTGAAGAGGTGGAGAATTTTAACAAATTCTTTCCTGCGACGCGCTGCTGTGGCAGTCATATCGGAAAAAATTCTACATTTGATTGTCTCAGTAACTGAAAATTGCCTCTGTTGGAATGCCTTGGGTAGAATTTTTTCTTTAATCTTGTAATCCGCAAAATTCATCAGGATAGTTCTGGGAAAGATTGAGTTTGCGAATCTCTGTACCGGAACCCGATGAGCTCTCATAATGGTTAAATTTCCCTCAAACTCAGGTAATACTTTTTGATGGATAAAAAAGTTAACCCACTGAAGCGTATTTGAGCCTTCCAGGCCTTCAGGAACCCCCACTATCCTTAAATTGGATCTTCGGGAGTGGTTCTCAAGTTCCTCAAGCTTGTTTTCGAGTTTACTCTCCAGGAGGCTCTTTTTACAAGCTGTCTCTTTGGCTTCTGTTTTTGCTTGATTAATGTGATCTTCAAGAGCTGATATTCTTTCCTCCGCCTCATTTAAGCTGGTAGGGAGTCCTGACATCGACTCTTCAAATTTCTCCAGCCTGGAGTGCAAGGCGGCTATCTCAACTTGCTGGTTCAACTTAATCTCGCGAATCTCATTGAGGATTAGGTTTAACATCTCACGAATGTCAATTTGATAGCTCCTTTCCTTTTCGGAGGTGTCACCTTTCCCCTTTTGAAGTAGCGTGGTTACAGATGTTGAGATTACAGATGTTGAGCCCCTTAAATCCCCTTCCCGAAGCAGTATAACAGGTGGGCGAGAGGGAGATTGCAGAACTGCCACTGATGATGAAATCTGCTCAGATAGTGTCTCTATCCTTGGTTCTTCGTTGATTATTCTCAGACTTGCCTCCGTTCCAGAAACTGCACTGCTTGATTCAGACCTAACTGCCATCTCAGAGCACATTGTCACAGATAGTTGAGGAGCTTCTGATATAGTTTGTATTATATTCTCAGGCAATTGCAAAGGAGAGTCTATTTGTTCATTCACTGCCACTGCTACAGGGGATGAAGCTAGAATTACGGAGTTCTTTTCGAGCGGGACCACTGGTGTTTGAGGAATACGAGCAATCTTTTTTCCAAATAGGGGAAAGTCTCTAATCTCTTTCACTCCGCTCATACTTTTCTCGCCCGGAGATGGCTCGACCTCTGCTACA
Source organism: Lissotriton vulgaris (assembly GCF_964263255.1). Classification (NCBI taxonomy): domain Eukaryota; kingdom Metazoa; phylum Chordata; class Amphibia; order Caudata; family Salamandridae; genus Lissotriton; species Lissotriton vulgaris. The sequence continues at coordinate 161,364,535 of NC_141690.1, forward strand.
TTTTCTAATAATGCTGAGGTGTTTTCCGTTGCTTCTTCCATGTGGCTCCCCCCGCAGTTGCTTCTCCTACCCCTTCATTTGGTGGAGAGGTTAAAGTGGTGTGGAGTTCATCTTCTGAGCACTCTAGCATTAAATCCTTCCCGGAAGCGGGAGATATCGAGCTTCCTTCTCCCTTTTTGCCCTTCTCCCTTTCTTTGGCAGCTATCCGTGCAGCTTTTCTAGCTAGGGCTAGGCGCGTTTTACTTTTAAGATGGGCAGTTGTTTCCATCTTGGCAGTTTTGTTTGCCTCTTCACTGTCTTCACTACTCTTCAGTTGCCTCCCCATGTCCCAGCGGGGGGCTCAAGATATTAAGCTTAAGGGCAAATAAAAGCAAGTTCTGTCTGTCAATAATTCCGCCAATCAGCAAACAGTCCATGTGCCCCCTTTCTCTCCCCCTCGCCTCACCTTTTACTTTGACGAAAGTCTGGACCGCCTATCTCTCAAAAAGGGCTCTTGAGGGGCTCGCGTGGACTTCCTGTAGGACCAGCATTTAAATGCAGTTTCTGCTCCTGCTCCTGCAGCGACGAGCCACGAGCCTTTACAGCCTTTACAGCATATAAGCACCAAAGCAGCACATCGAGGGCGGCCAGGGGCAAGAGGCAGACTCACTCGAAAATCCTTGTATCAAGGACCTATGGGTATCCAAATTTTGCAATTGCTCTAAGAAGCTCAAGCTCACAGCTCAGGACCGCAAAGGACCGCAACTTAGTTCTCCTGGATTCCTGAGCGGTGACTCCAACACGCCGCTCGTTTCCTTTCCGCTTCGCTGGACGCCATTACCGCGGAGACTGGTGCTGTCGAGGGTGGGCGGGGCAACGGGTCTTGACGGCATTCCGGAGACGTGGAACTCAGGAGCCATACTTAACATATGAGGAGATGTGGCCTACGTGTATGCGTCCATGCCGCTCTGGGAGGGGGTATTGGTCAAGACGATGATGTTGCTTTTATTTTGAAGGGCAAGTCGAGGCCCTTTCTAACTTTGATTCAGGGACTGCTCGTGTGTATTAGTGTCATATGGAAATACCTCGCCTCACCATAATACATACTTAACGGTGATAGAGATTAATTGAGGTACATTTAATTATCTGTTTGTTGACGATTCCTAGGAGTGGGACTACATTCATGTGTAAAACGATAATATATCTCCTCTTCGTCTAGACATGTATCTGCGTTTTACATTGCATAATGTTGGGAGTAAACAGTGCAATTAAGCATCAGGGATACATTAATACACTTTTCAATTAATTCAGACAGTCATATATAAAAAATTATTATATCTGTCACTTTTGGATTAACGATACCATGAGTGTAGTATTCAATATATCTATAAATATGTTCACAAGAGCCATACATTTTTGCGAGTTATACCACGATCGTGTTGAGCATACATATGTATCATTGTTGGGTACATTCCTATTTTGTAATACTGCTATAGAACTTGTCCTTTCTTGGGGATGTAGTCTATTCAGTATGTGGTACACATGTCGGACATGGAAGCCTAAGTGTCATATAGACCCATGTTGTGAGAACGATTTAAGACTTGCTAGTTGACCTGAATGGATGTATATGTCTGGTTAGTTGGACCCGGTTATAGTCTGTTCATTTGTTGATAGGTTTCTACCTGTTCATTGAAACCCTGGCTCACTGTCTCAAGAACATGGAAACAAAAGCATTCTTTGAAATTGAGTGATGAGACCATATTGCTTCCTCTTTGATGGAGTTGTACCTTTTCAACTACCCACCACTCTAGTTGTTCATGAGTGTGGCTGCTGGTATTGTAGTGTTCGACCAAAGGTGCACCTTGCACTTTACATCGCAGTCTGCTTTGATGCTGTAGAATCCTGTTTTTGACTCTTTGGGAAGTTTTGCCAATGTATATCATCTGACATGGACATCTAATGGCATAGATCACGTTTTGGCTGTTACAGTTCGTAAATTTGTCAAGGGTGTATATTTTCCCTCTGTGTTGCAGGTAGAAGTTGTGCCTTCCCTGCTTCCCCGTATAAGTAGTGTAGCGGAGAATGATGTTGGAACTGGAGCCTTTCTAGCCTATATGCCGGAAGGTCCCCTGGTGTGTGATTCCACTCGTTACATCTCACTTCACACACATGAGAGGTTATATATGTAACACATATGGTGGTGTGATTTAATGTGCTTCTGATATATTTGTTATTCGCTCCCCTGAAGGGTACTGTTGTAAAGAGTTTGTATTCTCCAACTTATGGTTCTTAATGGTTCTAATGTTGAAACACCTCTGTAAAGCGCTATGATACCCCTCGCAGGGTCATGTTTGCGCTATAGAAAACACAAAATAAATAAATGATAAGGTGGGCCGCCCTATCCTAGGCTCTGATGTCCGGCACGGCCAACCCTCCGTTGTAGGGGTTATGTTGCAACGTCTGTAATGCTATCCGTGGATGAGCACCGTCCCAGAGCAGGAGGCGCAACTCACTATTAATAAGAGTAAAAATAGTGGCAGGTAGCTTGATACGTCTTCTAGAGAGTATACAGAAGCTGGAGGAGTGTTACCACTTTATACATGGCGGCTCTTACCATTATAGTCAAAGGAAGCTTTCTCCATAGTTTCCCATCTGCCTGAAAGTTAAGCAACACTCCTCGTATATTGCGGTCTAAGCAAAGCCCGGGGTCAGTGGCAATATAGAGGCCAAGATAAAGAAATACTTCTGTGGCCAGTCGCAGGCAGCTGGGCTAAGTACAGCATAGTGGGTCTCCACTTAACGGATAGATGGTGGAATTATTCCAGTTGATCTTATAGCCAGCGTAACTGCCATATTCCTCAAAGATGCGCAAAAGGGGGAGTAATGTTTAAGTGGGTTGCGTGACATAAAGCAGAACATCATCCGCATATAATGAGATGCGTTCTTCCTCTAGAGAATCCGAATCGGCGAGGAAGCAACCCAAACCTGGACGGGTACGAACCACACAAACCAGAGGCTCCAATATAAGGGTGAACAGTAATGGGAATAGGAGGCATCCCTTCCTGGTGCCCCCCTGAATCAGCCAACTAGCGGAGAGAGTGCCATTGACCTGGACTCGAGCCTCAGGCATGTTGTATAATAATGCCAGCCACACGAGGAAACCGGGCCAAATCCCATCGCTGTCAGAGTTTGCCACATGAAGGGCCAGTGAATCGTGTCAAACGCTTTCTCCGCATCAAGCGAGAGAAGCAAATGGGGACTATTGCAACCCCGTACTGTGTCCATCCAATTAGCTAGGCAGCGCAAATTAAGACGTATAGCACGCTTAGGCATAAAGCCAGACTGATCTCTGTGCACCAGTGGAAGAATCACGTTCAACAGCCGATGCGCAAGAATCGTGGCCAGGATCTTTGTTTCAAGATTAAGAAGATATGTGGGCCGATAAGACCCACAGTCTTCTGGGGGTTTCCCTTCCTTGTGATTAACCACCACTGTGGCTAGACGAAGATCCAATGGGAGACACCCCTGTTCCTTTGATGCCAGGAACATCTTGAGGAGATGGGGCGCCAACAATGCACTGTTCATTTTGAAAAATTCACCCGTCAGCCCATTTGGGCCGGGGTCTTGCCTGCCTTCTGTCGGCCTATGGCCTGGGTGACCTCCGCTAGTGTCAGATCACCCTCCAGACTGTCCTGCTCGTCAGGTGTAAGTAAGGGAGGGCAAGTCGATATTCTGGAGATATTGGCGTATTTGAGAATCGTTTGCCTGTGTGCGGGCCTCGTAAAGAGCCTTGTAATATCGCTCAAAGGCTCCCGCAATACTTTCCGTAGTAACATGGACAACTTCTTTATCTTTCATAGACATTACCCATCGTGACTCAATTTCTTTCCGCCCCAGCCACGCTAACAACTTTCCCGCCCGATCTCCGGTTTCGTAAAGTCGGTGTTGGGTTGCTAGCTGGTGCGTTTTTGCGTAATCAGTCGCGAGCTCTAGATATTCTCGTCTGGTTATCTCAAGCTGGCGCACCTCCTGTACAATCATCATGACTGGGTTGGTCCTTTCTAGGTCCAGGAGTGTATGTTCTAACTCTTCAAGCTCCTAGGTCACACATTTCTTTTTGTGGGCCAGTATATTTTGTGCCCTATCACGCAACCCCGTCTAATAGGCCTCCCACAAAGTGACCGCCGATGAAACAGAACCTTTGTTTTCATTGAAATATAGCTGAGAGTCGGCGCGGAGCTCCTCAGCAACTGTCTCATTTCGCAGCTCCCATGCATTTAACATCTAATTCAGTATTGAACACATATTTTTGTTAAATACACCTCAAACTTGATTTTATATAAACATGCTTGTCTCTGTCTAAGAAACCTGGTAATAAATTAGTTATCCTGCCTTCTCCTCTCTCTAGTGGCATTAACTACATATGACTAAGTGTCACAAGGCCTTCCTGGGGAAGGACAACAAACATGGTTGTGCTGACATGAAGGCTGGAGGGCATAATCACTGCCCATTTATCTTAGAATGAGAGAGGAGGGAAAATGAGGGGAAACTATCACAAAGGAACAGGCTTAACTTTTTACATGCTTATTTCAAACAGGGACATGGTATGAGGAAGGCCTTTAAAGTGGGACACTTCCTATACATCTTTACTCTGCTTTCAGTTTGGGGTGACCTATTTACAGGGCCAGGCAAGACTGATTTGTCAGGGTGGTTCCTTAACCCCTTCCATGCTCATGATGAGCTCAGCTTACTTTCCCGTGTCAGAGCGGCGGGGATCGGAGGCTCTGCCTTGGTCTGGCTGTCCTCCTTTCTGAGCGACCGCACCCAGGCAGTGCGCTTGGGTGACTTTTCGGCGGACTCCCGTGCAGTTCAATGCGGGGTTCCACAGGGCTCCTCCCTTTCTCCCCTGTTATTTAATTTGTATATTGCCCCCCTCATTTTCGCCCTCCAACAGCTGGAGGTCTCCGTCTATAATTATGCGGCTGACCTCCAGCTCATCTTTTCTTTATCCGCATCCTTTGAGTCCACGTCCAACTTTCAGTCTATCATGACGTTCATCCAGGACTGGATGAATTTCAACCACCTGAAATTAAACCCCGACAAAACGGAGTTGGTGTTGACAGGTGGTCGCTCCAGTCCCTGGTCTTCTCTCTTCCGGCCCCCCTCCTTAGGTCCTCCTCCCACTCCGTCTTCCTCTGTAAAAACACTCGGGTTCAAATTGAAACACCAACTCTCCCTTCACTCCCAAGTCAGCTCGTGGTGTCCTCGTCCTTCCTCTCTCTCCGCACCATCCGTAAGGTCTTTCGTTTTTTTTCTTTCCCGGCCCTAAAACTCATAGTACTGGCGATGGTTATCTCTCGCCTGGATTACGGCAATGCCCTTTATTGCAGCATGCCCGCCTACAGTGTGCGACGACTCCAGCTAGTCCAGAACCAGGCGGCCCACCTGGTATTCAACCTTTCCAAATTCCACCACGTCACTCCTCTTCTCAAGTCCCTACACTGGCTCCCCATCCGTGAACGAGCTCTGTTTAAACTGGGCTGTATCACTTTCAATGCCCGGTCTGGCTCAGCCCCAGCTTTCATCTCCTCAGAAATCCAACCTTATGTCCCGGTCAGGGAGCTGCGCTCATCTGTCCAACAATTGCTCGTAGTTCCTCGTTTTAAACGGGAAAAAATGGGGAAGTTCCAAATTCTCTACACTCGCACCGGTATTTTGGAACTCTCTCCCGGCTCATCTCAGATCTTGTGCCCAATACACCCTTTTTCGTAAGGCACTGAAAACCTTTCTTTTCACACAAGCCTTCTCCCCATAAACTCCTTCCCTCATTTTCCCGTTCTTCATGCCCCTCAGGTTTTCAGTACTTTATAGCGCCATGAAACCGCCAGGTCTCCACGCGCTTAAGAAATATTTTAAACTCAAACTCAGCTCGTCATGCAGTACACTGCTCGTGCGCTCATGACAAGTCGAGCTCGTCATGAACAATGGGATTCAAGGGAGGTCAGCATCCGGGATGAATTGCTGTAGCATTCAAGGTGTTAAGTCAATAAGGCAGGGTGGCGTTTAGGAGTTTTGAAAATTTGGACAGGAATAGTGACATCTTGTAAGACCTCAGAGCTGCATACTCTGCAATCGTTTCCAGTAAAACACACAAGAACTATTGTAAAAGTAGGCAGGCTGGACTGTGGGAATTCTTGCAGCACTGGACCAGAAGTTGGAGTAATTCACTAACTAGTGTTGATTGTAAAAATGCCTTGCTACCAGCAGCTCACCAGAACACGAGTGAACCTACCAGACCCCTATGGGTGTCAGTGCTGACTGATTGATTGATTGAGTATGTTCTGTTTTCACCAGTGCTTGCCCCATCCTAATAATTTTCCTTGGCACTCAAACCACGCTTTCAAAAGAGAGCCTAAACTACAAAACCTCAAACTAGTTTCCTTCTAAAGGATTTCCTGATCGGCCTCTATAGAAGGTAAACTGACAGCTCACATCAAGACTGTGATATTTGGGTCCCACGGCCTCCCACTCCTACTATAACAACCAGTGCTAATACACTTTCGGGCATATTATCAACAAATAGCGATATTTATCGCTAAGTAGGGTTAGCGGCAATTTTTTTATCGCCGCGCATCACCGGATTTTATCGCTGAGATAACGTGCTATTAGCAACGTTTATCTAAAAAAACAATAACATTTCTGGTGATAGCGCCGAAATGCGTGAATATCGCTGAGAATACAGCGATATTCACGCATTATCGCTAACAGGGTCTTAGCCATTATATCCACCTCCCATTGGATATAATAGCTAAGAACTGGTCTGAGCAGGCGTTAGTTTTTGGAGATATTCGCGCTTGGAGCGGATATTTCCATCGCTACGCCTGTGTTGGTAATAGGTGATAGCGATGTTAGCGACTACTTGCTAATAGGGCGATAGAATTATCGCCACTTAGCGGCCGAAAACGGCCGCTTACGCGGTGATAATTTCCTATCGCCCCCCCCTTGATAATATGCCCCTTTATTCTAATCTTTTGTCTGTGGAAAATTCACATAGGCCCTCATGATGAGCAGCCCAATAACTAGCCATGTGTGCAGGAACTCCTGTTAACACCAAACCACTTACCAGGCCACTGGAGGCTAAAGTGACGGATATTCGACTGTTCCATACGAGTAGTCTATCTCGAGCATAAATATCAGCGGATCGCTTTTCTATAACTCATATTCTGCAGCCTGTTCTCAGACCTGACATTTTTCCACACCAAATGCTAACTTTGAAGCACACAAACTATCTGAAACTTGTATTTTATCATTATGTAATGTACTCGGTTTTGGGATATTTCTGAGTGTGATTGCTCTTGTAAGTGTTTGTAAAGTCACGAATGAAGCAGGTGGCAATTTATTTTTTTGAAAATGTTAGGATTGTGGCTGTGCGTTCAGTAAGGAATCTAAGAACGTAAGCCACTTTTTAGTTTTAGTCTTGGCCGATAATTTAGAATTCTATTAACCCTTTCGATGCTTATGACGGAACCGTTCCGTCATGCCCACACCCATTAACATTGGGCCCCAGCACCGGCGGTAAATCTGGGCAGCACGGATGAGGCTAAAAGTGTTTTTGAAGATCTTGTAACCACGTTCAGTAAATCTTGCCCTAGGTCTTGAAATAGAGCGTACACAACGCAGTTGTAGTTTACTTCTGAAACACCCAGATGGACAGAACATTTTCTAAAACTTTGTGCTAATAGTCATCGCAAGATACCAAGAAAATGTGCACCATAGTCCAGTGGTTAGTTAGGCTTGCACAGCATTATATGTTGAAATTTATTAAAAACTGTTCAAATGATACTCAGAGAGTGCTCACTACTGCTTCTACTATCAGTCGGGAAATTACATAAACCAGTGATAACTCTTCACAGGGGCGGCCATTGGGACATTGAACAGAACAGGCATATAAATGTTCACCTTAAATAAACACTCAGCAGCTGTGACGTAGGATATCTCTATAGAAAGTGGGTGCACAAATTATGTATGCAGCAGCCTGAACATCAGAATTCATCATTCATGCAATGATGATCCATGCAACAGAAGTAGCTGTGGTGATTTCAGGTTAAAATCCGTTCTTTGCTGTAAAAGATATACACATTTTGAGGCTATTCCGTCAATCTCACCTTCTCCTCGTGTGTTGTTACATTCCAGTGCCTTTATAGAGCAGGAACAAATGGGCAGGCTTTAAAAAGGAAATTCCCAAAATTAAATTTAAGTTAAAATTGCTACCGTCAGGCATCAGAAGCACAGGAAGGACAACATCATCAAAGAAGGAAGAACGAATAATGGAAAGGGGCGACCACTCGGTCCCCCCGAACGTATGGTTGGGTGCCCCGATCCCCCCGGGAAACCATTTTGGGCGGGAGGCGTGTCTCGGCTGGTATGCCCGAAGTGGCGTAGTCGGGGCGCGCCTTTTCCCACCCAAGAGGGGTTGTCCTAGACACTTACACCGTTGGCCACGCCCCGTAGGCGGCCGGAGGAGGGTCCACACCCTCCCGAAGGAAGAATAAAAGGAGCAACAATCCAAGGAAGCATCCTCTTGTTCCTGTGCTTGGAGCTGCACCTCCTCGTTGCACGTGAGCCCGAGACGGAACAAGGAGCCAATTTTGAACTTGTAATTTTTGTGTTTCTCCTTTCAGTTGATTCCGAAGCTTTGGATCCAGGACCTCGAGTTGAATATCCGTGACGATGCCTGGCAAGAAGGTCGGAAAGAAGGTTGGGACCGAACAAATGCTTCGCATGCTGGTGAAGGACATGGCGAACATGAAGAAGCAGATGGCGGCAATGAATGGTACAGGTAGACCGAAGAAAGTCATCGGACCAGCATTGCCGGGAGTAGTCCCTGCCGGGAGAGGTAAAAGGGCCAGGAATAGGGCGGCAGGAGGGGAGGCCCCGGTTCCCGAGTCACCTCCGGCGAGCCCGGTCAGTCCAGTCGAGGCCCCAGTTCCGATCCCGAATGCGGGACAACCAATCCCTGTGGTAATTACACCTGTTAACGAGGGGGATATGCCTCCTGAGCTGGCCGCCCAGTTGGCGGCGTGGTTAGGCAGAAACAACGAGGGTGCTGTGGCACCAGGAGACACGGCCGAGGAGGCCAGGTTAATAATGAAGCAGTTGCGGCAATCGAGAGATGCTGCGAAGGCACCTTCTCCTCTTGTTTCCCCGCAGGTTCCTTCGGAACAACCGGCGTCGAGCCTTAGAACAGCAGCGACAACAGAGCCAGCTACTAGTTCGGGTAAGCAGCCATTGCCAATGGCGGGGGAGGGATCGTTACCGTCAAGGAGGGAAAAGGTGGTCCAACATATCCCGATGGATGTGAAAGAAAGGATTTGGGCAGATAAATATGTAAACATATTTTCACTTTTGACCGATCACTATGAGATAGAGCATGTTAGAAACCAGAAGGAGCTGTTGCATCCGAGTGTATAGCGTGCCAAAATGGCGGGTTTCAGAGTAGAAGAAACAATCGCTAATTGGGCCAGGGCGTTTGGAATGTTCACTGCAATCATGGGGGAACGTAGGCCTGAAGTATTGTCAGGATTAGCTTGTTACCAGACACGTATTATGGAATTTTATGAAACGTATGAAGGCAATCAATGGTTGGGTTATGATAACAAATTTCGTAAGGCCAAGGAGCACGACTCATCCCTGACGTGGGATTGTTTCGACTCCATTTCTTGGCAGAAACAGGTTATGCCGAACACGACGAAGTCGTCTTCTTTTGGCGGGAATGGGGCTGAGCCTTCCCGCCATTATTCGGCGGGGCCCTTTCGGGCGGGCGCCAACAGTGATCAGCACACAAAGAATAATGGGAACTCGGGTAGAAAAGGGGTCTGTTGGAGCTTTAACAGAGGCAAGTGCACTAGGCCACAAGGGACATGCAAGTTCAGGCATGAGTGTGCAGGGTGCGGACAGTCTTCACACCCCGAGAGTTCGTGTAGAGCCAAGAATGGTGATACAGGAGGTAGAGGAGGGGCCAAACAGGTCTAACATCGAACGAGGGGCACCGTTACCTACTCCCGTTGACATCATGGCAACGATCCCTTGGCTGAACGAATACCCTGATCATGTCTCCGCCGGGGTGTTGCGAGACGGTTTCTCATATGGTTTCCGCATCCCGGCGGGGGATTTTCGGGGGGAAGCACAGTGTAAAAATCAATTATCGGTTCAAAAAAATACGGCGGTGGTACAGGCAAAGATTGCAAAGGAGGTGGCCCGAGGTCGGGTTGCAGGACCATATGTGAACCCGCCAGTTGTTAACTTTGTTTGTTCACCGTTGGGAGTAGTCCCCAAGAAGGACCCAGGTGAGTTTAGGTTAATCCATAATTTGTCCGCTCCTAGGGGTCTTTCGGTGAATGATGCGATTGACCCGGGAGTTTGTTCGGTGCGGTATGCATCCTTTGATGAGGCCGTCGCCATTTTGAATCGCCTGGGGCCCGGAGCGCTGATGGCTAAATCAGATATCGAGTCAGCGTTCCGGTTGCTCCCGGTACACCCACAGGATCAGCGTATCTTAGGTTTTGTGTTTCAAGGACGCTACTACATGGATAAATGTATGCCGATGGGCTGCTCCATCTCTTGTGCGTATTTTGAGAAGTTCAGTACTTTTTTGCAATGGGCTTTCACCAGAGCCACGGGTTTTACGCAGGTTATGCATTACCTTGATGATTTTCTGTTTCTGGGGGCAGCCGGTGACACGGAATGTGCACAGGCTTTGAGGGAATTCTGTAATATCATGAAACAATTTGGCGTGCCACTGGCACCAGGCAAGACAGTGGGGCCATCTACTACACTCGAGTTTCTTGGAATTGAGCTTGATTCTGTAGAAGGGTGCTTCCGTTTGCCCAAGGAGAAGGTAATGAAATTTAAGGCCTCGCTTGAAATATGCCTTGGCGAGAAAAAAGTAACTCTCCATCAGTTGCAACAAGCTGTGGGTCAGCTTAACTTTGCCCTTAGAGTGATACCGATGGCTCGCCCCTTTTCTCGCTCTATCGCGCAAGCCATGGTTGGCCTCAAGGAAGGGCACCACCGCACAAGACTGTCAGCAGAGGTTCGCCAGGATATGCGCATATGGCTGGCATTTCTGGCGGATTTCAGCGGTCGCGTCGTGTGGAACAAACCGCCAACCTCCTCCGAGGAGCTGGGGTTGTGGACCGACTCGGCAGGGAGTGTGGGTTTTGCCGCCATATTTGGTAATCAATGGTCGGCACAAACATGGCCGGCGTGGTGGCACGATGGTGGGCTCACAGGTAACATTGGGTTTCTAGAGCTGTTCCCCATTCTGGTGGCCCTAAAAACATGGCCGGAGGGGTTTCGTGATCGCTCTGTAGTGTTCTAGTTTGATAATATGACCCTTGTTGAATGTATCAATAATCAGGCAGCACGCTGCAAATGGATTTTGAGATTGCTGAAAGAAATTGTCCTGCTATGTATGAGACTAAACGTCCACTTTAGGGCAAGACACGTGCCGGGGGTACTGAACCAGGCAGCTGATGCACTCTCTCGTTCCCATATGCAGGCCTTCCGGGGTTTTCTGCCCTCAGCGGACTTGGTGGCGGCACCATTTCCCGAAGCTCTCTGGTCTCTCGGTGCCCCGGATTACAAAACCTCGTGGGAGAGAGTCTAGCACCCAGGACAAGGAAGGCATATGAAGGAGCGTTCCGTTCCTATTTGTCATTTTTGGGTTCAGCTAAGGGGGAGCATTGGGGGCAGGAGGAGTATGTCTTGAAATTTCTGGTATCATTACATCAGGCAGGCAGATCAGTGGCTACAGCCAATAGGCACCGGGCCGCCATTTCCTTCATGGCGCGGGCTCATGGCATCCAGGACCCCACATCGTCCTTTCTCGTAAAGAAGGCACTGCGTGGGTGGCAACGCCTTGAGGGACGTAGAGTGGATGAGAGGCACCCGATAGGTCTAGAAAGGTTGTCCCTGTTAATGTCCGTACTCCCTGCGACATGTTCATCTCAATCAGAGACGGTGCTGTTCCGGGCCGCTTTTGCATTAGCATCCCATGGGGCTATGCGGGTAAGCGAACTGGTAGTGAGGAATAAGCAGGATAGGGGGGAGGTCTGTGCCGGGAACACATCCAAATTAAGGAGGAGACGATGGTGGTCTCAATAGCCAGGTCCAAGACCGATCAGGGAGCGATCGGGGACAGTGTGGTAGTCCAGCGGATTCCGGGGTCTCCCATGTGCCCGGTAAAATGTGTGAAGGAGTATTTAGCGCAGAGGGCGGCAACATGGGGGGGAAGCTTGCTGAGGCACACCGATGCCACCCCACTGACTAGGTTTCAGTTTCAGCGGGTGTTAACAATGGCAATCGCGGCAGCGGGCTTGAACCCGAGCGATTTTGGGACCCATTCCTTCCGGATAGGGGCTGCTACGGAGGCTACAGCCAGGGGTCTGAGTGTTGAAAAGGTGAAACAGTTGGGGCGTTGGTCCTCGAATTGTTACAAAAGGTATGTGCGGTTGCACATGTTGTGAAGCCAATGTCATGCACTCACGCTTCTTGTTTTCTGTTTGGTTTACAGTTTCGCGAGCAGGCTCTGCGGGGCGGACTGTGCAGTTGACCCGACACCTGGGGACCAGCGGTCAAAGATCACCGGCTGAGGGAGGAGTGGTGTGGGTCGTCGGCCACTCATACGTGAGGCGCGCCGCGGACGTATTCAAAGCAGGTGACATGATTCACATGGCTGGGGAATACGGGTACAGGGTGACCTTCCACGGAAGGGGCGGGCTCTGTATTGACCAGTTTCAAAGTTTTATGGAGGGACTGTTAGGGCGGACGAGGTCACCGCCGTCTGTAATCATAGTGCATCTTGGGGGCAATGATTTGGTGACCATTGGTCGACGATTACTTCTCGAGTCAATTTTATCCACAGTAAGTTGGTTGGCAAGGAGGGTTCCGGGGTGCACGATTGCATGGTCACACATGATTCCTCGGAAGGTGTGGCGGGGGGCCCTCTCCGTGTCAGCCCTGAATCAGTCGGTAAAGAAGGTTAATAACAAACTGGGTAGGTTGTTTCGTACAGGAAAATTGCAGTGTATTCCACATGGATGTATCCGGGGGGACCATATGTATCTGGAGGATGGGGTGCATTTGTCCCGGGAGGGGAATGTCTTACTCATAGGAGACTTCATAGCTTGGTTAAAGAGTTCGTGTAGCCATGACCTTTAGTAGGAGTTTTGTGGGGGGTCCGGATAGCCGGTCAACTATCCGGCCTGTGGCGGTAAGGTCATGATCGGTGAGCAGTAATTGGAAGATCCCTAGAGGTGGGGCGCCACCCATTATGGATGGGAGCGCCCGGGGGGAGGCGGCCATTGGCCCCTACACGGGGAGGCGGTACCCACTAAGGATGGGGCCGCCGAAAGGGAAGGCGGTCATAGGCCCCTCCCTGGGGAGGAGGGCTACGGGCCCCTCCTGGGAATTTCCCGGGGCCAGGACATCCGCGACGGCGGATGTGGTAAGCAGTGTGGGGAGGGAGGGGGGTCTACGCTACCTTCTAGACACCTCACACGAGTCCTCGTACGACCACCAAGATGGCGTCGAGTAAATATGGGGCCCCCATTAAGACAAGGGAAATTGGAAGTTGGCACAGAGGTACAGTCCTCTGTGCGCCCGCCCCTCACAAGTAAGGGGGGGAGTTCTGGTATTAGGGATCTGACACCGGTTACGACCTTGCCGTTGGCCCGTAATGTTAGGATGTACAATTTGAATTTTGAGAAATGCATTTACAGGATGTTTTAGAATCGGCTAGGAGAACCTTTGTATTAGAGATATGTTAAGGTTAGCCAATAAACATCGTAATGTGTAAATGAAATTGTACATGATATGAAACTGTTATTTTAATGTTTTAATTTTGTTTCATATTTTTAATAAATACGGCCGGGAGGGTAACTCCCTCCCGCCTTCCAAAAGTTCAAGAACCGTTTCCGTCTTCCCATTCTTGGGGATTGTGTTCGGAGGGGGTGACGGGTATCCCGGCCATATGGAAAGGGGCGACCACTCGGTCCCCCCGAACGTATGGTTGGGTGCCCCGATCCCCCCGGGAAACCATTTTGGGCGGGAGGCGTGTCTCGGCTGGTATGCCCGAAGTGGCGTAGTCGGGGCGCGCCTTTTCCCGCCCAAGAGGGGTTGTCCTAGACACTTACACCGTTGGCCACGCCCCGTAGGCGGCCGGAGGAGGGTACACGCCCTCCCGAAGGAAGAATAAAAGGAGCAACAATCCAAGGAAGCATCCTCTTGTTCCTGTGCGTGGAGCTGCACCTCCTCGTTGCACGTGAGCCCGAGACGGAACAAGGAGCCAATTTTGACCCACCCACCAGCCCCTGATGACAGCGATTTGTATTGCAATAAAGTCGATTAACGAGGATATTATCTCTTTTTCAGGTTGTTTCTAATAAAGTTTGGACTGTTTGATGTTCAATAAAATGGTTGCTTTTTTAGCATGAACTCAGGCGATGTATCGCAGCTGTGTTGAAAGAGGTGTATTGTAGAGATAGAAGTTTATACTTTGAAATGCCCAGTATAACTGTTTATTTCGTTCTTATTAGGTTAAACAATGTCGTATTTATTTTTTGGTCGGGCGGTAAGGTCATGATCGGTGAGCAGTAATTGGAAGATCCCTAGAGGTGGGGCGCCACCCATTATGGATGGGAGCGCCCGGGGGGAGGCGGCCATTGGCCCCTCACACGGGGAGGCGGTACCCACTAAGGATGGGGCCGCCGAAAGGGAAGCCGGTCATAGGCCCCTCCCTGGGGAGGAGGGGCTACGGGCCCCTCCTGGGAATTTCCCCGGGCCAGGACATCCGCGACGGCGGATGTGGTAAGCAGTGTGGGGTGGGAGGGGGGTCTACGCTACCTTCTAGACACCTCACACGAGTCCTCGGACGACCACCAAGATGGCGTCGAGTAAATATGGGGCCCCCGTTAAGACAAGGGAAATTGGAAGTTGGCACAGAGGTACAGTCCTCTGTGCGCCCGCCCCTCACAAGTAAGGGGGGGAGTTCTGGTATTAGGGATCTGACACCAGTTACGACCTTGCCGTTGGCCCGTAATGTTAGGATGTACAATTTGAATTTTGAGAAATGCATTTACTGGATGTTTTAGAATCGGCTAGGAGAACCTTTGTATTAGAGATATGTTAAGGTTAGCCAATAAACATCGTAATGTGTAAATGAAATTGTACATGATATGAAACTGTTATTTTAATGTTTTAATTTTGTTTCATATTTTTAATAAATACGGCCGGGAGGGTAACTCCCTCCCGCCTTCCAAAAGTTCAAGAACCGTTTCCGTCTTCCCATTCTTGGGGATTGTGTTGGGAGGGGGTGACGGGTATCCCGGCCATAAGAGATGTTTTTTCCCATACACCAGGATGTTGTTGTAATACATTTACTGCAGTAATAAGTACAGTGAGAACAGGTTTTGTTTCATATCTTATCGTCGTTGCCAGGTGCCTTCAATAATTTCAGGATGTCTTCCCCGCCATATTGAGAAAATCTACTTCTGTTCATCATTACTCATAAGAGAATTATGTCCAAAGCCAAAAAAAGGAATACATTGCCTGGGGAGCTTTTCGGAGTGACTCTGTGGTGTGGTCAGCAATGCCCAAATTGATTGCTAGTCTTTGCCGTGCTATTTAGTTCTCTGCTTCCCTAAATAGAGGTTGAGGAAGCCAAAGAGTTGCTCTTTCTGCTACGTCTATCAAGGTGTGGGAAGCAGCGAGGCCCTAGAACTCATAACTATGTTAATTCAGATATTTCATGGAGGTCTTGGCTCCCCTGCCCTCTTGCAGCTGAAGCATAGTGGCACAGTTGAGCATGCAGGTAACAGAATTATCTTTAGCTTATGATGATTACCTTGCCCGTATTTCTCTGAGCATGATCTGGTTGACGTGGCTAGAGTGAGTGGACATGGCCATCAATCCTGAAGAGCTGCAGGTAATTGGCACCGCGTGCAGGAGTTGAAGTCACACCTGGAGGCTACCAAAGAAACTCTGCAGGACTGTGGTTGAAACAAGGGATTTAGGGGCATATTATCAAGGGTGGCAATAGGGAATTTTCGCCACTTTAGCGGCCGTTTTCAGGCGCTTAGCGGCGATAATCCTATCCCCCTATTAGCAAGCAGTCGCTAACAGCAGTTAGCGACAGCTTTTAGGTGATAGCGAGCGGTTTGGGGCCAGCTTTGCGTGTTAGCAATATTTATCACTAATGACATGCAAAGTGGGCGTACCTAAACTGTTAGCGACTGAAAACAGTCGCTAACATCGCTATCGCCTATTATCAAGGCAGGCGTAGCAATGGAAATATTCGTGCTAAGCGCGAATATCTCCAAATACTAACACCTGCCCAGACCAGTTCTTAGCCATGTTATCCAATGGGAGGTGGATAACATGGCTAAGAGCGATATTCACGCATTTCGCCACTATCGCCGGAAAATGTATCGCTTTGGAGATAAACGTTGCTAATAGCACGTTATCTCCGCAATAAATTCCGGCGATGCTCAGCGATAAAAAAATCGTCACTAAGCCTATTTAGCGATAAATATCTCTACTTGTTGGTAATATGCCCCTCATTGTCTTACAAATACACCTCATTTAAAGCAAATCTTTGTGGTGGTTCCTCAGCAGGTGCTTATTAGGACCAGAGGAATGCATCCACGAAGAGAAAAAACCCACATTAATTCAAGCTTAGAGTTTTTGGAGATGCACGTAGATTGTTACTGATTCAGCAGACTGCACAATGAGCATTTGAGAAGTAAGAGATTTGACCCATGGGCAATCCAAATTATCTAACTGTTGAGAGAAAGAAGAACATGGCTACCTGGTAACATAAGTTAGTGACTTTTACAGGCGGTTCTAGAGTTCAATTTTGGGCCTGGGGAAAAACATCTGGAAAGGTCTGGTTACCGTATGGTTTTTGACTCAATTTTAGAGATGTGCTGCCACCTCAAATCTCCAGTGAAAAATGGAGACCCTGAAAAATATTGCATGTTCAGGGTACTTATGATTGCTGTGAATTTCCTCAGATATCTATCTTGAGAAACAGAAACTTTATCCAAAATATATGGAACACTGATCTAGCAGGTGGAGAAGCTTACAAAAAAACCTCTGATGGAGCTCCAAAAGCAGAAAGAGGTGTTAAATCACGCCAACTGAACCAGGAATTACAGTGAGGTGATGACTGCCGTGACAACTAAAAAGATAAGACCTCATGAATGTTAAGAGGAAGCATTCTTAACCAGGCACGGGCCATGCCGGGCGTTACACTGGGGCGGTGACGTCAGGCAGGGGAGGGTCAGGGTGGAGGGATGTAAAATACGGGATAAGGACAATTAGTGGTAGTATCGAAAAAAAACAAAAACGAATTTCGTTGCCCACTCTGCATCGCCAAATGTGATGCAGAGTGGGCAACGAAATTTTTTTTTTTTTTTTTGATACTTACCTCTAATGGTCCTTATCCCGTATTTTACATCCCTCCACCCTGACCCTCCCCTGCCTGACGTCACCGCCCCAGTGTAACGCCCGGCACGGCCCGTGCCTGTTCTTATCTAGGTATCCACAATTAAAGGGTGCCTCCCATATATCTCAAAAGTGGGCACAACCACACTTCTGAAGGAGAAGAAAGTCCATAAACACTGGAGGAAACTCGGGGGCAGATTTACTTAGAATTACGACAACTAAGAGGCGCAAGGCAAGTTGCTGCACTGTGCGGTGTGAATCGAGGAGAGCTGAAGAGTGTCATGATTACTAGGATGTGGCGCTCTTCAGCTCTGTCCCTGCACTGGCACACTTGAGGCTGCCAATTTATAGAACCCGTGCACCACAGTGCAGGGGTGCATGTATTATGGGTAGAATTGTTTTTGTGCAGGAAGGGGTACCTTCTTGCACCAAAACAATTCCTAGAGGCATATTCTTCTTTTGATGGGAGCTGCAAAATGCGGCACACATAACAAGAGGAAGTAGCAAGAAGAAATAAACATATTTCTCCTTGTTACTCTTCACTGGGGAAGGTGTAGCAATTTGATACATTTCCACGTTTCTAGCTTTAGTAAAAGTGGGAATGCACCAAAATCTATGGGTGGATGCTTGGAAACGACCATGTTCCACCCATGGAATGTCTTCCCAATGCAGGCTAACACTGCCTTGCAATAGTTTGTATTTTCTAACCCATGCAAAGTGGCTTTGCGTGGATTGGCAAATGTCAAAAAGGATTTTGCATTGGGACTGTGCCACAAAAGAGATGCCACCAATGGGGAGGACACAGCGGAGCCAAGGGCAATGTCTTGTTAACCGGCACTGAATACAGCATAGATTATACAGAGCTCAATATAGTAATGGGTATGTGTTGTAGGTCTGACATTGAAAGTACTTAGGGTAGAATGTTGTGGGAGTTCATTTATACTTAATGCGGTGCACCGAATGTACTGGCGTCAGTAGATGTCAATGTTGCGCTGTGGTGATATCGTTCTGTGTACATTCTTGCATATGATATGAAGAATTAGATGCAGAAGATATGTGTGCATCTTCACTAAATTCAGGCTCATGTAGGGCCTCAATGGCACTTTTTTCTTCTTGGGCCCAAACCCACCGGCATTTACCTGGAGGACCTTATTGAGTTGACCGGGACTCTCGTAAGGCCTCGTATCTAGAAGGTGAGTGGAGCCCTTGGGGCAAAGCAAGCACCCAAGAGGCGTCTGAGGGTGACATCTGACCAGTTTAACCCCTCTGGCCTACTGATCTCTGCTCCATGGTATCAGCGCTTCTATAGAATATAGAGGCCCCCGTACTGACCTCCCTGGTGAGGTAAGGTGGTGAAGAGCTTTATGTGCCCCCGAAGAAAATAAAAACAGCCCAGTGTAGCTTGCTGGCTGTCGGAACCCTGTTCAGAGGACCATGGGGCAAGAAGGAGCTACTGGACCCAACCATGGGGGATTGAGGCTTTTTACTTCTAATATCCAGTGGCCCATCCTACTATGGATCGTTAGTAACTGGACCAGGTACCCCTTCAACTCTTGACTCTCAGTGATAGTGTGGGTCAAGCAGTCCACGTCTCCTCAGGGGTGGGGAGGAGAGATAGACACTGGGGGCTGAACAAAGGCTCACAACTTTAAGTACATTCAATAGCAGCAGTATAAGATTGTCTAGTCAAATGTTGTCTTTTATGGTAGAACTGGTATTTAAATACGAACGGAAAGTGAAATATGGCATACACAAACAATGCCGAAATCCCCCTATGGGCATGGCTCTAGTGTTAAATAGACAGGCCTCCGAGTCCCACTTCACTTTCACTCATTGTAGTAGTTATTCCCCATTCACTATAGGCTACATTCAGGTTAGGCCCCACTAGCAGTCTGAGTCTCAGGTGTTCCACTGTGACTCTTTTAGAAAAGTAAAAAATGTTCCAGCATTGCACCGCTATCTGGCAGGCATGTTCCCTAGAGCCTTCCGGCCCTTTGTTAATTCCTACTCACACCAGCAGGGATTGCACAACTGGAATTTCCAAGAGCTTCTCACTCTGGGTGCTGAGGCTGCATTGAATGCTTTATGTAAATTGTAAATGTAAATGTCACTCGCGGCTCTGCAAGGGCAGCGGCTGGGTGTCCTCGGTGTTCTTCCAGTGCAATAGCAAGTTTCCTTTGATCCTTCAAGGAAGGGGGGGGGGCGATTCAGCTGCTTCTGGTTCCTATACTCAGTCAGGACTCTAGCCCGCATGGGTCACCATGGTTGCCTCTCCCGTTGATGACATCATCAACCAGGCTATAATCCTTGTCTTTTCCGGTGGCCTCCTCTGACTTACAGTGTCACCACTCATGCACCATGCTCAGGTAAAGGCTCGTTCGGCATGACAGCTACTTCCTGTTCACGGCGGCTCCTTCTTGCATACGTCATTGCTGACTCTCCGTCCGTACATGGACAATGCCCCAATCGGCACAGCTAGCTTCACAGCGGCCCCGTCTGTCACACGGAGTCGGCTACTTACACACTGTCAACAACTTGATCACCACAGTTATCTTCACAGCAGTCTCCTCTGGCATATGGGATCCTCTGGCCACTGACTTATATACTGCACATGGGCAACATCCCGATCGGCACAGTTAACTTCACAGTGGCAACTCTGGCATACAGGGTTGCCGACTTTCCCACTGTACACAGCAAGGCAATAGCCTGATCTGCATGGCAGTCCTTTCCCACACCTTGCAACAGGAATTCACTTGTCTAGATCCCCCACTGGGCCTCGCTCCCTCCAGTGATCTCTTCTTCCTCACAGGGAACACTGGTCTTGGTAAGCAGGCAGACACTGTTGCTCCTGGATTTCCCCTTGCAATGTGCCTTAACCCCAATCCTTGTCACAGGCAGAAGTCTTTCAGAGGCTTTTCCTCACACAGCCTGGATGGCTGCTTGACAGTTGACAATTTTGGAGGCCTCCAGCTCCCCTTCTTATTTTCTAATTCAATCAATCAATCAGGTTTCTTATAAAGGGGGACTACTCACTTGTAAGGGTCTTAAAGCACTGAGTGTCCAGACACCAAATATGATTTAGGGTCTGAGTCTTTGAATTGTGTATTATTTGTCTGCTTCTTTTAGAATTGCCCTAACCTGTACCCTACCCTTCCTCCAGAAAGCAGTCTGCCACAGCAGAAGCGACTTCAAATCTGATAGCCCCACAACACAGGCCATGGGAGTGACTAGAAGTTCACATCTGGATTTTAGTCACAGTGATGTGTGTATCAAAGGATTACCCCAGGGCGCCTGCCCTACTCTTTATGATTCTCTTATCATCCCCATCTACTACCTGAGATGTGCCCATGCTTCTTTCTAGTGACCTCTCCCTGAATCAAATAGCACCCTTTCGAAGTGTTCTTCTTCCAGTGTGTGTCCCACCCAGCTCACAGGAATGCACCAATCCACAGAGCTGTCTGGGGGGATTTTTGTACCTCCTCATGCTCCTCCAGTCAGCCCTAGGTGTCCCAAAATGGAGCCTGGAATCTTCCATGTATTGTACTATTCAGATGAAACATAAACCCAGCACATGTATACAACACAAGCATTGCACAGCACTACACACTAACTTGATGTAGGCCAAGGGTGCGTTAAGCACACAACACTGGAACTATATGAGTGAGTCTGTAGGCCTCACTTCAGTGATTCAGGTCAAAAGGCCTGTTCACTTCTACTGATCACTACACAGTATGCTGCCACTACGACGCTTGTGCTGCTGAACTCCTGGCAAAGACAGTAGCCTTTCACCAATATAAGTGTAGTGCTTTTGACAGCCCTCCTGGTCCAATGAGACTGCAATCCTTGAGAGAGGCCTATGTCATGGTTCACACGCATGATCCATGATCCATGTTCGCCCATGACAACAAAAATCAGCACCAAGGATCCAGACATCATTGCAGCTGGGGCACTCAGGACAGAACTACACGTCCATCATCATGCATGGGACTTTTTTGTCCCATCACTGGCCTCCTTGCAAAGAGTTGGTCTGGACACCAGAGACGGACGCGCCGCCTGAACAAGAGATAGGTGTGCAGAATCAAGAGACATGGCTCTAACAAAGAAGGACCTACTGGACAGCCTCCATGAATTTGAAACAGAACTAAGGAACAAATTATGCTAGGACGTTGATAAACATCTTGTAATATGCATACATGCCGACCCTCTCAATTCAGATGGGAGAAAAGCTATTTCAAGCCTAGTCTCTTCGCCTTCCGGTTCCTGCATCCAAAAACCTGATTTCTACGCGGACTTCAGCAGACAGGGACTGGTCTTGTGTGACTCGTAGTATGCACTGCCAGTAACCTGCTCCTGCAGGCCAGTGCACAACATTGTTGTCACACTCTCGCTGCCTGCCATAGCATTTTCTCCATGCGCCAGACAGGTAAGGAAAAAGCATATATTTACATTTGTGATATCCGATCCTGCAGCAGCACACTTGCAAGTCTCATACATGCCAAGACACCCGATTCAGTGCTCAAAAGACGTCAGCAAGAGAAATATACTCTCCCGGTTATTTTTTAAAAAATTGCCACACTTTCACCTTCTAAAATGTTGGCATAGAATGAATATATGATCCGATCTTTGCTACAAAAGACAACAATTGCACTCAGACATTGACTTGATCGACCAATATAAAGCGGCGGTTCCTCTGTGGGAGTGGAGGAGCGTCTTGACCCCACACTGCTGGGCAAAAAACTTCGAAAACGAAATGGTAATAAAATGATTTTATTATTTTATTTTTAACACTTTCTGCCAGCAAACAGGGTATGGGGGCAGGGCGAGCCTGGGTGTCACGGCTTCTAAGGATTGGCAGCAGAAAGGATCAGCCACATAAGTTTGCATTGTGCATCTTGGTTTGGCCAGCCACCTTGCTACAGCCAAACCGACATTCACAATTTAAACGTCTCTAACCCACCTGTCTTGGACAGGTGGGTTGGAGAGCAGGCACAGGCCAACAGTGCCTTTTGGAACGTGGTGCCAGCCCGATCCAGCCAATCAAGACATTTTAGAACTGCGTCTGATAGAATTGGCTGTGGGGTTCGTGCTCAAAGGACTTGCTGCAGAACAATGAGGACGTACTGTAGAACATCGAGTGGCAGTGTAAGGTAAGTGATTTTTTGAATGTGTATATTTATGTTAATATTATTGAGTATTTGTTATGTGTATGTGCATATGCGTATATGTCTATGTGTATATGTTATGTGTGTTATGTGTATTTGTATATTTTTGGTGCCCCGCCAACCTCCCCCCAATGTGATTTGCCACCAGCCGCCACTGCCAATCTATTCTGAACGCTGAAACGAGGCTGGCTATGTTATAGGAAGACCATGCAACCACCTCTTCTCTTGCCTCCACAGTGGATAGCACCGAATGCAAGTCAGAAGATTTGGAAAGCCGTTCCTGTAGGGAAAACTGTGGTTATATAGCCTGAGCGAAGAGGTCCCAGAGTCCAACTTAGATACTTTTGTAAGTGCCATGTTTCCAGACATCCTGGGAGGAGAATGTGAGGTGCGCCTTGACTGACATCAAGGCATGGGCCAGCAACAGCAACCAAGAGACATTCTGGTCAAGTATCCCTACTCCCAGAGCTTTAAGTGGGATGAAAATACTGAGGGGTCTCTCAAAGGGGCGTGGCTGATGTAATTAAGGGCGCCGCTTAAAAACACCTAAGCTAAAAATCTGTGTTTAGCGGAGTGTGCCGCCCGACATGTATATTGTTGTTTGTGTCATTACATCCTGATATATAGTAGAAGTAACATCATACCTACAACAAGCCAGGACTATCGGCTTTGTCAATGGTTGTTAGTTGTGTAAGATAAATAAGCAGCATGGCTTGTTATATATCAATCAATCTATCAATCAGGGGTTTATAAAGCGCGCAACTCACCCTTGAGGGTCTCAAGGAGCTTGTGGGGGGGGGGGGGGGTGATGCTGCTCCTGTTCAGGTGAAGAGCCAGGTCTTGAGGTTCTTCCTGAAGGTGTGCAGGGTTGGTGAGCGTCTGATGTTGGCCGGTAGCTCATTCCAGGCTTTGGCTGCGATGTAGGAGAAAGCTCTTCCTCCAGCTCTGGTTCTGCGGATGCGGGGGGTCTCTGCAAGGGGGGCAGTTGAGGTTCCTCTTAGGTATGTGGAAGGAGACTCTCTCGTTGAGGTACTTGGGTCCGATCTTGTGGAGGGACTTGTAGGCGTGGGTGAGAAGTTTGAAGGTCACTCTCTTCTCGACGCGGAGCCAGTGGAGGTCTCGTAGGTGTTGGATCATGTGTTCGTGCCATGGGGTTCCGAGGATGAGTCTGGCTGTGGTGTTCTGAATGGCTTGGAGCTTGTGTAGGAGAGTTTTGTTAATTCCAGCATAGAGGGCGTTGCCGTAGTCCAGTCTGCTGGTTATGAATGCATGGGAGACGGTTTTTCTGCATTCTGGGGGTATCCATTTGAAGGTCTTTTGGAGGTACCAAAGGCAGTTGAAACTGGTGGAGGCGATGGAGTTGATCTGGCCAGTCATGGTGAGGGAAGAGTCTAGGATGATGCTGAGGTTCCGCGCATGATCTGTCGGAGTGGGGGGGAAAGGGGTCCGAGGGCGGCGGGCCACCAGGTGTTGTCCCAGGCGGAGGGTCCGAGGATGAGGACCTCAGTCTTCTCAGAGTTGAGCTTCAGGCAGCTGTTTTTCATCTAGGTGGCGACGTCCTTCATTCCTTCCTGGAAACGTAGTCTGGTGTTGTCTGGGTTCTTCGTGAGGGAGAGGATGAGCTGGGTGTTGTCTGCGTAAGAAACTATGCTGAGCCCGTGCTGTCTGACGATGGGGGAGAGGGAGACCATGTAGATGTTGAAGAGCGTGAGGCTTATTGATGATCCTTGGGGTACTCCGCAGGTGATCTCAGGTGATCTCTGTGGGTTCGGAGAGGAAAGGGGGGAGTCTGCTCCTTTGGGTTCTGCCGTAGAGATAGGAGCAGATCCAGGCGAGCGCCGTTTTTTGTATCCCAGCGTCGTGGAGTCTGACGGCGAGAGGGCGGTGAGAGACAGTGTCGAAAGTTGCGGAGTGGTCTAGTAGGATGAGGGCCGCGTGTGTCCCTTGTTGAGTAGCATGTGGATGTCATTGGTGGCGGTGAGGAGGGAGGTCTCTGTGCTATGGTTGTTGTGGAACAAG
Source organism: Lissotriton vulgaris (assembly GCF_964263255.1). NCBI lineage: Eukaryota > Metazoa > Chordata > Amphibia > Caudata > Salamandridae > Lissotriton > Lissotriton vulgaris. The sequence goes on from NC_141690.1 coordinate 161,389,200, forward strand.
AACTGGGAGGCGTCTAGAATGGAGTTCTCTTAGATGAAGGCGGTCAACTGGGTGTTTACGAGTCTCTTGGTGACTTTGGCTGCGAAGGGGAGGAGAGACATGGGCCAGTAGTTCTTCAGGTCTGTTGGGTCGGTGGTGGGCTTCTTGAGGAGGAGTTTGACATCCGCCCACTTCCAGTCGTCTGGGAAGATGCCGTATTCAAAGGAGGCGTTGATGGTTCGTCCTAGTTTGGGTGCGATGGCAGTGGCGGTTTCTGTGCTAGTTGTGCGGAGGGCAGGAGTCTGTGGGGGCTCCTGAGTGTGTATTCCTCATGGTTGCCGTGGTGAGTTCAATGGTGCCGGGATTCCAGGTGGTGATGGTCGGCTCTAAATCGGTGGTGGGGGGGTGGGGGGCTGGTGTCCGGCGTCTGTTTGCTGAAGTTGTCGTAGAGGTTATTGATTTTCAGATGGAAGTAGTAAGCTGAGTTTGTTGCAGAGTTACTGGGAAGGTGTGACGTCCGTGGCTTCACTGGGCGGGTTTGGTGAATTGTTGTATGACGTTGAAAAGTTCTTTGGTGTTGGTTGAGTTGGTGAGGATTTTGTTTTTGATGAACATCCGCTTGGTGTCTCTTAAACGCTGGTGGTATTCTTTCAGGGTGCTGTGGTAGCTGTTGAGGTCTTCAGTGGCTTTCCAGTTTCACCAGGCTTTCTCGAGGCTTCTACAGGATCGCCTGGTTTCTTGGAGTTCGGTGTGAACCAGGCGGCTTTCAGGGGGCGTTGTTTGCTGGGGTGGCAGAGGGGTGCAAGCTTGTTGGCGCATCTGGAGATCCACTGGTGAAATTCCTTGGCTGTGGAGTTGGCATCAGTCTTGGCGCAGGGAGGGTCTAGGCAGAGGGTTTAAAGCCCTTGTGACACCACGACGATGTTGCTGCTCCTGCCTTTCAAAAAGAGAAGGGAAATCCAGAGAGAAAATGACTCTCTTTAAAGGATTTTCCTTCCCCTGCAACTCACACCTGGCATGACGCCATATCGTAACTTCTCCACTAGTGAGAAGTGAGCAGTGTGAGCACGCCCACATCCATGTACCTGCTGTCACTGCAGTTCGGAAAAAAACGGACCGTCTGTGCCAGGGCACAAAACAGAGTCCATTAGGGACCCGTTTCGATGCCCCCTTTAAAAAACTGCCAGTGCTCATCATCGACGGGACCCGGCCCACTTAAAGCCCTGCCTACTCTTGAGAAAAGAAGGACGTTTTGAAAAAAGCGCGAGTGCGTGGCAGCGGCTCACCTGTCATCCTGAAACTGCAGTTAGGTTCATTTTAATGTAGTGGCGTTTTTAGGCTCAGTGTTTCAAATAAATAATCTGTCAGCAATAAAAGGTTTAGATGTAAAAACATAATTTAAAATTAAGCTGGGCATAACTTATGTAATGTGAAGCGTGTGTTTAGTAATTTAAGCACATGATATGCTCACGCTATATGTTACTATTAGATTTTGCTCAGGCATGGTCGTTATTTACTCAGTTTACTCGGAAGGTGGCGCTAAGAGGTTACCGAATCTGTGATTCCAAATGCAGCTCTACGGCGATTTATAAATAATTACCTACAGGACAGGACCACAGTCTCTATTTTTTAGATCAATTCTCATTTTTGATTGCCATATTTCTTTTTCAGTGTGCCAGTTTATTTTTACTCACCGTCAATCAACTTTGCAAGATAACGTGGAAAGTGTGATGGAGAAATTCAGCTTGTACTTTTATGGGTATCACCCTAACCCTCGCGCGCTTAGGGCGAGCTCTCTCATCGCTCCCTTGTGATCCATTTCTCAGCCTCACGTCTGAGGGACTGCGGAATGAATATATACATTAAGGCCAGGGTTATAAATAGGTCAGATTTCCATGCGATGATACCTTGTGGTTTACCATTACTAGCTAGCATCTCCACATGGAATTCGACCTATTTACACTATTTACACGTTAGGTTCCTCAGAATGAGGAATAACAGCATGGGCACACAATTACTGTGCAGAATTCCGTACAGAATTCGTTAGTATTCTCTGTTTCAAAGGCTGATAGAAGGTGGTTAATGTGCGGAGTGGGGTCTAAATTGAGGCAAATAGTGGGAGGAAGGTTGAGTGGGCAGGGTAGTGAAAGAGAAGTAAAGTCATAGCAGAAGGGAACTTTGTATGCTCCTCCTTTGCCAGAGGAAAGGATTGGCCGGGTCCGGGGAACAAGGCTTGGCTGCTGGTGCAACCCATGTCTGCAAAGCTATTTTACCGGCTGGGTTTCCATCCACCCATCCCCGAGAAAAATAGATTGAAATCACTGGGCCATTTGTAATCAGGTGGAGTGGAGTTCCACATGGTAATGCGGCCCGAACTGACTCAAAATCAGGGCACTTAGTGCGACATAAATAATGAAGTTATTTAAGCACATTCATTTATGCTTCTCTCTCTGCATCTCAAACAGGCTCCATTATCGAACCTTGCACCTTTTCACCTAAACTTCCACCCAGTGCACCCACCCCACTTTCCTTTACCTTTTGCATTGACTCCGGCCCAAGCAGTATGTAGGAATACCTCTACACACTCCTCAGCACTCTGGAAATTAAGCAGCACATCACTGAATCAACCCATCACTGAATCAACCCACTCCAAAGGCAACACGCTTGATCTCACTGTGTCTATCTCACAATCCATTGCAAGACCCCCAATATCCCTGGATTGGACTCTGTCAGTTCCATGTCCAACCTTCACATCAAGGACAGCAAGATCTCTTCAACCATGCCCTGTAAACAGAATCCTACGCCTGAATCCATATGGACCTCTGTATATCTAAGAACTCATCGAGAACAAGCATGCTGTACACAAACAGTAAAATAAATTGAGATGGACTCATCTCTCAGATGACCTCATCCATTTAAAAACACTTCCCTCTGCATGCAAAATGACACCAGAACAGAGACAGCCATGTCATAACCTACCCCCATTTCTCCACCTCCAATCTGATAGCTTTCAATCTCTTCTCACACACTGAACTCTACAACATCCTGAACTCTCTCAACACTACCTCCAATAGAGACACAATTCTACGATTATTCCTCATCAAATCTTTCCAAGAAGATGCCCTCATGACCTTCTTCAATTTCGTCAAAGCCTCCCTCTGCCAAGGAACCTTCCTAGAAACCCTAATGATAGTACAGATTCTACCCTTTTTGGAAAACAATAACACTGGACCCAGGTGATCTTGCCAAATTCCTCCCTATAACTGATCTAATGCTTCATTGAAAAAGTAGTCTCCACCAAGCCATGTTCTGTTATGCAGATTTGTAGAGCACATTATCACCCTGAAGTGTATCCTGGCACTAAAAAAATGTGAGCCTAGCCTGGCACTAAAGAAACATGAGCCTAGTCAAACCTGGGGCCCAGTGGGACTACTCAAAAAGCCAAGTCTCCAGCTTATTGTCGAATTAAAAAGGGAGGAGGGGGCTAGTATGTGTAGTGGCATGTCGTTCCACACTTAAGGAGCTAAGTAGGAGAAGGCTCGGCCACCAGATCTGGTTTTCCATATGCGTGTGGTGTGTGTAAGTAGGAGTCTGGACGAGCAGAGGTGTCTGGAAGGTTTGTGAAAGAAGATGTAATTGTTGTTGTATGCTGGGCCAGTGTTATGTTGTGCCGTGAAAGTATGGGAAGTATCCGAAGAGCGACTACGGGAGGAAGGTCCTTCTCCTACCTGGCCGCCAAGACCTGGAACTCCCTCCCGACCGACCTGCGTCTGACCCAAGACCACCTCTCCTTCAGGAAGAAGCTGAAGACCTGGCTGTTCGAGCAGTAGCGGCACCCCCCCCCCCCCCAGCGCCTTGAGACCCTACGGGTAGTTAGCGCGCTATATAAGTGTCACTGATTGATTGATTGATTATGGGTGGGGAGTTTGAATTGTGCTCATTTGTGTCTGGGCAGCCAGCAGAACTGCCTAAGATATAGTGTGATATAGTGTGATGTGAGTGCGGAGTGGGAGGTTGAGAGGGATTCTGGCTGCCAAATTCTGAACGATCTACAAGAAAAAATGGAAAAAATGGTAGTCACTTTTCTGCTCTCACCTGACCCTTAACAGACGCTGGTGCTCTTTGAGGTGGGAGGCTGTCTCATCCCTGAGTGGTCCCTACATTATGAGTCTTATTTTTCACTGATGAAGGATGCATCAGGCAGGCAGCTCTCGAAACTCAAAGCTGGGGGCTTTAGAGATGTGTTTATTTCCAAATTTGAATGTAGGGTCAGCCATCTACCTGAATGGATGGCACCCAATCTCCAGAAAGACAAGATCAATTACGGTTTCAACTTTAATTTTCAAAATCCAGGTCACCCCCTGCACCCTGGGGGCCACGGGAGCTTGCATTAAACCATTTTGAGACATGTGAAGCAGCTGCAGGGCCTGCACTCCGTTCCAACAATTCTTCGAGGTGAGCTCCCAAATCCAGCTGCAATTTCTATTTCTTTGTTATTCTTACTCTTTGCCGCTGTCGTGCTCTCAAGAGCTGCACTCGATGAACACAGAGCAGTGGAATTGTATATACTTCACTCTCCCCCACTCAAATCTACCATCAGCAACACAGGGTCTCCACCACAGTCAGTCCAGACAACAGAATGAAAATCACTTAACCACATCTGAGTGTAAAAAAACAACCTTTAAACCTCAGGAATTATAAAAATGTCCTCATCTGCAAGATCAAATTGACTCTGAACCTATCTTTCCAATATTTCCAGTGTGACTCAACTGCCTGTCATCTCTTTCTCATTCATCTCCATCTCTTGGATGAGCCAGCCTTGTCACTCTTACAAAAATCCACAAAATAATGAATTAGGGCCTTGTTTGGAGGTGGGGACTTAAAATTCTCAAATTACTGGAGTAAAACAAATACGGAGGAGAACTACCACATTTTTCGTCCACCGTAAGGATATTATATTGGAAGAAAATCAGCCTATTCATTGCATTCCGTAGTTAGTTTCCTGTAGAAAATGTAGGATTTCAGTTCCATAAAAAGGCACATCAAATATGGGAACAGGACTGGTGGCCCACTGAACTCGGTCAATGCCCCCCACCCAAAAATACAGTCCGAAATCTAGGAATTACAATGGATGACCAATTTACAATGCAACCACACGTTAACAAAGTGGTACATACCTGTATAGGCCTTATGAGAAGCCTTAGAAAAATATTTAAATGGCTTCCTTTAACTAGCAGAAGACCACTAATCCAAAGCTTAATAACCAGCCGGCTGGATTATGGCAACGCATTGTTTGCGGACATAAATGCTTCTAACATAGCTAAATTACAGACCATTCAGAACAGTGCGGCTAGGCTAGCACTGGACCTGCCACCAAGAACCCCGTCTGCCCCCTGTCTGAATCAACTACACTGGTTACCAGTCAACAGACGCATAAAGTTCAAGGTCTGCTGTCTAGTCCACAAATCTTTAAACGGACAAGGACCAGCATATATCAGAGACAAACTGCACCGATACAGTCCAACGAGAAATCTTCGCTCCTCCAACCAACTACTGCTAAAGACGCCTAGAGTCCGCACAGTGAGGAACGGGGACAGATGCTTCTCAAAAATCGGTCCTTCTTTCTGGAACTCACTTCCCTTGGATCTGAGAGCAGAACCAAGTCTGATTATTTTCCGTAAGAACCTAAAAACTCTGCTCTTTAAACCTTAGTGATCCACTTCCCATATATACTGGTTCTGTTTTTATCCATCTGTCAGCGCTACGAGACCTAATGGGTGAACTATGCGCGATACAAAAACAAAAACAAATACAAATACAAAATAAAATCTCTAAACCAGGCCCCGTATTTATTCAATGAGTGTTAAAAGAAGGACTGTACATAAACCAAACATGAAAACAATATTAGAAAGATTGTCAGCCTTAAACCCATCAATTGACAAAAATAGATTACACAGTATAATGGTTAGGATCATAATAAAAAACTGTAAATAAATCTATCTGTCGTTTCCTGAACAGCAAATCATTGTTGCCTGCCTGTACCTCTTCAGCAGAGGAGTAAGCCCCTTGGATTGTTGTTCCTCAATATTCATCCTGAACCAAATTTGAGAATTCGTCTGGACCGATGGCTGACGTGAACCAAGCTGGCATTGTAACGTTTTTGGCATAGACTGCAAACTGTTCATGCATGTGTATAACTGCTTATGCATGCGTATGACTGCTTATGCATGTGTATAACTGCTTATGCATGTGTATAACTGCTTATGCACGTGGTTTCTACCCCAGAGAATGACTATTAAACCTGCAAGGTTTTGCCAAGTTCACAGGATTCTGCGCTCTCGTTGAACTAGTATGGATATAGTCAGCACTCGGCTTACTAATTTCCAAGCCGGTCACACTACACCTCCTTGCAAGATAGACTTAAAACCTATCTCATTAGTGTCAGACACCTGTTATGACACAAATTAAATCCCAAACACTAAAAATCCCACTAAAGAACTCCTTGCAATTGTCAAACGACTCTGCTGTTCAAAGGATGGTAAAACAGACATTATGTCACCTTTTCAGGCTCTTTTAGACGATCTGGAAATATTCTTAAAAAATAGATGAAGTTCTTTGTGAATTTCCTTTTCCTCTTGACAATACCATGGAGTCTGAATCATCCATGTGTAACTTACCAGCTCCAGGCATTTCTCTTCAAACATTTCCCATCTTTTGGAAGCTCAGACTATAAACATTACACAGAGCATCAAATCAGTCTCTTGACTTAATCCTTGCTCTCCTAAGATTCTTCAAGTAGGAAAAATTGCCCCACTCCTGCTGAGATGCGTAACTTCTCCATAACAACATGTTCCTTTATCATGGAAGGAGTCCTTAATTGCTCCTCTCCCAAAAATATAATGCAGCATTATAAGCTCATTGCAGGCCTTTATCTCTTCCCCATTTCCTTTCACAGTCATTAAAACATGAATTCACCTCCAGCTTTCTGCATATCTGCAGGATACTGCCTTGCTGGACCCTTCACAATCTTGACTCAGACCATCACTCAGCACAGAAGCTGCATTGCTGGCCATGACGGATTGCTTGAGAACACACGTGGACCGAGTCCTCCTTGGCCTAGCAACATTTGATGCTATATCTTGTTCAGTATTTCTTTACAGATTATCTGTTGGTAAGCTTGCAAAAAGTTACTGTAATTTCTTTCTGGCAGGCAAATAATTGTCTTTTCTATTCCCTACGACTCAACACTTTCCCCTCCTAACTGCAGTGTTCCACAAGGACCATCGATCAGTCCAACTCTATTTCATGTTTACATTTCTCCGCTGGCAGCAATTGTTAGTGTCTCTGCAGGGTCATCTCCAAACTTTTTTTTACCGCCATCCTTTTTTTCTGAACCCGTTTTTGTTGGCTTTTAGGACTCTGTGCACTTTACCACTGCTAACCTGTGCTTAACACCTTGCGTGCTGCCCCGATTTCCCCCCAGTGCTGGACATTCCATAACTGGGTGTGGTCGTGACGGAACCATTCCGTCATCAGCACAGCTCAACCGTGACTGATGACGGAATGGTTCCGTCACAAGCATCGAAGGGGTTAAGTGTTTATATTCGCTTTATTACACTGGGAGAAATTGACTTACATCCAATTGGCACATTCAATGTACTTGTAAGCCCCTAGTAAAGTGGTACTACAGGTACCCAGGGTCTGTAAATTGAATTTTACTCATGAGTCTGCAGCACTGGTTGCGCCATCCATTTAAGTACCCTTTTAAAACATGTACTAGACATATCATTGCAGCCTGTGTGTGCAGTTGTAGACTGCCATTTCAACCCGGCAAAATACCCCCATAGGGCAGGTTGCAGTGTATTTAAAAGGTAGGACATGTCAGTTTAAGTTTTACACGTCCTTGTAGTGAAAAACTCTTAAGTTCGTTTTCACTTCTGCTAGGCCTACCTCTCCCGTAGGATAATATTGAGTTACATTATTACATGTAGGGGAGAGGATGTAGCCTTACGGCTAGAGCGGTCGACATCGAAGCTGGGGAAGCGGGTTCGAGTCTTGGCAACGACCCTCAACATCCTGTGATTCTGAGCAAATCACTTAATATCCCCATGCCTAACAAAAATAATGTGTCCTTGTGTAACGAAACTGGTGCTATGTAAAGCGCTCTGATACCCAATATCTTCGGGTCCAGTTTGCGCTATATATAACTCTAAAAAAAAAAAAACAACAAAAAACTAGTACTAACTTTCAATTGCAGCAGGTAGGATAGTCAAATCTGGTCAGTAAAGAAGTGTAATTTATAACCATCTTTAAAGTTAAAGTCTGATTTTTAGGCCCACTTCTGAAAATTCCACGTTTAGAAAGTTGGCATTTTCTTGTCGCAACCATTTGGTGCCTTCAGACAGAGATCCTAGTTCACATGACAAGGTGCAGCTGGCAGTTGGTATTTGTGTATAACTCTCAGACAGTGAGACAAAAGGGAGTAGGTGTTGGCAGGATGGGTCATCTCTGACTTGATAGCAGGCGGAGCTGTCACCTCCCACTCTTGCACATCATAAAATAACTCTGCCTCAGCACACTCACAAAGGATTTCACATTAGTCTATTTTGCCCTGCAGAGAAGCTGGGGCCAGGGCAGGGCGGAAATTCTGAGCACCTCTATACAGAAGGATTCCAGAAGCTTCTACTACTTCAAAGTGGGCACCAGGTATAAATATTGGGCTCTCAGACCCAACACTTCAGATCAATTTGGAACCTGTGGAAGCCTCATAAAAAGGCTGCTATGCTGCCCTGCTACCCTTTTGCTCTGCTGCAAGAAGGATTGCCCAGTTGCTTGTCTGCCCTGCTGCAAGAAGGACTGCCCAGCTGTTTTGGTACTCTGCTACTTTGCCTGCAAGAAGGCGTGTACTGCTGCCTGAAGAAGAAGGACTGGGCCTTCACCTTCAACCCAAGATCACCAGAGTGGCTTCAAGGGCTACAACACAATTATTTTTTTTAAATGTATTTTTATTGTTGCATCAATAAGGATAAGCATAGAGATAATCATCAGCCGGCATGGCGTCAACATTCCGCCACTGTCAGCCGTTTGCGCTACATTTTTGGTTCCACAACTCTTAGTTTGCCATTTATATCCCCAACATGAACAAAAAACAGATAAATCAAAAAGCAGCATACACCCCTTCACCCCCCTCCGACCCCCATGCACAGACCTAACATCATCCCATCCAAGGACTCGTGTCACCCACCTTCTATAGCGTGAGTAGTCGGTGCTCACACGGACCGCACAATTACCTCTGACAGATCCGCTGTGTTGTGGACCCTCCCACCCCCTGGCTCCCCCCCCTTATTGTCCACCCTCCAATCCATGGTATTGCCTCCATTTAGTCCATACTCGCCGGAACTTTTTGGGGCAGCCTCTGGCTTTATAAGTCACTCTTTCTGCGGCCATATATAGGTCCAAGCCCCTCCTCCACTCCACTATATTTGGAATATCCGCTGCCCCCCAGTACTTTGCAATGTCCCTTTTTGCCACCACCAATGCGAGTACCAGAAAGATAAGCAGGGGGCGTGGCAGGTCCACCTCGTTTGTCATGCCCAATAGTGCCAGTTTGGTGTCCCGCGACAAAGTCACTCCCAGAACCTCACAAGGGCTACAACACACTTGAACCCAACACTTGGACTCCTACTGTGAGTTCTAACCCCCCCATGTGGTACCTCTCAAAGTCCTGAACCCTTGGAAGTAGGGATAAAGGGGCTCTGCCAGGCCAGCTGTACTCTGCATAAGACCCGACGCAGTGCAACATAACCCGACACAGCCCTTGCAGCACCCATTGGAACCGACACAGCATGCTGCAACTTGGTGTAGACCTCGTCTCACAGCTCTCGAACCTCCTCATCTGAACTGACACATTGAGACGCATCTCTATGCAGGACCTCGCATGGCTCCTCAAGACAGCCACTGCAAAGGGCAATGATCCACAACAAGGATTTAATGTACATTTCTCTGGCTGACTGACTTGGTCTCTGTATCTGGTCGGTACTCCATTGTGTTCGGCTTGAACTTCTGACTTGGTCCTAGTCCACCACGACCAGATATCCACAACTGGCGCATTGTTCTTCTAAGCACTATTTTTACCTAAGTCTATAATAGTGCATATCTCCGTTTCTACCAATTTGATTTTTGTCATTTTGGTGTGAAATAATTTATTACATTTTACTACTTTTTCTAAATTGGTGTGACATTTTAGTCTGTTGTAGTTTCACTTTATTACTGTTGGTCTGCTGCACAAATACTTTACACATTGCCTTTAAGTTAAGCTTGACTGCTTGTGTGCAAAGCTACAAGAGGGTTGCGCACAGGTTAATTTGAGGTTTGCTTTTGTTTCACCCTGACAATAAATGTGGTTGAGGCTTTAGCAGGGTTTCACCACTTTACCCAGTAACCCAATTTCTTAAAGGTAGCTGCTGTTGCTTTGATATTGCATCTTACACTGATGATGTCCATTTCAGAAAATCACAATCTCACCAAATTGCATTTCTGAGAATATATGACCATGGTGGCCAGTTAGATTGATAAACCTGCCTTAACTAAAAGAAGAAACGACTAGGATACTATTGTTAGGCAGACAAACCCTAATATGCTCACTACAATGGTGGCCAGAACAATTAGGAAGCCTTTCCTACCTAGTGGCTTCAGCTAGAAACATGTTTATTAATTATCTATCTTTTACCAAACAAATGGAGAGGTACAGGGATAAAGAAGGTGATGGCCGAAGTATACCTTCAAGCAGGAACTAAAGAAGAAACAATAAAGGAATCAGGAAACCTAACAGCTTTGCAATTAGCAAAAGGTGAGAGACTAAAAGCCTGGGAAACTTTAACAGCTGCCTTATTGGAAAACTTTCCTCATAAAAAGAAGTACCCGCACCAAAATTATCACATGAAGCATAACCATATGAACGGTCATCATTCAGGGTACAGTACAGAATTACAAAAGCAAAAATGTCTAATATCGTGTGAAATGAGAAAACGTACAAATCAGTTAAAACGTTGAAGAATACCAGACAGATGCAAGCTAAAAAAGTTAAGAATTCAATATGAAAAAAGCTGCGTGAAGCAAAAATTAGCCACCGTGTCACTATGCGGAATAAACAACTTCTGGCGAGTAAACAATCGAACTGAAAAAAATTCTGGCAACAGATGAATGCCCTGACATTTGGGAAAAACAGACGACAAAGTGCAGGGATTCATGAAGATACATGGGAGGACCACACATGAGCAATGTACAAAAACCAGAGCTCAAAATAAAATCAGTTAGCGAAGACGCAATAACTGAAAGGAGGTGGAGCACTTTAGCAGCGACAGAAACATCCCAAAGGGTTCATTAAGTGAACAATAAGCACATTGCCCTCCAGCGTAAAAACATTTCTGAGTTAACGGAAAAAAACCGACTAATAACAATTATGAAGAAATTAAATCCAGAAGGTGCAGCAGACCCAAACGGAATTTCAAATGCACTCTTTAATGAAGAAGCAACGTATTGGGCGCACCACTTCACACCATTCTTTAATGAGCTGTCTTCGACAAATAGAATTCCTGAATCATGGAGGAGCAGTATCTGTCAGCCAATCTTTAAAGATGGAACACCGACAAAGTTGACAAATTATAGACTCATTGCATTGATAGATGTGGGAGCCAAGCTATATGCATCTTGTTTGCTGGCACATCTAAAAAAATGGTCAGATGACAACAAACTTAATCCTAGGACCCACACAAGGTTCAGGGTCGGTGGAGGAACTCTATCAAATCTTATGGCACTAATGTTACTAGCCGAAAATGCCAAATATAAGAACAACCAGCTGTTCGCCTGCTTCGTGGACCGCAAGTCCGCCTTTGACTGTGCGCCCCAAAGACGCCTATGGGATAAAATGGCCAATGGGGTATCCCAAATCAGTTATTATAGAACTTAAAGAGAATTAAAGAACTATACACAGGTACATGGATGCATGTAAAAATAGGGGACGGTAATAGTGTAACAAAGAAAATAGATACCCACAACAGATTGAAGTAGGGGTGTGTGCTAGCCCCCAGCCTCCTCAACTTATATTTATCCGATCAGGAAGTAGCTGTCCAGGAATTTAACAGTCATCCACCATTCATCCACCATTGTTAGCAAATGAGAAAATGGGGTGCCTCCAGTATGCTGACGATCTAGAGCTATTACATCAAACCCCATTTGGTTTACACCGAGGAATGAGCGCATTAGCCAAGTACATGGAAGTGCAAGGGCTAAAATTAAATCTATCAAAAACAAAGCTAGCACGGTTAGTAGATGCAAAATACAAGAAACACACGTGGTACCTGGACTGGAAAAATGTAGAGAAAGTACCTTCATACAAATGTCTCGGATTTACGGTTGAACAAAAGCTGAGTTATAAATCACAGCTCACTGCAATGCGGGCCAAAGCCCAAAACCTCATATGGCTTCAAACTACTAAAAAAAAATGAATCAGTCCATCCCACGCCATCTACCCTCCGTTATGCTCGCAGAGCTAATGCCAACCGTGACCTATCGACCAGAAATAATGAGGGGTAGCGAAATTCCAGCTTTGAAAAACATCCAAACAAAAGTTTAAAAAAACCTCTTCCATATACAGCAATCTGCATCACCGGCTAAAGTTCGACTTGAGTTTGTCTTGTCCAATCAAATATTATGGAGCAAAGGCGCAGTTTTGAAACTATGCAGGAGGCTACGAGCATCTCAAACTAGTTCCATTGATAATCTGTGCTGTAAAGAAATAGAAATGCAAAAAGAGAATACAACTCAAGGCTGCTGGGGCTGCTATCTAACCCATGTCATAGAGGACCTGTGCGCTCAAGACATTTGGAACTCCAGCATCAGGAAAAAGGCCTTCAACAAAGCAAATCATTTAACAACAAAACTCATGTCGCATTTAACAGACGAGAACATTCTACTACAAAGACGTCATGCCTGGACGGTGATCGGCTCATATGGATATGATATATTGGTCCACAAAGTCACCTCAGGATCTCCAAATGATCCATCCCCTCCACAGACCTTAGCTAAAGTGATTGATACTATCCGCCCCTTCATCCTGGGGGCTCTTAACACCTCTATCACCTCCAACTCCGTCCCAGCCACATGGAAGTGCTCGATGGTAAGGGCCCTGTTGAAAAAGCCGAATTTGGATCAGAACAATCTGTCCAATTTCCGCCCTATCTCGCTGCTTCCGTGGATGAGTAAATTGTTAGAGAGACACATCAATAAAATCTTAGTGGATTATTTAGAGTCCAACAATCTTCTACAGGTCTCCCAGACGGGGTTTCGTCCCCAGCATGGTACCGAAACTGCCCTTCTGGCAGTGACAGAGGCAGCTAGAGCTATAATGGACCAGGGAGGAAAAACAGCTATCATACTTCTCTCCTCAGTGCCGCCTTCGACACTGTTAACCATGCCACACTATTACATCGTTTGAAGGGCATGGGTGTGTCGGGCGCGGCCCTGACTTGGCTGACCTCCTTCCTAGAGGAGCGCTTTTTTCAGGTGTTTGAGGGCGAGGTGGTATCATCTAAGCATCCGCTTAGCTGTGGGATCCCGCAGGGCTCCTCACTGAGCCCCACCCTTTTTAATGTTTATATGCAGCCTCTGGAGAAGATAGTCCTCCCTTTTGGTGTGCGGATTGTCACCTACGCAGACGATACCCAACTGGTGGTCTCTCTGGACCACGATGAGGGTTCGTCTAACACCTTGGGCCCTTGTCTAGCGGCCGTTGCTAAGTGGATGTAATCCTCCCACCTCAAACTCAACGGTGAGGAGACCGAGATCATGTTACTGGGTAATCCTTCCCTAACCTCCTTGGCGTCTATCTGGCCTTCATGTCTCGGTGCCCCCCCTCCCCCTAAAGAGCAGATAAAGAGTCTAGGAATCTGGCTTGACAGAGCGCTGGATTTCTCAGTCCAAGCCACCAAAACTGCCTCCACATGTGTGGGGCTAATGAAAATGCTCCGCAAAGTGCTCCCTCTGCTTCCATTCTAGGCGAGAAGGGTCATGGTACAGGCCCTGATACTCTCTCGCCTGGACTATGGAAACGTTTTATATCTAGGAGCCCCGGCGGCAGTGACTAACAGACTCCAAGTCACCCAAAACTGTGCTGCCCGATTATTATTCAACATCTCTCGCTGGCAATCAGCAAGGAATGCCCTAAAAGAACTCCATTGGCTCCCAGTGGCTGCCAGAACGCAGTTTAAGGCCATGTGCATTTTGCACAAATCTTTCCATCGAACTGGCCCGGCAGTTTTGTACCCCCTAGTGTTACCTTACTCACCATCCAGAGCTCTTCGCTCGGCTTCATTGCATTTGGCAACCACGTCAAAAATCAAGAAAGCCCGCTGGGGTGGTCGCTCTTTCACTCACACAGCGGCAAAGCTATGGAATTCCCTGCCTTTAACCCTCAGACAAAATAACAACCAAATGTCATTCAGGAGAGATCTAAAAACCTACTTGTTCACAAAAGCGTACTAAGTACCCGGTAGCCCGACACAGTAATCAGTCTAAAGCGCTGCGAGGCCTCCGGGTAGTTATGCGCTATATAAGTGCAATTTTTCATTTCATTTCATTTCATGGTACAAGAAAGCCTCAGGAATATTTATCAGCTAATTTTTCTGTGGCTTTAAAACATCAATTCATGAAATTAAGTTTTGGTATGTGGGAAAGAAAGGATCTCATTCCTTCCTGGAAAGACCAAAAGCATAACCAAGGCTGCAGACTGTGTGAATTTTAAGTATGAATCTCTCCAACATATTTTCTATGCATGTCCAAAGTTATTAAAAGAAAGAAAGTTATTATTAAAAGAAATATTTAATAACTGAACAATCGAACAAGCAGAGAAGCAGTAATCACCCGGCTAGGTGGGACTTCAGTTTCCCTAGCTTGCTTGCCGAACATTTTTAAAGCTGTATTTAAAGGAACTAGGTAACATTCCAGGGGAAACACAAACAGAGTCTTAAAATTATGATAGATAACAGAAATGTTACTCAATGTCAACTGAATGTAGAACAAGGATCAATTGTTTTAACTTTCTATAAATGATTTTTACTATAATGTTTATGCTGTAAAACATGTTGCGCTGGTGTAATGTTTTTTTTTAAAAGACCAAACACTCAGTTCAATTCACAAGAATGGAAGAGGTAACTGCCATCTGCTTTCAGACACTCCGGCTTCGAATGACATTTTTTGTTTTATCCTCACATATTTGTGTAAAAATGTTTTATACGCTCTTAACTCTTTCTGTATTGATTAGGATAACTCTGTCTATTTCAGTCTTCCTACCTACTTAATCCAATGCCTGCAACTAGTCCAGAGGTCAACTGCTCACCTCACAATAAACATTCACAAATCTAGTCTCATCAGCTCTCATCTTGTCTCTTTCTACTGGTTTCTAGTGCAAAAGATGATATTTTTTCAAAGCGGTATGCTTTACTCACAGAGCAGTGAATGACTCAGCCCTTTGCATTTCTAGAAGAAGGTTTCCAAATATCTCTCCATCCACCAACTTTGCTGCCACTATACTAATGTTTTGACTGGTCCAAAATATAAGAAAATCAGACAAGGGGGAGGGGGGATCAGAGGGAGGAGAGCGTGATTATTACCTGGCTCCTAAATTATGGAACACCTTATCTATGGAACTTAATTTCACTGATGATCATTGAGTCTTTAGAAAGAAACGTATAACTAGGATCTTTCAACAAATATAACGGAAAACAGCCTTTACAACGAAATTTTTACAACGCACTACCATTACGACGCAACCATTACAACGCAAACCATTACAACGCATTGCGCTGGGGGCGCTCTAGGATAGGGAATAGATTTAATTTACTATCCAACACCTTCCCTACTATCCACAGGGACTGGAGTTGGAATAGAAAATTAAACTATTCACTATCCAGCACCCCAAAGCTCTATGCGTTGTAATGGTATGCGTTGTAAAAACTGCGTTGTAAGGGCATGCGTGGTAAAAGCATGCGTTGTAACGTCATACATCCAAATATAACTCTTCTTGACTATCGTGGCTGCTTGAGATTTAAAAATAACTGGATACCCACTGGGCTAAAAGTTGTGCTTTAAATATGCAATTTCATTAATTAATTCTCCGAACCTAGTATTAGGAGAAGGTCAAAGGGACACAGCTATTTCCTTTCTAGCGCCACAGCCTTCTGACTCATCTATCAATCAAGTCGTACTTTTAGAACGCAGCTTACCACCATATCCAGGCTCTTACTGCAGGTCTTAGTTGAAGAGCCAGGTCTTGAGCTCTCTCCTAAAGTTGGTCAGCGAAGAGCGGTGTGCAGGGGAGGAGGCCTTGGCAGCGAGGTGGGGGAAAAAGGGTCCTAAAGCGCGGCAGCGGCTTATGCGAGGGATCTGTGCAAGGGTGAGGTGCACAAAGCGAAGGCTCCTAGGGGGGTTGGTGGAAGTGCAGGCAGTGGTTCATGTAGATGGATCCTTGGTCGTGGAGGGCTTTGTAGGCATGGGTCAGGAGCTTGAAATGTCATCTCTTCTGGCCTGGGAGCAAGTGGAGGTCTTTCAGGTGCTGGGTGATGTGAGTTCTCTTGGGCAGTGAGAATGAGTCTGGTGGCTGCGTTCTGGATCGTCTGGAGTCTTTGCATAAGTTTGGTGGTGGTACCTGCATATAGTGTATTACTGTAGTCCAGTCGGCTAGTGATGAGGCCTGTGTTACTGTCTTCCTGGTGCTGATGGGGATCCACTTAAACATTTTGTGGATGTAGGTTGAGGGGATGGTGTTAACTTGATGTTTCATGGAGAGTTTGCTGTTGAGGATGATGCCAAGGTTGTGGGTGTGGTCTTTC
Source organism: Lissotriton vulgaris (assembly GCF_964263255.1). NCBI lineage: Eukaryota > Metazoa > Chordata > Amphibia > Caudata > Salamandridae > Lissotriton > Lissotriton vulgaris. Next base: position 161,406,065 of record NC_141690.1, read on the forward strand.
GGTGTGGGGTTGTGTCCGAGTTCCGACTGCCACCAGGAGCTGTTCTAGAGGGCGGTGTATTTGCCAAAGATCAGAACTTCGGTCTTGTCCATGTTGAGTTTATGGTAGTTGTCCTTCATCCAGTCTGAGAAGTTCTTCATATAGTTGTGGAAGTTGGTCTTTGTTGTTGTGGGGTCAGCTAAGAGTGAGAGGACGAGCTGAGTGTCGCAAGTGTAGGAGAGGATGTTGATATTGTGCGGTCTGTGAGTGGTTTCATGTAGACATTGAAGAGGGTTTGGCTGAGGGATGGTGTGCTTTTCGTTGTGATATGAAGGGAGGGAGACGGACTCTCTGGATGCGTCCGGTGAGGACGGATGCAATCCATCTGAGTGCGTCGTCTGTGATACCAGTCTGGCATAGGTGATCAATAAGTGTGTGGTGGGAGACCTTGTTGAATACTGTGGAGAGATCAAGCAGGATCAGGGCAGCAGATTCTCCTCTGTGAAGTAGGGTGCATATGTCATCTGTGTTGTTGAACAGAGCAGTGTCAGTTCTGTGGTTGGTTCTAAAAGACTGATAGGAACTGGTCCAGTAGGTTGTTTCTCTCCAGGTGTTCAGTGAGTTGGTGGTTGATAGCCTTCTCCATAACTTTGGCGGCGAATGGAAGCAGTGAGATGGGGCGGTAGTTCTGGAGTTTGCTGGGGATTGGCGATGGCTTCTTGAGGAGGGGTCTGGCCTCCAAGTGTCTCCAGGCATCAGGAAAGGTGACTGGTTAGCAATATGCTGAGGATGGTTGTGATTTGGTGGCAGATCTTGTCTCTTCTAAGGTTGAAGATTCATTCTGGCAGGGGTCGGTGGATGGAGTTCATTAGAGTGGTTGTGTTCGGTGTGCTGAGTTCCCATGTGATGGTCGGTGGTGGTGGTCGATTGGAGGCTAAAGAGGTTGGAGGGTTGGGGATCGATGTTTTATAGATGGTTGCTATCTTATTGTGGAAATTGGTCGGTGAGGGCATCACAGAGTTTCTGTGATGAGGGGATTGAGTTTTCAGCAGCTGACAGGCAGGTAAGATCTCTGATGATGGTGAAGAATTCCTTGGCTTGGTTGGTGCTGGTATTGATCCAATGAGTCGGGCCTCTTTTTTTTGCAGCTGTGAACTGTTGGTGATAGTTGTTGAGGGCTGATTTAAAGGTGGCTCTGTTGATGTGGTTCCTGCTGGTACGCCATCTTCTTTCCAGTTGTTTGTACCTGCATTGTGATGTGCTGAGTTCTGGGGTGCACTAGCTAGCTTGTTTGGAGGATCTGTGCATTTTGACTGGTTTTGGAGGAGCGACTTTTTAGGCGACGCTGGTGATCCAGTTATTGAATTTCTATACTGCCTGATCCAAGTTGGTGGTGACTTTGGGCTGTGTGGTGCTGAGGGTATTGGCCCATTGTTGCTAAGTGACCTTGGACTAGCTGTGGAAGGGGGTGCTGTGTCAGTTGGGGCGGCGCAGGCAGGTCCAGTGAGGGGCAAAGTGTGCCATGTGGGGGGTCCGATCAGATGAGTGCCAAAGGGTGGATTTATCTATTCTGTTTCTCGATGTGAAGATTTGGTCTAGCTCGAAAACCACACAACAGACAAGGATCTCCACTGGTCTGGTAGTTAGTCAGAGTCCTGTTTGGCCCAACCCTGGTAACAGTTCTTCATTCCAGCACATACTTGTTTTCCTAACAGGGAGTCAGTATATATTATCTCTCCAAGGATTGGATAAAGAATAGTGAGTCCAGCTGGCAATCTGCTGGAGAGGCTCTAAACAAATTGATGCAAAGCTGAAGCCAGCATTTTAACAACTATAAAACGTCAATAAGGTTCTCTGCAGCCAATTTTCATACAGTGTAACCATAAAGTAATTCCAAGAGTTAATTTCCAGAAGGCTAAAGGCTGTAGCTTTTAACTTCCAAAATAGCAGAAGTCTCTTCCTTAGAGCAAGAGGGTTATCTATCCTTCCTCTCCCCTTTTCACAGTGCTTAAAGATGGTTAGGTCTTTACCTATGCCCTTTACAAGTGCAAATTCTATCGAACGTTCATGAGAAGATCTTTGAATACCTTGATTTAAGTCAAAGGCAGATGCAGCTTTGTGTATTAGAGTTGACAGGCATCAAATATAACAGGCCAAAGTAATACCAATGTCCAAGAAGGGTATTCTGATCACTCCCATCCTCAAAAGGGCCTCATGATACAGCAGTCAAAATTAGCTACCACCCTTCACAGGACTCTCATAAAGCAACACAATTCAGAAAAGCTAGCCACTTACATCTTTCAGATTTGCCACTAAATCAAAATTACTGTACTTACCATATGGGACAATCTGTGCAAGGCAGCAGATGAGGCCTCGTTTAGCAAGGTTGTACTAGTAGAGTTCTCTGCCATTTTCAGAACCATAAACCACAACATTTTCTTTCACAATCTCCAAACTAGTCAGCGGTCAAAGTATCTGATCATTAACTTGAATGACTTAAATGACTGGCCTTGAAGAGTAATTCCAAGATAGAAATTCCAGTAAAACCAGCCCTCTACTAACAGAAGATCCTAATAAACTGTGCCTTTGATACATACCAGAAAGCTCCAAATGGTGGGCAGAGCACTAGTTAGCTCTAGCCTTGCCTGTGGCAATGCCTTTTATGCAGTCTACCAGTATAGCAACAGAAATGAGCATTGGCATTTCTGAATGCTGCTGGCTGCCCCATCTTCAGCCTAAGAAAAGCCTGTTCAGGCCAGAAATGCTTTCAAAATGGTATGACGTCCTTTTAAATGGACTTCCACACAGGACTATCAATACAAATAGTCTTATGCAGTACCGGCAATACTTTTTTCTTCTGGGCAGCTCCCTTAAGATGTCGGACTATGCAACCAAAGGATCTCCAACAGGCATTCACTCTGCTCCCTGAGAGGTAGACAACTCTGTAGTTATTATACGGAAACAGCACGGTCTCTCTAATGGTAAATTCTGAAAGGCGGGATCACTGTAACCATGATGAAGATGGTACTGGCTGACAAGGGGAACCCAAGGAGTTCCATCAGGATAGGGGTGATGTGATCATATTTCTTCAGGCCCTGGATGAAACGTGCAGCAGTGTGTAGGATGCCCTTAGTGGGTGCCACTGTGGAACCTGATGTGTAGAATGCCCTTAGGGGGTGCCACTGTGGAACCTGCTGTGTAGAATGCCCTTAGGGGGTGCCACTGTGGAACCTGATGTGTAGAATGCCCTTAGGGGGTGCCACTGTGGAACCTGCTGTGTAGAATGCCCTTAGGGGGTGCCACTGTGGAACCTGCTGTGTAGGATGCCCTTAAGGGGTGCCAGTGTGGAACCTGGGAGGTCCTGGATTAGTAGCGTATTTCCACCATCCAGATGGATGAGTACGAGGCCTTGAGCAGCAATTCTGACGTCACTACCAGGAAGAAAGGATTTGGCTTTCTTTAGAAGAGAGAAATGGTAGCAGGCAGTCTTCGTTTTTTTTGCCAATGTGTTCCTAGCGGATGAGGTGAGTGTTCAACCTGTCAAGGTCCATGTATTTGAGCCAGGTCTGTATCTTGAAAAATCCTTGTATCCATTTATATGGAGAATTATCAAAAAGAAAACACTTAGGCAGGTGTCTCATGCACGCCCAGCTTACACGCTTCTGAAACACAGGCAAAGGTTGTAATTTCACAAGGATGACAGAAATACAAATGCACGTGCTCGTTTAATTTAACCGAAATCGCCATAGAAAGGCAAGAGGGTAAAATTGTTCAATTGTTAAACTCATTTTGCCAGTGTGGCTTCACATGTGTGAAAGGCTGTGTTCACACAGAAAAGGTCAGGGGTTTGGGAACAAATACAAGCCCTAGTGACCAGCGTAGCACAAAACGGAGCCACGGACTTGAGGGGGGCGCTTAGTGCCGTCCTTTTTATGGTGACTATCTTATTGAACCCCTTGGTATATCTATTTAATAAGGTGCAAACGCATGGAGCGGCAGGGACATGCTAGAAGCTTCGTGCACTTCGCAGCGTGTGGGGTCACGCGCCTTTGGCGCCGGCTTCCACAGCGTTCTGCTTTTCTAACATTCATGCTTTCCATCAGCTGTTCTCTCTGATAAACAACTTCAGTGCTTAGCAGGCAAACGCTGCCTCTAGTGGCGGGGGCCGGGGAGGGTGGTGGTGGAGGGCTCCCCTTCATAATGCTGGCGATGCTGCTGGGTAGCCTTTTGCCACTCACAGCGATATATCACTGCCGAGATCTAGTGTGAGCTAAAAGGCCGGCACGGTACTTACCTGCTTTCCTTTTGCGCCCGGCCTTCATAGGTCGCTTGAGCTGCAGTTGCACGTCTTTGTTATTAAAACATCTCGCCTCTTCGCAGTCTCTCTCTCCCCTGCACCTGGCTGCACAGCACATGCTGACCGAGTAACCAAACCAAACACTGAAAAACAAAAACCGTCCTGACAAAAATGTCCTGTCCAGCCCTGCCCTGCCTCCTCATCTCTTTCTTTATTTCTTTCTCTCTGTCCTCTGTCTCCTGAAGCTGGGGCTGTGCCGGGGGAAAGGGCAGAGAGTAACAGAGGTGCCTGCAGCCGCCACCTACCTTCAAAAGACAGCCTCCTGTGGGCGGCTCCGGCTCACCAACACGGGTGACTCTCAACAATATAAATCAACATGCCATTAACAAAGGACTCCAAGTGACTAGAAACTAGCCAGAGCTTTTCGTTTAAAAGTAATAATTTTCAGATTTGTTTATTCAATTTGATTAACTGGAGTCAACTAGGACTACCATTCCCAGAATGCGTTGTTAAAGGAAAACCCAGGACTCGAGCACCTCATTCTTGGTAGCCTTGTAAATACACAGCAGCAACAACAGCATTTACACATCTTGGACACAGATCAGGTAAAGGCAGAATTTGCCCACCGGAGATAGCTCCGCACAGAGGCTGAAAGGGTTGGAGAGGAGGCTCTTCACACAAGCATCAAAGGCTCAGGCTGTATCTTGAGCCAAATTCAGACAGAGGCTAGAGGCAAGGGACAGCTGCTATGTAAATGGACAACAGGCCATAGACCCAGATGTACAAAGCTTCCCGTTTGCATTTCCATAGGAATTGCTATTTAACAAATGCAAAAGGATATGTACTAAATTTGCGATCCCCTAATCGCACATAGGAAATGCCATTGCATTCCTGCCTATGGGCAAAATAGGAAATGGTTTGCATTTCCTAAATTGTGATTTCCTAAGCCAAGGGTGCCTCTGGACTTAAAACCACCCTGTAGGCACCCCGAATTTCCTAGTGCACATGTAAGTGCACATATGCCCTAAGGCAAGTTTATAAATTTTGTATGTGGTTACTCACTTCAAGTCGATGGTAATAGCATTGCCTACATACCTGATTCGCATTCAGGAAATGCTATGTACATGTGCTTTGGAATCTCAAATAAAACATCCCTATTTGCGATTAGTAAATCGCTGTCGCAATTTGCGATTAGTAAATCGCTGTCTCAATTTGCGATTTCAACTAGGTAGAAATCGCAAATTGGGACCTGTTAGATTTGGGGGTCTCTAGTTGGCACAGGTAGGTACTTGTGACAAATAGGAACCCTCTCCTCTAGTCAGGATAAGGGGATTACACTCCTAGAATAACCCCTGCTCACCCTCTAGGTAGCATGGCACGAGCAGTCAAGGCTTATTTCAGGGGCGTGGGAAGTTAAACAGTTGTGACCACATACAGTAACCCAGTGACAACACTTCAAATGGACACCACACAGGTTTTATATAAAAAAATAAGTAGACTTTATATAGAGTTACCACAAGACCATAAACGACAAAAATACACACTATGATTACTTTAAGATGGTAGATTTAAGCTTAGTTCAGTTCAGTTCTTAGATGCGACATTCTGCGTCAATGTACCTTAAGTTGCGTTGCGCTTCCACGACAAGCAATGTTGCAGCGATGGGAAATGCAGCAAAGTTCAGCTACAAAGAAATAAAGACGTGAAGATCTTCCAGATGCGGCACGCTTCTCGGGGATGCAAGAAGTCCTCGGTTCGATGCGTGGACTTCAGCGGCGACACCCTTATGATGCGACGGCAACAGCTCCAGCGATGACGCTCTTTTCCCACTATGCGTGAAGCTTCAGTTCGATGCAACAACTACAGAGGTGACATCCAAGATGCAACGGCAGCAGCTCCGACGGGGGCGCGCTTCTCGGGGATTGATAGGTGCGCTTGATCGTTGCGGTGCAATTCGACAGTTCCAGCGGCGACACCCTTCTTCGGAGTTGTAATGGTAGGCACAGCGACGGCGACACGCTCCGACCTCATTGCGAGATTTTTCTCCTGATGCGGTGCAGTGCGACAACTACAGCGGCGACACCCTCCTTCGGAGTTGCGACGGCAGCAGCTGCGACTGCGACACTCTTCCTCTTCTTTGTGGCACGCTTTTCTCCGATGCGGTGCAGTGCGACAGTTCCAGCGGCGACACCCTCCTTTGGAGTTGCAACGGCAGGCACAGAGACGGCGACACGATTTCTTCTCGTTGAGTCGCACTTCCAGCTCCTTGCGACAAGCAGTTCCTCAGACGGCCCAAAACAGCAGCAGGCACTTCCACAAGAACTATGGGGAGTTGGGGAGCTGGGGGGTGATGTCTGTTGTCCCTGAGACTTCAGCAGGAGGCACGCTCTTTTCCAAGTGCTTGGAGATCCTTCACAAGTTGAAAGCAAAGTACACAAAGTTCCTTTCTCCTTCCTTTGGCAGTAAGGCAACCACTGTAGGCCAATCCCCCAAGCAGCACTTCAGCTTGGGAATAGTCTCTCCTCAGTTTCTTCAGGTTCCTCTCCTCAGTAAAGGTTTCTTCTTGTAGTCCAACAGTGATCTAATTTCATGGGATCAGGGTCCCAATATTTATACCCCAAAATCCTTTGTTCTCTGAGGGGAGAGGGGCCTTTGCCCAGTCCAAACCAGATCTAAAGCACTCTACCAGACTTCTCCTTTCCTTTCACAGTGCAGGTCAGACACATCAGACGCCCCACAGGAGGTGGAGCCAGCATTGTGGAAGGCAAGTACAGTCCTGGAGCACTTTGTTTACAGGACTCCTTCACTACTTTTAGTTTGCAGGGCAGAGACATCAGCTACTCCCCAGGGGGTGGTGCCAGCATTGTGGAAGGCAGGCACAGGCCTATTCAAGATTCAGGCGCAACTCCCTCCCATCTAGATGCAGATCTCTCTATTCACCACTGAGTGACTCAGCCTGTCTCCTGGAATTCCCCAGCCCTGTCACTCACAAAACCAGACATAGGAATACACAACCTAGCAGAGGCAGGTTTGAATGGCTAGACAATCAAATACCTACTTTCTAAAAGCGGTATTTGCAAACACAGAATATTAAAATAAACTTTACTAAAATATGTCTTTTATTATTCTGAGTTCAGGCATACTAAACTCGAATTTCTACCATGTTTCTGAGCCTGTTAGGGTTATAAAATGTATTAACTCTAACAGCCCATTCTGGCCTATGCAGAACAGGTAGCCTTGCAATAGTGAAAAACGAAAATGTCTGTAATTCACTATTAGGACATGCCTCACACATCGGGGTTTGTCCTTCCTTATACTTACAATGCACCCTGCCCTTGGGCCCACCATATGGGTGACTGATATGAAGAAAAGGGAAGCTTTAGGGACTGGGAAGTGGGTGCACTTGCCCAGTCAGCATGACAGTACCAGACTGCACGCAGGCTCTGCAATGGCAGACCTTAGGCACATTTTACAAGGCTGCTTCTGTGGGTGTCACAACCAGTGCTGCAGGCCCACCATCAGCATTTGGATTTACATGCCCTGGGCACACTCAGTGCACTACACTAGGGTCTGACAAGTAAACTAAATAGCCAAACATGGAACCACTGATTCATACATCAATTTACAATAGGGAGCACATGCACTGTGGCACTGGATAGCAGTGGCACAGTGCCCAAAGCATCTAGCACCAGCAAAAATACATGAGGCAATAGCAAAAAATGGAAGGGAGACCCACTCCAATGGTGCCAGGTCTAACAGGACCGGTTTTGGCTTTTTGTACATCTGAAAAGGCCATTTAGCATTTCTTAACAGGCCGAAATAGCTATTTGGCCTGTTATGAAATGCTAAATGGTTTCGTATATCTGGGCCTATGTCTATCTTTCTCAATCCAGTCTTTGATTAGATGAGTGCCACCTCAGGAAAGGAAACACCAATTGAAAGCTGAGTGAAAGCCCCACCTACTCTCACTCTGTACCACAAAAGGGACTGATATTCCCAGCATGCTCCTGTTTTTTCTATCTTCAGTGGGACAGAGAGCTCTATGAGGTCACTACGAGGCATTGCTCACCCGTACCCCCATCTTCTCCCTTCCTGCCTGGTTCAAGAGTATTTCAGGGATCTTCCTGGGATGCTACTACAGGAAGAATATAGAAGGGATCCCCACTTGCTGGTCCTGGTTTGGTTCCTGTTTTTTACGATTTTCCGGGTTTCTGTAATGGAACATGACTGTGTTGTCAACACCTGTTGTAGACTTGCCAATGGTCTTTACCTTCTCTTCCTGTGGAGCGACGCATGGATCCTACGGAGGATTCTATTTGGTACCATGTTTGGGTTGGTATTGCTGTCTCTTCCATTGGAGTGAGAGGCAGGTCTTCTGATTGTATCTACAGAGCGGGCCGGTTTGCTCTGGTTGACTTCACTCGGTCTCCTTGTCCTTCCATGAAGCTTTGCATTGGTGGGCCTGGTTGCTGCTGTTGTTTGCCTGGTTCCTTTCTGCTTGTGTTGGCTCTTAGCTTCACATATACTGGTGTTTTTGAGTCAAGTGTCAGCAAGCCTACCCTCAGTAACTACTCTCCATTTTGCTGTTTGTTTTTTCATGCTATGGCCTTATTCAGTGGCTGGTGAGTGTGCGCCCTCACTATAAGAAAAAATATATACTGTTGGGACAGGTGCTTTCGGTATTGCCCATGTACCAGGTGACTGTTTTTTGAAAACCAGTACCAGGACTTGTCAGACACATGGAGGTTGGATGGCAATTTTTATGCAAGCCTTGTTCTTTTACTCCCTCCCATGTTGCAGAGCAGCCTGGGCTACTGGTGACCACGCAATCGGCTTGTCCACCGACGCCCTTGTCAGGCAGGACCTGCCACTCCCATCCGGATGGGTGATTACACACTCTGTATAACCTGCGCTCATGATTGGGTGGCTTGGCACTGAGCAGTCAGGCTTATCACAGAGGCAATGTGTAAAGTATTGGCATAGCACTCACAATAAATAAGCAGAGTGACACAAAAGAGACTTCACACATGATGTATGTAAAGAATGTTTGTATTCAACACATACAATAAATAATCACACTTGGAATTATTACCAGTGGTACTAGGCACAAGCATGTTAAAATTAAATCAGTAATGTGCACACTTGGGAAAGATCCTAATCTACACCCCTAGCACCCTTTTGCGGTGCAATGTGTTGTCCACCCCAGGCCCACCCTAGAAATTATTATAATTCAATACCACAGAGTTAAAGGGTGCACCCTGGGTCACAACGACATCAGAAATAGGTACATACAAAGAATTATAACACTTTTTAGCAGCACCGCAGGCAGAGGCTGCATGGGTAAAACCAATGTCAAATATGATGCTCTTCTGGCAAGAAATCAACGTGCAAGACAACACCTCCAACCAGTGTAGTGCACCACAGGCGGTCCGCAAACTGTCACTCCCACACACACTCACTTCGCACTGAATCGAGGTGCAACGGATATCAGGCAGGTTTGTACGGAATGCGCTCGCACACATACATACTCAGCACCTGTTGGAAAACAAGGCAGCATCTATGTCGAGCCTGCACAAATAACATGACTACATTTGTCCTTCACTGGGAACCAAACACCCAATTGTAGCGCCTGACTCTCAGAGGGTAGCGTTGCATAGCAGTCTGAGGCTTACTCAAGGGAGGTGGTGTGGGCTAGTAATCGCCATTTGCAAGTGCGCAGAAAGAACACTCAATAATTGATTGTCCAGTCTGTACTTTGCTTTATAAAAGTAAGAGTACATTTATTAAACACACACACTACTTAGTACTATGCACCAATTTACAAATATACATAAGCTGTTGGAATTACTTTGGGACATTGCATAACATCTCCACCCCTCCCTGCAGGGGGGTGGGGTCTAGTACCACCACTCCCATGTATACACATCATCTTGACCCCCAATGCAATTAGTTGAACATAAACTGGAGCGAGGGCCCTGGGTACCGGCACCATCCCAGTGGCGTCCCCCCCCCCACCCACAAAACCTCAACAAGCATCAAACAGGGGTACACCTGCCTTGATGACACATGACCCTGACTGAGCATCTCCTACTGACCATAAAGTATGCACCTCCACATCTTAAGGGATAACAGTCTGGGTTCTTTACCTAAGTGCAGCAGCAAGAATACATGTTTACGCACACTTTAGAATGACAGTACTCATAACATTTGGATATCATTAAAATGCATTGCAATTACAGCCCCTAAAGGCATCACAGATGATCACAAGATTGAGTAAGTACAGTCAGACACCCTAGCAGGAGTGTCTAGCCACTTAAATCCACCTTGCTCATGACAGCACCTTACAAACTGCAAAATTCAGTCCCTCCAAAAGTAATAACCATGAGTAAATGCCTTTCAATGTAATTACACCATTTCACCTCCAGGGGATGCCCTTCTCAAGACATCTCCAACTCAGCTCTTCAATCTTTTATGCACTTCTCAAAGCACCCCAGCTGTAGAACAAAAGTTCCAGTCTAGGAGGTGAGGCATTCTTTGCTGAGCGTTGAGGGGTTATTCTTTTTAAATCCTCAAGAAACTTAAGGTGGAACTTAGCATTGTGCTGGGGGCAAGACTGCGCTTCTCCAGCAGCTCCCCCAGCACCTTTTCACACTCAAGGATGATCCTTCTCCTCTGGGGCCCACCAAAACGCCAAAAATGATCCATTCCCCATGCCTTGCAAGGCTTTATGGGGCGCTTCAAGATCCTGCTGCTGAATAACAGATGAGCGGCTCTCCCGCTGTGCTGGGGAGAGCCGCGCTGGTGCTTTGCCACTTTTTGGGGCCTCGGTGGGGGGCCCGGTCCCACCCGGACCCCCAGGTGAGCGCAGACGGCTCGGGGAGCCCACCCCCGGCCGCTCCTCCTCTTTTCCAGGGCCCGGTCCCACCCGGGCCCCTCACACAGGTGAATGTCTTCCTCGGGGGCTCTGGTCCCACCCAGGGCCCTGCATGCCTTCCTCTTTGGAGGGCAGCCCGGGGAGCCCACCCCCGGCTGCCCCTGCTGGCTGCCCACGTGGCCAGCACTCTTCTGTGCTGCCACGGGAGCCGGCAAACCTCTTCTAGTCTGCCCGCTCCGGAGGGCAGACGCAAGTAGGCTTCTGCGCTCCCGCTGGTCTTCAGGGGAGTGCAATGGCACTCCCTCGGCCTCCTCTACACTCGGGTCCCGGGGATGGGGTCCTGGGCCCCCGGACATCTTCGGGGGCGGGTGCAACAGCACTCCCCCATCCTAGCACCTCAGTGCCCGGGGATGGGGTCCCGGGCCCCTCCTCCACTGCATGGGGTTGCGCGACGGCGCACCCTATTGCCATTTTTGTCGGGGGCCAGGGTGGGCTCCTGGCACCCCCTGGGGCATTTTCATGGGGATCGCGACTGTGCTCCCCGGCCTCTGTCTTCCTGGGGGCCAGGGTGGGCTCCTGGCCCCCCTGCAGGGCACCTTCATGGGGAGCGCGACGGCGCTCCCCGTCTTTACTTCTCCGTGGGGGCAGCCCCCGGGACCTGACCCACCCCGGGGGCCTCTTTGAGACCGGTGGTGGAGCCCCACGCGCTTCGTCATCGATCTTCTTAGGGGTCAAAGGTCGCCTACCTTCAGGGGCCATATCTCAGCCCCTCGGGGTCCGATCTGCCCCATTTTTGCATCTTCTTGCTCCTGGTGGCATCCCCCAGCCACTGGGCGCACTCTCCTTTGCCTTCCGGGTCTCCAAGAGGGGGCATTCTGCAGGGAGCGGTCTTCACTGGCTCCCTGCTCCTCTCTTCTCCCTGCGCAGAGGCCCCTGCTTCTACGCACCGGTCCTGGGCTCTTCTTCTGGTGCTGTTAGGGGCCTGGGAGGGCAGTCAGGGTTGTCCTCCTTCCAACTGCCCATTGCCAGGGTCTAGCACCTTGCACCTCAGCAGACCGCACTCCATAGAGAGCTTCTCTTCCTGTGCAAGTACTTTTTTAAAGTTGAGTAGGGGGCTGGCAGGAAGTCTCTGTATGTCCTATCAAACAGTGACACATCACTTCCCTGCCCCTACTCCCTCCTTCTTGTCCAGTCTCTGGGTTGTTCAAAATGGAGTCTACCAGTGTCTCTGGCCACATGGCTCCCCTTCCCCCAGTGGTGCCTTCACCTTGGTTCAACTTGGTGCCTGGCACCCAGCAACAGCAGTTGATGGATTGGCTTGTAGCTCCACCTATCTCCCTTCCTTGGAGGGAATATCTTCGCTCAGGGAAGAAAGGGCATTAATCTAACCTGCCAGGGCCAGACCCCAGCCAAGGAGAAATATGAAATTTCTGGACGACCCGAAAGCAGTACAAATATGACTTTAGACTCTGCAGAATACTTCTTTTCACATCCGCTACACTGGACTTTCGTGCATGTCTGGAATTGGTAGGCCTTGTGGAAGTCATTCTAGCCATGGGTTCCCCCTCCCCATGAGGGAATAATGAAGTGAAAAACACAGTAAAACACACTGACTTTCCCTGGTCTGTTTCCTTCCAGTGTATAAAGTCTATTCCATGTCACCACCCAATTCTGCATAAGTCTTACCACACCACTCAATTTGTACCTCCTGGACTGCGCAAGCTAGGAATCTCCCCTGTGCAGCCCTTACCCGTATGCACACGCATGTACACATGTGTCTGCTTGTAACCAGCCTGGTGCCCCATACTCCAGCTGCTGCGCAGTGGCCTAGTCAAGCCAGGGGGACACCAGTAGAATCTCCATGCAGTCGCCTCATTATAAGTTCACTATGGGTGAGTCCCAGATTATGAGGCTCCCTCACAATAAAAGCTCAACAATTAGGTGCTCAAAAAGCAAAAAGTCTGGGCGGCCCCTAGTGTCAGAACCACCTTCTAAAAGCACCCTAATGCGGTGCACTGATACCCAGCAGGTCAAACGATAGCACACTGCAGACTCCATTGCCCCAACCCTCCCTCCACTCTTCAACTCACCCCGACTATCCTACACCCACAGATTAGAGATAACCCGACCTCCCCCTTGGACACTAGGCCAGATACGGCTGAAGTCACACTTAGTCAGGGTCCCGGGAAGCAGGTGGGAGTAGGTAGCAGAACTAATTAGGAGGCAGATGTCAAATTGGGGTTAGCCACCACTTGGGAAGTTGACCCACAGAAAGGGGAGTAGAAGCAGGCTGAGGGTAATAGTCGGGCACACCAAAGGGTTCCACAAGTGCCTTCCGGCACAAGCCCAGTTCTGCAAAGCACAGGAGGGTCACGCAGTCTATTGACCCGCTTCCGATCATTCTCGGAAGTGTTCCTCTAGCCCATCCAATCACTCTAACCACCCAGGCCCGAGCTGGCAATACTACCTGGTAACACAAGGTTGTCAGGGAGAGGGTGGGTGAGGAGAGAACAGTTGGTCAACCACACTGAAGGTCAGAAAGGGAACAATCGATTAATGGAGAATGAAGCCAGGAAACCTCTGGTAAGAAAGAGGCACCCCGTCATGTGCATATCGATTGGAGTCGTACACAGGTAACCCAGGCACAACGTCTGGTGCATGTTAACACGAGTCACAAGAGACTGTTCGGGTCCCACACAACAAATAGTTGCAAATTTCATGCCTCCCTGAGAATGAGGCACAACGTCTGGTGCGCTTTGAGTTGATTCGCACCAGACAATTCCGATCACACACAACGTAGAGTCACAAAGTCCATACCTCCCTGGAACTGAGGGTCAACGCCTGGTGCGCATTGATACTGGTTGCACCAGGCAATTAATGTCACATACACAGTCACAAGTTCAGCAATGCCACATGAGATAGAATGAGTCACTACTACGGTTAATCCCCCACCTCCGAGATTCGCAACTGGTGAATCGGACACCGCACGCAATGAGCATGCAGTCAGTGTGTCACATGAGAGAGATGTGGCACGCTTGACGAAGCGGGCTACGCTGGATCCCACAACCAGTGAATCCGCTCACAACCAATAAGACGCTTATGCTTGTCGAGGTCCCCACGATGCAGGGACCACACTCTATGGGATAAAATAATTCATACCCAATCGCATCATAAACATTATTGTAATACAATCCGGGAGAAAAATATTCAGTAATTGGAACTGTGGCGACTAGGCCGTACTCACTACTCCAAAGCGTCTCTTCGGCCTGACAACCTAAAGAATATACCACTCAGTGCTCCTGCATATCCCTATGGTTGCAGCATGCCTAGTTCTGCAGAGGACCGGGAAGAACCTAATAAGGAAGTATGCCACCAAGGGGCAACCATGTTGGGTGAGGATTTCATAATAAAACCAAAGGTTTTCTCTCTAGCCTGTGTAGGATTATCTCACTCAGTTCGGACTGACCTTCTTTTTGGTTTTTGCAAATAAACATGTAGAAAGTATGGGCTCCATCATTGTTCTTCCTCTTGTCTCCTCCTATCTCTGTTGGAATATACATAGACAGCGTGCCGATGTGGTAATTGCTATAACAAAGTCGCAAATAGTGTTCTACCCCAGTAAGACATAGAGCACTTTAACACTTTAACTAAAAACATGACGATCAAGGAAGTTGAGAGGATTTTAGCATCTACTTCCATTTTTGAGGGGACCAACAATCCAGACACTAATCTTGGGGCATATTATCAAGAAAAAGTGTTAAAATTATCGCCGCTTTAGCGGCGGGAAACTGCAGCTAAAGCGGCATTATTGGGCCTGATAATATGCCCTTGAGAATTCCCATAGAAGCCCATGTTCTGGTGTGAACATGGGCTTCTATGGGAATTCTCAAGAGCATATTATCAAGCCCATTATTGCCGCTTTAGCGGCAGTTTCTTGCCACTAAAGCGGCGATAATTTTAATGCCGTTCTTGATAATATACCCCGTAGAGAGTAAAGATTGGGATGAACTGACCTCTTTGAAAAGGACCCAGATCAAAACCATGATTCATGGGTTCATGATGAACGAATACCTAAGAGCAAACGCAGAACCACAGAGAGTTATTGTGAAAAATTAACCATTCATTTTTCAACATGATCCTTAGAGAGAATCAGTAGTATGACTGAACAGGCTTTGGCCAATGATAGGATTCACAGAAAGAGAGGGAGTTCCTAATTAACAAAAACTCAATCACACCCAACTTCTACACTATCCCAAAGATCCATAAAAACCTGGAAAATCTGCCAGGTTTGCTCAAATTGTCAGGTATAGGTTCAGTTTTGGAACCTTTGCTTAGGTTCGCAGATACTTTCCTCAGGCACATAGTCCATAAAACAAATATGAATCCTAAAGACACAGTGGTGTCCCCTTAAGGACACCACTTTCAATCCTGACACCCACCTCTTTCTGGGTCTGAATATTGTCTCTATACTATCCTCCACCACGCATAGACCTTCAGCATCATCGATGAGGTCCTGTTTGCAGTGGATTGGGAGCATCAAAACACCCAGGAATGTGGAACCCTGTATCTGCAGAAGCAGAGGATCAGAATGGGCAGCACATTTGAGCAGAGCAGTGCTGGGCTGTATGTCCATCATTTGGAAACACAAAAAATCCTGAGCCCTCCGAACCCTTATTTAGCACACATAATACTATGGAAAAGGTACATTAATGATGTTCTGGTCATTTGGAAAGGGAATGGGCTTACAGCCAAACATTTCATGAGAAGGCTCAATGTACAAAGATATTTTTTGAAATTCACTCACATAAGCAACATAGAATTTGTTCTCCTGAATCTTAACATTATGGCCAACCAGGGCATTCTAAAGACAAGTAAATATGAAAAACTAACAGCAAAATGTTGCTTACTTCTCTATGATAGTTTCCATCTGCATCATCCAACGGAAAATCACCATTCCGGTCAATTTCAGTGACTAAGAAGGAACTGTTCAGATGTGACGGATTATAAGCTACAGGAAGACAGTTTGGCAACAAAACTGGAAGCTAGGAAATATTTGCAATTTGTAATTTGCAATTTGCATTTGTATAGCGCGTTATCACCAATGGTCTCTAATCACTGAATATCCACCTCGCACTGTGCAGAGGGCAATAAAACGGGCACATAACAATAACAGTGATGTCCTATTTGAACATGCCCCACCAAAAGAGAAAGGGGATAGGCCCATCTGTATTACCACATTCAATGTAGCCTCAGACAAAGTGAGTAAAATCATTAACAAGCATTGGCAAATCCTGAATAGCGGCACATTGACCTTCCCCAAGCCAATGTTTTCTCACAGACGTGCAAAGAGCTTGAAAGACCTATTAGTACATACAAGTCCACAAAAGTCAACAATAGACACAAAACAGACACAAGGCACTATATTCCCAGTTGTTGGCCATTACCCCTGTATCGGGTGTAGTGTATTTGACTAGACGAAAGCGACAAAAGCAGTATCTTTTAACAATAACAGCATGTGAGAACTTAAAAGATTCTCACACTGCAACATGAAAAGAATGGTATATCTCATTATCTGTCCCTTTATTCTACCTACCATAGGTATGACTGACCAGGGCAGTGAAAACTAGAACCAGTGAACACTGCAGTAACATCGGGTGTGGTAGAGCATCGACCAAGTGCCAACAAACTATATTGAAGAAAAAGACACAGTTCAGGACTACTGGAAGGTGGTTTTAGAACACATTGACAATACAGCCAACTACAAATCCAGACTGTTTGAAAAAGAACAACGCTGGGTGTTTAAACTCAAAATACACACTGGGGGGCCTTAATGATAATATTCCCTGGGACCAGTTTATGGTGTAACCTTGTTTTGCTCAACTACAGTATTCCCCTGTTTTTGATGAATTGTCCTTGGGTGGCCAATGCATGCCATACCGTTTGGCAGGTGGATACAGGAATCTATGTTATTATCATCATAAGGCCCACCTAGGGACACATTCCGCTTTTTAAACAGATTGTGACCCCACCCTAAATACTGAGTGAGAAAGATCCCTTGTTTTGGGGGTTTTCACTGTGAGATGTGATGCCCCGTTGAACACGATCAAAAATGATTGAGGGCACTTTCTCCATTAATAAATAACAATATCGGTATAATTATGACCGGGTACCACTTAGTTTAAAATAGACATAGAGAGGTATTTTCACGGGAATTGCCACTAAGCAAACTTAGCATTGATTAGCGGAAATTCTCTTTACGGCATATATTGCCGAAAACTGTCGCCATGTTAGCGATGTATTTACAATACGTCGGTAAGATCAGCTAGTGGCGGTGATTACTGCTGCAAACAATAGCGTCACGGCAATAAAAATCCTGATGCTAATGTGCAAAAAGTGACAGACGGCCAACAGGGCTAGAAAACTCACGTTTGTAAGCCGCACGTCACTTTTTTCCGTTTCACGGGAAAAAAAAGAAAAAGCCTGCAAAATAAACACAAAAAACCTACTACCTAAAAAAGCTAAATGTAGCAGCCTGGACTCAGTTCAGCAGCAGACGACAACCCCCCTAACGGCCCTAATATCCAGGATGAACAGCCAGAGTTCCAGAGGAATTGAAAAATAAGATTCAGTCCGGAGGAAAATGTGATCCTGATTAAGGAGGTGACGGAGAATCAACACCAACTGTTCATCAGGAACTCTAAACTCTCATCACGTGTTCGGTATTTTTGACTTGACCTGAACAGTTCAATGTGAATGAAAAATCTTATAACAACCTGATAGTGATGCCAAAATGTCACTGTATGGTATGGGACATAGCAAGGGTAGAGTAGAGTAGCAACACTGGTAGATTAGCAGAGTTCAATGATGCCATGGACACAGACTCAGACTGAGTCTTCCAGGGGAATGTCCCCTATGAGACAGCTTTACAGGCCCATTGCAGAGCCAGGCCATTATATTTCCACAAAGACATATGGTGCACAGGTTGAAATAGTATCAGATCACTAAGCACCATAGTGGTACTCACGTAGAACAGTATAACAAATCAATGTTCATCAATTCACCACCAAGTTGGATGTGTCAACACAGCTACACATCCATGAGTCATGCTGTATACATCAACTACAAACATCTGAGTAAATATAGGTCACAAACCTGCTTATTGGGGGGACAGCGTAGCATTATCACGAGGAAGTGTCAGTGCACGTTGTTAGCCTGCTTGGCATCACGTTGTGCTCTGCCACTACGAAAGGAGGAGCTGCACAATATTCACATCATATTGTTACAGCACTGCATTTCCCCTTGTGCGGGAGCAAAAGTCATCAGGCTAGTGCTAACGCAGGCACCCGTGCACAATAGTGCAAGGAAATCTGAGTTGAACAGACAATTGTTTATGTGCTGGAAAGCTTACCTTCCTGCACATGAACAATCAATGGCCTTTTGCTGTTTCCATGTGTGCCGCACAACGCAGCACACATAGGAACAGCAAATATGATGAGAAAATAAACACATCATTCTGGCACATGTTTGAGTACGTTTGCCATGGTCTAACCTTTTACGCACTCCCCCATATTCACGCTGCCCTTCTAGATATGGAGAAATGTACCAAAAAATGGGCTTTGCGGTGTAACGATGCCCACCCCTTTCACCCAAAATATGGTGTGAAAGGGGGTCTAATTCACAAGATGGCTTTAAGCCACGTTAAGTGGCGTAATGCTGTCCTGTGACTAAGGCTAAGCCACTATTGCATAACAATATTGTGCTAAGTAATATTGCGGTGGCAAAAGTGGCCTTGTAATATGCACCAACATTTCAAACATTCACTAGATTTGAAGCAAGACAGTGATTAATGTCAGGAATCAAATTTGGGCACCTAACTATTTCTTACGGTTATATTGACTCATTCAAACAAGGTTTGACTCATCCAATATTGTCACATACACCTGCTCTCAGCTTGAGTGTGAGACTTCCTCTTTAGAGTAACACATGTCACTGACAACTGTTGCTCCATTGAACTGATCATCAGTAACAGCTATCTCAGGCCAGGGTGTAATGGATTTAATGTCTGGTCATAACCATCACCAACATCACTATAATATTTCCTCTTATGTATGTACACTGTGGAACCCACCTGCATCGGCTGGAGTGGCGTACACAATTTGCATTTATGGCCTCAGTGAAAGTGTTACCGTAACTTTACAACATTCACTGACTAAATTAATCCATACAGACTAACCCAATCCAATTTCATGTAGCTGTAGCCCTGCCACGTGAACCAAAGCGGACATGTACACATGATACTATATCAAAAAGGCATATTCACTGTGTGAATGGGATATGAATTCACATCTGATATCATGATACTACACAAATTGCTGGCCCATTGTGGGACAGCTTGTTGGAAAGTCATCTTGTGCCCTGGGGAACCCCGCAACTTTTTGCTGACTGGTACTGGTGGTAACCGACTCTGACTGACCCTGGGCTCTGCATAACCAGGCCCAGAGCCAGTGCTATGCTGTAATAGAACACAAAGCGGATGGCTGGGTGTCAATTGTGCAGGGTTGTGAAATGGTTAAACCAATAAAGATATCAGTAGCTCAAAGGAAATGGCAACGGCCATCCACCATATACCAGATGGTGTAGAAAATCTATATCATTCAGACAAAAAGATAGATATATCCTGAGCTTGTTTCACCATCAATCAGAGTCCTTAATAAATCAACATCGAGAAGATCGTCTTAATCTTCTATTATTTCATAAAACTTCTCCAAAAACAGTCCTAGTCGCCAACACGTGTTTCGTCTCTTTGTGGTGTGAGCCACAGACTTCCTCAGGGCTAATAATATAAAGTCTTCCCAAATAACCAGCAAAGTTCAAAGGGTAGCAGCTATTGTGAAACATAAAGTCAAAATACTTTTAAATATCTTGTGCCAAGAGACAAGATGTGTAGGCTCTCCAGTTTTCTTCAATTTATGGAAAATCACCAGAAACCCATAAGCAGCAACGTGGCACGGTACAAGGTGTGGAAAGTGGCGTCTAACTGGAGAGGCTACACATTCAAGCCTCTCCAGGTAACCGGGAGCAACTACGAAAGCCAAGCTGCCTGCCTTCAATCGTGTGTCGGCCTGGATCATTGGTTTAGCCTGCTGGTACGCTCCCGAGGTCGGACTTCAATATGTTTGACCGGGAGGTCGTTGCAACTCTCACCGACTCCAGGTTGGCTGAGAGCTTCGAGAGACCCCAGGAAGAAAAGCTCCAGAAAAATTTCTAAGTCAGAAGGTAAAAACTTTGACCCAGACCCACCGCGAGGACGGTGTCTATTGACCACATGCATTGTCATGTTAGCGACGTTTGTACAATTTCGTCGTTACATGGTGTAAGGATTAGCTTGTGGCAGGCACAATTGCCCTTCACTCTAGCATGACAGCGATACACATCTTGAAGCTAAAGAGAGAAGAAAATGACATCTGGATAGTTAGTGGTAAAAATATTTGACATAAATCAGCCCTTCATCACTTTTCTGCCTCCAAAGGCTAAAAGAGCTTACAAAGACACTGCTGATGAGAAATTAAGAAATGTAGGCACCAGAATGCCGAATGGAGCAGCCATGACCAAATTCTGCACAGGTCAACAACCCCCACAAAGCCAGGAACAGACATGATGTAGAGTGTGGACTCATAGTCCCAGGTGAAGAGGAAATGCTGAATTTGTGCCTCATACCTGAAAAGTTATATTCTGAAGACAACAATAGTTCATGTAAGGCCAAATGGTCCTTAAAAATCAATAACTGTTGACTTAGGAAAGTGCATTAATCTGGTACCTGGAGCCCGTGTACTTGTCCTATTGACTTCCACAAGATGTGATCTCGGGCCAGACTTACCCTACCTCCCCGTCCATACAGGGTTAAAACTGTAACTTTCACAGCTTCTTTCTGGGTTGCCTAATTCCTCATGCTCGCAAACCTTGTCCTGATGAAGATCTCAAATTTCTGAGATCAAAACGCTGTCGACCTCGTGTACAACAAAAAACTCCTTTACTGTTTAAAAATGATCTTCAAGAGTTTTTGCATATGTTGTCAATGCGATGTATGTTTATTAATATTGCCTCCACTCACCACATCACTTTCCTTTTCACTTTTTTGTGAGCACCGGATCATATAAATCAACTGTATTGAAAAATTGATATTTATAAATAAATGAATTATTGTTTCAATGTCCACCTGTGTCCCTTCCTACAATTTCAAATGTCTACTTTTGCTCCCTCTGGCATTTATCCAGTAATGTGACCTATGCCATAGGCTAAGTGATTAACACTTTCTTAAATCAACAGTTCTTGCTTTTTTAGGACCTTTTGGCCTTACATGAACTATTGTTGTCTTCACAACATTGTTTACTACCCCAGGTTCAAATATTGGGGCTCCGTTTTTTGTAATACAAAAGCACATTGTTAGTGAAATACAGCAATGCTGCACTTTACATTGTGCACTCCTTGTTACAGCATAGCGTCCAATGCCTGGAAGCGCAGACAGTACCCATAGCCTTGAGACCATGCTGTGCCTTTGTATGAGACCCCAAGTGATAGGCACAGGTGCTGCAGAGTTACTGCAGACTGACGTTTGAGGTGGTGCGTGTGTCGTGCACTTGCCTGTGGTCCCTGGCTGTAGATATTGATGCATCAGCAATCACCCTTACATGGTGGCAAAGTCTGGAATGTCAGATGTAGACACGTTGCTGACATGAGAAGCCTGCTTGGTGCACCTTGTAGCTGTGATCAGTCGAGGTGCTCCTGATCAACAACAAAGTGTAGTCTGCATTGCATGACACACACAGCCGCGGTCCGTCCAGGTAACAGCGGTGGAGCAGTGGGGCCGCGTTAGGGGGATTTCGAAGGACGATGCTGAGGGAAAATTAATTATTTCTTTAATTCTCCCTCTGCATCGTGTTTTGAAATCCACCCCAACGCAGCTCCACCGCCCCACCTCTGTTACCTGCATGGACACGCACCAACACTACACTTAGGTGACAGGGGAGATTGTCAATGTTGGGCTGCGCATCTCAACATCATCATGCCGGAGGAGGTTGTCCTGGCCAGATGCTGTGGCGTGTGAAGCCCCTCTCCTGCACAAATCTTGTGTGGCAGGAGACCCGTGATTATGCACCTACCACCAGCCAGTTTCATCTGCATCTGCATGCTCCCCTGCAGACTCGGAGTAGCTGTACCCTGGCTTGCAAAATCTGGACTGACAGAGGATTATGCTGGCTGAGTCACAGATTCGGAGAAGGCGCAGCAGTTTAAGACCTGATGTTGATGTCCAGGTTAGGAGGAGACCGGACATGGAGCGAAGCAGTCCCAGGGCTCATGCCTGGGCAAGAGCAGTGGGCATACTGATTGTACCACCAAGATTCCGTGGGCACTGTGAAACATGGAATCTGCTTGCAAAAGTTAGGTATGAGGAGGCGACCGGGTGGTGCAGTCTTTCTTCATCCTATGGTAGTGGGCTCTTGGGTGTACACCCACTCGAGTGACCACACCCTGATCTCCCCTGAACAGATCTCGTAACACACTAAAACACTGCATGGTTAGATTAAAATTTCCCTTCGGTAGGCAGTCTTTCAATCGAAGCTTCCCGATGACTACCACCCAATCCCAGCATAGCTTCACAGCACCGACCTATCACAGCATGGCACACTCTGACTAACATGTTTCAAGAATAATTGCCCCATCTCTTCTTTCTCCCTCATTAGGTCAACAGGGACATGAGTACTAGTCGTATCATGAAAAACTCTTTTTAAACGAGAATTGGTTTTAACTTGGAACAGCGCAATATCTTTCCTCAGTCCCAAAACAGGTACGCTCTAGACTAATAGCCTAGGTTCACGAAATGGGATAACATTGTAATTTAGCGAGTTACAATTACGATTTTTGCATATCTCCCATTCAGGGCAGAGAACTGATTTCACTGATTCGACGACTCTCACTAGACCATTTGGTAATAAGAGTTGCAGAGATTGATATCTAGAACACAAGCTACCCGTTAAACAAGGGAAAGAGCAAACTATGATTAGATTTGCCATCAGCTGGCTTTTAGACACAATAGCCCACATAAGGAATGAAAGCAACGAGCAGTCTTCCACGTTGGATATAGGCCAGTAGATTATTAAGATCTGGTACACTAAATAAATCTGCTTGACTTAAAGATGGACCTATGACAACAATTTTTTTTAAATGTTATGATGCAGCAATACTGTTGTATTGGTTGAGGATAATATGGGCAATAAAAAGGTGATAGATGGTAGCGCCATTACCTGTTTTTCTCTTAAGGACGAAGTTTGAAGATTGCACATATGAATTTAATTGTATGTAATTGTAGCAGAGGGAAATCCAACAGACTGTGAACCAAGTAAAGTGTCATATTGTAGCACTATTGACTTTTCAATTTAGAAAACCACTGGCTTTAAAGATGTGGCTGATGTTAGCTGCTTGTGCCTATATTGTTCTTAACGTGAGTAAGCATAAAAGATCTTACGCATTACTCTAACTGCATGTATATTCATTATAGGGAGATCTGACTGACCCCTTTGGTGTGACAGAAAAACAGAAAGTCTTGATAAAGGTGGCCATTATCACTAGAATCCACCAAAACGTGTCGACGCTACTCCTGGTATAAGTCAAGACTCCGACATTGATGTTGACGCACAGATTCTGTAGTAGCAAAACATTGATGGAAGTATAATGGAGCCCGAATATACAGCCTGTATTTAACTATTTTTATGTTTTACTTCTTCTGTCTTTAGTCTCAATTGTGCAGGCCATAATTGATTGTCTTGTTTGTTTTATTTCTTTTAGATTAGGGCATTAGATTAGTTAGCCCTACACTATTGTTTTTATTTCACTGTGTACATAATAAATGATTTTTTAACTTTCAAATGTATAATATGATTGTACTTTTTGTATTTTGAGGTATATTTATGTAAACCTGTATTAATTTAGACTCAAGGGAACTCTTGTAATTTATGGTCATACGCACAATGCCACGAATGCTACCAACTGTTGGGTGTGTGGGATGATACCTGCACACTAAAAGAAAGGAGGAACTCCTTTTATTCCTCTACCGTTTTCCCATAATGGTTCTTGTCAAGCTTGGTATGCACTTCTGTTTGCTTCCGGAAAACCTTCAGTAGGTGGAATTATCTTTCACTTAAATAAAGTATGCTATCAGGATAAAGATGGTTATCCTCAAGCTAGAGGGACTAAATGGGAATGGGAAGAGTATCAACCGGATAATATTTCGACACCATATGTCTTCACGAATATGAGGAAGATTAAGAACACTGGACCTTTTGTCATTTCTGTGACCAGAGCTAAAGCAGATTTATGTATTGGCAGTGCTGGAAGAATTTTGACATTGAGTATTAAAGGTGCTAATAACAGCAGTTTTACGGCTTTACATAACACGTATTTTGTGTGTGGTAATAAAGGATACTATCAATTACTGGTTGGGTGGTCTGGGGTATGTTACATATAATTTTTGTTACCACCTGTGTTCTTGGCCCCTCCATCGTATCACCGAAATTACAAGTTGTATAATGACATTTCCAAGAATAGATACAAACGAACAATAACTACAGATGAGATCGATCAGACTGATACCACTTCGCAACAATATGTTGATTTCAATTTGAGACTGTTCTTCTTTGTGGGTGCTGCATTGAATAGCAAGAAAGATAAGGCGATTGACTTGTGTTGTAGAAGCTGTCACCAATCAAACAGCAACGGCACTTGGGAATATTACAGAGGAAATGTAAATTGCAAGGATTGTAGCACTCCAAAACAGAATGGTGCTTGATGTGATTTTGGCTGATCGAGGTGGTGCATGTCGCATCATTGGTAGCAGTTGTTGCGTATTTATACCAGATCACTCACCTTCAGTATATGATGCAATCTCAAAACTGCATAAGATTGCTGCAGAAATTCACACAGAGACTGGTACATGGAATTTTCGAACTAGATATGGACACTCGTTATTACTTGGTGCTGGAAGCTACTGGCAATTCTATGTATACTAATGGTGATACTATTTACATGCTGTACTTGTATACAATGTGGTCCTATGCTTCGCTCTATGTGTATCACTGCTTGTACACCTTCCAAAATAAATATTGCAGAAATAAAAGCACAACAAATGTTAAATAAAGAAATCACTGAGATGATGAGCATCAATGTACAGGGTGCGTATCTAGATTACCCCAGATAAACGAATGTCTTCAGCTAATGCTGAAAGGGTCGTCTGTTGTAATTTGGCAGCAATTAGCTTAAGCATTAGCAGAAGACATCCTGTATTTAGAGACTATCTTTTCCGTTTTGTGGAATCCATTTTGTATTTCTGTCAGTCATTTTATTTGCCATGTGCTCGCCATGTGCTCTGTCCTACCTTTCTGTTAACTGCTCTTGAAATCTGCCTAGAGACGAGATATATTTAGCATCTTCCACCTTTGCACATCCTCAGTTGAGCTTGCAGCTGCTGTAGTCTGTAACTGTCAAGATGTGTCCACCAGAATTAGCAAGTTGTTAGCTCCTCCCACTTGTTGCCTGTACACTTTCTGTATGACCTTATATGCACCTAAAACCAGCATTGTGTACTCGTACCGCCTTCATTTGAGCCCCTGTGTGTGGAAAATCAATACAGTTTAGTGAACATTATCTACGCCATCTTGCCTTTCTCCGATGCCACACTTTCCGTCATGCACATCTGCCATATTTTAGCCGTCACGATCAGAATCACCCTCACGTAAGACCCCCCCACACCGGTCATTCCCACTCTCACCTGCCTTGCACATAGGCAGCAGCCATTTTGAGCATCATGGTCTCCCGGCCCCTCGCTGATAGCCAGCGCGTCTCTCTCTCTCTCTCCTAACCTCGCAAACATCCCCCGCACGTTGACAACCCCCGCTCTCTCATGCCTTGGGTCATAAACCCCTCGTCAGCGCAGCTCCGCCACAGAATCCCATCCTGTTCCCAGCGCGACACCTCCCTTCATTCCTTTCATGGTCTCAGATCCTTTTGATGCAAACCCCCTTTTCCTGTGTCCCCGTTTGTCTTCCTTATTCCCAGGCCGCCACCTGGCCCTGCGGATACTGTTTATTACCCCGTACAGTAGGAAGCTTCCCCTCCCCATCAAAAGACCCTCGAGCCGATCAAAGCCCCCACCCTATGAGATCCGATCAACCCCATGCATTCCGTGAATCGGCGGAATGCCCTGCTGCGTGACAATCATCACCTGTTGTGACCGGGGTGGGGAATTCAACAGTAAATGTATGTGGGAACGGGCCTGTAGGGGAGATTCCGAGGATGTTCTTTCAAAATATCAAAGTGTTGCGAGAATGTGTTACGTGCAATAAAGGTCATAAACCCTAGTATAAGAGGCCAGGCCTCAGAAATGTGGTTAGAGCACCTCGTGATGATACTTGCTGTCTGAATTGATGTGTTCTCCTCCGGAGAGAATAAAATCCTCGTTTCCTGCCTTCCAGTCTCCAGCGCCTGCTTCTTCGTTGATTAATATTGGTGGGTCATAGAGGCGACACCGCCGGGCAACATAAAAGGGTCTTTGGTTACTGGTTGTCTTTGAACCCCTTTTTACAATTGGCGCCCAACGTGGGGCCCATCAGCGACTCGTGGATCCAGTGGGAGAGGTCCTGACGACAGAGTGAACGACTGCAACGATCGGAAGGTACCCTGTCCGATAGACCCTCGTCTGACAGCCGATCATCCGAACTTCA
This sequence comes from Lissotriton vulgaris, assembly GCF_964263255.1. Classification (NCBI taxonomy): domain Eukaryota; kingdom Metazoa; phylum Chordata; class Amphibia; order Caudata; family Salamandridae; genus Lissotriton; species Lissotriton vulgaris. The sequence goes on from NC_141690.1 coordinate 161,432,988, forward strand.
CTGGTTCCGAACAGACCTCTCCCGAGTGATCTGCGGTCCTGACTGGGAACCATCAGGAGTGCCACGTGGATTACGAAGAGAAGAGGACGATCGGGCGCTGGATTCGGAAGACAAGAAACTGTCCATGCGGTCCGGGTAAGGTCGTGTAAACACGACGAATTGCGAAAGTGATTGATAATTGAAAGTGATTGATAATTGATGAGAAAATACTAGTATTACTTTTTGTTAATTTATTTGGAGATTCGCTGTCTGCAAACGGAGTAACAACAGGCTCTCCCTTTATAAACAGCGAAGGATAGGTACGCATCTGTCGGACCTATCTTTCTCCCCCACTGAACAATTGCCCCTCCCCCATTGATTAACTGTTATAGATTGTTTTCTGGAGATTCTCTGTCTGCAAACAGGGAAGAATAGGTCCCCTCTTTGCAGATAGTGAAAGGGTAGGTGACGCGGACCTTTGCGAGCCTACTTATTCTCCCCATTGACCATATTGATTTTTTATTTTTGACCTAACATTGATTGCTCAAGATTGGTTCATGAGGTATTCACTACCTGCAAACAACGTAGAATAGAAATATTCTGTCTAGTCTTTGCAAGCAGTGATAAGATAGGTAGTGCTGACTATTATCCCATTGTGATCCGTCATGCCTGTCTTCTCCCCCCTGGTTAGTAGCCTGTTTAGCCCGGACCGCTTATTAGAGATGAACCATCCGGCTCCGCTGGAAGGCACCCCTAATAAGGACATGTTCATGAAGCATGGATTGTTCGCTATAGCCTATAGTGAGCTGTGGCATAATTATACGAAAAGGGATCGAGAAAGTCAGTGGCCACTGAGAGGATCCTTCGATCTTGACAAAATAGAAACGGTAGAAATAGCCCTTCGTAGGAATGAAACAACACCTATTATGCTCGATAGTCTCGGTATGTGGCGCAAAGAAGCCACACGACGAAGGGAAAGCGACGAATTCAGAAAAGGTGAAGGGACACGGCGGACGACCCTCCAAACGTCTAGTAGGCAAAGGGAAGGGCCAGCGATGGCACAGCTCCGAGGAGTAGACATGAAAAGGGAACGGTATAAAGGGATGTGTCGACAGGACAACCCCGGGACGCGACGACCCGAAAGTAATCCCCCGACACTATGCACAGGACGAACAGATTTAAAACAAAACCAATGTGCTTTCTGTAGACGCCTCGGGCACTGGAAAGCCCAATGCCCGACTCTGCAGAGCATAGGTAAGAACGAAGGGTCGACAGAAAGAACAGGCCGGCGGAAAGGGAAAAGGCGCGAGATAAAAACCAATCAGACTAGTGCAGACGGAACAGATAGAACCACCCCGTTTGATTATGCTCGATGGCATAGGTTTCGTCAGACCAATTTTAACGACATGTTAGAGTTCTGGGACTGATTGCTCTCTGTTGCCCCCCCCCCCCACTCTGAAAAACAAACACAATTACAGGCCAGTGTAAACAACCCCCGTTAGAGAAAGGACTCAAGGAAGCCAAAAATGTCTATTATATAACTTAGGATTTAATTACTGTAAAGAAAACACACAACCAACGGTAAATAGAATAACTAGTAGAACTCTCTCTAAAACAAACTGTACTAATAGGAGAAATACAAAACATATTATGCTCACTCCGGAAGTCCTCGAAATGTAACAGTTCGATGGTCCCGCCCACCTGAAACACATAGCACGTGTGGGGCGGGGCCTGCCAGCAGCCATGGACCAAAAGAGATCACCGGCGAGAAGGTACCGGAGGCGCCACAAAGCAGGCAATGAAATGGTCTTTCCATACTACCCTTCCAGGGATGGCATCCCCCGGGCCGCGAGTAGGGAGGGGGCGGATGCAAATGACCCCCTCCCTCGTATCTCCTGGTCCGGCCATCACGAATTCCTCCATCGAACGGATGCAGGGTGGGCGGGGAGGGAGAGGCGACACGGACGAGCCCTCTCCCGCCTCCGCAGGTAGGAGGCCTCCCTGCCCTGGTCCGGCGCCGATGTCCTCCAGCCGGGCGACGGCCATATACCTGCGCTGCACAGAACTTACAATGTCCGGCTGGTATATTTTCGCAGCACAGGACATACAATGTCCGACGGGCATACCTGAATAGCACCGGACGTACAATGGTCCCCCAAGAGTCGGAATCAGGGTGTAGGGTGGTCATCATGTGCACCCCTGATTCGAAGGGACGGCGTAGGATGCGCCGGGAGAGGGAGGCGGCACGGACGAGCCTCCCTCACCTCCCCAGATGAAGGCTCCACTGCTGCACCCTGGCGCCCCGAACCAAAATGTCCTGCTCCAACAGCATGATGTTCTGTCATTTTCGCCACAAGAAGTTTCTTCCACTCCTGAAAGATACGACGGAGGGCGGCTGCCGCAGGGTCTCAAAATGGCGTCTGGGCCCTCGGAAGGCGGGTCTAGGCCTCTGGAGTAACTTTGTCCGAAATTGCAACTCGGGCATTTGCCCACCTGGGCGCAAGCCCCCACCATCGACAAACATCCCCTCACCTTTGAAGATTCTACCAAAGTCCCAAGAGCCCTCAGCCCCTTCAGACTTCCGGTGGGGAACAGCTGCATTGATCACAAATGAAATAACCACGGCACAGCAACAAGATGGCGGTGCTCTCGTGTCTGCATCAGCTTCCGTCTGAACCACCCAGGAACATTATGGGCTAACGAACTCGAGTAAGTTCCGGCTGAACATCAACATGACCCGGTAAGAAAGACTCTACCCCCCTCCCTCTCTTGATTGACGGCCCACACCACCAGCCCCTCTGTTAGCACAGTTTTTTTTGAACTGCCGAAAGGGACCCTGGTCCAACCGCCAAATCGTCGGAGACATTTTTGCCCCTGATGCTACTTCCGGACTAAACCGGCTTCGCCCAAAAATGGCGCCGGTATCAATAGGAACTAACAGATGCCTCGTGGTTTTCCTTAGCCACTGAAACTTGATGTACTAAGATTTATATACGAACCTTTGCGCACTTGATGAAAAAGGGAGGAGGGTTCACTTGACGAACATTTGACAGGGGTCCCGTAAAAATGTTGATTTCAATGAACGATTTATTTTGATATTTATTTTAACTGGTACATAACGTCGCTTATGATGCACACCCACGGTATACATCTAGGAAATGTGATTACAATGAGCTTGACTGTGTTTCCATTTATGGACTGAAATGCCCCTGATCCCTCATCACGCAATGAAACGTTTTTAGTTACTTGCAAATAATTAATTAGGCCTTTTTAACATGTTCTTGTGCCGCAAAATAACCCCCCTACTGTATGTGCTTCCATCGTCGACATGTCCGACCAGAATATGATTGCGCTCTCACATTTTACGTACTGAACGATTATGCAAATAAAGGTTTTCCAAACTATGAATAGGCATCACATGCTTTTGTAAATGTGGGGATTGGTGGGAGGGCTTTTCCTGTGCACAACCGTTCTGCTCTTTTTTTTTATCTGAGAAATGGTTGTTCGACCCTGAATTGATGATCGAATCAAAAGGTATGATACGCTGCCTCCAAAATATGCAACTAAGATGTGTGAACTAACGTATGAAGAAGGACCTCGACTTCTGAGAATGGGTAAAGTAATGCGGTGTGATTGTTAAAATGTTATAAAGGTATGGTGGTCGAAAATACTAAGGGACAGGGTTGACCGAAGAACTGATATGCCTTAGAACATCACAGCTTTGGGAATGATTTAAGGATCCCGATGGCCAGATACATCTACAAAACCGGGTACCTCGCGCTAGGCACCTCTGATTCCTCTTTTTAACGTTTCCCTACACACGATCCATAATGTCATCCTCGAACCCCCCCATGAACCACCTATCACACTGTCCGCCCCCTTGACTCCAGAAACCAAGACCCTAGGGATTATATCCCAAGGAGATAAGTACGAGTATGCGGTAAGTAAAGGACTTTCGTGCCCGTACATTTGATGTGCTCGAATGTTGTTCCCCTCCCTTTTCCTCCTTTTTCCCTCTGCAGGTTACATTGGAGTCCCGATTAGGGTATCGTAAGGGATCTGGAGCCGCGTCACGTCCGATGCATGAAAACGGACTAACGCTGCAAGACGACACAAAAAGACGCCCTACCCAATGCGCGACCTTTTTGTACCTGACCTAATGCTCTTCCGTCTCAAAACTGCATGCTTTCTACATCCTAACACAGACCCGAAACGACTAACGTTGGGTAACGCACTGAATAGCCCAAACAATACACGGTCATTCTCCATGTCACACGTGTACTGTTTGGCCTATTGTTACTCTCTCTCTCTCTCTCTCTCTCTCTCTCTCTCTCTCTCTCCCTCTCTCTCTCTCTCTCTCTCTTTCACCCCTCCACACTTTCCCTCTTCCTAGCGACGGGCACCTAATTGGCGAACCTGGTGCACCTCCTGATTGGCCCCAAATACCACAAGTATTTGCACAAATTCGTCCTAAATAAAACTGTATCGATACCACGTTACTACCTCTCCTTTTCTGCTAAATATGGATGAAATTTAAATCGGCCATAAGGAAAGGGACAGGTAAGACGACTAAGGTTCCCTAAATTTGACCCACAGTCAGGGAACTATTTGTCAGTGGCTTCTATGATAAAAATGTGTCTGTGGTAATGCGACCTTCCCCATTCCAAATTGTCTCCATACCCCAAGCAGTAAGAAATGATCGAGACACCCCCGTCTTCCCAAAATGCCCCCAGTTTGGTATCAGCTGCCCTGAACGAGAATCTGAAAAACGCCCCTTGCTCCAATTCGCCGTGTTCCTATCGTTTCCCATAAGATCCCACCCGCCCCCAGGATAAGTTTAATAATGATCGCAAGCCCCCCCCCGAGTTTTTGTAGTAACCAGGTTGCGAGAATTTATATAGAAAGTTAGAAAGATGTGTGCAAAGTTAAAATTAGATCGAAAACCGAAAGAACTTGTTGCAGTAAACCATGTTGAAAATAGGATGTTTTGATGTAATGGAGAGTCGTTTAGCCTATGTTCATCCCTCAGAAGGATGCCTATCAGACTATGGTGAATAGCACGTTGCACTTTTTCGTAAGATAACAAAGCCCTGAAGACCGGCCTAGCCTTGCAAGACTCGTACTAGGGAAATGGGTCTCTACCAGAAGAACTGACATCTACTGTAATAGACGAATGCAATGAATGGGTACCAGACCTCATACCACGACAAATGAATGTGATAACCAACAAAACGCCAAAGAATTAGCCACAAAGGGAAGTTGTAGGAAATCCAGCAAACCCATCATCAATTGTTTATACGTTGACTGCAAATTTCAAATGTAGCGGGTGTTTACCCCAGTTGCTTGGTGTTGGGAGAGAAATAGATTTATGTAATTACCTTCTTCTGCAAAATCTCTAAAGACTGTCTTTTCAAACTCATTTAAGGGTACCACTGTCGGAGGAGAAAAGAGACCGGATGTGGGAGCACGCGGCCTGACTGCGGATCGTGGAACCTCAGCAACGGAGGCCAAGGCGAGAACACAGCAGTAAAGAGTCGCAGGATGAGGCACTGTTTCAGACAAAGCTAAGGAAAGGGCTGACCTGAAGCCCCTGCCCTATGATCGACGTGTGCCAAAAAGTCCCCGCTCTCTGAACCTGGTTATGGACCCGCCTGTCTCAAATTCTCCGTCCCCCTGATCTGTTCCCGACTTGGCCCTGCTCCATCCCCTCCTCCTCCGACCTACCATAAGGACTGTTCACACACACACCTCTCCACCTGAACTTCCAAGTTCCTCCAAATCCTACTGAGCTATCCAGAGAAGGGTATTCCCTGCGTCAAAAGGGAGGGAGCTCCGACTAAGTAGACCACGAACTATGTTAATCTCAGAACGGTGACCTAGAACTCCACCAAGGGTCGCCCCTAAAGAGAGGATGAACGAAGTATGTGGTTCTACCCGCTGCTGAACGCCTCGATGATGATGGAAGCAACAGGAAATACCCACCACAGAGACTCAAGAAACAAACAGACCCCACAACTCAAAGACAATCGCACTTTTCATCACAATCCTTCCTCTGCCTCCTAATAACTATGCTCTGGGTCACGGAAGAAAATGCACCTGCTCCAAAACCGTAACGCATTTCTCCTATGAGGTCTGGCGAAACAAAACAAAATGTACCCCTGCCCGCAGACCTCCAACGGCTCAATCCACATGAACATTCCTGTTGACAGAACGAATTGTAATCCGGGTGCTTAACAGTGCCAACAGAAGACGACAAAGACACTGTGAACTCTGATTTTTATTTTTATTTCATTTCTCTCCCAACCACCATTTGACTGACTATGCTCTCGCCGAGTACAAAAAGGACGTACTTATATGATAACTTACCAGTTCCTATTCCAAATGACTATAAGTATCTATGATCTGTACCCAACGCCCTCGCTACATAATTCTAGTCTGATATTGCATTACGATGACTTTTTCTGCAACCAACTTAACGATGAACCCACCTACTAGATGATGTGATGGTTATAATGTGATGTTTATGTACAGTTCATTTGCCTAAGTCCCCTCTCCCTTATTTATGACCGCTGCAATAGGTATAGATAGGAAATAGGCCAGCAAGATGTCTTGGAAATGTTAAAGGGAGGACTGTGGAAAATCAATACAGTTTAGTGAACATTATCTACGCCATCTTGCCTTTCTCCGATGCCACACTTTCCGTCATGCACATCTGCCATATTTTAGCCGTCACGATCAGAATCACCCTCACGTAAGACCCCCCCACACCGGTCATTCCCACTCTCACCTGCCTTGCGCATAGGCAGCAGCCATTTTGAGCATCATGGTCTCCCGGCCCCTCGCTGATAGCCAGCGCGTCTCTCTCTCTCTCTCCTAACCTCGCAAACATCCCCCGCACGTTGACAACCCCCGCTCTCTCATGCCTTGGGTCATAAACCCCTCGTCAGCGCAGCTCCGCCACAGAATCCCATCCTGTTCCCAGCGCGACACCTCCCTTCATTCCTTTCATGGTCTCAGATCCTTTTGATGCAAACCCCCTTTTCCTGTGTCCCCGTTTGTCTTCCTTATTCCCAGGCCGCCACCTGGCCCTGCGGATACTGTTTATTACCCCGTACAGTAGGAAGCTTCCCCTCCCCATCAAAAGACCCTCGAGCCGATCAAAGCCCCCACCCTATGAGATCCGATCAACCCCATGCATTCCGTGAATCGGCGGAATGCCCTGCTGCGTGACAATCATCACCTGTTGTGACCGGGGTGGGGAATTCAACAGTAAATGTATGTGGGAACGGGCCTGTAGGGGAGATTCCGAGGATGTTCTTTCAAAATATCAAAGTGTTGCGAGAATGTGCTACGTGCAATAAAGGTCATAAACCCTAGTATAAGAGGCCAGGCCTCAGAAATGTGGTTAGAGCACCTCGTGATGATACTTGCTGTCTGAATTGATGTGTTCTCCTCCGGAGAGAATAAAATCCTCGTTTCCTGCCTTCCAGTCTCCAGCGCCTGCTTCTTCGTTGATTAATATTGGTGGGTCATAGAGGCGACACCGCCGGGCAACATAAAAGGGTCTTTGGTTACTGGTTGTCTTTGAACCCCTTTTTACATGTGTGGGTATAAAAGGACCAAGCTCCTTCCATTCAGTGTGCTACTTCATACATTACCGAAGGGTGCTGTGTGAATGTAGTTCCACCTCATGAGGTTTATAAACTTTGTACTTTCTATTACCGTTTCTGTACCAACTTATATTCTATGGTCTGAGGACTCTGTGCAGAGAAGGAAGAACCCCTAGCACTGGTAGGCCTTGCGGAGGCCCATCCCCACAACAGGATAATTAGTTCAATAATCAGGATACAAAAGATGATCAAGCAGACTTCAAGATTCTCTTTCATTGGAAGTTCGTGGATATAAAGCATTAATCTACCACTAGCATGACATCCCTGCATAGCATTTCCCAAGGCAAGACCCTTTAAGGTGTCAGCGTGTGAAGCCTTCATAAGAAGTCTCTTCACATCAGTTGGATTAAGTAGCATAAAGCTACAGAGCTCATTCTAAGATGCTCTTTCTCTCAAGGCAAGGCAGAAGTCCCCGGACACTTTCCTTAGTTACAATACATCAATACCACAGGTAGTATCCCACGATGCTTTGCAACATCACACCATCCAGTCAGGCCACCTCCTGGTAGGTAACTTTCCATTAGGCAGCGATTCTCCCAAGCCTTGGCGAGACGACCTTGATTCCCAGGCCTGCTCCGATGAGAAAGTACAACAGTTCTCCATTATCAGTATCAAAGCTCAATGTATCCTCTTCTCCTTCAACCCAACTCCTAATACAAATACTTTATTCTAAATAAGAAGGATGAATCTTCCATCAGCAACAGAACCGTGTGAAAGAACAAATCTAACGTGCACATGAAATTCAACTATTGAATCTAATGCAAGAGCTTCCAGGGAAAATGCATTTCAGGCCTGCAGAAATTCGCCAACATAAGAGAATAGCACACAGGCCTCACGAATATTACAATAAAAATGTACACTTTTAACTGAGCACTTCTAAATTAGTACATTACATAAGCACATCAAATATGTGAATAATTGTCAGCAGATTGTGCAAATTCTACACGTTAATGTCTTCAGCTAAACACGTGATTTCAACATTAATATTCACACATTTACATGAAAATAACCCTTAACACCCCACAATTCACATTATTACTGTTCACGTTCTAATGTCACACATTAGTACAACAAAGGAACATATGCGGGTGTGGACTACTTGTGATTATGATGCAGCACTACAAATGAAAGAACAAAATGTGTGCTACATCACTGCCTAGTAATCATGGTGCTCCAGCCACCATAGTCCAGTCCCCACAGCCTTGAAGGAATATGCCACATATGTTTTCTTTTAGCAGTCCTCGGACTCCTTGTACCTTGCTGAATCCTGAGAATGGGAGGTAAACGTAGGAGGGGGTGCCCAGGTATAATCTGTACAGATATCGACAGCAATTCACCACACCCAGAGCCTCTGCCCAATAGGGCACTATGCCCTTGGCGGATCTAACCACCACATCCTCCAGATCAATAGCTCCACCAAACTATTGACCATTGAGAAGACGCATAGCAGCCACCTTCAATTTAGTAAAGAACAACGAGAGACCATCCCAAACTGGCTCATAGTTCACAAGAATGCTGTTTTATTAGTTTATAGCCACTGTGCAAGCCAAACCGGTTACCGGAGGCCAACAAACATCCAGAGCATCATGGAGAACCATCTCAGGAGAAATTGGCTCATCAATGAGGAAGCCACCTTCGGGATTAATCCTGGAACGGGGCCCAAGAGCAGGCAAGCAGAAACGGCAGGTAGATATGGAGGCCCAGACACAGCGCCTCCGTCTTCCAAAGGGATGGCTGAAGTGATTGGCACCAAAAAACGGATGCTGAAAGAAAGAAGTCACAAACAGGGCCCGGGACCAGGGCCTCTTCCAATCATGGAGTCCCACTCTGCAACTCTGGGCAATAGTTTGCTTAATCTCCACAACACAACGGCCCCCACAACGCCAAGGATGCCTGGCCTCCACCTTGGGGGTGCCCAGGAGTGGACTCCTCACAGGGAAAGCCAGGATGGGTTCCACAGCGGTACTCGTACAAGCGCCTTGAGACCCTTGCGGGTGAGTAGTGCGCTATACAAGTATCAATTTACAATACATTTACATTTACAAAAGAAGGGAGGAGAAAACTTTTACTGGAAAGATAGTGCAAAGGAGCCTGAAAAGTCTTGAAGTAGATGACGCTTATAGTGTCTGATGCCATGTAAATTAAGGCAACCAGTACAAATGTATTAAATTGTAAATAGCTGCACTTTACAATGCATATGTTAGTTCTTCCTTTCAGGCTGTCATTTCATTCCAAATTCCTGAGCGAGCAGTGTCTGACAAAGGTTGTGTAAATGAACTTGTCACATTCTTGAAAGGTCACAAGCCGTAAACGTCCCCAGTCAGGGGCATAGTCTCACCTCCTTGCAGAAATTGCTGAAGCTTTTAAAATATTTACTTGGTCACTTTCAGGCCGACTTGATGGCTGTATTTGTTTGCTTCCAGTGCGTAGTGCAAATATTTAGTCCAATCTCCTTCATGCACACTTCCAAGAGTAAAACGGCAATTTTGTATGCGCGGTTTATTTTTATTACAACTCAAGACAGGAAGAACACACAAGTGCGGCTGGTGTGGGTCTGTAGACGCGCTCCGGGGAGGGCCGGTGGTGCACATGGAGGGGCCGAGACTGCGGTGGGCTCCGTTGCTTCTTAGCCACCCTGAAAGGGTTTATTTGTGGAAGGAAATGTTATGGAAACCCTTCTTCACGCCGTCAAGAAATGAGAGCAGAAGTTTACAGAACCCCCATTCTCGACTGTGTAAAGAGTTTCAGTTACTGCGCCTTTTCCACTGGTACAGCTCAGCGGTTTATAATCAATCCACACATTTTAAACACACTTTTGGCTGGGCTGCAATTCAAGCAAATGGTTGCGTTTGAATTGCTATCCACCCCCTCATTCGAAGTGACCAAGGGCTTTACATTGTATGCAGGGCACAAACAGTGGGTGCAAACTACACACCTACATCTTGACCTGACCAGCATTTGAAGTAGTATTCAGCCACATTGCAAAATGGGTATTCGCAGAGGGTTGCAATAGATCCTGCTTCATTAATGTAAAGGAAGCAGGTCGCATTTATCGAGCTTTTACAAATTAATGTGAATGCATGGATGGTGGCCGACGAGGGACAACAGACATCCTGGGCCATGGATGACATACCTTCACTTTTAGTTACAACCTGTCAACGTGTTTTTTAAGCAGCCTGTGTCTATTAAAGACATCAGTGCTATTTTTAAGTGACACATGCCGCTTTATAAAAAAAACCTGATATGCAGGGAAGACACACTGTGACGAGCATTCGGTGTTCCTTGGACCACTGTCTGCTTCACTCGAGGCCCCCTAGCAAGATTTTCAAAGGGGACGCTGCCACCCAGCGACCACCCCAACTCAGGGGACCAGTATCTGATCAATAGTTTCTCCAGACAGCTGCAGTCACACATTTTGCTTAAATCCCATTGCAACTCAAAAATAGGGGGACGGGCGCCCCTTTCATGCCCCTCCAGTTTTTGATTTGGAATATATCTCAAACCCCATTTTGTGATTCATTGTGACTTTTCCAACTCTCAAAAGGCTTGTGTTCACATCATACCTAGCAAAAACTCCTGTTTTTGGCATTCACAAGCTTTGCGATCGTAAATGTGTTCTTACATGGGGCTCATAGTTTGATATTTTTCGATTTACATTTGTTTATCATCACTCCGATAGCTTTACTCTGGTTATCTCTTTCTTTGGCCTGAAGTAAACTCATTTGTTTACTGCACAAAATGGCACCGCCATGCACTAATCATAAGTTATACGTACGCAGGGCATTATGGAACTAACAGAATGACAATAGTTCACATAACACTGAAACGTAGGCATTGTTAAAAAACAGAAATCACTACAACCTAGTTGCCTTCCATGTCACAGCCTTATGGGCAAGGTGGGTTCCCATCCAGCAGCTAGGCAATTCACTTCCGGTACACCGTCCTGTTGTCCCACAACCACATCCTGTTTTATGTGTCTCCTTTGGGGAGGGTGTCAGTTTTTGCCACTTCAGGCAAGTGATTTGTTAACTTTGTTCTCCATGCTGCTTGTTATTTATTGGATGTGGTTCCTGCACTTTGCCTTCCGTTGGTTGTTGTCGTCTGGTGTGACTACTTGGTACATCCTCTCGTGTGGTTTACTTTGACATGGAGAGTGTCGTGTGACATGGCAGGATTTAAAGTTATCGGGGTATTATGGGCTTTTCTGCAGCACGGTGCTACCATGGTTTGCGCGATTGGCACCTGTGTTTGGATGACTTTTCAGACAGAATTGAACCAGAGAACTACAGACATTTGTATAGGATATTTTAAAAGCGTGCCAGGAGAAATTCTATACAGTGAAATACCGTCGGGTTTTGGTTTATGGAAGGATACGCAGAAATTACAACTTTTTTTAATCCATGGCTTTATTTGCAGCGACAGGCAATGCAAAACAAATGACGTGCTTGACTGATGAAAACAAACACAGCTTGGTAAAATAAAATGGAGTCGGTTTGGTTCGAAGAATGCACGTTCATGAACTGACTGAGAATTAATGACGTCATGTTTGTTTTTGTATTCTCATAGGGCCAGATTAAGGAATGAATAAGGGCGTAGGCACACTGAACTCGAGGTAATGGAACATTTTTAAAAGAGTAATAACATGTGGAGAACGGTCTCTAAGTTCAAACGCATATGTTGTGCTGATGTTTTTTAGCAATAGAAAAAGCCACATCTGCGTGCGCCTCCAGAAGGGGACCACTTTTAGAAAGGCCCAAGGTTTTTCAGTTAAGCACAAAAAACACATGGATTGTGTTTCGATGCCACCCTGCATTTATTTGTGGGTTAGACCCTTTTCCCGTGCATTTTTGTGCCGAGGGAAAATGACATTTGATTTGGGAACAGCGCTCGGTATTTTCACACTTGACTACCCCAGCCAGTCAGGCTTCACACCACTGCAGCCTGGCCTCCAGATAACGGCGCGGCTCCGGGGAGGGGGATGCGAGCACATTCCAGCCCTCGATGGGCTGGGATTGGAGACGGGCCAGTTGTGCCTGAAGCTCTGGCCCCGAACTGCAGCCAGACGAGCCCAGCGGTGACTCAGTGCAGGCAGACGGAGCGCACACAGTATAACTGGGCCGGCGAGCGCGCGCTGCCCTCATCTGTTGACTGCTGTCTGTCCTGCAGGAGCAGCTGACGTCTGGACGCCTCTGCGACACGCAGCCGGCCCGCTGGAGAGGTGGAGCAAGGTTCCTTCCCAGCTGTAGCTCTCTGGTCAAAGCCCATTCAATGTTTACTCAGCTCTGCCTTGAAACCGAACCGGGTCTGCACGACTTGAACTGATTTTCATGCTTCTAGGGTTGCTAGCCGGCTAACGGTTTACGATGACAATCTGAGGCAGCCAATGAGCACAGGGATGCGAAAGCACGCTATGTGTTCCAAAGCAAGCATGCATCATTTTTTAGCCCTGCTCCAAATCGCGTTTTAATTTGGATTGCTCTCAACAAGCACGTCAGCTAACGGGTGCAGAACAGCCCTTAAAGAGTGCTGCACATTATTTGCAAATCGGAGAACTTGCCGCTTGCATGAAGGAAGGAAAACTCCACTTCTGTTTTTGATTTGAAAAATTGCCCTTTTAATCTCTAGGATTACTATTTTGACAAAACCGCACAATAGAGGGTCATTAGATAGACAGAACTGCACAACTTTTATAATTTTCGTAACTTTTTCTATTTATTTATTTAGTGTTAAAAAATGGCGATGCAGGAATCAGCACATGCCAAAGTGTTTGTGTGGCTACTTGTGGCCGCGATCACAGGGCAGGGGGCGGCGGACCCGATAGGCCTCAGCAAGTGCTCCTCGCGATGTGATGTCTCCAGATGCCCGAGTCCCAGCTGCCCCAGCGGCTACGTGCCCGACCGCTGCAACTGCTGTCTGGTCTGCGCCGCAGGTGAAGGGGAGGCCTGTGGCCGCAAAGAGGACCCGCCGTGCGGGGACAGTCTGGAGTGCAAGCACCCGGCAGGGAAGCGCATGGCCAAGGGCGTGTGCCAGTGCAAGCTGCCGTCCAAGGTGTGTGGCAGCGACGGACGGACCTACGACAACGTGTGCCAACTGAAGGTGGAGACGCGCAAGGCGCTGCAGCAAGGGCTGCCCGCCATCCTCCAGACGCAGAAGGGAGCCTGCGAATCGGGTAAGGGCGCGCATTTCACCGGCTTATTTCAGCACCGGGCCTTATCTGCAATCTGCTCTTAGTATTGTTGCCAAATGTTAATAATGGGGACTTATACCTGGGGACAAGTGGGTCCAAAGTATACCACTAACTACGGTCTGAGTGGACCTTATTCTTTAGGCCACCATTTACTAGTTAACTGGCAGGTATTTTGGGACGGAGAAGTGTGGGATGGACAGCAGAGGGATTCGTATGATGACGAGGATCTTGGACAACAAGAGAGAAATATGTGACATTATAGCCAATTGTTTTTTAAGCTGAAGCCTGCTAGACAGATCAGCTGTCTGGTTTACAAAGATATCTTGAGGACATTTTCAGAAAGCTTCCCTCGGAATGCATGCCACACATTGCTTACCACCACTGGGTTTGTGATTTGTAAATCACATTTGATAGCTGGGTTTATTTGTTTTAGGTTGTCTAGCATGTATTTGTCCTTCCCGTGGAGCATAGCCTATTTACTGTATTCTTACACAAGTGCTCGCTTTCGGTTGACTGGCCTTTAAGTTTTGTTCTTATCTTGTCACATTTGCTGTGCATTCAAAGACAGGGGTGAAATGTCAGACTCCGAGGGAGCTTGATGTTTACTTTTCTGTCTCTGACATCAAAGTGAGCTGATATATGTGACAATCATTCTGGGTGCCCATGTGAGAGGAAAGGCTGTAGGATGTTGTTTTTTCTTCTAGCAAGCAACACAATTTAAATGCCTGTAAATGAATCAGGCAAATATTTCAGAATATATCAGAGTTAGGATAGCACAAATGAAGTCAATTGTTTTGTAATTCTGACGTATAGTTGAAACATATATTTTAATGGGGTCAAAACAAATCAATACACTTGGTGATGCCATTTCCACACATTGTCTTTTGTGCGCTGCATATTTTTATCAGTAAAACTGTATGTCTGTGCAACTGTAATGGTCATTTCAATTGAAAATGTGTTGTCTGTAATGGCAAAGCACTACCACACCATGAATAGTCCACTCTATCAACTCCACTCTACGCACTCTACTCCACTTTACGCCTGTCCAGTCTACAACACTACTCTATGACACACTATGCCACTTTACTCCCCTCTGCTCTACGCCACTCCCCGCTACTCCACGACACTCTTCTCCATTCTACTTCCTGCCACGCTACTCTACTCCACTCTATGCAACTCCACTGTAAGTCACTCCACTCTTCGCCCTTCCACTCTAAGCCACTTCACACACCCTTCCACTCAATGACACATCACTCTACAACATTCTGCATCACTCCACTCTACAAACACATCACTTAACTCTTCCACTCTATGCCCTTCCACTCTACGCCACTACACTCTACGCCACTCCACTCTACGCCACTCCACTCTACACCACTCCACTCTACGACACTCCACTCTATGACACTCTACAATACTCCACTCTATGACACTCTACTTCACTACACGCCACTCCACTCTACTCCATCTATGCCACTCCACTGTACACCACTCTGACACTCAACACCATCCTATGCCACTTCCTGTAGTACATTCTATTCCACTCCAATCCATACCACCTCACTCTATGACACTCCATTCCACTGTACTCCACCCACTCTACAACACTCCATTATGTGACACTGTTATCCGTTCCACTCTACGCTGCTGCACTCTACAACACTTTACTCCACTCTATACCACTCCACTTTTGACCACTCCACTCTAGGCCACTCCCCTCTACAACACTGCAATCCACTCCACTCTACTCTCTGACCCTTTACTCCACCTCACGCTACGCTACTCCACTGCACTCTACTCCTTTCCATTCTATGCTACTCCATAAAAATCAACTCTATGACACTCTACTTCATTCCACTCTACTCCACCCTACACTACTCCACTCTATGATACTCTACTCCACTCTACGACACTATACAATGCCCTACGCCACTTCACTCTAGGCCACTCTGCTTCACTCTATGCCACTCCACTCTATGCCACTCCTCAACACTCTATGACATTCTACTCCACTACACTCTACTCCACACCACTCTGTTCCACTCTACTGCTCTCTACAACAGCCTACTCAATGACACTCCACTTTACAACACTCTGTGCCACTCTACGCCACTCCACTCTGTAACACTTTACTCCACTCTATGCTTTGTCACTCCACTCTACTAGATTCTACAGAACTTTACTCCACTCTACGACACTTTACTCCACTCTGTGCTACACCACTCTATGTCTCTCTACTCTGACAGTCTATGCCACTCCACTCTATGTCACTCTACTTCACTGTATGCCACTCTACGCCACTCCACTTCATTTCACTCTACAGCAGTCTATGATATTCCACTCAACTCCACTCCACTCTAAGACACTCTATGACACTGTACATCACTCTATGCCACTTCACCCTAGGCCACCCTACTCTACTCTACAACACTCAACTGTACTCCACTCCATTTCATGGTACCCCACTCTGACACTCTGCTCCCCCCCATGACACTCTACTCCATGCTGTTCCACTCCACTTTATGCCACTCTACTCACTCTATGCCCATCCGCTCAATGGCTCTCCACTCTATGCCCTTCCATTCTATGCGCCTCCACTCTACACCCCTCTACTCTGCACCACTCCACTCTACTCTTTGCCCCTCCACTCTATGCCCCTGATCTATGCCCCACCACTCTAGGCCACTCCACTCTATGCCCCTTCTCTCTACGCTGCTCGAATTTGCTACTCTCTACACCACTCTACTCCACTCCCACTCTACATCACTTCAAACCACTGTACACCACTCCACTTTGCGACACTCCATTCCACCCCCCTCCACCAGATGCCCTTCCACTCTATGCCCTTCCGTTCTATGCCCCTACACTCTACGCCTCTTCACTCGGTGCCCCTCTTCTCTATGCCTCTTTGTTCTACTCCACTCTACACCACTCCATTCCATTCTATGCCAGTCCACTCTACGACAGACTGAGATACTCCACTTCACTCTATGCCCCTCCACTCTATGCGTTTTCATTCTACACCCCTCCACACTATGATACTCCACTCCACTCTACTCCCCCCTCAGTCCACTTCTCCTGAGCTCAGTGTTGTACTCTCTACTGTGTTTTTATCCCTGGCCCCAGTGTTGTTTCTCCCTCATGCGCCACATTTCTCCTCCACTCTATCTAATCTCCATACCCATTCCTCTGTTGGCCCCCACAGAGTGGTCCTTTGTTATTTCTATTTTTCATTTTTGCCTAAAAAAACAAAAAAAAAAAAAAAAACATTTTTTTTTATTTACGGACCATGTTGCTTGTGCCATCTTGGATTGATAAAGAAAATATTAGGAAAATAGTGCCTACGTCACTCTGTAGGTACGCACATGCGTAGTGATGCATTCACTACGAATGTGACTGGTAACAGCAGTTGCATTAATGCACCTTTTTTTTGCAGATGCTGTCTAGCAGTGACAAGCTGCACGGACAAAGCCAATAGAATTAAAAGGCAAGTCCTATTAGTGCTTGTTTTACCTTTGTTAGTAAGCGCTGCTAAAATTTGCAAGATGTGGAAGGGAAAGCCGACTTGGGTCCCTTGAAGCCAAGGCAGACTGAATTGAGTGTTGATGATGAAGGCCTAGCTCCATTAATGGATGGGTTGGGGTGCCTTTGGTTTAGGTTTAAAAAAATGTAGGAGCATATTAGCAAGGGCAGTTACGTCGCTTTAGCAGCACTTTCTGCAGCTAAAGCAGCGATATTATTATCGCCAATTAACAAGCTGTCGCTAACAGCTGTTAGTGACAGCTTTCCGGTGACAGCGACCATTTCCCATGCCACTTTGCATGTCAGCGATATTTATCGCTAATGACATGCAAAGTAGACGTGCCCCTCGAAAACAACAGAAATTCACTCACAAACACACCTATCTCCTATCAGCAATGCGACCCTGGGACCGGGTTAGTGACGATGAAAGTCTCTCTAACCACGGGTATCACAGGTTTTTTACACCTGCTCAAAACCTGACTTGTCCATTTAATTTTAACTCAATGGGGGAGGGGGTGGATTGTGTGGCTGAGACCACCATGGCCTATCAGGAGCCACCCCCCTAACGCTGGATTATTATCGCTGTAATTCATGCTATAATCCCGCTTTTCGCCTCTATCGCTGGGTTTTCCATTGCCGTGGAGATAGCCGTTGCTAATAATGTGCTATCTCGGCGATGTAATCCAGCGATAGCCGGCGATGAAAAGATGCTCGCTAAGCATGCTATGCGATATTTATCGCAAAGCATTGCTAATATGCCCGTGTTGTAAGAGAACTCCCCCTATCAGCAGTCTTTTCAGGTTCTTCCTGAAGGATTCCAACTTGCTAAGGCAATCACTTTTGGTTCTAGTGTGCTCTAAAGTTCATGCTCTAATTTAATGACCTTGCACCAGCGTTTCCTTTTTTTTTTTAGAGCATGATTCTGAAGCACCTGGACATGTGTGACTAGGAAAGGTTATATTTTGGGAGGTACTGCAGTACTGTTCCATAACAGGTTAGTAATAGGAGTCAAAGGAAGTCATTTAGACCTCAACAGCTGCATGTCTGTCATATTTAGACTTCCCTGCCATTGCAGCAGGAAAAGTGTCGTTACTTACCCGTAATCATCATTGCCCTGATTAATGTCCTTCTCATCCCAGTCATTACTATATGAGGCGGCGCCGCCTCCAGACAGGCTCTTAACATGCTAGTCTGTTTTTCATGTTTTGTTTATAAAAGCCCCTCCCACCTGCCACCATGCCTGCTAGTAACAAGACCAGACAGAACAATAGGTGGAGGGAGGGTACATGACTGGGATGAGGAGGACCTAAATCATGGTAATGAAGAGTACTGGTAAGTAACGCAGTGGCAGCTCCTACACTAAGGCAGAGGAGCAATGCCCCATTGCTTTTAGAGCAATTAAAAGGGGTAAAATAAAACGATAATATAATAACCTTATTAGGGCGGGGCGGGTCTGGTTGCTCAGGGTGGGAGGAGGAGTGGACTATGCATGACTACCAGGCTGTAATAGACAGCCTGGTAGGGAATATGCATAGACTCCCTATCCTGGTCTGAGCGCCGATACAGAGTGCTCAGACCATTGCAGTGTTGTGATTGGCCCAGGGGAGCCTGTGTGCCCGGGAGCTTTTGCAGCTTTTTCTAGACTGGAGTCAGGAAAAGCAGAGAAGCAGAGGAGCGATATAGCCAACAGAGAAAAGGTAAGTGCGGTTTAAAAAAAATATATTTTCAACGCCCCGTCGTCTTTCCCCGCACCCCACCACCATTCCCTACTATCCTCCACTGAAGTAACAACACATTCATAGGACCTCTTTGTCCCAGTCGTTACTGTTCGAAATGGGATTTCTGGTTGGCTGAGCCTTGCACCAAAGCCAGGCAGAAACCACCACTCTAGTCAGGGCAAGGGAGTTACACGCCAAAGATAACCCCTGCTCACCCCCCTTGGTAGCGTGACACGAGCAGTAAGGCTGATCCCAGATGCAATGTGTAAAGCATTCGCGCACGCCACCCATCCAGCAACAACATCCCAGGACCCCCACAAAAGGAACTCCACACAAGGTTATATCAAAAATAGTCTTTGTATTCTCAAAACACATCAGATAGTAATCACATCATATACATTGTGCCAACTGGCACGGGAAATATTTACAAGGGATAATGTACACCTGACAGGGCCACATGGACTACTGTCAGCATCAGCACTTGGTGAAAATAGATAACTTGGTCAAGGTGAACTAAATCTCCCTAACATAAACATAAACAGGTAAAACAACCTCCTATGCTAAAATCATATCTAGAGACATCAAACAGGGTGCGCCAAACATACACTACACATTACATTCCCTAACACCCAAAGCATTAGCACATAATTCACATCTAGCACATAAATCACATTAGGGCCTGCGCCCTATAAATGTAACAACCCCCCTGGCCAACTGGCAATCTAGGAAGGGACTCAAATGCCCTATGTCCACAGAGTCAGGGCAGCTGCCTAAGCAGCGAAGGTCCAGGTTGCGCCACTGCGCCAAGACCTAAACGTTGCATCTGCCCAATACCTGCTGGGCAGCTGAAGACAATGAACTGGAGGCCTAAACGCTGCAGCTGGCACTAAGTGCTGCACAGCTGTGGAAGGCCTGGCACTACGGTGCCACTTCTGTCCCCCTCAGGGACTCTTTCTCAAATGGCGCCTAAATGGTGCAGCTGCCCACTACTTTCTGGGCAGCTGGGAAAGTCACAACTGTGGCATGGGCTCTCAGTAGCCCTTTAAACAAATTGCGCCAAACTGAGCCATCTGGCTCTAGAAACAAACATGTGTCCCCCAATGAACTCTGGGGGAAAGGACATGGGCCTTTAAAATAGGTATGACCCACATTGGAGGGATGTACCATGTTACAACGCATACCATTACAACTACCTACCATTACAACGCTACCATTACAATGCATACCATTACAACGCATAGCGCTTAGAGGTGCTGGATAGTGGTAAGTATAATTTACTATTCCAACTCCAGTCCCCGTGGACACTAGGGAAGGTGTTGGATAGTAAATTAAACTTATTCCCTATCCTAGAGCGCCCCCAGCGCAATGCGTTGTAATGGTATGCGTTGTAAAAGTTGCGTTGTAATAGTAGGTCGTTGTAAAAGTTGCGTTGTAACAGGTGTATACCCATTGGAGCCACCTAGGCTCTAAAAGTAATTAATGTGAAGTGTTAGAGCCATCCAGGCTCTAAAAGTGACCATGCCCCCATGCACTGGAGCAACGCGGCTCTGAAAATAATTACGCACCTTGGAGCCCTCTAGGCTCTATAAATAACTAATGGGCTCTATGGGGGAGCGGCCCACTGCCATCCGGGGCCGCTCTGGGACAGGGCACCACCCGGTGCCTGGGGGGACCCACACTGATGCATCTTCTTGTGACTTAGCCTTTTGCAAGAGCCTCCCTGGCTCTAAAAGAGGCCGCCGTCGGGCCGGCCCGCCACTGCGGGCCCTGGTATCATGTGGCCTTCCCCCCGCCCCCGGCTGTCTTAACTTACCGGCTCTCAGCGGGGGAAGGCTTCTCCTGGCATACACGACGGGGCTGGCACCGGCAATGTGCCACACGCCCCCTCCATGGGACATCAGCTGCGGCGCTGGCGGGGCTCTCTCTCTCCATGGGAACCCCGCCTCCATGCGCCTGTGTTCACCCAGTCCCCCATCTCGGGACCGGGACTTTTCAAATGGAGCCTGCAAGGCTCCGGGACTTCTCGTGGCCACTCGGGGAAGTAGGGGTAGGCTACCGTCCTCCCCATGCAGCACCAGCTTCCGGTTTGCGGCGTCACTTCCGTCCGGCGGCCCTGCCCACAGTCAGGAAGGCCGCAGACCAGTGACTTTCGGTAGAACCACGAGGGGTAGGCTCCCTCGGTGGTCAAAATAAAAGTAGAAGCGGGTTGGGCACCCGCCAAGGCTCCTCTAAAATGGGGTGGCACCCTTAATAATTGATAATAATAAAACGAAGACGCAGAGTGGGCAGTAAAATTGACTGCACTGTCACGCTCCACAAAAGACTGCACTGTCACGCTCCAACTCCAAATAAAGTTATACAAAGACGGAAAAGTAAGCGCGATGTAAAATGGACTGCATTGCCACAAAAGACTGCACTGTCATGCTCCGACTGCATTCTATACCCAAAAAAAGGTAATAAAAAGTCGGGGAAGTACATAAGTAAATGATGAAAAAGGACTGCATTGCCACAAAAGACTGCACTGTTGACTGGCATATAAGTAAGCAAATGCACAAAAGTAAAATTGACTGCACTGTCACGCTCCACAAAAGAGTGCACTGTCACGCTTTGACTGCAGTCTATTGCCAAAAAAAGTTATAAAAAGACGGGGAAGTACATTAGTAAGCAATGAAAGTAAGCGCGCTGTCACGCTCTGACTGCATTCTATGGAGAAGTGTGGCTCAATGGTTAGAGCGGCAGACCCTGATGCAGAGGTCTGGTCCGGGACCAGGGTTCAATTCCCCGCCTCGGCGGGTCTTGGGCTCAAAATTCCACGGACCTGATAATTCTCGCCTCGGTGCCAATTCCAATCATGGAGTCCCACTCTGCAACTCAGGGCAATAACTTGCTTAATCTACACAACGGCCCCCACAACGCTAAGGATGCCTGGCCTCCACCTTGGGGGTGCCCAGGAGTGGACGCCTCACAGGGAAAGCCAGGATGGGTTTCACAGCGGTATTCGTACAAGCGCCTTGAGACCCTTGCGGGTGAGTAGTGTGCTATACAAGTATCAATTTACATTTACATTTACATACACCCTCAAAATTGACTGTACGCTCCAAATAAACTCATAAAAAGACGGGTTGGTGGATGAATGGTGGATGGACGGATGTGTGAAAAGGTGGGTGGATGAAGGATGGGAGGATGGGTGGGTGGATGAATGATGAGCAGGTGGATGGGGTGAACAGACAAAATATCGACTCCAAAATATCGACTGGACATAATATTGACTTTTAAATATAGACTGGACAAAATATCGAGTGGACAGAATATCGACTACAAAAATATCGTTTTTAAGGTAAGTGAAGTAATATCGACTGTATAAAATATAGATAGCAAAAATATCGAATTTTTAATAATATATAATACTTTATAGTGTATTTTATGTAATAATATGTTTGAAAAGTGTGTTTTAATGTTATAAAATATTTTATTAAATGACTTTTGTTTTTATAATAATTGCGTAATGTAATTCTGTAGCGGGTTGTGGGTTTATAGGGGAATAGGGTGGGAAGTAATTTAATAATAATTAATTAATTAATATATGTTTGTAAATATTTTTAATTAATAAATAATTGATAATTAATTAATATTAATTAGTTAATTAATTAATATAATTTAGTACATATTTTTTATTAGTAATTAATTGGTAAATTATTAATTGTAATTAGTTAATTACATTAATTAGAGTAAATTTAAAATATATATAATTTTGTGTTATTGTAAAGTAATTAATTGGGGTAAAATAATATTAATTATTAAATTAATTACAGCTAATGTGCTAATATATTTACTTCATTGTTATTGTTAATTAATAATTAATTGGTAATTAAATAATATTGATTAATTTTGGGTAAAGGAGTATTTTTAGGGTTCAGGGTCAGTTTTCAGTTTTTGGGTAAAGGGGTATTTTTAGGGTTCAGGGTCAGTTTTCAGTTTTTGGGTAAAGGGGTATTTTTAGGGTTCAGGGTCAGTTTTCAGTTTTAGGTTAAAGGGGTATTTTTAGGGTTCAGGGTCAGTTTTTAGTTTTAGGGTAAAGGGGTATTTTTAGGGTTCAGGTTCAGTTTTCAGTTTTTGGGTAAAGGGTTATTTTTAGGGTTCAGGGTCAGTTTTCAGTTTTTGGGTAAAGGGGTATTTTTAGGGTTCAGGGTCAGTTTTTAGTTTTTGGGTAAAGGGGTATTTTTAGGGTTCAGGGTCAGTTTTGGGTTTTTGGGTAAAGGGGTATTTTTAGGGTTTAGGGTCAGTTTTGGGTTTTTGGGTAAAGGGGTATTTTTAGGGTTCAGGGTCAGTTTTCAGTATCTTATTTAATTATAGTATGTTACTATATATATATGTTTTAACAAATAATATTGTAAAACATTTTTTATTACTTTCATTTATTATTTAATTATTATAAGTTAATGTAAGTATTTTTAAGTATATTTTAGTAATTACATTTTAATATTAATTTAATTTAACACTGTTTTTTATAAAGTCGATATTTTTTACAACTATATTATTGTAAACGATATTTTGTACTCAATATTTTTGTACTTACCTGTTTGTAGATACAAACTCGATATTTTGACTGTCGATATTTTGTCCACGATATTTTTGCAAGTCGATATTTTGTCCCTCGATATTATTTCAGTGATCCGGTGGATGGATGTGGGAAAAGGTGGGTGGATGAATGATGGGTGGATGGATGCGAGGGTGGATGAATGGATGGATGATAGATGGGTAGATGGAGGAAAGTTTGGGTGGATAAATGTGTGAAATGGTGGGTGGATGATGGATGGATGAAAGGGTGTATGGATGAAAGATGGGTTAATGGACGAATTGAATGATGGGTGGGTGGATGGATGTGTGAAATGGTGGGTAGATTAATGATGGGTGGGTGGATGGATGTGTGAAATGGTGGGTGGATGAATGATGGGTGAAAAGATGGATGAAGAACAGATAGTTGGCAAGGCTGTGCCCTCGGTATCTGAGTCATGCAGGGGAGGGGCGGGTGGGAGATAGCTTTATTCTTAGACTTGAGTGTGGGATGCAGGCTGTACAAAGCACAGCAATGCAAACCGAACGGCAGGCAGTGTTTGAGCAGGCTTACTGTAACAGGAACAGCATGCACAGACAGGCTCGGGGGACGGTTTGCAGTGTCTTGAAATGGACAGGATTTAGGAAAGGCCCTGGCATCCGGAGCTCGGGCTGCAGCCGCAGAGATTTACCTGCCCGCTGCAGAGACACGGCTTGAAGAGCAAGACTAGCACGTGCTTAGAAGCGGGAGCTGCAATGTAGCGCTTCTTCATTCTGGAGTAAAGGGTAGTATATCCGGGCCTTGGCACGGGCAGACCCCAGATTAAAACAAAAACGTCATTGAGGAGAGAAAAACAAATTTACTTTATGTGACCGTCTCCTATTCGCAGAAGATTGCGTGCCACAGTCCTGTTTCCAGAAAATACTACAAACAACAACAATGAAGATATCAAGGGGAGGGCTATTAATGATGTCACAAGAAGGCTGGGCAGATGCCCCTTTTCAAAACATGTCGTTATTACACACTGTGAGACTATGCCTGGTTACTGTTCCTATTCAGGAGTGGGTGGGGTGCCTGCCATCCTAATGAGAACCAATGAGCAGCTATATGATACTCATGCTGGACTGCAGTCGGTCCCGCCCCTATATCGGAGCTGAGCTACAGGGACTCCACATAAACAACTACTAAAGACGCTATGCCACAGCAGCCATTGTAGAAGTTTAGTAAAGGCCGCAACTTAAGCGATGAGATGCAGGTGGTTCCCCCTGAGGTCATGTCCAGGGCTCCTGTTCCACTCTCGGTTGTCGATGTTTCTCTGTCCCTCATCTTCTATCTTTATCTGCCATTTCAAACGTACAAGTACAACTGTACGCATCAAGATGGAAAGGGGCCCGCGAAGTCGAGATGAAACAGTGGGTAGAGCGCCGCACTCACCACACACCAAAGAGAGGAGAGCGGCTACAGCTGGCAAGCAAACCTACATCAGAAGGACTCCACAGGAAGTCTGCTGCATAACTTTGGGAGGGCACGCGGCAGAGTATTTGCAAAAACTCGAAGAGTGACAACACTCTGCAAACTCCACCGGCGGAGCGAAGTGCACCACCCACCCCTAGTCTCAACAAGGGAATGTCTCCACAAATGGAAAGGAAAGAATTAGCGTTTCGGGGACGGAGGGAGAGAGCGCGGGGGGGCAGGGGTTGGAGGCGGGATCACGCATTCAGACAAAAGAATACAAAAACTGGTAGCACACAAAGAACGCGTTGTCAGGACGCGCGATTTCGTAGTCTGTGAAGTAATGTACTAGCCAATAGCAATCAACGCATTGACGTTGCAACAACCTACGATGTAAAAGCTGGCGATGTAATAATCGCGTGGTAAAAGCATGCGATGAAATGGTGCGCAATGTTTCATCATACATTCCTGGGACACAGTGTCAAAGTGCGCAAAGACCAGAAATCACTATAATTATGTAATATTAATAGGCAAAAAGTTCAGGGGTGAACCTGCCGGAAGGACCAAGTCTAACGGTTACTATATGAGGACTTCACCAGCCCTAGTACAAGTATAAAGCTTGACAACAAAAACGGATGAAAACTCAAGTTTATTCAATCAAGCTCAAGACACAGCTGCCTTCATAACCCCAACACCAAATTATCCATACATGCATGCAACACATGTAGCCGATAATGCTTAATAAAAGTGTGATGCGACTGCCAGGTATCAGTCCTACAAATTTCCAGGACAGAAATTCCTACAGCCTTAGCACAGGAAGTGGACACAGATCTAATAGAACAACCCTGAACCTGAGCTGGAGGAATCAGCTGCAAGGACTTATAAGATTGACAAACTGCCAGGCGCACCCACCTACTGAGAATTGAAATAGTCACTTTCTTCCTTTAGCCACCCCTCCAAAGGACAAAAACAGAGCAAGGGAAAGGCGAAAATCCTGAGTACACTGCAGATAAATCTGAATAGCCCTTTGAACATCCGAAACGAAGGGAACCTGACCATGAACACCCCCCCTATAAAATCAGGAAGAACAACCTCCTCTTGCAAATGGAACCTTGAAGAAACTTTAGGGACAAAGGCCAGATCCAACCTCAGAATCACATTATCCGGTAGAAACTGCAAAATAAATGTAGAATGCTGGCTCTGAATATACTATACCAATGTAGGGTGTAGTGTGCACAGAGTCCAGTGGATCCCCAGAGGCTTTACAGAGACTAAAGTAGATAATACTAAATGCTCTCTTTTGTGGTAGTGTGGTCAAGCAGTTAGGCTTATCAGAGGGTTGTCTTAAGCGTTTGTTACACACACTCATGCAAGAAATGATTACACACACTCAGTGACTAAATAGGAGAACAATTGTTTGTAAAAATGTTGCTTTTTATATGTTTATTACTTAGAACCCAATATACTGTGTTGCAGTAAAATACTTTATGTAAAATCACAGTTTTTAATTATAAAAAGTGGACACGGTGCATTTCTCAAACGGTTCAATGCTAACCAAATTAATCCGGGTACTTCCTGAATATGTGTCAACATATCAAAGAAAACGTTTCCATGCACATATTTGCCCTCAGGGGAATTTTCCATCTCATCATCACCATCCCCCTTTTGCTTTACGCTCATTCATGGTAGCCTGCACCACATTATTAATCAAATCCTGCAAATCAAATCTTGATATTTGCAACAAATCATCCTCTTTTAATCCTTTTGGAAGCAGATTTCCCAGGCGTAGCATCAGACACCTCCACAGTCTCCATTTAAACAACATGCATTTGCAATGCAATAGCTCTCTCATTTATGAGAGTTTGAGCTATTGGCAATGCAATTGCTTAAACTCTCGCAAATGCAAGACCTCAAGACCTATTGCATTCCAAATATTTATTTGTTTACTAGTGCCCATGTGGCGCTTTCACATTCGTGGAGGCTGCCCCTCTTCTTTAGACTAGACGTGTCTAAAGAAAGGGGCGTGGCCACATTAAAATGAAACCGCAGCCTGGGGCACTTTGACAAAAAAAGCATCTGTTTGGCAAGTTGACAAACAGATGTTTTTTTTGTAAAAGCATCCATGCCACACTTTCCCTTAAATAGCAGCTGTGCACCTTTCTTTAGACGCGGCTTGTCGAAGGAAATGTATGTGAAAGCGCCGCATGGGCGCTAGTAAACAAAAATATAATAATAAGTAGTACACGCTGCAGCTGCACTTAAAGCGGAACGCGCCGCTAAAATAAATAAAGAAAGAAACATGGCAGCTATAGTCAAAGTGGACCACCGTTAGTAAATCAAATAAAAGTGAGTGGCATGCTGTGACGTAGTGGATGGAATGGGGGAAATCATTAAACAAAATAGTGCTCACAGCCACAATAAAGCAGACTGTGTAACAAAACAAGTCAACGGTCCAGTCGTTATGGGAGGTAACAAATGCAGATAAGGTGGTACCAAGGAACAAGCCTAATAACAACTCGGAAGAGCAATGACACAAGCCAATTAAAAATATGGGCGGAGAGTGGGAGGGGGTTCAAAGCCATACTCCAAAACAGGTTACCTCTCATCAGTCATGCGCTGCCCAGGCTCGACCTAAAAAGGAGCCAGCCAGGCAGGACGTAGGTTGTACCAAGCAACAACTCCGCATTTTTACGTGCCTCCTAGCAAACAAATCTCACTCACCACAAGACTTTGGGAGCATAAGAGATAGGCTGCCGCCTCCTCTGCAGCCCTATACATAACAGGTACGGCCGCGGAGTTCAAGTGCTGCCAGGACCTCCCAGCACTTGTCCGGCCTGCCAGTGGACCACCGTCAATGCTCCCTGCCCCAGCCAAGCGCATGTGCGGCAAGCACGGCCATGGGCACATGCGACCTACCGCCGGGAACCGCAACACAGTAAGGCAGTTCCCGCCCCAAAAAGGATGATCAGAGGTGCACTCGAATATTGAATATACTCAACTAATACTTAACCAATTTACTCCAAGGGTGCTACACTACAGGATTGTGTTGGCTACACAATATGTGAAACAAAAAGAACAGTAGTTAAGAAACTACTAGTAGTGAGCACTGTTCCTACCGGAAACACAAGCTGTTTTCCAAACTATTATTAAATTGATGAATCAAAATCTAATAGAACTTTATTTACATGTAAAAATATTTTTCCGAGATATGTATAAAAAGTTCTATTAGATTTTGATTCATCACAAGGAACTTTTCTGATTGAACTTTGGGGACATTCTACATTTATTTCATACCTGGGTCTGCAATCAGCATCATAGCACCCTCCTAAATCAGGCAACTCTTCCGATGATGAGGCGGCTGCGGGCCGGGCGGGGAGGTGAGAGTGCTGTTCTATCCTCCGTCTTATGTGCAATAACTTATTT
Organism: Lissotriton vulgaris; assembly: GCF_964263255.1. Lineage (NCBI taxonomy): Eukaryota > Metazoa > Chordata > Amphibia > Caudata > Salamandridae > Lissotriton > Lissotriton vulgaris. The sequence continues at coordinate 161,461,494 of NC_141690.1, forward strand.
TAAACGCTTGTTTTTTAACTTTTTTAACTTTTGAAAGGCTTGTTAGAACTGAACCGTATGAAATTGAATTTGAATCTGCTGACCATACAGTAACGCTTTTGCCTCCTCTAACCATAGAGTTAGAGCGAAGGTGGGAGGTTGGCGTTCTAGTTGCCAACTCTAGTTTCCCATTTAATGGCGGCTGCGGAACGGTTGCGCAGCAGACACATGCAGGGGTCAAGCAGCAGGCGCTCCGAAGGTATGCCAAAGGCAAGCCAGTCTGCACTTGCAGGAGCCCGACCGTGCCCAGGACCCCTGCTCCTTCCAGCACAGGTCAGTTCAAGTACATCACAAATTAGCTACCAGCAGTGAAACCACTACCTCTATGTTTGTCATTGCTGGGGTCAAATATTGAACTACAGACCAATAGCAAATGAGTCTGCAGTCAATGCAGCTTTGAACTGTATTGAAATAAGGAGTCTCATTTCACTACTCAGGACCTACAAGTAGCAACATGGAATCTGGGAATGATCAATGTGCGCTCATTGGCCAGGCATACCATTGACATTAGAACCCTCCTGGAAGAGGATCCACTAGACGTTTTAATTGTCACAGAAACGTGGCTTAACAACAGCTCAGATCCTGATATCCAAATCGCCCTCCCGGTGGGCTACCAGATCCACAGATTAGATCGGGTAGGAAAAGTTGGGGGGTGGAATTGCCATCATTCTAAAATCAGATTTTAGATGTGTTACTTCCTCCCTCTCCCTTCTAGAATGTGAAAGCCTTCAGTTCCAGATCATACTCCCCCCCACCCATACCTTCTCAGGTGTACTTATCTACAGACCTCTGTGTACTAGCTACAAATTCTTGGAGGCAATCCCAAATATACTGGCCAGCCTAGTTCTACAAAAAACCCACATGACTATTTTGAGCGACTTTAAACTGCACTTTGAGATACAGGACGACCCATCCTTAAGAAAGCTAAAAGCACATCGGAAAACAGCAGGAGAGAAATGCAAGTACGGGACGCTTTGAGGACTCAGCGCCACACCGATGATCACCCGAAGAGACCAGAGGGAGTAGGACGCCCTGCCCAGGTTAAGAAACGGGGTGCGAAGAAGAATGAAAAAACGAGCCCACGCCACAGTCAAGAAGCACAAGGACTCTATAAATTGGATTCCACGTGGCCTCACATAAAGCATTACGCTACACAAGTCCTGTTTTGAACATCTACCTTCCCTGATGAAGACCTTCATTAAAAGAAGTTCCACATAGAAGGTCGAAACGCGTTGGCCCCCTTTGAGAGAGGTTCCCGGTTGAACCGAGCAGAAATTAGGTCCCAAAATTGGACTAAACTAGCCCCTAACCTAGGGTCTTGTCTCGTGTTCCGAGAAACTTCCCTGACCTCTCCCCTGGCGAAAAAAGCAGCAAAAGCTTGAGGACAGTAGAATATAGCAACCTGCCATTGCCCTTGTCTACAATTTAATAGGACTGTTTTTTGGACGTAAAGTTCATTTCTGTATATGTACCTCTGAAGAATTCGTATTTGTTTGACACACTTTTTTGAATGTACAAAGCACTATATGTTTAAGTTTTTTCACTGTACATAATCACTGGACACATTGTTCCTTGGAAACAATTTTTTTTCTCTATGTTCAATTGTACATATTGAGAAGATTTGGGTCTAACTTGCCCGATGATGGATATGGTTGTTTTGCGAACCAAATAAGAAAAAATAAAAAATATAAATGTATATATCCCAACGTTAATTAAAAAATTGTATGGGAAGAGAGACTTTTGTTTAATTTATGGGATCAGAGGCACTTTGTTTTTGCACAAAAGCAGATCTTGAGGCATTACAACTAACCCAACTCGTCTCAACCCCACATATGAGAAAGGGCATACTTGGGACGTCATTTTTCCAATGACCCTCTGGTTACTCTTTCTAGAATAATCCCGGTCCCCTGGTCCAATTATTGTCTTACTCTCTTCAAACTTCCCAAACCTGCCCAACAGATCAAGGGAAGGACCCAGATGACATCCATAAGAAGATGGTCGAAGCTAGATCCTAGGACTTGGGAAACCGTCCTGAAAGATACAACTCCTAAATTTGTAGGTTATCTAGAAGAGGATTATTAGCAATGGGAGCATTGGATCACCCAGTCACTAGATGCATCCATTCCCATTAAAATATAAAGCTTCAATCAGATCCTATCATAACAAAATACAGAAAGCGCAGGTCAAATTCTATGAGGAAAAAAATCACTCAGGCTTTGAACTCCCCAAAAGAACCATTTAGAGTGGTTAAAACCCTATCCACTCCTATTCATAGTGACACCGTTCCCCAAGCCACAAAAGAAACATGCAATGATATAGCATCCTTCTTCCACAAAAAAGTGACCGATATTTATGATCAATTCCAGATCAATCCTGAACCTGCACTAGGGGATGTAACTAAGGGCAGGGATCTGCCACCGTCTCCAATTCTATCTAAATTCCCTATGCTTGACAAAGAGACTATCCATAATCTTATTAAGACAACCAAATCTGGCTCTCCTTTAGATCCCGCTCCCCCCACATACCTTATCCAAAGTGGCAGAGGTCATATTACCGTCACTTATGGAGCTCCTAAATTTCTCACTCGGGGCGGGCCTGGTCCCTAAGCAATGGAAGCATGCAGTAATTAGGTCACTATTGAAAAAAACTCAGCTAGATCCAGAAATCCTTGCCCATCTCATTACTCCTTTTTCTAGGAAAAGTACGAGAGAAACATGTCAATCGGACATTAGCAAACCTCCTGGGAAATAACAACATTCTTCATCCAACCCAGATGGGCTTCCATACCCACCGTGGCACAGAAGCAGCACTTCTTGGTGGTCACAGAGGAGCTCCAAGCAATAGTGGATAACGGAGGCTTAGCCGCCATCCTACTACTGGATTTAAGTGCGGCTTTTGACACAGTGGATCACAAGGGCCTAAGATATAGACTTTGCAAGGTGGGAATTCAGGGCAAAGCATTAGATTGGCTCACCTCGTATCTGTAAAACAGATCCTACCAAGTCATGGACAAAGACGGCCTCTCTGACCGCTTTCCAATGATTTGTGGTGTCCCTCACCGATCGTCTCTCATCCCCACATTATTCAATATGTATGTGCGCAAGCTTGCCACTTTTGGGGAGAATAAGGGCCTGATTACAATGTCAGTCAGATAGCCTCCGACCGACATTCAGATTTCCACAGACCGTGTCGGAACCCATCTGCCTGACTTCGTTGTAAAGAATTCAGATCGACCAATTACGATGGTCATTCCGAATCGGTTCCGAATGGCTTTCGGAGAACCCGAGTCGGTCGGAGCTGATTCATACTGCTCAACGGACACCGTTTCTGACCGACCGATTACGATTTCGGATTCCAACAGCCTTTCCGACTCGGTCTGTCTAATATGAAAAGGCAGTCAGAAACTGACTTTTTGTGCCCCTAGCAGGCCCCCCTTCATCCAGAGTCCTCCGGTTTGGGGTCGAGGGGGTTGCCCGCAACAGGGTGAAAGGTTTTCCGCAGACACTCATTTTCCCCATAGGAGCCTGTGTTTTCAGTCGGAACACAGGCTCCCATTGAAGTCAATGGGAGTCCTTCCGAACGGTGTTCGGAAGCATCATAATCGGACAGGCGGAACCATCTACCGCGAGCCGGTCGTTACGGAATCCGACAAGGAGTCAGGCAATTTAGTTTCCGACTGACATCGTAATTATACCCTAAGTGAGCTATTGCCTAGAGTCACATGGTGCTGAGCTGCCACCGGGGAGTAAGCCGCTAAACCTCTTCCCATTAAATACCTGCTACACTGGTATAGTACATTTAAAGCAAGGATTTCTGATTCAGAATGTGTAATGAAATGAAAAATGAAAGATTCTGGTAGACTTACTGAGCTAGCTAAAATATTTCTGAATGAGTGGGGGAGCAGTGCTTAATTTGAGCCATTGGTTTTCAATGCTCGGCACCAGGCACTTAATTGTAATAGCGGCACTTAAAACAGTCTGCTACATGGTGGCGCTGTTTGTCCAACTTAGTGTGGAGCACAACAACAGCAGTTATTCATTTAATATATAAGTTTGCAAATGACTAAAACGTGCCACCCAAGCCATTTTTATAGCTTTGGGGGCCTGGAAAAGTCTGCATTGTCAAACTTGTAGGAGTGTGATGGTTAGACGTTGTGCCGGTACTGTCATCGGCAGCTCCTGTGGGGGAAATGGGTGGCGTAAGGTACACGGGCCTCATAATGGGGGCCCTGGCACTTATTTTTTGGACAAATTGGGGGAGGGAGCACCATATAAATGCAGATGTCCTGGAAATGTCAGAAGATGTGCTCTGTATTTTTCAGTCAAGAGTAAACACACAACCGGCACGGTAGCTCAGTGGACCAATGCATCCACTGTAGAGATTTTGAGTAACCGGAAGCTACAGGTATGTACCTCAGCGGGTCCAGCAAATGTTCATGCATCTGATGGTGGCAAATTGAGTACTATTGATTATAGCAATAATTAACACCTGTGATCACAATGTAAAATGTATTTTATAAGTGTAGAAATAGTTCTCTAGCCTCATTTTTATTTCTTTATTTCTTTCTTTATTTATTTTTTTCTGATACTTATTGTTGTAGCCTAATTTACCTTACCTTCTTGATGATATTGCATCTCATTTCTCTTTCTGTAATGACACCTGTTTTACTCTAATAAAAACTTTACTTGAACTTAAAAAAGTGTACAAATAGTTCTATAAAAATGCACTGCCAGGATATGAATCTGGAAATGTATAGTGTGTGTTGAGCTGAGGCGGCCTCACAAAAGAAAACACTCTGATCATGTCAGTGGCCTCTCAATTTGTTGCTTGAGCAATATAGAATATATCGTGATATTAGATCTTTTGCTGGTAGCACGTCTGTACGCTCGACCTCAGGATAAAATGTGAAGGAATGAATCGAAAGCGTGCCAAGGAGACAGTCATTTAAAATTGTGCTATTTTTAGTAGCATGCTATTTTTATTCATGCAATATGAGCTGATCAGACTCAAGAAAGCGCCACAGAAGATATGGAGAGTAATTTGACAGACCTGGCTCTTTCACAACTGCTATTACTATCTCCCCATATGAAAGCAGGGATAAGATAAGTTTCTTAATGTGTTTTTACAGCCCAGTTAACGAACCGAACATTGCGAGCCTTTTGTTTTGATATGTCAACGTCTATGTATTATGTGTTAACACAAGAAAAAAGATTAGGGGTGTGACGGATGCGTTACACGGTCCTTTATGCCAAATTCCAGGAAAAGCTGCGTCAAGAGAACCGATTTTTCCCTCTAGTATGGTTTTGGAATTTTGAATGGTTATTCTATAGAATATGGCATGAATCTGTGCCTTCGCCTGTGTATCACCTGATACGACTTTGCACAACTGTAGCGCAATGTGAAAAGTGCCCTGGCGTGCAAGTGGCACGTGCGATTGCTTTATGCACCAATGGAGCACTTTGGTATTAGAGAAGGGGCTGCATATCTGTAATTCAGATCTTACGGGCTCATAATTAGCACTAGCCCAGTCACAAAATTGACTTCCCTCATTTGCATGGGGGTGTGGCAACATGCAAATGATGGAACACTTTGCCTCTGCACCCACAATATATTATAGCCATTGACGTAGAGGCAAGGAAACTGTTAGAGGGTGCAATTATTGAGAACCACATATAAGGTAGTGTGCTGTCAGTGCATCCCCCAAGGACTCTCTCTGAAAGCACGGAACTGAACCTGCCTGCAGGTATCTCTGTCTCATGTTGAAAAGGAGGCCACCTTGCTGCTTGCAAAGGAATGATGGACCATCTGCTTCAGGCAGCCAGACCCCCGTTCACTAATATGCTGCCTACAGGACAGGTACAAGATCACAGCTTCGATAGGTGGAGAAGTGTGGCTCACTGGTTAGAGCGGCAGACCCTGAAGCAGAGGTCAGACCCAGGACCAGGGTTCAATTCCCGACGCGGCAGGGTGTTGAGCTCAAAATGTCCACGGACTCGATAATTCTCGCTTCGGTGCCTGACCTAATCATGGGTTCACACTCTGCAACTCTGGGCATTAAGCTTGCTTAATCTCCACAACGGCCCCCCGCGGCGGGATGCCTGGCTTTCACCTTGGGGATGCCCTGTAGGGGCTATCTCACAGGGAAAAACCAGCACGGGTTCCCAAGGCAAGCGCGGAGATACCCCTTCGGGGGTCGATTCTGGTGCTATATAAGAAATATAATAATAATAATAATAATAATAGGGACTAGTGCATAGGGTAGACTGATAGAGTGTCCTACTGGCGCACCAAATTAAAGGTGCAGGTGGTGCAGACCAGGGCAGTGCACCCTTGAGGCACTTGGTGATTGTTGCACTTTATACATTTCAAATCAAATCATATCAAACCCTATACACAAAACAGGCCCTAATGTGTACACAATGAAAGCCTGCATGTAAGTATTGCAATGGAAATATGTTTGCATCATATTTATATATTGCAAATCTAAAACGATTGGGGTGATATTGAGGTAAATGATAGGGGGCATCTTTAGCGGGTACCATTCTTTTGGGAGCAAGCTCAGCTAGAAATAGTGTATCTGCTTGTGTCAGTGCAATCGGTTGTATCCCTTAATTGGATGTTAAACTCTTCAGAAATACCAGTGATATTTTTGAGATATTTAACCCCTCCCCTGCTGATGACGGAACCGCTCCGTCATCAGCTTCGGTGGCGCTGTGCTGATGACGGAGCGGTTCCGTCATGGCCCGCCAACGCTCCTGCGCTGCGCAAATTCCGCGCCTGCACTGAGCGTTCTATTGAGCGGGCGGGGCCATGACAGAACCGCTCCGTCATAAGCAAGCGTAACCGACGCTGATGACGGAGCGGTTCCGTCACCAGCATGCGCCCGCCCCTCTTCCGCCCGCCCCCTTAGCACTACGGCGGAATTACCGCAGTGAAGGGGTTAATAGCAACGGTTATCCATTTATTAGGTCTGGGTTTTGAAAGCAAATTTGTCAAACCGACCTATTGCTACCAATATCCTTAGATTTGGCTTTGGCTCGCACCTTCCAGCCATTGGCTTTCTTGGACCAAGCTCCTGTTTTAGCCATTGGCTTGAGACTGTATCAATCATGTCTTGGGTCAGTCAGTCACCTAAATCAAATGGCTGGAAGGGTGTATCCTTTCTCCTCTGCTCAAGTGCTTGCATTGAACAACGCGAAGGGTATCCCATCCAGCTACCTCCAGCCCATGTGTCATGCTCTTATGTGCTAACACTGCATACATCAGCACATTACACCCTGAGCTATTGGTCTTGTCAATGCTTGTTCATTTAATGACCTCTCCTGGTGTCATACAGTTTTAGACAGAGACATTTCCCTTGGGATTATAATTACTACTACTTCCTACTCAATCTCCTGGTTGCATATGGCCCCTGGACATCAATGTACAGATCTCAATGTCACTATACAAATTCTGCCCAACAGTAATTGATGAAACTTGAGGTTGAAGAGACAGGTTTTTTAGGTCTCGCCTAGCGTTGTAGAGCACATGCGCTGCTCGCTCTGCAAGACATATTGTTAATGAGGAGATTTCAAAAGGGGACTTGAAGCCCTGCCCATCATTTCATTGGGTCGCGTCAGCGTCTATGCTAAACGCTGGCTTCCCATTGAAAAGTATGCTTTTTCGTTACTGCCCTTTCTCCTTTTTGTCCGGCCCATCCGGACTGGGTTGTCTGCTTCACGGCTGTCGCGAAGCAATTTCTTATATTTAGGGGGCCATCTGTTTCTAAATAGCGTGGTCTTTGCGCGATTGCTTTCACTTTCACGGCCGCATGGCTGCGCCTGTTTGTTACAGCGGAGGGTGTGTCCAGCAGTGAACGAAAAACATGTATTTATGTGTCCACATGCGGGTTTAGTGTATTCACAGAGTGAGAGGGTCTACTTAACCTTCCCCCACATCTGCGTTAAAAGTAGTGTTGATGGACCGCACCTCAGAGTAGGACTGTTGTAGGGTTTTACGATGGGGCTAGTTGTTTGTGAGAAGTGGTCTGACTTCTTGATGGGAGCGCCATCGTTGGTGAACAGAGAGAAAGGCAAGGCAGGGCTGGTGAGCAGTTACAGTGTAGAGGGAGGGAGGGATTGTGTGCATGAAGGAGAGGTGGGAGCAGGCAGCCGGGGCTGGAGCAGACACACCCAGGTGCTCCTGGCTGCTCCCAGCCCATGTTACAAGAGTCCAACCTCGGGAGTCGAGCTGGGCATTTCCGGGCATGTGAGAAGATTAATCTGCAAGATGTGTTGCGGGAGAGGAGTGAAGCAGCGTGTGTCTGTCCGCACTGAGAGGTACAGAGGCTTGCGCAGGGTCGAGGCTGTGTGTCTTGGAGGGCGTGTTTCTTGCGCGGTGGGGTTTGGTGTTAGTGGCGTTTCTAGAAGTGAATTTTAGAGTACACTTTGGTCTCCACAATAAACAAGTGGGACCACCGCTCGGGCGGCCCCGCGGAGAGTGTCGGAGAACTGCTGCTGGGGGGGAGACTGTACAATGGTTGTAGAAATGCATTAGCCGGCTTTAGACCACACTTGAATGCATGAAATGCTATTTAGTCAGCACATACATGCAACTTTTATCTCTTGAGGTGCCTGTCTCGCTTTCTCTTTGTATGCAAGGTTACTGAAATTATACAGCAATGGAAGAACAAGTTATGCAGCAGGGTAAGTTAAATTATGTGGGAAGAAAATAAAAAATATGAGGTGCAGTGCAGCACAATCCGTGGAAGTTGTATTTCACAATTTTATCATATAATATTGTCAAGCATTTGCAATTCAATAGGTCTCGCATTCACATGATTTTAAGTTATTTGTATTGGAAATAACAATGCCTTGTATTTATGTTTTAAAACCCAAAACATATATAGAAGGCATTGCCATTTGCAATGCCAATAGGTCAAAATCGTGTGAATGCGAGACCTATTGCATTGCAAATGCTTGTCTTTTATTGTGTAACACTGGGCTTTCTTGTCAGATATGTCTTGTTGAATGTCACTACAGAGTGTTAAGGATTGGGGAAGGGGCACATTTATCTCTCGGGCTTTATTCGGCAGGTCTTGGAGTTATGATTTTCATAGGAAGTGCTCCTTAGCAAAAAGCTGGCATCAAAATATTAATTACTGTTGAAACCTTTTATTTTAATTTGGCCGTGTGAGCTTTTATTCAGCCATTATGGGCCATATGTATGAACACATTTTCCCATAGACACAAAATGGGTAAAACCCTATGATACATCAGGCCCTATATTTTCCATATTCCTCTCTCTGGAATGGATGCGTAGAAGATAAGGGAATCTTCCATTGACTTCTGTTCGAGAGGATAAATCCTATGTTAAATCAATTACAAGCGTGTCAGATTTTTAAAAACTCATTTATTAGATTTCAAAATAACTTGTTCAGTAGTAAGGACTTTGTAAGTAACCAGTAATACATATATACAAACCAAAAAGCTTTCTTTTAGATTTCTAAAGCACTTGTATATAAACACGACCACACCAGCATTTAGTCTGCACCATAAAAGTGTAGAAAGGTCCCCCTTAAGTCCGCAAAGATCAGACTTAGCCACTATAACTACATAAGGCTTTTTCCAGACCATCCAAACTCTCACCAACCAAGAACTCTCTGTAACGGGCTATTTCCAAAAATCCAGCAAAACAGTAACATTATTTATCTTCTTATCAATTACAAAGTCTGTATGGAATGGCATCCCATATCGCTTAAAAGCTTCTAATTGATCCCACTGTAACAACACTAATCTAGCTCACGTTACTCTTAGGCCTGTATTAGAAAACAAAGTGAGTGATGCTTATTTGTTCACACTGGGAAGGTTAATGAGAGCTGAAAACACACAGTGGCAAATGCAGCATAGCATTTACGAGTAAGGGAAGTAGTACTACAGGTTTACTCTTTAAGGTACCTTTGAATGCGTTTGTGAAATGTCCTTTGTATTTCCAATTCCCTATTAGTTAAAGTTTCAAATAGGACACAGTCCTTTCAAATTGTACTAATTGTATATGAATATTCCATTCCATTTTTTGGCAATTTTAGATGTTTTGATGCCAATTCGGAAAGTCATGTAAGATTATATAAACTCATATTACAGGAGCACCACTTTTGGGACTCCAGAATACCTTGGTGAATAGACCCCATTAAATTCTAATTGTCCATTTCAGTCTGTACATGTCTTTTTCCAGGAAATAACAAAGAAACATTTGCGGAGGCAGGAGAAGCTATTTTAGAAATACTATTATTGCTTTCTCTGTACTTAGTTATTCTGCACCATTTCATTTATACCTTTATTTACCAGAAACCAAAATCAAAATCCCATATCGCCCTACAAATGGAATCCTCTTGGAACATGATAACCACCTTTTTAGCAAGAGTAATTTTACCAACCATTCTTTCAAGAGATAAGAAGAGATCCAAGACAAGACACGTTTGCCACCTGAGCTTTTTAGCCACCCTGATGCATAAAGCACTCAATCCAATCTATTAAAAGTAATTTCCAATTTAAAATCATTTGGGGTCAAATGGATTTGTTAGAAATGTGGAAAAGAAGGAGACCCTGTAGATTAAATATTGCAGTCACCTAAAACACAAACCAACCCTGTCCATTAGCAGTGAGCAGCTACTTGCTTCAAACTTAAAGCAGCTATAAGAATTGTACACAGACACAAAAATATATAGCTATGAAAAAGTAATACATTCCACCACCTAGTGTGCACCATTGTTAACCAGTAACCTAACACCTGACACCATAGATTGCACAAGTGAATATTGAGGATATGAATATCGTGGAGAAAACAGTGAAGACTAAAATATTGAAAGGTTAGAATATATGGAGGAAATATTGACTAAATATACCTAACTTCACATCTAGGTACCATGAAGAGATAGATATATAGATATATAGATAGATAGATAGATAGATAGATAGATAGATAGATAGATAGATAGATAGATAGATAGAAAGATGGATAGATAGATAGATAGATAGATGTGAAGTTAAGTACAGAATATCTATACTTACCTTTCAATGTATTGGATTCTATGTTTTATCCTCGATATGTGTATACCTTAATATTCCATCTTTGGTATTCAGGGGACACACAGTGACATAGCTGTCTGCATCTGGTTTCAAGGATAACATGTCCTCCACAAGGCACAATTGAGGATTTTAGACCTGTTACTCAGTAAGAGAAACAGGAGTTTGAACTGGGCTGTAGACTTTAATTCAGTGACTAAATATGTAGAACAGTTAAATGAATTGCATGATTCAATTAATGAAAGATTATAAGGCGAAACTGTATTGAAATTCGTTGTAATCAATACATTTATGGCCAATGCCAATAATGAATAAAGCCGACAAGGACACACATGAGTGGCCATCTTTGAATGGGTTGGAAGGCAATTCACAAAGATACCCCTTCTTCACTCGCAATGCACCTGAATTCTTCTAATTGTGTCTTTTTAATTATTGCCTCTATATATTAGTGTAAAAACGTCAAATCTGAATTTCAGTTTAAACCCTGTATGTGTTTACTGACTGGAACTCCGACGACTGTAGTCTGTCAAACCATTTTGCAAACCTCTGAAAGCTTCAATGTTTTGAATCACTGTCCTTCAGGCCTTAGATTGATCAAGGTGTACGTCACTCAGAGACAATTACGTAGGTTGTATTCGCTGTAGAAGTGCATTAAGACCACCATGTTAATGCTTTGCATTCTTTACTTCCGCTCCTCCTGTGGGCCTAGATTGATGCTTTTATATTAACCACAGTCCCTACAAACATGTTCTCAACCGCCATACTAAAACATATTTCAGAAAATGATTAATGGGTTTCTTTATTAAGGCTGTTATGACAGCTCACACCACATCCTGCCCATGCTGTGAAACGTTAAGCTCCATTACTCACTATTACTCACCCCCCACTTAGTTTAATGCAGACTATGGTAACTTTAAACATATGTGCCCTTTGTTAGAATCCAGATTAATGTGTCTGTGCTTGTAATCCATTTTTTGCTGTGTTTCACTGACATCTTTTGCCCTAGTCTGGCCAGCTGGTGCGTTGTCCTCTGTTGGAACCCTACTCAAGCAGCAACCACAATTCTTGTCAGGGTGAAACACTAGCAAACCCCAAATTAACCTGTGCTCAACCATCCCGTAGATTGCGACATAAGCATTTAGAATTAACTTAGAGGCAATGTGTAAAGTATTTATGCAGCACACAAACAGTAATGAAGTGAAAACACAAAACAAGAAAAATCCCATACAAATATAGAAAAACAGAGTAAAACATAATAAATTATTTGACACCAAAACAAAAAAATCCAATTAGTAGAACCAGTGTTATGTCATTTTAGACGTTTTGTGAAAATCAAGTCCTAAGGAAAAAAGCGCCAACCACAGTTATCTGGTCATGCTAAATCAGGACCAAGACCAAGTTCAGGCCAACCATGGTGGAGCATGTGCTGGATACAGGACTGATGTCAGTCTGATGACTAAGTGCTGACAGAGTACATTGGGGCATGGGCGTCGAGATGCCAAGTTTTTGCGTCAAGATGTGCGGGCTGGTGCAGAGGACCCATCGACAAGGAGCTATGCGAGCCAGTGTGTCATTGTTGAGGAAGCCTGTGGGGTTCATGAAGATTTGTGCTGCGATGTGTTGGCACAGGGGATGAGATGTCATGCTGTGCCGGTGCTGGCGCTGGGTTTCGTCTGCATTCCTGAAGCCAATGGTGCTTGCGAATACTTGAGCTGAGATGCGTTGGCATCAAGTACAAGCTGTGCCATACTGGGCTGGTGTTCATGGTGAGCTGTGTTGTGCTGTGTGGAGATGCGTTGACATTGAAGAAGCCTGTTATGTCCCTGTGGCTTGAACAGGAGGCTAGCCAACTGACCCTTTGTGAGTGCGTGGAGGTAGAGTCTTTGTGAAGCAAAAGTGTGGTATATGACAGCTCTCAATTTGACAGAGATGGCTCATATTGACAACATCAATTCCCTCTTTGTCTCACTGTGTTGGAGTAATACAGAAAGACTAACTGCCAGCTACACCTAGTTATGTCGCACAGCATACAGGTTGCAGGTACCAAATGGTTAGGACAAGAAAATGCCAGCTGAGTAAAAGGGGAATTTTCAGTATTAGGACTTAAAATCCAGCTTTACCATTAAATAAATAAATACATCGTAAATCATACGTTCTTATATAGCGCCTTTCACCGTAAGGTCTCAAGGCGCTTGCTTTGGGAACCCGTCCTGGCCTATCCCTGTGAGATTACTCCTACTGGGCATCCCCAAGGTGAAGACCAGGCATCCCGTCGCGGTGGGGCCGTAGTGGAGATTAAGCAAGCTATTGCCCAGAGTTGCAGAGTGTGTACCCATGATTCGAGTAGGCACCGAGGCAAGAATTATCGAGCCCGTGGACATTTTGAGCTCAAGGCCCTGCCGCGTCGGGGATTGTACCCTGGTCCCAGGTCTGACCTATGCATCATGGACTGCCTCCTCTAACCGGTGAGCCACACTTCTCACTTAAAGAGGGGGTTTTAAATCACAGTTCTTTAAAGACCAAAATCGACTTTCTGACCTACTCACAATTGAAAGTTACCTCTTATTAAATGTAATAAGGTAACTGTGGTGACTTCATACCAAATCCCTGTTTGCAATGTAAGTGTGATTACCACCGTAACCCAATGGTATCCTATAGGAGAGGCAGGCCTTGCAGTAGTGAACAACAAATGTAAGAGTTTTTTAATAGCAGGCCATGTAAAAGTTAAAAGTACATGTCCAACTTTTAAAATAAACTGCACCCTTCCATACAGGCTGTTTAGGGACTACACTAGTGGCGACTTATTTGTAATAAAAAGGAAGAATTAGGCCTGGAATAAAAGGTTTATTTTTACAGTTTATAACTGAACACAGTGGCTGCAATGATAGGCCTGAGGTATTTTTAAAAGGCTACTTAAGTGGGTGGCACAATGAATGCTTCAGGTCCCCTAGTAGTGTTTAATTTACAAGCCCTTGTTACATGTAGTACCAATTTACTAGTAACTTACAAGTAAATGTAATGTACCAATTGGGTGTAAGCCAATTTCATCTTGTTTATAGGAGAGAGCACAATCACTTTAGCACTGCTTAGCAGTGGTAAAGTGTGCAGAGTATTAAAGCCAACGAAAGAATTCAGCAAAAACAGGTGGAGTAAGGCAAGGAGTTTGGGGATGACCCTGCAGAGAGGGCCATGTCCGACAATACCCTTTTCAGTACTTTTCTGACTGGGAGTGTGAGGGTATTTTTCTTACCTTTTATGATCTTTCTATCAGGGTTTCTTAATTTTTGTACAATTTTCCCAGAGTAAATTACTGTATATTTGACTAAATTGGGTTGGTGCTTTCAGGCTCATCCCCTAATCGTATTGTGATTTATTTAGTTGCACATACACCACATATGTTTTCTATGAATGAAGCTTTGCTGCTTGTGCTAAGCGGGCAGAGGTAAGCCAGCGGTTTGTCACTGAAAGCCTGTTACATTTAAATTCAATTTGTTTTAGCCTTGTAGGAGCTCACACAATGCTCACATCTAGATTATGGCTTCTCCTCTTCATTTTCCTAACACTCTGATTCCCTATACTGCTTTTGCATGGCTTTGCCTCTTTTATTTAAACATAAATTTTTACAGAACTGTATGAGCATGTTTATGATAAAATTTGAACTCCTCTTAGTAAATTAAGGACTATTTCAGGTTATTCAGTTATTTCTTTAGTGCAGTCAACACCCTTCATTGTTTACCAGGAACTTAACAGCATATTACATGCACACGGTCTCTGCTCTCAAATCCGACAAATTCACAAAAACATTATTATCGCCTGTAGGCTGCCTTAACAAGTATAAACAACTAATTGGAGATGTTCAGTCAATTGTGAGGGAACAAGAAATGCTAAATGCTGCTGCAGAGTAGGGACCCGCTAAAGGAAAGAAAGTTTGCCCATCACCTGGCTAGAGGAAAGAGTCCTTCGGCCCACCCTTACTGGCGGAGAATCGTCATATGGAGCTCAAGGAGAACTAGGTCTAGGCCCACAGCCCTGAGCTACTAGGCCCTGCTGGGTACCTGTCCCCATGCTCCTGTGCCATCTCACCAAGGTGGATGTTCAAACCAAGTGGACTCAAGTGAAGTGATAGGCAAACTTTCTTTCCTTTAGCGGGTCCCTACTCTGCAGCAGCATTTAGCATTTCTTGTTCCCTCACAATTGACTGAACATCTCCAATTAGTTGTTTATACTGTGATTGGGGAGTGGAGGTGTCTTCAGTCATTAAACAATTCCCCAAAGACCCTTCCATACGTCGTTATTCTTTGCCTTAACAAGTAGCCACCAAGGTAGTCCCAGACCTTTCCAACCAGTTATGCTCTTTGCGCACACCAGTTATCTTTCAGAGAGTAAAACTAATCTGAGAACCTAAACTTCCTGATTCCCGAAATGGTGACCTCAGATCTTTTGTCCAAAGTAGTGCCAAAGGAGTTTAAGCAATCTACTCTAATTAACAAAGGATCACATTTTTAACTTTCTCCTGCAGACAAATTTAACTGGATTTTTAAAATCCTGGCGAAATCTGTGTATTTGAAGCTGCAGATGTTCATGTGTAGTTTCTGGTCAGATATATGGTACATACTCTTGAGAGAGCGCTGGCCCACTTAAACATTTATCTTCAAACAGATATTCTTGGTAGCAGCTTGAGAAGTAAGAGGGAGAAAACAATCACAATTGAACTCAATACTGTGTAACCAATTTGGTCACACAATAATCCAATCTACAACAAAATCTGAAATTAATAATATTTAATTATAAATTTAGACACAAATCGATATAGACCAGTCTCAACATAATCATATAGAAATACAGAATGAGCAAAATGGGTCCAACGTTCCAAAAGAGATTCACCCTATATAACACAAAGCAGATAACTAGTTCTATAAAGGCAATACAAATAATCAGGAAAAAGAATTGAGTATTAAACTGCATCAAATGATTCTCAAAGTTAAATATGAGTGCACTGTCTCTTCTTACACTGCCTTACAGGTGCAACCCTAAACTTAGAAGCATTGACGAAAGGTGGGATTAGTAAGGTGTCAGCTGTCAGAGTATTCAGTAGTAGGCAATACAACCATGGGTTACGTAGCATAAAGCCACACAAGCAGAAGCATGGATCTGTTCCCCGTGTAGCCCTAAAATGTCTCTCCTGACCCTCACTAAATTACAGCATAAGACATTAGTTGCATTCAAGGTAGACAATTCCATGTGACTTTCTCTAGTACTTTTTCATTATTCCAGCACAAATTGGATACATACACCACCTTTCCCACATCGATAAGTTGCAACTTCATTCATCCTTAGTCATTTTCTCCTCCTCCATGAGAACTTACCTCCTTGCTCTTTAACACATTTCTCTTTGGCAAACTTTGTCTTCTCATACCTTGCTATCTAATGAAAACAATCCCTTCTATGATAAAAAAAGAGGTTCTGTCCAAAACAGCAGTGGAAACAAAAACATTTGAAAAAACATTCTACTTTGAAGATTAAATATTAATTACATGCTAGACTTTAAGCGGAGCATGAGCTGAACGGTTCTTGAGGCCCACTCTAGTGTCAATTTAGCAGTGCATAGGGTTACAAATATATGCACATTTCTACACAAATAACAAATGCTGCTTCTCATTACAATGATGTCATTCCAATGGACTAGCATGGAAATAAGTATTGTCACATGTATGAATGTTCAAACATTAGTATACACATACACATTCAATTTTATTAACTTCACAATGAGAGACAACTTAAACGTTAACTTCTCCTGACACAAAGATATGTACAGATTAGAAAGACCCTTATTAGTCACGTTCTATGTACACAATTATAAGTCTCAATAGTTTTCATGTGGGATACTTTAAATTTGCAATACTCCACCTCTTCTTCGTAACATTAATCACACAGAATATATTTAAATGCTGACTACGCCGCATGATTGTGATGCACTCCTACAGTATCTCAGGATGGGATCAAAATTACACTGCTCCACTCTTGATGTGATTGTGGCTATTTTGCATGACATATTAGCATTGCCAGAAGCAGCACCTTTGTCATTCCTCATCACTTTGGAATCCTCTGCAGCATTCAGCAATGTGACACAATCCCTCTTGGTGATCGCCTGGCATTATTAATATTGATCCTCATGTAGATTATCAGTACATTTGGATCAAGAGTACCTTTTCACTGAAAGACTGTATTGGTGGACCAACATGGTTTCTCCCTCCCTCACCCTGCTATTCAACATTAAATAGCTCTCAGTTGTAAAAATCTAGGGCTGCTATGTCATTCTTATGTTCATGAAATACTTATCTACCTCCACAACAACTGTCTCAGGTGGACATTTATATGCCATTTGATGGTCTTTGGTGGGTCAAAAAACAAATGGCCAGTCAATGCTGCCTTAAACTAAAGACTTTGTCCTAGTTTGTTCTCTCCCTGCTTGCTCCATAAATTGATACTTGTATAGCGCACTACTCACCCGCAAGGGTCTCAAGGCGCTTGTACGAATACCGCTGTGGAACCCATCTTGGCTTTCCCTGTGAGGTGTCCACTCCTGGGCACCCCCAAGGTGGAGGCCAGGCATCCTTAGCGTTGTGGGGACTGTTGTAGAGATTAAGCAAGCTATTGCCCAGAGTTGCAGAGTGGGACTCCATGATTGGAATAGGCACTCCTCGCGGTGGGATGCCTGGCTTTCACCTTGCGGATACCCTGCCGGGGTTATCTCACAGGGGAATACCAGGACTGGTTCCCTAAGCAAGCGCTTAGAAACCGCTCGGTGATTTGCGCTATATAAATTCCTGTACATTTACATTTACTGAGGCGAGAATTATCAGGTCTGTGGAATTTTGAGCCCAAGACCCGCTGAGGCGGGGAATTGAACCCTGGTCCTGGGCTAGACCTCTGCATCAGGGTCTGCCGCTCTAACCATTGAGCCACACTTCTCCACTCCCACTCCACTCCCATACAGTGTCGGACTGGCCTATAGGGTAATGAGGCAGTGCCAGACGGTCTGGCCTGAAAGGTCAGTGTGTGGGCCATTTTGTGGCTGCTTAAGACCCTGTTTTATGGTCTTCTGGGGCCGTTTGTACAGTTAATTTTCCTGATTTTACCACAAACATTGCTTGCAGCAAACACCAATTCATGCAGTCTCCCATTCTTTGCAAAATACCCATAACGGTGTGTCTTATAAGTTCAGAACTGGCCTGATTTGCAAACGTGGGCCCTCTTTTTAGCTCCCTGGTTTGGTAATCTGGCCCCTTTTATGTTGGTGCCTGAGTCTATTTGTTTGTAAAGTCCAACCCTGGCCTCATACTGAGCAACTGAAGCAGCTGAGTACAATTCTCCCACACAAACTCTGAAGGAAGTCTGCCTTTGCTCTGTGCTCACATGCACTAAGGGGTACAGTGAACACACTAGTCACAAGTATTACATCATTGCCTTACATCATGCACATTCTGACTTCAGAAAGCTCAAGTTATAGCAACAGATATTACAACATTTTAAAGGGAATAATATTCTACCATATATTACAAATCCTGGCAGCATCATTCATGAACATCTGTTAATACATAATTCTACTTAGTCTATTTTCTAATTAGTTTAGTTTTAGTGTTGATGGCTGAAAGAAAGTAAAAGTAATATACAGCTCTATATTAAATTAAATTATGTTCTGTTTAATATATTTATCTACCTATGTAATGTAATCACCACCAGCTACGTTAGTGTTGCTTTATGCCAAGTCTACTGCTGAAAGGATTCTTCAACAAGAGTGCCAGCCTGATATTTGGTGCCAGCATTCATTCAGTATTACACAACGTTCCATGCAGGAGGTGTATGACTGCATGGAAGCAGAAAGGCTGTCTAGGAGTTTCAGCTATGTAACCAGCTTTAAGACTTACATTTTTTTATTTGTTGACTTTAAGCTTTATGGTTTTCTGAGAAAACCTACAATGATCCATGGGTGGGTGGTTTGTGTTCAGTCACTGTCAACAGTGCTTAATTTGAGCAGGTGGCTTGTAGTGCTCAGCACTGTCATTTACGAAAGCCTGCCACATGGTGGGGCTATTGGTGTAATTTAGAGATGAGCACAGCAGTAGTTGTTTATTAATTTAATATATATTAAAATGACTAATATCTGCAGCTGAAGACCTTCTTATAGCTTTGGGGGCCTGGAATAGCCTGAATTGTCAAACTTGTAAGAATGTGATGGTTAGTAGTGTGTTGGTACTGTCATTGGCAGCACTGGAAAGGGCAATGGGGGGTGCAAGCTGCGTTGGCCTCCTGACGAGGGCCCTAGCACCTATATTTTTTACAAATAAAGCAATGGCTGTTGACAATATTTAGTATATCGTAAGCAGTATATAAGTAAAGATTGCTTACGAGCTGAGCCTTGATAAGCTTTGTTTCTGTGCTGTTATTGAGTTAGCAAATGGAAATGACCTTTGTAAGGCTGTTGGAAAGCAACTGAAGAGTTTGTACGCCTTGTGGACTTCATAACATATTTTGAAGGATATTTCTGTGGCCATCTGCATGCCTCTCGAAAGTCCACTGTCCGCTCTGCATGTCCTTAAAGAAAGTACTGCTTTCTCCAATCATTGTTTCTTCTTTATGTTTAGTATTGGAAGGCATGTACTAGCTATGATTAATTCCTGTTAATTTTGTTGCCAGGATATGAAAGAGTTGGTAAAGAGATAATTGCTGAACCCTTGGGCACCATCATTTTACTACTATTGGTAGCACACTGACTGACTGACTGACTGAATTATTTATTAAGCGCACTATTGCTGAGGCGTCTTGGCACTGAGTGAGGATGAGGAGTGGCTGCTCCTAAACTAGGATTTAATGAAAAGCCAAGTTTTTAATGCCTTTCTAAACAAGACCTTGTTAGCTTGCAAGCGTAGCTCTGTGGGGCGGGGGTTCCCTAGCTTTGCCGCTTGGAATGAAAAACCCTTGCCTCCCATCGGACTCTTCTTATCTTAGGGAGGCATACCAGCCCCAGACTTCCAGACCTTAATGCGCAGGTCGGTACATACAGTGGAAAGAGAGATTTGATATCTGCTGCACCTCCTCCGTATACAGCTTTGTGTACTAGGCATAACGCTTTGAAGACCACCCGTCGTCGGACTGGCAGCCAGTGTAGCAGCATTATTCCACTCGATGTCGGGCGATGTTTAAGAAGATCCAACAGTATTCTTACGGCAGTGTTCTGCAATGACTGAAGTTTGGAAAGCTGTCTTACCCCAGCTCCAACATACAGCGCATTGCAGTAGTCGATTCGCGATAAAACCAAGACTCCTACTATCGTTTTTCTTAAAGAGAAAGGTATAAACAGCAGTATTTTTCGCAGGACCTTAATCGTAAAAAAAGCAGGCCAAGGTGACTTGATTAATTTGTAAGGTAAATGTTAAGTCCTTGTCAATCAGAAAATCTAGATTCTTTGCCTTAGACACAGGGATGGGACAGGTGCCAGATTCTGGGGGCCACCACAGGTGATTCCAAATTGAGGGTTTTTGGTCAAATTCTACTACCTCAGATTTCTCTGTATCGAGCTTTCGGAAGTTTGTATTCATCCAGCCCATCACACTTGTGAGGCAATTTCGGAACCGTTCTGCTGTAGCTTCGACACTCTGTGTAAGTTACACCTCTAACTGGGTGTCATCTGCTCATGACACGGGAGTTAGACTTTGACCTTTTATCAATTTGGCCAATGGGGTACAGACTGAACAATGCAGGTGATAAAGCTGATCCTTGAGGGACTCCGCATGGGAGATAGAATTCTCCGGACGGAATTCCGTCCCAGTAGATTTGTTGTACCCTGGAGTCCAGGAAGGATGTGAGCAAAGTTAAGGCTGTGTCCTTGACACCCACGGCTCTAAGCCGCTGCAATAGGACCACATGATTTACGGTGTCAAAAGCGGCCGTTAGATCAAGTAGGATTAAAACAGCTCTATCACCTTCATCCATTACCTTACGGGTGTCCACAGTTGCCATTATCAGATCAGATTCTGTAGAGTGTCGTGATCTG
This sequence comes from Lissotriton vulgaris, assembly GCF_964263255.1. NCBI lineage: Eukaryota > Metazoa > Chordata > Amphibia > Caudata > Salamandridae > Lissotriton > Lissotriton vulgaris. Next base: position 161,482,650 of record NC_141690.1, read on the forward strand.
AAACCATGCTGAGAGGAGTACAGGATATTGTTGGAATCCACGTACTCCATCAGCTCCTGATTCATGGCTTTCTCTAATACTTTTAAGGCAATGGGAGACAGGATATGGGATGATAGTGCTTAGTGTGCTGGGGGTCCAGTGAGCCTTTCTTCAAAATAGGTTTTATGCAGGCATTAAAGAGAGGGGTCAGGAAAGCACTTATCTCTTCTGGGACCAGGTGTAATACGTAAGGGGGACATGGGTCAAGGGGGAAGCCAGACTTAGTTTGTATTACTGATAAATAACATGCTCCCTGTGGAAAAGTGTTAGAGAGTGAAATGCAGGGATAATGTCCCTGGCTTGGCCCATATGAGAACAATTTTTAGAGCAAACAATGCATCAAGCATGAGGCCTTGGGATCAAGCTGGAATGCGGGCAACCTTGCTGTTTTCACCATAGTAAAACTAGCATTAAGTACATTGTGGTTGGGGTGCCATCTCTTCATTGTGAACTGTGTCAAAAGTAGTTTGTGTGTAAATTATCCGGGGGTCGGTGGTGTGCTCCTAAGACTGGTTCTGCAATGTGATATATATAGGATAAACATATTTTGTTTTCCTCAAAACTTTGGCGTTGTTTGACGAATTTTCATGAAACCTTACAAGAAAAAGTCTCAACCCCCACAGCTTCCTTCTTGGAATGTATCAAATTGATCCGTCAAGGGGGAGTTAAGAAAAGGGGGGTTCCTAAACACGTTTTCCCCATTCATTTTCCCATAGGAAAATTGAACAATAATACCACAAAAATGGATGAACAGATTTACACCAAATTTGGCAGAAAGTGTGCTTTTTGAGTTTTGATGAAAGTTCATTTAATAGTGTTGAGCAATTCAGGCTCCACCACTTTGCATATTCACACTGTGGTGGATCTGCAGGCCAACAGATCTCAAGATGAGATCTGATTGACTGCAACCACATCAACAACAATGTGGCGGCAGCCATCTTAGGACACAGGACTAAGTCCTGACAAAAAGGTCAAAATAAAGACATAAGGGGGGAGGGTAGGTAGGCCCTGTTGAGGGGGGTGGAGCAGGGTGTGCCTATCCTTCCATTTTATTTTTTTTACTTTTTTCAACAAATTGGCAGACAATTCCCAAATCTTTCGCTAAATTTAAAAAAAGACCGGGGTTACTGTTAAAAAACGCCTAGGGGTGGGCCAGGACTGGGGGGAGTGGCGCAAAAGGTTACTTTGGGTGAAGATGGGCACATGGCTCCCATCACCGTGCCTCTGGGAGGGACCTCATCCCACGGAACGTTCATTGAAAATAAGGAGAGGGAGGTGAATGGTCACCCTCTCCGAGTCTTAATAGGCCCCTGGGACCCCACCCTCTTGGGCTGAGTTGAAGTAATAATGTTAGTACGCAAATCTCTGGGTCACTTTTTGTGACCCTGGAAGCCAATGCTGGCTCAGTGAGGGGGCCTTGCGCCCCCTCCCCATGATAAGAAAACAAAAAAGGCCCCCGGGGTTTGGTTCCCTGGGGAGCAGGGTGGCTCAGGTGTCACGTGGCCGATAGGGACATTGTCGACATCGCTAAGTTAAAAGCTTTTGCGCACATTACTACATGGCTTTATTTTTGCAACACTCTGTTTATGCTTTTTACATGAGAACCGTCTGCTTTGTTCGTTATCTGCCTGTTCCTGGAGTTTAGTCTGAACACTGTGAGCAAGATCGATAAACAAAATGATGATATGCTATGTTATCCGGGGTTTTATAAAGTGCACAGCTACTCTACTGAGTGTCCCGGCGCTGAGTGAGTATAACTGAACTAGACAGGAAGAACCAAAAGTACAGAGCACAGAGTGTTACGTTATTGCTGAAACAGCCATGTTTTTAGGGCCTTTCTGAAAGGAAGCAGATTGTGGAGGAGTCTCACAGCAAGTGGCAAATCAATCCATAGCTTTGCCACTTTCAGCCGGAAGGAGCGGCCTCCAATTCGAGAGTATTTCACTAGCGGAGTGCAGGCTCGGGCCAATTCGGCAGAATGGAGAGAGCGCTGTGGATGATAAAATTGCACTCTCTTCCTCAAGTAGGGGGCACCGTACCCATGTAAAGCCTTAAAAGCCAGCCCCAGGGCCTTAAACGGTATCCACTTCGGAAGCCAATAGAGAGACTTCAAACGAGCAAACATTCAGGTCCTGGGGCCAAGAGAAAGAATAGCCCTGCCCCTTGTTATTCTGTTCTGGTCAGTCCCTGTCCCATAGACAAAACATGCTAATGCAGCTGCTGCTGGAAATTCGTACTTTGATATCACGGGGATGCATGTTTAGGAAACACACATTCGGAGAGGGTACTTTTCAGGGAGAAGAGCAATGCTGTTCCTATGATGTAGATATACCATCTAGGCATTAAGGTATGGGTCTGCTGACAAAGCCAAGAGTTCTTCTATTATATAATAATATTTATTTTTACCAAGGGGAGGGTGGTTAGGCTTTAGAAGTCTTTTTTCCACTGTCTTTCTAAGATGACATCTCCATTTATGATATATGGCCTCGCGACAATGCCAACTGTATTAGTTTTATGCATTTTTCTGCTGGTTGTTGCTCGTATACTGCATTTTAGAGCACAATAGTTAAAATAAACATTTTAAACTATATTCGTATTTCAGTCAGTTCTTATTGTGGACAGAAACAAGAGTGTGAATAAAAAATGGTGTGTTGTGTTACCGTGATTCCTGAGAGATCTGGGAGTGTTGTGTTCTGGAGTGTCTAATCATTTGCTTCTTCATGAGTGTGTAGGAGAGCGGATGAGACACTATAGCTAGTCGGTACTGGGCTCGTGGGTACTAAGGTGGTGGGAAGGCTTTGCCCCTATACACTGAGGTCCCATATTCCTGCTCATAGTTTTGTGTATGTGCAGAATCCCTGCAACACAGGGAAGGCAGCCATGCACCCCCCTCTCTTAAAAAAACAAAAGGCCCTGGGGTTGGGTAATTGGGGCACAAAGTGGCTCGGTGAGGAGGGCTGCGTGCTCCCACTCTCCTTAAAAATGGCCCTGGGGGATGGCTTGGAGAAGGTGGCTGCGCCAATGGGTTGGATGCATGGCTTGGCCAAAGCTGAAGGTTGTATGCAGTGTGGTGTTGCCTGCCCACGGGGGTTGGGATGCAGGGCATAACTACTGGCCAGGCCCTTCGACCCTTCGCAGTGGGGGGTTAATAATAATAATCCACATTTGTAAAGCGCACAATCACCCACAAAGGTCTCTAGGCACTGGGGGCCGTCGGGAAGAATAAGCAAGCTATTGCCCAGAGTCACATTGTGCTGAGCTAATCTGCCGCCGGTGCCGGGGATCAAACCGTGATCCCCAGATTCCAGAGTCAGTCGCCCTAGCCGCGGCACCACACCTACATATGGTAATAAAATATTAATTTAAGTTAAAAAAAACCTCTAAATTCACTGAAAAAAACCAAAGGTTAAAGGGATGTTATAATGAGGCGAAAATGGCAGGTAATGTTTTTTTAAACGTATAAAACTGCTGAAATTAGCCAGTTATAGTTAACTCAAGTAAATATAAATTGTTCCCTAAGGTAACTATAACTTGAGTGCTTGCCATGCAGTGCTAATTTCCCCACATATTACATCACTCATGCAATCGTTTTTGACATCATTGATAATATCACATCATAGCAACGTTTGCAAAGAAATTATTGATAACAAACTGGGCATGGCGGAGGCACGAGTTAGAGTTACCTCGGGGCACATGGTATAGTTACTAGTTACTAGTTACTAGATAATTATAACTGGTGAATTTCAGTGGCTTTGTAAGTTTAAAATGGTATGTTTTAACTGACATTTTCACCTAACTGTAACACCTGTTCAACCTTAGTTTTTTCTATTATATATATATATATATATATATATATATATATATATAATATATATATATATATATATATATATATATATATATATATATATATATATATATATATATATATATATAATAGAAAAAACTAAGGTTGAACAGGTGTTACAGTTAGGTGAAAATGTCAGTATAGGGGTATTATTTCAGTTTTTGACAAGGGAGAATGCTCAGCGCTCATATGGTGAGAAACCCTGCATCGGACTAAATTGCCATAGACACACCGCCTACAGCATCAACAAGATCTTTAAAATGTGCTGAAAATTACGAACATTGTCAAAAACTGAAATAATACCCTTTCAGTATGGCGGCTATATGGAGCACGTATTTTGCAAGTCCTGCCTCACTTACCACATCGTGAGAGCGCCAATCAGGAGAGACATTTCCTTTGAAAAAACGAAGCGCTGTACAACGTGCACTTACACCTGAAAGCACTGAGGAAAGCTTACTGCTGAAACGCGTCTGCTAATAAAGGTGTTTTGAAATTATCCCCCGAGTGCCTTCGTGTGCTGTACTTTGCATACGCCGGAGCCTGCATTTAAAAGTGAGTCCCTTCCTCACTACAAGGCACCCGCCAGGAGTTCTAAAACCTGTTGTTTGAAGGAACTTGGAGCATTATTGTAAATACAGGAGCTGAACCGTCTCTAACAGGATGAATCTGCTGACCGCAGGTCGTGAATTATACAAGTTCAAGGTGAGCTTTCATACAAGGCAGCCTGCAGTTTCGTCCTGATCAAAAAGAGGCTTGGCGAGGGAGAATGCACAGCGCTCATATGGTGGGAAACCCTGCATCGGACTAAATTGCCATAGACACACCGCCTACAGCATCAACAAGATCTTTAAAATGTGCTGAAAATTACGAACATTGTCAAAAACTGAAATAATACCCTTTCAGTATGGCGGCTATATGGAGCACGTATTTTGCAAGTCCTGCCTCACTTACCACATCGTGAGAGCGCCAATCAGGAGAGACATTTCCTTTGAAAAAACGAAGCGCTGTACAACGTGCACTTACACCTGAAAGCACTGAGGAAAGCTTACTGCTGAAACGCGTCTGCTAATAAAGGTGTTTTGAAATTATCCCCCGAGTGCCTTCGTGTGCTGTACTTTGCATACGCCGGAGCCTGCATTTAAAAGTGAGTCCCTTCCTCACTACAAGGCACCCGCCAGGAGTTCTAAAACCTGTTGTTTGAAGGAACTTGGAGCATTAATATATATATATATATGTGTATATATATATATGTGTATATATATATATATATATATATATATATATATATATATAGTCTGCACAGCTCATTAAAAAGGTGCTTCCAGGATGTCCTTGTGACATGTAAATATCTGTCAATATTTCCCTCTATTTTTAAAACTTGTTTTGTCTTCCGATGTGACATCATTTCCAGACAGATGTGGGGTGTCTTAGAGGGAATTTGTTGGTGCCTGATCCATTCTGGACCTGTAATTATGCCACTGCTCTTGAATTATTGACCAGGTAACCAATCATTAATATTTGATATTGCCTGTTACCCTCTTTATGTTTCCTTGAGTATTATTACCCATGCGAATGTGCCAAACAAGGGTCTGTAACAATTGCTTTCAACTGTTTTTAGCATCAGTTAAACATGGATGCATTGGTTATAGTTAGTTACATTTACTTTCTTGTGATAGATACCTTTGCATGTACCAGATGTCATTGCTAATGACTGTCAGGATTATCCTGGGTTACCTGCAACTTATTTGCTTACCTATCCTTCAGTAATGTGCTAGGCGTTTCATCTACCTTTTCCATCTCTCCTTACATGTACTATGTATATTTCTTGATAGGGTTATCTATTTTTCTAAAGGTAATGAGAAACGCCGAAGAATCTCTTTTTGCTGAGATGCTGTAGCTATAACAGTGGTCAGGTCATTTAACATGGAAAACCAGCTTATTTTGCATACAGTAGATTGGGTTGTGTTCTAGACTTTTTGGAAATAGTATGCATATATGAGTCTGTAAGTAAATTCATATCTTGAGTCAGGCATGCACCCTCCGAAGGAATGTGTGGCTACTGTTACATTCCCAGTTTAAAGACACCTACATAAATTAATATTATGTTGCGGAAAACCAGAGAGATTAACAATCAATTTACCGCTTTCTAGGTCTTCTTCTTTACCCAGTAAGTTGATCTGAAACCTGGAACCTCTTAGTCTACATACCTAGTAATATTAGTGCATATAAGAAAAAGAATGCACATATGTTTGTAACTTACACGTGAGGCATGTATATATTTGTTTTATCAAAGAGAACTAGCTCTGCAGTGGGTGCTCCTAGCGTATGTTTGTGATTGTGTTGGAAATAATAATAATAAAGCCCTAACTCACCAACCAAGTTGGTGACATGCTTCATCATTGGGCCCCACCCAAGGCACTGAGTACACCTTGGGTGTGCTACAACACCTGGATACAGCAGAGCTGGTATTGTGCCGTGAGAGTGCAGTGAGAAGAAGTGAGTGAATGTTAAAAAAGCTGTCCTAAGGGTCCCAGGGTTGAAAAAGACTATTTTAACCAATGGGCCCTTGGCAGTTGATAAAAACGAGAGGCAGATATTTAGTAAATGTTAGGTAACTCCAATATCCTAGTTGGTCAACATGTTTCAGCCATGCTCTCTTAATGGTATGGCTTTCTTCAGGACCTATGTGTAGTTCAGAGTGAATGGCCTAAGAACGTGTTATTGGAAGAGTATAAATGTGACTCACGTGCTAAGGTGTGGTATTTGGTAGAGGAGGATTTACTCTAATGGTGCTTTCCTGTAAGGAAGGAAAAGGACAAACAAACATACAAAGAAACATTTAACATACTGGTATATATTTAACATGTGTTGTACTTGGCTATTCGTAAGCTTTTTCCCTTCACTCTTCCTGTTTTGCTGTTGTTTTGTTGGCTTTATGACTCTGCACACGTTACTGCTGCTAACCAGTCCTAAAGTGCTTGCACTCTCTCATTTAAACATTGTAACATTTGCTTACAACCAGTTGGCATTTAAAATTTACTTGTAAGTCCCTAGCAAAGCTGTGTACTGTATACCCAGTGCTGGTAAATTAATAATAATAATAATAATAATAATAATAATAATAATAATAATAATAATAATAATAATTTGACATTTATAAAGCGCCTGGTTACACCAGCAGGTGTGTTACCGCGCAAAGGCTGCTAACATCAAGAACCATGGGTAACGACGAGCTGGGAGGTAAAGAAAACCAGCAGTAATGGTGAAAAAATATAGCCAGCTTATAATTGAAATAGCCACGTTTTTAGTTTTTTCTGGAAGAGGTTCTCTGACTGTTCCCCACGGAGAGCCAAAGGAAGCGTATTCCAATTTATAGCTGCTAGGAAGCTGAAAGAACATGCGCCCATCCGGGCTTTCCTAAACTTGGGATCTCTAACCTGGTGGGACCCGGCGGATCTGTGATGTCGGCCCGGGCTATAAGGAATAAGGAGGCCCCGCAAGAAGAATGGGCCTTTCTTCTGTAGGGTGTGGTGGCAGACACACAAGGCCTTAAAAAGAATCCTCTTGGCTATGGGTAGCCAGTGTAAGGACTCTATTGCTTTCTTAGGGGAAGCTCTCCTTGGTAGGTTCAGAACTAGGCATGCTGCTGCGTTCTGTATGCATTGCAGCCTATGCAGACATTTACTTGTTGCGCCTAGGTAAATCACATTCTCATAATCCAGTTGAGAAGTCACAAGGACATGGACTAGGGTGTTCCTAGCAGAATGAGGCAAAATGCACAAGGTTTTCCTCAGCATTTTCAGGGTACTGAAACATTTGCCTGCAACTTTCCCGGTATGAGTTTCAAAGGCGTGAGTAGAGTCCAGCCACACTCCTAAATTTTTCACTTCTGTTTTGGGGCTAGGGATGGGACCTAGAGTTGTTGGCCACCACACTGAAGGACAGATTAATGGGGATTTTCCCTACTATCAATATCTCGTTTTGTTGCTGTTCAATTTCAGGCAGTTGCTTGTCATCCAGGACGCAAGGTCCTTTAGGCAGTCAGCAAAATTGTTATCTGCCTTCGCTGAGTTAGGATAGAGGGTGACCACTAGTTGGGTAATAAGTGCATACAATACGATGGTGACCCCATGGTTCTCCACAATCTTCGCTAAGGGAGAGACATAAAAATTGAAGAGGGTTTATGAAGGTGTATGGAGGTTGAGTAACCTGGAAGCTGCGGTCCTGTAGGTAGTGTGGTGGTGAGCCTCAGCAAGGCCTACCAGTGCAAGGGATTCGCCCTTCTATGCACAGAGTCCTCAGAACAATAGGAAGAAGTTGGCACAGAAACTGGAATAGAAAAGATAGAGTTTATTAAACCTCATATGGTGGAACTACATTCACACAGCACCCTTCGGTAATGCATGAAGTAGCACACTGACTGGAAGGAGCTCGGTCTTTTCATACCCACACAGGGGCTCAAATGAAGGCGGTACAAGTACAGACTGATGGTTTCAAATACATACAAGGTCATACAGGGAGTGTGCTGGCAACAAGTGGGAGGGGCTGACAGTTAGCTAATTCTGGTGGACACATCCTGACAGTTACAAGTTGGGGACAGCTGTAAGCTCAACTGAGCATGTGCAAAGCAGAAGAGGCTAAATATATCTCGTCTCTAGGCAGATTTCAAGAGCAGTTGACAGGAAGGTAGGACAGAGCACATGGTGAGCACATGGCAAACAAAATGGCTGCCAGAAAGGTGTACAAGCAGTGATGCACATAGAGCAAAGCATAGGACCACAGTGTATACAAGTACAGCATGTAAATAGTATCACCAGTAGTATACATAGAATAGTCAGTAGTTTCCAGCCCTAAGTAATGAAGAGTGTCCATATCCAGTCGGAAATGTCCATGTACCAGTCTCTGGGTGAATTTCTGCAGCAATCTTATGCAGTTTAGAGATTGCATCATAAACTGAAGGTGAGTGATCAGGTATGAAAACAAAGCAACTGCTACCAATGATGCGACATGCACCACCTCGATCATCCAAAACCATGTCAAGCACCATCCTATTCTGGAGTGCTACAATTCTTGCAATTTGCAATTCTTCTGTAATGTTCCCAAGTGCCATGGCTGTCTGATTGGTGACAGCTTCCACAACACGAGTCAATCGTCTGATCTTTCTGCTATTCAATGCAGCACCCACAAAAAAGAACAAACCCAAATTGAAATCGACATATTGTTGTAAAGTGGTATCTGTCTGGTCGACTTCATCTGTACTTATTGTTCATTTGTATCTATTCTTAGAAATATCATTGTACAACTTTAGGTCAAGGTGATATGAAGCGGGTGCTAAAAACACAGGTGGTAACAAAAATGATATGTAACATACCCCGGACCACCCAACAGGCAATTGATAGTATCCTTTATTACCACACATAAAATATGTATTGTGCGACGATGTAAAACTACTGTTATTAGCACCTTCAATAGTAAATGTAGAAATACATTCACTCCGTCCTACAGGAATTCTTCCAACACTGCCAATACATAAATCTGCTTTAGCTCTAGTTACAGAAATCACAAAGAGTCCAGTGTTTTTCATATTCCTTATATTTGTAAAGACATACAGTGTCGAAATATTGTCCGGTTGGTACTCTTCCCATTCCCATTTAGTCATTTTAGCTTGAGGATAACCATCTTCATCTTGGTAGCATTCTTTATTCAACCGAAAAATGATTCCATTTACTGAGGGCTTTCCGAAAGCAAACAAAAGAGCATACCAAGCTTGACATGAACCATTATTGGAAAATGGTAGAGGAATAAAAGGCGTTTCTCCTTTCTTTTGGTGTGCAGGTATCATCCCACACACCCAACAATTGGTAGTATTTGTGGCATTGTGTGTATGATGCAACATCTGGATGAATGTGTTATTCAGGTAGGATTGTTGATCCTTCTGCTCATGATTGGGAAGCGTATAACAATGGGGCTCTACTGGAGCTGTAGTAGTGGCAACGAAAATCTGTCGAGCAGGAGCCACTTTCTCAACAAACCAGGTGATTATTGCCATAACCACCAGGGCAACAACAAACCCTACAGCACAAATTATTCTTTTGTTATTCATTTCAGCAACAGTGATGATTGATCTTTCTAAAAACTTGTTGAAAACAATCGTTGGAGCTCTTCTCCCTGGGCAGCCATTGATTTCTTCACCACGGGCCAAGACGGGTGTCACTACACTAATGCAGGGCTGATCCCCCCCCCTTGCCACATCGGCTCTCCGTTTCACAAACCCAGGGCGGTAGCTCAACCAGTCTCGTTCAACGATGCAGATTCTTTCCTTGGTCACCAGGCTGCATTATACAGCCTGGTGAGAAACATGCAAAGCCTCCCATTCCCCATCTGAACGCCGATCCACGGTGCTCAGAAATGAAATGAAATTAAATGAATGAAACTTATATAGCGCACGACTTACCCTGGGGCATCTCAGCGCTTGCTTAGGGAACCCGTCCTGGTATTCCCCTGTAAGATAACCCTGGCAGGGTATCCACAAGGTGAAAGCCAGGCATCCCACCACGAGGGGCCGTTGTGGAGATTAAGCAAGCTATTGCCCAGAGTCGCAGAGTGTGAACCTGTGAGTTGAGAAGGCACCGGAGCGAGAATTAACGAGTCCGTGGAATTTTTGAGCCCAAGACCCGCCGAGGCGGGGAATTGAACCCTGGTCCCGGGCCGAACTCAAGCTCCAGGTCTGCCGCCTCTAACCCCTGAGCCACACTTCTCTTCTCAGACCAATCGCAATGCTGCATTGCACCGTTGTGTTGGCTCGGGGGAAACTGGGAGCCGGGTGCATCCTGCTGCTGGCTGTGACTGCAGGAAAAAGGAAGAGGATGGAAAATGGAGAAGAGGCGGCGGCCGGCTGGTTCAGGTGAAGTGTTTTATTTTTCTTTGTCATCGTCCCTCATCCTCCATCTCTTCCATCCCCCACCCCGACCCCCTCCCTCCCACCCCACCACCTGAATCCTATAGCAGCCACTACTGGTTATCTTAAAGTTTTAGTGTAAAGGGAATTAAGTGATTCTCTATGACAAATGTATGACTATAAAATGCAGGCAAATACAGCGTATGCCCTCTCCACAATGCCTTTACCAAACAGATGCCTTTACCATGCAAACCTTTACCATGCATGGTAATCATATATATTTTATATTTATTAGATAACCTAATTTGCATTTTTGAGGGGAGCCCCACACACCCACCATATTTTTACTTTAGTACTAACCTTAATTTACCATTAGCCACTCTTAAATCCTAGATGTATCCTTACCTCCCTTTAACACTACCCACCCCATAACTCTAAAATTACCCTTACTTCCCTTTACCACTAGCAAACACTGACCTCTAAAATGGTCCTTACCTCCCTTTAACATGCCCACTCCTAACCTGAATTTACCCTTACCTCCTTTTACCACTACAATAAGCCCTAAAATTATCATTACCTTTCTTTTCCACTATCCACATCTAAACCTTATGTTATGTACCTGCTTCCTAGTGTACGAAAACGTACCTATGTGGTACTTACTTGTGTGTTAAAGGCTGCTTGGTAAAGGCAATATATGGTATAGACTTAAGCCCTGATTACCAAGTGGCCAGTATATTCCGACTCATGCGTAAACACCTGTTTACGCATGGGTCAGAATTACGAGGTGGTAGGTATTTAACGATTCGGGTGCGTTAAATACCTCAACTGTCATTAAATTTCGGCAGCCCATACCTGCTGAAATTTAACAGGGCAATATCATACGGTATTTACCAGACCATGCGGATTTTGGTGGGTTAAAAACAGTGTCGGCTCCTCTGTTATGGCGGAGGAGCATCGCCCCGCCTGCTGTGAGTGCAGCTGGTACACACATTAATAAAATTGTAATAAATACCATTTTATTAATGAGTCCCAGGCTCGTGCTCTTACAGCACAGAGACAGGGGGCAGGGATGAATAGTGCAATTACTTCAGCCCCTGCCAGTGCGCATGTCAGATTCGCCGGCTGTCTTGAGCCGGCCAATCTGACAAACGCACTTCAGAGCTAGCAATCCTAGGGTTGAGAAACAGTGAAGGGATTGCAACCGCAGGGCCCCAGCCTCGAAATGAGCTCTGGGTTAGCCTGCTCCAACCAATCCGGAAGCTGTGCTGCAACTCCAGGATTGGTTGGTTTCGCATTGTGGAAGGGAGGAAGTCCTTCCCTTTCTGCCTGAGTCAGCGCCAAGGAGAGCACCAGGATGAAGAAAACCGCATCCAGAGCCTGCGTGCCATCAAGTCCAATATATATCTTGAGTGTTTTGGTCATCGCACACCACCATATTGTTATATTGACGGCTGCCGCTGGTTAAACTCAAAAAGCCATGTGATTCCCCACCAACTAGGTGCTGTTTATCGCACACAATAAATAAGTGTCCCATGGGAACGTTATTTATCACATGTGATAAATAACACCTAAACTCGTAATCACGACCTTAGTTGCAAATGCTGTTTCCCGTCTGTGGCAGTCCTATGATTTTATCCTACTCATTTGTATAGTGCTTTATGCTATTTTTTGTTATCTCAATGGTATGTGGGGACAAGAGAGTTAAAAAGAGGGAACATGGATTTAGCCTTGTGGATGGTATGACCCCTCTTCAGAGCGTCGGTATCCATACACATGAATAGGGTTTTATGGAAAGCTGGTCCTTGGTGTTTAACAAACAGGTAACAGGAAAGAGCAGGATAAAGTCATGAGGAGCAAGTAGATTTCGGGCTGAGGGTGACAGGGAGACGAAACAGGATGAACGAGAGATAGAAATAATGGTGCTATGGAAGGGACTGTCCGCCCTCTCCACTCTACACTGGGGGCCTCTGATGGACCCTCTCTTGTGAGCTCACAGTTAAAAAATGAGTTGGAGGGAGGGATAAACTTTGGGGCATATTAAAGACGGCCAGCAATAATTATCGCTGGCAGTGCTTAGTGATAATTAGATTATCACAGTCTATCTCTGCTTTTTATTGCCCTGGTAGCGTGTAATTAACAACGCGTTACTGCAGGTCAATAGAATTTTCCAGAGATAGCTAGGTTATCTCCCTTTTGCAGAAAACATTGCTAGTGCTGGTTTACCAGCGATGTTCTTTGCAAAAGGAAGATAACCTTGCTGATACGACCCACAGGGTCGTATCAGCACAATTCACCCCTATGTTGGGGGTGGCTAAGTCAAGAATTTAGAAGACGTTACTTTTTGGAGAAAACAGCAGTTTTCTCCAAAAACTAACGTCTGCTAAAATGCTAGGGCATCCTTGCTGATAGAGCGAAGCCGCGCTATTGATGTCCTGAAATGTAGTGTATGTCAGGAACGCTCACTTTGCATCTTATTAGAGATGCAGAGGTAGGCGTAGTGCAAATGGGTGCTAACATGAGAATATGCATGTTTGCACCCTCTCGCTGGTAGGGCAATGGTTTTATCTCCGCTCTTCTGGCTTTTTAAGCCAAAAAAGCGGAGATAAAGCCCTTGCTGATATGCCCCGCATTGCGGCGATTACAGATGCCACCAGAATAGCTTTGTTAGCTCTTCAACAATGCTTTATGAGAGTGGGACTAGGAGGTGAGCAGCAGGGCCAGTGCCTCAAGTGGAAAATACAAGCTCAGGTATTTACTGACCAGAAGTAGCCCACTCTACTTCTGAAAATCACATAAGGCTGAGATTACATTTGCCAGGTCCATCTACTGTGCCCAGTTATTTGTCTTCCGTTAGTGTGTACATCGTAGTATGGTCTGTTCACCATAGTGTGATTATATAAGGCTGTCCAAAAGCTTTCTAGATTCTGTCCTGATTTTGCAAAACCACTCATGTTAGTACACCTTTCGATTAGTTTGTTACTTCTGCAAAAACCTGGGCTGCTACACAGCATTCCCCCAATATTAATTCACAATTCTTTCGCCTTGCTCCAGCATTGCAAGGAAAGATGCTCACTATGCCATCTCTGTGCAGAGTGTGTAAAAAGTCCACAGGCGTAAGTAGTAGGAGACTTGAACATCATTCACATTTGCCAATTACCTGGTATTGTCACCTAATAGCCCTTTCTCTCAGTGTTCGTGGTACCGAGTCACCGTTTCTGTGCTTTGCAGTGTACATCATTTCCAGTGGCGGCTGGTGACATTTGAAAGTGGCGGGGCGTAAAAAGATAATCACACTGCACCGTAGCGAGCGAGCGTAGCCTGAACCCCCTAGAGGTGGATTTAAAGACAGAGTGACAGACTTTGAAGTATTTTATTTCATTAGTTAACTTTCAAAACTGCCTGAACATCATGAGGCTTTTGAGCAAAAATATAACAGAAATTATACAGTAAAATGCACCGTTCGGAAAAATGTTTTGTTACAGTGGAGGGAGATTCCACACCAAGCTACTAAGAGCGGGGCAGGCTCTCTAGCTTCACTCACTAGCTCAGTGCAACGTAAACATATGTTTGCCATCATGCCATGGACATTACCAATACCATGCGGTAACACCCTGCCAGTGCCACGCAGTTACGAGTTAATACCCTCGGAATGGAGCTGACTGTCCTGGCCTGGTTTTACTGGGCAGGCTTCAATTTGGTATTTGGTGTTCCTTCAGGGCCGAGTCTGATGTGCGGCACGTACAGGGGGGTGTCGGAGAGGTGTGTGTGGGGGGAGGAGGGGGTGGAAAGGTGCAGGAGGGAAAGGGAATAGAAAAAAAGTGTCCTGGTGGGGGAAAACTTTCAGCGCTGCTCCTGCCATAGGCGAGGGGGTCGGGGAGAAGCGTGGATGAAATATATCCATGCAAGGGGTGAAAAGTTTGCTGCCCTGACAAAGGGTGGACGGACCCCATATTTCTGGTTATGCTGAAAAAATAAATGCTTGCGTGACGTGACAAAGATCAGAGTTTGAAGCGAGATGGAGCTGACGATGGATCTGCATGCAGGCTGTGGCCTGGTCCAAGAGCACTGGGAGACTGTGTAAGCCAAGAAGGGAACAAGCTCTCTGAGTTGTATTGGCGGAAATCAGCGTGGATGCATGTGCAATGAAATTGACACTACGGTGGCCGCCTTTGACCTTGGAGGAACATTAATACCACAACATTAAATTACGAGTTCCCCGTTTTAATATATGCAGCGAAAATGGTGCTGTCGTCTCGGAGCTACAAGTTAGAAACTTACACCGATCATTTAGCAGAATAAGCAGCGCCAGTGATCCGGGGCCCTGCACTTACCTTAGGTTCCGCTTCCCGCCTTCAGGTCCTGACTCCCGCAGCGCCGTCGTCCTGTTTGAAATTCCGTGGTGTTGACTCGTCGTGACGCAGCAGGAAGGCTGCAGGCAGCCTCCCCTCCCCTCCACCACAGCACAGCGCTGTGATAGGTTCGGCCGGCTGCCCCCTACTGACGTCATTTCTCTCTGTATGCTGCAGCACAGCAGCATACAGAGAGCAGGGAGAGTGGGAGGGGTTACGCGAGGGCAGGGGGGAGCGGCTTGCCTACTGTGTAAATACAGTCTGTTTGGGTAGCCTCTCAGGCAGCCCAAACAGACAGTATTACGAACAGTGGGCAAGCCGCTCCCCCCTGCCCTCGCGTAACACCTCCCACACAGGAACTTCTGTTTTCTCGTCATGCGGAGAAGGCAAGGCAGAAACAAATGGTAGTTATTATCACTGGTAATAACTACCTTTGTTTGCCTTCTCGCACGGCGAGAAAACAGGGGGGGCGGCGCCCAAACGCCCCAATGGACCAGCCGCCACTGATCATTTCTTTTTGAGCTCAATTGCCGTGCCTCGCATCTTTCTTTACAGATGTAAAACTAAATCTATATGTAGTTTAGAAAAAAGCTGAAAACCCTTCTGTTCGATAAGGATTAGTTCCGGACTTAGGGGCATATTATCAAGATAGGGCCTTACATTATCGCCGCTTTTATCGGCAGGAAACTGACGATATAGCAGCAATAATGGGCTTGATAATATGCTCTATGAATTCCAATCGAAGCCCGTGTTACATGTCTTCACATCTAACATGGGCTTTGATTGGAATTCAATTCATAGAGCATATTATCAAGCCCATTATCGCCGCTTTATCGGCAGTTTCCTGCCGATAAAAGCGGCGATAATGTATGGCTCTTTCTTGATAATATGCCCCTTAGTGTCATTTAAAACACTACCTCACCCTCACTATGGATCTCGCTCTCCCAGCGCCCTGATATCCTTTTGGATGAATGTTGCGCTTTATAAATAAAAAAATTAATAAATGTGGGTTGCACTTCCGGTCAATGCTCTGCACAATCATATAAAAACCTGGGATATTTAATGTTAGCCTGAATTGTCGGTTT
Source organism: Lissotriton vulgaris (assembly GCF_964263255.1). Classification (NCBI taxonomy): domain Eukaryota; kingdom Metazoa; phylum Chordata; class Amphibia; order Caudata; family Salamandridae; genus Lissotriton; species Lissotriton vulgaris. The sequence continues at coordinate 161,498,868 of NC_141690.1, forward strand.
TCATCTAGTTCCATTCAGTAGACATTCACCATTCTGTGCTTTATAGAGTCTGATAAAAACACTTGCAACAGGAATAACCCTTACCCCTAGAGAGCTTTCTCCTGCACTAACACCAGTCCCGTGAATAGCGAAAGGAAGAGCTTGCTGATAAATGATGTATGAAAATAACAATAACTAGAAGAATGTGCTCAAAATGCACCATTCTCCAACAGTATTCCAAACATTCCCCTGGGGGGTGAAAAAGAACTCCAAATAGCTTTTTAAAATTGGTTTCACATTCCTATTATTGTGAGAACAATGCAATTGGCCAAGTATTCCTGGAATGCACCATTTACAAATCACTGTTTCAGAGCATGGGCATATACATAAAATGCAATATTTGTCATTCATTCCACTAAGCTTCAGTGAGGTACAACCCTTAAAATCATGTAAAGGTTGCAAAGTTAAGTTACCCGGAGTTCAATGTTACATGTTCGGTCTTCTTTAAAATGCAATTTTCATAATGTAATTTAGCAAGCGCTGCCAAAGACAACAGATCTTGCTTAAAACTGGAAGTGCCTGAATATTTCCATCTATGCTGCCTTCATCCGTCCATGCACTCTGCCTCTCCTCATCCTATCATTTCGTCTCTTCTCTTTGCATTCTTGCATCTATCTACTAATTAACTTAATCTTGCATCCACTCTCCTAGTCACAATAAAAACACACACAAAATTTCCCCCAAAAAGTGCCCTACTTTAACTAGTTCTGCATGGTATGGAAGGCATCGGGGTGATCCGTCAAGCAGGGGCCAAGAAAAATGGGGGTCCCAAAATGCTTTTTTTCCATGCAATGTCTATGGGGATCTTGCAGTATTTAGACATGGCTCCAGCCCAAACCACTGAACGAAATGACTCCAAATGTGGCCGAAAAATAGATCTTGGTCCAGAAATATCTCTTTTTGTAATTTTGAGTAAGTCTGCTTAGTAGTTTGGAAGTTATTAGAGAAAGAAATTCATAGATCTCTAGGGACGCGGATCCTCTGCGGATCAGCTGCAGATTCGTGGGTATCCTCCAAAGCTCCTACCATGCACGGCCGAAGGCTGGGCGGCGAAACCCCACTGCCCATGGCCAAAGGCTGTGCGCAGCGTGGTTGTATTAAAGCACGGTAATTGTATATTACCTTAGGTTAAAAAAGCCATAGAAATTCACTGAAAAAACGAAGGTTATAGGGACGTTATAGTTAGGTTGATATTTTACCCATACAAAACCATAGAAATTCGGCAGTTAGTTATACTTATATTTATTTGAAGAAACTATAACTCGTTTTAGTTTCTTAACATAAATATAACTATAAGTGTAAGTATAATTGCCCAATTTCTATGGTTTTGTGTGGGTAAAACGTCAACCTAACTATAACTTCCCTGTAAGTATTGTTTTTTTTCAGTGAATATATATAAGATCATGGTCTGCGAAAAGGCACTTTCAATTATCAGCCAGAACATTTAGCTTTACTGCTACTTTGTGAAGTGTGTGAGAGTGCCTCTAGTCTGAAGATGATCGATCAGATATTGAGGGGCACCGGCCTATAAGCTGTTGGCGTAGTCTAGGTGAGATGTGATGAGGGCCTGAGTGATCGTTCTGCGGGCGTCCAAGGGAAGGTAAGGAAAGATCTTTTTAATCATGCGCAGCTTCGCGAAGCAGGCAGATGTGACCTTGTTGATTTGCGCTTTGCAAGAGAGTGAGTCATCGAATTGAAAGCCCAGGTTACCTGCTGATTGGACAGGGGTGGGCGCAGGGTTAATTACTGTGGGCCACCACAGGCTGGGGGATATTGGAGTTTTCTGGTTAAAAAACAGGACTTCTGTCTTGTCAGCATTAAGTCTAAGGTGGTTGTTGGTCATCCAGGCACAGATGTTGTCCAGACATTGGCGGAAGTTGGCAAAGGTGGAGTCTGAGTGGTCTCTAAAAGAGAATATCAGCTGAGTATCATCAGCGTAAGAGACCACTCTGACTCCACAAGACTCCACCACTGCGGCCAAGGGTGCGAGATAAACGTTAAAAAACAGAGGGCTCAGGGCAGAGCCCTGCAGGACACCACACAGCAGGGGTTTGCCCTCTGATTTGAAAGGCTTGAGCGCCACCTTCTGAGTTCTGCCAGTGAGGAAGGACTCAATCCAGGCGAGAGCGGAGCCACCGATTCCGACCTGCTTTAGACGGTTTAGTAGGATTTTATGTGAGACCGTATCAAAAGCGGCGGATAGGTCGAGGAGGACCAGCATGGCCTCCTCGCCCCTATCCACACACTCACAGATAGTCTCAGCCACTTCCAAGAGAGCAGTCTCAGTGCTGAAACCTGCTCTGAAGCCGGATTGGGAGTCATGTAGTAAAGAGTTATTTTCTAGATATTCTGTTAGTTGCAGCTGCACGGCCTTTTCCAGCATTTTTGCAGGTTTGGGGAGGAGGGAGATGGGGCGATAATTGGAAAATTTTGTAGGATCGGCATCAGGCTTTTTCAGAATGGGGACCAGCAGAGCTTCCTTCCACATAGTTGGAAAGATGCCATGATGGAGGGAGGCATTCCAGATAGAAAGAAAAGGGCTAGCCAGTGAGTGGGCTAGGTCACCCATGGTCTTGGCAGGGATTGAGTCGGAAGGAGAACCAGATCTGCACTGGGTGAATAACCTGAGTGCGGTCTCAAGAGTCAGCTCGTTATAGGACTGCAAGGAGGCGGATTCCGGGGCCATCACCGGGGGGACCAGGGGAGATACCTCAGTAGGAAATGAGGTTCTAATTTTATCAATTTTTTCAAGGAAATAGTCCGACAGTCCATCGCATAGTGCCTGGCTAGAGGGGTTCTGCGCGGCCCTGGCGGGGGGATTTACAAATTCTTTGACAATATTAAAAAGGGTTTTAGAGGAGTTCTTAGCGTTGGAGATTTGTAATGAGAAGTAGTCTCTCATGGTAGCTTTTTTTTGTTTAAGAAATTTTTTCAGAGCGATTTTGTAAATTGCTTTGGATTCAGGGTCATAGTTCTGCCGCCACTTGCGTTCAAGTAGTTTGCAGCGGCTTTTTTCCTCACGGAGGGTTGGAGAGAACCAAGGGGCAGAGGGGCGTGTTCTAGCAGAGGTGATGGGTTTGAGAGGGGCGATGGAATCGATGGCAAGGAGCAAAGCAGAATTGAGCCTAGACACATTTTCATCAATGTCACTAGACAGAGGGTCCGGCTGCTAGTTGAATAAGGGGTCTAAGGTAGCACAGGTAACTTTATGCCACTTTCTTCCCAGCTCTTTCCTGAGGACAGTAGGGGTGGGTCTCGAACTTAGCTCTAGGTTAAAAGGGACAAGATGATGATCAGACCAGGTAAGAGGGAGGGAAGGAAAGACTGTGATATTTGAGAAATTAGCAAAGATTAGGTCAAGTGTATGCCCAGCTGTGTGTGTAGGGCCCTTGACTAACTGAAGCAAGTTCAGGCTCTGCATCGTTTCTAGCAAGTTGTTAGCTTTCGAGCAGAGAGAGTTGTCCACGTGGAGGTTAAAATCTCCTAGCACCAGAAAATGTTGGTGCTTGAGGGAGAGATCAGCCATCAGGTGGGTAAATGCCGTTAGAGAAAGAGTTGAGGCAGTAGGAGGGTTATAGACTAGTGTACCCGCCAATACTACTGCGGCGGAATGATTGAAGTACATAGCTTCAATCATCCCGATATTCGTCAGTTTGGTGATAGACAGATTGAGGTGGGATTTTAGGATAATGGCAAGACCACCTCCTAATTTGTCCCCTTCACGATTGATGCCCTTTAAGAGGTAACCCGGAGGGGTAGCAAGGTGGATATCGGGGGTAGAGGTATCTCTAAACCAGGACTCGGTAAGGAACAGGATATCCCAGGCGTCCGAAATTATTGACGTCCAGATCTCGTTGGAATGGCGGGGCAAGGAGCGGCAGTTAATCAGACCTGCTTTCAGCGTCAAAGGGTAGGACGGGCGTTTTGGCAGGCTGAGGCAGGGAGAGGGGCGAAGGTTCCAAGGCGGGAGCATAAAATTACATTGAAGGCAGTGGAAAGGGGCATCCTCCAAGTGACCGGGACTACAACGTGTAGTGGACGGGCAAGTTGTGGGTTTTAGAAGGAGGAGCTGGGATCTGGTCCAGCACGTGCGACCAGAAACAGCCCAACAGCCGGGGGGACTGGCCCTAGGCACGGGCCAGGCGCGGACGGGCGCAGACGGGATTGTCTTAGGCGCTCCCGCTGCTCTCGTCCGCTGCGCTTGCGTGGGAAGCACATTTATAGAGAGAGGGGGTGGGCGTGGCCGGACGGGTGGGCGTGGCCTGATGGGTGGGTGTGGCCTCGCGTTTCAGCAGCGATGGCGGCCGTGTGTTCTTTCCCACTGAGCAGCGCTAAGATCCGCTGTTTGCGGGGTGCCTGCTTGGGTACAGTCTTTGCTGCAATCTACACAAAAACACACTTTTTTACGTCTATGGCGGTAATACCAGACATCCTGAAACAGTTTCAGAATGAATACGGGGCAGAGCCTGCTTTAAATCTGGGTATGAAATTACATAAAGATTTCAAACAGTTCTCAGCTATAATATTATCTAATATTAAAGGTGAAGCAGCATCTATGGCGATCCGCCAAAAACTAAAAGAACTTGATGTAACTGAGCAACCATATGAACTGGCCAGAATAATAGAAAAATCCTATGAAGAACTAGGTAGAGATAGTTTGGGTGGGAAACCAGTTAAGCCCCAACTAACAGAAAGTCCTGAAAAGATCTTTATTAAAAACACTCTCACTACTCCTAAAAAGTGGGAAAATACTAAATAAATTCCTAAAGAGAAGCGTTCTCAATCCAGAGGTAGGTCTCTTCAAAAGGAGCCCTCTGAAAAGAGGTATAACCTCAGGAACAGGGATAATTTGAGAAAACCTGATAGATATCAAGATACTGATACACATTCCTCTCGTACCTTTCAGACTTCCTCACAGAAATCGGAAAGAAGAGGACGGTCAGAACACAAGGAAGAACGTGTGAAGTCTAAGGACGATCAACACGTTTAAAGAAATAAGAAAACCCAATTCACCAAAAAGAAGGTAGCAGGTCTAAAAATCAGACATGCGTGGATCTTGAGGCCACAACTGAAGAACGGGGAGTGGGCTCAGACAATGCTTGACAGTGCAGCAGAAGTTACCATAACTCGCAAGATCCTGGAGGATCATCTGGAGACAGTGAACTTGAATGAGTTGAAACTGCAGATACCAGGGTTAGTGTACCCCATAAGTTATATGAAGTAACGCTCCGGATGGAGGGGGACATACCTAGGAAAATAGGAGCACTCTTTTGGGATAAGCTCTCTAAGGGTTATGACAATCTTCTAGCTGAAAAAGACTGGCCACCTAAATTTAACAGGGAGTGCACAACATGGCGAAGACATCATTATGCCAGCCTTCTCCAATCATATTCCAATTCACTTAAAATACACCTATGCCAGAAAATGGGCTGTAGCCCAGGTTCCAGCATTATATAAAAATCATGTAGTATGGGATGAGGACTCTCCTCACCATAAAATCCATTTAAAAAATCAACCAACTGCTCAGAAGCAGTAACCAGTTAAGCAGGAAGCTAAAAAACAGGTCAGAGAGAGCTTATATCAACTTGAATACCAAGGGGTGATTGAAACATGCACCTCGATCATGAACAATCCTTTGTTTCCTGTATCCAAAACAGACAATACATATCGTCTAGTTTTGGACTACAGACATTTAAACTCTTGTTGCAAAACCTTTGCAGTACAAAATGCACACAGTGCAGCACTAATGAATAACATTGTACATAAAAAATATAACACCACATTAGATATTTCTAATGGTTTCTTGTCTCAAAATATTGCACTTGAAAGCAGGCACTTGACCGCTTTCTCAATTATGGGGACATAAATCACTTCTGTCGTCTCCCCCAGGGATTCAAGAATAGTCCAGGGTTATTTACAGCCAGAGTAACAGAGGTACTACAAACGTATGATGATGAGGCATTATCTTATGTTGATGACATTTATCTAACAGACGATGACTTGGATAGGCACTTGAACAGAGTGAACACCATAATACTTGGCTTAGCATCTGAAGGGTATAAATTCAATTTTAAGAAATCGAGAATTGCCCACCTCAACATCCTTTTTCTGGGATACGAATTATCAAGCGAAGGCAAAAGCCTGGCAGCAAACTTTTTAGAAAAATGTGCGCTGCTCCAACCTCCAAAAACGCTGAAAAACTTACAGTCAATTCTAGGTTTCCTGAATTTTGGAAGAACTTACATTCTAAATTACGCAGAAAGTGTTAAACCTCTCTACGAATTAATTAAACCTGATTTTAAAACAACTAATTGGACTCACAAACACACAGACATTTTGCGTTCAGTGCAAACAGACATTTTAGCAACATCACATTTACAGACACGCGTAAACGTACGCAACCTTTTAATCAGAATAATCCCAGGAAGATGCGGATTCACATACTTAACCTTTAATGAAGGTGAAAAAGTACCAATTGCTTATAAATCACACTTGTACACACAAGCTGAAATGAAATTCACTTCTACAGAAAAAAATCTGACAGCGGTTCAAACTGCAGTAGCAAAAGAGAGAGCTCTCGCACAGGGTAAGCGTATAATGGTCGTTACTCCTGTACCTGCCTTAGAGGCAGTGACAAAAGCAAGCATTCTGAATGCAAAGGCTTTACATCCGAGATGGATACAATGGGTTAACTCTCTTGCTGCAACAGACGTTGAATACATTTTTTACCCTTATTTGAAAACACATGAATTTCTACAATACGAACAAGAATGTCCTCTTCCCACTGAAATTCTGCCTCTAGAACAGTATGAATGTCTAATTTATACAGACTGATCAGCACAACCCGCAATTGGGGGTAAGCAAGCTAATAGTGCTGCATGCGCGATTGTTAAAGGTTGCTGAGGCGATGGTAAATTCCGACCTATGGTCACAAAAACACAATCTCTCGGAGACTGTACAGCTCAGCGAGCTGAACTACAGGCTTTCAAGATGGCGCTTGAAAATACCGATCGCGAATTCCCCACACTAATAGGGCGCGATTCGTATTACTGCATGCAATCTTAAATGAATACTTGCAGAACTGGGTTCAAAACGGTTTCAAAGATGCAAAAGGTGGTACAATCAAGCATAGGTTACTTTGGGAACAAGTAGTTGAATTACAGAAAGAACTAGAAAAGACTCATGTGATTCATACACTGAGTCATCAGCGTGATGGTGTTCACGTTGCAGGGAATTCATTGGCTGATGAAGCCGTGAAGGCAGCTGTGCAAACGGCTTCCGTAGCTGCAATCACTCGTTCTAAAACAAAAATAGACAGTGAAATAATGCAAGCTGTCCCTGCTTCAATAAAAGACAGTGGTAAAACACTTCCAAAAGGCTTTCCACTCAAGTACTCCTCTATAACTGATGCAAATAATGTTCCTTTTGCTCGAATCCCTGGAGTGGGGGATAGAGTAATTCCAAACATGGAACACAGATTAGGACTAATTTTAGCAGCACATGAAGGGCTCGCCTCTGCACATGCAGGTGTTTCTGCCACAGTGTCATTATTAAAACAGAGATACTGGTGGCCATGCATGAGGAAACAAACCAGAAACTATGTTTTGGAAAGTGAAAACTGCCAAAAAATGAAGGTTTCAACAGTGAAAGGTCCTGCGCAGACACCCCTTTTAATTTCAGATAAACCAGTGGCATGCGTTTACCTGGACCACTGTGGTCCCTTACAGAGGGATGGTAACTATAAATATATCATGGTCGCAGTGGATTCATGCTCAAGATTCCTTTGGAAGTGGCCTCAGCACTCGGCTGACGCCCAAACTGTTAAAAAAGATTTGCGGGTCTTTATCGGCACGTATGCAATTGGCACACTGCATTCTGACCAGGGTCCTGCGTTTAGCTCTCAAGCTTACAAAGAGGCCATGGCCAGTCTGGGCGTTGCATTGCAGTACTCAAGTCCATTCCATCCTGACGGAAATACTGTAATGGAAAGAAAAAACCAGGACATAAAGTAATCTATACCAGCTAGGGTATTAGGCTCGGGTGACGGGTGGGTCAAACATCTAATAATCTGCCAAAAGATTCTTTGGGCAGAATCACTCCATATGAAATCCTTTTTGGTACTAGAATGCTTATCGAGGACCTCGATCGTCACACTTCAGTGGTAGAACAAAACCCCTTGATATCAAAGACCGTTTGGCTGTTTTGAAGGACTTAAATGAAACAAGAAGTAGTCTAAGCAACACATTGCAGAAGCCACCTGTCCCAGCAAGGCCTGTCTGGATTCCAAAGATTGGGGATCTAGTCGGAGAAAAGATTGCGGATAAGAAGGAATTTGGGCCTTCTTATAGAAAACCGGTACCTGTGCTAGCAATCCACGGATCAAGAACAGTGTTACTGCCAACCCTTGCTGGAAGAAAGGAGAACAAGTTTGTGTCCATCGATCTGGTAAAACCACATCATGTGGCCGATAATAAGTAGTAGGCCCAGTGGACTCCAAAGATGTAGCACACAACCAAATCTTGCTACTATCCAAGAGGTTCAAACTGAGAGACTCATCACCTTTGAAGAACATGCAGTAGGAAAAGAAGGACTATGCAACAAAGCCAGGAACTTGTGCCTCTTGAGACCCAAATAACAGTTCGTCAAGACATTCCTGTCTACAATGATATAGCATCTGACTATACTAATATGACAAGGGATCAAGTAGCTCCACCGATTTCAAGTAATCCTGATGCAATACCTACAATTGACAGAACTGCCTCTGGCTATTTCATGAACTTTGATACATTTTCTGAGGATCCCAGTGAGCCCGAAACAACGCCAGCAAATAAAACTTTTAAAGACCAAGTAACAGAACTTTTTCAGCAACTTGAGGAAACTTATCTTGTTTCACCATGGGTTGAATTTTGGCTTTTGCTAGGCATACTTTTTCTCCTACTTTGGCTAATCCTTGTATTATCTTTGGGAATGCTGATAAATGAAAGATATAGTAAAATGGCCACAGCAAGTAAGAACATCAACTTGCTCCTAAAGCCACACAAATCATCTCATCGTGAACAAAGAGACTTGACATCAGTGAACATCACAGCCGTTCCTATACCTGGTGGTATAGCATGGGACACAACTGATTATGAAATTTATGGACCTGCAGAGCTGTTGAAGATTCCACATCAATACAATGTTTCCTTAAGTGACTTTGTTTCACCCAGAACATTTTCTGATGATTGGGACTTTGAGACTGTTAATAATATGATGTCAGATTTAGAGATGTCTGCAAAATTTGCAAAACATGAATACTGAGAAGGTTCATCACATTATGAACAAATGTACTTCTATAATCACTATGGTCATCATTATTTGCACAAATCTTCAAACACTAGAAATGTTTATACTTTCAATCAATGGGAAAATTGTCCAACGCCATCGAAGGGTAGCTCAAAAACATTCTATGTAAAATGTCCATACTTTTCAGGTTTTAATGTCTCAAATCCAGAAACATTTTACTTTAGCAATGTTAATAAGACAGGAATAAAAAGTATGTTGACTAATACCAAGCAAGTTTATTCTGCGGCCTTATATGCTCAGCTGTCTACATTAGGCTTTGACTTTTGGAAAGACAACAGTGAGACAAAAACTGTCTGGGGCACAAAAGACTGGCAAGTACATGGAATATAAGCTTTATTTCGAGCCTGCTTTATCCCAGAACAAATAATGTTTTTGAATGACACTGTGCAACAGACATCCTTTCTTGGCCTGGCCAGGATAAAATATTTAAACAAACCGTCCATACCTATACCTACACCTGATAGTAAGAACACTACAGAGGGGGTGGTCGATGTAAAAACAATTTCACTTAAAAACCGAACTGATCCAGATTGGAACAATTTGTTAATCTGGCCCACAGACACAAACAACTGTCAGGATGGATTCCTGAACAAGACACAAGGGTTCACATTCTCTAGGCCAGACCCAAGATATGTCCAGAGACAACATCCAGGGATAGTAACAACATACAGTGTAGGAAAACTGTGCCTTGAGTGGCTGCAAAAATCTACACTTACAGAGTTAAAACAACACTTATCTTTACTTAAAGATGGCATTGGTTAAAGGGACTTCTTACAAGGTCCTGCAAAACAACGTTATAAACGTTTCATATATGCAGGTATACATGCCATTTATAATGAAGCTTGGAAAGTGACACAAGCAGAGACTGCAGAACAAATACAAGAAATTGATTGTATTAATTTAGAGAAAGCGCTCTCTGTAGTTGACAATGGGTTAACAACTCTGTAATCCAGAATGAATTCTTTGGACAGCATTGTATCCTCTGACATTGACAAATGGAACAGGACTTGCTCATGCTACAGCATGGACAGTCACAATTGCGTTCTATAATGCTTTTAGGCTGGACGTTACAAAATCTTTGTTCTGGATACGTGCCATGGCGTCTAATCAACACCACGTCATTGTTTTCTGTATTTAACCTTACAGATAAACAAATCACTCTGGCACAAAGAGGAGCAGACTACATGGTGCTGAGCATTGAAAAACTGGAAAGATTACCATTAACTGTTTCTGAGAAACAAGCAACGGAATGGATAATCCATGGGACAATCACTCTGCCTGTCACGATTTTCCACTTTCAATATTGTTTCGAACATATACCAGTAGACGTGTATGAAAGGTTGGGTAAGGAATACAAAAAGTCAACCTCGAAATTACCATACACACAAAAATGTTGGAGTGGGGGGAAAGAGGTATTTCTTAGTGGTACAAACTGCAAAAGCGCACTAAGTGATACACTTTTATGTCAGGGAATTAACTTACATGGAGCCTGCGATGGTTCGTTGACCAACTTATCCGGCCACCTGCAAGGTTCTCCGGCAGCGGTGATAGATCCAATTTTTAGGCAGCTTTCCAATGGTAGCTACATAATGTTGAATGATCACAGCTGTTGTGGTATGATACCAGGTATAGCCTATCTCGTAACTGTGTCGGACAGGGTCACTTGTTCTATGCAAGTATTGTTTCCTAAAGCTAAGACAGATGGGGAGTTGCCGTTATGGCCTTCACTGAACATCTCTTCTATTCAAATTGATACTTTAAGCAGAATGAAAGCCATTCTTTTACAGAAAACTGTGCGACTGACCTCGTCCAAAGAGACGTATGATCTGTAAGTCGCAAGGTCCTCTGCAGAAATACATGCCCTTTTATCCACAAACTGTCCAATAAATTTCGCAGAAATATTAGGACGTATCTTAAACATGTCTGATACCAGTGGTATTGTACATGTATTTAAGACAGTTTTTCTAGACTGTTAGCACCCTTTGAAGCAGTCCTAGGAATTTTTCCAAACTTCGTGCACTCTGTGTTCGGTGGTCTACCTCTCATTTTGGGACTCTTAGTTGGAATACTATTCTTGTTCCTTCTGCTCCGATATGGCAAGTCCAGTCACCAGCGACGCCCAGATTACCATAGAGAACACTCTCCTGGCAAGGAAGTGTTGTGAGCGCATGATACAGATTCTTGGCTTGGCTCATTTGAGAGATCTGAATACCACGTGGTTCCTATCATTCAGACCAATCTGGCAAGATTGCATCTTACCTGTTCTCTGATGCCTGCTATGTGGAGAAGAATGCGTGTTGGACATCTGTCTAACACTTCCATCAGCACTGCCAATGGTTGTTTATACTTTGCTTGGTTCGGTAACGGCTCATGCATTGTGTTGTCCCCAGCGACTGCCAATCCTGATCACGGCATTTATTGAGGTCTCACAGACGCAATCTGCTGACGGTGAGATACGTGGATCAACAGGCACACAGGTGCAATCACCATCTACTGCGAACATTGCTAGCGCGGCTGACGGAAATGCTTCACATTTTTGTGCAATTGATTTAGTTAATGAAGTAGTCCAACTTTGACCTACTGTGGTAGACGATTTCTTTGCCAGCTTAGAAGATTTAATGTTTTCTCCTAACAATGAGAATGACTTTTGAAGTAAGCACACAGCGTTCTATGGGACTCTGTATTCGACCTTCATTTTTCTAAACAACAAACCTTCAACTTCAGAACTCTATTTTTTCTACGATAAGACTTTTTTTCAGAATTAGATTTTTTTTGGGCACAAAGTAATCTGCTTAAAGTAGAACTATTCTTAGAGAACAAGAAGTCTTTGACACACTTCCAAAATGACAATATTTGATCTTGTCCACAACTGAAAACAATATATATATTCTGTCATGGAATGATCTCGACTTTTTTTCTGTGTTTAAGAGCCATTTCATAAATGTTATTTCATGACTCATTCTGATAGTATTTACAATGGCATACTATATGCTTTGAATGACAACATTGCTTTTAAAATGCGTACAGCGCAAAATGCTCATTTTCGTGTGCAACCATTTCGAATGCATTTTATGTATTTTGGGTGGGATTGTAAACACATGCTTTATATATGTTTTAAATGCTTAGTATTTATTAATGTCGAACATAATAAAGTGGAGTGGGTGTTGTATAGCGGTTTAGGACCCCAGTGACATTTTCCAGATTAATGCCCTTATATAGGTATAATTCACATTGCCCTTATATAGGCATAGAAATCATAACCATATTTAGACATAGCCCATGCAGTCCAAATACAGGCATGGATACTTCCACTAGTTTTAAAAAGCCACAACGATTTCTTGGAAAACTCGGCTTCAACAGTCAGGGACATCCCCTTTCTTAAACTTTATTGCACCCATCGCTTACATTTCCGCATGAATCGCACTAACTTTATTGCACCCATCGCTTACATTTTCGCATGTATTGTTTGGAAGCCGTCATACTCATATCACGTGACGCTCGTCACACGCGAGAACCTGCACGCCGATTGGTTTAACTTCACCATCGGTTTCCACTCTGTTTGTTCGTCGACCTCGTAAGGAGCGTTCACTGGATTTGGATGTAAGTGCACAACTGGCAAGGTCGTTCTTTTACTTTACTAATGTGTGGTGACTATTGCTTATTTCCTTTTCTTCAGTCGCATAACGCCTTGAATTTTTTGGTGGTTCATGACGCTCACACTTTCGATGTATTATTATTTCGAGTCACTGGGTGTAAGCCGTTTCACTTCAATAGTTTGCAGAATACCACTTTTCCTTTTGCGCACATTGTACATAGATGCATCATCACTACCTGTTCGTTGCTCTATAAACACAGATAGCGCTGTATCATTTCTGAGAGTGAGTATTGATTTTGGTCCTGTATTATTCTTCCATAGACCCCTGACGAAGGGTCCTTACTTTGACCCGAAATACATTGGGTATTTTGAAGCATTTGCGGATTTGAGATGAAGAAATCTATTGATCATCATACAAATGAAACTTGAATCATGAAAATAAAACGTGATTGAAAATCATTCGAACTTATACATTTGTTTCGTAATTACATTAATGAACTGTTGAGAAACCCTCCAGGTTTCAAGTATATTGAGCGCACATCCCTGTGAGAATTGATTATTCCCACTCCACGTCCACACATTTGAAGGCGCGGCTGGACTACGTGCGTTGGAAGTAGCGCCGACCTGAATGTTGTTCAAAACATTTGAACATTTAAATCAGAAAAATTCTAGTGCACGGGGATAATACTGATCTCTCAGTTTTCAAAGAACAACCATTCCCTTGGGGTTCTTTGATGACATTATTGTGTCCAACTTTACGTCAAACCAGGCACCTTCAAGGTATAAATATGCATACACTTGCCCTAGCAAACACACTGTGGTTTGGAGCAGCTCGACTATCTACTCGCCCGACGCAGCTCGCTACAGCAAGTGCCGAAGGAAGCCGACCCTCCAGCTAACACACTGACAGAGAGGCTGTCTTTCTCTCACTGGGAATTCAGCTTCAGTGTTTCCAAGCTCCCCTTGCGGGGTGTTGGGAAATCGAGTCCGAGACAGAGATACCAGACCTCCTTCATTCTAACTAAGGTATGGAGCTGATTAGACCCTAAGAGAAATCTTGGATATATTCTTGGCACAGAAACTAAAACTATATTACACCATACTTACTTCTTCCCGCATACTAGACTTAGGTTAGGTACATTTGGGTAGGCGTATTTTAGAAGCACCAGTTGAGTACTTTTAGTCATTGTTATTTATGTTTGTATTTTATGGCTTAGAAACCATACCTTGCTTTTACAGTATTATTTTATAATACTCTTCTTACTGTATGCATTATACTTTGCAACCAGTATTACCATTGTAGCAGTTCATTTCCTCTGCATGAGAAAGAAGACTGTTCAATAAATCCTTTTATTGAAAACGCCTGTCTCTCTATTTCTCTGCACTTCTGATGAAACGAAGCATGCACAGTTGACTGAGCAAAATATCTATCTATTGTTTCCACAACTCTGAAGATACGTTTTTATTCTTCGGGAAACAAAGTTGTCATGTTTATGCAGTTGTCAGAAACGAATCCCTTCTTGTTTATTTGAGAAAGTTTCTAGTTACCTCTGAGCTAGCTGGCACTCACAATTAAGTTTAATATATTCGATAGAGACCCAGTCGACCTAAGTCCTACGTCAATTCTATAGGATATATTATTCCAATGCGCAGAGCCTATTGGGAATATATAGAACTACACCACAGTTTGTTCAAACAAAATATGAATCCGAAAGATTTCAACCGGAGAGGATGAGGTAGGGCTAGAGCGGCCAACTTTGGAACTGGGGAACCTGGGGAGTCTCGGCGTCCCCTCAACATTGTGTGATTCTGGGCAAATCACTTCATTCCCTGTGCCTTAAGAAATGAATGCGACCTTGTGGAATGTAGCTGGTGCTTATGTGAAAGCGCTCTCAAACCTTCTGGACGTGTTTGCACTATATAAAACTGGAAAACATTTATAATCTCTTTGAGAGACCTCTATTTTTTTCAAGTGAACCAAAATGTTAGTTTGGGCTCATATATGGTTTATTTTCATCAAAGGAGAACTCCAGCCTCATGGGTTTTTGTATTGGTAAATTAGGCACAAAATTGAGCCATATTTTGATCGATGTGTACTTACATAGATGCCACGTGGAGCGACATTTGAACGAGGGGTAGGATATTTTTTTTCGATCTGTGGAAAGCAGATGCAAAACCTCTTGCAATTTGAACGGTTTTCTCTGGTTTCTTATGTGTGTGCCCCACATTTTAAACAAGCATTGGCAATACCAGTAGGCCTCCCCAATGGGAGACCTATTTGCTTTGCCATTGGGGTGGGGACGCTATCGAGTGCACTGAATGCATGTACATACCATCCGTACTGAGGCACTAGACATTTTTAAATTTCCAATCTAACATGGTGGGTAGCTATGTTGGATAAAGTAATATGAAAAGTAAACAAAAATGTACACAAATGTAAATAAATGAAGTGAACAGCCCAGCAGCAGTTTGCATCTTTCCAGCCCACATTAAAAAAAGAGAAAAAAAGAAAAACGAGAAGCCAGAAAATGGTGACTGAAAAGTCAAGTTAATGTTTCTTTTACAATTAATAAACACCTCAACAATAAAAATTCAGGAAAAAACGTACAAACGCATTTTCTTTTAAAATCATGCACCTCAGTCTACATACCATATCCCTAATCATTCTCCTGTTAAATTGGTGTGGCTCATTTGCTACTCATGTTGTTCTTGTTTGTGTGATCCTTGGATTTTTCACAATACCTTCAACTTCAGTGATGTAACATTAATGTCAGCACCCCCACTCTGAAAACTGTTCGAGCGTCACTGGAAGCAGCAGGGTTGGGGCTTGGAGCTGGACAGGACTGCTCAGAGCTGTGAGCTTGTTTTGCAAAAATATATGAAATCTGAAAGGCCCAAGCACCAACCCGGCCTGTCATCCTTCAGAGGGCAATAAAAGGAAGCGCTATTTAAGCTGCTAATATCATACATTTGAATGGCTACCAAGCCCTAGGATTGCCTGCAAAGGCTGCACAAAAACCTATTAACGTAACCTACAACTGTCAGCTAGGCAGTAAAAAACAGTTGTCCTCCTCCTACGACTAGATATCATTATTCGTACACACACATTAAGACTGTCTGTGGTGCCTACACTCTGCCTAAGACTCATTCTCCACTTGCACGCTCTTTTCCAACAGGTCACAAGCTTCAAGCTGGCTGCTTCATAAGCCAATAACAAGGAGTCCCATTTAGGTTGCCAATAGGAGACATTTGTAGCGCTACCAAACCCTAGAAATAATGGCGATGGTGGCATTTTTTGTGTACACACATTGAGAACACCCCGTGGTGGCTGCACCTTCTTTCAGACTCCTTTTCCAGCAGTACGTTCCATGCAGGGCTCTCAAGCTGTTTTCAAGCTGATCAGGAGGACCAACCCGTATTTCATCCTTCCTGGGCCGATCCAATAGGAGTTCCATTTAGGTTGCAAATGGCAACCCCGACAGTGGCAAGCGACAATGGCAAAAATACACTGGTGCAGGCAACAATTCCAACAAACTTTGAGGATAGAGGCTAGTGGCAAGGGCAACGAGAAGATTTTAGTTACAATATACACATTAAGCAACGAGAATAAACACAATAAGAGCAAGCAGAAAAGCAATGTACCTGTCATCAGCAATCATGCAAATAAAAAATACAACATGCTTTTGCAATAAAACATTGGGTTTATGGCCAACGGGGGTATTGGGTAAACAAAAATGAGGCAGGGGAGGAGGAAGGGAGTATCTAATAGGGAGTGGGCGGTGGGTGGTGGGGTTTGTGGGGAGGGGTGTAGAAAAAAAGAGAGGATGTGGCATCAAAGCTGCCGCCTTTGGAACAGGGGAACCGTGCTCAAGTCTCAGTATCCACTCAACACCCAGTGATTCTGGCCAACTCACTTGCCTACAAAAAATGAATGTGTCCTTGTGTATTCAAAAAAAAGAATGTGTCCTTGTGTATTCAAAAAAAAGAATGTGTCCTTGTGTATTCAAAAAAATGAATGTGTCCTTCATATAACGAGTGCATCCTGCATAAAAGCAAATATTTCAACTAAGGCTTTAATGAAGGTTATAGGCAGCATTTGCACGGTATATGACGAGATAAGCACTGCAGATGGAATTATCTTGTGGGCTCGTAGTAAAGACAATTGACTTATGGGTATTACTTTCAGCTGAGTTATATATTCTGTTAAAACATGTTCGCCAGGAGCCACTGTGGTTTAGGAAGGACAGGTTTCTGAGCACCTACTAAAAGGGGATCCCACTGTCACGCATCAGAGCATACCTTTCGCCGCCACTCCTGCTGCCTTCTCCCCTGTGTGCTGTTGCTGCTTCTTGGGCTTCCGCCCTCAGGCTTGCCCCCTCGCCGCTTCCCCCGTGTTTGTTTTCCCGCCATTGCTGCTTCTTGGGCCTCTGCCCTCAGGGTTGCCCCCTCGCCGCTTCCCCGTGACTGTTTTCCCGCCCTTGTCCCCCCCGCTCCCCGCCGCTGCTCCTCTGCGGCCCGCACCCTTCCTTCTTCCCGTTCCCCATTCGCCACCCCGCTCCCGCCTCCCAGCTGCTCCTCCCTCCCACTTGGCCAGATAGGGCGGGGACCGCGCGGCAATGAGCTGTGACCCTTGACCCGGTCACTCCACTCACTACACGGCCCCAGTGTGCCCTGGTCACCGCTGCTGCCTCTATTCGCCCCCACTCCTGCTGCCTTCTCCCCTGTGTGCTGTTGCTGCTTCTTGGGCTTCCGCCCTCAGGCTTGCCCCCTCGCCGCTTCCCCCGTGTTTGTTTTCCCACCATTGCTGCTTCTTGGGCCTCTGCCCTCAGGCTTGCCCCCTCGCCGCTTCCCCCGTGACTGTTTTCCCACCCTTGTCCCCCCCCGCTCCCCTCCGCTGCTCCCCTGCGGCTCGCCCCCTTCCTTCTTCCCGTTCCACATTCACCACCCCGCTCCCGCCTCCCAGCTGCTCCTCCCTCCTACTTCACCATATATGGCGGGGACCACGCGTAAGGCACAGAGGCCACGCGCAGAGGCCACGCGCAGAGGGCGCGCCGATTGCGGCTGGACCACGCCCACGGCCAGAACCCCTGGACCTCGCCGGAGCCAGCCAACCCGACGGAGATACAACGCTGCTACCCTCCACACACTCAACACCGGCCGACAGCCAGCCTGCTACCAAGCCACCCCGAAACGCACCCACGGAGCCTTCACCTGCCATGCCTGCAACTTCACCTGCACTCGGTCCTGCACCGCGCAAGCCAGAACAACCGCCAACAACACCCACCTCAAGTGCATCCTGCTCAACACCCGCTCCGCCCACAAACATGCCGTCGAACTCTGGGACCTCCTGGACAAAACAGCACCAGACGTCACCTTCCTCACAGAAACCTGGATGAACGCCACCTCAGCCCCCAACATCGCCATAGCCATCACGGACGGCTTACAAGATCATCCGGAGGGACAGCGTCAATCGAACCGGAGGAGGCATCGCCATTGCCCACAGAAACACCATCCGCATCACGACCAACACCAACGACACCCTCACCGGCGCAGAGCACCTTCACTTCCAGATACACACCGACCCCAAGACCACCCTTAGAGGGACCTGTTGTATATTTATCCTTCTTCTATTTCCTCTTTCCACCATGGTGGAGTAGAGGAAATAGAAGAAGGATAAATATACAACACATCTCCTCTCGTAGAATAAAACAAAATAAAGTGAAAGGAAACTTAACGTGAAAAGGTAAGCATGTCATAAAAGGAAACTTAGCACAAGACTTAAAGAAGAATTTCTGAAGTAAAGGCAAAAATAGAAGGCATCATGGAACAATAGGCATTCAAAACATCAAATAATTAGAAAGCATTGTAAACAGCATTGAAGACATTATACAAAAGATAAACATTGAAAGGGACACACGTCACCCCTCTAAAAGGACTAATCGCAACAGAAATCATTCAAATAAGCAGGAGGTCTGTGACACCTTTGAGGTCTGGTGACAGACACCGGAGAGCTTGAAGTAGCAATGGGATTGGAAATAGGATCAGAAAAGGAATTGGGAGCAAGATCAGCAATGGGATTGGGAACAGACACAACGGGATCAGGAGCATCCCCTCCACCATCACCCCTAGCCAAGACATTGACAGGGGCAGGAACCACAAGACCCGGATCCTGAGAAGGAACAAGCATAAACCCTGAGGAGGGAAGGTCCTGGACAGGAGCAGGGACGGGAGCAGGAATAGGATCAATAACAGGACTAAGACTACCTTTCTGATAGAGGGCAACCCTCCTTAAGTTCCATTTTTCCCCATTTGAGAGAACAACATAATGAGGATAAACCAACTTAACAAGGAATGGGCTACGGAACTTGGACAAGCCGCCAGAAACACGACCAGACTTTACCTTGACAAGATCACCTTTCGCAATTTTACCAGCAACAACTTTGTTAGGGGAGGCTTTGGGAAGCAGACCTTCTGAACTACAACCAGAAACACCCTTACCAGGAGAAGACACAGAGCCCTTACGAGAAAGCTTGGGAGCCACCCTAGAAACATCACCCAAAAGAGACTGACAGACCAAGTCCTTGAGCCAAGAGGGAATGAGTTTAGTGCTGGGGACTCTACCCCTCATCAACTCAAAAGGAGATCTGGAGTGGGAACCATGAAGGGTGGTACAGTATGCATAAACCATTTCCCTAACAAGGGAAGAGACAGAAGAACCACTGGAGAGGGCCATTTGAACGGTGCCTTTTACCAACCTATTAAGGCGTTCACAGAGTCCATTACCCTGAGGGTTGTAGAGGGAGGTCCTATGGTGGGAAATACCGCAATCAGACAAAAAGGCTTGCATCTCATGTGAGACCAACTGTGTGCCATTGTCAGTTATAAGGACATTGGGGAAACCTTCTCTAAAGAACAGAGACTTAAGATGATTAATGGTAGTAGCCGTAGTAATGTCCTTGAGAAACTCTACAGACAGCCACTTAGAGTGACAGTCGACAACGACAACAGCAAACCTCTGGGAAAGAGGCAGTTCAGCAATGGGACCTATAAAATCTAAGCAGATGGTGTGCCACGGAATTTCAGGAAACTGCAACGCACCCATCTCAGACCCCACAGAAACCTTAAGTCTCTTCTCACCCACCTTGCAGGTAGAGCAGTCCTCAACCCATGAGGAGACCATGGAGTCCATACCGGGCCACCAGAAGTTGAGCTTGAGACGCTGTTGCGTCAGGGTTTGGCCAAGGTGACCCTCATGTGCTAAAGAGATGAGCTTTGGTCTCAAGTCAGCAGGAGGTACAAATCTGTCACCACGCATTATGATGTTGTCATTGCATACAGACAAATCATCAATGACTTTTAGAAAAGGACGGACAGAGACATGGAGACAGCTCTCCCTGCGGGAACCCAACTTGATGAGCTGGATGACTTCCTGTAACACACTATCTCTAGACATAGCATCAACCCACTCAGTACGAGAAAAGGAGCTCTCAGAGAGTAGAAGCACATCGTCAATCCAAGCAACATTCTCATCACATCCCTCCAGACTGAAACCAACCTCAGAACCAGACGGAACAGCCAGCCTAGACAGACAGTCGGCCTGGAAGTTCCTCCACCCAGAGATGTCAGAAATGTCAAAGTGGTATTCCTGGAGTTTAGAGGCCAACCTGGCCAACCTCGGAGAACCAAATGCACCACCCCCAGGAGAAAGAATGCGAATGAGGGGTTTATGGTCAGTCTTAAGGTTGAAGCGGGTGCCCCATAGATATGGTCGAAAGTGATGAGCACCCCACGCAGCAGCCAAAGCCTCTTTCTCGATAACAGAATAGTTCTGTTCGCATTTTGAAAGAGTACGTGAGGCAAAGGCAACTGGTCTGTCACCATCCTTATGAGACTGAAGTAAGACTGCGCCGAGGCCACAGGCACTGGCATCCACCAACAAAGTGGAGGACTTGGCAGTATCAAAGGGTGCCAGAACCTTAGCACTGCAGATAGCCTCCTTGATCTCATTGAAGCAAGCTTCCATTTCAGGACCCCATGAAAACCTGCAACCCTTCTTCAGCAAGGTTCTCAGAGGCAAGGTCTTCTCTGAGAATTTCTCCACAAATTTGGAGTAGTATTCGATCAAACCCATGAATGACCGCAACTGGTCCTTGTCAGACGGGCAAGGGGCTAAGCGTATTGCATCAAGGAGATTCTTCTTGGGTCTGACGCCATTGACTGAAATTTCATGTCCCAAGTACTCAATGTTCTCTACAAGAAAAGAACACTTCTCCCTACGTAGTGTAAGACCAGTGTCCCAGATCCTGTGTAGAACATTCCTGAGAACAAGGTTGTGATCAGTCACGGACTCTCCAAAGACCAAGATGTCATCTTGAAAGAATACCACATTTTTGAGTCCTTTAAAGATTTCGCTGACCAATCTTTGGAAGACACTCGCCGCCGAAATCAACCCAAAGGGAAGACGGGTAAATTGAAAAATACCCTCTGGAGTGATGAAGGCGGTAAGATGCTTCGAGGACTCATGGAGCTTAACCTGATGGTAGGCGCTCTTCAGGTCGAGTTTTGAGAAATATCTCGCCCCCTGAAGAGTGGAAACCATCTCCGTGATGTTGGGTAAAGGGAAGGTGTCCGCAACGACACACTTGTTCAGGGACCTGAGGTCCACACAGAATCTCAATTTTCCGTCTGATTTTTTAGAAATCACGACAGGCGAAACCCATGCCGATGCTTCCGTAGGCTCAATTACACCAGACTGCAGCATCTCCTCAATTAAGAGTTTTACCTCACTACGAATTGAGATGGGAATCCTCCTTACACGATGCTGCACTGGTAGACTACCCTTCTTTAACTTAATGAGATGAGCATACCCCCGAAGTTCACCCAACTCCTCCCTGAACACAGACCCAAATTCAGACAAAATGAACTCAATAGAGTCATCGTCAACAACCATTATTTGGTTCTTTGCCCTAGGATTGATGACGATGTAGAGGTCATATTGATGTACCCACCCTAGAATAGGCGGGCCATCAATGGAAACGTAAACTTTCCCAAAAATAGACCTTTTCTCAAACACAATCTCGGATTCAAAGAAACCAAGGATTTCAATTTTCTGGCCATTGAAACCCTTAGGGGAAATGTCACTCCTGTGGTCTCTGGTTACTTACTACAGGAGCCTCATTAACAGACCCCGGGACCACGCTCACATTTTAGCGAAGCCATCGCAGACTTCATCAGCCCGCTCGCCCTCGCCTCCCCCGACTACATCCTCCTAGGAGACCTCAACTTCCACCTGGAGAAAGACAAGGACAACAACACCACCACCCTACTAGACAACCTCGCCACCCTCGGACTCAAGCAACTGGTCAACACCCCCACCCACTACACCAGCCACACACTCGACCCCGTCTTCTCCTCCAGCAACCACGTCTCCTTCAGCCACACCACTGAGCTCCACTGGACCGACCATAGCTGCGTACACTTCAACGTCAGGAAAACAACGACCCACCTGCATCTGCGGTGTACCTCAAGGCTCCTCGCTCAGCCCCAGCCTCTTCCATGTCTACATGAGCCCCCTCGCAGCCATCGCACGCAAGCACAACCACAACATCATCTCCTACGCGGACGACACCCAACTGATCCTCTCCCTCACCAACCACCCCGCCTCCACCAAAGCAACTTCGCGGACTGGATGAAGCTCAGCCGCCTGAAGCTGAACTCAGACACGACGGAAGTCCTCATCCTCGGCCCATCCATCTCCGCCTGGGACGACTCCTGGTGGCCCCTGCCCTGGGCCCCGCACCCAAGCCCACGGACCACGCACGCAACCTGGGCTTCATCCTTGACTCCTCCCTCACGATGGCCAGACAAGTCAACGCTGTGACTACCTTCTGCTTCAACACCCTCTGCATGCTCCGTAAAATCTTCCGCTGGATCCCCACTACAACCAGGAAAATGGTCACCCAGGCCCTGGTCACCAGCCTTCTGGACTACGGGAACGCCCTCTAGGCTGGGACCACTGCCAAACTACAGAAAAGACTCCAGTGCATCCAGAACGCATCAGCACGACTCATCCTGGACATCCCCGACACAGCCACATCTCCACCCACCTGAGAGACCTGCACTGGCTCCCAGTCAGCAAGAATGTCACGTTCAGACTCCTCAACCACGCACACAAGGCTCTCCTCGACTTAGGCCCCGAATACCTCAACAACCGCCTCTCGTTCTACACGCCAACCCGCCAGCTCCGCTCCGCCAGCCTCGCCCTCGCCACCGTCCCACGGACCCGCAGAGCCACCACCGGAGGAAGATCCTTCTCCTACCTGGCGGCATCTCTCCTTCAGGAAGCACCTCAAGACCTGGCTTTTCAAGCAGTAGCACCCCCCCTCCTCTTACCAGCGCCTTGTGACCCTAGCATGTGAGTAGCGCGCTCTATAAATGTTATTGATTGGTTGATTGATTGTGTGCGTGAAGCCGATATTTAATGGAGTGGTTCTATGAATGTCAATGAGGGATAAATACATTGTTTCTTTTACAAGTGACAGAGCGTATAACAAGTATATTTGGCATAATTAATTTACAAATAAGTCATAGTAAAGAGGTAATACATTTACCCTGGTGATGTAAATGAAATGCTTCTAGTGGCCCGCACTGAAATAGGCCTTTAACCGTGTCACAGGCCTGGCATTGAAGAGCCTGTTTGTGCAGTTTACTCTTCCATGTCGATCTGGAAAAATATACCTTTATCCAGGACCAAACGTCCCTTTTTTATGCATATAAGCCACCCCAAAAGGTAGGCTTTGGACAACCCAGAGGGCAGGGTGCGATGTACTTTCAAGGCAGGGCATGTACTTTTAAGTTTTACATGTCAAGGTAGTTAAAAATTCTCAAAGTCGTTTTTCAGTACTGCAAAGCCCAATCTCTCCATAGGGCAACATGGGGATTACCTTATTACATTAAATAAATGTAATTAACAATTGTTAAGACATAAATCCTCCAAGTCCGGTATTTCTGAAATCAAAAATTAAAATTCAAACTTATGGTGAAGTCACATTTTAGATTGCAATTCTGAAAATGTCAGTTTTAGAAAGTTGGCATTTCCCTGCTTTAGCCATTTGGTGTCTGCAGCCTGCCTCTAATCACATGGCAAGGTGTAGTTGGTCTTTGTGTTTTCCCGCTGGACAGCCACACTCACACGGGAGTTTAGTTGTGTCTCAATGGGCCATCTCTGGCAGGATGGAATGGAGGAGCTGGGCAACGCCTCACTTACTCCTGAATAGGCTGTGTCCTGTCCACTCACAAAGGGCAGCATACCCCATTGTAGTGAGTCTGGAGCCAGGGCAGTAAGGCAGACAGGACCTCTCTGCACCTCAAAGGAATGTCTTGTCTTTGAAGTTTCTTCCACTTCAAAGGCACTACTGGGTATAAGTACTGGACCTCAGACACCACCAATTCAGTACACTCCTGGACCTGTGAAAACTCTGCCAGTAAGAAGGACTGATGTGCTGCTGAATGACTGCCACTCTGCTGGACTGCTTCTTTGCTATGCTGATCTGCTGCCTGCTGATCTCTTGCCAGCGTGATATGGACCGTACCTGCCTCTCTTGAACCCAGACCCCAGAGATACTTCAAGGGCTAGTTAGCTGGCCTCCTGATGTGAAGCCTTGGGGACACAACAGGCTTCCAACGTAATCTGCACTTGAACTCTGCCATTTGTGAGTTTACTCTGTCAAGTTGTGCAACCTCAGATGTGGACCTAGGGTGCTGGTCAGCAGAACCAATGCATCTTCTCTGCTGAGTGACACATCTCAATGCAGAACTGACGCATCTCCTCAGCTGAGAAGCACATCCCTGAGTAGAAATGACACATCGCCACTGTTGCACAGATTAGAACCGTCTCTAAAGACTCACATCACTGCTGCATCTCGCATCTTGGGACTGACATGCCAGATTTGGAATGGCCACTGCACAACTCTTTTCCAGGCACAGCTCCTTACATCTCGACGACGGCAGCCTCATCTACGAAACTCTACATCATAACTTCAGTGCTCATCAGCACCAACTCATTGCCTCAACTACTCATCACATCCCAACACCGGATTTCACATTTCAAGCCCTGTCAATGGGATCCTCGACACAGACGCACAGGACCTCCCTTTGCAACCTCTTCGCACCTCAGAACCAATGCATCCCGTCTGCTATGTGGCCCATCTTTGACGCAGATCCACTTAATACTCGGCAACCAGGATTTAAGGTACTCTGCTCAGCTGGCCTAACTGGGTCCATTTAGCTGGCCAGCACGCCATCGCAGTAGGCCTGAACTTGCGACTTTGTCCTGGTCCTGTGCAACCTTATATCCCCAATAGCGCTTTGTGGTGATATTTTTCACTATAAACTTTAAAATTCAATATCTCTATTTCTCCTAGTTGGATTTTTGTTATTTTGGTCTTCGTCTATTTTTCTAACCTGATGTGGAATCTTTTTGTGTGGTGTTTTCACTGTTTTACTGTTTGAAGTGTTGCACAAATACTTTGGACACTGCCTGTAAGTCAAGCCTGACTGCTCTGTGCCAAGCTACCATAGGGTGAACACAGGTTAATTTGGGGTTTTCTTTTACCTTACCCTGACTAGAATTGTGGTTGCTGCTTGACCAGGGTTTATTCCCAGTCAACCAACAACCCAATTTCTAGCAGAGCTGTATTATTATTCTCAGATATATATCTCAACACGTTATACAGCAGTTTGATGCTGACTGAGGTCTAGATCGTGCTTTAGAAACTTCTCAAAAGAAGAGATCACCTCTTTGTTCTACTTTGCTGCAAAGTTTAAAATCTGTGCTCACATTTATGATGTGACGCACTGTCCTGCTCTGAACCATGCCTTTCCCTGAACTGTGTGCGTTGTGCAGTGTGCAGACCAGAGAGTGCACTCTAGTACAGTAAAGGCCCTGTTCAGAGCGCGGGCGGGAACTCATGCCTTCACTCTGAACAAAACATTATTGAAAAATGGACCGTCTCTTTAAATCTGCTTGTCTGGCTTTCACTGCAGATAGGAACTTAGGGCCAGATTTATCAAACAAAAATCATCTCGCAAAGGGCCAGATTCTGAGAATCTGGCCCTTTGCAAGCAGTATTTTTGCATTTGGGATGCATCATTTTAGAAATCGCTAAATTACGCTTATTTGCATTTAAGGAATCTCAATTTGAGATTCCTTAAATGCAATGCATGAAAGTGTTTAAAACAGCGAATTCACTAATAGGGCACGCAAATTCCCATGAAGTACAACTTCGTGGTAATTTGCAAAAACTTTGAAAAATGCACTAAAGTGCATTTTTCAAAGTTCCAAATTGCGCACACACATGCCCTAAGGGCATGTGTGTGTGCAACATATGTGCACATATCAATTTCAGGGGTGCAACAGGGTGTCCTTTGGACACCCCTGCACCCTTGAAATCGCAATCTCAATTTGCAAATCGCTAATTGCGATTTGCAAATTGAGATTGTCTTCCCATTCATTCCTATGGGCCTCTAGGCCCATGGGAATGAATAGGGAGGTATTCCTTAATTGCGACTCGCAATTTGTGAGCCGCAATTAAAGAATTCTAAGAAATCGCTATTTTTTAAGTGATTTCTTGATGCATTCCATTTTGCAATTCCTTAATAGCGAATCAGTATTTTTCGCTATTAAGGAATCGCAAATTGGTTTGTTGATGCATCTGGGGGTAAGTCCTCATTTTGGAACAGGACAGACATCCCCCTGCAGGTAGGTGCATTGGATGACTGTACCCACCGACAAGGGGATGTCTGGAGACCCTTGCCACCTCTATATCGAATCCCGATGAGTGCCTTCTGGTGCACACTCATTGTGAGCCATTTCTATATGTGGCGCACAGTCAACATACCTCCTGACAGTGACAGCTCCTTTGTCTCTACACCCATATGTGTAATAAGAGGCAGGCACGAAGGCAGAATATTCCCTTGTTCCTTTGAGACACCGTCCCCCACCCCATGTCAATGAGGAATCATCCCTTCCTGATTACACAGCTCCAAAATGTGTGTCAGCACAATCCGTAGTAGAGAACGGGCCACACAAGCTTGTGGGAGCAAATGCTTGTTGCACCCCGGAGCTCTTAATTTAATCCTGCACCATTTACCCAGATTATTATGCTTAATAGTGGGCAACGTCGCTGAAATTTAAGTGGAAGCCTGATGCCGGAGGAAGAGGTGTGGCGCAGCTGCCAGGCGGCTGACTCCAGAACACGGGGGCTCATGGTTCGATGGCCAGCGGCAGGTTAGCTCAGCACCCGGCGACTCTGGGCAATAGCTCGCAAAATCTTCCCGACGGCCCCCAGCGTCTTGACACCAATAGGGGTAATTGTTCGCACTTTACAAATACCGGATTATTATATTAATATTATTTATTATGCCTGATAAACCCTCTTATTGTGTGTCTCTCAACATCACTTCCTGTGTATTTGCCACTAACCTAGTGCTGATGGTCGCGCACTGCGAAAGCTTTTGTTGCATCAAAAGTTAGCACTTTTATCAACTTCATCAAAATGTGCACAGCAGCAATATGTAAGGTAGTCATGTTATTAAACTCTGTGGCATATTTACAAGAAGGTAACTCCACCAGAAAGTCACTTTTCTCGACATTCAGGTGGCGTTACGTCCTTCGCCTAATTTACAAGGCAGCGTTGAGCCGTTTAACATGGCCTAACGTTTCCTTGTAAATAATGCCCATATTCATACATCCCTTAGCGTGAAAGGGGCGAGAAATGGGTGTTGCAGTGGGCATTCCACCACAACACACATCCTTTTTGATGCTGTCCCATATTTACAAGTTATGGGTTAGTGGCAAAAATATCACCAGAGAATACCTGGTTTTATCCCCTTCGCTGCGGCGGCTATTCCGCCGCATCGCTAAGGGGGCGGGGGGCCGCGCGGCGCGCCCATGCTGGTAACGGAACCGCTCTGTCACCAGCCTCGGTTGAGCTGTTCTCATGACGGAGCGGTTCCGTCATGGCCCCGCCCGATCAATAGAATGCGCCGCGCAGGCGCGAAATCAGCACCGCGTCGTTTGGGCCATGATGGAACCGCTCCGTCATCAGCACAGCGCTACCGTGGCGGATGACGGAGCGGTTCCTTCATCAGTGTGGAAGCGGTTAAGCAGGTGATAAGAGGAGAAATGTTTAATTTCTCTTTGTATTTTGCTTTTTCCAAGTGTGCTGTATTCTGGCGCTAGGCAGCTTCTTTGACGCCAATGACAGGTGAATCGCAGGGGTGCGCCACATTTCTGTAAAAACAGCGCTTTCCTGTGTTTTGAAACTGACACAGCGCAGTGTTACCAGTTTTGGCGTAACACTGTTCTCTGCCAGTTTCTAGTAAATACGCCCCTTTTTTAAACTAGACGCCCAGCGTATTAGGGACACATTCAGACACGCTTTGCAAATGTGTGATTTACTGTGTGATGTTTCAGTGCCCATAGACTGATGAATGCAGCACAGTACTTATGAAGATTTGTGGACTTGTCAAAGTGTGTGATTCATAAACTGACGTAAATCGTCAACATTACGTGCTATTCGTTTATTGCCAGCTACCCCTGCTTCATAAACGAGGGGCTTACTGCGCGGAGGTGTCAAGCAGAACTGGAAGGGAGTGCGTTTCTACAAGGAACTATTTGGTAATTCACGTTCTCGCTGTGATCGAGGAATCATGTCTGTGCATTGAATGTGTGGCTGGGCCTCGTGCTCGCTGTAGCCCCGTAAATCTCTATAAAATAAAATATTAGAACGTATGGCGTGATTTCCTCGCTTCAACAGATGTTTCTATTTGGTAAACAGTGCTATTGCAGTGCTGGTTTCCATCACTTTTTTCCATGAGCTAATGTGAGAAAACTATGCACCGAGTAGAAGGGGATGGAAGTCGACTTGCAAAGCTCTGGTTTATTGTTCAAATGACTGGCTGACTCAGAGGTGCAACGACACCTCCTAATTTTCAATCTCATTTTTAAATGGTAAAACACTTTGACAAATGTATAGAACCAAAGGCACAGATGTTATATATGATTGTACATTTTTGGAACACGTTTCCTCTCTACCATTAAAGATCCTTTCTAGATTGGGTTTTAAGTGTTAAGGTTATATTTCCCTTTTTCTCTCCTCTTTGTTGTCTGAATATTTTTTAAGTCTTTACGCCTTTTCCAGTTTATAAATATTAATGTGTAGCCCTCACTGTGAGGTTCTGAGGGTGCATATGTGACTGTTTGTATAGGAGATTGTATGGTTGTATGTGCGTTGTAAGGGTAAGTAAAAGTGTGTAGGTGAGTATGTGTGTGTGCGCTTGTGTACATGTGTGTAAATGTATATGTAAGCTTGCCTGAATGTGTATGTGACTGTACCTATAGGATTGTGAGGGTGGGTGTCACTCTGTGTGTTGGGGGGTGGTTGTGTGCGTATAAGGGGTGGAAGTTAGTCTAAATGTGTGAGGGTGTTGTGTGAGTGTGTGTGTCATGTGTGTGTTGTGTGTGTCTGGGTGTGTGTGATTGTGTGTATGTGATGGTGAAGGCGACTGATTCTGCATGTGCGGTGGGGTTGTCTGTGTGTTTGGGGGTGTTGTGTGGGTGTATGTTGCATTGTGTGGGTGTCACTGATGTCATAAATGGTGTCATAGACCATGTTATGAATAATGTCATATGTGAGATCATAAGCAGTGCATGGTGTGAGTGCAAGTTTTAGTTAGTGCTGCTCTCTATAACTGGTGAATATCTGTGGTTTTTATAGTTCAAGACGTTAGTGTTCACACTGACTAATTCACCTAATTATAACATTACTTTAACCTTTGTTTTTTTCACAGAATTTCTAAGGGTTGTTTTTAGAAAAAAACCAGATCATTTTATCACACCTAACTATATTGTTACATTAACTTTTGTTTTTTTCAGTATATATAAATATATATTTATAGCAAACAGGCTCCCAACCGCCCTAGATGCGGTTCAAGCGGGCGCAGACCTCCAAAGCCTCTGCTCGAAAATATGATGGTAAATCATCAGCCAGCACAGGAATTCAATGTCAGCAGTGCATTTTATTATGCAGAAAGTGCAAGAGCAAGTGCCCTCCTTGACGCGTTTCGCTCCGCGGACGGAGCTTGGTCACATGACGCGTCAGGAGTAGGCGGTGAGTTAAATCATGATTAAAAGCCCAAGCGCCTAAAGAAACAGGTCGCAAGGGTAATATAACAGTGTAAACAAGCAATCAATTAAAAGTGACGACAAACATCAAAGTATATCATGTAAATACATGTACCAGAAAATAAATCAGAGCATAGTGCTCAAACAGGCCAAGTGTAACATATTACAAAATATAAAAGCGAGATCATAATAAATAAGATAAACCCTCTTTGTATATCTAATGAGAGGAAATGGTGATGTAAACAAACCGTCCCCCGTCACATCACAGAGGAAAAATGATGCAAACCCCAAAGAAAATGAAAGTCAATTGCAAGTGCACAATGAGGTTCCTAAATATAGCATAATGGCCTGGTAAAAGGATAATCATCACAATATTGCTTGTATGTACAAATAAAGATTATTAGACCAAAAAATCAACTGTTCAATACATGGAATGAACATAGCAGCAGAAGACTCTCCTAAAGAAAACTACCAAAAAATCTTTAAATGTTGGAAATATATGCAAGCTGTAAATTCATCTAATGTGCATATAAAATCATCCATGATTTTGAAGACTCAATTTCATCATAATTCATCAACAATTCTTTCATTTTGAATTTCTCAATCAGAAAATATGAATCACATAAACCATCAAACATTTAAAGAAAAAACGCACAAATGTAGATAACATAATTCATTTCAATAGTGACTCTGACAAAAAAACACAAATTTCATAGATAGTGATGTAATTCAGCAAAAGCATTTAGACCATTGGGGGATCTGGTATCGAGCAAAAGAATAAAAAAAGCTTCTCTTTGACGGAGAAGTTTTTCTCGATCACCACCCCTGCCAGGGTTAGCCACCGAGCACAACAAAGTGTATTTAAGGTCTTTCAATTTTTTGTCGTGCACTGATTTGAAATGGCGCGCGACTGGGTAATTCATATCCAAGTTAACTATGGCCCGTATATGTTGCAGAATACGCTGGTAAGCTTGCAACTTAGTGCTCCCAATATATGATAAAGAACATGTGCAGGTTAATTTGTAGACTACAAAGTCACTGCGACATGTTAGATGTTCCCTGATCGGTATAACACGGTCACTAAACGCAGATGTATAGTGGGTACCATTGACTGCAAAAGTGCAGGCACGGCACAAGGTACATCTGTAAAAGCCCGGTTTGTTAAGCCAAGTGGTTTTAGATTGAAGTTCTGGCTGTGTGCGGTCTAGAGAATCTTTCATAGAGGGCGCTCTCCTAAAAGTGATAACCGGAGATTTGGGCAAAAATTGAGCTAGAATTACATCTGTCAGTACAATCGGCCATTCAGATCTAATGATTTGGCTAAGCCTGGAGCTTTGGGCGCAATATGTAGTGATGAATCTTGCTGTTGACCCACTGGTCACATTGGTGTCTAGTTTGATTTTGGGGGTCAATAAAGTTTCACGTGAACGTGCTGATACTTTACTTAAAGCCCGATCTAATACAGCTCTTTTATAGCCCCTTTGGAGAAATCTGTCTCTAGATTCTAATAGACACTGTTGAGTGACATCCTGATTACTACATATGCATTTAATTCTGATGAATTCCCCCAGTGGTATGCTATTGATAGTGTGAGGGGGGTGGGCACTGTGGGCATGCAAGATGGAATTGCCCGCAGTGCTTTTCCTGAAAAGTTTGGTCTGTATGGTGTTACTTTCAATGTAAATCAGGACATCCAAAAATTCAGCGGAGGTAGCTGAAATATTCGCAGTGAATTTAAGGTTCCTATTGTTCACATTGATTTCATTGACAAAGTCAGCTGCCAGAGCTTGTGATCCCTTCCAGACGATAAAAATATCGTCAATGAATCTCCAGTAGGCTAGTAAGTGGGGGAGCCAGTGAGCATGACTGACGCCAAGAACATGCTTCTCCCACCAGCCAACATGCAAGCATGAATAGCTGGGGGAGAAGCATGAACCCATTGCCACCCGCGTTCCTGGTGATAGAATTCTCTGCCAAACTGGAAATAGTTATTAAAGAGGCAAATACGTATCATGTCCAATAACATGAGATTGTGGTCCCTCATAGTTGCCTCCCGGGAATCTAGAAAGAACTGAACAGCTTCCAAACCCTGAAGATGGTTGATGCTGGTATAAAGTGCTTCAATATCCATCACCTGGAAACATAACTCAGGACCCCACGTGATGCAATTAATCTTTCCCAAAAAATCAGTGGTGTCTTTAAGAAAGGAAGGGAGAGAAATCATATGGGGCTGAAGAAAAAAATCAACATATTTTGAAATGTTCTCATTCATGCTGCCCTGTGCTGAAATGATAGGACGACCTGGGACTGAGGTAGTGCACTTGTGGATTTTGGATAACAAATAAAACAAAGGTGTGATAGGGTGCAATACATTCAAGAATTTAGATTCCTCTTTAGTTAATAAACCACATCTGAATCAGGCATTAATATCTTTTCTGGTTTTAACATGACTATTCAGCATTGCAAATTTGGTGGTTTTAGAGTAACAAAGGGGATCATCGAGTTGGCGGGCTGCCTCTATAACATAATCACTTTTTGCCCACAGTACGGTGTTTCCCCACTTGTCAGCACTCTTCACAACTATCTGGTTGTTACGCTGGATCTTTTTAACAAGTTTAGTGTACTGCATATTGTTGAAATCACATTGTTTCTTCTTTCCCAGTATCGTCCTATTCAAAGTCTTAAGTTCCGTGATGACCCTGTCACTGAAGACATCAACAGCATCTTTAGGCATCAGTGGCATGAATGTTGACTTTCCCCGAAAGGCCGTAGACGGTGATCGATTGACTGTAACAATTTGGCTGACTGTAGGTTCATTTTGTGAACTTTCTTCATTCGCTAAGGAAATAAGGGTTTGTAAACCCTGCAGATTCCTGACTGAAAGTGCTTCCTCTGCTGATGGAGTTGCCTGTTCTGTGTCACACCTATTTGGATTTTCTGGATGTAATAGGAAGTATTTTTGTAATTTGATTTTCCTAATGAATTTAAACACATCAATCCGTGTCTGGACATAGGAAAAGTTATTAGGTGGACAATAGGACAAGCCTAAAGATAGAAGCTGCTCTTCCGCCTTAGAAAGTACAAAGTCAGTCAAATTGATTACTGTATTGTCTTGTACCTGAGTTATTTGTTCCAATTTCTGCACGTTCTGCCCCTCCCTCCACCTCTTTTTGGCAGCTCGTTTCCTGCGCCGACGTTTTTGGCTGCTGGTTTGCCTGCTTGTGGAGGATTGTTCCGTGAGCGGAGAGAATACCTCCGGTCCTCGCTTACAGAATTTAGTTCATCAACTACTGAGAAGGTTGCCAGATCGGAGGACCCTGCATCTGCAGAAGGTGTACTGTCTTCAGAGCCTGTAAAGGAGGCTACTGATAAATTATCATCGTTAGTTGTACCAGCAGCAGTGGTTTGTACATTGGAACTAGAGGAAACACTTGGTTTATGTTGGAGAGACATTGCCTTCCTTTTGCATGAATCATACTTCCGGGAGAATGTAAAAATACGTCCTGTAGCATAATCTTGCTTATCTCTAGCAAATTTATGTATTTTGCGTTCTTGAATAGTCTGTTCCAATTTCGCCAAGCGTTGGTCAATTTCCTTTCTGGTGTTAACTATCAAATCAGTTTCACCTGTCGCCTCTAGCAGAGCATTAATTTTGTCAATTTCAATCAATAGCGCTTCTCTGTCAGTATGGGCATATTTAATCAAAATCTGTAGCATGTTTCTTGATGATTGTACATTATTTTCTGCCCATTCCTGTAGCATTTTGGGGTCCGGGTTTTCATAGGTGGGAACAATCATAACTCGTAAGCCCCGGGGTACACGATTAGCCTCAATATATTTTTCTAGAGATTTATTCTCCCACCACTTAGATAACTCACTATGGAGTAGCTTCTCCAGAGTCTTTAAAAGATCCTTCGTACTATTATTAGTGCTGGTAGTACGATTCTCTTGAGTAGTTTCTGATGTGGTAATTGGCAGGTTCCCATATAGAGCCTCCGCTGCCGTCTCCCTACTCCTTAGCGCCTCACTGGAAAACATGTTCTGCAGGAGTTGTCAGCGGTTTCACAGTATACCGCTTCACTGCTGGTTTGGCTGTGTTAATTGAGGAAACAAGCCCAAAAACCTGCTAAACTCAAAACAAATGCAAAAGGCAAAGGCGCACCTCCGGTGCCCTACCGGCTTCCGCCTCCAAACGCCAAAGAAAGTCAGCCGACCTCTCTGGCTGCGAAGCTCCACACCGGGTCCGGTCGCCGATAGCACGCCAGCAAATGCCTCAGTTGTTGAGTTGCGGGGGGCACGGCAAAAATACCTAAACAGTATAAGTTCCAAAACGCCAGAAGCGTAGTCGGATTGCCAAACTCCGTGCCTCCAAGCAATGGGCGGGTCCACGAAAACCGGAAGCAATCCACTCCCGGCAAAACAGGCTCCCAACCGCCCTAGATGCGGTTCAAGCGGGCGCAGACCTCCAAAGCCTTTGCTCGAAAATATGATGGTAAATCATCAGCCAGCACAGGAATTCAATGTCAGCAGTGCATTTTATTATGCAGAAAGTGCAAGAGCAAATGCCCTCCTTGGCGCGTTTCGCTCCGCGGACGGAGCTTGGTCACATGACGCGTCAGGAGTAGGCGGTGAGTTAAATCATGATTAAAAGCCCAAGCGCCTAAAGAAACAGGTCGCAAGGGTAATATAACAGTGTAAACAAGCAATCAATTAAATGTGATGACAAACATCAAAGTATATCATGTAAATACATGTACCAGAAAATAAATCAGAGCATAGTGCTCAAACAGGCCAAGTGTAACATATTACAAAATATAAAAGCGAGTTCATAATAAATAAGATAAACCCTCTTTGTATATCTAATGAGAGGAAATGGTGATGTAAACAAACCGTCCCCCCGTCACATCACAGAGGAAAAATGATGCAAACCCCCCAAAAAATGAAATATTTATATATACATTCTCGCTCCAAGGTTATCCACCATTGAGTAGCACACGAGCAGCAGCTTGATTTATGCGTAGGTGAGGACGGGAATCTGCTTGCAGATGCCGCTCCGTAATGGATCTGCCCGACGCGTTTCCAAGCTCCATATGCTTCTCTTCAGGGGCTTTAACGTAAGCGGCGTGCATGACCGCCAACCAACTTCTCCATTTTCCATATGCCACACCCACCAATGGGAGGCTCAGATGAGACTGTGCGTTATGGGAAATGTGGTGTGGAAAGCACAAATCAAGTCCTGTATGGACCCCGCAAGAGTGCCCGTCCTCAATTCCATGTACGGCTGCTGCTTCACTGCCGTGACCCCCAAGGCTAGCGGGGTGGTGCCTGCTCTGCGGCTGGACGGCCGCATATAAATTCTCGCTCCAAGGTTATCCACCATTGAGTAGCACACGAGCAGCAGCTTGATTTATGCGTAGGTGAGGACGGGAATCCGCTTGCAGATGCCGCTCCGTAATGGATCTGCCCGACGCGTTTCGAAACTCCATATGCTTCCCTTCAGGGGCTTTAACGTAAGCGGCGTGCATGACCGCCAACCAACTTCTCCATTTTCCATATGCCACACCCACCAATGGGAGGCTCAGATGAGACTGTGCGTTATGGGAAGTGTGGTGTGGAAAGCACAAATCAAGTCCTGTATGGACCCCGCAAGAGTGCCCGTCCTCGGTTCCATGTACGGCTGCTGCTTCACTGCCGTGACCCCCAAGGCTAGCGGGGTGGTGCCTGCTCTGCGGCTGGACGGCCGCATATAAATTCTCGCTCCAAGGTTGTCCACCATTGAGTAGCACACGAGCAGCAGCTTGATTTATGCATATGTGAGGACAGGAATCCGCTTGAAGATGCCGCTCCGTAATGGATCTGCCCGACGCGCTTCGAAGCTCCATATGCTTCTCTTCAGGAGCTTTAACGTAAGCGGCGCGCATGACCGCCAACCAACTTCTCCATTTTCCATATGCCACACCCACCAATGGGAGGCTCAGATGAGACTGTGCGTTATAGGAAGTGTGGTGTGGAAAGCACAAATTGAGTCCTGTATGGACCCCGCAAGAGTGCCCGTCCTCGATTCCATGTATGGCTGCTGCTTCACTGCCGTGACCCCCAAGGCTAGCGGGGTGGTGCCTGCTCTGCTGCTGGACGGCCGCATATAAATTCTCGCTCCAAGGTTGTCCACCATTGAGTAGCACATGAGCAGCAGCTTGATTTATGCGTAGGTGAGGACGGGAATCCGCTTGCAGATGCCGCTCCGTAATGGAACTGCCCGACGCGTTTCCAAGCTCCATATGCTTCTCTTCAGGGGCTTTAACGTAAGCGGCGTGCATGACCGCCAACCAACTTCTCCATTTTCCATATGCCACACCCACCAACGGGAGGCTCAGATGAGTCTGTGCGTTATGGGAAGTGTGGTGTGGAAAGCACAAATCAAGTCCTGTATGGACCCCGCAAGAGTGCCCGTCCTCGATTCCATGTACGGCTGCTGCTTCACTGCCGTGACCCCCAAAGCTAGCATGGTGGTGCCTGCTCTGCAGCTGGACGGCCGCATATAAATTCTCGCTCCAAGGTTGTCCACCATTGAGTAGCACACAAGCAGCAGCTTGATTTATGCGTATGTGAGGACGGGAATCCGTTGGCAGATGCGCTCCGTAATGGATCTGCCCGACGCGTTTCCAAGCTCCATATGCTTCTCTTCAGGGGCTTTAACGTAAGCGGCGTGCGTGACCGCCAACCAACTTCTCCATTTTCCAAATGCCACACCCACCAATGGGAGGCTCAGATGAGACTGTGCGTTATGGGAAGTGTGGTGTGGAAAGCACAAATCAAGTCCTGTATGGACCCCGCAAGAGTGCACGTCCTCGATTCCATGTACGACTGCTGCTTCACTGCCGTGACCCCCAAGGCTAGCGGGGTGGTGCCTGCTCTACGGCTGGACGGCCGCATATAAATTCTCGCTCCAAAGTTGTCCACCATTGAGTAGCACACGAGCAGCAGCTTGATTTATGCATAGGTGAGGACGGGAATCCGCTTGCAGATGCCGCTCCGTAATGGATCTGCCCGACGCGTTTCGAAGCTCCATATGCTTCTCTTCAGGGGCTTAAACGTAAGCGGCGTGCATGACCGCCAACCAACTTCTCCATTTTCCATATGCCACACCCACCAATGGGAGGCTCAGATGAGACTGTGCGTTATGGGAGTGTGGTGTGGAAAGCACAAATTAAGTCCTGTATGGACCCCGCAAGAGTGTCCGTCCTCGATTCCATGTACGGCTGCTGCTTCACTGCCGTGACCCCCAAGGCTAGCGGGGTGGTGCCTGCTCTGCGGCTGGATGGCTGCATATAAATTCTTGCTCCAAGGTTGTCCACCATTGAGTAGCACACGAGCAGCAGCTTGATTTATGCATATGTGAGGACAGGAATCCGCTTGAAGATGCCGCTCCGTAATGGATCTGCCCGACGCGTTTCGAAGCTCCATATGCTTCTCCTAAGGGGCTTTAACGTAAGCGGCGTGCATGACCGCCAACCAACTTCTCCATTTTCCATATGCCACACCCACCAATGGGAGGCTCAGATGAGACTGTGCGTTATGGGAAGTGTGGTGTGGAAAGCACAAATCAAGCTGCTGCTCGTGTGCTACTCAATGGTGGACAACCTTGGAGCAAGAATTTATATGTACATATATACACACAAAGTTCTTTAAAGAAAGACAAAGTGGCATTCCATCTGCAGTGCACTATTGTATTGTGCATAACAACAACAACATGTTTCGGCTTGAGGGAAGTCTTACCTTCTTCTCGAAATGTTCTTACCATCCACATACCCATTGAGGTAACTTGGAACCAAGCAACATACAACAATCCAGTAAAATGTGGACAAATAACAGACATTATTAAAAACTGGATCAGAGGCCTTGCTATATGCTGGCCAAAGGCTGCCCAAAGACACAGTACTAGGAGCCTTCCCACACAGAACAGCATCTTGCAATAGGCTCTTCCACACAGCTCTCCTAACCTGACAGAGAATTAAACTCTGCTTGATGTTTCAGTTGGAGCCAGTGCACAAGTTTAAGTAAAGGAGTCACCTGGGCACTTAATAAAACATAATTGCTTTGTTTTGTGCATATTTAGGATTACAGAGTTATGCAGTGTATAGTCTTGCAACTATAGCAAATGAAAATTGCAGCTTTTCGTCACTACAGTAGCATGAGTAGTTGCTGGTCCAGATAATTGCTCAGAATCTTTACACTATGGCTAGTTAGTTGAGTTGGCCTGGAACGTCATGTAAAAAAACACAGACGTGGAAATGGGACTGCCGCCCACGGTATTGAAAATGTTTGGTTTTCTACCACTGAGTGCTAATGTGCCTTCTACCATTAACCAAGGGGCCGCAGACAAACACAAATAGAGTTTTTCCTTCCTCTTGATTCCCTCTTCCAGATGAACCGTAATTTAAATATTTATTTATTTATTGTATTTATTTATTTAATTAATTAATTTATTTATTTATTTAAACTTATAAGGCGCACAGCTACCCGCAGTGGGTTTCCCGGCGCTGAGGGACAGACTAAAGAAGAAAAGAACTGCCGAGCAAACTACTCGAAAGAACTGCTCTGATCACTGCTCAAAAAGCCAGGTTTTTATTCCCCTGCGGAAGCGAAAAAGATCCATATCTAACTTCAGGGTCACGGGCAAGGCATTCCAAAACTTAGTACCTAGATGAGAAAAAGAGCGGCCGCCCATCTTCACCAACTTAAATCTAGGAACAATGAAATTGCCTTTTCCCGAGGATCTCAAACAACGGCTAGGCTTATAAGCCTGAATAAGACCCTGCAGGTACTTTGGGGCTGAGCCCTGTTTAATCTTAAAAATGTGGCATAAATCTTTAAATTTAATTCTGCCCGTTATTCTCAGCCAATGCAGGTCGCGGAGGGCTTGAGAGGCAGATGTTCTTCGAGGGACATTACGTAAAAGCAGTGTGGCCGCATTCTGAACAACCTGAAGTTTATTCACTGTTGTTGAATCAGCACCAAGGTAGAGAACATTACCATAGTCCAGGCCGGAAACTACTAATGCCTGGACCACCGTCCTCTGTGTCGAGGTAGGGAGCATCCACAGAATTTTTTTAAGCCATCTTAAGGTGGCAAAACAGATGGAGGCCATCCTAACAGCTTGTTTCCGCATTGTAAGCTTTTCGTC
Source organism: Lissotriton vulgaris (assembly GCF_964263255.1). NCBI lineage: Eukaryota > Metazoa > Chordata > Amphibia > Caudata > Salamandridae > Lissotriton > Lissotriton vulgaris. Next base: position 161,538,216 of record NC_141690.1, read on the forward strand.
CACGAGGAATCCGAGATTGCGAACCTGAGCAACGGGTTGAGGGGTAGGGCTCATGCTCTCGGGCCAATGTTGAGGACCTCATAGATCTTTGCCCTTGCCCAGGATCACAACCTTGGTCTTATCCCCATTAAGCTTGAGGAAATTTCTCTGCATCCACTCAGTCAAACCCTGCTTCAAAGCCGAGATGTCATTACCTTCCGTATTAGAAAGGGAGAAAATAATTTGCGTATCATCGGCGTAAGAAAATAAAGTAAGACCGGCTTCCTCTACAATAGTGGCAAGGGGTCTAACATAGATGTTAAATAGTAATGAACTGAGGAGAGACCCCTGGGGAACGCCATACGCCGATGAACAGATTATAGAGGATGCTTTAGTTGAGAAAACTTGAAAAGTACGACCACATAAAAAAGAGGCTATCCAAGCCAAGGCAGAGCCCTCAACACCCAGAGATTGAAGAGTTACGAGAAGGATGGAATGAGACACGGTATAGAACGCGGCACTTAAGTCTAAAAGAATGAGTGCAGATGTTTCCCCACGATCGATAACATGCCGTAAACTCTCAGTAACTCCTAAAAGTGTGGTCTCAGTGGAATGGTGCGCTCTAAAGCCAGATTGAGATGGATGCAGGAAGCCCGAACTCTCTACCAGGAGAGTCAGCTGTGAGTTGATATGCCTTTCTAAGATCTTAGAGAAAATGGGCAACAGCGAGATGGGCCTAAAGTTGGATAAATTGGAGACATCAGCTCCAAGCTTTTTTAAGCAGAGGAATAATCATCGCATGTTTCCACTCCTGTGGAACATGTGACTCTATCAAGGAGGAGTTAAGAAGTTTCATTACAATACGACGAGAGTCCAGATCAAGTTGTTTAAAGATCTTAGCCGGTAGAGGGTCGCAAGGGGAGCCAGATTTAATCGTCAAAAAGTGTCCAGTCAGTAAGTTTGGCTGCCAGGGGAGGCAGACTATTATGGACAGGCACTGTCATAGACGATAATTCCTCATTCAAAGGTGAGGGATTCAAGGAATCATAAATGCGTTCCACCTTAGCAATGAAGAACTCTGTGATGGAATTACATTGTGCCTCATCCAAAACAGGAGGGGCAGGAATAGAATCTGCGCCTGTCAGTTTTTTTTACCACCGAGAAAAGAGTACGAGGACAGTCCTGCGCATGTGTTACGGTGTTGGCAATATAAGCCGCTCTAGCCATTTTACATTGTTTGTGGTAGTCTCTAAGAGCTTCCTTATAGGCCACCTTACGAGATGGAGAATAAGAGCATCTCCATTTCCTCTCGAGGGCCTTACATTGAGACTTCATGGTCTTTAAATTTTCCGAGAACCATGCCACAGGATGACGGTGGGGCAGAAAATGCTTAGGTACCAATGGAACAAGTTTGTCAACAGCAGCACTCAACCATTTGGAGACCGCAGCCTCCAGCACCAACAGAGACGAGTCAACATCCGGTGAGGTATCAGACAAGTGCGAGTTAAGCTCAGTGATATTAAGCTTGCCCCAACAACGTAGACTCTCTCCTGTATCACCACCACCAGTTGCCATAGTCTTAGTACAAGGGAGAGAGAACTGAACTGCGGAATGATCAGACCATTTCAGAGGGCGAGCAGCTTATTCACAATCATACGGGAGATTAGAAAGGACAGGGTCCAATAGGTGCCCTGCAGAATGCGTAGGCCCTGAATTGCGCAACAGAATGTTAAGAGCTTCTAAATCAGCTAAGGTTTTACCCCCTTCTTAGCTGATTTAGAAATATATAGGTGTATAGGTGACAATCCAACCCACTTGCCATACAAATACCCTTGCCATAAGTAACATGCAACATATGGGGGCCATTGGTTGAGCCCGGAGGAACGCCAGGGCTGAGCATCCTGGTCTGGAATATAATGTGCCAGACCCAACACAACCCCAACTTCTTCATATTCCAGATTCGACTTACTAGCTGCAGGGAAGTGCCAATAAACAAAAGAAACATGTGCCCTTGATGTGAGTTTACATCTGGTTGTTAACACTTTTGTAGTATAGTTGGGAGACTAATGTAGTACATGATGCACTAAAGCACTGCCAAGGTGTATACATCGAGGTTACATTTTGCAAGTATCCTTAACTGTGATCTGTCCACTAACTTCATAAACAGAGGATCTGAAACAGAGGAACTGGGAGGGGGAACGTGAACACTCGCCCTTGGCAAGTTTTCCCCTCTCTAGTATGGGGATAATGAATCTGTGTGTGTGTTGTAAATCAAAATGCCATATTTTTTACTTTATTTGAAATGTCACACAGCATATTGTGTTACTGTCTTGATAATTGTAGTTATTTAGTGCCAAACTAATTGACCCATGACCAGTCCCCCTTCAGCCAAGGATTTATTACTGTGTCCAAAGCTCTGTGTGAGAACTGGATGAGCGCTGAAATTAATATCACCTGCTGCATCAGACTAAGAAATGGTCTATTTGCACTGATTTCATCTCTGTCGCAACAGTTTTGTGGTGGGACAGATGTGGCATACTTTCTGACAATATGAACATTAGAACCAGGGAAATACTGTTCACGGATTAGCACAATTTAGAAAATACGTTCTCAGTCGAATGTGCGACCCTTGAACACTCTTGCTTCTTGATAGCAATGGATTTCTCTCCAGAATGAGCACGTGGGGAACAGATGGGGGGTTGAGGGGGAATGGAAATTTCTGGTCGGGAATCAACAGCCTTTGCAGTGATGCCTTTTATCATGATGCAACTACACAGCGGTCGCCACTTTTTAGGCCGATCCTGAGTCGGTGACCATGCACTGCGAGACTTGCTGTAGTGTAGTATGGAAGAGAAGCCCCGCCCACTCTCCCCCCATATTTTTCATTGCCTTGTGTCTTTTTCCTTCATAAATGCTGGCTTCTGAATCAATAATTGGCTTGTTAGTCCCTCCTTGTCTTCATTTGTAACCTGGGACTGAACTGAGGTGGCGAAGTGAGCTAAAGAATGATGATGGATTCAACCCAGATCTGGGACTGTGGGCGAGTTTTAGCGCTCCGTCCACCATCTCCTTGTGTTTGCTTTGTTCGCCCTAAGTTGGCAGGGTATGCCTAGACATGGGTCCCTTGCTCACTTTTCCAATGGATTCAAGCTAGCCTCGCCGATGAATGGTGTTACCCAGAAACCGGTCCCAGGATGCTTGTTTCCGGTTCAGAGAAAACCTGGCTGGGCAGTTCGGGCTGGACTGTTCTGATGAGGCACAGGGTGAAGAATGATTTGCATATAGCTGGGTCTGAACTGAGGTGGCGAAGTGAGCTAAAGAATGATGGTGGATTCAACCCAGATCTGTGACTAGGGGTGAGTGTCTGAAAAGTTTAAGCGCTTCGTCTATCATCTCCTTGTGCTTGCTTTGTTCGCCCTAAGTTGGCAGGGTATGGCCAGGCGTGGGTCCCTTGCTCACTTTGCCACTGGATTCAACCTAGCCTGGCTGATGATGGGTGTTACCCAGAAACCGGACCCTGGATGCTTGTTTCCGGTTCAGAGAAAACCTGGCTGGGCAGTTCGGGCTCGACTGTTCCCATGAGGCACAGGGTCAAGACTGATTTGCATATAGCTGGGTCTGAACTGAGGTGGCGAATTGAGCTAAAGGATGATGATGGATTCATCCTAGATCTGTGACTGGAGGTGAGTGTCTGAAAAGATTTAGCGCTCCGTCCATCATCTCCTTGTTTTTACTTCATTTGCAACCTACAAAGGCTACTGGCCCCTTTACCTTGGTTGTTACACTGACGTCTTTTTAAGACTTTTTTTTTGTAAGTACTACTTTCTTAAATGTGTTTTTACTACTGCAGGCACGATATGCTTCCTGCAACATTCAGCGTGTGATGCACACTTTCATTTTAAAAGCAGCCCGTCACTTGTTTCATATATGCATGGGCGCTGCGCGTGATCATGCATCATCACGGCATCCACTTAATTTAATATGCATGTGCGCTGCACGTGATGTTGCACTTTACTCATTTTATCATTGGTTTTTTTTTATTAGTTCCCCCTTAAGGAGTGGGTGTAAAATGGTACAGCTTAGTAGCCCGAAAAGACACTATAAACAGCGCGCAATGTGCACTTTCATTTTATAAGCAGCTCGTCACATGTTTAATATATGCATGATCACAGCGCCCGCTTAATTTGATATGCACGAGCGCCGTGTGACACAGCAACAGGAGAAGCTGACTGCTTGCTGCAGCGACAGGCCAGCTCTGGAGCAGAAGTGCAGTGAAGCGGTCTGCCTATGAAAAGATAGCAGCCCAGAGCGCATCATAAAGAAACTAAACCAGGAGCGCTGACTTCAGCGCCTGTGTCTCGTATGCTGACATATAAAGCAGATTACGAAAGCAAGTGCTCTCTCAACGGAGGCTGGACAGCCAGTAAACTACAAGCAGGCAGGATGCAGTTTTATTTACTGAGGGCCGCTATTGTGAAACTTAAAGTGCACATGCGGCGCTGAAACTAAAAACAACATTGAATGAGGGGAGCGCTAGAACTGCTGGGGCAGTGAAGGAATGTATTGATTAACATAAAAAGTAAATAGACCCGTAAACAGACCCAGTCCTGCTCTTCTCATGACCCTGCTGCCGGAAGTTTTTCAGCCAGGACACCGCGCAATGTGGGCAGAAATCATTGCTGTGGAGAGACATTTAAAAACCAGCTGAAGCAGGGCATGTTGTATCTACAGCAAAAGGAACTCATTAAAGCAAGAGAAGATCTGATGTAATGGCCAGAGCTGCCGACTTTGGAACTAGAGAACCAGGTTTGAGTCTCGGCATAGGTCAACATCGAGTAATTCTGGGCAAATCACTTAATCTCCCCGTGTCTATAAAAAATAAATATGTCCTGTGTAACCTAACTAGTGTTTGTGTAAAGTGCTCCAACCTTCAGGTCGAGTTTGTGCTATACAAACCTGCAAAAAGAACAAAACAAAAAAAACTACTACAGGCCAAATGTTCCACACAGCATTGTAAACCCTAGAACAGGTGGGGCACGGGGGAAGACGCCAGGGAGTTGCCTGGTGACTCCCCAATCACCTACAATAGGGCTTGATTTGTTCAAAAATATTTATTTATTATTGTTTATAGAAACCTCCATAAATGAAAAGTACTTTTTTGAGAGCTCTCTTTTTGGAGTCGAGCAGCTGAGACACAGAGGATAGGCAAAGAAGGGAATCTTATAAAGTCAGCTTTGTAAATTCTGAATGGTCACCTGGTCTAGGTTACTGTCAGTTTACCTGCAACGAATGTCAGACTGGTGGCTCTGGTGGTGGTAGGGCTGGGGAACTGCCCAGTACGTGTACGGCATCACACACTGCTTCCTCTGATGGGCTGAAAGTGCCAGCAAAGTGTGAGTAATTAACAAGTCATGTTGGACCAGTGCCAACGAGGAGCTTGAAGGGTAGGGGTAGGTTCAGTCAGATATTACTGTCTCTTAGGGCTGGGGACGAGTCAGTCACATGACAGCCTCTGATTTAGAGAGTTTGCTTTGAGGAATGGCAAGACATATCATTTTCCAGTAGACCATTATCCGGGAAGTCCATCGACCATGAAAAATTATAATAGTTAATAATTTTGTCATAGTCATTTAATCGTTAATGTAGGTAAGAAATGCTGATCGTCCCGGCTGGAACTTATACCTGTAATAGCATAGCAAGGTTGCAGTAGGTCCAATGCACAAGAGGAAAATTAGCCTTCTTCTGACAGTTTGGTAGTAAAAGCCATCTATGTCTGGAGTCCATTGGTTCGCTCACGCCCCTGAGGCCCGGTGCCACTGCTCCTTCAGCAAAATTGACAGCTACACTACTGAATACCTTTTAATGAAGTTTACGCATGTTTCTCAAAAGAAGATAGTGACCACAGGGATCTATTTCAGCTGTGTAAAGACCTGCTGTAACAAACAAGCTCACTACACCACTGGATTCAAGCTAGCCTGGCTGATGATGGGTGATGCCCTGAAACCGGTCCTAGGATGCTTGTTTCAGGTCCAGGGAGGACCTGGCTGGACTGTTCCCACAAGGAACAGGGTCAAGACTGATTTGCAAATGGCTGGGTCCAAACTGGGGTGGGGAAGTGAGCAAAAGAATGATGGCTTAAACCCAGATCCTTGTGACTGGGGATGAATGTTTGCATTATCCAGCATTCCGTCCACCAATTGTTCGTTTTGCAGTACGTTTACGTCATCACACAGTGCTTCCTCTAATGGGCTGAATGAGGAGCTTGGAGGGTAGGGGTAGGTTCAGTCAGATATTACTGTCTCTTTAGGGCTGGGGACAAATCAGCGACATGACAGCCTCTGATTTAGAGATTTTGCTTTGATAAATTGCAAGACATATCATTTTCCAGAAGACTATTATCCGGGGAGTCCATCGACCATGAAAAATGATAATAGTTAATAATTCAGTGGCAGTCATTTAATAGTTAATGTAAGTAAGCCATGCTGATTCATCCCTGCTGGAACTTATACGTGTCATAGCATAGCAAGGTTGCAAAAGGTCCAATGCACAAGAGAAAAATGGGCCTTCCTCTGATAGTTTGGTAGTCAAAGCCATGTATGTTTGGAGTCCAGTGGTTCGCTCACACCCCTGAGCCCCGGTGCCGCTGCACCATTATTGATAGCTACACTTCTGAATACCTTTTAATGCAGTTTACAGATGTTTCTCCAAAAAAGAAAGTGACCCCAGGGATCTATTCAAGCTGTGTAAAGACCTGCTGTAACAAACAAGCATTTGCATTGCAATATGTCTCGCATTTACGCAAGTATGAGCAATTGGCATTGTAAATTACATGACTTTTATTTATATTTTGATTTTTAAAACATAAATAAAAGGCATTGTCATTTTCGATGAAAATAGCTTAAACCTGTGTAAATGTGAGACCTATTAGTGGAGAAATGTGGCTCAATGGTTAGAGCGGCAGACCCTGATGCAGAGGTCTAGCCTGGGACCAGGGTTCAATTCCCAGCCTCGGCGGGTCTTGGGCTCAAAAATTCCATGGACCTGATAATTCTCGCCTCGGTGCCTATTCCAATCATGGAGTCCCACTCTGCAACTCTGGGCAATAGCTTGCTTAATCTCCACAACTGCCCCCACAACGCTAAGGATGCCTGCCTCCACCTTGGGGGTGCCCAGGAGTGGACCTCTCACAGGGAAAGCCAGGATGGGTTCCACAGCGGTATTTGTACAAGCGCCTTGAGACCCTTGCGGGTGAGTAGTGCGCTATACAAGTATCAATTTATTGCATTGCAAATGTTTGTTTGTTATAGTTACTTAGTTGTAGTTAGATCAGAGTCTCCATAGCAAGATCCTCTTTTATTTTGCTAATAACTTTAGCGCCATTTCTTGGAGGGTCTTGGAGCAAACACAAGGACAACAGATGGTAGGAGGAAGTTTGGGGCTGGGAGCAAGCACATAAACCACAGAGGGTTTCCCAAATGAAATTGCATGGGGAAATTGCGTTTTGGGGCCCCTGTTTTTCTCTGCCCCTGCTTGACAGATCACCCTGAACCTTTCCAGGAAGGAGCGGAGGAGCATGAACTTTTTTTTCAAGAAGAGTCATCAAACAGCACCAAAGTTATTACCAAAACAGAAAATCTATTTCCTATGCTAACTAGGTCTTAACTATTACTGCATAGTGGTGGGCACCACTGTGTAATATATGTGTGTGTGTGTGTAATGTAGAGTAATATATAAAATGTACATTAATATTAGTTTAAAAATATTTATTTTGACTATAGTAAATTAAAATACAAATATGTTTTGAAGTACAATGTCTTTTTTTTTATTTCCAACTAAATTGAAATAATTATTTTTTATTATGTATTAATCAACTACACGCACCACTCGCATTGTACCTAGCAGACAACCCAGTGCAGCGTCAGTCATCACTTAATATACAAACAATAAAGTGCCTTGCAAGTTTAAAGCACTTAGGCATAGATGCATCAAGCGATATTGCGATCGCAATCGCTGCGAAACAGCGATTGCGATTGCAATTTCCGTTCCCGCAGTGCATCAAGTACAAAAGCTGCAAATAGCGAATTCGCAAAAAAAAGAATCGCAAAACCATTTGGTAACCCCCATTGCAATTCCTTAACAGCGATTACCCACACATTTAGCGAAATGAATAGCAAATTCACAAACAAATAGCGAATTCGCTAATAAATCGCTATTCCCATTCATCATAAATCGCTAATTGCGAAATACCACAAATCGCTAAATACGAGTCGCAATTTAAGGAGAAGCAAAACCAGGCGGTAACTATGAAGTCCAATTGGTAAAAAAAAAATGGCAAACAAGAAACAGGTGTTGGGTAAATCAAACACACTTAAGGAGACTCAGTAGGAGCATGAGGAAAGTCACAATTCCAGGTCTCTACATCGTGGCAAGGCGGCTGAGGCTCTAGACTGCAGCCCAGAACCGACGTAGGATCCAGGAGCGCATCTTCCGGCTGCGGATTACACTCCTGGGCCAGACTGAAGAGGAGATCTACTCCAAATACAGGCTCATTGGGGCAATGATTACGAAGCTCATCAGAGACCTTGACCCCCTGATGCAGCACCCAACACGGATGACCAATGCCGTGTCCACCCGTGTCCAGGTCCTGTGCTGCCTGCACCTCCTGCCCTCCGTCAGCTTCCAGGGTATAGTCGCATATGCAGGGGGCATCTCACAGAGCACACTGTCACGCTGCCTACAGACTTTCCTGGACGCCATGCTGAGCCGTATACACCACTACATCACCTTCCCAACAACTCAACAGGACTTAATGCAAACAAAACTGGACTTCTATCACACCACCCATTTTCCCCATGTAATTGGCTGTATTGACTGCACCCACATTCACATCTGTCCACCCTCAGAGACCGAATACATGTACCGGAACCGCAAGTCATACCACTCCTTCAACATCCAGATGGTCTGCAATGCCAAGACCATCATCACAGACATTGTGGCACAATACCCGGGGAGCACGCATAATTTGTTCATCTTCCCTCACAGCGGCATACACACCTGCTTGGCCAGGGGTGAATTGTGAGAGGGACATCTCGTAGGTAAGTACACATGCACACATACAGTATGTTAAGACCATGTTGCTGCGCATCACAGGCACTGACCCTCTGCTCCTCCCTTCAGGTGACAGCACCTATGGCCTCCTTAAATACCTCCTCACCCCATACCTCAACCCTGCTACACCACAGGAACGGCGGTACAATGCTGCGCATATACACACCAGAAATGTGATAGAGCGGACATTTGGCATGTTAAAGAGTCGATTCTGCATCGTCCACAAGACTGGCAGGGCCCTCAAATACCGGCCTGAGGTCTGCCTCCGCATCGTGGCCTTGTGTGCCATACTCTATAATATTGCAACCAAGCGGAGAATACCTGTGGAGGTGTCTGGTAGTGAGTCGGAGGGGGACAACCTGCTACCCGCACATGTGCATCATGCACACGGGGAGAGTCCTGCTGAAGGACACAGGCGCCGCGCCAACATCACACTGAACTATTTCTAGTACACCCATACCCCTCACACAACACTGCACGCATGCATGCCACATAAATGATTTACATGAGGAAGATTTGTGTTCAAAATAAAGCTTTTGTTTAATTAACAAACTCTCGATGTGCTTTAAATATGCTAACATTGGCGCTACTGCATTGAGACATACAGGCTCTTGTATCCTGAGCAGGCGTGCGTGGTTACCTCACCTTGGCACTGCCGGAAATGTACTGTCACTGGCGCCTCCTACCGGGCGAACCCTGTCGCCTCTTAACCTACACGTTGGGAGTGTCCTGCCGTGATGCAGCGTTGGGCCGGGAACTGCGGCGCCTTTCTGGTTGCACCGGCACAGACAGGCTGCTGAGGCTAGATGTCCCCTTACTGGCATCACCCCCATCCCCTTGCATGGCCATGGCCGGCCCCCTGTTGGCTCTCCACAGAGGGGGTGACCTGCTCGAGGGCCTTTGCAACATCTGTGCAGCATTGTGCCATCTGTTTCTGCATGGCCAGTGACCTGCGTGACAGCTGGGAGGTGGCGTTCCCAATCAGGTGGTTTGAGCATGTGTAGGCTAAAAGCCGTGTCAGCAGCTGCCTGTGGCATCTGCGTGTGATGTCCTGGTGATGTCCTGCTCCGCCACCATCAGTTGGTTGCTCTCCTTAACGGCTGCGGTTAGCTCCTGCACACTTTCAGTGATTTGGCTAATGTTGCGTGCAGTTTTGTAGAGCTGCAGCTGCATTGCTGCCATGTGCTGTGCCTGCTTGCAGTGCACTGCAAGCATCCGAGCCTCAATACTAAGGCCTGGGGTATGTGCCTGTTGCTCCATGTCTGCTGGGGTGGCCACAGAGCGCTGCTGCCTCAACCTGCTGCTTGCTTGGAACCGCACAGTTGCTGTGCTTCGTGCCTGCCTCCTGGGTGGGGGTGGGATCTGCTCCACTGCCATGCGTGCCAACTGGTGTGGTTGTGCTCCTCCTATGGCTGCAGGGGTGGCCCTGTGTCTTGGGTAAGGTGCTGGTCCAGGTGCTGGATGGCTCTCTCCCTCCGTCTCATCAGGTGTCTCCGCAATGTGGAGTGCCTCGCTGTCAGACGTCTCAGCATTTGCAGCACCTGTGATGTGAATGAGTGCATGATTAATGATATGATTCAGGCACCTGAGATGTAGCAACATGCATGTAGGCTTCCATTCCCTGACTGGCTTTAGGGGTATGTTTCACTTGACTATTCTGACTGTGTGTGGCTATCAGGGCACATTGTCACACTACAGGTCCCACAATTCATTTGGACATGTGGGAGGGGCAGTGACTGGATTACTGGGGTTACATATATGGCTTCCTCTGGGGGCATGGGCATTGGTAGGGGACAGGGTCGCAGTTGCATGGCTCTTACCTTGTGATTGTTGTGTGGCGCGGGAGGTGTCCAGTTGAGTGACCCCCACACAGGCTGCAGGGTTGATGGTGTCCTCCACCAGGTCCTCCATTGGTATGTTCTCGGGGACTGTGGAGTCACCTCCCCCCGTGGCCAGTCTCTCCCCCAGTCTCTCCGCAATGCGCTCCTTGGCACGGCCTCTGAGGTCGTACCACCTCTTTTTAAGGTTGTCAATGGACCTGTGCGTGACTCCCACTGCGTTGACCTTGGACCTGCTGCGCAGCCAGATGCGCCTTTTGGTAGCCTCGGGCACTCTCCGGGACAGCTTCCCAAACAGCTGGTCATGGTCCCTGCTGACTCCCTCTATCAAGTACTCCAGTTCTTTTTCAGAAAACTTGTTTTTGCGCTTCCTGGCTGTTTCACTGGGTCCTGCAGCTTCCTGGGACACTGTGATATCAATATGTGTCCTGTATTGGGACTACAGGGTGTGTCTTCTGGAGCTCAGTGGTCTGCCTCCTCCTCTATCCAGCTCTATGATCCAAATGAAGCATGGAGCAGGCTTCTTCCTGGTAGTGATGTCATCATTGTGCTCAAAATGGGACTTCCCGTTTTTGCGATCTCACAATCTGCTATTTGCTATTTGCGATTTCGGTATTTGCGAAATCGCAATTTGGGGTTGGAAAACAACCGATTCTGCGATTATATAGTGCTTTTGGCAAATTCGCATATGCCAATAGCGGCTGGTTGCGAATCGCAGATACTTACCGATTTTGGTGATGCATCCCATTCTGCGAATTCTGAATAGCGATTCGGTATTTTTCAATATTTAGGATTCGGAGAGTCGGTGCTTCATGCATCTGGGGGTTTATTACGCTCAGCTCACCTTTGAAGGCGGCCGCCGTTTCACCTGCAGTAAAGGTAGAGCCCCATTGCGTAGCTCGGCTGAAGGCTTCCCTGGAATTAATTGGTGAATTCTGAAGTTTTCTTAAGGTCACCGGGGGCATGTACTTTTGACACCTCGTTGTCCTATCCTGGTGGCCCCCTAGGATTAATGGTTGACGCATTGCTGAGAATGGGCTTTCGCACTTTACTTAACGGAGAAACCTTTGTGGTTAAATCAGTAAACAAGAGTAAGTCTGTAAATTAATCTCCAAAATGTTTTTCTCTTAACCCCACTGTAGCCCTTGTTCTGATCAATGGCGTACTCTTATTTTAGTTGGGTTCTAACGTACTTTACCTCAGGTCTCGTACAAAGGCACAATTAACTTCCAACTCCAGTAACTCGTTTCTAAGATGACTGCAGCAGTCACTCATCTTTTGCGCAGACTGCACGGGTGGCGCGAGCCTCTGTTCTGTAAATCCTAAGTAACGGACGCTAGGGCGTCGCTCTGGTAGGTGTTTATCTGCCAAAACTCAGTTTGCCACAGACAAAAACGTTATGCAGTTGTGGGGGAAGGGGGTGATGTTGAATACAATTATACCCGGTTAGCTACACGTGTCAGCAAATCAGTACAAGAGAACCTCTCTCTGTTCTCAAAAACAACTGCTGTGCTAGTTTAAGTCAAGGTGCCCACCTGCCGCTTTCTGCTTATATGCATTTCAAGGGCAAGTGTTTTACAGAGATAACAAAACAATCTACATTCAGGCTGCGATTTAAGTCACAGTTTTTAGAGTTCCATATTTCCTAACTTAAATATGTTAAACAATTCTGGGACTGTCGCCACTCACCCTCACAGTCCCACCCCTCGCACCCTCACAGTCCCACCCCTAGCACCCTCACAGCCCCACCCCTCTGTGGCTGCGCACCCTCACAGCCCCATCCCCTGCATTACTACTGCTTTCACTCTGCGGTGTCTCTTCCCATCCTCCTCTCATGCTCTGTTCCTCTCAGCCCCCCCTCACATTGTCACCCCGGCATCACCACAAACCATCTGCCCAGCGACACTCCCTCCCTGCATTCTACCAGCCTCACATCTTCACCGTGTGCAGCCTCTCTGTCCCTTGGACCTCACATCTCCCACTCCTCCGTCACTCACCCTTTGCCCCACCCCACCAGCTGTCTCACCCCACCCTGTCATACCTCCCAGCCTCGCTTTGCCCCCCTCTCACCTCACCCTCACAGTCTTATCCCTCACCTGTCAAGAGCCTGCACGCTTTCACCCACCACTCTCCCCTCACAGTCTCGCTTCCTTCTCATCGTCTCTCGCACCCCTGCATCCGCTCGCCCCGTGCCTCACCCTACCCTCATTTCACCACCCTTGCAGTGTCACTGTGCATCATCCCTGCCCATCCTATCTCCCCCTTTCTTAATCCCTCCCTGTGTCTCACCCCACCCTCACACCCTGAATCACCCCCCCCGCAGACTTCCAGCGCTTGGCCCCAATCATGCTGAACGCTGGCAGTGTTTGCTGCATCTCGTGATTAACCCCTTCGCGCCCTCGTCCTACCTGTCGGTACTGCTGGGAGCCATGCCTGCCCTCCTCCGTAGCAGATTCCTCACTCTGTCTTAAACATCTGGCCCAGTACTCAGCACCACTGCCTTGCACCTACCCACGGGGGGCAAGGGCACCCCAATGCCAGAGGAGCCAGCTTTTGGGACCTTATAAGTATTTCGTTATGCAGCACAATATCCTTGGTGCACCAACATTAACTGTTGCATAGTTACACACTTATAAGGTCCCAAAGGCGAGACCTATTGGCTATGCCAATGCTTGGAGGAGTTTTATATAGTACGAACTTGTGAACTAGACCCAAAGGTATCAGAGTGCTTTATATGAGCACCAGTTATGTTTCAGACAGACACATTCTTTTTTGTTAATCACGGGGAGATTAAGTGATTTGCCCAGAATCACAGAATGTTGGGCGTCCCTGCTGAGACTGGAACCCGGTTCCCCAGCTCCGAGGTCGACCACCCTAGCCGTTAGGCCACATTCTCTCCTTGTGTTAAAACTGTTATCTCACTCTTCTTCCTTGTGCCCAAACATTACAAAAGGCAAAGTTAGACAATAAACATCATACACAGGCCCTTGCATTTTTCACACTGACTACATTCCACATACTGCTTCAGATTCACCACACTTGACTCACTGCATCATGCAGCATCACAGTATCAGACTCACACCTTTACCATGACACCATCACATTCACTCCCAAGACACTCAGACCATTACTCTGACCCATATGACTACCCCAGGATGCTTTGCATACAAAAACAAATTCCTTTTCCCAGCTCTAGAATGTGCTTAGACAGCTATCTGGAGGTCTGGCACTAACTTCAAGTATATCACCCCGCAGCCAGGCATTATTCATCCACCTGTGTTTGCACGTCTAGCTTTAACTTGACTGAAGGCCCAGCCAAATGAAAGGAGCTGGGACAGGGCGTGCACAACTATAATGCTCATGTATCAAAATCTTTCAATCAATACAAACAATAATTTATTCATCTGAAAACCAGTGATGGTTCCAATTCTTTATCTTTTTAAGTTGTAAACTTAGTAAATGTTCATTATAATATCTTTGTCAATGAAATAGAAGTACAAAAATCAATGGAAATCTTTCTTCAACATAAAATATATTCTCAATCATTCTCTCTCAACATAATGTTATAAGATTTCCATACATCTTAATATCTGCTGATAGAAAATATGCCTAATGCATTTCGGGACTTGGGTCCCTTCTTCAGGGTACAATCTAAAATCAAGAAATAAACTTAGTTAATGATGATAGAACTTAATTATCATTACAGTGTAGTTCGATCATAGTGGGGTTCACTACCTTGATTATATGTGGCTTTTGTGGTGAAACATGATGGTTTACAATGTACTAAGTGAAAACAGTGTGTTGATACCGTAAAAAACACACCTTGTGATTTATCATGCAAAAGAATACCTGTGCTCAGAATCCACTGTCAACGCGTCTGTGTGTATTCAAATAATTTCTACACCCAGTGCTTTAAATGGGCCGGTACATCTTCCGCCTGCTCCCCACCGAAACAAGAAAGACAGTCACCCATGCACTAGTCACTAGCCGACTAGATTATGGAAACACCCTTTACGCCGGAACCACAGAAAAAACTCCAACGCATCCAAAACGCCTCAGCCAGACTCATACTGGACATCCCCCATCAAGCTCACATCTCCGGGCACCTGAAAGATTTCCACTGGCTTCCCGTTAACAAGAGAATAACATTCCGTCTCCTCACCCACGCACACAAGGCCCTCTACGACCTAGGACCCGAATGCCTCAACAAACGACTGTCCTTCTACACACCCACCCGCCAACTACGTTCATCCAATCAAGCCCTCGCCGCTATTCCGCGCATCAATAGATCCACCATTGGGAGGAAGATCTTTCTCCTACTTAGCGGCCAAAACCTGGCATTCTCTCTCTCCCCACTCACCTCCGACTTACACAGAACCACCTATCCTTTAGAAAACAGCTAAAAACCTGGCTATTCGATAAGTAATGCACCCACCCTCCCTCAAGCGCCCTGAGACCCTCTGGGTGAGTAGTGCGCTATACAAATTACTGAACTTGAACTTGAACACCGGTACTGAGTACAGGCACTTCTCAGATTTATCACTCTGAGTACCCACACTTCTCTACTGCCGTAGAGAGTACCGGTACTCATGAAAAGTGAGGCTCATTGCCTATGCTGGTGAGCCGGGTGTGGAACGTGTGTCTGGCAGCCAAGTTACCGCTTCTCCAGCCCACCCCCCCGATCTGAGCCCCTGCTGAGCTATTCAGAAGGGCTCATTTGAATAATGTCTGGCTGCTCACAATCACGCTGGTCTTGACAGAGCAGGGTACGTTCAGGCCCGTGCTGTCAATTCCAGTCACACTATCCTGCGAATTTGTGCAAAAAAGTGTCCGATGACAGAGGTTTCAGAGGGAGTGATCAAAAAGAAGATACAAGGAGTCACAACTTTCATGGAGAACCTGATGAGGCAATGAACGTTAGATTGATAGTGTACATGTTATGGATGGATGAGTGAACAAGGGTGGATGAATGAATAGATGGATGGATGAGACACGAGATATCTTCTGAGGAGGGTCATGATGATTTGCTTCATTTGCTTATTGCATTAAGAGCTTTGGTGTGACATGGGGGTATTTTCAGTTTCTTCCTACTCATGTGCTGAAAAAAGATATGGTTTTGTGCCAAACAATAGCAATTAACAGTATGGCATTAAGAAGGTGCATCTATTGCAAAAAAAGGAAATGTTAACTTATTATAGCATTTCTCTTTTATTTTGTGTAATGAGTTAACTTGCTTTGTTAATATAAACACATTTCCCATGTGTTTTGGTGTGTGCTGCAACTAATATTGAAGTCATGAAGTATACTCATGTCTTGTCTTTAGCCGCGCTTCTAGCCCCACCCCTCTCTACACCTCTAGCTTATTTTAATGAGTACCTGCACTTATATTATCCCATTTAAAGCACTGACTATACCCCATAACCCAATACCTCCTAATGAGAAAATATACGGTTACCTTAATGCACAAGGTTCAACTCAAAATCTACAAAATAAGATACAATCAAAAACAGAAGGTCTGTGCTGTTCATCAAAATTATTGTGGCCAATAAAGTTTTCAATCACTAACTCACTGATCATCTGTACCTGCCGTTGTTTTCAGAATCGCATTTGTTAATCTTTCTTTCAGAATAATCAATGCAAATCTGTCAATACAAAATATGTATATCACACCTTTGTCATGACTTATTAGCAAAATCCTATTCGGGATCTTTCAATGCGTGTTTACCTATGGATTAACGGAATTCCTAATCCTCGTAACACTTGCACAAAAGGAGATTCATCTTTGCCTCCACAGAAACACGATTTTGAACTTTCGTGAACCTTATGTTCAAAGGTCAGCTATAGTCACTGTACTTGACAATGGATCCCGTCATATTAGAAGATCTGATATTGTTTACTCTGTATAAGTGTACTCCTCTCCTCTGTCTCCCAATCTCTGTTGGCACTTTAACACATAAGTGTGATGTTATCCGCGGTCCCTGAATACTCCGCCAGACGTTTATAAAATGTAAACGTGCATCACGCACCTATTCTACACCGTATTGTAAATGTAAATGTAAATGTAGTATACTTGTAAAGCGCACAGCTGCCCCAGCAACGGGACGTCCCGGCGCTGTATAACGCTGTGGAACCCTTCCTGACTCTCTCTGTGAGATGCCCCTCCTGGGCACCCCCAAGGTGAAGCCAGGCATCCCAGTGTTGTTGGGGCCGTTGTGGAGATTAAGCAAGCTATTGCCCAGAGTTGCAGCGTGGGACCCATGATTAGAGTAGGCACTGAGGCGAGAATTATCGAGCCTGCAGACATTGAGCCCAAGACCCTGCTGTGTCGGGAATTGAACCCTGGTCCCGGGCCTGATCTCTGCTTCAGAGTCTGCCGCTTCTAACCAGTGAGCCACACTCCTCCACATGCAACAGATTTTCTATTCTTCGTCCCCCTGTCTTAACGCATTGACCGTTGTTAACCGTAGATGCAACTCTATGGCCTTATAGGTTGCACTGATGAATCACTTATTGGGACGCCATACCTATAAACGCGTAATGGTAAACGCTACATTTAATGACAGCTAACTAACATTGGTGATGGACTACCGAAAGGGCTCCCTAGTTTGTCATATTGACCTGACAAGCCATGAAAACCATAAAATTAATGTGCAACAAAGTGAAAACCTTTGTAAGTGAATAGTGCATCTGTCGTAACTATTGGTGTTTTAGAAAACTGTGTATTCAAAAGCACATATGCTTTGGTACTTAACATCTACCATCTGATATCTGGTTTCAGGATTAATTACTGAATACTACTGATGATAGCTTAGTGATTATATCTAATATACGCGATGTAAATGGAGAGTCTGTGAATGAACCAGGATTGCTATATAACTCATGTTGTGCGGCGATGTTTACTCACTGAACCTCTATAACACTAAAGGAGATTTAACTTCAGTGATTCTATAAAAAAACACGCCATCTCGATTTTATCATTCAACCCTTTGGGGTTCAAGTTGTCTAGTCTAGTTGTTTGATCCAGTATACTTCACGCTGCAATAACTTTTTCGTGTTATCTATATCATGCTTTTTTGCCACTATTTCCAGCTGTGTATTTTAGAAGTCTGCACTTGCCACGTCCTGGGAGGTTTGTTTATGTCCTTTTATGGACTGCTACCGATCTTTTGAATTGGAAAAAAAGAGACGTTTATGGAGTGCTCTGAGCATGTAAACAATTCTTTTTATGAGATTATGTTATTCTCTGAATTAAGAAAATAGAAAATCCCAATTCCTTTGTGCACCTTTGCAGCTGTCAACGTATGACAGATTCTGCATGTTTGATCTTGGTCGCATGCACTGGGCAGTATCTGATGAAGCACTGGGCGGTAATGGACGGACAGGGAGAGTAAAGAAGAAACATCCCTGGTGGAGTCTCCTCCAGACTCAGCATTTCCTCCAGAAACCAGTGCATTTTCCTTACCAGTAAACTCTGAATTATGCCCTTTGTGGGAAGCGAGTCATCACAACTTAAAGCAAGGTCTCCTGCTGGATTTACACAGACCAGGGCAGTAAAGCTGCATCCCTGTCGCAGTGCCATTTGGCTGACATTGACAATGGAACACGCTGTACTGCTTCATCGGATTAAAAAGGGAGTTTGGCTATTACGTTTGACGGTGTCCTTACACCCCTGACTTCCTTAGAGGAACCGTAGGAGATTTAGATACTCGGGGTCACCCTTGAACATGTGTTTCCAGTTATTCGTGTCTGTCTGAAGTGGGAAGATCTTGGAGTCTGGTGTGGGAACGATGCTGTCTTTGTTTCTTCTCTACATCTTGTCCAAAAGCATGTTTCTCATTGTTACTGGGCTAACTCACATAGGTGGGAAAAAAGCTGGAGGAAATGTAGGGAGGAGGGTGTGGCCTAACGGCTAGGGCGGTCGACCTCGAAGCTGGGGAACCGGGTACGAGTCTCAGCAGGGAGGATCAACATCCTGTGATTCTGGGCAAATCACTTAATCTCCCTGTGTCTAACAAAAATGAATGAATGAATGAATGATGATGTACCACAACTGGTGCTCATGTAAGGACTCAGATACTTTCGGGTCTAGTTTGCACTAAATAAAACTCTAAAAAAAACAAAAATGTGCGTTAGGCTTAGGGAAGAGAGTATGGGGATATTTTCTTATTAACATATACAATTATTTCTGCCAGTATAGGTCACCAACATCGGAACAGCCCACGCTACAAGTTTAACTTCATCGCAGATGTTGTGGAGAAGATTGCTCCAGCTGTTGTGCACATCGAGCTTTTCCTGAGGTACTGTGCTTTTTTTTTAATCACACTTGTGTAATGATATGAAAGTGTACGCACTATAGCCTAATATAGAAAGTGCATGATTTATAAACGTGCAGTTAACAGGGCAGACTATCATGAAGGTTTAGTAGATGAAATATTTCTGTTAGGAATGCAAGATGGGCCATGTGAATTTTGAGCTCAGCTCAGTATAAACTAAGCAGATGCTTTAACTAGAAAATGCAAAGTCAAGTAGAAGTATGTAAGCATTGCACAGTCATCCTGTGTGCGCTGTGCATCCCCATATTTGTGCTGACTGGTACTGGGGCAACGGACTCTGACCTTCACTGGCCTCTCTCTAACCAGGCCCAGGGCCAGTGCTATGTTGAAAATATGGTGAAAACACCCACATACATCAGGGTACACATGTCTTAGGGTACCCTATGATTGGCATGACCTACCCTATAAGTCCCTGGTACATAATAAGGCAGGGGAATTAACTACCTTCAAGTCCCTAGTATATAATAGGGCCTGGCAGTTTAGAGGCCAGTAGCTCTTTCTGAAGTTGCATGTGTGCACTACTGAGAGTCTGAGGTCATTTTAAAAGCAGCCCTGTGTTGCAGCACTGCTTTTAAATGTAAATTGTGGCAAACTTGACGTTGGTGGTAGGGGCACTTAAAAAACATGATAATCTACAATAACATGGCATATTAGGTACCATCAGGGTCTCCCCTAGGTATCCCAGGGATGGGGTTTGGGGGTGGTCATGTAACTATAAGGAGGGTCCTTTAAAATGTGTTTCATTTGCCCTGGAATGGAGGAATTGCACATTTCACTTTCCCCATTGTAGTAAAGTGCTTTCCAAAATCGACTTTGGTGCTAGAAACACCGGAGAGTGAGGATCTACACTATTTTGGTATATTCAGGACACCTAAAGTCTCTCCTAGGTTTCCTAGGGGTGAGGGGTCCTGTAACTATAAGCAGGGACTTTATAAAATATGTGTTATATGCCCTGGTGATGGAGAAACTGCACATTTCAGTTTCTCATTTGTAAATCCCTTGCCCCATAGGATAACATTGAAATAGTTTATGAAATCATAACTATCACTAGGAATTAATTAGCATCAAGTGACCCCTGGCAGAAAAAGCCCCAGAAAAGTTTTTAAGTACGAAGGTAAAATCTCGACCGAGGCCTATCACGTGAGGTATCCGAGCTGGGCTCCATTGCGGTTGGCCTAAAACTTTGACTTTGTCCCAGTCAATTGCGACTAGATGTTCCATGGTGGTGCTATAGGTTTCCAAGTGCTATATAGTGCTGAATATTAAAAAAAATCATATCTCTGATTCCAAACATTGGAATTTTGTTGTTCCAGTGCCATTGTAAAGATAAAAATAGTTCCTAATTTTATAAATTGGTATTGGAGTTTTAATGTGTTTTAATTATTCACTGAACAGTTGTTTTCTAAATGCTTTACATACTTGTCTCCTAAGTTAAGCTTGCCTGCTCGCAGCGAGGCTACCAAGGGTTGAGTATGGGAACTGGTAAACAGGAACGGCCACATAAAGAACGCTGGCATAATCAATGTGTGACACTATTAGGGCGCGGGTGACCATCTATTTAGCCGGCTGTCGTAGAAGTGGCAGGAATTTCCTAAGTGATCTTAGGATACCAAAGAAACCTGAGATCCTCATTAAACCAGATCCCCGAGTTTTTTACAGGTTGGTCCACTGAATTGGGGAAAGGATATTTGGCCGGCCAAAGGGATTCCTTGAATTGAGAAGGAAAGGTACCATACAAGAGGATTTCTTACTTATCTTCGTTGCACTTAAGCTCCGCAGCATGAAGCCATTTAAAATCGGCTGACAGGCAGGCTCTGGCCTGAGCCGGAGAAGAGTCAGCTTTACTCCAGGTAAAGAGGAGCTGGGTGTCATGAGCGTAGGCAATGACCTTAGCCCCTAGCTCTTCTGCCAGATAAATCAGAGGAGTCATATCAATATTAAAAAGAAGAGGGCTTAGGGTAGAGCCCTGAGGAACTCCAGTGGACAGAGCTTGTGGCGTATAGATGAACGGGGCAACCAGACTTGCTGTGAGCGTTGGTCCAAAAATGAACCAACCCAATGCAGCGCAGACCCTGTCACCCCAATGTCAGCCAACCGGGCCAGCAACAGCGAGTGAGGGACGGTATTGAATGCTGCAGAGAGGTCTAATAAAATTAGAGCCGCTCTGCCGCCAGCATCTAAACACTCTCTGACTGCCTCAGTCACTTCAACCAAGGCTGACTCCATGCTATACTTGGCAAAAATCCAGATTGAGCTGGATGAAACAGGCCTTCATCTTCTACGAAGGCAGTAAGTTGTCTATTTACCGCCTTCTCACAGACTTTAGCCACTGCTGGCAGAAGTCAAATTGGCTGGTAACTTGTAGGAATCAAAGGGTCAAGCTATGGCTTTTTAAGCAAAGGCAAGAGTTTGGCTTGCTTCTACGTCAGATGGATCGTGGCTGTCCTCAAGGATAGATTATCAGAGTGTCAACCTCTAGGTTAACTGTCTCAGCCACTGATGTCAGGAGCCTGGCCCCGCAGGGATCTGACGGTGAACCAGATTTAAGAGCTTTTACAATTGCCAAAGAATCTTGCAGAGTGATTGATGAAAAAGCAGAGAAAACGGAGGATCCATGTGGTCACCCTAGTGCTGTTGATGGGACAGCGCCCTCAACTGATAAAGTCATGGTTGAGGATCTCTTAAAATTTTCTTTAATTGCCAGAATTTTATTGATAAAAAAGCTCGATAATATTTCACACCAAGCAGCCGACATAGTAAGAATAGTACTTTCCGCCGTGGGTGCCTGGAAACTCTGTACAATGGAGAAAATGTCCTTAGCATTAGTTTTTGAAAGAGCAATTCTCTCAGCATAGTACATGCATTTAGCCTGCGGAGTGGCAGCATAATACAATTTTTGAGCTTTCCTCAATAGCCTTTTAGCCAGGGGGCAATAGGATTGACGCCAGCTCCACTCTGATTTTTTACTTACCCTCTTCTGAATTTTCAGCTCCTCAGAGAACCAAGGTTTCGAAGTGGAGTCTCTGCTTCGTCTCGGGGGAAAGGAAGAGGAAGTAAGCTCGACCGCCTGAGTGATCCAGCTGTCAACATTTTCCCAAGCAACCTCCACATCTTGGGCTAAGTTTGGCTTAGACTCTGCCGAGGCTGATCTGAAGGTGGCAGGATTGATTTTGGGTGCCAGTCTGTGCTGCGTGGTTTTTTTTGGGAGGAGAGGGTCTTTAAGACACCATGAGAATGAAATAACCGCATGATCAGTCCAGGTAACTTGAAGAGGGGGCTTAATAATAATGCGAAAATTAGAGCAGATAGTGTCCAGGATGCGACCTCCACAGTTGGTAGGGGAATTATCCCATTGGGATAGTTGGTCCAGGTGTAATGAATCAATGAACTCCCTCGTATCCCCTTCATCAGTATCGTCTAAATGGATGTTTAAATCCCCGAAAAGAAGAAAGTGGGAAAAATGCAATGAGCGAGGGATAATGATGTCATCCAATGCTTTCAAAAAGGTGCTTGCATGGTCAGGAGGTCTGTAGACCAAAATACCACCCAGTGAGAATTGTGGGGAGATGGTAAGGGAAAATTCCAAGACCTTTCGATCTCCAATGCTCATAATTTCACCTCGTTGAAAGGACCACTTGTGCCTATACACCACCGCAACCCCACCTCCTCTGCCCGTTATGCGATCAGTCTAGGACTTTAAAACATATAACAGGGTTGGCAAACTCATGGAGCCACGTCTCCGTGATGTATGTGCACAGCACAAATAATGCTGGTACCTAGCCAGTAATTGTTTATGCTTTCCTGTTTGAAATGATGTAACTATTTCAAATGCATTGACAGATGTCTCTGATTTCCCTAAATGATTAATAAAGCAAACAGGAAGAATTGCATTAATAAATCAAACAGTTTCACATCTGTTCTCACCACTGCCAGATCTATGAGACTATTTCTTTCCAACTTGAAACACCTTGTAAGAAAGGTCAATTTATCCTTGGTTCAACAATTTCATTATTTTTTTGGGGGGAGGGGGGTGGGGAGTTGGAATCTGTTTTATTAAAATTTTTGTACAAAATACTCTTACAGAATTATGTAGTAAATTAACCCTCCCCCCTTGCGGTGGCACAATATCCGGCAGTCCAGTTTGATCTCAATAGTGACTTCACCCTATAAGACATCTCAGTAATGTATAATTACGCGTCATCTCATTCCAAAAATTGGGACCCAGCTTCATCTTTCAACCCTCCCATCGGCTGAAAGTTCATCCTCCAGTCTCTCTCACGGTCCCTAAATCTTGGTGAACTTGTTGGGGCATCTACGCGCTATATAGATATGTTCCACCACTCTCATGCACCAGTCCATGTAAGTCTCCTAACGCCTCACAGGGTGTTGTGTACACTCATTTCTGTACCATATCTCGCCCCATTACTGAAGAGGAGCATGTATTTATCCAGTGCTTCCACCCCCCCAACCAGCATCATCATCCTGGCGTTCAGTTCTAATGGCTCCTCTAGGAGTTGGGACATCCAGTGTTTGTCTGACTCCCAAATGGGTGAATCCATGGACAATCCCATTTCTTATGTATGAGTATTGTGCATTTTGAGGACCAATTGCAGTCTTGACACTGTCCATGAAAGAGAAGGATACAGCTCCAAAGAGAAACCATGCTAAGTGTTAGAGACTGTTTATACATCCAAACTCTATTTTTCCATCATGCAGATTAAATATGCTTATTAGCCGCACAGACTGGGGAAGATATTAGATATGCGTAATAAAACCAGGGGACAGATGTACCAACTCTTTGTACCAGCACAAAGTCACAGAAAGTGATGCAAAGTGGTGAAAGTCTTGGAAGGATATTTACTTTCCAGCACATAATTCTCATTCAGCAATAAAATGTACCATGACTCAAAGTTGCTGTACTGGATTGTGCTAAGGGGAGAGAACAGCACCAAGCAATAGGTACTACATTTGGCCTGCTGTTTCTCTTTTTCCATTTGCCAAGCACCACGTAAACCCCTTTTCACCCCTGAACTTAACGTATAGAGGGGCACTATAGACAAGACTGAAAATCAGTGGAGAGCTTCAAAATCGCACATCGTACATTTTTATTTTATATTTTTCATATATAATACCCTGTTAGGAAACTATTGAAAGCGCTCCCTGGAATATGATAGACCCGATCCTGATTTATATGGACCAGGATGAGACCGGATGACGATGTATGTCACTAATAGCGTGGGGGAGGATCAGAAAAAAACAACAAAGGTTTCTCTTGGGTTCTTTAGTTTTTCCCTTCAGTCCGACGGTACGAATTAGTAAGATGTGTTATAGGAAACCCACTTGGTTATTGCAGTTAGCCATGCACATAGATGTAGTTGAAATTCTTACAGGGTAAGAATAATTCTTATATTTAGAGGTTGAACAAATCCCAAAATCTGCCCCTAAATCAGAGTTTCTCTTAAGTACTTGTGAAGTGATTGCAAGCTGTGCACCTTTGTTTCCACCATTGTATTGGCATCTACAGGAGGGTCAGTGGTGGCCCACTCCAACTGATGATCCACTTCCTTTACCACCATGATTGCTCATAAACCCAATCCTGGGAACTGGCTTTTCTCCAACAACAATATGCCTGCAGACATCAAAATGCAGATTGGTGCTCTCGCCCGAGTACCACACCACGCACAATGGGCTGCTCCCAAAAATTCTATCTTGACGTATGTTCAATTTGAAATAGTGTTTCATGTAAGTCCTCCCTATGCTGGGCCTGACTTTAAAATGGCAGTCGCGCTTGAGACATAGGATAATGTTGCCCTAGCCGGAACATGGACTCGGTTCATAAAACAATTTTTCCCATCATTATTTCTGATTTATACTGATCCCCAATTATATTCAGGACACATGTCACCTAGTGAAAACATGAAGCTTTTCCACTAGGTGCCTGCGCAAATGCCTAAACACACCCTATTATTTTCACATTCACTGAGGGCAAGCTGGAGGACGAGCCGACCAATGAAATGAAAATTACATTTATATAGCGCATATACTACCCTGAGGCCTCGCAGCGCTAGGTAGGCTGCTTGGATAGAATTATGACGATGCCCCCTGGTGCGGAATCCAGAATTGTTCTGACTTTTCGCGAAGCTAGAGTAACGTTTGGCTGATGCCCGGTTGAGCTTTCACTTGTAGCTGTAGAGGAGCTTCACTCTGGGTCACCCCCCCTTGGTTGGCACCTACCCTGCTGGATTTCAAACATTGCTTTCTTCTTCATCTAAGCTTTATGTTCCTTTTCCTCCATCCATCAATTTTGTTTTTCTATGTTTACTGAATGCTCTAGCAACAAATGTAACTGTAATGTAACTGTAACTGATCGAACGCTGTAACTCGTCTTAATCCTCATGTAAAGTGCTCTGATACCTCCGGGCCCAGCCTGCACTTCCTCGTCACCTCGCCATGTCTCCTACCCCCTCCCCCACCTCTTCCCTCCGTCATTCTTTGCTTGCCTCCACATTCCTTTATTGTTTTCCATGAATCTCTTTCCCCCTCCATGCTTTGTTTAGCCTGTGCCTATGCCCTGCTCAATCTCCCCTTAGCCTCTACATGCCATGAACCAACGGATGCAACCCGTAATTGACGCACCTTCTGTAACAATGGGTAACTTGTAACCTATGTAACCCTACCAGCCTGACTCCCTAAAACCGCCCCCTTAAGTATGCCCTTGTCCAAAGCACTCCTCTCCCCTTGTTGGAGATGGATCCAGCAGTTTTGCCTTGGACAGTGACAAGGGAGTCTCACATAGTAGAGGACTGGCATTGATCCCCTTAACTCTGGGAACTGTCTCCTACCGGCTGGAAGTGGGACACTGTGTTCACGCTGGGTTTTCTACCCTCTACCCCTCCTCTTCCCGCCCATGACAAAAGCACTCCTCTTCCCTTGTTGGTGAGGGATCCAGCATTTATGCCCTGGAGTCTCAGCGACCCAGCTGAGAGAGTCCACCGTGACAAGGGAATCACACTTTCATTCTTGCCTCCCCTTTTCCTTTCCTCTCTCCCCTGAATCTCTCTCCCCTGCCTGCTTTGTTTTCACTTGTGTCTATTCTCCGCTTAATCTCCCCCCCGTCGCCCTTTGATATTACCCCCCTACCCTTCTACACACCATGAATCAACGGATGTAACCTGTAATTGATGTTCCTTTCAGATGTAACTTGTAATTGATGTACCTTCTGTAAAAATGTGTAACGTGGAACCCATGTAACTCTCCTCATGAAAAGCGCTCTGATACCTCCAGGTCTAACCAGCGCTATATAAAACTCCTGAAATAAAAAAAATGTAAAAAATCTAGATGTTAGGCTCCACATAGATTTAACTCTGAAAAAAATGGGCTGATGGCCCAATCGGGCCTTTGTTTTGAACCCAGCAGTAGCTGCTGGTGTGCAGGCGGAGTGACTGGGATGACGGACGGCAATAAAAACACGGAAAAAAGGGAAAAAAAGCACTTACCATGCTGCCCACCGCTCTCCCTTTCCGAGTCCTTGCTGCAGCACAGGCTCCCAGACTACCCGGCCAATCCTGACGCTACTCTCATGCTACTGGCAGCTTGAAAGTAGTGTCAGGATTGGCATGAGCACCCTGAATTTGAGCTCTGCGAGAGACTGGGAGCCTGTGCTTGCTGTCCCCACCCTCGGGTTTGTAACAGCCCAGTGAGCATGTTGGTTTGGCCTTCCTTAGACTGCCGGCCAATCCAACATGAGCACTGATAGCAGTGCCTACCACTTTCCCTCGTGAGTGCCCCACACCTGTCCCGCCCCCAATATTCGGCCCAGCCATCAGAACTTGATAAATAAACGATAATAACCCTGTTTTATTATCGTTTTATTTTTCACGTTTTGAGGCTGGCGGGGGCGAGGGTGGGGGGATGACGCTCCTCTGCCATAGCGGAGAAGCCGCCACTGGGACCCAGCTGTTAGTAAAAATAGGAGCCCTCTCACTGCCTGCAGGCTTCTGCTCCCAACGGAGAGCATACAATGTGCCAAATATGTCCCAGTCTCGGTGAATCACGCAGTGCTTATGTAGCATTTTTCAATTGAGCCAGCTGTATGCTGGATCAGGCTCAACAGTATCCCCTCATATCCTGCATTAGTTGTCTCACCTACTACCATCTTCTTATTTCCCACGAGGATTCACCTACATTTGAGTACTTGCACCTTCTGACATTCTTTTCCATCCACGAGAATCCGGGTAGCACATACTATCTGCATTTGACTCCTTGCACCAATATCTTGTGCCCTCTTTTTGCACCGCCGATGCTCCACCAGCTTCCAGATGGTGTACCACCCAGCGCTTACGTTTGTCAATGCCCTGACATGCTTACTATTTGGAGTTGTGGCATTCTGTGCCTTCATTTAGTGCACATCATGCTCAAGGGAGATTCAAATGGTTTTGAATGTGAGTGCATATATGTTATATATGCACTCAAGTGCATTCATTCATCTGATAAAAGTAAGGACTATTGTGGATGGCATTATTTGACTAAGAACGTCACTATTTGAACGCTTTATTGGGGGCTTTACATCTTAAGACTACTGAACAATTATTTCCTTATAATTTACCTTTACTGTGACCATTGTTGTAAGCATCAAAGTGATTTTAACAATTCAAGCGCAAGTTCTCTATTTCGTCATTTAACAGCTGTTGCTGCATGTTTTTTTGCAGGGTTTAAAAGTATTAGCATTCCTAATCTTGGAAATGTTTGCTGGCTATACATGATATTCCATGCGTGGCATTGTCCTTTCTATACTTCAATGAGTTTAAATTTTTTCCTACCATACTTACTCTTCTGTGTGGATATTTCTTGTATTGTTTAAGATTGTTATGTTTGGCTAAATTGTTTATCCTTGTGGAAATATACTTGCTCTGGTGCAGGAAACTGCTAGGTGGGGTTTGTAGACTACTCAGTAAAAACCATAGTTGGCTGGTTGACTGGAAGTAAAGTGCAGCATTCTAAAGGACTTCATAATATGTTTATGAAGGAACACATTTTAAGAAACTGCATCAATGAAAAGTTGTATCCGTATCTGGTAGACCTAGGTGCAATTTCTGCCCAAGAATTGGGAAATAAGTGGGACCACTGGGTCAAGACAAGATGACCAATACAGCCACTGAGTATGACCAAAAGAAATTGGTTACAAAGCCTCCCCCGGGAAAAGAGGGTGAGAAACCCAAAGACAAAAATCAAGAGTCTTCTAAAGGCCCCCAAACTCCTTTCCAGGGGGTGGGTCCAAGAACTCTTTCCAGCCCACTGGTAGGTAAAAGTGGAAACATTTTGATCCTGCAAAGTCCTGGTGTTTCCACTGTAACAAGAGGGGACACCGAACTGGAGATCCAGCCTGTCTCAACAAGAATACCCCAAGTCCTCATCGAGTTGCTACTGGTGTGGCAAATCTCCAGATGGAATCAATAGTGTGCCCAGAGCTCACAGCCGCTTGTCTGCTTGGAAATGAACTGGAAACCTAAGCACAGGCTGAGGTAGAAAGAAAGACACATGCAGCCATGCTGCAAATCCCTGAGATAGTGTGTGTGAAGACATGAGCACAGTGCCTAGCACAGGGTGAAAAAGGAAAGTTGGATCCTGAAATGATGGCCTAACCTCCCAAGAGAAGAGGTAGGAAGAGTGGTGAAACAGCTTACCCACAGCAGAAAGATCAGGACCCCTTTCCTCAGGCAAAGGTCTTGTCAGCTCCAGAGCGAACTGATTCCATAGAACTTGAATCTTACGAGGTGGAGCTCTTGTACTTAGTACTTGTCTAATTTAGCCTCTGCTATACCTCTGGGAACTCTGTGCACACTCTACCTTACTTTCTAATAGTACATACAGAGCCATATTCCTACATCCAGTGTCATACCTCTTAATGGAAGTGTTTTGCTATGTGTGTGGTGTGATGACGCACATAATGTATAGTATCTTATCCTTTTTCGAGTTGCAAGGGTTTCATCCAGTTGCATTTTCGTTTTCAAGGGTCACGTTGCAACTTTTATAATCTTTGACACAAGATTTACCTTGTTTCTTTTGGGTTTAATGATCGTGTCCTGTTTTCATATGATGGGGGCTAGGTGCTTCCTTCATTAGTCCATCACGAATAGAAACATATTTTTCTTTTCCTTCACAGGTGTTTGTGAAAGGTAACATGGTATGCATTGTTACAAGGGTGTTGTTGCACCACCTTTTTCAGTGCAGGAAGCATTCAAATTTATTACCTATTCAGTTTTGCATAAATTGGAAATTTCTACCTTTCCTAAGTCTTTAGAGGTGAAAGACACTACTTTCCATGTTTCACTGGCAGAACACTTAGAAACATTATGAATACATCAAATGCAACCCATTGTGATGGAGATCCTTGTTCCCAAAGTATGAGTAAAAGATGTGGGGCCTCATTTATGAGAAATGACGCATCGCTGGATGAAAACAGCGATGCGTCACTTCTCAGTGCGCACTCCTTGCGACATTCCTGATGCGTCATATTTAATGTATGACGCATCATGTTGCAAAGAGTTACAGATACGTTAGTATTTCTGACGTATCTGTAAGCGCAAAAGTGACGCATTGCTGGAGTGTGTCACAAAAGTGACGCAACTCCAGCAATGCGTCCTTTCACATGGGACAAGCCCCATGTGAAAGGGCTTGCGTCAGTCCTACGCCTGCTGTGAGGCAGGCGCAAGATTTTGATGCAACGGCGTCCTAAAAGTGACGCAGTGAAATCTCATAGATTTCAATTCGTCACTTCTACGACCCTTCCTTGCATCAATACGCCCCCCTTTGCATACATTATACCTGGCGCAGGTATAATGTGGCGCAGGGGTTTACAAAGTGACGCATCTATCTAGATGCGTCACTTTGTAAATATGGCGCAACAAGGTGCATTTTTTACGCCACTGGTGCGTCACAAAAAGTGATGCACCGGCGGCGTAAAAGTGACGCACAGCCTCATAAATGAGGCCCGTGGTGAGCAAACTTTGCAGTCACACACTGACATTTTACTGACTCCATTAAAACAATCTCTGTACCTGTTAGAATGTAAAAACTGTCTCATGTAAAGTATTTTAGCATAGGCGCATTCCTGTCCTCTCCACAACACTGGTGCACAAATAGCTGGCATGTGCCATTGCAGGCAACCTAGCAACATGGTACAAGGGTATCTGCGTGGAAATCAGGTTGTTTTTGTAGGGGAAGGGACACCGTTCTTCACAATAACAACCCTATGCCAGCCCTGGGGAGACGCAGGGTTTTCACGAATTCCCAGACTTAGGTTCGGTTGTAAATCTGGGAATGTGTCAAAAACAATGGACGTTGAGTGGGAACACCCACCGCAACGCCATGACATGGGTCATTTGAAGCAACACAGTGACTTGCGCAGCATTTCCTTGCACCATATTTACTAGGCCATGAAAAGCCACGCAGGCCTCGTAGATATGATTGAGAGGCCTATGGCCACAGGAGCATCATTAAAAGTGATGCTTTGGCGGCCCAGGCCACTTGTAAATGAGGCGCTATTCAATTAACTTTGAGAAGAGTGCCAAAATTGCCTGTATTAAGTGACCAGAGTTCTTAAAGGCTTATGAGATCTTGGTTGGCGTGCAATCAGTAATCATCATAACAGGGGAACAAATATGGTTCTTCTCCATGTTCAAACAGCAGAATGATGGCAGAGTATCATTGTCAGAATAACCTCTGACATAAATATTGTGTCTTAAGGATCATCTTCAAAAACACTGTCCCATAGGTATAAGTAATAGAAACACTACATCCAATGGGATAATAATTTGGTAAACAATATTTCATACAAATTGATTATGTCAGACAATATTTCAGTACATGATATTTTGACATACAACCCAAACCAGCAGTTTATTACATGGATAGGGAAATACTGTTGGATAGATATCTATGGGTTTATCTGTAGCATTCAAGATCATAGACAGTTCTTTGCTGTTTTCCATTCGTCAGGTGTTACAAAACTAAATAAGCATTGGAAAAGCCAAGTCATCTGGCGTTGGCCACCAGCCTTTTGGCAATTTCTTTTTTGTTTTGCCATGGTTTTTGCAAAACGTTATTGTTTGTGTAGCTGCCAGACCCTCATCAATATAAACCAAAAATTGGCTAAAGGCAAGAATGTTGTACTGGTCTAAAAAACATTGCTATAGTATTCATTGGTACTCAAGGGAACTACTTTGTGTCTGGATGTGCTCCTTATGAAAGGCCAGCAATTTGTAACTCAGAGTGAAATCAGCAAGTGGCTGAAGTGAGGTAACACATTGCCCTTGATGCATCTGGAGTGGACGGAACAGAAATGTGAAAGACACAACCACAGACTAATGGATGAAGTCTGGCTGAAAACCCCTGATAAGTAACTATGTTATACAGCCTCTTGATTTTAAGAAGGGGAGCAAGAAAGAAAGAAAGAAAGAAGGCAAGAAAGAAAGAAGGCAAGAAAGAAGGCAAGAGAGAAAGAAGGCAAGAAGGTAAAAAAGAAGTACAGAAGGAAGGCAAAAAAGAAGGAAAGAAGGAAGGAAAATGGAAGGCAAGAATAAAAGAAGGAAGGCAAGACAGAAAGAAAGACTGTAAAACAGAAAGCAAGAAAGAACTACATACAGAAGGAAGGCAAGAAAGAAGGAAAGTAAGGCAAGAAACAAGTAAAGAAGGAAAGAGGAAGACAACAAAGAATAAAAGTAAAAAAGCATGAAAGAAGGAACGCACAAAGGTAAGAAGAAAGGAAAAAGAAAAGGCAAGAAAGAAGGGAGGGAAGAAAGAAGGAAAGAAGAAGAAGGAAAGAAAGAAAGAAAGGAAGGCTAGAAAGAAGGAAGGCAAGAAAGAAGGAAAGAAGACAGACAAGAAAAAAGGAAGGCAAAAATAAGGAAAGAAGGTAGACAAGAAAGAAGAAAATAGGAAGGCAAGAAAAAATGGAGCTGATAAAGGAGGAGGGCAAGAAAGAAGGAATAAAGGCAACAAGAAAGAAGGACAGTAAGCAATACAGAAAGAATGAAGAAAGCCAAGAAAGAAGGAAGGAAGGCAAGGAAGAATGATTTTTGGAAAACAATAAAGAAGAAAGGCAAGAACTAAAGAAATATGGAATGCAAGAAATAGAAAGATGGAAGGGAAGACAAAAGAAAAAACTAAGGCAAGAAAGAAAGAGACAGAAAGGCAAGAAAGAAAGAGGAACGCAAAAAAGAAAGAAGGAAGGTAAGAACAAAGGAAGGATAGCAATAAACAAAGAAAAAAAGAAAGAAAGAAAGAATAAAGACAAAAAAGAAGGAAGGATTGCAAGAATGAAGGAAAGAAGGAGGGCAATAGGAAAGTAAGAAGTAAGACAAGAAATAAGTCAAAAAGGTACACAAAAAAAGAAAGGAAGACAAGAGTGAAGAAAAGAAAAAAGGCATCAAAGAAGGAAAGCAGGAAGGCAGGAAGGAAGGAAAGAGGAAGGCAAGAAAGAAGGAAAGAAGCAAGGCACAACTGAAGGAAAAAAGAAGGAAGGCACGAAAAAAGGAAGAAGAAGGCAAGAAAAGAAGGAAGGCTAGAAAGAAGTATAGAAGGAAAGAAAAAGGCAAAAAAGATGGAAAGAAGAAATGCAAGAAAGAATGAAAGAAGGAAGGCAAGAAAGAAGAAAGGAAAAAAGAAGGACAAAAGAAAGACAAAGAAGGCAAGTGGAAGGTAAGAATGATGGAAGGCTGGCAAGAAAGAAACCTAGAAAGAAAGAAGCAAGAATGAAAGAAGGAAAGAGAAAGGCAAGCAAGAGAGAAAGGAGAAAGCCATCAAAAAGAGAAAGGAGGAAGCCTAGAAAGAAAAAATGGAAGAAGGCAAGATAGAAGGAAAGAGGAAGGCAAGAAAGAAAGGAGGAAGCCAAGAAAGAGAAGAAGGCGGGAGGCAAGAAAGAAAGAAGGAAGCAAGGCAAGAAAGAAGGATGGAAGGAAAGCAAGAAAGAAGGAAGGCAAGAAATAATGCAAGAATGAGAAAGAAGGAAGGCAAGACAAAAGAAATAAACAAGGCAAGAAAGAACGAAAGATAGCAGAAGCAAAAAAAAAGATATCTGTCACATCATGTGTAAGATAATGTCAGATTGGCCCTAAAAGGTCAGTGGGACTGGGGTATGTTCACATGTGAGACCTCCATGTCAGGAACAACTGTGTTTTTCATACTGGTAAAGGGATCTCACAAGGGCAGTTGTACAAATGTCTAGTTAGTCATATGGGGGCATAATTTTTTTTTTTTTAAACCTTTATTGACAGTTATAATTATACAATATCAAGCATACAACCACCAGGGCCGGCTGTCACCAATATAGACAAGTGCATAGGATAGTTCATTTACACAGCGCTTCAGCCGGCAACCCGGGGGTCTGGCGGCGATTAAGCTTACATGTCATATCTATGCATATTGAGACACAGGAGAAATAAGGTTTTTTCTTTTTTGTTTTATAAAAAGGAAACCAACAAAATAAATAGCAAAGAAAAATATAAATAACTGACAAGGCAAAACAGGAATTATATACCTGAGTGATCCCTCCGGGAGGGGGAGAGCCGCACCTAAAAGATTCCTATGTAGCAGCAGATGAAGCTTATAAGCTATAAAAAGGGGGGGGAGGAAGGGGGAAGAGAGCTAGCAATCAGTGTATCAACCAAAATCAGGACTACAGAAGGAATATCAGGCTAAGGGGATTGCAGCACCTCCGGTGGATTTACAAAAGGGGGGGTACAGATCTCTCCGCGATACTGATTCCACTGGTTCCATATCCTCCCCGATTTCTGGGTCTACCTCGTGCGACATACACCGTTTTTTCTCGAAACATGCACCAGTCCATGTTCTTTGACCAGGCGGACAGACTGGGCTCCCTCGAGGACCCCCACAGTTGTGCAATGTCCCGTTTGGCAACCATATTTCCTAAAGTGGTCCATTGTGTCTGAGCCACGTTATAGTCGTTGGGTTCCCACACATTCAGCAGACACCTACGGGCCTCAGGCAAAATCGAAACTCCTGTTACCTCTTTCATGACGTCATGCACAAGGCTCCAAAAGGATACTACCTCGGGGCATTCCCACAGAATATGGAGGAAGGTACCCATCATTCCACACCCACGCGTACACAGTCCATCCACAGAATATCCCATACGTAACAATCGGGGGCCTGTCACATACACGCGGTGTAAAATTTTAAGTTGCACCAGTCGAAGACGGGCCGGGATAGCCACCTCCTTAGGAGAGGCCAACCCTCATCATCTAGCTCCAGTCCATCGCTGGTCCAGCCCTCACGCAGCTGTAGGAGAAGGTCTGGCGGTCGTTTATCAGTTTCTTATATATGAGAGAGATGGTACTGTCCGGGACGTGACCGTCGAGCACTATGTCTTCCAGGGGTGAGGATTCCGGAATGAGGGTACCATTCGGGAAGACCGAGCCAATTGCGTGCCGGACCTGCAGGTATCGAAAGTATTCCCTATCGCTAAGCGCATATTCAGTTTTTAACTCATCGAAGGTCTTTACCCTATCCTTAATCCAAAGGTCCCCACCTTGCTGATACCGATGAGGTCCCATTTCTCAAAGCCCTTGGTGGTCCATAAATTGCCTAACTTCTAAGAGACATATAGTGGAGCCGCTCGAGTGACAATATCCGACCAGCCCATGGCTGCGTTTGCACTATACCAGATCCGCACCGCTACCTTGGTGGGTCCCGTTAACGTCCTATCCGAATGCTGTAATAGTTCCCGCCCGGGAGCAACCATTTGTCCATGGCGAAGGCCGGGTTGGACACCGAGCCATACATTGCGTGATTGACCGCGCTTAGTTGGGAGGCCCAGTAGTAACGCCTGATGTCAGGCAGCGCAATGCCTCCATCATACCAAGGCAGTGTTAGCTTAGCCAGGGCAATACAGGATCGCCCGATCCACAGTAACTTTCTCTGAAGGCTTTCGATCTCATGGAAGTAGCTGGTGGGCACAAGGTCAAGAGTGTTTTGGAGTGCATACAAAAATCTAGGCAGGGACATCATTTTGAATAGAGCTGCCCTGCCCACAAGAGAGAGCGGCAGCCTACACCAAGCTTTCACATTGGCTTTCAACCGGAGAAGCGGGGGGAGCAAATTACGCTGGTACCTAATTACGGGGTCAAGCGAGATATATATTCCCAAATACTTGAAGCCGGAGTGTGAAATTTGTATCGGGCAATTTCGCGGCACGAGAGGTGTATCATCAGTGAGCGAGTAGACATAGGACTTACTCCAGTTGATCACCAGATCAGAGTTCTTACCAAAGGAGCTGAGGACATCAAACAGTACCCCCAGCGATTTCCGAGGGGAAGTGAGGTAAAGGAGAATGTCGTCCGCATATAATGATATGCGATCTTCAAAGTCGGGGGTCCACCTGATACCTTTGAGCGATGGTTCCCACCGCAACCATGCGGCCAGGGGTTCCAAAGCCAAAGCAAAAAGCAGCGGGGACAGGGGGCAACCTTGTCACGTACCTCTCCCAAGAACAAAGGGATCCGAGACCCTACCATTAACAACAACCTGAGCCAGAGGCTCGTCATAGAGAAGCTTGACCCAGCTAATGAACACCGGCCCAAAGCCAAACTTCGTAAGGGCCGCCCACAGGTATGGCCATTCGACTGTATCAAAGGCCATAGTGGTGTCTAGAGAAACCAAAATTGCCGGCTCACGCAACGTCCCCGCCCTTGCAAGAACGCCGTGAAGAAGGCGTAGGTTCAACGCAGTGTTGCGGGTTGGAATAAAGCCAGACTGATCTGGATGTATCAGGTCCCCAATCGCTTTAATTAAGCGATTCGCTAACAATTTCGCCAGGATCTTAGGTTCGGCATTTAGAAGTGAAATGGGTCTGTAAGAGGTACACAGCTCACGGGGTTTCCCCTCTTTATGAATTACGGCGATAGACGCCAATCTCTGGTCTCGGGGAAGCGAGCCCCTCTCCTTGGACTCCAAAAACACCGAATGAAAATACGGCGCCATTTTGTTTGGACATAACTTGTACAACTCAATGGGTATACCATTTGGGCCCGTAGCTTTTCCCGAGCGAATGGAGCAAATAGCGAGCGCTATTTCATCGGTGGAGAATTCCACCTCCATAAGCTCTCTATCAAAGTCAGATAAGCTAGGCAATGCGATATCTCTGAGTAGAAGATGCGAATCCTCCTCCGGCCTATCAGAGACTGGCGCATACACTGTTCGGAAATGACATGCGAACTCTTCCACTATCTCCAGTGGATCCACCACACTCACACCATCCGCACGTTCAACAACCAGCACCACTCGACTCAGTCTTTCCCTCTTGTCCAACCATGCAATCAATATCCCCGCTTTGTCACCCACATCATACGGCCCTGTTGCTCGCGACTCATGGCTTTAGCAACATTCGTCACTAAGTCAGACTGTTTTAAATTCAAGACATGCACCTTACCTTGCGTGACCCCGGATTCAAGATCGGCCTCTAAAGCAGTGATTCCAGATTCTAGCTTCACAACCTCCTCATTATGATGTTTCTTAGCACAGGCAATCAGTGACAGTGTCTGGCCCCAAAGAACAGTTTTGAAAGCCTCCCATAAGGACACAGACGAGGACAACGATCCCACATTTTCGGCAAAGTAATTGTCGATAGCCTTAACCACACCCGCCCGGGTTTCTGGATTATGGAGATGCCAAGGATTGATCCGGGCAACCCGACCCCCGGCTCCCAGATGGAGATCTATGAGTAGCCATAGCGGGGAGTGATCCGAGATGCCTCTGGGCAAATGTCGGACCTCTCTCACCAATACGGCCTGTGCCGCAGGCATAAGGATGTAATCGAGCTTAGCGAGCCTCCCGTGTGCCCCCGAGTGGAAGGTGTATTGAGTCTGCCCAGGGTGTAACATCCGCCAACAATCGTCCAGCCCAAATGTATCCAAGAAGCCACCAAGACAGTACTGCGACCGCATGAGATCTCTGGGAGGGTTACGATCCTCCATGCCACTAACAACTGAGTTAAAATCTCCTCCCACAACCAAAATCCCCTCGGGGAGCTCCAGCACCAGTTTCCCCAGGTCGGCAAACGTCGTGGTCTGTAATCCCGGGGGAACATATACTGAGAGGATGGAGATCGTCTTCCCCTCCCACCTACCAATAATGGCCGCATACCGTCCCCTATCATCCAGGACAGTATCATCAACCTCCAAGAGGAGGGAATTTCGAACCAGAACACCAGTCCCTCTGGATCCAGAGGGGAACCCTGAATGTGCAACCAACCGATAGCCCCTCCGATTCATAGCGTGAAACGTGTTCCCCACCAAGTGTGTTTCCTACAATAATACAATATCAGGGGAGTGGCGTTTCAAGTATTGAAGTACTATCCCCCGCTTTATCCTGTCCCCCAAGCCATTAACATTCCAACTTAAGACTCTCAACCTCCTATCCCCCATCCCATAAACACTGGCGGGGCCCCCCAACCCCCGAGAAGGAAACAGAGATCAAAATGTACAACAATATGTAGCCTCTAAAACAATTCAAACAAAGGAAAGAAACCCCCTCTCCCCCAAAAAGCCCCACACACACATCCCCCCTCCCTGCACCCCTGCGATAATACAAAAAACCACCCCAACTTGCAGTGTGCCTGTCGCCCTACCCTAAACAAAAACTAATCTACAAGAAGAAAAGGAACACCCCAAGAGGAGGAAAATTCCCAATCCCCCCGCCGCCTCAGGGTTTGCATCGTGAAAGTGTCATTGACCCAAAAATGAGACGAACCACCGCTACGCGGTATGGGAGTTGCTCACGCCGGTCTCCTCACTCCTCCTAGGTCCGTCTGGCCTCCCTCCGCGCCTCTGGGTTGCTCCGTATGGTCCTGTTGCGTTGACAAAGTGTCCAACCAGTCACTAACCACCTCCGGCATATCAAAAAATAGTACACGCTCATTTTGTTCAATCCGTAGCCGGGCAGGAAAGAGCATGGCATACTTCAGGCCCAGGTCTCTTAGTCTACGTTTCACCCCGGTAAATCCCAGTCTCTGTTTCTGCACCAATTGGGTAAAGTCGGGGTAGAAGCGGATGGATGCGTTCTCAAATTTCGTGGGGCCGTTGGTCCTCGAGGCCTGCAAGATGGCGTCCCTGTCCCTTAAGTTGAAGATTCAAGCAATTATGGGTCTTGGTGTGGCACCCGGTTTGCGTCTTCCGCCCGGAACTCTATGGGTACGCTCCACCCCAAAAAAGTTGCTGAGGCCCTTAGGAGCAAGATGGTTTAAAATCAGATCTTCCACAAGGAGATCAGTCGATTGTTCAGCTGAAGTCTCCGGAACTCCGACGATGCGAACATTGTTGCGCCTAGCGCGGCTTTCAAAATCCTCGAGCCGGCAGGCAAACTGTTCACTCGAGGTTCATAGGTTCCGGACCTCGGTCTGGAGGTCGGACACATCGGTGGTGAGGCTGGCAGTTTTGATATCCAGCGACTTGACTCTCTCATTAGTTTTGGCCAAGTCTGTCCTAATCAAACTGATGTGTGGCTCAAAGATTAGAGCGGCAGACCCTGATGCAGAGGTCTGGCCCGGGACCAGGGTTCAATTCCCGACGCGGCAGGGTCCTGAACCCAAAAATGTCCACGGACTCGATAATTCTCGCCTCAGTGCCTATTCTAAATAATGGGGTCCCACGCTGCAACTCTGGGCAATAGCTGCTTAATCTCCACTACGGCGGCCCACCCGCTGTGGGATGCCTGGCTTTCACCTTGGGGATGCCCAGTAGGGGATATCTCACAGGGAAAAGCCAGGACGGGTTCCCAAGGCAAGCGCCTTGATGCCTTCGGGTGATGCGTGCGCTATATAAGTCGCAATACATTTACATTTACATCAACAGCCACTGTGTCGATCTTGGAGGCCAAAGTTTCATACTGCTGGCCCATAGACGACTTCATGCTTGCGATGGCGCCCATTACATCTCGCAGAGTCAACTCTTCCATTTCTGGGGGGCCACCTCCGAGGTCCTCCGGAGTTTTGCCAGTCCCGCTGGGGGAACCCTTGGGCGCGTATATCGATCCATGATGTTGGATTGAGTGGCACCACCCCGAGACGTGTTCTTGGTCGTCCGTTTATCGCTTTCAGGTTTGCCCGCCATATTGAGCTGTGCGCCCCAAAGGGGCTTTTGGGACCTGATGCGAATGGCTCCTCACGGAGAGAAACTGCGAAAAAATCAAAAATGCAGGGTGCCGGTCAGGTTCAGTTGAGCAAGTTGGCTCATTGACCGGCAAGAACAAAGGACAGCCATCTTTCAGCGGACGAGAGCAGGAAAATCGAAACCGAAAGTAGACCATGGGTAGCAGTCTCCTTCCATCCGCCGTTGTTGTTCAACTACCCCCCGGGAATTTCAGATGCTCGAGTCCCAGGTTGTCCAACGGTGTAGGCCTTCAGGCGTCAGGACAGAGTATTTCAGGTGTCCGGCGCCGATTCAATTTTTGAAAAGGCCAAGTAGATCAGGAGAGTTACAGCTACAATGACCCGTCGTTAAAAACAGGATCCGTGACAGGATAGATGTAGGAGGCGGCGAGGGTCTCGGGAGCTCTCAGCTCACGCGACCATCTTGGATGTGCGCTAAGCTCCTCCCCCATATGGGGGCATATTGCCAATAAAATGACGAAGCGTGTCGTTAAGCCAAGAAGGCTAACGACATGCTTTGTCACTTTAGAAACGCAGGGCTTCACCATATTTACTAGAATATGGTGCAGTCCTGAGTTTCCCCCTGCGCTGGCGCTAACTTTAGCTGTCTAGCGCCAACCCAGATGCCTAGCGCCAATGCAAGTTAAGTTAACTGGCTTAACGCTGCCTTGAAAATAAGGCAGGCCCCTATCGTTGTGGTGGCGATAGGGGCTCGTAAATAAGCCATGAAGTGTACACAGGCTGGATACTTGTCAACTCGAGTTTCATAGCTCCATGATGGTTTCACTAATTTCTAAGGTGTTTGATACCAAACACCTTGTATTAATAAATCCTCAATGATACCAAAGGTGGGTTTTATTAATACATTCACTCAGAAGACCCTTTTAGAGAGTCCCATGTAAACCTACCAAGCACTGATGGGGTCCCTAAATTGTTTTTCCCGGTCTGTCACCACCAGACAGGTTTTTTACATCATTGGGTGAGAACCATTGCTCTCAGAGGACAGACACAAATTCTCTTGGTGGAGTTGCTTCCAACCTCCACCAGGACAGGACAGCCTTCCTGGGCGGGAGCTTCAAAGGTGATGCCACATTTAAAATCCAACCCAGGAACCTCCAGATAGTGGGGGAGGCCAAGCCCCCTTTCCTGATCCATGTTTGGTGGAAAGAAAGGTTGGAAAATTAATTAGATTAGGAGGAGGGTCGCCACTTAACCTACAGCACCCCTAGGGTGGTGCAGGTGATGTTAATCCCTCTCCTGAAATTTCACCATCTTGGGATAGTGGAGAAACAACTTATCAGGGTAAGAGTACTGCCCCTTCCCACAGGAAGTGGTCGTTAGACGGTGTAGGCACCCTAACCGTAGGTAGCCTATTGGCTTCTACCTGTCTCCCCTTGTAACACCCCTAAGTTCAGTATGTAAGTGGCACCCCGAGGCCTGAACATCAGATTCGATGGACAAAAGAAGACCAAGAAAATGAAGGTCTGTTGCACAGGTACTGGAGCCCTGCTGCAGAAGAAAAAGGAGCCAAACCCTTCCTACTGCCTTAAGGACTCGACAATCACTTCCTGCTGTGTTGTCCTGAACATGAAAGGACTCCGGGAACCCTGGAGCACCTCCAGCCTTCAAAAAATGACTGAGAAGCTCACTTGGAGTGAAGGTATCTCTCCACTGCACAACACAGGCACCAATCCATTAATGTCCGGTTTGTCGACTTGCTGCTCCCTGAGGACCTTGACACAGCATGGAAAGCAAGAAAATGTACAATAGTTCCAGAGGATTAGAGCTATCTATCAAACACGGAGATGAAGAGTCACCACTGGACACCAAAACACCAGAAGCAGGCACCTGTTGAGGGCCAATGAGACACCCAAGATCACCACTTCAAGTTGCGTGCTCCTGACGGCGACGATCTCAAGACACACGACGCCCTGCTGACCTGTTCGCTCTGCACCTGGCCCCAATGACCCTGGCACCAAATAACCAGCTGTGCTGCCATGGTCCTCAAGCCCTTGCTCCCCCTTCCTCAAAGGAGCTTAACCTGACTTACTTGTAAGGCCTCCTGTGTAGTTTACTTTCAAGTGGCTCTCTTCGTCTTCAAGACCATCAGCAATCTGCTTTTGGCTAATCCAGGTCCAGAACGTCTCCTGCTGGAAGTTTGGACCTGGACCTGACATCAACCTAAAACAAGAAGGTGAACTTCATGAAAGCATTGCCTAATTTTATATTAATTTTTCTACTTTTCCCCCATTATTTCCTACGGTGCATAATTGCGCACAAAAGTGATGTATTGCCCTAATTTTGAAAAATTGTAACAACAAATGTTTTTACCTTAGAACTGTGTTCTTGGTCTTAAAAATTGAATACAAATCAATACTATTTTCATAATTGGTCTTGGATGTATGCTTGAGTGTGTGTCTCATTTATTGTCTCTCTGATTACAACAAATGCTTAGTACTAGACTCTGATAAGCTTAACTGCTCGCCCACACTACCACAATAAAAGCATTAGTATTATCTGCTTTTTACCTCTTTATAACAATTGAGGATTCACTGGACTCTCCACACAGTGTACTTCATTTTAGTCCTATATGCAAAGAGCCAGCTTCCTACACTCTGAAAATAATGTGTGGTGTCAGGCCAGAATGTTGGAACCTGTGAATCTATCTGTACTTTCTTTGGATGAATAATACTTATTTGCAGTTGTAAAACCAAAAACCCAACCATTGCTATCCATAATAGTGAAAACAATGTCAGTAACCTCAGAGGTAGTTTTAAAACTAATGCTAATACCAGCATTAGTATGCTGAGCACATCAACTACTAGAAGGACCCTGAGTAATAACATCAGTAATAATACTAGTTACGATTAACGCTGTCTTCATTATAGGGGGTGAATTTATGTTGACGTCTTACATTGTGTCTGAGTGTTTCGCAGCTTCAACGCCTAGTCCCATAAATTTGGCTTCAGATTATTATTGTATGATTACTGCTGGTACAGCCTCACCTTCATTGAAGCTCTTGCATATTTCGTCTAGACAGGAACAAGCTGAAGTGTGGGGGTATAGCAGAAAATGTATGTTAGATTGCCATTGAAACCATTTCAAAATTATCCCACTGTATTCATTGTGTCTAATTCGTTTCCAGTGCTCAGTATTTCTTTTTTTGCAGTGAATGTGTGGTGTTGCTCTTAATTATTTTTCGTATGCCTTTTAGGTTTGATTTGTGAATGTTGCTGTTTGTTACATTGATTAATGTCAAATCTTTTGGACAGAAGAGAATAATCGGTTCATGCATGCTTAAACCAGAATCTTTTTAAGTCTGGCATCGGCAATACCTTTTCATTTTACTAAAATTATTTGTATAGTAAACTTGGTCATAGAGGCTTTTCGCAAGCCCTATTGTCCCCTCTTTTTGTCTACCAAAATCACAGGCAGATACCCAAACATTCACAGCTTGTCCGCACCTCAAAAACATTTGCACACATAGTCCAACACTATACACACATACACACACCTCCACATTCCACCTAGACCCACATGCCTCTCACACACATACAGACCCATGTCACATAAGAGTGACACATTTCACACATACATCTTTTCCACATATCACCAACCACACACATCCTACATGAAATCTCTCACAACCTTTAGACACTACATCCCTCACATATAAAAAGCACAGCACTCATATGCACAGGCCACAGATTCTTCACAAGTAGACCTTTCCCACATACACCCATAACCTTCACACAGACTTTCTCACCCGCCTCACAAACTTTCCGTCAGCCATCGCACACCAGATTGGGTTTTCTGAAGAGGCGGCGGAGGCCCAAAAATAATTTTGCCATATGAGTATACTGGCAAATAAATAATACAGTGTCATCAAACAAAGTTAAAATGTTACAATGCTTTTTGCTACTGATTGCTAGTGATGCAAAATGAGACAAATAAAACTGTTCGTTTTGCTTCTTGGATGTATGTGTTTATGTGCTGGGAGTTCTATAGCGCAAACGTAGCTCAAGAGCAACAGAACAGGGAACGAGGGCATGCCCCCCTGGGAATACAATAATTGGGAGAAGGTCAAATGTGTGCACTGTCACGTCAGCGGA
Source organism: Lissotriton vulgaris (assembly GCF_964263255.1). Taxonomy (NCBI): domain Eukaryota; kingdom Metazoa; phylum Chordata; class Amphibia; order Caudata; family Salamandridae; genus Lissotriton; species Lissotriton vulgaris. The sequence goes on from NC_141690.1 coordinate 161,581,747, forward strand.
AGTGCTCTTTGAAGATTTCTGTCTTCAGCTTTTTAAAAAAACAATTAGCAGAGTTGGTACTGATAGGCTATCAACAAGCATTTGCAATGCAATAGGTCTCGCACACGAGTTTAAGCTATTGCCATTGTAAATGACAGAGCCTTTTATTTATGTTTTAAAAACGAAAACAAAAATAAAAGGCATTGTTATTTGCAATGTCAGTAGCTCAAAGAAGCGTACATTTTCCAAACCATCACATAGATAAAAGGTTTGAAATTTACAATGCCAATAGCTCAAACGTTTGCAAATGCGAGACCTATTGCATTGCAAATGCTTGTTGTTATTCCCATCATAGCATACAGCATGGGGCAGCCCACTTCAGCCATTGGTTAACTTCACTAAGAGTTAAGGCATTCTTCTCTTTCACAAGGAGCACAAAATAGTTCCTTTCAGTGCCAGCGGACTACTGTGGCAATGTGTGCTTTTTTAAGAGTGAAACCAAAATTATTTTTCATTTCAGTCAGTTCTTTTAGATTGATGAGGGTCCAGCACCTTCCCCAACAATAACGTTTTGGAAAAATAGAACAAAACAAAAAAAATGTGTTAGCAAAGCCAAAAGGCTGGCAGCCAATGCCAGTCACTTAAGCTTTACCAATGTTTTTTTAAAGCAACCCTTGCCCTTTAAAGCAACTGTGCATCTTTAAAAACTATGGGGCCAATTAGGATGGCAGACGGAAAACGTCCGGACCGCCAGTCTCGCGAGAAATGACCGTCCGACCGCACCGTGGGGAAACCGGCGGTGCTATTAGGATTACCCTCCAGAAAAACCCGACCGCGGCGGACGGATGTCTCCAAAGACCGCCGACCGCAGAAGGAACCATAGAAAAACCAGCGGCCACGGATGGAGTGGCCGCAGTAACAGGCCCAACCGCCGACAGTGCAGCGGAGTGACCGGCCGCACGATTAGGATAACACCGCCAGAGCAACGTAAAGAATCACGCTCCGTAGCGGAAAATAACATCGACAAATGTAAGTATCAGCGGAAGGGCCAAAGCTAATCCACAGCAGCGGTCAGACTGCTAAATAAATGGCGGCCGCAAGGTACCATGCAATCCAGCAAATCAGGACCCAAACCTACCATGAAAACACCCCTCACCCAATAACCCACATCAAAAACACACCCCCATGTTGGAAAACCTGACAGGCAAGGGTCCACATCCACTAGAGCTGGGTCCATGGCGATCGGGTCTGTACGGTGGGTCTCGTGGTAATGCTTTCCGTCTCCGTTGTGGTGCTTCTGATGTCTTTAATATGGAGGTGTTTCCGCTGCGGTGTTCTGGTTTGTTTGCGACATTGTAATATTGCGGACGGTCGGGACGTCATTCCGCACGGCGGGGAGCCTGGATTGGCTCCGTCCGCCGTGGTGTCTGCTGTTTTCCCGCGGCGGTTCACGTTTTTACGCGGTGGACGGTAAATGTGCCCAGTTCCCCTTCCTAATATGGCGGATGGAAGGCCCGCTGCTGGCGGACGGTGAGGTGCATTTTCCGCCGCCTCCAGCCCAGCGGTCATGCATCCGTCCGCCATCCTAATCAGCCCCTATATTTCCCACTTGGGACCACATGATGGGAGCAGCCAGTTGCCTGCTGGGCCACTGCCTGCTCCTGCACAAGTCGCCTGTATGACACCCAAAGCAGGAATTGGTTAACAAGGCCAGCTTCTCCTTTGCCAATGGGTTACTACCGTTGAATCAGTAACTTATCAATAGTTTGCATGACTAATTACAGTAACAAACCATTGATGCATCTAATTGTCAAACTCAATTAGGAGGCAATGCTCCTTTTACTCCCCTTCCTAAATATGATTCTGAACGAGTTGGTAAACTCATTTTGCTATTTAGAAATGCTTTTCTGATTTGCAAAATGGGTTTAGTAGATTGGAGCAAGTTAGTTTGCTGTTGAAAGGAGGTGGTCATGTGTGAAGGTGGTCATGTGTGGAGAAATGGTATAGGGCAAAAATAGTAGGGGGCAACAATGGAAGTCTTGAGGGACTCCACTACAGAGATGGTAGACATGGACTGGTCAGAGCACCAGGAGACTGGAAAAGAACATTTGTAGATGAAGGAAGTGAACCACTCCAGAGTAGTCCCTGCATTACCAGCAGTGTTGAGTTTATTGAGGAGGACCTAGTGGTTGATAGTGTCAAATAAAGCCCAGCAGTCTAGATGAATGAAAAAGGGTGAAAGTCAGTTGTGATGTGCTGTCGTAATCAAGTTGGAGATGTGAGTGAGGGTTATTTCTATGGAGCAGATGGCAGAAGCGTGTAGGAGGGTGTAAGTAAAGGGTCAGTAACAGAGATGAGTGTCCACCCTCTCATTTTTTCAAAAGAGATTTGTGCAGGGCTGATTGTATTTATTGCTACACAACTATCACTGCACAGATGTAATTAGTTCTTCTTGTCACTCGTAGGCTAAATAAGGATATATATTCACTGAAAATAACACAAGTTAAAGTCAGTTACGGTTGAGCGAATACAAAAAATGAAAAGTCCTGAAATTCATCATACAACACATGATGCGCACCATGAACACAGTATGCTTGATTCACCTTCCATGTACCCATTTTGAGCTGTGGGTAGGGGCCAGATATTGCCTGTCATGTACGGCTTTCAACTTTGCACAGTGGACAGTGGCATAGCTAGCACTAGTGCCGCCAGTGCAGTAACGAACTGTGAGGGGGCCCCCCTGCAGGGTACGTGAAGGGGCCCCCTCCGGACTCAATCTAGAGCTCCCCAGCAGAAGTGCGGTACTGACGGGCCCCCTGGAGGGTGAGGTCCCCCCGCACCACGGGTGCTGCAGGGGCCTGTGTTACGCCCCTGAGTGCCACCCGTGGTGGTCACTGCTTTTGCCGCCCACGGCGGCTGCGTGAAAGAGGGGAGGTGCGGAGGACTGGCGGTTTTTGCGGTGCCTCCCGCTGTGGCCACATGAAAGAGCAGTAGGGGTGGAGGCCACCGCCTCCAAAACACATTCCGCCTGGGGCGTATCGCCCGCCCCCCTTTGCTACGCCACTGGCAGTGGCTGATGCCTGCCTGGCCTTTGTCTAGGCCATTGCCTAATCCAGTTTGCCTAATCACCAAAGGCAGTCACCCCAGCTATGGAAAGCCTTCATCCATACACAGCTGGGAGATTTCAGGGGTTCTTCCGTGGCAAACCATCAAGGTGGATGCTCGTATTGGAGCTGAAAGAAAAAAGAGAGCATCCATCATGCTCAAAAGTAAACTCAAGCCCCAATGGTTCCCTTTTTTTTGTCTTCCTTTCATGATCCATAGTCCTCATTAAGCCTTTTTAGGAGAACTGCCACTTGCTTGGGAAGAAAGTGAGTGTCCATCAGGATCAACTCTCACTGCAGTGGTCCGCTGGGGACAGTTAGCTCCATCCCCTAATAATATTTCTATTAAGTGCAATATCCCTCTCCTTTGAGCCCGCCCCTGAGTGCGAAAACCTAGTGTACTGCCCTCTGCCATTCTTCCCAGATTGATTCTACTCCTTACAAAGGTACTGGGGACCGATCCCTTAAAAAGAGGCTCTGCCCTTCCACATTTCGGTGAAAATGCTTTAGCTATTATGGTGCTGCTGTGGTTTCCCGCTGTCAGTCTTTTATGTCCAATTTTCCTCTCCCATACCCAACAGCCCTATCATACCTGCTGTGGAATCCAACCTGAACCTGGCCTGTTGGCAGAGGACTCTGCTTCTTGCCGGCAGTGTTGGTGCTGCCAATGTCGTGACAAGACACTGATTCACAAGCTCCTCCCAGACATCTCCACGCCTCTAAGGGCATCATTTATGGGGTTTTGAGGTAGGGCACTGCAGCAAGTCACCTTGCTCCGTTGCCCTAGGTCAAGTGAAATGGCAGAAATGAACTGATTTTATCCAGTATGGTGCATTCCTGTCCTTTCCCCCAGCACTGTGGCCCTTTTGGCAGCCTCGTGTCAATGCAGGCACCCTTGCACCATGGTTTAAGGGTAGGTTTGTCGTCAGAAGGGTTGTTTTCGTGTGGGAAGGGGCAGCTTTCTACACAAAAACAATTCTGAGAGGTGTTTTCCTCTTTCCATGTGTGCTGCAGAATACAGCACACATGGAATGAGGAATAAACAAGGAGAAATAAAGTTATTTCTCTTCAATACACCTCACCTTAGGAGGCATAAAGTTTTGGTTCATCCCCAGGTTTACATGGTTTTGTATATCTGGAGAAGCTTCAAAATCCATGGGTGTTGCGTGGGAACACCCACTGCAATGTCCATGGAACGCCTCCTGAGCGCAGAGGAAGGCAACCCAGCGATATACGCTGCCTTACCTTACTCCATATCTATAAGGCCATTCGGCAGGGAAGGCTCCCCCACGTGGGCATTGGAGCGTCGCCCCACTTCTTTCTCGCAGTGCGAGAAGCAGAAACGTAAAATGGTATAATTACCATTTTATGTGTCTGCTTCTCGCACTGCGAGAAAGCAGAAGAGGGTATGCCTGGTTGGGGGTGGGCAGATTGGGGAGGAGTGGCTAGCCCAATGTTATGGGTGCTGACTGTTTGTCCGGCCCCAAGGCCGGCCAAATCAGTCATAGCACAATCCGTTTTCTCCTTGCAGGCTGCTGCGCTGCCTGCATGAAGAAAATGGCCTCCCCATAGACGCCTGTAAGGACAGCGTCCTAGCCAATCACAGCGCTGCCATTGCCGGGTTGTGATTGGCTTAGGGGAGGAGAGGGAGGCTGTCTGCTTCTGCTTCCTGTGAGCACTGAGCAGGAGACGTGATGCGGGATTCCGTGACCGGAGGCGAAGGTAAGGTTTTTTTAAATTAAATTACCCCCCTCGCGTGACCCCTTCCCCGCGTGACCCCCACCTGCGAGTCATGCCAGCCGCGACTGCCATTCGGAGCCACGCAATGTGACTTTGCATGGCTTCATAGAGATGATTTCAAGGTTTGAGCCATCATAAATTCAGGGCACAGTAAGTAACGAATGGGCCTCTCCGGCTGGTCCAATCTCTTGCCTTTACTTTTAGAGTCTTCCCTACTAATGGTCTCTTCTTCAGCATGTCACACCCTCTCTCTAAGAAGGTGTTTGCGCTCCTAAATTCCTCCAATTTCATTTTCTATTAGTAACTTTCTTGCTCTAGGATTTAATGTTATTTATTGAGCTCAGAATCATTTGACTCATACCAGAATGCTTTTTAGTTTTGGTCCCAGAAGTAAAACCTGCGGGACTGTCCTAGCCTTTAATCTTTCCAAGTCGAGTTTAAAAGTACCACCAGTGAATTGGGTATTTGTGCATTCCTGTGCTATTTATAAAGTGAAAACCCAGTCAGAGGCAACATCACTCTTACCGAGTAAGCGTTTACCGATTGGGGAGAAAAGAGGCAAGTGAGACGTGAGGGAATAGGGACATCCCAGGCTGTAACTGATATGCAGCCACTATGATAGTTACATACCACATCAGCGCTATTTCAGAATGTTAGGCCCTCACATTGGTATTTGTTATGCAACGAGGTTGCTCAGTGGGTTAAGTGTGCACTGCTGGTCCGAGTTTGAATATCTGCCAGTCCAATACAATGAATTTAAATCTTTCAGATGTTGATAAAATGAATACCATTGAAATGGGTAAAACTAGCAGCTGTTGCTAACCGCAAGTATAAAAAGAACTGGTCAAGGTCCATTCTTATCATTAAGGGCCCTATTTACAGTTTGGGGGCGCGAGTCACAATACTCCGTCATAAATGTGGGGGATGCCCCCTTCCAAGTAATACAACCCTAAGAGAGTTGGAGGAGCTTCAGGGGAAATATTTGGCAAAAACGAATCATTCTAAAAATCTCAGTTTTTTATGTGAGGATTGGTTTTCACTGACCAGCACGATGCTACATTTCTGAGACCCCACAAGGGCTTAAATCCTAATCCAGAATTTACCCTCGAGAACGTTTAGTCTGGCTCTTCTGCCAAAACGTGGCCTTGCCAGTGTAAGCAGAAAGTTCAAAAGTGTAAATGGACACGCATGTATAAACAACCCAAGACGAAAAATTATCAGCAGTTTAGAATATGTATTGTTTAGTAATTTACAACTGCAAGCATAGTTTTGTCAGGTTCATTTGTCATCATTGATTGGTTTAACATTTCCTAAAATGCTTGTTTAGATTTGTTAGAGTGACTGAGCATTCGCTTTTTTTTCATGCAGGCATCCTCTGTTCGGGCGAAACGTCCCCTTGTCCAGTGGATCCGGGTTCATCATGTCGGACTTGGGTTTGATTGTGACCAATGCTCACGTGGTGTCCAGCAACAGTGCGGTGTCTGGCCGACAGCAGCTGAAAGTGCAGCTTCAAAATGGGGATACTTATGAAGCAACAATCAAAGATATTGACAAGAAATCCGACATTGCAACAATAAAGATCCATCCTAAAGTAAGTCATTCATGTTTACCTACTTCGATTAAATACATTTTTTTCTTTCATTCCTAATGTTAAATCTCTGCAGTCCCGAAAAGAAATTAACAGAAATCTATATTATTGTGAGTGACAAAAGAAAGTGATGTAGTAATTGGATCAGCCACTTGTCATGTGGGTTGTGCTCCTCCCATGACCCACATCGTAAGCATGTCCTTGGAATTGGCATCACTGGAAGTTGCCATACATGGCTTGCTGTAGGTTATTAATTCCACCAACCATATGCCTTGGGGGTCTTAGCTAACAACCCCCACTGACCCCGAATCCATAATTTAGAGCCTTAGAAAGTGACATTACTAAAAGTGGCCACACAGTGGGAGATGTAAGTGCAGTAGACATCGGTTGGGTCTAGGCTCAACCCATTTCACTTTCACCTCTCAGTACAGTGAATGGGAAGTAACATTATTGGAAGTGATCATGAATGGAGGTGTCATGAACTACTGCCCTTTATATCTATTCTTCTGAACGGTCGTGCGACTAAGTTATAGATCACATTTCTCAATGCAGCAAATGAATTTGCAATCCCCAAGGAATGTTATGCTAGACACACCAGTGGTGGCTCTCTGTTCATTGATCCTGGGCTACGCCCTCTTTCTTTTTTGGCAAATCTTTACTATTCCAAGAGTAAATACACTCTATTATTCCCTTTTGGTGGAATAAACAATGGTGTCCAGCAACAAACAGCCTGAGGCAGCTAGTGAGGCTATCTGAAGGCTGGTGCAGGTGCGTTAAAGCGCCTGCAATGGCCACCAGAGAGATGACACTGGTCTGCAGAAACTCCAGCACTGGCCCCAGGGCCCTCGCACGCTTCAGTGCCTCCCCCATCTGTGGCGTGCTAAAGTGTCACAGCTAAAGGCAGCTATGGGCGCTAAAAGCTTAAGCTCTGCAGTGCCTATGGGTAGACACCAGTCTGACTGTCACTCCACCCTTGTCCTACTTATCACAGAGTTAGGAAAGGGGGAAAGGGTAGTTGAAAGGGCAGAGACTGAAACTTTGAATCTGCAACTACGCAGGTTCGAGGTTTAAGTTTCAAGCTCCAGTGCTGGAAGCAGGCCTGGCTCCAGGAATTTTTATTTGGGTGGGCCAAGGGTACATTTGGGTGGGCCACTACCGTCCCAATTTGTATCTTCTGATGGTAGCCTACAAGCCATAGATTACATCATATCTACTTGCCTACTGTCACTATGATTCAAGGATTGCTTCTGTGTGTATACAGAACATGTGGAGAGTTATTTATTGGTGCCCCACCATTGACCTCTTTCTCTGTAGATTCCTTTACTACAACCCTCCAACAGTGCACTCCATCTCTTTGTAGCTCCTCCCCCTCATTACCTCCTCCTCAGACTCCCTCACTACCACCGTCCACCAGTGCCCCTCATCTCTCTGTATCTCCCACCCTCCCCCCATGACCTCCTCCTTGGATTCCCTCACTGCCACCCTCCAACAGTGCCCTTCATCTCTCCAAAGCCCCTCTCCCTCATGACCTCATCCTCAAATTCCCTCACTACCACCTTCCAACTGCGCCCCTCATCTCTCCAAAGGCCCACCTCCCCATGACCTCCTCCTTGGATTCTCTGATTGACACCCTCCACCAGTGCCCCTCATTGCTCCATAGCCCAGCCCCCCCATGAACTCCTCATTGGATTCCCTCATTGCCACCCTCCACCAGTGCCCCTCATCGCTCCATAGCCCAGCCCCCTATGACCCCCACCTTGGATTTCCTCTTTGCCACCCTCCACCAGTGCCCCTCATCGCTCCATAGCCCAGCCCCCTATGACCCCCACCTTGGATTCCCTCTTTGCCACCCTCCACCAGTGCCCCTCATCGCTCCATAGCCCAGCCCCACATGACTGCCTCCTTGGATTCTCTCATTGCCACCCTCCACCAGTGCCCCTCATCGCTCTATAGCCCAGCCCCCTCCTGGCCTCCTCCTTGGATTCCCTCACTGCCACCCTCTAACAGTGCCCCTCATCGCTCCATAGCCTCTCCCCCTGATGACCTCCTCTTCGGATTCCCTAATTGCCACCCTCCACCAGTATCATTCATCTCTCTGTAGCCCCTCTCTCATATTCGATTTCATTTGTTGTATAACGCTACTATAGTGTAGGGTGTCATAGTACTTAACATCATGCACACATTATGCAGAGACAATGAATCATACAAGTATGTAAATCAGCCTATAGGGAAAGTCACATAAGCCAATGAGGATTACAAGGTGTAGGAATCACATGTCATCCATAATGGTAGGCAATATGTTTAAGGAGGGTTTGGTCTGGAGAAGCATAAACGCAGAATTGAAAGCATACCCCAGTATTTGTGGGGTTGGCTTTACTGATTAAAATGAATATCTGCCAAAACAAACTCTTTATAGCAACATTAGAGAGAGGGATTGTAACTTCTGTACTGCAAGTAACCCATTGAGCTATCCACATAACATACAGTTTATCTGCATTTAAAAATTATGAACAGACAAAATTTTGCTTTTTAGTAGTTGTGTCTTGCATCCGTCATGATAACGATACAACGATATAAATTAAATATACACAGCATACACAAAGTATGTGTTTAGCTGAGCCCTCACAGACTTTTAGAATATTAACTAATATACACACATCCTCGAAGCATACACAAAGTATATAAAGCTGGGCCTTCGCAGATTTTTAAATAACGGAGCAATAGCCACACATTCTCTTACCTGCTCTGTTCAAACTCTGTGCCACAGCCAGATCTGATAAACAGCTGAAGGGGTCAGCCTGACCTCACTGCGAGGGCCAAGGTTCATGTTTGGGTGGGCCTGGCCCACCCGGCCCATCCTCTAAAACTGGGCCTGGCTGGAAGCAGAAAGAAGCAGCAGGAATGCAAATGGGACCTTCACAGCCAGCCAGGTATGTAAAAACACTTTTAAAAGCTGTGGGCGTATGAATGAATGTGTGGGTCTGTGACAGCGTGTGTGTGAGCAGAACTGGCATAAGACAAAATGATGCGTTTCCCTGCAGAATGTGAAGATCGTCCCCTGAGTCTCTCATATCTCATAGATATTCATGGGTCTTGTGCTGAATGGGGGCCCTCTAAAGAATTTGGATCTGTGAAGCATTGGGGGCCACCAGGCACTGTAAGGGATGCAGGGATCTGTGTTACGCCCCTGCATGTCTGTGTGTCTGCTTGTGTGAGCCACTCTGTCAGTGAAGAAGTGGATCAAAGTGAGTGTTAATGAGTATTAGGAAGAGAGAGTACAAGTGAGAATGAATGAGGGTGAGGGAGAATGACTGAGCATAGCAGAGTGTTACTGTGTGTGAGACTGAGTGAGTCAGAGTCAGGTCACATGACCGCTCTGAGCTTACTTGCACACTGCCGTTCGCCACGCACCTGTGCACAACCACAGACAGCACCAGGTATTCACTCGGCCTGCTCTTCGCCTGGACCGCGTTTCGAAGCCAGGAGCCGAGATTCCCTCGGACATCGTAATCACGTAGATTGCAACCTTGGCTCCGTCTTGATCCATATTAATTTCCATATTAAGGCATCTAATTATCTTTGAGCGGTCCCGGCAGTCAATGTACTTGACCTTCTTCGGCACTTGTCAGGCCCACAAACCTCCAACCTACTTATTCGCTCCAACCGTTTTGGACCTTCGGTACTCCGGTTTCGGCTATCTTGTGGATACTTTCCTCCAGCAGGAGCCCCACTAGCCTCTCACAACTACTAGCCCCATACTTCGCTTTATGTATACAGCATGTCATTTTAATGTCCTGAAGATGATCCCACTATTTATTTAAGGGATCGAAACGCCGTCGACAAAATGTACACCATATGCATCTACTATACTGCCATGTTAAGTATGGAATGGTGTCCCCACGTTATTCTGTCTGTTTTATATTTAAACTTATGGGCAGACACGTTTCCTTTGCCTGAACCCTTCCCTTACTGTTGTTTGTTTGTTTATGTCAGTAGGACGCAGGCTGTGTCCCACTTGGATTTCTTCCCTTACTTTATGTTATACATTTATTGCATGTTAAAAACCTGTCTGGCTGGACAGAAAATATAGCAATGATTGAGTCTATATTGATTTGTACTATACCAGACTGTCTAGGGACCATTGTGTTTAGAAATAGTAACGTACCCAAGGTCCCTGACCAATTGCATATTCGGTTCCCTTGTTTTTCTCAACAACACTAACCCAGAACACAGCCAAATTGCACAAAAACAACATGGCTGCCTTTAACTGCTGCAAAGGCAGTCATTAGCCAATTATATAATGCCTTGTTATCAGCATGAACTGTGGTAGTATTGCGAAAATACTGCAAAACTACTGCCACAGTTTCATGGAGATTCGTCAAAAGGGCGCACAGTTATTAAGGGGCAAATGTCCATGGAATTCCAATCTCTAGTAACCCTAACTATAACTACAGAGTGTATGATGATAAATGTTCCAGTTAGATGGCAGTCTCTTTCGAGGATTCATTCTACTGTTAACTTTTAGAATGTATACACAGAGTATTTGTTATTGAAGGATTTTAAGAGGGTGAATCTGTTGCATGACATTTAATATATTCTAAACCAGTAGTGCCCAAACGTTTTAAGACCATGACACACTTTTTAGAATGACAAACCTTCCCAGCTCACCTACATTTAATGGACATCAGGAGGGGCGATTTTTGAATGAAACTAAAGCTGTGTGGCAGCACACTTGTCATTTACAGACAGCAGATTTTCCATTGCAATGGCCACTAAGTTTCAACAGACATACAGTTTTACTGATAGAACTATGCAGTACACAAATGATAATAAGTGGAGGTCAGGTTTCTGTGAATATTTATTATTTGTGCAATACCAAGTAAAGTGTCTTGATTTGTTTTGATCCTAATAAAATCTCTGTTTCCAGCATACTTCAGAATTACAAAAAAAGTGCTTCTTTTTTAACTGTATACAAACTGAATACAGTTAATTTACAGGTGTTTATATTGTGTTGTGTGTTGCAAAATACCACATCCCAAAGCCTTTCGATTCAAATTCCCTGTAGTCCAGCAAAATTGCCACATAATTCACTTTAAAAACTCCTCTCACTTTGCCGTCAGAGAAAGAAATGTGAACACCGATCCTGCAGCAATGTATCAGAAGACAGAGCCTGACATTGGACCTTTGTCTTTGAAGCACCGACAAATATGACAAGTTAAAATCAGAATTTAAAGGCATCTTTATGTATTGCTCCCTCTTTCCAGACCCACCAAAAATAGCTGGGTTGGGAAACCCTGTACTGAACACCACAAAATATGATGAGAATTGTGCCATCATTGTAAACTTCACTAAGGCTGTTGTCTAACTGAATGCTTACATGCAAACTGTATTAGAATTCTAGAAAACGAGATACAAAAACCTCAAATTTGATATCAGAAAATTAAAGACTACATTATCTCTAGAGAGTGTGTTGTCTGGCCTCCTTAGCAGCACACACAGACTTGGAATTCACCTTTTTGTGCTGTCACTATGTAATGGCCTGTAGAAGCATTTCAGTGTGTTATTTTTCAGAACTGTGCGGTGTGTTGCACCTATGTTTTAGCTACGCCTATTTCAAAAATGATATCTAATTGACTGTAATCATTGCTTCCAGAAAAAGTTGCCTGTTTTGTTGCTTGGTCACTCGGCTGATCTACGACCTGGAGAGTTTGTTGTGGCCATTGGAAGCCCCTTTGCCTTGCAGAACACTGTGACGACTGGCATTGTCAGCACAGCACAGAGGGATGGGAAAGAACTTGGCTTGAGAGACTCTGATATGGACTACATTCAAACGGATGCTATTATCAATGTAAGTATGACGTGCGGATGTGGAAATAAATGTATTCAATTGACGCAATGAAAGCCCTAAATGTACTAGTGATAGATGACTAGCTACAGGTGTGACATGCTCTGTAAGCAAAAACAAGCCATCGTCTAGCACCAGTCTTGCAGAAAAATCTTTTTATACCAATGTTGTTTTAGAAAGTAGAGGGAAACCATTTTGGACAACATATGGGCTTTCTTTTGACTTTGGCGGTGTGGGAGCAGGGCTGCCATGATGCCATCCTGCTTCCACACCGCCAAAATAGACAGCCAGCCAGATTACGATGTTTTTGTATCTGGCGGGCGGTTTCTTGAAAGGTCCCACTGCGGTGCTTATGAAAAAGGCACCACAATGGGAACGTCAAAGGCAGTTCCTGCAGGAACTGGGGTGCAGGCATACGGGGGACACAATATGTGCCCCCCTGCATGCACCCCGGGGCCCTGAGGCAACAGGAGGCCCTGAAGGGCCCCTTTGTTTCCACACCACCACACTTTCATGGCGGGCTCACTGCCATGAAAAGTGTGGTGGTGAGGAAACAATTAATATGCTTGGCAGTGCCGAAGGGGCACCAGGGTATATGAACCAGGATAACAAGGGTATATGAAACATGTATTGTATGGGTGGATCTGGTGCAGACTAGTCTGCATTTGTATTATCATACTCAGAACATACATGTTACGCTAGTGCATGCCAATTTTCTCTAATGGTTTTGAAACCAGTGATCTTATTGTACCATTCAAAATCTAAAATTGACAGATAAAATTGAGGGTGCGGGTGATATTGACAAAAAATCTATGAATCTAAATCAGATTAGATGTGAAAGTTCACGAGTGTAAGAAATCAAAACAATGACATTGTGTTCAATATTCCACAAGCTACCCTTTCTTGCCTAATATGTTCCTGTCCTAGAGTGTACTTGGTATTTGTTTATGTAGGATGCAGGATTATGTCCCACAATATTGATGTGTTTCGACGTTTTTGAATAATTAAATTGACTGTCTGGCTGGACACTCTTAATACAGCACTGATTGGAGTCTATATTTATCCTGATGACCATACTGTTATTTTTAAGGACCATTGTTCTGATACTAAACTGTTACCCAAGGTCCTTATCTACCTTTCGGGTTCCCTTGTGTTTTTAAAAATATGAAGTAAAAGTCAATGGCAGGAAACTCCACCGCCCCCTTTGAAGCTCGGCAGTACTGTTCACTCATTTGATATCCTTTTTTTTATGTTACCCTTGCCGTTACCCTTGCCTTCGGAATTTTGGTAAAAGGTAAAAAGACTTGCACTTCCAGACATCTAAATTATAGAAATGATCAGTATCAATATGACAATAAACCACACCAAACTATGTAAATAATTTCATATCATTTTATTCAGTTGCAAAAATGTGCTTAGAGATATGACACATTAGTGAGCAATTAACTGCACAAAAGTGAAATAAAATACTGAGAAAGAAACTCAAATTGTGCAAGTAGTTACTAAGGAAGTTGAAAAAAATCAGATACTTGGTGCTGGAGCTGAATCAGAAGCTCAATCTTGTGTGAACTATATCCCATTCCATGAATGGCCAATGAGCAAGGATAGTACTGACGTGTTACTTACCTGACTGGCAGAGGAAACCTTTAGCCCTGGTGAGGATCCTGCTCAAGTCATTTTCCTGGGGTCAAAATACCTTTGTTTATACATTTAGTGATAAATATTGGTTTCTAAAGATTCTTTCTCATAAATGATTCCAAGGAACCATTTTAAATTTCTCTATATATCCTCAAATAATCCAGATTCCTAGGAATATAGGGTTTCCACATGTTTATTCATTTAGAACTGCAAGGGAGCAGGAAACAACACAAGTACTGACTGCACCAGGCTGCTACCCCTGCTACTGCAGGACACCTAGCTCAGCTAAAAAGGCAGGGTTCATTTTATGACAGTGCAGATCCAAAATGGTCACCTGGTCACCATGTGGCTGCCATGGATGATGTAGTCAGTTATATTGTTGGTGTTGTTACTTGACCCATAAGGAGGCCAACAACGGTTTGAACAGAGTCCTTCTAGACCAGCATCCTACATGATGAAATCCACTGCAAATGGCAAACACTGGTTGAACCTCCATTGCTTCCTGGCTAGTCATATCTTTTAAGTCAACGTTTATTGGCTTGTAACCCAAAGATAGTAAAGGAAATATAAGCAAGGTTCTGAAAATTGAGATTTCATTCTACAGACTTAGGTCAATGATCCTTCATAAGTGTAAATAGCATGTGATAAACTGTGTTTTCTTAAATATTTTATAATGGCATTCTCTAATATTGAGACTACTCAGTATTGTTTGTTTACCATTGCAGTAGTAAAATTACTGAGTAAAGGATGAAGACTATCACTCTCTGAGTATGGAGTGCACAGGATATTTTAGGGAAGACAAAGGCCGCTTCTCAAACTAAGACAGAATTCAGAAGAAAGATGAACACAATAGGAATACAAATACCATGAAAATTAACTATGGCGTATAGGAAAACAATAGTCATCGTACACAAGACACAACCATGTTACTTTTGGAGCATCTGGCTGTTAGCAGCCGCATTGCAGGAGATAAGCTCTGCCATGTTTAACTCTCATGGTGATATTTTTCCAGAATCTATGCATGTTCAAAGTGGAAAGCACACAAAAAAACACTAAATTTAACCTTTAAAACATTTCCTTTGAAGATTTGATTGCGTGCTTATTTTTTGTTTGCTGGTGAAAAAGTGAAAAGAGCTTGCTTTCATAGCAGTTATGTCTAAGTGTAAACATGCCTTAGAATATTCCAGCAGCTGTTTTCAGATCTGGTTCATTGACACCAACTGCAAAAAAACACCAGACTTTCCCAAAAATAGCCCTTGTCTTCAAGGTATGTAGATGTAGAGCTAAGAATAGTAAATGTACCTTTACCTACAGTATTATAACATACATCTATTTGCAGAAACATGTCTACTTTAGGGCGTGCATTAACCCCATTAGATTCCTTGGCTGACTTGGATGCATTTGACCATTGGGTGCAATTCAAAAGACTTTCCACATCGGTCAGGAACAGTGGAATAGTGATGACCAGGCTTGTGCTATTCCTGCAGAACTGCATTGGGGCTCTTCCCCCTCAAGATTGCTGACATGAAATCTAGTGTACATCAGTACTCTACAATGTCATCAACGCTATTGAACGCTTAAATAGCCCCCCTGACTGACATGTTAGATTCCTAGCATATTGGATATCACTTGTAAGTAGATGACAAAGAGTTCTCAAACTTGAAGCTAAGCTTGGTAACTTGTTCAGCATACCTAGATGCCTTTCAAAGGTCCATCTTTATGCAGAATAATTTTCTCTGCCTAAACAGGAAAAACGGTAAACATGCTCCTGGGTCCTGTAATCCACACTCCCTCCTTCTACCTTGGCCAGATGAATTGGGTCCCACACCACCAATAGTTACCTAGCATTTACCCTGCCCCAAAAATACATTCTTTCTCAAAAACAGCATTCCACCATTCTGCCTGATAAAAGGGACTACTCTAAGAAAATTGCACTAATCCATACTGGGGTCTTTTCACACTTGTATTATTGCAACAACCTGCACACTGACCCTCTCTTTATAACTCTCTCAAAATTCTATGAAGCTCCCCTGTTTGTTGTGAAATGGCACAATTAAATCTCGCTGGCACTGAAATCCCTTCATCGGATCCCAGTACATGATAGAATAACCTACCAAAACGTTTTCTTGTTGCCAAGGCAATCCAATGCTACTTCTCAAACTATCTTGCAAAACTTATCTCAGGTCCACTAACCAGTGCTTATTGTCAGCTCATCTATTTTGCTATAAGAGATATGGTGGTATACCCAGGTCGGCTCCCTGAGGACTTACCTACCTCTACAATTGAGACAGCAAATTACTTCTTCAAATGCAGAAGATAATTCCAGACCAGCCTCTTTACCCTGACATTTAAATGAAGATACCCTCATCTCAACACCTATTATAGTTGTATTGCTAAGTTCTGCTGGACCAAATGCTCCATGGAGTGGTAGTAGCGCTATATAAATGTGACTTTACATTACATTACATGTCTAAGACTGGCTTTATCATCATCACCCAGAACTCTTGCTGTTCTTCAAGGTATTGCCATCATACTCAGGAAATATTCAACACTGTTTATCTACAGGTACTGTCCATCCGTGCAAGTGATTGACCAGTTCCACCCCACTGGGTTCTTCCAAATGTACTTGATTGCAACTCGCTATTCCCTGTAAAATGTAAGCAAGCTTTGAGACCACCATAGGTTAGTTAGTTGTGCTTTTCAAAAACTCTGATAAAATACAATAATATACAATAAATAAGCAGAGTTCAGACTTCTAGTATTGAATCAATAAACTTTGATTTAAAAATAAGTATGCTTAATATATTAAATAAAACACATGTACAGTCACAAACACAGTTAATATATTGCCTGTTTAGAAAAATGATACCATCCTAAAGGCACACAAAGCTTCATAAAAGAAATCCCACACTTGAAAGGCCAAAGTTGAAATACTTCAATACACAAATGAAGTATTGTGTTTCTTAAAAAGCCAAGGGATTGTTGGCCAAAATGTATTATAATCTAAAGTGTAGAATGTTACATTTACTAATCACTTAACAGTGTTGATGCTAAACTTATATCTAATTTACCCTCTTATCCGCGCCGACTTTTGGACGGGGAGCAGTGTAGTCTCTATCAGACTTTGGTGCTCCCCACTGGATCTGCCTCTCTATTTTTTAAATCTTACCTTGGAATATTAGATTAGAAGCATTTCTGCTTAAAGAATGACAGGCAAGGACTAAAGTTAAAAATTTACTTAAAGAATATCAGTTACAGAAATGCATAAGCTGGGCCATCAATCAATTAGTTCTAGTGAGTATACAAATGATAGGGAATATAGCAAAGTTCTACTTGAAATCCAGCATAAATTTGCCTTCTAGGAATGGGGAAGGGATCTTCTCTTTTGCAAGGAGAAATCACATTCTTATTTAGGGTTTAAACAAAGGATTTAATATATACGCCACATGAGTGCATGGTTCGCAGGCTTTTCACCAATAAGAAGCAATCAAAAAGAAACATTTACTACAGAATACATTTGGAGAGTCTGTCACCCTTCTACTGCTCTAGACTCAGGTGTTCCCAGAGTCTGCACATGCAACATGATGCTTTACATAGTATGTTGTCCAGATTGAGACAGTTGAATTGTCCTTGGAAAAGTATATTTTGCTCAGTGTAGCTGAGAACGTTTAGTCTTTTCATGGCAAAGCCTAAAATCTTTATTACTGTGAAATAATAGCAACAATAATAATCATGTGGTATATTACCGTGTCGCATCTAAAATGGATGGCAGAATAAAGATGTCCTAAGTTAGCGAAAGCTTGGTTTCTCTTGCATTATCATTTGAAAACAGATCCCACACGCCCTCCTCTGATGATTTCTAAATCATCAAATGTATTGAGTTATTCATTACAGGACATCAGTCTGGGATTCTTCTGGTTGGCGCGGATACACCCCACTACAAATAACATTTGTAACGTGCTGTATATGTTATTTTGGCCTGATTAAAACCTAGGTATAAAATGATGGTGAGCTTGAGACCCCCCCCCCAGTCTATACAGACCTTACAGCAAGTACTTAACTTGCGTATCTACTTAAGGATATGACCTCCTGCACATGAGCCCGCTATTAAAGGCTGCAGCTTCTAGATGGCTTCCGATGTCCAGAGATGTAGGGGGAAAAAGGGCTAAGTGATAGTCATCTTGGTAAACAAGCATTACAACGCGGTCATAACACCGCAGAACCCTGACAACGCGGATTTTAGAACGCAAGTCGTTACCACGACTTGCGCTGGAGGGCGCTCTAGACTAAGGAATAGTGTGATTTACTATTCCAACTCCTTCCCTACTGTACGTAGGCTGGAGTTGGAATAGTAAATCATACTATTCCTAAGTCCAGCACCCTACAGCGCAAGTCATAGTAACGACTTGCATTGTAAAAGCTGCGTTGTGATGGTACTGCGGTGTTATGTACCGCGTTGTGCCATCATACATCCGTCATCTTTGCCATTGAGCACCTGACCCTATTTAAGATTTCCTGTTGGGCTTGCCCTACCCTTGACACGAGAACAGAGCTTCTTTCATAAATAAACATACAAAGAATGAGACGGTTGTGGAGGGAGGCCAATTTCGTTGGGCTCAAGTGCCTTTCACCCTTAGCATGTACCTAAAGGAGGTGACCCTCACAATAGCCGCAGATGAATACCTGGCTCACAATATTCTACATGGTTACATTTAGAACAAGAGTTCTTCAGTGGCGGTCCGACAGCCCTTCGGTCTGACCACCGTATTACGTATTACGATACTGGTGGTCAGACCCACAGCTGTTGAACGCAACACTGCCCCCTGCACCGGTGTCATAGATCCCAATGATGCAGCAGGCGGAGGAGCATCCAGGACTAGTGGTGGCGTTGAGGCGGGCACTGCCATTGGGGATACAATATCTCTTTCCAGCAGCCTTTCCCGCCATGAAAAGGTTGTCTGAAAGGGATCTGGGGGCCCCAAACAGGGCCCTCAGGTGTCATAGCCCCTGGAAAAGTATCCCTGGGAGCACATGTAGTTCCCACTTCAGTGGCACTTACCTTTGTGCACCATGTCCCCTGCTCGACATGGTGCCTAGCAAAGTGTTGTCTGCTGCAGCAACATAGTAATATTTGGTCAAGATTGGTTTATGTTTTTTTGTGTTCTTCGATTAATTTTCTTGCTGTTGGGTAAGTTATTTTGGTTTAGAGCCGCCAGACACGCCCATTAAATTGTCATTGCGAGACCATTTAATGCTTTTTGTATACTGTATATATCCTCATATATTTTTTCCCATAGACTCCGTTGGTGCATTTAAAAGATTTGTTAATGAGTTCCTTGCAAAGTTGAATTGCAATTGTAAACTCTATGTTCCATCACACAGTGGCGGCTCCTCTGCTAAGGCGGAGGAGCGTTGCCCTACTGCTTTGTGAGCAGTAGTTAAAGAAAACTAAAATGATAATAACTAGTGTTATTATCATTTTAGTTTTCCTTTCCTCTGGCAGGCGGGGCTGCACTGCCAGAGCAGGGCAGGGGAGGAGTGTTTTGCCCCTCCAGGGTGCGCAATGACGCTTTGACTGGTGCTGTGATTGGCTAGGGGAGTCAGGAGCCTGGGTGCATCCTGCTCCTACTTCCAGGAGCGAGATGCGGCGGTGGCAGCGAACCGACCCAGAGGTGGTGGCCCGGCCTGGTGGCTGGCCTGAAGGTAAGTGTTTTTTTCATTTTTTTTGTTTTAGAACCCTCCACATCACCCCGCCACCCCTGGTAAATAGCGGCTGAAAATGCCATCACACCTCTCTAATTGGCACACTTTCCCACTAATAGCTCTGAATCAAAAGCTTAGGGGCTTATTTATGAGAGGATTTTACCGCCGGAGCATCACTTTTTGTGACGGCTCAGAGGCACAAGTCTTTCAGTCATATCTATGAGGCGACACAAACAAACTTTGAAAAAAAAAGAGTACTTTTGTTTTATAACACTGCCCAAGAACGGGCTGAATTTAAATAAGAAAAAAAGTTTACTCTACGTTGAGACGATCACAGACATGTTGGGCTTCTGATCCTAGAGAGCCACTGTCACTCTGATGGCCAACAGTTTGAGTGAGTTGTAATTAGTGACCTACCTCATTAGTATTCATGAAATAGGCGGAAGTAGGACTCTCTCTAAATATTATTTTTATGAAGCAACCCATTAGTACAGAAATCAGTTTATAAAATGTTTTTACTGGTCACAAAAACGAGACCAGCACTTTGTACATCTGGTCCTATTTTCCTATAATTCCATGCCTAAAATCTAGTCTTGGGTAAGTAGAGTTATTCAACGTGCCAAGGAAGTCCATGTGAGTATGCGGAGTACAAAAAAGGAAACTGCAGAAAAAAATGCTAATTTATAAAATCCCTTGCAAAAAAATATGTAAGACTTTAAAAATTTAATTAGTTGATACAAAAAGCAAGATACCTATAAAGATCCATGAAAGTACTGGAGTAAAGAATGAGAAATATTATCACACTACAGGATATTTATGATAAAGAACAAAATTTACAATTCAGTAATTTTGTAATCTGATCGAGAGTGTTCCTATTCAAGGGATTTATGCGGGGGATTACCACAGCACAAGGTCCTGGCGAATATACAAGCACCCCACCCACACCTGTCACTAGTGCATGGCGCTGTTGTTAGTGTCTGCAATGTAGCATTGAGATTATGGGCCTCACTATTCACATTACCACCTCCATCTGGATTAGAAGGGCAGTAGCAATTTGAATTTATGGGAATATTTTCACAACTGCAGTGTTATAATGTGATATGCAATATTGTTTGTTCTAACCACGGTAGCTTGTGTCTTTAAACTTCAAATGAACAGATAGCCCTCATCCTTACTAACACCACTCAGTGCTGTCAATAAGGTAGAGGTCGACTGGGGCTGGTTCCACAGCTGCATTAGTCCTAATCACCCCCTTGCCCCATCTTTACATCTACAAGGCAAAGCAAAGAAACCTTTAAAAGAAAAATCAAACAGGACTGGACCTGTTTAGCAATGCCTACAGAAGGAGGCAATGAGCAGAGAAACAAAATTGAATAAGAAATGACTGAAACATTTCAATAAAAAAGTGAAAGAGAGAAACAAAGAAACAATATATATATATATATATATATATATATATATATAAATAAAAAAATATATATAGGGTCTCATATGCTACTCATTACCACTGTAGAGTGTGGAGAGGGGCGAGCAGTGATGCCCCTCCACTCCCTCAAAAAGGGGAGTGAATAGTATATTATGCACTGCACATCTTCATATATGGTTTATGCTAATGTATATTTGTTTTTGCCAAACTTATTTAACCAAACCCTAAATGCAAAGGGTTAAGTTTGATCAGTAAATTAAAATCTGATTTAGGAGCCTGTGTCAAAGGCCTTGTGGAAAGTGATGGGGATTTGTAATATGTGAGTCAGCAGACTGTGTTTTTCTCATGTAATTTTTCTCTGCTGGAGTAATAAACATGAACTTGACTGTAGCACTGAAGTAATGAATGTGTAAATGCGCGTTTATTAGTACAGTTGCTCTGAATAAATAACATGTTATTGGGCCACATTTATTTACACTGCCATGACATGAATATATATATATTTACACGTGTACAGACACTTCACATGCATTTGTTAGCAGTAGCCCCAAAAGTTTTATCTGTGGCCATTTGTGTGCCCCTTGAATACTCCTGTCTAGAAACTTAACTGATGCCCCTCGGTCAGAAACATAGGAGCCAAATCATTAAAGCATTTAGGAGTACGGCATGTAGTACCACGGGAGTACTTTCTATCTGCTTTTCCATGCCTTTGTGAACCAGTCCCTAAAATTTCAAGGTCAATGAGTGCACAGTCCTTTCTATTTGTACATAAATATTTTCTGATCATTCCTTTTTTATTTGCATTTTATATGCTTTGGAGACAATTCGCAAATCCAAGTAAGAGTACTTAAAAGAGTACTACAGGAGTACTCATTTATTTACCGTTATGTGCCTTTGTGAATCAGCTCCTCAGCCTTTACCTTTCCAAAATATAAGACTGAAAACTCTCATTTCAACTCTCTTCTAATATCCTCATTTGTGTCTTCTACTTTCCCACACAAGCAGGGTTGCATTGTCGTGTTGTCTTGAAAGATGGTAGCGGCATAGTCCGAAAGCCCATCCAGTTCACCCCATTCCTTGATTCAATGAATTCAACCTCCCATCAGTCCATCTCCATTGCTGAGACAACTGTCTTGGCATTACCAAGTGTCAGCAAAGTGCTTGGCATGGGCTAATAGCTAAGAAGACCAGGCATGGCGTGGATTCAAAATTGTGACATACTGTCAGACAGAGGGAATGCCCTAAGTCTCCCCTAGGATTGGGAGGCTGCTCCCACTCCTCATCCAAGAACTCAAATCAGAACTTCCCAACAATCTGGCTGAAGGGAGTGGTAGCTGCAAGTCATCCAGTATGTGATGCAATGCATGCAGACTTACCATTTGATAAATTGTGTCTGTCATAGAGGAAACGAGAATTAAATAAACATCTGTTGCATTCCGGTATCCAGAATTCCAGTATGCACTATCATGTTGACAGGAATCCATGGATTTAATTTGTATGACCATTCTAGCTGAAAGGAAACTGCCCCTAAGAAACAAAAAGGACGTGCAGAATACAAAATTCTCCTCAAAACACAAATGAAATCCGAGCACGTTATATTCCTCAAAGGAAAACGGAGCAGTAATTTATGAAAATGTACACCATTGTTAGGGAAACGCAAGACTTTTAACATAATGCATCCTTTGTTATATAAAACAAGCATTTGAAATGCAATCGGTCTCGCCTTTGGGACCTTATAAGTATTCAGCCATGCAGCACATTATACTGGGCATGCTAACGTCTACTGTTTTTTAACATGGAATTCTTCCCACAATTGGGGGTTGCCTAAAGCACTATATTTGAGGGGATAATGAAGAATGAAACAGGTATTGTTTTCTTTCACCTGTTTAAAAATGTCGAGGGTCACCAGTGTGGAATGTATCAGAGGGGGCAAACTGAGAGTGCGCGTGAGAGAGCTTTAATAAGAGTGTGTGTCTGTGAGGGTGAAACTGTGTCTGAAAGAAGGGAGGAGTGTCTGAATAAATTGGGTGTGTGCGTTTGAGAGAAAATGTGTGCATGAGAATGTATTTGATAAACAACTTAGCATCATATTTTAGTCCCTTAAAAAACCCAGTTTGCTCTAACAGAGACCTGAAGGTTTCTGAAATGTGGCAGCCCTTTTCTTGGTTATTCCACACCCAAGGTTAGCAGCCCCCACTATAAATCTAGGAGACCCCAAATAAATCCTCTATGAATTGTCCAATATAAAGTTGGCAAGGGATTGGAAGAGATAAATTGCATCTGCACAGGAGGGGGCCATGGAATCAAGAAATTGAATTCTTCAAAGAACAAGGTCAAAAAATCAAGCAGATGGCGCAGAGCAAGACTGCAATGTTCAGACTCTGAGGCTGAATGTCCAGATTTCATCAAGTAAAGGGTCCGCTGTAAGACAAATGGACCCACCAGAGAGCACGGATTAATACAGCACACAATTGCGTACAGGACATTAAGGGTACAGGGCAGGCTGAACAACACCCATACGGGATGTGCAAATTCAAAACAGTACTGTGACACCCCCGCCCCAATCTGCCTCCAACGCCTTGAAGCCACTGCGTTTAACAACTGCTATCCCATATGGAGCGGAGACAAAAGGCTCATAGTGTGTGTGTGTATGTGAAACGCACTAAACACGCTTCTTTTCGGAATGTTGTTCTGGGCCTAGGCACTACCTGGTTGGCATTACACTCATAAGCAGGCTTTAAGTGGGAAGAAAAAACTGGGGGAGTCTCTCAAATGGGCGTGGTCGATGTAATTGAGGGCGTGGCTTCACAACACAAACTAAATATTGGGTCTAGCACAGTGTGTCGCCCAACTGGCATTTTGCGGCTTCTGTTATTGCCTCCACATATATAACAAAACAAGTAAAATTTCACCTACAACAAGCCAAGTCTATCAGCTTTGTCATTGGTTGTTAGTTGCATAAGATAAATAAACAACAGATATGGCATTGTTGTATATAATATAAAAATCCTTCAGTTCTGACATGATGAGACTGAGAAAGAACCACAACTAGTCTATTTTGAGTTACATCAAAGGCAGTGAAGGGTGGCATTGCTGCAGAGTTAAGATTTTTTTCCCCCTGTTGGTGAGGGCAAAAATGGAGAACCCGATAGAGACTCATCTCAGCACCTGCTTTTTAGAAATGCCAGTGCTGAGGACTAACAGGACCCAGTCCGCTTAAAGCCTTGCTCATAACGATGTCTGTTATCCACCTCTGCCCCCAACTACAGCCATCTTCAGACCTCTTTTGCACCTCCCAAGAACTTTAATCTAAACCCGACATTTATGAAAAGACTGAAGTGTCTAAACATATATTGATATAATCAAAATGGACCAAGCGCTTTGAAGCAGCATTTGGCGACATGAGCGCAGTACGATTAACCTACAATGCATCTATACATATGTTTGCACAATTGTCCCACGCTCTGAAAAGAGCACATGAGTTCATCCACGGCAGAGGACAACACACATACCTTATTCAGACAGCCATGGGTGTCCTCTAGAAAGGCGATTGTGTGTTCGTGCTTCACGTGCACTGCCACAGCAGTCAGGCGGGCGTCTGGGTGCTCCAAAATGGCGTGTGCCTCCAGAGGGATGTGCCTGGCCATCAGCCAGGGAGTGTGGTCAGAGTCGCAGGGGTACATGTCCAGCGTGTCCGAGGGCAGATGTTCATAGCACCATCTGGAAAGTAATACAAATAATGAAAACAGCAACAGGCAAAAAACAATTATTAAAAAACATTGATGAGCGGAAAACAATTAATAAAAACAGCTGCAGGGAAAAGCAACTAATAAAGGCACAGGTAACACACCTAACATAAATTAACCCCTTCCTTGCTCTCCCTCCCCAGTGCTGCGAACGGCCAACGGCAGTCGCAGCCCCGCCTACTTAATAGAACGCCCTTAAGGTGTTAAGGAACAGCATCGCACAAGTGGAGTGCTTGCGCTGTAAGGAAAAAAACTGCGATCTTGGAGGGGTGGTGAGGGTGTTCTAACACAGCACAGGGAGGCAAGCCTAACATAAATTTAACAAAAGAGAACACGCAGCGTCGCTGTTATTCCCATGGCAATACTAACCGCAGTGCTTTTAAATAAATATATCATGTTGTGTGCAGTCAAGATCGAGTTAGGCGAGTTGCACTAGTTAAAAAATAAAAGATGGGCTGTTTGGAAAGTGAAAGAACACATGGCGTGCTGTTGCAGGAAAGCATGTCAAGCCTGCAATAGGAGAAAACATGAGTAGAAAAAAGAAAGTAGTGCTTACAGGCTTAAAAAGAAGTACAGTTTAACAACCAAAGTAAAGGGGTCAGTAGCCATGGGAGGTTATAAATGAAGACAAGGCAGTATTAAGGAAGGACTAACAAGACAATTACTGAATCAGAAGCCAACATTTACAATGAAAAATATGGGCAAAGAGTGGGCCGGCTACTCTTCCATACTGTACTACAGGAAGTCTCTCAGAGCAGCGCATGCACGCTGACTCAAGCTCGACCTAAAAAACGTGAAAAATAAGTTGTGAAAACATATATTCTATTTAATCTTTACCTCCACCCCCTGGTCAAGCTAATCAAATCGTTCGGCATTTCAGTCACCAATTACGCTGACGACACCCAGCTTATTTTCTCCTTCGAAGGGGAGAATGCGGTGTCCCAGGAGACCTTTCACCATTGCATGGTCACCACGGCAACATGGCTGAGTAACAACTCGCTGCAATTTAACAGCTCAAAGACAGAGGTGCTACACTGCTCAGTGGACCGGGTCCTTCGACCTTTACCACAGGACTTTTGGCCTCCCTCTTTTCAGGGCACGGCAGCAGCAGCTCCCTCGGTTCGGAACTTGGGAGTGACAATGGAACCGAGTCTTCAACTGGACGGTTTCATTGACAAAACAGTATCCACCTGCATGGGCTTGTTGCGTTCCCTTAGGAAGATTCTCCCCCTGCTCCCTGTCCATGCTAGACCAGAAGTAGTGCGCAGCATTATTCTAAGCAGATTGGATTACTGCAATGCACTGCTTCTGGGGGCACCTGTTATGGCGATAGGTAAGCTACAACGAGTGCAGAACTTCGCGGCTAAGCTAGCACTCTCCCGCCGTCGTTTTGACTCGTCTTCCGCAGCTCTTAGAGACTTGCATTGGCTCCCCATGCCTCAACGGATCGAATTCAAGGCGTTATGCCTGGTTTTCCGGGCTTTGCATGGCTCGGGACCGCTGCCCCTACAGGAGATGTTCACTTGGTACACCCCCGCAAGAGCTCTCCGATCTGCCTCTGCCTATTTGGCGATTGTTCCTAAGTTTCGGAGAAAGCGAATGGGTGGCCGCTCTTTCGGTTTCACGGCATCTAATCTGTGGAACGATCTGCCACTGTCGCTCAGATGCTCAGGAGACCTCCTTTCATTTAAAAAACTACTAAAAACTCATCTGTTTCCTAGGCCAGGGTAATTTTCTTCCTTCCCTTCTCTGTTCGTGCTTCAGGATCTGCTTGATCTCAGCGCCAGGATGCCCGTTGGGTGACAGAATGCGCTTTATAAGTGTGTTATACATACATACATATAAGAGAAAATGAGTAGACAGGACAGAGCAAATTTACAATCTCAAATGCCACTACGGTAAATGGAAATATTGTGAATTGTGGCACTAGAGATCCTAAATTACCTAGGGATAAAGAGTTGTTAAGTTAATGCAGCCACCACACTGATTGACATTTAGTTGGCTGAACCGTGCTGAATAGCCACAACTAGATTGCAGTTGACCAAATGAGAGCATCCTTATGGAATGTTATCCTGGAAAAACAGCATGTAAGTTCCAATTAGCCCAGAGAGCAGGGTATATTTCATTAGCTCAAACATAATGACAACCACTGACTGAGTGATGAACATACCTTTGATGCCCCAGAGTAGAAGAACAAAAGGAAGAATTGAGCTCTTGCCAAGAAGTGTAAGTTTGAGCTATTATTGAAAAGGCAGTAAGTGTAGTGTCTCAGGATTTACAAAAAAGCCTCTAGTATTACAATAGGGTGCCGGTAAGCTTTGTGAAGGGCGAGGAACAGACACAGCCTGTGCTGGTAAGAGTGGTGGGGTAGATTTCGACGGCCGATGATGAGGGAAAATTAAATAAAAAACAAATTTACCCTCGTCATCGTCTTTCAAAATCTGCCCTCTCTGCCCTACCGCTCTTACCTGCACGGGCCGCGGCTGACGAGGAATACTTGGCTCGATAATTCCACTAATGGTGTTGGAGCTCTAAACTATACAAATGGCAGGCTGGGACCGGATGCACCAATGTCCTCCCTAGAAAGAACTTTACCTATCAGAACAGAGTAAGCTAGCTTCCTAAGTATTCTACACACTTGTTTTTGGTGTGTTTGCTTGGAGACCCAAGTGTCTAAAAGTCTCTGGTACTGGTTGTTTTGTAGGTCTGGAGGACAACAGATTCTAAAAGACAACAGGTATAGGAGACTTTGAGCTAATTTGTAACATTTATTTTAATATGTCATTGGATAACATTAAAGGAATGTTTCCATTGCTTTCCTATGTGGCATTTTTGTATATTGTTTGATCCACATATCAATTTTCTTCTTGTGTTCCGCATTTTTCTAGTTACATTTTTACTTGTTAATTAACTGTTAGAAATGGGATTGTTGGTTAACTGGGTTGTGAGCCCCCGTCAAGCGGCCACCACAGTCCTTGTCAGGGTGAGGCACAAGCCACCTCTAAAATAACCTGTGCTCAGCTCTCTGTTAGCTTTGCACAGAGCAGTCAAGCTTAACTTAGAGGCAATGTGTAAAGTATTTGTGCAAGCACCACTCAAAAAGTTCCCACACCAGGTTAGAAGAATAGTGTATTTTGTAATAAATAAAACAAGACCAATACAACAAAAATCCAATCAGTAGAACCAGAGAAATCCAATTTTAAATATTTTAGTGAAGATAACTCCAAGAAGCACAAACCACTAACCGTAGATATCTGGTTGCGCCAGACCGGGACAAAGTCACAAGTTCAGGTCGACAGTGAAATAGGGTGGGCCAGTTACAGGGACCCAGTTAGCCTTCTGTACAAAATACCTTAAATCCTGATTTGGGGTGTGTTACGAGGATGTGCCTCAAAGATGCATAGCGCAGCCGAAGCAATGCATTGGCTCTGAGATGCAGCGAGGCTGCTATGCAAGGCCCTGCATAGCTGTCAAAGATCCTGTTGATGAGGGTTGCGAGGACCTGTGCCGTGGATGCAACACAGAGCAGCGATGCGTTAGTTCTGCTTGAGGGTGCGATGGGCAGCAGAGGAGATATGTTGGTTCCACAGAGGCTGGCCGAGCACCTTAGGCCAACTTCCAAAGGTCCAGAGCTGGGGTGGCAACACATGGCAGGGTAGACTCACAGATGGCAAGATGGCAGTATCCGGGGGCTGTGTTCACCCAGAGTCTTCTGTCCCTGAAGCTTAATTTTGGAGGCCAGCCAACTAACCCTTGGAGTCACTCTGGTGGTCCGTGGTTCAACAGATGTATGTCCAGTCCTTCTTACCCAGACAAGAGGGCAGCAGGACATCGGTCCTTCAGAGCAGCAGTCCAGCAGCACAGCAGTCATTTCTCCTGGCAGAGTACACACATGTCCAGAAGTGTACTGATGAGTTGGTGTCTAAGGCCCAATTTCTAAACCCTGTTGCCCTCTTTCTGAAGGTGTGAGATGCTTTGAGACAGTGGCTTTGAAGCGCATGGAATTTCCTGACTCTCCTGCCCTGGATTCAAGCTTAATGCAGCGGCAATGTGGAGGTGCTAGTTCATTTGTGTAAAGGCAGAGCACTCCCTATTCAGTTGGAATTGGAGCTGTGCTCAGCTCCGCCCTTATCCTGCCAGCAGATGGCATATCCAGGCATGCCTCATCCCTCTATTGTGTAGCTGTCTGGGAGGAATCCACAAAGTCTGTCAGTTGCACCCAGTCATGTGGCTTAGGCTGCAGCTACAAAAGGTCTAAGGGCAGGAAAGTGCCAACTGTCTAAAAATGGAATTTTCAGAATTGTAATAAAAAACCCAACTTTACAATCAAAGAGGGGCTTTCATTACACTTTCAGAGACACCAAACATGATATAGCCATCTGCTCCCAATTGGAAGTTACAGCGTATTAAATGCAGTAAGGAACATCCAATGTGATCCTATGGGAGAGATAGGCCCCACAGTAGTGAAAATGAATGTGGGATTTTTCACTACCAGGACATGTAAAACTGGTACATGTCCAACCTTTTAATTATGCAGCACCCCGTCCTAATGGCTACCTAGGGCCTACTTTAGGGGTGATTTATATGTAATAAAAGAGGAGTTTAGTTCTTGGGAAAGGGGTTTTAATGCTAAGTTGATATGGCAATTTGAAACTGCATTCAGACTGCAGTAGCAGGCCGGGGACAAGTATTAAGGTGATACTTAAGCTGTAGGCCCACAAGTAGCATTTCATTTACTGGCCTGGTGTATATAGTACACCACTCTACAAGGGACTTATACGTAAATTAAATTTGTCAATTGGGTATAAGTCAATTTAACCATGTTTTAGGGGAGTGACCAGAAGCATTTTAGCACTGGTTAGTAGAGTCCTAAGGTAAACAAAAATAAGTTCAGCAAAATGGAGGAGAGGCAAAATGTTTGGGGAGAGACCGCCCTAAGGCTGACAGGTCTAACATTAACTTATTTTGGTTATTATATGCTTTTTTATTCCTCAGATTATTGTTATTTGGCTAGTTGCTGCACATAAACCACATATATTTTTTATCAATGTAAATAGTGTTTGTTCAAGGTTTCAAAGGGTAAGCTAACACTCCATAATTGATACCCCAATAATATTTGTTTGAGCTGGAGTAGGGCATGGAGAGCGCAAGAAAAACAAGTTTGCCAATGTGATGGGAGCAGGGTCTACAAAGTCTGATAACAGATTTGGAGGTCCACAGAAGGCTGTACTAGCATGACTTCTGAAAACAAGTTCAGGGGTTTGTCTGGACTACATTAAGCTAATTAAATTATGCTATCCATTTTGATGTATTAATGGAAGCCTATTTGCTCTTTTACTTAGTTAATGCTTGAGGAAAGCTTTAAAGGACTTCCTCCAGTCGACCCCTTAATTATTAATTTTCAGCAAGCTATTCAGATAAACAAACCCACCTTCGATAGGAATAGGAGCATGGTCTCTCCTTTTGCAATGGTGTACAGCAAAAGGGTAGTTTTCCTGCACTGGTGAGACCGAGATGCAATACCTGGAAAAGTGAAATACACCAGAATGACAAGCGGTTCTTGCTCCTTACAGCATGTCAGCCATAGCTCAGCTCACACCAGGAAAACCTGAAGTAGAACAGAACTAGGCCTGTGTGCAGTTTACTTGGCACAGCTAGCGATGCAAATCTATCCCTTCCCACCACTGCCGACTCTAGAGAGCTAGGTAATGGAGATACAGCATTTTACCTAAGTTTGTTGTGTGATTTACATGGCAAACATTTTCAGGGCTAAGTTCGGGCACAGGTTAAGAGCTGAGCCAGACCCTTAGCTCAGCCTTTAAATTTGCTGTCTCACCCACCTCTACTGGCCAAACATGCCACACATACATGGCTGTGACAGTCTCGCCTCACATTGACAGTACTTCAGGGTGTACTACCTTCCTCCTGGGAAGGTTGTTCTACCACTGTCCTATTTCTGCTAATTGGTCCCTGGACTGATGCTGTCAGGCTGCAACAATAACACTCCCTGGACCTCATTCTGGTTTGGAAGGGAGATAACCTTCCTCCCGGGAGAGCTCCTTTATACCTGGAAAGAACAGCCCACATGTGCTGCACATGGGCAGCTGATGGGGGCTTTCCTCGTTTCCCCGACTTCCTGTGGCTGTAGTGCCAAAAAGCGAGAGGCGGGGGGCGTGGCCGAGACAGCGATGTGAGCGGACGCGTCTCGTGCGAGCTCCGTCGCCCCGCTGTGTAATCAGCTTGTTTTAGCGACGTCTGGGGGGGTTCTTTCACCTGGGGGCCCCCCGACTACTGCGAGCCCTGCCAGCAACATCTCCCGGAGGCGAGTCC
This sequence comes from Lissotriton vulgaris, assembly GCF_964263255.1. Classification (NCBI taxonomy): domain Eukaryota; kingdom Metazoa; phylum Chordata; class Amphibia; order Caudata; family Salamandridae; genus Lissotriton; species Lissotriton vulgaris. Next base: position 161,612,846 of record NC_141690.1, read on the forward strand.
TGATTGTTGGGAGCCCCGCTGCAGACGCCCGGAGCCCCGGGATCTCCGCGATCGGCCCCTGGCCGCCATCTTGCCGCAGGGTCTGCCGCTGAGTCCCCTGGCTCGGCTCTCCCGGAGCGGAGCCGATCACCGACGCTGGCGAGGAGCTGGTGGCTCCCTGAGCCCTCCGCGTGGCGAATCTCCCTCCGTGGTGCTGGCTGCTGCCTGGGCGCACCATCGAGGCTGCTGGCGCCGGGCTGCCCCCGGCTGAAGACGCTGCGACCGCCCGGGCGCTACGATCAAGAGAGGCCCCGGCTTGGGCGGGAACGAGAGGCCGGACCCGGAGAGGACGCCGGAGGCTCTCCCCTCACGAGCCCCAGCTCCAGATCCTACATCCGCCGCAGGACACTCCTGGTGAGCTGCAGCCTCCGGGCCGCCCCCTCCCCCTGTCTGTCCCTGGCGGGGTCTGGCATTAGGAGGGCCTTGCTTCAGCCCTGGCCGCCATCTTGTCCCCCTGATCGGCTGCTTGTGGGGCTGCGTCTGGAGGCGGGTGGCCAACTCGCTCGCCCACGCGATCCCCTGCCCTCGATCACCCTGCTGCCCTAGCGAGTCTTGACGGGGGGCTGTGGAACTACCCGGGCACTGCACTTGGGGAAGGCCCTGACTTAGGCGGGAACGAGAGGCCGAGTCTTGCCACAGCCATCGGAGGTTCTCAGCCTGTGGGACCCGGACCTTGGCCACCGCGGGACGACTGCCGATAAAGGTCTTCCACCACTCCCCCTGCCTGCACGCCACCTTGCCTCCCCGGCAGAGCCATCTCACTCGCCAACGCAGCCCACCTGCACACTAGACCCCTGCTGCCCTGGCGCACCTTGCAGACTGACAACGGGCCAGCCCTGCCTCAGGCTTGTGGAGGCCCTATCGCACCCCGCCATCTCCTGCCTTGCGGTCTAGAGCCCCTGATTGTGGGCCCTGGGTTGCTGGATCACCGGGGCACCTGTGAGACCTCCCTTGGACTCTTCTCCACCGCGGACCGGGGGCTACCCGCAACAGCTTGCCCTCCCCCGCTATCCCTGGACGCCCTGAGTGGACCATGACCTGTGGCAAAGGGAACAAGCCGGACCCCCCAACGGCGACGACCAGAGGTGCGTCAGTGGCTTCCATGTGGGGCACCTGTCCTACCACGCCTCGGCGACCTGACCCTGCTGTTCTTGGGGATGGGGTTCCCCTCCTCTCTAGAGGGCCGCCTCCGCGGCTTCCCCCCCCCTGTGGGGGCCAGGGGGAGCGGACGATGGACTTCGCCCCTTTCGGGCCCTGCATCACATCGCCAAGCTTCAGTGCCCTCTTGGCGCCTGGTCTGAACTTGAGGGCCCCCCGGCTCGAACCACCCCCGGACTTCCTTGTGACAGCGGGGTGGACGGGCTGCGAGACGACCGGATTTCATTTCACTCACCCAGATCTTCGCTCCCTCCCTTTGTCCCGTAGGAAGTGACATTCCTGTGTGCATCCGAACCCTCGGGTAGAGGATGTCCGGTACCTGGGACAATGTACAATGGCCCTGTTGGCCTGTTTTGGTTGTGTTTCTTCTCTACGCCCTTTATCTTCCTTCTCTCTCTTTTCTTCCTACTTTTCTCTCGCGCTGCCCTTTCTTCCTGTTCTCTCCCCGCGCTTGCAGAGGGGTGGCATGGTGGGACCTACGGGGGTTGGCACGCTGGGGGCGAGGTGAGGCTGACACTGCCCTGTCTGCGGGGGGGGATGCTTCATTGGTACTTGCGCAGCTCCGCCCCCCCTTAGTGCGATGACAGCGAACATCCCCACGCCCTTGAAGGTCCTATCACTCATTGTCAAAGGGCTCAACTCCCCCAACAAACGGAATCAGATATGGCGCTATCTCCTGCATCACTCCCCTGACATTATCCTCCTCCAGGAGACGCACCTTCTAAAGGGGGATACTAAGCGCATGGCACACCCTAGATACCCCACACAGTTCTGGGCCTCCTCTGACACTAAGACGGCGGGGGTGGCAATCCTCTGCAGGGCGGGCTTCAGACGGGGACCCACGAAACCCTTCAAGAGTGCTGACGGGCGTTTCCTCCGAGCCACGGTGCAGATGGGTTGTGCAAAGTTCACCCTGGGATGTGTATATGCGCCCAACCAGTCGCAGGACAAATACCTCCAGGCGCTCCTGCGAGACCAGTTCCCACCAGGCGACCCTAGCGTGATCTTGGGCGGAGACTTCAATCTAGTGTGGGACCCTGAGTTAGATCGGGCGGGGGCCTCCTTTAATGGCACGGGGGCAATGTCCTCTACCCTTAGAACCCAGCTTACAGACCTGGGACTCGTGGATGTGTGGCGCTACCACAACCCGGGAACCCGGGACTACTCCTTTTATTCACACTCCCATAGGACATACTCCCGTATTGACTATCTTTTCACCTCCCTTGAATTGGCCCGAGACTCCTTGACTGCCGCTATATCCGACATTTCCCTATCGGACCATGCACATGTGGAACTTTTGCTACAGGATCCCCTGGCCCATGCCACTCGTGAGCGGAGGTGGGTACTCCCGCCGAGTATCCTTCGAGACCCGGAGGATGTTGCCAGCATCCGTGACGCCATAGACTCGTACTTCGCTGTTAACGATACCCCTGACCTGCCCTTCCATACGATCTGGGATGCCTTCAAGGCCACCATTAGGGGCCACATTACCTCCCTGGCGGTGGCGCGGAGGAGGGAGGCGTTTAAGCTGGAAACCGACCTGGCTAGTGAGATCAAACAAGCGGAGGTTCGGGACAGGGACTCCCCCTCACAGGCGTCTAAGAGAACGCTCGCCAACCTCAGGGGGCAACTCCGCACGCTGCGCACCAACAAGGCAGAGCGCTCCCTGCTGGCGCTCAAACAACGCTACTACGAGGGCGGGGACAAAGTTGGACGCCTGCTGGCAGGCAGGCTGCGAGCGCGTGCAGCCAGGGCCCACATCGCCAACGTCAAGCGACAGGATGGCACCTGCGCCACCTCTGAAAAAGCCAAGCAGGAAGCCTTCGTCACCTACTACTCCTCCCTGTATGCTGAGGAGCCTACCTCTGCGGAGGCGCGAGAGGCCGTTCTTACGGATTTTGAGGGGTCTCCGCTGTCCCCGGCATGTTCAGCTACACTAGAAGGTCCCCTACAGGAGGAGGAAATAATGGAGGCCGTCAAGGACCTCCCCACTGGGAAAACCCCGGGACCTGACGGTCTGCCGTTGGCCTTCTACCGCTTATTTCTGACCCAGCTCCGCCCGCACCTGCTGCGGCTGTACGGTTCCTTCTCTGACACCACTGGCCCGTCCCCCGATATGGGCCTGGCGGAGATCGCCCTGATCCCCAAGCCTGGGAAAGACCCTGACCTGTGCGCCTCCTATCGCCCCATCGCCCTCCTGAATACCGATCTTAAGATCTACACCAAGATCCTGGCCAAACGACTGGACCCGTACATGCCGGGATTAGTAAACCCGGACCAGGTGGGATTTATTCGGGATCGACAGGGGGCTGACAACGTGCGCAGGCTGGCACACTTAGTGGGGAAGGTACGGCATTGGGATATACCGGCCTGCCTCCTCTCGCTAGACGCAGAAAAGGCCTTCGACCGGGTCGACTGGACCTTCTTGCGAGCGGTCCTCCAGAAACTTGGTCTTGGCCCTAAAATGATCTCTAGGTGCATGGCCCCCTATCTCGGACCTCAGGCCAGAATTCGGGTCAACGGCCAACTAACACCGCCGCTCTCGATTCACAGGGGCACGAGGCAGGGATGCCCGCTCTCGCCACTCCTGTTCGCCCTAGCGGTGGAGCCGCTGGCGGAGCTGATCAGGCGCACTCCTGACATTCACGGAATCCCCCACGGGGGACGTGCCAACAAAGTGGCGCTGTTCGCGGACGATCTGATCCTTACTCTTACGCGCCCTCGGGACTCCCTCCCAGCGGTACATGACGCCCTCTCCCTATTTGAACGAGCATCTGGCCTTAAGATTAACCACACCAAATCCTGGGCGCTTAACCTCACCATCCCTGAGGAGGAGGTCAACTTCCTGAAAGGGGTTACACCCTACCGTTGGGCGGAGAACCACATCAAATACTTGGGTCTGGACCTAACACCCCACCTGGACTCATGGTCCGCGCGGAACTGGGCATCTTGCCGCAAAGAAGTCCTGGCGGACCTGCGGAAATGGAAGCCCTTGATGATTTCCTGGCTAGGGCGGCTCAACGCGGTCAAGATGTCGGTCCTCCCCCGTATTCTCTATGTTTTCCAGTGCTTGCCCACCCCAATCCCGCTTCACTGCATTAAGAGTCTCCAACGCGACCTCACGTCCTTCATCTGGGGTGGTAAGCGACCCCGGTTTTCACAGAAAGTCCTCATGGAACCGAGAGACAGGGGCGGCCTCGCCTGCCCGAATCTTCTCCACTATTACTGGGCGGCGCACCTTCGGTTCGTCATAGAATGGGGTGCACGCGAGAGCGACAAGCACTGGTTCCACATGGACCGGGTGGTCACGGGGCGCACCATATGGGACCTGCCTTGGCTACCGCGCGTGGCGCGATCCAGGAGTGCATATATGGCGGTCCCGACGAAAACAGTTCTTGACGTCTGGGACAGGGTGGCGGTGTCCAGGGGCCTAACCACGTTCCCCTCTCCACACACCCCCATCGCTGGTAACCCGCACTTTCCCCCTGCAGCCCGGACCCGCGCTTTTGAGAGTTGGACACAAGGGGACTGCAGAGTTATAGGAGACCTCTTTCTTGGAGGGGCACCTAAATCATGGCCCGACTGCAGGGAAGAATTCGGTCTCCCCTCGACCGCCGGCCTACAGTATGCCCAACTGCGCCATTGGACTATGGGAGATGACATGTATCGGGCTGCCACCAGGGCCTACACGCCATTCGAGAAACTGGCACGCTCCCTCGGGGGGCTGAAAAGACTTATCTCCCAGATCTATAACATCCTGCAGCACCCCACCACTCCACCCGCGCACCCCTACCAGAGACAATGGCAGTCGGTGGCCGGCGCCGATATCACGCCTTCTCAGTGGGCCCGGCTGTGGACTGACATCCCTAAAACCTTCCGCAGCATTCCGCAGAGGGAAAACGCATACAAGATGCTTACACAATGGTACTATACCCCCCTGAGACTCAGCAAAATGTTCCCTACTTCCTCGCCGCTATGCTGGAGGTGTGGCACTGCGACTGGTGACTTCGTACACATCTGGTGGTCATGCCCTACTCTAGCTGTCTTCTGGAAGGAGGTCCTCAGTCACATTAAGAGGGTGTTGGGTTTCCCCCTACCTGAGGAGGTTTGCACGCTCCTGCTGGGCATTCGACCCCCTGCACTTAGGGCCCTCACGCGCAGCGACTGGATCCTCACACTTCACATGCTAGGCGCTGCCAAGCAACTCATTGCTCTATACTGGAAGCGGGCTGAGGCGCCGCCGATAGCCTCCTGGTTTGTGCGCCTCTGGCAGGTCCTGACTATGGAGCTGCTCACGGCGCGGATACAAACGAGGGGCGTGCGCTTCAAGGCAGTGTGGGAACCCCTCGTGCGCCATCTGTGCTCCATCAGCTATGCCCGCCACATGCCCCCCAGGCTTCGTGCTCTGCAGTTATTCGAGGACGCCCTCATCCCTGCTGACCCGAGCAGACTAGGTCCTTAACTGCTCCCCCCAGCGCAGGCGCTGTTGCGCTCTAACACGCCGCACACCCGCTTGCGTTTTTGCCCCCCAACCGGCGACTGATATCTTCCCCCCTGGCCCCTCTCCCTCTCGCTACTGCTCAATCTTCTTCCGACTTTTTCTTCCTTCCTACTGGCCACTCTGGCTTCCGCCCCCCTACGGGGCAGTTTGGGCCCCGTTGGGCCTTTGAAAAACGTGACACTACAGCTCTTACTTCCATACGCGCCTCCCCCGCACAACGATGCAACACCCGCACGTGACCACCTCTTGCTATCACTACCCCTAAGCCACGCGGCCGGCCCCTTCTGGGGGTTGTAGGCAGGGCGCTGTGTTAATACTCCAACCCCCCCCCTGGCTGCTCACGCCTTCAAGTTCTTCTATGCGCGGCCGGCCCCGACACGGGGTTGTAGGCTTATCGCTGTGTTCACAATAAAAACAGATTTGAACAAAAAGCGAGAGGCACACAATGATAGGAACGAGATCCCATCTGTGAAAGAAGGGGGGGCTGTGACACAAACAACAGCTGAGATATCAAAGTGGAGGAGGCTGAGATGCAGTCCTTGAAGCTCTCCTTTCACGTGTAAGCAAACTGCATCAACCACTTGCACCAAGACCCATGCTTTAACCCATCCAGCTGCAATTACCAAAGCCTGAGTGTAGGGCAAAACTAGGGGAGCTGTGGTTGGCTTCAGCGCGTCACCTTCACAGCTGACAGTCCTCCATCATGTGTAGAGGTATTTGTCGAACGATAACCTGAACCGTCGTGTCAAATTACAAACTGCCAGAACATCTTGTAAGACGAAATTAATCTGCGCGATTCCAAAGTTTCTACAGCAAAATGAACCAGGCCAATACTACATAATTCTGATTAAAGTCAGTATGCCAGCAAAAGACAATAGAAATATCAGTGCAGCCATGGGTGGCCAAACACCTCAGGAATTATCCATAATGGCAGCTGATCCCACTGTGCGAGGAGGTGAGCTTACAGGCACATGGCCAGGCTAGCAGTGCAAGTCGGAGTACTACACTTCACTAACCATAGATTGGTCCCTGCTCTGGTGGGATGAACAGAAAGACAAAAAGAAGGGCAAAGAGAAGGATTGATCACTAGCAAGCATATATTTTTAAAGGACACCAAAACAAACAAATGAAAACCATCTAAGCCCACAAAGAAGTATATACAAAAGTATATACTAGATATCTCAAATGCTCGACCCAACAAGAAGTCTCGAGTGCTCGACCTTTATCCTCTTCCATGCTCATGACGAGCTGAGCTCGTCATGAGCCACGGTGCTCCGGTGCTCATGACGAGCTCAGCTCATCATGGCCCATGGAACGCTCACACGCGGGGATAATTCCCCCGCTGTGCTGAGCATTCCCCGGAGCCAATGCACCTGTGACGAGCTGAGCTCGTCATGAGCACAGGAGCACTGTAGCTCATGACGAGCTCAGCTCGTCATGAGCATGCGGGCACTGTGCACACCCCCCCTCCACCCCAGCACAGCGGGGGAATAACCTCCTCAGCGAAGGGGTTATAGGGCGCTTTCTGGACCAAACGCTATCTTTCTGCTAAATTTGGTGTCATTCCGTTGAGCAGTTCGGGCGGAAGTCATGTCTAAAATCTCTATGGGAATTAACATGGGAAACAAATTTCTTTTGACTCCCCCTTTTTCTCATCTCCCACTTGATGATTCACCCCAAAACCTTCCATGCACAATAAGACCCAACTAGACACTTGTTTTTGGAAAATGTTGTAAAGATTCGTCAAACGGCACCAAAGATATAGGCAAGTCAAAAAACGTTTTTCCTATGGAAAGTAGGTCCTAACTATAACTTCCTACTGGCGACGGCCAGTAGGTAATATATATCTTAAGCTATATGGATATATATATAGTACACATCTATCAAATGTTTTTTTACACTTACCTGCAAAATACTTACATTTTCGTGGAAAAGGCATGTGTGGTAAAGGTATACTCATTGTAAACGTTTGTGTGGTAGAAGCCTGCATGGTAAAGACACATGCATAGTGAAGCCTGTGTTGTTAAGGCATGTCTGGTTCCAACTGCGTTGTAAAGGCTGTTTTCCCTATGGCAGCTATTTCTTTTCCAATATGACAGCTATCTTTGGAGCATAGAAATTTCACTTCTATGAGTGCCAACCAGTGCTATTTTTTTTGCCAGTGCAGGCTCAATTTATCAAGCATTGGCAAAGCCAATAGCAAAAAGGAAGCATTGCCAAAGCCAGACTGACCCATCAGAACTTCTTATTACCCTAAACTACTCACACCTGAATCCTAAAATCCCTTTCTACATCTAAACTCCACCCATCCCAGAATTCTCAAAACCCCTCACAGCCCTAAACTCCACCCCATTCTGAACCTAAATGAAAGCAAAAAAACTATGGATTTAACCCCGATCGGTAACTGGGGTGAAGGTTTGATTTGTTCAGCATTTCATCATTCATCTGTTCTTTTTGCATTTGTCGTCTTAAGTGGTAAAAGTATGCCCAGGCATAGATTCCATGCTTGCTATGTCACTGGATTCAAGCTTGCTTGGCTGATGAAGGATGATACCCCGAAACCGGTCCAAAGATGCTTGTTCCTGGTCTAGGAAGGACCTGGTCTGTCTGTTAGGGATGGAATGTTTCCATGGGGAGCAGGGCCACGACTGATTTCCATACAGCTGGGTCCAAACTGGAGTGGGATGGAGAGCAAAGAAAAAATTGATTTAACCCAGATCTATGACTGGAGGTGAATGTTTGATTTGTTCAGTATTCTATCCATCATCTGTTCTTTTTGCATTTGTCGCCCTAATTGGGAAGGGTATGGCCAGATGTGGGTCCCGTGCTCTCAGTGCCACCTGATTCAACCTAGCCTGGTTGATGAAGGGTGATACCCCGAAACAAGTCCCAGGATCCTTGTTTCTGGTCTAGATGGACCTGGCCTAGCAGTTCGGGTTGGACTGTTTCCACAGGGAGAAGGGTCAAGACTGATTTACATATGGGTGGGTCCAAACTGGTATGGTGTGGCAAGAAAAACAAAGATGAATTCAACCCAGATCTGTGACTGGAGGTGAATGTTTGATTTATTCAGCATTTCGTCCATCATCCTTTGTTTTTGCATTCGCCGCCCTAAAAATTCTTCAGCACCCCAGTCGCTACTCATAATGGAACCTTAAAAACTCTCACTAGCCCTAAACTCTGCCCATCCCTGTAACCTAAAAACACCTCACACACCAAAACACCACTCATCCGTGAACCCTAAAAAATCTCCACCATCTCTACACTTCACCCATCTCTGAACCCTAAAAATCCCTTTCTATGCCAGAACTCCAATAATTCCGACCCACTAAAAACCACTCATCACCCTAAACATTACCCATCCCTGCCCCCAAACATCCCACAGTAGTCCTAAACTCCAGTTTAATATACATTTGGATTTATCCTTACATTTATTTTTCTTTTAAAATGTTTCCTTTAATTTTCTATTTTTTTGTAGTTACTTGAAATTGTCTTTCTTTAAAATTGATTTTCCATGATTTGGTTTTCTCCAAGGGTTTTTTTTTTCAATTTTCGTTTTCCATTAATTGACACACATCAGTTTGCCGCTTTACTACTGAAAACAACATCCTTGAATGAAATTGATCCATGTAAGTATAGGTCAATACCATATTTTTTACAGTGATCTATTTTATTATCTATTATTACAGCATACTGTGGTTATTCAGCTACAGCTCTCGAACTGAATAAGATTCTAGACACACCAATATGGCCCTCGAGTTTTTCATGAGACAAGGTCCATGCTGGATGACTTCAGACCTCAGGCAGGTGGCAATATTGTCAGGGGTGTATTCCACATAGAATTAGAAGCAGGATTTCCTAATAATTTTTTCTCCTCTAAATATGATAGTTAAAATGCACAGGTGAAAAAGTGGCTAAAGTGTTCATACTGAAACAATGTGCTCAGTTCATCATGAGTCTAACTGATAATATACATTTTTTTCATCGCTCTTCATACTGCACTTCTGTTGTTTTGAAGCTTTGCAAGTTACAGGTGTTACTGTTACCTAACTTTAATGGTACTCCGTGCACAGGCCTTCGGGGGATGGACTGCTGAGCCGGCCTTTCCTGGATTTCAAATCTTTACCTGCCAGTCGCTGCTGGCCAGATATCAGAATATCGTAGATGTTCCTTTTTCACACAAAAATATCTTAGCCAAAATATCAGCTGACAAAATATGACCAAGGTGATCCATTCTTCTCCCATCCTCAATGTACCTTGAAGATATGTTCATAGTGTCTGGGTACATACATTTGGAATTAAGGATAGTAAACCCATATTTACCCACACAGACTAACCTTAATGATATTTAGGTAGTCGAAATTTTGTCTATGACATTTTGCACAGATCTAAATTAAAACCACAATATTTTGGTACCAGACAATTGCTGCTTGTGTCAGCAGTGGGCATTCAGCTAATTGAGTCATCCTTTTTAAAACACATACTGTAAGACTTACACTGCACTCCTCAGGATGGCCTATTCCTGCAGTAGATGGCTTCCAATGCAAGTCAACCAGTGCTATTGAAGGTTATCTTTGATTCAAGGGACCTTAAAATATGGGGGCATATTATCAACAACTTGCGATATTTATTGCTAAATAAGCTTAGCAAAATTTTTTTTATCGCCGCGCATCGCCGAATTACGTGCTATTAGCAACGTTTATCTCCAAAGCGATAAAATATCTGGTGATAGCGGTGAAATGCGTGAATATCGCTGGAAATCCAGCGATATTCAGGTATTATCGCTAATAGGGACTTAGCCTGAATATCCACCTCCCATTGGATATACAGGCTAAGAACTGGTCTGAGCAGTCGTTAGTTTTCAGCGATATTCACGCTTAGCGTTGATAATAGGTGATAGCGATGTTAGCGACTGCTTTCAATCGGTAATAGGTTGGATACGACCACTTTGCATGTCATTAGCGATAAAAATCTCTGACATGCAAAGCGGGCCCCAAACCGCTTGCTATCACCTAAAAGCTGTCGCTAATTGATGTTAGCGACAGCTTGCTAATAGGGCGATGAAATTATCGCCGCTTTGCGGCCGAAAATGGCTCCAAAACCGGCGATAATTTCATATCGCCTGCCTTGGTAATATGGCCCATGGTTATTTAATCATAAATCGACAATCCAGGTTAGATGTGTCAGATACCAACGGTATAGAATATATTACACCATAACATGTTATTCCTTACTTTCAAATGTGTAATTCCATTTAAGTTAATTGCATGAAGGTACAGTCTCGGAAATAATTAACCTATTACTTTTTCCATTTGGTCTTTTTTGCAGTATGGAAATTCGGGTGGTCCCTTGGTTAATTTGGTAAGTGCCATGTGTTTTCTTTTCTATCTTTATTTTATATAAAACTTTTATATTGTTTTCAGATAATCGAGAATCTAAGATGTGAAGTACTATTCAGAGTAATTCTTATTCACAGTGTTTGAAGAAATGCGATTATGAAATGCGATTAAACAAATAGCTTTTAGAAATAGGAATTTTAATTATACTTGTTCCTTTTTTGATCTTTTTACCATTGCAACGAAAATATACATGTTATTGACAATTTTACATTTTCGCCATGTGCAAAAAGTTATCACGTTACATTCATTCACTGGCAGAGAGGAAAGGCATGATTCAAAAACCAATTAACCATTACATCTGTCGTTATAAACTAGCCCTCTTCAACTCAACAACATGGTTGGTGCCAGGAGCCTATAGTCTTTAGTGTACCTTAGTCAATGGTATTTAAAAAAAAGACACATAAGGCCAGGTTACCACATTTACAAATAATGCAGATAAGGGAAAGGGCACATTTTGGTCATGCTGGAATTCACAAAAATAATTTGCTTCTACCCGTGTGCTACCCGTGTGCCAAGTACAGAACCGAGTGCATGCTGCCTTCTCCTTTCCGAGGGTTGATGCAGGTGAAGGTGCAGTGTGGACTGTGAACATTGCAGGTCTTGTACTTCAAAACCGATGTAATACAGTAACTGTGGAATACTGACTACTGGTGGAGTTGTAAATATAATAATTGATATCTATGGGCTCCTTAAAGCTTGAACATGCCTATGCGGATCCAAAGGGTGACGCAAGTGTGAGGTTCGGAGTCTTCTGCCACGAAAATGGCTCATGGAAGGCAGTGCAGGAGTGAGCAGCAGGCAGTGGCGGCTGGCTTGCACCGAGGGTGGTGAGCAGGGCCACAACAAATTACAAATAAAATAGACTTACCTTGTATCTTACAATGCGATGTCCTCCTCCCTCTGGTGTCTTCTCTCCTCACGGAAGCTCCTGATGCAGGAAACTACACTATACAATCCTCTTGCTGCTTTACCAGCATGAAAGCCGCACCAGGATAGGATAGTGCGGCCTCTTTTAGCATTCCTAAGAGCACTGGAGGCCTGCGCTTTCTCTAAACCAGCTAGGGTAGAGAACTTTAAAATGCGCATGTCTGGCTGGCCAGCCCAAGACAGCTGACCAAAGAGACATGCGTATCTTGTGGGGCGCTGCTTCCCACTCAAATGGAGTAGCTGGCCCTGGCAGCAGGCACAAACCCCCTGTGTCATGCATGTATGCCGGGACTGCAAATCCAAGCACATCCTCTGTTCCTGCTGACGGCCCTCCTCCTGCCATCAGGTCCAGATCATAAATTGAGTCTTGTGAGCATTCAAAAGTTACTTGATCTGGCCACTTGCTGAGCCAATTAGATCACTCAGCGTTGAACTCTTCTGTGACGCTGATGATCCGGATGATGGACACAAGCCTCAGGCTCGGGATTGCGTTAGCTGAGTTCCCACCTCCTTCTAACCCATTTACTCCACCACACTAAACACGGATAACTGGCTCTATTACCGGTGGGCTATGGTTATAGACCGTCCCTCACCCCTGTTCCTGTGGTCTGCAAGCTTGGCATGTTCCTGGATGCTTAATTGATTTTGTAGACACAGATTAGCATAAAACTGTCACCAGTGTCATGTGTCTAAAGTCTTACAGGAAAATCACTTACTTGCTGCCAGTCAAGTGCCATAAAACAGACTCATGCTATTAATATATTTACAGTAGAAATGGAGTTCATTTGATAGAAACCACAAAAACCACAGAGTACACAGTGATAAACCAGCACCGTTGGATATAAAGCCTATGAGCTTCATTTAGGCCCTGACTATGAGGTATGGTGAATTCCTATTCGGGGGTGAGCATAACTTGCTGTAGCAAGAATACACAACATTATGGCAAAATTATGTGAGGTTATGCAAAATTATGCAAGGAGGGTAACCCAGCAATAAACTCTATTTTCTTGGTGCAAAATGCACCCTTGTGTCTAAAATAAACCAGAGGATGCGTTTTGGGCTAAGAAAGTAAATAGTCGCAGCAGGCGGTTGTTCCTGTGCTCCTGCAGTAGGAGTTTTGTGTCAACTAGAAATTTTGTGCCAAGTACATGATCAGGTGTGATCGTATAATTTTCAGTAATTGTGTAGCAAAAAAAAGAATGCAAAATTACCGAAATTACTCCACTTACTCCAGCGTAATTAATATTTCGCTGAGGCTTCATTCCAATCCCTATGTGAACACACATTTGCACTGGCAACAGAATTCCCAGTTGTGCAATAACTATCACATCCCCGCAGTTTTCCCAGCTGGATTTCGCGCATTGTCCTTTTTGTGCTGCCCTCTAATTTTGAGAACTAACTTCCTCTTCAAGATTAGTTTCAGAATATCTTTCTTTCTCCCCCAAAAATAAATTTTGATTGTTATGTCTGTTGGACTCTACCCATTACTAGGCTTCATTTCTTATCTCTGCTAAGCTCCATGAACCTTTTATGTTTATCAGCACTCAACAAATAGTTTTGAAACAATATAGCACCATATTTATGTTCATTCAGATCCTGCTGCACTGTATAGCTGATGTTAGTCATAAAGTAACTATCTGGTAATCTGGCTATACATGTATGTTTAGAAGATTTGAATCTTGAGAGATCAACTCAGTGCCTTATTTGTAAACAAAATAAGTGCTGGGCCCCTGTCAGGAGCCCATGGCAGCTTGCACCACCCATTGCCACTGCCAGCGCTGCCAATGACAGTACATACACAACTATAGACCACCACACTGCTTCAAGTGTGCCAATTCAGACTCTTGAGGCCCAAGTTAGCTTGAGAGGCAAGTATAAGTTGTTTTTAATGGATATTGAATTAGTAAACAACTGTTGTTCTGCTCATCTCTAAATTACACAAACAGCGCCACCAAGTGGCAGCTGTCTTAAGTGCCAATATTGACAATTAAGTGCTGGTGCCGAGCACCAGAAACCATCAGCTCAAATTAAGCATCAGTTCTACTGAAGGCAACGGAATGGCTCAGGGCCAATCATGGCTCATTTAGGCTTTCTGCTGCAACATTCCTACTTTTGTCTTTTTAAATCGTTTTTAATTTAGAAAAACCGACCCTCAGTGGGTTGAATGTTCTAAGAGCCTTGTAACCCTTCTTCCTCAGTCTATACCAGCTGTTAAAGGGCCTCTCCTCTCCCCATATTAAAGGCTTGTATACAACTCTAGTTGTGGACCTTTAACAACCGGTACGAGCATCGGCTGGAAGTCAATACTATGTGCAAAATGGCGACTAACAGTAGACCAGAGGAAATATACTGGAAATACAAATTATGCCAGCAGATATCGTTAACCTCAATATAAATCTGCATGTATCAATGTGCTGCTGGAGAAAAATTATTCAAATACATTTTTGGCTTCTCAGCACTGTAATAATGAGTGTTATTGTGACAGAACTTGCATTGACCGATTAAACTCTCATTAGAACATGCAACACCAAAGGAACCTGAGATACAGTCTAAAATGATAAGTTCACTAAACTGTAACAATAAAATGGATGCACCCCGCAGACTGTTCAGATGAATCACTATCACAAACAAATGTCTGATCTGTTTTTAATCAACTAAAGTGCATTGAATCTGGGACAGCAACCAAAGACAGCTTTAAAAATGACCGATTTACTGGAACTCTGAGTCAATAAAGACCGTGGTAATCTCTTCATGTTATCTGCCAAAATCATCAGTAAAGGAGAGGGAATGGAATGCTGTTTTGTGAAGATTGCTTGAAATTTTAATGTGATAATGAAATCCGACTGCGACAGAGTGTTAGGCAGAAAGAATATGTTGTCAATTAGTTATATGGTGGTCTATTAAGTTACAGTACATGCAGAATGCTGTCCACTAAAGCCCAACAGGATATCTGATTGCAGTTTAAAGTTACCAATGAATTGAGCCAAAATATACGGACACCCTGTATAAATGTCATTGTAATAACAGAAATAATAACTCACTAGGAAGCAGTGGTAAGCTGAATCCCAGTACCAGGAAAAACACCTACATTGGGTCAAGAATCACTCTCAACCTCCCAAACTGCACTCATATCAACTACACCTGATGTAGCTCCACTGGCACCTCTTATACAAATAAAAACAATTCAAACTCCCAACCCACACTTTGAAGGCACTGCATAACACTGGCCCTGCATACCTCAACTATCGCATCTGCTTTCACAAATCTTCTAGACACCTCCCCACGTCCGGATTCCTGCTTGCACAAATCCCATGCATACGGAAAACCAGATCCGGTGGTTGTACCTTATCCTTCATTGCTTCTAAAGCATGGAACAACCTGCCACTACTATAAGACCCGCTGCCTAACTACCTAAATTCTTCAAGAAGCTGAAGATGTGGTTTTTCAAGTAGTCCCACTTGGCCCCAGGTTTCTCTAGACTCTCATTTGCTCAGTGCCAGGATACCCTTTTGGGTGATAGGGCACTCAACAAATCTTCATCACCTAACACAACATCGAAGCTGTGAAAAAAGTTCAGCAATATGTGAACATCCAGATTCCATGATATGTGGTCCCAGGAGTAGGCTTGAGACAGCTTACTATCAGGGAAAAAGGACACTTTCTATAGAAACTGACAAATAATTGAACTGTATACAAACATGCAGTCACCCTGGTGAAATACAGGCAGACTAGCACTGAATAACAAGTAGTCTGGCTGTCTTATTTTATCGAACACCGGCTCAAGTAAAGAGAAGTATTTTATAACCTTTTATAGGCATACAGCAGGGTTGAGACAATGAAAAATATGCTCATATAATCCTCCTCTAATTTGCTTCCAGCCACTGCACATGTCCGGACACAACCTCACTGAAGGCAAACGTTCAGAGGAAGCTGAGTATAGGTGATCCTAGTACATACCTACTGTTTAAGAAAGAGCAAAGCTTGCAACCACATCTGCATGGACTCCACCATTACAAACCTCATACAAACCAATGGCACAGATTCAACAGACATACACATATGTTTCAAATAACGTTGTATACTTATTTTATTTCATGGAGGAAATAGCCAATAGTAGCGGTGAATCCTCTGCTTTGGCAGAGTATCATCGCCCCTGCTGAGAGCCAGCTGAGGGCAACGCAAAACATAAAATGATTAGAAATTGTTTTTATTATCATTTTACATTTCCCTCTAGAGCCAGTCAAGTCTGGCCGGGCCATGACAGGAGCAGGGGGAGTAGTAGTACACACTGTAAGTACACATGACGGTTTGGCCAGCCATCTTAGACCAATCCTGGTGCTGGTCTCATGCTATTGAGAGCAGCACCAGGATTGGGCGGGGAGCCTGTGCTGGTGTCCTAGGCACTGCTGGGAACACCATCAGGATAGAAGAGGAGTACCGAGGTGGCTGGTAGCGCTGGAACAGGTACATTTTTTAAAATGATAATTATTTCCCTGGTCATGGTTGAGGAGGTACCAAAAAAGACCAGGCGCTACCATTTTTTTTAATGGCTTTTTTAAAAGCTGTCTGGCCAGGGTTAAGGCTCACAAATCGCTTGCTGACATTTGCTTAATAGCGTCTGTGAAAAGTAGTCCGTACAAACCCCCCGGATTAATCTTGCTGATTTCTTGCCAGACTAAAGATTCTAAAGTTCCTGGCTCAGCTTGTCTTAACTTGTAACACAAGTTAAGATATGCCCCGGTGGCTGAGGCCTCATAATTAATCAGCCCCATCTCCAACCTAATCTGTGCTGCGGAGGCTGTCTTTGGCAGCCGGAGCACCCTTTTATAAATTTTGGTTGTCTGTTGGTTCAAGGTTGTATTCATTTTACCACAGAAAATCTCAATGCCATAGGATAAAGTGGGGCCAACCTTTGCTCTCATTACCTCCAAGAGGGGAGCTAGGGTTGGACCAGAAAGATCTTTTGAAAGTTTGCCCAGTGATACCATTAGGGTCACTGCTTTGGCTCCGATCTCTCCACGCTGTTTTTTGTAGCCACATTTTGAGTCCCGGTGGACGCCTAAGTATTTATAGGACTGGCCAATTTCTAGGCTGACAATGTTGAATGACCAACCGCCCCCTGTGTATCGTTTCTTGCCAAATGTGACTACTTTTGTTTTCTGCAGGTTAACCTCGAGTTGGTTATTGATGGTGCAATCAAACAATTTGTCGAGGAGTCTTTGTAACCCTACCCTGGTTAGACTGAAGAGAGCCAAGTCATCGGCATATAAAAGATTACTTAGAATCATGCCACCCACCTTTAGAGAGTGATTATTGGTGTCATCTAGGGCCGCCGACAGATCTGCTACAAATCGGTTGAAGAGAAGAGGGGCCAACACACATCCCTGCTTCACTCCTCTGGTTGTCAATATTTTGCGTGAGAGATGTGTGCCGGTCCCCAACTTCACCCGCACCCACGTCCTAGTGTGAAGCTTAATTATTCCCTCTAGTAGTATCTCTGGAATCCCCCACATCTTTTGTTTGGCCCATAGGGCCTCCCTGGGGACTCTATCAAATGCTGCTTTGAAGTCGACAAAGCAGCAATGAACTAATCTTGAGGTTGCAACTGCCCTATCGACTAAGGTTGATATTGCTAGCAAGTTGCTATTAAGCAAATGTCAGCAAGCGATTTGTGGGCCTTAAACCCTGGCCAGACAGCTTTTAAAAAAGCCATAAAAAATGTGTGAGAATGACTTCTTGCCTCACTGATAAAGCACTTTTTCTGAAACATAGTCATGCTTGGGCCACGATAAATTCCTACAGACACCCAGCCCCAGTCAGTTATTTGGCCAGCACATACCCCCTACACTTGAAACGTGGCTTCATAGCCATCAGACTGGGTGACAGGCGTTTCTTGCAGGACTTACCATCATGGCGACGTACATCGGTAGATCTCTCATGTAGAGGGTGTGGGAAAACAGCGGAAACCATGTTGCACGTAAGTTGCCTTTGCCCAGCTCTTAATACAGAACGTAGGTCCGGACTAAAACCAGAGTGGAATAGGCTGGGCGTTCGGACCTGCAGGCAAGCCATCAAGGCAGCTATAAACCCGGAAAACACTGTGCTAAACATAAAATTTACAAAATGTGTTCAG
This sequence comes from Lissotriton vulgaris, assembly GCF_964263255.1. Lineage (NCBI taxonomy): Eukaryota > Metazoa > Chordata > Amphibia > Caudata > Salamandridae > Lissotriton > Lissotriton vulgaris. The sequence goes on from NC_141690.1 coordinate 161,631,003, forward strand.
CAAGCATATCACACCTTTAACTTAAGGAGACCATGTTAAAGTGCTTAATCTTCAATTTTTCTCTCATCGAAATGAATAATAACTGACATTATTTTTAGCAATGTTAGACATAATCTGGTTACCGAATGCAAGCTGGAGCCCTGCCTCAATTTTTGTGGTTTTAAAACATACTATGAGACAAAATCCATGTTCTTTATAAGACTGTATTGGATTGTGTTTTTATACCTATACTGTGTTGTTATTTTTTAGAAGTTTTTATCTTAATCTTTGGTTAGGTTGCGAATTTGTAAATTCTTTTAAAGATATGTTTTATATCTAAATAAAGATTATTATTATTATTATTATTATTATTATTATTATTACCAGACGCTACCAGCACTAGACCATACAACAAATTACCTGATTATGGAGGAACATTCTGCATTTTCAGAGTACGGGGGGCAGTCTGAATCCATCTCTACGAGAAACCTGGCTTCGCCAGAATGTCAGGCATGCCCAGTTCCAAGTATTCAAATTCTAAAAAGTTTGTCAATTCACCAGATATCATCTCATCTCATGAACAAACCCAGAAAAAAAGGTGTGAAAGGTCAGAAAGTACCTCACATAAGCATGACCAAAGGAGCTGCTGGTTTGTACTCACCAGTTTGCTCACAATATCATCATTGGTAACTTTCACGACCGTAAAGAAAGAAAAAGATTGTGCCCAGGTTTTGTACAAGGTGAGAAGAGAACTGAAAAAAAGAAAAAGAATGCAGTGCCGATGCTTGTGTCATTCTTCAACCAATCACCCCTGTGCTGACAAAAGAAAAAAATGCTTCTCCAAGCTAAAATGAGTTGTGACTCGTTTGCAGTTATACAGACTTTATTGATTGCAGTGATCACATTCAGGTTAAAAGAACAGCATGTTTTAGACCATTTCAGTTAGAAGGGCTGATATGTTTTATTGCCACTCGCTTTTGGCAATTTCATCAGGGCTTAGGGATCGGTCTTCAGTTCACCGATACTGCCAGCACAATCCAGTGGTTGCCAACAGAACTCGTACCAGCAACAAACTCTTAGGGGAGCACACACAAACTTTAGCCACGCATCCCCTCCAGGAAAACCAGATCCGGTGGTTGTACCTTATCCTTCATTGCTTCTAAAGCATGGAACAACCTGCCACTACTATAAGACCCCCTGCCTAACTACCTAAATTCTTCAAGAAGCTGAAGATGTGGTTTTTCAAGTAGTCCCACTTGGCCCCAGGTTTCTCTAGACTCTCATTTTCTCAGTGCCAGGATACCCTTTTGGGTGATAGGGCACTCAACAAATCTTCATCACCTAACACAACATCGAAGCTGTGAAAAAAGTTCAGCAATATGTGAACATCCAGATTCCATGATATGTGGTCCCAGGAGTAGGCTTGAGACAGCTTACTATCAGGGAAAAAGGACACTTTCTAAAGAAACTGACAAATAATTGAACTGTATGCAAACATGCAGTCACCCTGGTGAAAAGCAGCGGATCATCAGCCGCTCAAGTGGTCATCTCTGCTGTAGACTCATACCAGCACTAGAGCCAGCTGTGGTAAACAAATACTAGTGCACCATAGCAATGACAAAATAGCGCTGGCAGTGAACGACCAGTGCATCTGAGGGAAATTCTAAGGCTACCAATGACCACCCTCCATTAGGATGTGTAGCTTCTATAATCGGCTGTTGTCAACTGCTCCTGAAGGATACTCGGCTTCTCCATTCATCTATTGCCAAACATTCCAATAGGTCCCTTAGTTCCTGCATACAGCTGTTGTGAACTGCTTCTGAAGATACCCATCAGAGACCCAGGAATATTAGATGAAACATCTTTCCAATCGCTGCATAACCCTCATCCTGCACCCTTTATCATTCAACAGCTGGTCGTGTATTTCAATCTTGATGCTGTGTTGCAGTTTTCAAATGGGTGAAAGTACTCTACGTGTGCTGATCCTCTGTATACATCGCTTCTCACTTAATTACCTACTGGTACCAGATTACTTTTTTTTACAATGATTTATGGGTGCATGACGTTTATACTGCTCTGATTTGATGCGACCCGCCTTAGTTTTATTAAATGTTCATGATTTCCTATGTTAACCTACTATCCCGGTTCCTCTGTAACAGGTTTTGACTCTTCGATATGCACCTTTTTGTATTCTTTTGCTGTTTCTCCCTCCTCTGTTCATTTACCTTTGAAAAAGTTCAATAAAAATCTTTTGAAACAAAAAAAAAAGAAGTATGCAAGTAAATATAGTTTTATGTAGTCAGGCTGAATAAGTACAGATATTCTACCGAGCCAGGAAGCAAACTATTACAGATATTTGTGTACAGAACTAAAACCATATTCAGTGAAAGCCACAAGCAATATTCAGAAATGGTTCACCTGCTTTTGAGCCACTATGCAGTTGTCTTATTACATAAGAAACTGGTAAAGTAAATAGGTCTGGATTTGATGTAGTGAGATATATTTACTTTGGCAATGCTAGTGATTGTATAATCAATAGGAAAAAGGAATTAACAACATTTTCCACGATTACTCCTGGAAAGCACTAACTAATGCTTGCTTGAGATTGTATATTGAATAGGACAAAGGAATTAATATTTTCCAGGATTGCTCCTGGAAAGCACTTACTGGCGCTAGTTACTAGATGTAAACTGGAAATGTTTTGTGAATTTCTGAAATAGTAAGTCATCATCCATTTGAGGTGGTTTTGGAAATGATCAACGCTTTAGCATGGTGTCCTCCCATATTTTTGCGTTGTTTTGCTCAACTGGTTTTTGTTGGCCATAGGACTCTGCACACTTTACTCCGGCTAACCAGTGGTGAAGTGCTTGTGTTGTCCTTTCTAAACATGTAAGAATTGTCAAGTGGGATTCCTGGCACTCTTTCGAAGTGTGCACTTAGAAGGGCCCTTGTCCTAGGAGCAGAGCTGGACTGTAAACCAAAAGTATCCCCGGTAAAACTGTTCAAAGAAGCCCCAGGACGTCACAGTTAGAGCGGGAGTATGGTTGGTTGGTAATAGCCCATCGTTCTCTAATAGCAGCCTCCATAATTTACAGCCCGCTGGGAAAGTGCCAGAGTGGCAGGTGGCAGAATGGCCAGTCCTGGGAGCTGTGCATGCTGATTTCTACCATTGTCACTCACAGTATCCTCACCTCTGTCACCCTTTCGGTAAATGTAAATGTTCAGTTATAGTGCCAGAATTTTGCACTTAGCACTATCAATTTAAGCAGGTAAATGAGCTAGGCGTGGGAAATGAAGTGGCGTTCCCAGGAACGCACAATTTATTCAATAGGACAAAGTCAGTATCCGAACACTGCTATACTGGTACTACAGTAATACTCTGTTTCTTTGTATACCACAGAATACCTCAATTATTGCCATTTCAAGCAGTGTAAATAACATTTGTTACTATTACCAAATGGTATGATACAAGATACTTTACAAATGCTGGCAAAATAACATTTCATTCAATGTAATGCTTCTGGGACATACGTCTTCGAAAGCTGAAAGGCTGAGATGGCCCAGTCCGGATTTGAATCTGCAGTAATCACACCAGAAGTAGTTGCATATGCGGGAGAGTCAATAAGTGATAGGAAGATATTGACCACCAGTTTTTAATATGATTTAAACATCAGACACGTAAAGTAGACTCCGAGAGCCCTTTTTTCCAAAAAATGTTTTGTGGTACTCTCAGTATCAGTCACAAATAAAGCATCAAAAGGATGAGTAAAGCAGAAAGATTTTTTTTTCACTTAAAGATGACTGGTAGCAAGATCAGTTACAACCAAATGACTAGATCCAGAGTTTGTCTGGGGAGTTTGATTGTAATTTTTATTTAGTGCTTTACACTGTTGTATGACAGAAGCATGCATGGCTAAACCACGCATGCCTCTACTACGCGGCCCCAATAACGAATTCACCTTAACCACGCATTCCTTTACCACTCATGTTTTTACCAAACATGCCTTTACCTCGCAATTTAGTTGTAAAGGCATCATATGTAAAGCGATATCAATGGTAAAGATCACTCCCCAGCCCGTCCCACCCTGAAACCTCAATCCTGGTCCAGTTACTAAAAACTACCCCGACTGCCAGACCCATCCTTGAGCCCTAAAACTGCCCCATCCCTGAAAAATATCCCTTCTCCCTACCCTGAGCCCTAAAACCCAGCCCCCTGAGCCTTAAAAACAACCCAAACCCCCCTGACCCTAAAAATAAACTGCCCCGACCTCTTGAAACAACCCCCACCCCCTGAGCTCCAAAAACAACCCAACCCTCTGTGCCCTAAAACATTGACCCCCCACTGAGCCCTAAAAATATTCCTGACCTCCCGAGACCTAAAAACAACCCCGAGCCCTAAGACCAATCCAGCTCCCCCAAGCCCTAAAAACAACCCCAACCCCCTAAAGGTCCTAAAACAACCCCAACCCTTGTGCCCTAAAACAACCACAACCCCCTGCCCTGAGCCCTAAAAACGACCCCATTCCTAAAAACTACCGCCCCAAACTCCTGCTCCCACTGCCTTGTCGGCCCCCTGGTTTAGTAGCAGAAGTTTGGGAGGGCAAGACTTTCCCAGGGCGGGTCCTGGCTTAATTCGATGGACAAATCCAAAATGTTTCACATTGACTAACATGTGAAATTTTCAGAAGCCAGTGCATAGTTTTATTCATATGCACAGCATTATGAGTTGAAATAATTTAGGGATTGACCAGTGTGATCAGCGGACGCTCACGCACGATGTCAATTTTGCGGTAGGATTGTTGCTATGCGGCAAGGATATAAAGGTTACATACCACTACCAGGTCCCCGCCGGGGAGTCAGCCAGTCAACTAGCCCATTGGGGGAGACAGTACAATTTTACACTTACCCTTGGCAATTACAACGCAAAGAGAGGGCTGTGAAGGCAATGCCTTGACCCCTGATGGACTAAGTTTAATTTTAGTTGTGTGGGAGTGGGGCACGTCTTGCCACGTCTGGTCGAGGCAGCGAAAAAGTGCCCTCTGCAAACAAGGGCAGGTTACAGGTCGCAATTAAGTAATTCACCCGCGCTTTAGCCAGGGCAGCAGGCGGGTGGTGGTAGTTGTAGGCTAACAGGTGTGCTGGTGTGCAAAAAGTTTGGTACACACTGAGTTACAGCCATATGGCGACAGGGTATTTTAGACCATTTGGCATTCCCAATATTCGGGAAACAGAGGTAGTTGCACATAAGGTTTCCCTCTGGTTCCCTCACACTTGTCTGCCCCCCTGGGTGATCCTTCCATTGGCTTGAACCGAGACTGTAAGGGGCATCTTCTGCGACCGGTGTCTGAAATATGTTGATAGTCAACACCTAGGATGATGTACCTAGAAGGGCATGGGTACTACTTGGGTTGTAAAAAGTTTTGGGGTCAAACTGAGTGGAGGATTATGTCCAAAGTCCTTGGGTACCATTCATCATTCCTTCAATCCAAGTAGGGCAGTTAGTGAATACACAGTATCAGCAAGTGGGTAACATATACCGGCTATTCAGCGACATCGTACCCTGGGGGCACGCGCGCGTCACAAAAACACTGAGTTGCAACCAGAAAAGTGCCAAGTGAAGTTGCAACAACCAGTAAATAGGTTTAAGATGTGTCTCTACGGCCTTACAGCTGTGTGAAGCCAGTCTCATTCTGAGGTACACCCAGGTGGAAATTGGGTGATTTTGAAGGTTCTCCTGACCACTACGGTTTGTGGTAGCACACCAAGCTGATTGTTTAAGGTGCTGCCGTCCCAGGATGGGGAAACAAGGTGTCAAGCACAAAAGACTATGTAATAGAGCATTTGGCACGTCCAGTGTTCAACAAAAATTTTAATTCAGCGGTACAGGTTATTTTCCACCCCTGGGGCTTCCCAGTGTGGGCAGGTGATGCCCTCCGCCCCCATATTCTTGAATATGCTAGGGTGGGCGTAAGTAGGACTTAGTCAATCCTTAATGTTAGGCTCCATATGACCGTCAGTGGGCACTGTATAAAATCAGACATTCTCGGAGCCGGTATGCCTAGGGGGTTTCACGATAGAGGGAGCTGAGCTGGGGATCCCCATAAAGATTAAGGGATGCCGGGCAAGGGCAGGAGGGCCCCCCTTTGCTCATTGTCACATACTTCTAGTTATGGACACTCAGGTGCGTCATGATTTAGAAAGCAAAAGGACTGTGCAAATGCTAAAGTATTATCCTTCTCGCCCTAATAGCCTAAAGTAGGCAGGCGGGTGTGGGAGTGGTCAGCTAACAAGTGGGCTGCTGTCCCTTAGATGTGGGGCACAGGTGTGCAGGACACGCGGTTCAAGATGGACGGCAGGTAGGTGAGATCAGCAAATTTAGGGGGCTATATGAGCCATAGTGTCTGAATACGCCCTGCCCAGAGCTGGCACGGGGCAGAGTCATGTGAAGCAGTGGAACTTTCCCATATGAGAATTAGTTCTTGGCACAAGTTCACAGGCCAGAAGGGCTTTTGGTTTCATGAGACACTAGCGGATCCTGGCTAACGTCAAGGGCTATTAGGATTTAGATGGGGTTCATCTATCACCAGTAGGGAGGGATCCCTTCCCTTAGATTGGCAGGAGGCCTGTAAATGAGAAGTTGCAGGTGAAAAATGAGCTGCTTTGGTGGGGGCTCTGTCGGCGACTGTGGCCACTGCCAGAGCTGTGGTGGAGCTACAGGGCGATCTGGAAGAAAATGGGTACAGAAGAGTATCTCTGCACTGCACATAGGGGTGCCAAAGCCAAAGCCCAGGTGCCTCATGGGAGGTTCCTGGAAACCGTGTCGGCGCCAGGTTAGTCCTTCGGGTGGTGGTGGGCCTGAACAACCGGGGGCTTGCCTTGCTACGCCTCGCCCAGAAAGGGGCGTGAGTAATAAGGGACTAGGTGTCACGTAATCCGGGAGGAGGATCACCAAAAGGGGCAGCACAGATGGGGTTCGCCCCAGTGCTGCTCGGCTCATCAGATGGTTGCCTGCCCTTGGATCGCCCGTAAGATAACCCACCATATTACATAACGTTGTATGTAATAAACCTGCAGCAGTTTCCCCACAACAAAATCTGTGTGGTGTGTACTTATTTGCATGCATGCTATGTGCTTGGGGGTGGGGAGTGTAAACAGTACCCGTTCCAGCATATAGTACGCTTCGGGTCTTATTTCCTCATATATTCGGTCCAACTCATTCAAGTGAACAGATGATTGTTTAGCCCACACAATAGGGCTGCTTTCATTTCTCAGATACAGCGGATCTGTAAGATACATCGAGCTGTACAGATACGACTTTAAGAGGAGGGTGGTCGTTAGAAGGACTGCGGAATAAAATGAATACCACACTGCTTTCCAGGCCTGAGGAAGAGCCCTGTTCAGGTGGGCATGTAATATTTAGGGTCAACAAAACATGTTACTAGTTCCTACAGTTGGCTGCTGAAAAGAAGTCGTTTGGAAGAATGCTAGAATCTATGTCTGTACCAGGAGCTAGGCAATGAGGAGAACCGACACTGAAAGACAGACATGCACAGATCTCTGCCACCCCTGTTCCACCCAAGAAGCTTGCTTATCGAGCGCCACACCAGTGGAGAGCCTCAATCAATGCCAATGCCATCAATTGTGGCAGGGGTTTCAGATACCACAGCTTTAACCATGAGAGCTGTCTTAAAATCCACTTTAGTAGCGGAGCAGCTGCAATTTCAGAAGTACAGAGATCACACACAGATAGAGTCTAGTTGAAAAGGAGGCCATTTCTGATATTTTTGTGTTTACAGGGTCTTCATCTTTTGATTTTCACTTGCAAGAAAGTATCACTCGCAGTGTCACACATTTGGCAGTAGAATCTCACTCATATTCAAACTGCAACCAAGGAAATATCATACATAAGCAAACTGAAAACTTGGCAGCGGTGTAGCTGTCCAAGCCATGACCTCTCAGAGAGAAAGAGGGTGCAGTCTGGTTGTATCAGATAACTCAAACACCCTCAGCTGAAGTCACAACAAGTGCTCAGCCACTGCTGCCCTGCAGCAGACCCTGCATGACTCACTGCTGAGAGAAACCACACTTCGCCTTGGCTCGAGTCCCACGCTTTATCTGATTCTTATGAGGGCTTTGCCTGCCTTCATCTACAGAAAACCGCAAGGACATGTTTATGGGAAGTCCCAAACAGTGGTCTGCAGGGCACAGTATCACGATAAACCCCAGCTGTGGAACGAGGGGAGGAAACGTTAGATTTAGGAAACTCCCAAACTACCAAACAGAAGAGAATACAAAAACAGAAGAAAACATGGCGAGAAGAATGGAAGGGACAGTGAAAGGAAAACAGAAGCCATTGAGGGAGATAGTAAGGAAGATTACAAGGACAAGAGAGGCAAGAGGAAAGAAGCAAAGAGTAGAATGAAAATGGATGGGAGAAATAGGGATGAAACTAAGGGAGAGAGAACATGAAGTTAAAGTGCGCTGGGGAGGTGGAAAATACGAGAGTGAAAAGAGGAGGAACGGCATGGAGACAGAAGGATGCAAGACGAAGGTGAGAGTAGGAAGGCTGATGTAGAGGGAAAGAGGATGTAGCACAGGAGGAAGGTGTAGAGCAGATGAAAGAAGGCCAGGAGAATGAGGAGATATTAAGGCATTTTATGGAGAGAAGGGAAAATAAGAAAGGGTGAGGAATATTTACAAGCCCCTTTCGCCACAGCTTAATTTAGCGCCAGCACAGGGAGAATCGCGGGGTGAGCAGTAATATTGTGAATACTGCGGATCCCTGCGTTTCTAAAGTAAAGGCGTTAGCAATTTTGGAGTTAACCCGCGCTCTGCCACTTGCTTGTAAATATGCCCCTGTGTTTTATGCTTGGGAGAGTTGAGAATTAAAGGAACGATGAGGCAAGTAGAAGTAAGGGGATAGGATGACGTGAGATATGGAGGGAGGGGGAAATGGGAGAAAGGGTGGGAGTGAGAAGAGCAAGTAAGAAGGCAGAGAGAATTAAAAGAAAGTGAGAGAGAGGATGGCGTAAGACAGGGAGGGAGAAAGTAGCAAGTAAAGCAGGGAGGAAGCAAATGGAGAAATTAGGGCATGCATGTATAGAAAGAAAAGTGAGGTAGTGAGAAAAAGACCAATGGGAAGATAAAAGGAGAAAAAAATTAGGAAAGGAGTAAATGAGGACAGAACGAGACCATGGCAAGACAAAAACATTCCTTATATGTATAAGAAAGGAATGACTCACATGCCCATGGTGTAAATACCTTAAATGCAGCATTCAAATTTCTTTAAAGGTTTACGACAAACAATAATAAGTATTTGCATAGCCAATAGGTCTCGCCTCTAGACTTTATGTGTTTAGCCAGAACTTTTGGCTATGTTGTAGAGCATTGTGGTTGCTGTGCATCATGTTGAAAATCAGACAGTTCCAACATAGGAAGGCGCTCCTATTGACGATGCAGAGCAAGTGACAAATAGGGAACCAATATGTTACACAATGTACAGACAATATATACATAAGACCCAACCTTTAGTACATATTTTCATTAGAATCAAGACAAGTATACGTTCAAGATTTCAATAAGTGTAGCAATGAATGAATGGTTAGGACCAAACAATCGACGTTTCGACCACTCAATGATTTTTATTGGGGCTTCCTTGGGACTGAACAAGCAGGTAGTAACCTACAAGACACGTGAGAACTGTCAATCTCCACTATCAATGTGGCCAAGCAAAAGCATGAGCCAAAGAGAAACACATGTTCATCTGATCATGGGATTCTGGTACAATGATAACATGTATCAGTCATCGTGGCCTGAAGAGATATATGAATGCATATAAGTTCAACCAAAAGAAGGCCAGAAAATCAAATGAGTAATTCCGAACTGGTAAAACCGTACGTGCTGACCATAACCAATATGGTATGTGAGCCCTCTCACAAAAGGAAAAAGGAAAAGTATGTGAAGTATTTGCCATGTCTATTTCCAGTCCGTGAAGGGCATTGGCTAGCGGTACTGTCAAACAGTGCACACGCAGGAATCCGAGGTACCCGAGCTGGCAGGCTCCCACCCATGAGTGGAAAATGCCTTTCTAAAAATGTGCAGTAATAGCTATGTGTGTATTTATACTGCAGTTCCTAAGGAAACACTCAACTTGGCCCATAAGTTTAACAGTGTGGGTGCCTGATAAAGAACACACCACATAGTGCCCACAGTCACATACTGCATCCTGTTAAGTAAGTCGGCAAGACAAAAACATTCCTTATATGTAAAAGAAAGGAATGAATCCCATGCCCATGGTGTAAATACCTTAAATGCAGCATTCGAATTTCTTTAAAGGCTCACGGCAAATAATAACAAGTATTGGCATAGCCAATAGGTCTCGCCTCTAGACCTTATGTGTTTAGCCAGAACTTTTGGCTATGTTGTAGAGCATTGTGGCTGCTGTGCATCATGTTGAAAAGTTATAACAAAAAGTGTTAAGCATTTTTGCTACCTCTATACAAACCAAGACAACATTATATACAACTGAACAACCCGATTAAAAAAAGATTTTAACATAAAAATGTCTACTAGTTTTTTTGTACTTGCACTGCTGGCAACTTCTTCCTGCCTGTTGTCATGCTTGTTTGTTGTCATTTTTTATTTTATTATGGGGAAGCAAGACATAAATAATGGGAGAGTGAAGGTTGTAAAACAGTAATTTAATTAGAACATGAGCAGCGGACGGACACTAGGGGAGAATCAACAGATGCCAGATTCCAAAGGCAGACTGACGTGATGCTTAGGTGGTTCGCTGATGCAGAATGGTGGTGGTGAGTGATGTTTGGTGCTCAGCTGGTGCCACTATATGGTGTGGATTAGAGGTACATTGTGGAGAAGTGAAGTTGAAATATGTTGTTTGGTGTGTAATTATGTGGTGTGTATTGGAAATGTGTGGAGTTGAATTGTGTGGCCTGGAACTGTGGTGCTGAGTGAAATTATGCTTAGTGAAATTGTGTCATGGTGTGAAGTGCATTTAAGTTGATTGGTGATATGTGGCATAGAGTGCATTTATGTGGAGTGTATATATGTTGCATTAATTAGAGTGCAATTATGTGGCACTGAGTGGTATTATGTGGAGTGTATTTATGTTTCATTGAGTAGAGTGTAATTATGTGCCGTGTAACTATGTCATACTGAGTGGTATTTTGTGAAGTGTCTTATGTTACATTGAGTAGAGTGTAATGGTATGGCATGTAATTATGTGGCACAGTGGTATTATGTGGACTGTATTTATGTTGCATTGAATATAGTGTGGCTCACTGGTTAGAGCAGGCAGATCCTGAAGCAGAGGTCAGACCCGGGACCAGGTTCAATTCCCGACGCGGCAGGGTCTTGAGCTCAAATGTCCACAGACTCGATAATTCTCGCTTCGGTGCCTGACCTAATCATGGGTTCACACTCTGCAACTCTGGGCATTAAGCTTGCTTAATCTCTACAACGGCACCCCGCGGCGGGATGCCTGGCTTTCACCTTGGGGATGCCCATTAGGGGCTATCTCACAGGGAAAGAGCCAGGACGGGTTCCCAAGGCAAGCGCCAAGATGCCTCCGGGTAGTCGAGCGCTATATAAGAACATACAAAAAAAATAAAATAGTGTAATTATGTGACATGTAATTATGTGGTATTGAGTGGTATTATGTTGAGTGTATTTCTTTTGCATTGAGTAGAGTGTACATATGTGGCGTGTAATTATGTGGCACCGACTGGTATTATATGGAGAGTATTTATGTAGCATTGAGTAGAGTGTAATTATGTGGCTTGTAAATATGTGGTACTGAGTGGTATGTGGGGTGTATTTATGTTGCATTGAATAGAGTGTAAGTGTGGTGTGTGATTATGTGGTACTGAGTGGTAGTATGTGGAGGGTATTTAAGTTGCATTGAGTAGAGTGTAATTACATTGTGTGTAATTATGTGGTACTGAGTGGTATTATGTGGAGTGTATGTATATAGCATTGAGTAGAGTGTAATTATGTGGCATGTTATTATGTGGCACTGAGAGGTATTATGTTGAGTGTATTTATGTTGCATTGAGCAGAGTGTAATTATGTGGCACTGAGTGGTATTATGTGGAGTGTATGTTGCATTCAGTAGAGTGTAATATATGACGTGTAATTATGTGGCACTGAGTGGTATTTTTTGGAGTGTATTTATGTTGCATTGAGTAGAATGCAATGATGTGGCGTGTAATTATGTGGCACAGAGTGGTATTATGTGGAATGTATTTATGTTGCATTTAGTAGAGTGTAATTATGTGGCGTGTAATTGTGTGGCACTGGTTGGTATTATGTGGACTGCATGTTGCATTGATTGCAATGTAATTATGTGGCAGGTAATTATGTGACACTGAGCGGTATTATTTATTTATTTATTAATAGAGCACAATATTTATCCTAGGGGATATCACAGCGCTAAGGGTTACGATGATGAGTAGGTCAGTGAAGTTGAAGGGCCAGATATCAGTCTTTAGGGAATAGGTGTGTTTTGAGTTTATGTGGAATGTATTTATGTTGCAGGCAGCCACAACTGGCATCACACGATAAAGTTATCTCTGCCACCACGGGGGGACAGCAACCACTGGCATAACACAAGAAGGCTAGAACTGGAACTACAGAGGGAGAGAACCACTGGCACCACACGGGGACAGACTCACTGGAAGCACAGGGGGACAGAGCCACAGGCAGCTCAGGGGACAGCAGCCATGTGCACCACGTTGAGATATAGCTACCACTGGCACCACATGTCAAGGCGGGAACTGGCACCTCATGGGACGGCAATAAACATCACCGCACACAGGGCCGGAACCACACTGCAAAAGCTATCGATGACAGGGCACAGGGAAAGCCTCTACAAGTAGGTACCACACAGGAAAAGCCAGTCCTGACCTCACAATGTAAAAATGAGAAGTGGCAGCATACGGGGAAAGCAAGAAATGGCAACACACAGGAGAAACTGACACTGGCCCCACGGGGTATGTAACTTTTACACCGCTGCATTTTACATGATGGCGATTACAACACAAGTCTTACATGGCCATTAAGTACACAGAGTCCTTTTTAAGAGCTTTTTGTTTCAATATGTATGTGATTTAGAAAATGCAGTTTAAGGGTTAAGGAAAGTGATATCAAGGGGTCAGTGGTAGGTCGAGGTTTAAGTACACACATTTATATATCTATATTTTGATAGGTAGATTGATAGATAGTTAGATAGGGGGGTGCCTAACAGCTAGTGCAGAAGTGGGAAGAGGACCGTAATTCCCCAATATTTCTTTCAAAACAAAATTATTTGCTGCCCATGATGAACTTAGTTGCGGCAGTTTTATTTAGACAGAACATTTACCACCTGTGAGTTTCGACGAAACGTTAATGCTCACGGTTGTGGAGTCCCTTTATTACGTTAATTTGAATACAAAAATCCTATCTCGTCAATAAAAGCTTTTAAATACTTACCACAAACCCCAGAAGCGTTGGTGGAAAAAACTAAAAAAGAGAGTATACAAGTCTCATAATATAATATATATATCCCCTTAGATCTGCATGTAGTACTAGGAAGCAAGAGCTACAACTGACAATAGGTATGGATGGCAAGCATTGGATTCACTGAAACTTATAACCAAATGCGAATTGTAGAAAAGTTAAAGCGACCATAACCCCAAGCCTTAGGCCTTTTTCAGCTAGTTTTTATTGCCACTGTGTGATATTGGCTCCTCACCGGGTGAAGGGAGGTGATATTGTGTGTTGCACTGTGGCACAGTGTGAGTTGGCAGGTATGCACAAGTGAAGGGTTGTAAATCTCCTTGCTAGTCAAAGACCTCAACTGTAATATCACCCCACTCATGTTTGTGGCCCACTGACCCGCAACTCATTATAAATGACAGGTAGAAGAACCAGAAGCTACAAATGGATTACAGACAGCAGTGCTTTTATCAGCGCCGCGCGCCCCTCTGCAGGCTCCCCCTGCATTCCACGAGGTGCGATCCGGTTTTGTCTGCCATGCTGTCGGCAGAAGTGCACGCGCCCAACGATGTCTCCCCTCGTCGTTCTGTTCGGCTGAGACGCCGACTATAGTTCTCTGGCGAGAACGCTCTTCGCGTGTTTCTAGCCGAGACCTAAAAAAGGGTGTTGAGTGGCAACTTCAATGCTGCTTCAAGGGTTGCCTTCAGCTACCTGTGCCGCAGCTCAGCTACAGGAGCAGGGCTCTAGTTTGAAGGTATAAGTTCAAGTGCGACTATGAAATGTTTTGACCTCAAAAAAGTTCCAATAGAAAAATTTGGCACACTGTCTTTTATTCAAATCCCTATGAATGTAATGATGCCAATAGAGAATGTGTTGCTAACAATGAATATTGGTTGATTCTTTGCTTTAGGATGGAGAAGTAATTGGAATAAACACTTTGAAAGTTACAGCTGGAATTTCCTTTGCTATTCCTTCTGATCGCATCACACGGTTCCTCACTGAATCACATGACAAGCAAAACAAAGGTAAAAATATAAAGCAAGAACTACCCTACCAAAGGGTCTTCGTTTCACAGTCCAATGAATGTTAGGCGATGTTCTGGTTTTTCTATTTTGCGTTAATATTGTAGCTTCTTATAAAATGCTTTATAATGAGGAAATGAAAATATAATATTTCCATGAACGAATAATGTTTGTATGCAGCCAGACTCACTCAAAAAGCACTCTTCACTCCCGCCAATGACCTTATGTGGTATGAATAGAGTGGTATGTTTGCTTTTGAGCACAAAGGGTTATTAGTACTGATTTAAAAGGGTTCCTATTACACTTAATGCCAGATGAAAAGAGGGGTTCACATTCGAAGCATGCCATGAGGATATCTCTGTCCAGCTCAACTTGGGGGTTGGTTTGAGTGTGGGAGGTTAAATCAGAACTTTTGTTGATTGGGGAACCAGAAGGGAGTTCAGCTTTGAAGAGTATCCCCAGAGCACTTATATTTGGGGAGATTTAAAATGAGTACCAAGACCTGCAAACTACTCAAACGATTGTTAGTAGGGATCAAAATATCAATTAACCAGATTCATAGTTTTGGTTCTGATTCCTTTTAAGAACCAGAGAAACACATGAGGTATGAGGTAATGTTTGCTGGATTCTCAGGCCATCTTTCCAAGTGGAAGTGGCTTTGTGTGCAATCAAGGTATATTTTGATGTGCACCAGGTACTAGTCAAGAAACAGTGATGTGGTGTGCTTAAATGTTGAACAGTAAATGAGACAGTGATGATACTTCGGGGCATATGTACAAGAACTTAATGCGCCGTAGCGTCAATTTTTTGATGTTACGGCAGCTTTAGTTTTATCGGCGTATTTACAAGTTGCTGCTAATTGCAGATAGTGGCACTGTTCCGGCATCTCTTTGCCACTGGATTCAAGCTAGCCTGGCTGATGAAGGGTGTTACCCAGAAACTGGTCCCAGGATGCTTGTTTACGGTTCAGGGAATACCTGGATTGGCAGTTCGGGCTGGACTGTTCCCACGAGGCACAGGGTCAAGACTGATTTGCATATAGCTGGGTCTGTACTGAGGTGGCGAAGTGAGCTGAAGAATGATGATGGATTCAACCCAGATCAGTGACTGGGGTTGAGTGTCTGAAAAGTTTAAGTAATCCGTCCATCATCTCCTTGTGTTTACTTTTCCGGCATAAACATGAATTTTTAAGATTGCCACCTATGTTAGCGGACTTAACAAAAGTGAGATGCAAGATGGGCGTTCTCATGCAAAAACTGCTGTTAACCCCACTTCGCGATTTACAATGAAATTCCTGTATGGCGATAACCCACCAAAACTGCCGCTAAGACCAGTCAGAGGCAGTTTTTTAAGACCAGAAAATAGCTGGTCTTAAAACTGGTGCAAACACTTGGGTCCACATATTAGACATTTGGTTGCTGGACAGCACTGCAAGGCACATTGCTGCTCTGCCCTGCGACAAAACAAAAGGTCAGAGATGCACCCTATCAATAGGATAGGACGCATTCCTGGGCCCCATTCATGAAAATTGCTCTCTTTGCGACACTATGGATGCGCCATATTTAATGACAGATACGTCTGGAATCCTGACATATCCCGCAGCGCTAAAGTCATGCATTGCTATAGTTGAGTTGCAAGCATGAAGAAACTCTAGCAATGCACAGGGCCAACCTATCCCTATGGCACTGCATCTACCTTACGACTGCCATGAGGCAGGCGTAAGGTTTTGATGTAGTGGTGTCCTAGAATTGTTGCAGTGAAATCTGAGAGATGTCACTGCGATAAACATACAAGGCTTCATTGCGTGGTAAAGTCCAACCTGCATACATCATACCTGATGCAGGTATAATGTGGCACAAGGCTTCACTAGGTCACGCATATGCCTAGATGCGTCACTTTGTAAATACGGCGCAACACAGTGCAAGAATCATGCTGCGGGTACGTCAAGAAAATTATGCACCCCTCAGAACGCTTCTCCCATTCAATGAAGCCCTTACTGATGTCCTGCTCGGGACCTGGTCCAAGCCCAGCACAGGGGCTCCTGTGAACAAGACGATTGCCCGCTGCCACTGCCCTTCCCACTGGACCCAAATTTCCTCACACAATACCCCACCCCGAAGACCTTGATGGTCCAATCAATTTCTTCCCATGTGTATCCTGGTGCATTCCCTACTGCCACGTTGAATATGGAATCCAAGAGCCTGGACACCATAGGGAAGACTATGATTTCTTCCACCAGCCTGGCAATGCATTCCATGAACTCTGCGTGTCTTTTGGACCATTGGCACCATTCTCGATGAGACTCGGTTGCAGAGGTGCTGCCCATGTTCCTGGAAGAGGCCCAGGCCATACTCTCCCAGGTTCTTGCAAAAGGGAGAGATGAAGCTAAGTTCACCAGCAGATGTGGACTGGACATCACTGACTAGCAAGGCAGAGTGGTTTTATCGACAGTGGTCTTACTGCACCATGAATGGCTGAGGACATCTGGGTTTTCAGGAGATGTCCAAGTATACCCAGGTCCCAGTACCACTGGGTCTACCCATATATATATATAATAAAGTATTGCTTATGGACATGCCCTTTGATGGCACCTGTCTCTTTGGAGACTAGGCGGATTCAGTGCTGGAGCTTTTTAAGGACAGTAAGGCTGCAACCAGGAGCATGGCCCTATCCATTGGCACCTCGACATCTGCCTGTTGCTACTTTCTTTGCCACGGTAGGGGGTCCCGATGTTGTAAACTATTTGAGGACACTATTGTAAATTTTCGGATTCATGCCCATATATAGGTATAAATCACTGTGTCCTTATATAGGCATAAGAATCATAACCATATTTAGACATAGCTCATGCAGTCCAAATACGGCAGGGCTACTTCCACTAGCCAGAAACTGGTCCTAGGATGCTTGATTCCGGTCCAGTAAAGACATGGCTTGGCAGTTCGGGCTGGACTGTTCCCATGAGGCACAGGGTCAAGGCTGATTTGCATATGGCCATGTCTGAACTGGGGTGGTGTGGAGTGCAAAAAAACGATGGATTTAGGCCCAGATCTCTGTACTGGGGTGAATGTATGACATTGTTCTGCATTCTGTCCATCAACTGGTGTTTTTGCATTTGTCACCCGAGAGGGATTGGTATGCTCAGACGTGAGTCCCATGCTCTCCACACCACTGGAGTCAAGCTATCCTGGCTGAAGACGGCTGATAGCCATAAACCGGTCCTAGGATGCTTGATTCCGGTCCAGGAAAGACATGGCTTGGCAGTTCGGGCTGGACTGTTCCCATGAGGCGCAGGGTCAAGGCTGATTTGCATATGGCCATGTCTGAACTGGGGTGGTGGGGAGTGCAAAAAAACGATGGATTAAGGCCCAGATCTCTGTACTGGGGTGAATGTATGACATTGTTCTGCATTCTGTCCATCAACTGGTATTTTTGCATTTGTCACCCCGAGTGGAATGGGTCTGCTCAGACGTGAGTCCCATGCTCTCCACACCACTGGAGTCAAGCTATCCTGGCTGAAGACGGCTGATAGCCAGAAACCGGTCCTAGGATGCTTGATTCCGGTCCAGTAAAGACATGGCTTGGCAGTTCGGGCTGGACTGTTCCTGTGAGACACAGGGTCAAGGCTAATTTGTATATGGCCATGTCTGAACTGGGGTGGTGTGGAGTGCTAAACAACAATGGATTTAGGCCCAGATCTCTGTACTTGGGTGAATGTATGACATTGTTCTGCATTCTGTCCATCAACTGGTGTTTTTGCATTTGTCACTGGAAGTCCATAACATCAGACCTGTGTTCTTCGAATTTTGTGAAGAGGCTACTCCCTCCTCTTTGTGACCACCCCTCCATCCATGCCACCTCCTTGTGACAGGCTGATGGAGGGCTATCTAACCTTGTTTCACCAGGAACTGATGTCTCTTTTGGCCAAGGGTGCCATAAATTGCAGAAGTAGTAAGTGGTTACTATTTCTGCTACTTTTTTGGTGCCAAGGAAGGACAGAGGCCTTCGTCCCACACTAGACCTGCATCATTTCAATTTCCTCCTCAAGAAGTTCAAAATGCTCACACTCCCTCAAGTGCTGTCTGCCCTGGACCCGGGAAACTGGATGGTAGCGTTGGGTTTGCAGGATGTATACTTCCACATCCCCATCCTGCCTGTCCACAGACGTTACCTATGGTTCACGGCGACCCTGGGTGTTCACCAAGATGATGGTGGTGGTTGCAGCTCATCTGTGGAGAGCAGAGGTTCCAATCTTCCCCTATCTTTATGACTGGCTGTTGAAGGTGGGCTACAGCCTGTAGCAGACCTCTTGCATTCAATGGTGTCCACTATTAATGTGCCGATGTCACACCTGACTACCTCTCAGACGCTCTTTCATTGGAGTGGTTCTGGATATGGTGCAGTTTTGGGCTTATCCTCCTGAATGACGCCTCCAGGATATTCAGGCTATGATGCCCATATTTCAGCCTTTATCCTTTATTTCGGTGAGACTGACTCTAAGGCTGCTGGTACTCATGGCCTCATGCATCCTGCTGGTAACACATGCCCGCTGACACATGTGGGCTCTGCAGTGGGACCTCAAGTTCCAGTGGGCGCAGCATCAGGAAAATCTCTCCGACATGGTCCAGACCTCGGAAGGAACAGTAGACATTCTACATAGGTGGTCAACAAACTTCGATCGGGTTAGTGGCAGGCCCCCTCTCTTGCCAAGCCATATCTGACAGTGGTGACAGATGCATCACTCTTCGGATGGGTTGACCATTTGGGAGAGGTGGAGATCAGATGCCTCTAGTCTCTTGAGGAATCAGGGCTCCACATCAACCTTCTGAAGCTCCGGGCGATCTGGCTGGCATTGAAAGCCTTTCTACCCTCCATCAAAGGAAGGCTGCTGCAGGTGTTTACGTACATCACCACTGCCATGTGGTACTACAGCAAACAGGGCAGGGTGCAGTCATGGACACTTTCTGAAGAGGCCCTTATCTCTGGACATGTCTGGCATGTCAGGGTGTTTCCCTGGTGGTTCAACACCTCTCTGAAAGCCAGGGCGGATGAACATAGCCAACGATACCTTGCAGATCACGAGTGGTATCTTCATCAGGAGGTGGTGCAAGGTCTCTTTCAGCAGTGTGGAGAACCTTGGTTAGATCTGTCTACCTTTTTAATTTAGAACATTCTACCCTTAGTAGATGGAATGTTCCTATAGCTTATAGCCCTTTTGCCTTTGGCTGTAGGTTTGTACCAGGCCCTCTTCCTCGCAATAAGCACTCACGTGCGGCTCAGGCCTTAAACTTGGGTACAGGGTTTTCAACAACTGGTATAGCTCTCGGCCATGGTCTAAAAGGCTACCTTTGAACATTGGAATGTTGAGCGCTTCAATGAATACATTAAGTGGCTCAGGGCTAATAATGATCAGTATAAGCCTTCTGCTCCAACATACCAATGTTTGCCTCATTGCTTCTCCCTTTATAAATTAGACAATTCTACCCTTATTATGACTAATGTTCCAATAGCCTTAAAGCACCTTCCCCCTTGGGCTATACCGGTTTTTAAAGGCCCCCTCCCTCATTAAAAGCTCTCACCTGGGTAGCCAGCCTATAACTCAGATTCAGGGCCTTTAACAATCGGTATCACCCTCAGCAGTGGGCTATAAGGTATGTATGTATGTATGTATGTATAGGCATTTATATAGCGCACTACTTACCCGGAGGGTCCCAAGGCGCTTCGACCGCTGCGAAACCCTTCCTGGCTTCCCTGAGAGATGGTCCCTTAATGGGTATCTCCAGGGTGAGACCAGGCATCCCCGGCGGTCTGGTGGGGCCGTTAGTGAAGATGAGGCAAGCTAATGCCCAGAGTTGCCGAGTGTGAACGCTGATCAGAGTGGGCACCGAGGCGAGAGAATTATCGAGTCCGCTGACCCTGGTCCGGAAACCTGCCGCGCCGGGAATCGAACCCTGGTCCCGGGCCGTCCTCTGCTCTCGGGTCTACCGCCTCTAACCAGTGAGCCACACTACTGATATGAGGCTGGTATTATGCTTTGATGAATGATTTATTTCAACATCCTACTTTTTAGGGTTGAGACACTATGGTTCGTAAAAAGGGCTTGGAGCCTGTCCATTGTTTACCATTTGTGGGCTTCAGCCTCACTCTTGTTTGCAAAGTCCCTAACTGGCTAGCCCAGCTGAAACATCACTTCCGATGCTTGCTGCAGAGCAGGCACCAAGCACAGATTAATTCAATTTAACTAGTGCCTGTCCGCTGCTTCCGACGAGACTGAGGTACTATTTCCCCCCCCCCCCCCTCTCCTGCATTTTCCAAGCAGCTGTTTTGCTTGATTATCTCTATCAGATGTTAACAGGAACACAGCTGTTCCGCCCACCAGCTGGAAACCTAGAACATTGCAGCCTCACTTCACAGTAAATAGCACGTTTACTTTTGTATGTTTTACAATTAATGGAATAATTACTGCTGTGCGACGGCTTAAACTTCCTGCATTTGAGGCATGTGCGGAAGCATATGGCTCCACAGCGGTTTTAATTACATCCACATTATAAAGTCCATGGTTTATCCAAGGCGATCATTGTGCAGACATTTCCGGAGCTTTGGACCACGCTGGCCTAAGTTACTGGTCCATTAACAAAACAAGTGGCTGCTTTCTTTAGAAAGAAGAGCAACAATTAGATAAAACAATAAAGCGCGGGGGTACAAAAGCCATTTAAAGGTGTAATGTACAAAAGGCATCCTTTCCGTTTGTAAGCACGGTAAGTACATGCTGCTACTCAGTTTAAACTTACTCACATACTTGACATCGCAAGTGAGAAAGCCTTGGTTAACAGTGGCGTCATGAAACTTGAGAGGACCCGCTACAAAGTACATGGAGGCCCACCCCACCCCCGACCAAGTGAGGAGTTCTCAGGCCAGGGGTCCGCCGCCCGTGCACAGTGCCTGACAGGGGACCCTTGGAGTGTTGACTCAGTCACAAATTTATGGCCCTCAGAATGGGTGACCATTTCTCAAAAGACTTGATCCCGTCATGGAAGGACACACACCAGGGACCAAGATGTAGACTATGTGATTACCACAGTGAGACCTTGAGCCACCTCCTGTGTACATGCGAGTCCTCCAAAGAAAAGAGGAAAACCTTATTGAAACCAATTTTTAACATGCTACAGATTCGTACCTGCAGGCAAGCTGTGACCAGCTGGATGGGAGCAGGTTCAAACATCCTAATATGCCACGGGGTAAAATTCATGAACTTTGTAGAGACTCAGTTTCAAAAAGTAGAAACAGACTACAGATAGGGTCTGGAATAAAGTGTCTAATTAAAGAATGAGAAAACATATTTTAACTAAATGAATTTTTAACCTTTTGCTATTTTAATTGAAATTTTGTATATGTATGCTTTATGGTTGTGACAAACCAAATAAAGTAAAATTTTGACTGACTGACTGACTCAGTCACACGGATTTCATTTTCTTTAGTTTCAGCCGTGTTGGACAGCTGCTGCGCTGCTGTGCAGCATGGTGCATTGACAAAGCCAGAGACCCATTAGCTTTGCCAATGCTTGTTATATGTATATGCAACGCATATGTCTAACATCCATTATGGCTATATTTGGTTTTGAAGAGCCCCTTCTGACTTTAGAAGAGAAAACGATGGCTGGACCACCAGTAGATAAACAGGGATCTGCTCTGACTACCTTGTTGTGCGTATTACTACGCTGGAGTTGTGTATGTCTTCATTACACACGAGATAATTAAAATAAAGTTAAACAATATAAAAGCCTGGCACACAGAGCAGAAAGCCTTCCCTATTGGCGTATCCCTTTCTGCTTAAATTGCTCATTTGACACTGGAGTAAAGAATTTGTGATGGCAAAGATCCAAGCCCTTCCAGCTGGCTGTTGAGAAGTTCCCCTGAACGTATCCAAACATATTTTACAGATGTTTCTTGAAACCTTAGGACTCGTCAGGATTCCTCGGTGCATCCTTCTCAAACATACATGTAACTTTAAAGCAGATACCGTGAGAGAATGTGTAAATAATGCGTTTTAACACTGGATTGTTATGTCACGAATAAAGGTGGCTCTTACGTCATGAATGCTGTGTGCAAGAGAATGTTTCCTGGGTGATCATCGTATTTTCTTGTTTTTGCAGACGGAAAAAAACGCTTTATTGGGATAAGGATGTTGACAATTACGCCTTCGTAAGTATCTGGAGACCCGAGGCGGCTCGGGTTTCTACTCAGAAGTTATCTTGGCAAAAGCCAGGCCAGAATGAACTCTCAGTCAGGAGAATGCCTGAAACTTCTTAAACTATATAAACATGTGGTTCACCAAAGATTAAGCGTATTTTATGCAGTTATGCCCTCGTTTCGAGAGTCGTAGGACTCGACCTGGTCTTAAATTCTGATACCACAAGATACAGCATTTCCGAGATGCTACAGTACCACACCATTCCAACTTTTCCTTCATGGAAAGGAAAATTAGCATAAAAATATTTGTTTCTGCCCCAACTTTCACAGGTCATTTTCCATTTCAGTTTTTTCCCCCAGGTACGTGTTCCTCTAGATTATAAGCAGTAAATATGCACTCTCCAGAGTGTGGCAACATCATATGTGTTTTCACATATGCACTTCTATAATAAACACGAATTGGCAGGACCAATAGGTGTGGCTTATGAGTGAAAGTGCTTTCTGTGTCACTGATTCGCTTAGGCGCTCCATCATTCATCCACACACACAGTCAATCATCTTTCCACTCATTCACCCGTGCACATCCACTGACTCATCCTTGAATTTGCCCTAGGACACTACCTCAATAAAACACACACTAACTCAAACTCAACTAAATATACAAGATTGGTTAAATGAAAACAAGTAGAAAAAAGAAAATGTTCTGTTGTTTAAACATGTTGGGCATAATAAAGCCAGTGGCGTAGCAAGGGGGGAGGGTAGTCTGCCCCGGACAACACTAGTTTTGGGGGCGGCAGCCTCCCCCCCTTACCTGCGGCCGTCGCTGGAATCGCCAGCACCTCAAAGTCCTGTGCTCTTACCTGCGGCTGTTGCAGTATTCGCCAGCACCCACCACCCCCTGCTCTTAAATGCCGCTGTGGGTGGCAGACGCAGGGACCACCACTGGCTGCACATAGGCTAGCTACGCCACTGAATAAAACTAAATATAGCACCAGGAATCCATCTTGCTATGGTATTATACATATTCTATAGTTGTTTTAAAGTTCCAGCATTGCTGCCACAAATATAGCTAACGTTTTGGCCACCTTGGACTGTTAAAACAGTTATACATTATATAAGACAGTATTCCATAAGTATTAATCTTGTTTAGAGGGAGAGCAGGCCATATGGGATGCAGTGCACTGCAGATGGAGTGAGCAGCCAGTCAGTGGCTCATTGGCACTCTTTGACCAGCTGTTGTATTCTCTTAGGAAACAATAAAATAAAAAGAGAAGAAACAAAGAAATTGAAGCATAAGTATAAAAGGAATAAACTTAAAACAAATAGACTGGCCAATAAGCCCTGACACAGAAGCACACTCATTTTTATGTGTATGTGCACATGGGATCCTTAAATGTTGCCATTAAGTGGGCAAATGAACCAATGACTGATGTGGACTGAATCATCAGATGAAATGTGTTGTTATGCATGGAAGCAGAATGTAAAAGGAACTCAGGCAGACCAATACATGTATATTTGTCTCAGATAAGTAATACTTACCCTAAACTGATCTCACTGAAGTTGAGTTGGGTGTAGGTTGGCTTAATGGAGAGTGTGTTTGACACTGCAATCCTCTCTTTGTGCAGATGGAAAACAAACAAAGATAAATAGTCCAAAGAGAGTTAAAGAATTAGGTCTTAGGCTGTTTTGAAACACACATTTGGTTGAGAATTATTGTATTCATGAGAAAGGAAAGGGTTCAGACTCAAAGAAGCTTGTGTAAAAGACTCAGGACACTGGGAACCAATAGAGGGTGGTTTCAATATAAAAAACTGAAATATGATGCACAACTCTAGTTAAGAGACCATCGTATATTTTGAAGGTGAAGAAAAAAAAGACTTCCAGAAATTGACCTGCTAAATATGTGACCTCCAGTAAGGGGAGTTGTTCTAAGAATAGCACATGGTATTACATTTCACAAGCAGATCTCATTCAACAATCCATCTTATTTTAATATGTTTCACAATTTACATTTTGCATTTCGTTGTGTCATTAGGCTATCTTTTCAGCCAAGCTTTGGACACTAATGGACTACATATTCTCACAAAAAGTAAACGTGATAAGAAAAAACATTAATATGTTCAATTACAATTGTCATAAACCCTTTCTTTACTCATGTACTTTTTTCTCTATATTTTATCGTTTTTTAGCCTAGTGGAAGAGTTGAAACTTAGCAATCCTGATTTCCCTGATGTCACCAGTGGAATTTATGTTCATGAAGTTGTGCAAAATTCCCCCTCTCAGAGGTATGTAAAAATGCATTGGAAATGTTACTACTAACAGAAAATGCGAGATCTCTGTCATAATATTTCTTTATTCCTATCACAATATATCATTCATTTATAATAGAAAGGTAAAGCTTTAGCAATAAGAGATTACTACAGTCCTCTGCCTAAAAGAAAACAATTCCCAAAGTCAGTTAAAAATGAACATTTCTGTTACATCTCTCAAGCTACACAAATATTTTTAAGTAAATACATGAGCAGGCTCATATAGTGAGGCCATTCTGACGATCAATTTGAAGGATTTTGTAGACAACTAAGCAATGCAGTGTACAAAGTAAAGACAAATTTTACAATCAAAATTCAATTTGGTGTTATTGATGTAGAAAGCTACAGATAAATGATAGATAGGGTAATCTCTTTAGGGTAAGGAACCTTCCCATCTTCGACTTCTATTTTTAAATTCCAGCTATTTTAGGATTCTAAACAACGCTTTGAATAATAGATAACCTTTACTATAACGGTGTATGGAGATTTCCAAAAGA
The DNA here is from genome assembly GCF_964263255.1 of Lissotriton vulgaris. Taxonomy (NCBI): domain Eukaryota; kingdom Metazoa; phylum Chordata; class Amphibia; order Caudata; family Salamandridae; genus Lissotriton; species Lissotriton vulgaris. The sequence goes on from NC_141690.1 coordinate 161,656,490, forward strand.
TTAATTATTCCCAAATTTACTCTTGTGCTTTCCCTCTAAAAATAGTCTTGATATTGTTTAAATTGTCTTCATTATGCCCTGGGTGTTATGTGTCTACCTTAGGCAACTAAGGATTCTGCAAGAAATTAAACAATCGATTTAACAGGCACGGACCATGCAGGTAAGATCGGTGGGGCCGGGTTGAGGGGGGATTCGACACACAACCACAAGGGAAAATTAAATAAATAATTTGTTTTCCCATGTCGTCGTCTGTCGAAATCCCTCCATACCCGGCCCCACCGCCCAACGCTCTTACCTGCACAAGCTGCTGCTGCGATTTAACCATTTTGAAATCGGTCTAAATAAGTACTTGCTTTCCTCATATGAAACCACCCTTTGCCAGTTTGACAGCTCCTTAAAACAAGAAATACATTGCAACTTTGTCTTTTCTTAGCTTCAGAGAAAGAGAGAGAGAGAGAGAGAGAGAGAGAGAGATGGTACACCATTCAGTTTCATTCTCAAATATTGCTGAAATATATTAGTGATAGTTTCTAGTCTTTGCATGTGACCCAGATGTGTAGCAAATGTTGCTCATAAAATACGACAAAAAGTCTTCTAAAGATTTTTGTAAAGGAAAGGAGATTATTGCCATTCTTGAATATAAATTGATTTGTTTTTGTCTAATAAGACAACTAAAGTAACTTTCTGTAGAATACTGTTACCTCCAAGGACTTAGACAAAAGCAAAGGCATTAAAGTAACAACATTTTAATAGCTCAACAATTGTGCACAGTAACAGTTTTTACACATCAATAAATCTCAGTAACTTTAAAGATTTTTAGAATAATATCACTTTGTCAACGATATAGTAGCAGTAAAGTAAGGCTCATGGATCAGCAGCACGCAGTTCTCTATTTAGTGATATGGAAGGCCTGATTTAGATATCGGCAGGCGGGTTACTCCATCACAACATTGACGGATATCCTGTCCGCTGAAATATAAATCCCATTATGTTCTATGGGATTTATATTTAAGCTGATGGGATATCCGTCACCGTTGTGACGAAATAACCAGTTCGCCGAGATCTAAATCAGGCACAGAGTGTCTAAGAGAAGCAAATATGTCAAAAATTAGCTTCAGGGGAAAAGAGAGATGAATAATGAATTAAACTGTCATAGGGTCTCTTCATTTTCATTGCAAACAAAATATCGTTTAATTGGTCATATAGCTTCCTTACAATGTGGCCAAAGTAGTATTCCTAAGTGGCATACCGTTCCTAATAATTATATGTTGCCTGACTACCATGCACTAAATATCATGCCTGAAAACTATCATAGCCAGAATATCAATACAAAAATATAGTGATGGTAATTTCACATAGATAAATATAGTTTTACAATACTTAACCCCACTTCAGTGTACCTTGAATATAGACATAGCTTCAAGGTACCCAGGGTCAGATTTACAAAAGCCTACTGAATCTATAATTTCTTGCAAAGTGGATTGTGACCACTAAAAGTGGCTTGGAAATGTACTAAGGGTCTTGAAATAGGGACTATTTAATTTAGCACACAGATCCGAATAAATAATCACTAGTTATAGAATACGTTTACTGATTCCTAATTCTTAATACTGAGTCCTAAAAATATAAGCGTTCTGCATTTGCAAATGGTAACAAGATGTTTCAGAAACGTAAAAAAATATAGAAAATGTTTTAAAAATGACTAAAAGTTGATGAATGTTGTTTTAAGTCTATATAGTTATTAAATATTGAATAAAAGTTAGGCTCAGAAACTTTTCGCACTGTTCTCAGGCCTACCGCTTTTTTTTCAAGCGTTATCAGATGTTAAAGTTTCCCATTGTGTAACTCTGCTTCTTCATACTGCAGTTCGCCCTAGAAGTTCAATGCATTCTGGATTATCATGTATGCCTCTGTTTCTATGAAGCAGTATAATTATCCTGGATATGGCTTTTAGGTTAACCGAGAATGATATTTTAAACTCTTTTTGTTTCACTGGTTGATTTTGTGTATTTATTTTGGATTTTTTACTTTGGCCGTTCACTTCTGAATAAAGCTGATTTTGAATGGAATAGTGTTAAAAATATATTCTTATTTTTAAAGAATTGTTTCAATTAAAAAACTTTTTTTAATTAATTGTACTTGTTACTCTATTTGCATGAATGCATTTTGAAATGTTTAAGTTTTTATCAGCTATTAAAAAAATAAATACATCAATGTTCATTTAGTGAAATGCTTTGAATCATTAATAATGCAAAAATATGTTATCATAAATAATAATTAAGCAAGGCAGTAGCATGCTTAGAAGGAGTGAACAATATTCAGTGTGTAAGTAGTGCTAAGTCGGATTCAGGCACACCTAGAAAGCAATTTGTGGAAGATTGCACCTAGGGGAGTGTGGACTATTTTTAGAGACAGCAGCAGTACTTACCATCAGCAGAGTTGTCTGCAGTTTTAACATGACTCAATCATTCTGTGTTTGTTGGGTTATGTTATTGCTTTACCTCCCTGGCATACCTCTATAGGCATCTTTCCAGTAGTGTGATACGGTTTTGAAGTTTGGAGTTTATTGATGTTCAATTAATTAAAATTATATCATCTGAGCGTAAATAGCAATTATAAAACATGAAGGGCCATATGTATCAAGGAACCAATTTGCGATTCTGTAATAGCGATTTTTAAGAAATCGCTATTTCAGAATCGCAAATGGTATGTATCAAGAAAAAGCATTTTTTTAGCGATTTCTTGATATTCCTTAATTGCGAATTCGCATATTGCGAATTCGCAAGTAAGGAATACTTTCCCATTCATTTCTATGGGCCAGGAGGCCCATAGGAAGGAATGGGAATGTTTTCTCAATTTGCGATTCGCAATTTGCTAATCGCAAATTGAGAATAATTTCAAGGGAGCAGGGGTGTCCAAAGGACACCCTGCTGCACACCTGAAATAAGCATGGGTGCACACGTGGTGCACATACATGCCCTAAGGGCATGTATGTGCGTCACATGGCACTTATAAAAATGCAAAATTTGGCATTTTTCAAGAAAATCTCGAATTACCACCAACTTGAAGTTGGTGGTAATTTGCGATTCCTTAGGGACAATTTGCGATTTTTTTAACTTCATACATTGCAATTAAGGAATCAAAAAATTTGCGATTCCTTAAATGCAATCACAAAATAAGGAATAGTTAAATTTTGCGATTCCTTATTTTGCACTGGATTTTCAATCATACATCCAATTTAGCAAATTCGCATTCGCAAAGGCTGAAATTCTGTGAATTTCGGCCTTTGCGAATGCGAATTTGAATGATACATATGGCCTGAAAAGACATAATTTGTTCTATTTTATTTTATTTCGAAAGTTTTCTATAGCACGAACATGCCCATCAAGGGTATCAGAGAGCTTGACAATTGAATACATCAGGAAGGATACAAGAGATAGAAAACAGTACGCACAAAGAACAAAGTTAACAGTCTTGTAGAGCTGGGTGCCCTCGGGAGCTTTGGTACCTGGGACTCAAACTTGCGAGGGTTTCCTCAGTCTCCTTGGAAGTACCGATACTAAGGAAGACATTTCTTCATCAATAACACTTTGACTTCCTTTTTGAAAAGGGCAATAGAAGATTCAGTCTGACTTCGAGTGCGGGGAGTTCCAAATCCTTGGGGGGGATAGCGGAGAAGGATCGATTGTATGATTTTCTTTTCTTGAATTTTTGTGGTTTTAGCAGTAGAGTGCTGGCACTTCTAGAAGCTCTTGATCTACTAAAAACAATATTTCATAAAAGAGGAAAATATCAAGTTTGTGATGCCCTTGTGGGACCTCAATCTCCCCATTCCTCGTGAGCCGACATAGCACATGTACTTTCGCCTCATACAAGACCTTAGTCATGGAAACTAGAAGGCTGCACACAGTTCTAAGTTTTTGCCTCACTCAAGCCTTTAATCCTCGAAACCACATAGCAGCATACAGTTCTTAGGTACTGATAGATAAAAGTGCTTCCTAACTCTGTGCATACATAATCGGCCACTCGTGTGTATAAAGTGCTTAGGACTAAGAGCACTTTCTAGTTCATCTAGTTCATCATTACTGGACTGGGCTAAAGTGCTCCATGCTTGTAAAGTACAGCCCAAAAGATCAAAGAGCTCCCTAATTGGTAGGCAGCCTGAATAGCGGACCATCATGGGGCGTTTTAGATAACCACTTACTGCTTTCTGATTGGCTCCCACTTGTCCAAAGTACTCTGTGCCAGTAAGGTACAGTCTTGAGAGGTCAAAAGTGCTTCATGCTTGAAAGGGTAAGGCCAATATGGACATGTTTTAGTTACCAGTTGGTGTTTTCATGAACTTTAATAAGCGGGAGTGGATGCTTGCCTACATTACTATCTGCATTCTGTTCCCAAACTATGCAGCCCACGCCTCAGTGCGTGCCTCATAGCTTCTGTTATAGTGCACTGTAGTTTCATGACCAATGCAGTAATTAATCTTTTTCTGTAGATGTGTTGGGTTGTTCACACTATGACTGCACTGTGATACAGCCATTCTCTGTCCCTAAACATACACTGTAAAATTTGTTACATCTACCTGGCTTATTTCACTTTAGGGTAAGGCCATGGAACGTTGGTGCAAGACATGCACTAGTGGCAAGTCATACGTGGAATGCAATGTATATTTACACCAAAAAGATTTGTGTCTAAAGTGTATAGCTTCGGAGAACACCATTGTGTCCTGGTGAGACTGTAGTATGAAATCACTGCAACATATGGCAAGGAAAAGTGCTTTTCCGTGTGGAAGCCTACTTTTATACATTCTAGCAGATTACTAAATTCCCATAGAGCTAGGTACTTAGGGCCTAATTCACAAAGGTAAGCTTAGACTTTGGTGTAATTTTATGAATTTTTCTTATTCACAAAGGTGTTTTGTAAGTAGTATCTAGGCACATAAAAAGATAGGAAAGTCCTATCTTGTTTGTAGATTCCAAGTCGTAAAGGTACTACTCATAAAATACTTTTGTGAACAGGAAAAAATGATTAACTTACATAAAAGTGTAAGTATACCTTTGTGAATCAGGCCTTTTATCTATAAAAGTGGAATATATCACTGTAAATATAAAAAAGAAATGTTTGTCTCCACAGTGAAAATCTGCTGAAAGCTCTTTGCCACTATCTAGTCCAAGTCACTGACCAGTCCTATCTCTAAATGAAAGCTTATTTTTGCAACGTGGACTCAAGACCTCAAAACTACCATTCCTCCTATCTGGACCAATGTCATCAACTCCTCCCTTGCCACTGGCTGCGTCCCAGCCTCCCTTCAGCTTGGTCAAATCTCTCCCATCTTGAAAAACACCTCTGCCGACCCTAATGACCTTAACAACTTACGCCCTATCTCTAACCTTCCTTTCCTCTCTAAAGCCCTAGAAAAATGTGTCCTATCACAACTTGAGAACCATATCCTAGACTTCAATCTCCTCGATGTTTTTCAATCAGGATTCAGAAGAGGTTGCAGTACTGAAACTGCTATGTTAAATATCACAGATGACATTCATCGCTCCCTTGACAATGGTGAATCCTCACTACTGATTCTCCTTGACCTCTCTGCGGCATTTGATACTGTCCATCATCCCACCCTTCTAAACACCCTCAAAGATTGATTTGGCGTGGAAGGCACTGTTCACAAATGGTTCTGCTCATTCCTTCAAAATAGATCACAACAAATCAAGCTTAGCCACTTCCTTTCTAATCCTCAACCTGTCTCACTCGGGGTCCCTCAAGGATCAATCCTCTCCCCAACCCTTTTCAACCTTTTCATGGAACCACTCACCCTCATTCTCAAACAAGCCAAAATAAGTTACCACCTCTACGCCGACGATACCCAACTATACTACAAGATCAAATCCCACAACGACATCCTTCACCTCAACGACACCCTTACTAAAGTACAAGCCTGGTTCCATCTAAACCACCTCAAACTGAACCCCCAAAAAACAGAAATCATTCTTTTCACCCCCAAAAACAATACCCTTCCCATCCAAATCTGGATTGATGCAATCAAAGCTCTCAATTGCTCCCTCACCACCTCTAACTCTGTTAAATCACTTGGCATCAGCATCGACCAGAATCTGAACCTCATCCCCCACATTAAAAATGCCGCCAAACACGCTCTTTTCACCCTTCTCCACCTCAAGAAAGTCAAACCTTTCTTTCCAGCTGATGATTTCAAAATGGTTGTCCAATCGCTAGTCCTCTCCAGGATTGACTATGGTAACGCCACCCTTGCCGGCACCCCTAAATCCCATCTTGCACCGATTAAATCGGTCCTCAATCTAGCTGCCCGACTTATCTCAGACTGTAAAAGATTTGACCACATATCACCCGTCCTCAAAAATCTTAATTGGCTCCCAATTGAAGGTAGATCCTCTTACAAGATTGCCTGTATCACCCACAAAGCTCTTCATCAAAATACCCCCGCCTACCTTGCAACTAAACAAAAAAAAGCAGGCTGCACCAGGTCCCTGAGAAGCACCGACTCCCTTCTCCTGATCCCACCCAGACTAAAGTGTCAAAAAACTCAATCCCGTGCATTCTCTGGAAATGCTCCTACCATCTGGAACTCACTCCCCAAAGACCTTCGCTGCAACCCCTCTTACTCTCTTTTCAAAAAAGAACTCAAACTACTTCTCCACAACAAATATTGGGGCACCTAGCAAACTACTTCTCCACAACAAATATTGGGGCACCTAGCATGTCCTCTCTCTCTACTCTTATACCCTCCCCCCACCCTGTCAGAATTCTTCTTTTTCTCCCCTGTTAATTGTTTCGCCTGTTTTTAATTCTAATTTTTACCTGTCTCCTACTCCCCCCTTATCATATACCTTCTTCAATACTGTATCCCGTTTTCTAACTTTGCATATACTGATATTTATTCGTATTGTGTTTAACTCTGTTGTAAAGCGCTCTGATACTCCAGGGTCCAGCAGCGCTATATAAAACCCTTGAAATAAATAAATAAATAATTGAATGTTGTAGCAGATGTTTGGTAAGTGTAGTGGAATAGTAACTTTCAAGCAGTGTACTTAGTAGTGCCTAAAAAACCTGTTATTAAAACCAGTTTGAGTAGCAGCCTCCGCTACAGTGGCTGTAATTAGCATCCCAGTTTAAGGGGAATGCAACCTACCTAGAGAAAAATACAACTATTTCGGAGAGCAGGAAAGCTGTAGTAGTTTAAACACTAACCTCCGACCACGGAGGAGTCAAGTGAGTGGGTAGAGATGGCAGTATAAGTGACAGAACTTCCACAACAGCCTCCTCTTTCAAGTGAAAACCCCAAATGTCATGTCCAAGTGAAATACTTCAATTCGAATCAGAGCTGTTTAAGACATTTGCCAGTGCTCACAGTAGGGAGGAACTAGTTTCAGCACACGTAGAGAAGGGGTTTCTTATTAGGTCTCGCTAGAGCCCAGCGCAATCGCTGGTCTAGCGAGACATTTAGTAAGCCGCTTTTGGAAGTGTTTCCAAAGTGGCAACCAGCTTACCCTCACGCGCACAAGCACGCGCGCGATGTGCATAGCCCATTTTTTGTTGTGCGTGCCCACAACTGGCATTTCTTTAAAAATTATTATTTCATTTTGCGGCCCGGCCAATACCTGTCTCATTTGCGTATACGTTTTTAAGGTTCCTCTCCTCACTGTGCCCTTGTTTTTTTTTTGTTACTTACACGGCTTGGAAAAAATATATCCTTTTTAGGGACAATGCTTTTCTGTTGTGGACAAAGAAAACCAAACGGGCTGTGGCATCAGACACACAAAGGTTCCTCTGGCAGAGCCTTCGTTTGTAGCCACAAGGGGGCAGTATTGCTTCAGCTCTGCCAGGTTGCCCGCTGCTGTCACTGCTTTCAGGCTGGGGCAACTCTCAAATAATTGAGGTCTAACCCCGTTCAAGAGAACATATATTGGTTTCTTTGTAGAAGTCGGCAAGGAACAATGAATTTCCATAAGTGAACGAGAAATTGAATTTGGAAGAGACCAGGGTCCCAGTGCATTTTTGCATGAAAAAGATCATCTCTTTTTTTGCAGGCGAAGCACTATTCAGCTCTCAGATAACAGCGGTCGCCGCACAGCTGGAGTCAATGTGTGCGAATGCACTTGGGACTCCATTAAAGTCTTTCTCGTCGTAACCTGTGAGATAGCTCTGTTGGTTTAGCCTATGCTGCGAAGCTCAAAATGTTCTCACCGCAGCCCTGAAGCTGTGGGCGCAGCTACTTTTAAAGTAAATTAAATTATAGATGCAAAAAAAACCCTGAAAAATGTCTTTGTTCGTGGAATTTGCGTTTTACAACTAAATAGCATTGTTGTGAACTTAGGCGCTGCCCAGCAGTCTACTGAACGCAGTCCAGTAAATGTTTTTATGTAGCGCTAAGTACTGGTTTGCAGTCCGTTTCTAATTATGACCACTTTTAATTTTGGGTTGATAAGGGCTCTGGGTCAGTAAGAATATATCACTATACCACCGGGATCACGCTGATGCAGACGCGTTGGCTGTTACGTTTTTGGGAAGCAGACGCACAAACACTGCAGCCTCTACCAGTCCACCGGGTCGCAGCCAGGGTCAGCTCCTTAGCACCCCGAGGAGGGGTTCACCCTAGAACGGGCAAGACAGGCTGGCCGCTACAGCAAGACCCACGTCCTCTTGGACACAGGCTGCAGCTCGTAACTTGAAATATTAGTAAGGTTAACTCAATACTAGTAAGGTCAACTTAGCCGTCCATCCTTCTGAGGTCGGTAAGAGGAATGTCAGTCATTTGGGTACCAGTAAGACTTGTTTGTCTTTCTTTAGTTGTGATGGGACATAGACTTTTCCTGGCCAATGTACGCGCATGCACCTTTTCTGGATTTCTATGACAGCTCCTGAGAGCTTCAGTGGGGACAAACCAACAATTATCAGTAATGTAGTTTCACCCAATGCTCTATTCTCAGTCAGTCAGTATAGCTTTATTCGATTTTGGTTTAAAATCATAAAAGCGTACAGGTAAAATCAGTTATAAGTAAAAACATACATACAATGACACATAATATTTGAGGTTAAAAAGCTTTTGCCCAACCCGTGCGGATAAATATCTTGATTATAGCGTTCTTTTCACAGGTTGAGCTTAGATCGAACAGTAATTAGTAAGGGTTCCAGTACTTGGGACTGTAGAACAGTGATTCCTGTCTGGTATAGGAGGGAAAGCTACGGCCGCTCGGTACATGGAGTCCTCTGCCTATTATCATGTTGCAGTCTACGTTTAGGCTAGATGTGGGGATGCATGGCATTCTAGGGTAAAAATCATGCAGATCCCAGATGGAGATTGGGCCGTTACCCACTCGGGGTGCACAGGTACGCAGGTATGGGACGATGTTTCTCTGCCTAAATCTAACGAGTACTAGGTCACCATCAATGTCTTTTGGGAGGGAACCCAGCCAACACACCCTTCTGACACTCACTATTGTACCCTCAAGGTTACGTGGCAAGGGTCTATTTTTTGCCAAGAACAAAATATGAAGAGGGTCCAAGGGGAAGTAGTATTTATAGACCTGCTTGCATCTTGTCCCCCAACTAAACAATGTAATAACACAAGGAAGATGCTAAGGGTCTTTAAAGATCCTGTACTAAACACCCAATTATGGTGTATAGAAGAAGACCAAAGGAGAGAAAGAGTGTGAAAATACCCATCAGCCCACCCATTGGCGGAACCTCGTCATTTGGGTTTTTTTGAAATGGAAACTGGTATCCGCTAGACACCTCATCAGATATTTATAATTGAGTGTTTAGTACATGATCTTTAAAGACCCTTGGCATCTTCCTTGTGTTATTAAATCTATTTTTTGCCAACCAAAATTTGACCTTATTCAGCAAATCATGTTGTCTCTCGGTTTTCCCAGGTGTAATTAATGGTACTCCTGCGAGGACAGATACAAAAGGAGCTGCCTCCGGAGGGAGTTTGATAGGGATAGCTTTTTTATACTGTGCTCTAGGAGCAGTAATCTGTGGCAAAAGAGGTTTTAAAAAAGTTTTACGGGCTAATGAAGCTGGTGCGTTCGGGACTATTGCTTGGATTCAAGCCCTTTTGTCTTTTTTTTTTCTGTCCTCATTAGCCATATAGTCGATCCAAATGTGCTCCTAGCCGCAAAAACATGAGAACCGACCCCCCCTGTAGCACCGAGAAGCCTAGTTCTAAGCTCCCAGTACCCAGAGAGTCGGACCTGATGTCTCCAGCAAAGCTTGGATGGACCTTCTCCCGTCAGGCCGGTTCGGCCAGTTGTCCAATGACTGTACGGCCTGGGGTGCCTCCCTTTGGACAAGGAGATTTTAGGCCTAATCATCGGACCCGGGGATAAAAAAAAAAAAAAAAAAAAAAAACCCGGGTTGGCTAACTGTCCCTATGGCTGAGATACCCGCCACCCCCTCTCAACACAATCCCCAAAAGGAGGGAAACCGGAAACAGTTCTTGAAGTTTTTGGAAGTGGGAGGGAGTGACCCTCCCGGCCGTATTTATTAAAACAAAAATTAGAAAACATTAAACGTTTCATGTTATGTACAATTTCATTACCACATTGCGATGTTTGGCTAACCTTAACATATTCTCTAATACAGAGGTTCTCCTAGCCGAACTAGCATCCTACAAAACATTCTCTAGAAATATTGAAATTGTACATCCTAACGTTTAAGGGCCAACGGCAAGGTCATAACCGGTGTCAAGATCCCTAACCAGACTTACCCCTCCCACTTGGGAGGGGCGACAGCACGGAGGCTTACCTCAAGTGCAACTACTAACAATTTCCCTTGACTTGACGGGGGCACTTAAGAACTCGACGCCATTTAAAGGTCGTTCGAAGACTCGTGTGAGGTATCTAGAAGGTATCGTAGACCTCCCCCCAACCCCACACAACTTACAGCATCTGCCGTCGCAGATGTCACTGGCCCCGGGAAATTCCACAGGAGGGGGCTGTAACCCCTCCTACAAAGGAAGGGGCCTTGACCGCCTTTCCTTTACTTCCGGCGACCCATCCTTAGAAGGGACCGCCTCCACATTGAGGGGCCAATGGCCACCTCTCCCGAGCGCTCCCATCCGTGTTGGGTGACGCCCACTCATAGGGATCTTCTAATTAGTGCTCACCGATCATGACCTTACCGCCTACCAAAATAAATACGACAATGCTAATAAAACTCACAAAAACATTGGTCACTATGACCGAAAGACCATGCTTACAAAATCAACACTATATCCGAATCTCTTTACTCGCAAAACCTACACAACATACACCATTCTTTATTAAAAACAACATCAACATGATACTATCACAACCTGTAAATGAAACAGAACAGAATTATTGAACAACTTTATTCCAAACAACTGGCTGTCTTCAGGGGCTGGTGGGTGGGTCAAAATTGGCTCTTCGTTCCGTCTCGAGCTCACGTGTAGCGAGGAGGTGCAGCTTCAGAGCACAAGAACAAGAGGACGTCTTCTGGTCTTGCGTCCCCTTTTATCCGTCTTCAGGGCGGGCGTAAACCCGCCCCTGCCTGCCCCGAGGGCGTGGCTGGCTGCGTCGGTGTCTAGGCCAGCCCACTCTAGGGCGGGAACAAGCGCGCCCCGGCTACGCCGCTTCGGGCATACCAGCCGAGACGCGCCTCCCGCCCAAAAATGGCTTCCCGGGGGGATCGAGGCACTCCGCCATACGTTCGGGGGGACCGAGTGGTCGCCCCTTTCCATATGGCTGAGATACCCGCCACCCCCTCTCAACACAATCCCCAAAAGGAGGGAAACCGGAAACAGTTCTTGAAGTTTTTGGAAGTGGGAGGGAGTGACCCTCCCGGCCGTATTTATTAAAACAAAAATTAGAAAACATTAAACGTTTCATGTTATGTACAATTTCATTACCACATTGCGATGTTTGGCTAACCTTAACATATTCTCTAATACAGAGGTTCTCCTAGCCGAACTAGCATCCTACAAAACATTCTCTAGAAATATTGAAATTGTACATCCTAACGTTTAAGGGCCAACGGCAAGGTCATAACCGGTGTCAAGATCCCTAACCAGACTTACCCCTCCCACTTGGGAGGGGCGACAGCACGGAGGCTTACCTCAAGTGCAACTACTAACAATTTCCCTTGACTTGACGGGGGCACTTAAGAACTCGACGCCATTTAAAGGTCGTTCGAAGACTCGTGTGAGGTATCTAGAAGGTATCGTAGACCTCCCCCCAACCCCACACAACTTACAGCATCTGCCGTCGCAGATGTCACTGGCCCCGGGAAATTCCACAGGAGGGGGCTGTAACCCCTCCTACAAAGGAAGGGGCCTTGACCGCCTTTCCTTTACTTCCGGCGACCCATCCTTAGAAGGGACCGCCTCCACATTGAGGGGCCAATGGCCACCTCTCCCGAGCGCTCCCATCCGTGTTGGGTGACGCCCACTCATAGGGATCTTCTAATTAGTGCTCACCGATCATGACCTTACCGCCACAGGTCCGGATAGTTGACCGGCTATCCGGACCCCCCACAAAACTCCTACCTAAAGGTCATGCTTTAACGTTTTTTAACCATGCTAAGAAGTCTCCTAGGAGTAACTCATTTCCCACCCGAGACAAATGCACACCATCCCCCACATACATACTGTCATCATTAATACAACCATGCGAGATAGAATGCAATGTCTTGGAACGGAACAACCTACTCACTTTGTTATTAAGTTTTCTAACAGAATGGTTCAAAGCAGGATTCGAGATAGCCCCCCGCCACGCTTTTCGTGGGATCATATGAGACCACGCAATTATGCACCCCGGAACTTTCCTCGCCAACCAACTTACAGTGGAAAGCATTGCCTCTAGGAGAAGTCGTCTACCGGTGGTGACCAAATCATTGCCCCCTAAATGTACTATGACTATAGACGGCGGTGACCTCGTCCGCCCTAACAAACCCTCAAAGAATGCTTGAAACTGGTCAATACAGAGACCGCCTCTTCCGTAGAAGGACACCCTGTACCCGTATTCCCCAGCTATGTGAATCATGTCACCTGCTTCGAATACGTCTGCGGCACGCCTCACGTATGAGTGGCCCACGACCCACACCTCCTTTCTCACAGCCGGTGATGTCTGACCGCTGGCCTGGTGCTGGGTCGACTGCATAGTCCGCCCTGCCTTGTAGGCTTGCGCAACTGAAAACCAAACAAAAGACAAGAAGCGTGAGTACATTATTACAGCTTCACAACATGTGCAACCGCACATATCTCTTATAACAATTGGAGGACCAACGCCCCACACGTTTTACTTGTTCAACGTTAAGACCCCTGGCTGTAGCTTCAGTGGCAGCCCCTATCCGAAAGGAATGGGACCCGAACTCGCCCGGGTCTAAGCCCGCTGCGGCAATTGACATCGCAAGCACCCGCTGAAACTGAAACTTCGTCAGTGGGGTGGCGTCCGCGTGTCTCAACAATGTCCCTCCCCATGATGCCACCCTTCGTGCTAGGTAATCTTCTAAGCACTGTACTGGACACATGGGGGACCCGGGAATCCTGCGAATGATTGTGCAGTCACCCATCCCATCTTGATCGGTCTTGGACCTGACAAAGGAGACAGTCATCGTCTCCCCCCTGATCTGAACGTGTTCCCGGCACAAACCCCCCACCACATCCTGTTTGTTCTTCGCCACCAGCTCACTTATCCTCATCGCCCCGTGAAATGCAAGCGTAAAAGCAGCTCGGAACAGACACGTCTCGAATTGAGACGAGCATGTGGCAGGGAGTGTGGCCAGCAACTGGGACAACCTATCCAGACCTATCGGGCGCCTCTCATCTACTCTGCGACCCTCTAGGCGTAGCCACCCACGCAGCGCTTTTTGTACCACGAAAGACGCTGTCGGGTCCTGGATATTATGGGCCCTGGCAACAAAGGAAATGGCAGCACGATGCCTCTGGGCCGTAGCCACCGACTTCCCAGCCCTACGCAAGGACATCAGAAAATGTACTACCCATTCCTCGTGGCCCCAAAGCCCCTCTCTCTCAGTCCCCAAAAAGGCTAAATAGGCTCGAAACGCCCCTTCATATGCCTTCCTCGTTCTTGGCGCTAGACTCTCTCCCACGAGGTGACGAAGTTCGGGGCACCGAGAGACCAGAGAGCTTCGGGAAAGGGTGCCGGCTCTGGGTCCGCTGAGGGAAGGAAACCCGAGAAAGCCTGCATTTGAAAACGAGACAGTGCATCAGCCGCCTGATTCATCACCCCTGGGACATGTTTCGCTCTGAATATCACGTTCAGTTGCATACACAGTAGGACAATTTCTTTGAGCAGCCTTAAAATCAGTTTACAACGTGCTGCCTGACTATTGATGCATTCTACAACGGTCATATTGTCAGACCAAAACACGACAGAATGATCTTTGAACCCATCGGGCCAGGTGCTGAGGGCCACCAAAATGGGAAACAGTTCAAGGAAAGCAATATTACTCGTCAGCCCCCCTTCATGCCACCATGGGGGCCATCTTTGTGCCGACCATTTTGTGCCGAAGATGGCGCCAAAGCCTATGCTTCCCGCTGAATCTGTCCATAGACCAAGCTCTCCAGAGGACACGGCTGGTTTGTTCCAGACGACTCGACCATTGAAGTCCGCCAAAAATGCTAACCAAATACGCATGTCTTGGCGGACCTCAGCCGATAGTCTCGTGCGATGATGACCCTCCTTTAGGCCAACCATCGCTTGGGCAATTGAACGGGAAAAGGGGCGGGCCATTGGGATCACCCTCAGGGCAAAATTCAACTTCCCCACCAATTGTTGCAATTGATTCAGCGTAACTTTAGATGCAGTTATACATACTTGCAGGGCTGCCCTGAATTTCGACACTTTGGCAGCTGGTAAACGAAAACAACCCTCACTAGAGTCCAACTCGATCCCCAGAAACTCGAGGCAAGTCGTGGGACCCACAGTTTTACCTGGTGCCAATGGCACGCCAAATTGACCCATTAACACACAAAATTCAGACAAGGCTTGGCCGCATTCGCGATTTCCGGCGGGCCCAAGGAACAGAAAGTCATCAAGGTAATGCATTACATTTCGGAGACCCGTTTTCTTCGTGAATACCCATTGCAGAAAAGTACTGAATTTCTCGAAATATGCACAGGATATAGAGCATCCCATCGGCATACACCTATCCATGTAATATGCTCCCTGAAACATGAATCCCAGAAGACGCTGGTCGTCTGGGTGTACCGGGAGCAACCGGAACGCTGACTCGATATCTGATTTCGCCATCAACGTCCCGGGCCCCAGGCGATTCAAAATGGCCACTGCCTCGTCAAATGATGCGTACCGCACCGAACATACCTCCGGATCAATTGCATCGTTTACAGAAAGACCATGCGGAGCTGACAGATTATGAATCAATCGAAACTCACCTGGGTCCTTCTTGGGGACCACCCCTAACGGAGAACAGACAAAATTCGGTACCGGGGGTACACTAAACGGGCCAGCGACCCGACCGCGGCTAACCTCTTTCCGGATTTTATCATGCACTACAGTCGTATGCTGTAAGACGGAAAGTTGATTTTTGCACGTCCCAACACCCTGAAAGTCCCCTACCGGGATGCGGAAACCATATGAAAAACCGTTCCGCAGCACCCCAGCAGCAGTACAATCTGTGTATTCACTGAGCCATGGAATCATCGCCAAGGTATCAATCGGGGTTGGTAAAGGCGCCCCTCGGACTATATTAGACCTGTTTGGCGCCTCCCCTACCCCCGTTCTCACCCGTTCTGGCTCTGCACAAAGACTCAGGATGGGACGACCCGCAACCACTACATTCGTGTTTGAATTTACACGATCCCGAAGGCCTGGTACATTTATCTTTGTTGAAATTGAAGCAGAAACCCCTTTTCCCTGTATTGCCGGCAGGTCTCGAGTAATCGTCGGTACTCGTACCTGACCGAAAGGGCGTCCCCGCATATTGGCGGGAGGACTCACCAACATTGCTCCCCACCAACGGCATTTTTAACATTCCTGACTCTTTCATTTTATCCCATGTTAAAGAATCATAGCAATCCCAGGTTAAACTTTTGTTATGCTCCTTTTCTTTCCTGAAGAGATTGTCATAACAGAACCAATGGTTACCTTGATGCGATGTCGAGTACCCCATAATTCGTGACTGATAAATTGGAAACTCATGAAGCAACTCGGGCCTACGTTCCCCCAAAATCGATGTAAAAATACCCCACGCATTGCCCCAGTTGCCAATATTCTCATTTACCTTAAAGGCGGCCATTTTTGCGCGCCAAACACTCGGATGCATTAGGTCCTTCTGACTCTTCACATGCTCTACTTCGTAATGATCGACAAGCAAGGAGAAAATGTTCACATATTCCCCCGCCCAAATCTTTTCCTTTATCGCCAAAGGAACATGTTGCCCCAATTTCTCCCTCCGAGAGGGTGTGGACTCATCCCTCGCGATCGGCAATGGCCGCTTACCTGCACCGGACGCTGCTTCCGCCATTTGTGGCTTGTCTATCACTGCAGCCGGCGCGGGCACCTTGGCTGCACCCCTCTTTTCGCGCAACTGTTTCATCAGCGCCTGTGCCTCAGCAGCCGTGGCGCCCTCGCTACTATCGCCCAACCACGCTGCTAGCTGTGCTGCCAGCTCGGGGGGCATATCGTCAGTGGATGTCGGGTGACGACAACTGGAATCGGATTCCCCTCCATTGGTACCGGGGTCGGCGCCTCGAGCGGGGGACAGGGAACCGGGACGTCTCCCCCGGCAGGTCCCCTTCTTGGCCTCTTGGGCTTCCCTCCAGGGGGTGCTCCCGCCGGTGGACGCCCCGAACCCTCCTCCCCGTCTCGCTCCGCCAGCCGCTTCTTTATTTCGGACATCTCCTTCATGAGGACCCGGACCATTTGATCAGTCGTCATTCTCTTCGCGCCTTTCTTGGGCATCTTTTCGACGAAGTATCTAGAAGACAAAAGAAAAGATCAAAACGCTCAAAATTGGCTCTTCGTTCCGTCTCGAGCTCACGTGTAGCGAGGAGGTGCAGCTTCAGAGCACAAGAACAAGAGGACGTCTTCTGGTCTTGCGTCCCCTTTTATCCGTCTTCAGGGCGGGCGTAAACCCGCCCCTGCCTGCCCCGAGGGCGTGGCTGGCTGCGTCGGTGTCTAGGCCAGCCCACTCTAGGGCGGGAACAAGCGCGCCCCGGCTACGCCGCTTCGGGCATACCAGCCGAGACGCGCCTCCCGCCCAAAAATGGCTTCCCGGGGGGATCGAGGCACTCCGCCATACGTTCGGGGGGACCGAGTGGTCGCCCCTTTCCATTCTCCACTTAATCAAAAGGTCCCAAAATCTCAAAGATCGGGGGCTACATGTTCTAGATAGGTCGACCTTCGATGCTGCATATAGTGAAGACAGCCACTCTACATGCGTTGGAGGGTTTGTGTTGACCCAGTTTTTGCAGATTTCTCTTCTTGCTAGTAAGATGGCATAGAATAAGAACTCTCTCTCTAATCCCTTGATGTTATTATTTAGGTCGAAGATGATTAAAGACCATGAGCACGGGATAGATAATCTGAGAATAGATTCGAGTGTTGTCCTGACTTCTTGCCAAAAGGTAGCGATGTTCGGGCACTCATAAAACATATGAAGATCTGAGGCTGCTGGAAAGGAACATTTACAACAACACTTCCCGGGTTGAAATTTCGAAAGCCGTTTGGGGGAGTAATACGCTCTGTGAAGCGTGAAGAAGTGGTTGCGCCTCAGCCATGCTGGCTTAATGATTTTATAGAGGAGGGTAAAAGATTCCTCCCATAAGTCCTCCATATGTAGTTCTCCCTCTGCACCCCAGAGTTTTTCCGGGAGGTTGAGGTCACGATCTCCATCCTCTATGATGTGCCAGTAGAAGAGTGCGACTTCCTTTCTTCCCGCAGGTCTCTCCACTAGGGTGTTTTCTAGAGGACTATATTCTCCCATCATTGCTTTCTTCTTTATTTGAGTCCGAAGCCAGCTGACCAGTTGTAAGTATACTATCCAAGAGAGTGATGATGTTACCCTGTGCTTGAAAGTATCCCATTCCATAATTGATCCTTCTACCAGCAGTTCCCCCCACTGTGTTATAGCTGCATCTAGTAGGACTCTTTTAACTGCATTGGCTTCTTGTGATGGTAGCTCGGGTAAGTCCCAAATCGGAGCATGTTTGGATAGATATCCTATCCCAGCCTTGGATTTAATTTGAGACCATTCTTTTATAGTGCCCAGTAGTGACTTTAGTCTAATTTTTTTAAATAACTTCTGATGGCCGAACTTGAAGAGAAAACCGTTCACTGGAAGGTCCGAACCCAGTAACATTGCCTTATACATAAGCCCATTTGCATTTTCCCAGGAGATCTTGAGTAGCATCCTGGAATGGGACAAATGAAATGCCCAGGCGTAGTATTCCAGGTCTGGCAATGCGAGCCCCCCTTTTTCTCTTCTCCTTCTCAATTTTTTCCAGGCCAGCCTGCTGGATTTATATCCCCAAATAAATGAGTTGATGTTTTGCTGACATTTAGCAAGCTGTTTGGTATCAAAAGTTAGCGGGATGGAGTTGAAAATGAAAGTAAATACTCATTTTTATCAGGCTGGTTCTCCCGTAGATGGTAAGCGGGAGAAAGGACCAAGCTTTCATCAAGGATTGGGATTCGCGGGAGATCCGGGCTAAGTTGTTTTGAGCCAGATGTTCTAAGTCTTTAGTTATTGTAACTCCCAGGTACCTCATTGAGGATTGTACCGGGAGTTGAAGATTATGAATGTTCCAGACCATAATTTCCGTTTTCCCTGCATTTATTTCATATCCTGAGAATTTTCCAAAATCCTCCGCTTTCTTTATAATTATAGGGAATGCCAACGTGGGATCGGTTGTATAAATGAGTATATCATCGGCATAGAGTCCGACCTTCTTATCCCAGCCCGAAAAAGTGAAGTGTGGAATATTAATATCCTCCCTGATAGACTGTGCAAACGGTTCTACATATAAATTAAAAAGGAGACGGGATAGGGGACAACCCTGCCTTGTTCCTCGGCTAATTTTAAAAGGAGTTGTTTGCGTACCATTTATTAGTAGGGATGCTCTGGGATTATTGTATAATAAGCCTATAACCCTACAAAATTTGGGACCAAGATGGAATTTTTTCATTACTAGATTTAAATATGCCCAGTTTACCCTATCGAACGCCTTTGTGGCGTCGAGGGTCATGATAGCCAGGGGTAGGCCGAAAGTTGAGGCGATATCCGCGGCTCCCACCAGATCGTAAGTTAGGTCAACCAATTGCCGGCCTCTAATGAACCCCTTTTGGTCAGGGTGGATAATTGATCCAATCTCGCTTCCCAGTCTCGCTGCCAAAATTGACGTAAAAATGTTATAATCGTTATTGAGAAGCGAGATTGGGCGATATGATCCACACTCGGCTGGGTCCTTGCTTATTTTTAATATTAAGGCTATATTCGCTTCCCCCCAGGAGCTTGGTGGTGGCTCCCCTCTAATCAGTATGTCGTTGAAAAGATTCGTAAGGACTGGAGTGAGAGTGGGATTAAGTACCCTATACAATTCTCCTGGGAGACCATCCGGTCCCGCGGCCTTACCCTGTGTTAATTGTTTGATAGTGTTAGCAACTTCTACTTCTGTTATTTCTTTATCTATATTTTCAATTTGGGAGCTTTTCAATTCTGGGAGAGTTATATTATCCAGCCATTCGTTCCTTTCGTCTAAATTGTCATTGAGTTCCTCTGTATAGATATTCCGGAAGAACTCGCTAAAGGCTTCACCGATGTCCGTATCTGTTAACCTACTAGTGGCTTCCCCAGTGACCCTCACTTCTTTAATAAAGTTTCTGGACTGGTCAGCTTTTATTTTCCAGGCCAGCAATTTTCCAGCAGATTCGCCATATTCAAAATGTGCAAGTTTACTTGCCTGCCATCTTTTATTTAGCCTCTTTTGCAATAATGTATCTAACTTAGCTTTTAATTCTATTTTCTCCTCTTGATTATCTGAGGAGAACTGATCTGATGACTCCAAGCGGGTCAGTTCTTGCTCTATATGTAGAATTGCCTCCCCATATTTCTTTCTCCTGTATGAGGCCCTGCCGGTAATGCAGCCCCTTATAAAAGCTTTCCAGGCCTCCCATACGATGACCAAAGAGGCAGAGCCTAAATTTTGCTCTAAAAAGGAGACAGTTTCATGTATCAGATAATCTTTCTCCTCTTCCTCCAATAAAATTGTTCGGTCAAAGGACCAAGATGGATGAGTGGATTTCTGCTCTAGTTTTACTGAGAAAAGAATAGCAGAGTGATCTGAAAGATGCAGAGGCAGGTATGTTATGTTTTTAACCTGGTCTTTAAGAGAGAGGCTGAATAGGGCATAATCAATTTGTGATTTATGTCTATATTTGTAATTGTGGAAAGAGGCTCCCATGGCTTTACCAGCTCTTTGTCTCCATAGGTCGTTTAGGCCAAGATTCGACATACATCTAAGAAGTGTATCCCTCATGTTGCTGTGCGCTACGGCCCTGGAAGTGGGAGATTTGTCTAATTTTGGATCTAGGACAAGATTGAAATCTCCCACCCATATTATGGGGTCAGAACAGGTGATCAGATGATTCTGCAGAATATTCAGATAAGAAGGATCGTCCTGGTTAGGTCCATAATAGCTAGTAATGGTAAAACCCTTCGAGTATAATTGGGCATTGACTATCAGCCATCTGCCGCTCGCATCTGTTTTCCAGTCCGTGATCTGAGCCCTTGCTGCTTTTTTAAAAATGATGGCAGTACCACGAATACTGGCGTTATGGTCCGTACTTACAGATTTATCAACCCATTTGAGTTTTTTAAGTATATCTGTAATCTCTTGTTTGTTTAAATGTGTCTCCTGAATCGCCATGATCTGCGCGGGTGAGTCTCGTAAGTACTGTAAGATTCTATTCCTCCTCGCCCTAACTCGCAGACCATTTACGTTCCAGGATAGGAATTTAATATCTGTCTTTAATTTTTAGGCTCTTTAACATAGTTTTCCAACCCTCAGCTCTGGTACTTTTTTTGCAAGATTGCCTGTCATTAGCTATCTCTCTTTCTATTTTGGCCAAACAGCAGCTTTGAAACATCATTGGATCCATATTCTTCGTGATTATAGAATTCGGTTTATGAGGACTTTTATATTTTGCCTTCCCTTTCCCACCCCTGGAAAACCCCCCCAACTTACTCTGGCATGATGTATTGCCAGCTTGTCGTCTCTGACGTGTTCCTGTTCCATGCCCTAATATCACTCTTATCGGTCATTATATTTAATATATAAGCGGTGGCGAATAGCAATTAGTAGAACCATAGTTTTAATTACTTATCTGGTATTTATATTATTACATTATTACATATTGTTACTACTGATGATCCTCGAATAACCAAGGTGAGTTTGGGCGAGAATGTAAGGATTGCAAATAGGCCCCATTGCAGCCTAGTGTAACTCAAAGATTCTGACCGTAAGTTTACAGGGGATTGAGGTCTATAGTGAAGTTCCCGTACTAATAGCCATTTATTTATATGTCACCCAATACTATTTTGATTTCCTACGTTTTAGTGAAAAGTTTGTGTATTATTTTATCTTATCCTCTTTTTTTTTTTCTTTTTTCCTTTTTCACTTTTTTTTGTGTTTTATATCCCTCTTCTATCATTATTTCCCCTTTATTTATATATTTTTTTTCCCTTTTTCTTTTTTTTTTTGCTTCCTCACCCAAGTGTTAGTGATTGCTTCCCCACCCTTTTTTTTTTCCTTATCTCTTTTTTAACTCCTTTTTTTTAAAAGAGAAATTTTTACAGATTCCTCTATTATTTTACTAGGTTTATTTACACGCGTCTGAGGGGTTTGCGTGTTCACCAATAGTGACTAGGAGCTCATCAGCTTCGAAAGGAGACTTAACATTATACATTTTGTTGTTGTACATTATCCTTAGGAAAGCAGGGAATCTCAATTGCACGGTAGCTCCTAGACTTCTGAACTTCTCCATCCGTTGGCCTAATTCCCATTGCCTGTCTAGTGTGGTTTTAGACAGGTCGGACCTCACTTCAAAAGAGAAGTCTGAGGCTTTCAAGGTCTTGGCTTTCAGGGCTAGATTCAGAATCTTTTCTTTCAGTGAATATGTTAGAAAATTCACCAGGATCTTCCTTGGTTTATCTCTGCCTGATTTAAGACGAAATGGGTCCCGGTGTACCCTCTGGATATCTGTTTCTATCTCAGACAAGAAAGAGATTGAGAGAGTCTTTTAGTGTGATTGCTACAAAGCTCTTTAAGTCTCCTCCTTCTTTCCCCTCCGGAATTTTTAGAAGTCTCAAGTTATTCCTTTTAGAAAAAATTTCGAGAGACTCCACCCTCTCTTTAACTGTATTACCTTCCCGTCGTAATATCTGAATCTTCCCCTCAGCACGCTCCAATTTTACCTTAAGCTCGCCAACAGAGTCCTCTAAGCCTCCGGTTCTTAATGAGAGACCATCTACCTTAGACTCTAAGTTTTTGCACATTGTGCGGATCTCTGATTGAGTTTGTCTCGATTCCTCGAAGCTTTTTTTCGACTCTTCAAACCCATTTCTGATCTCTTCCCTCATACTGAGAAGTATAGCTTGGAGGGTATCGTCGCTATCATTTTCTTCGCGACTCCCACTAGATTGATCAAACTCCTTTGGCTCGCTTCCTGCTGCTGAGGTAGAGGCTTGCTGGCCCAGAGGGGGTGTTGCATTAGCAACTCGCTCTGCTGGATCCCCCATCTTTACACCGCTAGCTGACTCTTCTGCCCCTGTTACTTCCTCTTCGGTTTCCCCCAAGTTGCTGAGTATAGTTGTAGAAATAGTTATAGGTTCAATATCGTCAACTGATGTGGGTACAATTTGTGTGCTAGCAGGTTTTTGGGGCTCTTGATTTATGTTTAGGACCTGGGGCAGGACCTTGAAATAGGACTTCAGTGAAGGTGTGATTCGGGAGATTTTTGCTAGGTTTTGTTTTGCTATCCCCTTTACTCAGACTTGCCTTATGTGGTAACTCCTTCGGACCGGTGTAACGTAGCTGATATCCCTTACCCCTTACCCCTTCTCGGTACCCTTGAGACTGGGGGTTGTAATGTGTCGGTTGCTACCTCAAGCTCAAGTTCTGGCTCTGACTCTGTGAGGGACTGTTCCTCTGGGCTTCTTTCGGTTACTTGTGCTTGGCCTGTGTCCCTGGGACCTGCAGGGGCAACTGATTCTTTATCTTTATTGCTACCTTTCCCTTTCCCCTTAGCCTTCCGCTTCCCCAGGGTTCTAGCGGTATTTATGTATGAAGTCTCACTAGGTGCCTGGCTGGGGGCTTGAAATTGTGCCTTAAATCTGAAGACTCTGGGTGTAAGGGCTAGGTTCTGCGAAGGGTAGCAATCTTGTGTATCTGTAGGACCCCGACTGTCAATAGACTGAGCCTCACCCCTCAAGGCGCTCAACACTTTCTCACCCTGCTGGTCCCCCTTACCGCACCGAATGCTTGTTGTCACTCTTTTTGCAGAAACGCCGTGCACTGCTGCCCTTCTTGTTCTTCGGAGCTCCACGGCTGCGTCACCCCAGCGGTAGGGTGCAGGGAGGAAAGCCTGCCCCCAACACATCGTCAGCTCTATCCGCCTTTATTTTAATGTAGCACTGTTGTTTTCTAGGAGCTCAGGCTGCCTCCACTCCACCGAACTTGAATTTGGTTCTAGCACAAGCTCCCAGGCTCCCGTCTGCCCCCTCTTCACTATCGGCAGCGTACAGCGCTACGTGCCGCCTGACCCGAGCCTGCTCCGATCGTCTCTCCTCCCGCCAGGTAAGGTCCCGGTCTTTAAGTATATCAGCAGCTCTGTCCGCTGTTATATTCCCGCAGCACTGTAGCTTCAAGATCTCAACCACCGCTGCTGATTCGAGTCACGCTGCTTCTCGGAGCAGCTCAGCCGAGCACAACACTCCCGGAGCACCGGGAGCCCCGCCCGCCCGCTCGCTCTCACTCTTTTCCACTTGCCGAACCCGATCCAAGCCGTCTCTGTCTCGCCTCCCACCTCCGGGTAGGGTCTCACTGTTTTCGCCGATGTTTGGCAGCGTCTTAGCTTGTCATCTCGCCATTCGCCCGCCTGTGGTGTCCGATGCGATTAATTCGTCTTCTGGGGCACTTCAGCAGGAACCTTCGTCAAAGACGAGCGCGCCGCACTAGCAAGCGGCCGCCATGTTTTCCAACCCAATATGGTTACTTGATGTCTGAAGCCCTTTTGTCTTGCGTAACTGGCTTGGGGTCATTGGGAGTAGTAGGTGGGTTGGAACAGTTAGGTTTTATGAAACATTTTTTGCATTTATTGGCTAGAAAGTTCGATTTGATGGTTTCCTCCATTCCAGTCAGCCTGTCCCTAGTATGTTTATTTTTTCTATTAGTGGTGATATAATAGAGCTGACCAGTTGTTCAATAAGGGATAATAAATCCCGCTGTGGAGGAGAAGCTGGAATGAATAATGTCTCAGCAGCCTCAGGAGTCGTGGGAGAATTGGTGACTGGAACTGTGGGGCTTGAGCACAATTTTTGGAATTTTGATTATTCCCAATGTGATTAATCCCACTACGTTTCCTTTTAACAGATGAAAATTGGGGGGAAACTATCATTTGGGTGTTTTCAATGTTGGGTGTTTTGGTTGATGGCAAGGGTTGCAGGGGGCTAGCAATATCATGTGACACACAGGGGCTATCAGCAGGAAGCGGCGATTCCACTAAGGCATGTTTGGTTTTACACAGGGTGTTTAAATCATCTAACCATGCAAGAGCATGCTCTGCGACTACTGTTTGTGTGGGCTGGGGAGATACACCTTTATCGACTTCTCTAGCACTGTACAAATTTGAGCTGGTTATATTATCCCCCTTGCAAGTCATGGTGTGATTTTGGGTGTAACTGAATGGTTATCAACCCAAAATACGCTTCGGAAGGGAATATGTCCATGGAGAAAGGCAAAGTCAAGAAGCGGAGAACCAAGAGGAAGCAAAAGTCTTTCTTTACCTCCTCATAACCAAGAGCCAAAGGGGGTGGCCCCGTCCCGTCCTACTCAGTCCTCTGAGGGCCACAGAGGGCCCGCCCTTGTCCCGGGCTTCTCCCACGCGCTCCCTGGCCCAATGGTCAAACTTAAGGCGTCGTTGGGGGGGCGGTGCCTGAGCCCTGCTGCAGGTGTGGGCTCAGGGTGACTCCTGGGAGGTGTAGTCCGTGGGGCATTAAGTGTGTGTGGACCTTGCGCAGCGTCCCGGGCCCCTCGGGAAATGAGAACACACGATCCGTGCAAGATGACAGAGAGGAGGGAGAGCCAGGAGAAGTGCTCCCTCCCGCAGCAAACAACCAACTTGCTATCCTCGGCGCTGCGGCACCCGCGGAGCGGGTGCAGCGAGGGATCTTAAGGCGTCGTTGGGGGGGGGGTGCCTGAGCCCTGCTGCAGGTGTGGGCTCAGGGTGACTCCTGGGAGGTGTAGTCCGTGGGGCATTAGGTGCGCGTGGACCTTGTGCAGCGTACCGGGCCCCTCGGGAAATGAGAACACACGATCCGTGCAAGATGACAGAGAGGAGGGAGAGCCAGGAGAAGTGCTCCCTCCCGCAGCAAACAACCAACTTGCTATCCTCGGCGCTGCGGCTCTATTCTTAGAACCCATGTATGTGTGTATAAAATATTAGCATACAAGGGAAATTGGCTCTCTGCTTGTCAGGACTCAGTAGGATGAAAGGATGCGTTTAGGCTGCCATTAGCTTGAAAATCACGCTTGGATCTCAGGGGTGGGTACCTAACCTCCTGAGCTACAATATCGGATGTTGAAAATGGCCACTTCTTTCCAGCATTTATCCCGTTGGATTCTTCAAGGCTGGTTTGTCGCCTGCATTGTCCTCGCCAGACAATAGGTAAGAAGTGCCTCTCATCTTTTGTCTCCCTCGTGTGTGTTTCGGGGTCAGTCAAGCACTGCAGCTGTGTGTGAACCTCCGCAGGCTGCACAATGCTCTGGCTCTTTCCCCAGCACCGCGATGCTTCAAATGAAGCCTCTTTCAGGGACCTTGGCAACAGGGGACATCCCTCAGGCGGTACTAGAGCGCTGGCTTATTTAGGGCAAAAGCAAACATGCCCAGTCACCTAATAAATGTTTCCATTTCCTTGGCGCATGTGACCTGTGACTATTCAGACTTAAATTGGCTTTAAATGCTGCTTTTTATAAAAACGAGTCCACGTTCTTAGCTACTTAGAATACAAGAGGGCCCGAGATGGGGGTGTGTGTGAGGGGAGAGGGGGATAAGTTAGTTACTGCATTCAGTCAATACCCTTACGCATTTCTGCAGCCCCGATTTTTTATGCATAATTATGGATTCACTACATTTCCCTTATACACCTTCATCTGCTGCATAATCTGCCAGGGTTAACAAAAACATGTGTTTCTAGCTCAGACGGTCCATAATGTACTACATGTGTTGCCACTCAGTGGAAGACCATTTGCAAAGTTTACTGGTCACATTTCAGTTGCTTATTGCTGTATTTGAATGTTAACCTGGTACTACTGAGGTAAATGCTTTGCCTTGTCAGTGTTAGCATGTGCAAAATAATTAAGTAATACTATCACAAAATGTGCTGCAGTATTTCACATAGTTTGGGCTGTTCTTGCCACATATGGTTATATCACATTGGCGCCCTTTCAAATTCGGCAAACCAATTTGCACTAACCAACCAGTTGAAAACTAAATTTGCACTGCCTGACAAATAAAACAAGCATTGGCATAGCCAATAGGTCTCGCTTTTGGGACCTTATAAGTGTTTAGCCATGCAACACTTGATGTTGTTGCACCAATTATATTGTGCTGGATAACTAAATACTTATAAGGTCCCAAAGGCGAGACCTATTGGCTATGCCAATGCTTGTTTTTGGTAGGTGTTGACCTGAAAAGGGAATGTCAGACCTCTGCAAGGGGAAGCATGTTAGGTCCATGTTGAATAGGGAACTTTGCAAAGGTCTGCACTAAGTTGAGAGTGAAAACGCTAAAAAGGGTGGTCTGTTTTCCAAATGAAAACAGACCACCAGGAAGCAGGTTTGCACACCCCTGTCACTGGCTAGTGCACAGTTTTAGATCGACACCTCAACACCTCCTCCTCAGTACATTCCTGTACCTTAAACATGTTTAGATGACTCTGTCTGGCCGATGGGGAAAAGAAGGTATCACTTTAACTTTTACTGATACCCAGGGTAATCTGGCTGTTCTCCTGTTCGGTCAACCACAACCATTGTCTTTAATTGATGTTTTCTGTTTTCTTCATTGTTCTTACTCTAAAACTTTATAAATCTAAATACTGGGTTTCCTTATCCAATTTTAATAATTTTTTTGTCTCTTTGCTCATGAAGTTTTCCTAACCACCTATATTGTATTAGGAACTTTAATGTGTTGTGTTCGTTACTTTAATATTGTTTAGTACCAATATAATGTACCACACAATCTTCTAGAGACTTGTCTGCAGCCTTTTCCATAGTTTCCAGGGGTTAAACAGAGATTCATTTAGAATTGTATCTAACCATTTCTATTAAGTTAATAGGGGCACCTCTACAAACTAATAACTCTGATTTTGTCAGACATGATAATTTGTGGTAGATAGATTAATCACGTGTTGTATAATGGCCTTCAACTACTACATTTTCCTAGAACACAATTGATAGTTATTATCTATAAGCAACTCATGGGTCATCTCTTGGATGTAAACACATTTCCAAGGAATACAGCCTCTTATGTGGTAGTCACAGTTTCAATACACAAACGTCAGACCACTTCGAGCAAAGATCCAAAACCATGAAAAATAACTTCATAAAAACTACCTTCAAGGTCACCAATCCAAGAAATTCTTGTCTAATTCTTTTTAAATACCTCCTGAAACAAAATGGATAACTCTTATGGACAATTCTTTGATACTCCCAAGATTATCTACAGGCCCTCTAGCCGGTTTGTCACTTCTACTTTCATAGCTAATGAACACTTGGGGCCATATTTATTTAGGCGTTGCGTTGCGTTTGCACCACACAACGTTGTGCATGCATGACATAAACCCAAAATGGGATTTATCAAGTCATGTAGGGCCACTGTGCTTGACCTTGAGTGGCTTGATAAATCCAGAGTAATACAGTGCAAATTGCCTCATTGCGTTACTCTGCCCCAGGATGGCATTTATCATGGGTGTTGCCTGGGTGTTTTTTGCAACAGAGTCTCTGTTATGATAAAAGTCTCTTCCCAGCAGTTGCATTAGCTACCATTACGAGCGGAAGAACCTCTGTTTCATTAAGAATCAGAGCAGGGAAACTGTTGCAACAAAATGAAACAAAATACATACTAAGCAGAAAGCAACTGGCTTCAATAAATGGTGAACCTGAAATCGATCTTTGGGACCTGTGATGGAGCCGGTCCCTTTTTCTCCCTAGTTAATGGCCTGTTTTTCCCTGCTTAGAAGTGTAAACGGGAGAAGGTTTTTCTCATAACAGGCTCACAGACACAATAGCTCATGACTCTGAAGAATCCCAGACTCCAGGTTCTAGGTTAATTGATTTATTACAAATCCAAAAATAAATGGACATACAACCACCTCAAGATGAGGTTGTAAAAGTGCATCAGTATTAATGCAAAGCCAAACCTACGGGCGAAATTCAATATCTGAAGCATGAAAAGAATGACGAATTCCAAAACCAGAACACAGGCAATAAGTGCCCCCACGTCAAGATCAGTCTTCATTCAGGGTTCGTAAGTAAGAAGCATTAGTCTGTCCCCACACTTCTACTAATGTGACATTCCTACTTAGCATTTCCCAGGCAAGTTCAGGAAAAGGTGTCAGCGCGTGAAGACTTCCTAAGAAGTGCACTCACGTTGCATGGGTCATGTAGCATAAAGCTACAGAGCTTGTTCTAAGATGGGTGAGAGGATGTAGCCTTTCAGCTAGAGCAGTCAACCTCGAAGCTGGGGAACCGGGTTTGAGTCTCGGCAACGGCGCTCAACATCCTGTGATTCTGGGCAAATCACTTAATCTCCCTGTGCCTAACAAAAATGAATGTGTCCTTCTGTAACTAAACTGGTGCTCATGTAAAGCGCTCTCCCCACCCAATGTCTCAGGTCTAGTTCGTGCTATATAAAACTCTTAAAAAAAAAAAGATGCTCCTTCTCTCTCCATCTATCTCCTCTCCTCTCCTAACTCAACCCCCAGGGCACTGTCCCTAACTCCAACACCAAACTCATAAGACACGCCCATTAGCAAACATCAATATGGTGCACATTTAAATAAAGACATTTCAGTAAATAAACTACATTAATCGGCTATAAACGAATACTAGAATTTACATAATTTAGAACGCAATTGCCATGATCTCTTCACATTGTATGAAATATTTCTATCATTTCACCTTTTCACGTTATTACATTTCACATCCTAATGACCAAATGTTAACACAACAAAAGAAAAACTACTTGTGATTATGATGCACCCCTACAAATGAAGAAGCACAATCGCGCTGTAGCACCTGTACAGAGCAGAACACATTTCATATGTTGAAGAATGGGTTTATTTGCGTTTTAATTTTGAAACCGCATCAATAATTCTTTAATGAAGAGCAGGGTAAAACGCAACAAGAATTTGCACAGAGGAATCATAAAAGAATGTAATTTTGAGGATGACCAGTGCACCCAGACATCATCTTAGTTAATACATTTACAAGATACACCTCTAATATTGATGTAAGTCCTTTAATAGTAGAAATGTATATATAGCTGACACAATAAGCACATATCAATTTAATTTAGAATTGTGTCTTTTACTGCCTGTTTCCATCTGCACATTTTCTGATGAAAATGTGCATTTGGTTTGCTGTTTGCATACTAAGAGATTCTCTAACATGGCTATGAAATAACGCCATGTAACACTAGTAAACAAGTGATAAGTTTACCCCTCAAGAAGAAGGAGCGCTTCTTGCACATAGGATGTTCCCCATTATGGCATTCATGTTCATTGAAAGTGAGCCAGAGATTCCTACTTTCAGTTATTGTTTACTTTGAATATACAGTGGCAAAGGCATTGATTGATTTGTACTTCTTCTTCCCATTATATACAGCTCAAGATTTCTTCGTATTGCACATGATGTTGGTTAGAAGCCATACCTAGAAAACAACCAGGTTGTTGTTACCTACAGCAATTCAGAGCAATAGAATATGTCATATGCAAATGAGTTATAGAACTCCAGAGAATAAGGTAGACCCGCTATGAAGTACGATGGATTATCAATTTCGTTTGGTAATGTTCACTGACTAATTAACCCATTATGTTATACTTAGTTTTTTTGACTGGTATTTCTTTGCTTACACAGGGGCGGTATTCAAAATGGAGATATCATTGTAAAGGTGAATGGGCGCGTGCTGATGACCTCCAGTGAGCTCCAGGAGGCGGTGATGAAGGAATCTCCTCTACTGCTTGAAGTTCGAAGGGGAAATGACGACTTACTGTTTAACATAGAACCGGAAGCAGTTATGTAGCCAATGGAGGAACTGTAGATTACAGAAACTGTTTTCACCTCCCTCTATTCTTGAAGATGAGGCACATCCTCTTTTACTAAACATAACTTTTTGTCGACTAGTGACCAGGTGGACTATCTGGATTGTCTGAGCCATTCCGAATTTTAACTTCCACCGTTTAGTTTATTTTAACACATATCCGATACAAAAGCTCCGCAGATGAGAAAAGATGTATGTGCCTTTCATTCAGAAAGAAAAGCCAGAGCATTTCTATCAAGTAGTCGAAGAATCCGAAACAATCTTTTTCCTATATTAACATAATTCTTTTTTTGCAAAAACTAAGTTTTGAATATATGATTACGTTACATTTTTTATTTTGTATATACATACCTAAATCACAATCTTGATATGAGTGTGAAATGTTTACTGCCAATATGTGACCTTTATTCGTTTTGTGCTGAAATCCTAAATACATTTCCATGATTTCTAGTGGTTGAATAATGGAACCACACTTGGGTACATTGGGCATTTATGATCACAGGGATCACCCCAGTCACATGGTTTTCATAATGACAAATCACCACTGGCCGTTAGCAAAGAAACACGAGTCCTAAAAGGGGCTTCTTGAATGAGATAAGTGGAACAAGGAAATAATTTTAAACACTGATTAAGACACACGAATCGTAATCGGGGAGTCTACAAATTAAAATGCCGCTGATTTAAACAACTATTTCTCATCACAAACTTCGGATCTGGAGAGTTGGAAGAACTTCTAACGGACACCTGAAAGATCACCTCATGCTACTGAATTTTCTCTAAGGAACATTTTCAATTATAAATTTGTTTTTAATAGGCTGTGTCATGCTGTGTCACTCAAAATGAGACAATGCAAATGAGGGTATGATTTGAGATTAGAAAACATTATAAATTATAAATTTGATGGCTACGACCTGCGAGCTATCCAGTTAAAATGCAACCCTCAGTTAAGCAGGATGGACTTCCATGTGCTAATGTTGCAAGTAAAGCATCTGCTAATGGTTAAATTGTTCCAAATTCCAGATGTTTGGAGTAAAGACCTGTTCATGTCTGAAGTGCGCTCAATTGCAAATCAGGAGAGTTATAATACGTTTTTAACATAAATAATTCCAAATTTTCTATAGATTCATGAGCATAAGGAACGCAGTTTAATGAATGATACCAATTAGAAATCATCATAGTTACAGAAACATAAATATACTATTGAGGATGGAGTCAGTCAAAGTACTTGTGAACTTGTTCTACAAAAGCTTACACATTTAGCGCCTGATTGTGACTTTAGGCGGAGTGGTGGCGCGGCGGTGCAAACCTCCGTACCATCGCTCCATCGATGGTCACCGTTGGCAATCTGCCCGTCTGCATGCCTGCTAGATTTGGACTTTTCCGTGGTCTGGTGGGCAGGCAGCGTGGTGGTCCAAAGGTGGTGCCTCTTTCAGAGGCGACGGTGCCTATGAAAAAACCACCCCAATTTGACTGTACTACAAGGTTCCTGCACGCATGGACTCAGAAGTCCATGCCGTGCGGGAACCTATGTGCATGCACACAGGGAGGGCACATGTTATGCCCCCATGTGCGCATCCACATGCGGTTGAGGCACAGTTTCCTCTCCTCCAACGTTTACATGGAGGAACAACCTCCATGTAAACCCTGGAGGAGAGGAAATTTGTAATATGCTTGGTGGGAACATGGCTGTCCTGCCAAGCATTTTGCAGCCTCTGGCCACCGCTCCAACGCTAGGGACCAGCAGTTCTCTGGTGGAGCTGGCAACCTGACCGCCTAACTCCTAATTTTAGAATGTCTGACTGCCGGTGCTGCGGTGGCTGGATCCTCCGCACCGCTGCGAGTCTAGCAGTCCAAGACCGCCAGACTCGTAATAGGGCCCTTAGAGTTTTGATCATATTCCCAAAGAAAGCTGTAACGCACTCGACACTACAGAAAAAACACACATGGTTGTTAAATTAGCTCAGCTGAGGACCAAGGAGCCGATTCACAGAACTAACTTAAGACAAAATTCTAAACTTACTACTTTTGGTATTCGCAGAAGTTAGGATTTTGTCTTAAGTTTGTCTTAAGACAAACTTAAGACAGACTTAAGACAGACTTAAGACAAAATCCTAACTTAAGTCTGTCATAAGACAAACTTAAGACAAAATCCTAACTTCTGTGAATACCAAAAGTAGTAAGTTAAGGATTTTGTCTCAAGTTAGTTCTGTGAATCGGGCCCAACGTGAGTTAGATTGTAAGGTCTGTCTTAGTTGGAGTAATGCAGCTTCTAAGCGCCACCAATCTGATAACGGAAAAACCTGATCATTGTCATCAGCCCCACTGCTATAATTCTCGTTTGCAGTAAAAACATCTCTCGCTCTGATTTTAAAAGGTACTTTAAATCTCATGTAATTTATGCTGTTGTGTCTTTTGGAGTGAAAAATTCTAAGGGGAATAGTTAAAAGAAGGTACTCTGCCAAACCTTACAAAAGGGAAACAGCCAGCAGAATGGGTGGAGGCAAGCCATTGTATTCTTAAGGGAAAACTGCAGCCAAGGTAAGTATATGGATTACTTCTAGCTCTAGTCCATCATCATGCTAGTCTTTATAACTGTGACCAAAGCATTTTTACAAGTCTATATTTCCTTCATTTTGACAAAAAGAGCTAAGAGCATTGGTCAGAGGAACGAATCCATGTTAATGTAGAAAAAACGAAAACAATCTGCCTTGAGTGCCTATTTTAAAAACAGAGGTAACAAGTTATCATCACTACAACTGCAAACTTGGCCAATTCGAACAAATCTTAAAACCTTTGAAACATTTCAGGCCGAAGAGTTGTTATGTTTGTTATCCACTTTACTAATCCACCAGGAAGTACCTCATTGTGGATAACATTGCACTTTGCTTTAGCTATGCATTGATGTATATTCCATTGAGTTCTATGATCTTAGTTCAACTGAGGAGGTGTCTTACTACATTATGAAGTTTTGTAGATTAACCTACAGAAATATTGAATCTCGAGTATCAACTAAAACAATATCATCAAGGTAAGTATATATAACTGTAACTTGTGCCCTAAGGTAACTTAAACTCGTGCCCTAACATAACTATAACTTGTGCCTGTGCCATGCACAGTTTTCTCATCAATAATTTTACAGCAATTGTTGCAGTGATATGATCAATGATTTCATAGAAGATCTCATGAGTGTTGTAATATGTGGGGCAATTAGCAGTGCATGGCGAGGGTGTAAGTTAAAGTTACTTGAGATAACGCTAATTTGACTGCTGAATTTCTATGGTTTTGTGTGTGTAAAATCTGAACCTAGCTATAATGTCCCTGTAGCCTTTAGTTTTTTGTGAGTTTCTAGTTTTTTTAATTCTATTTGCTAACTGTAACGTCCCTGTAACCTTTGTTTTTTTCAGTGAATTTGTAGGATTTTTTTTAACATCAAGTAATATTTAATTACCATATGTTAATCCAGCCTTTGGACGTACCTGGTGGGGGGTTGGCCTCAGGGCCTGGAGTTTGTATGCAGCTAACGGCACATGCACATGCATGTAGCTAACCCCACACTACACATGGCCTTCTGCCACGCAAAGCAAGGGGTTACCCACAGGGCTGGCGGCCAGTCCTTGTGGCTAAGCCCCCAAAGGCAGCCAACCCGTGTGGGGGCACACTGCCCTACTCCCCAGGCCTGTTGCGGCCCTGAGGACCCCATCCCCAGGGGCCTGGATTATTTTGTGTGGGGAGAGTGGGCACAAGTCCCCATCCCTGGACTAATTCTGTCCCCAGGGACCCCATTCTGTGGGGCCCAGTGCTTTTTTTAGGGGAGGTTGTACGCAGCCCCCCTTCCCGGTCTGATTTCAGCCCTGGGGACCCCAAATCCTGTGGGTGGGTGCCCTGGAGCCTACTCAGGGCACCCACGTAATCCTGGTTAGGGCCTGTGGGGAGACCCCAATGCCTCTGCAGCCCCAGTCAGCTCCCCACATCCAGTGGGAGATGATTTTGCTAAAACTGCTGCTCCCTATGGGCAGGAGAAATGTTCAGATCTGTTTCCCTGCCCCATCACTGGGCAGGGAAACAGATCTTAAGTCTGTTCCCAGCTTACCGGAGCATTTTTAAAGTTCCCACCAGCTGGGAGCGGACTTTGTGTTTGCTGTCACTTGGCAGGAGCTTTGAAATTGCTCATGCTAAGTGAGAGTCAAAACAGGTTTCCCTGCCCATGCCAGTGCAGGTAGGGAACTGCTAAGTCCAGAGGGAGGGCACACCAACTTAGCAGCAGATCGCCCTGGGAATGCAGTCCCCTGCGTCATTAATAGCTCAGCGAGAAGGCTGTGTGGCCCCTCTCTAATAGAATCTGGGCCCGATGAATGGGGTCCCTGGGGCCTAAATCAGCCCGGTGAGGGGACCACACTGCCCCCTCCCCATTACAGATACAGCCAGGCCCAGGGTTATGGTCGCCGATACTAAAATTGACCCAAAGTTGGGCGCTACATACCGCCTCCCCTTCTCTAACTATGGCCAGGCCGCGGGAAACGGGGTCTCTGGGGCCAGAATCAGCCCAGGAGTGGGCCAGCATGCCCTCCTCTACTTTATAATGATGACCAGGTCCCTGGGCTGTGGTCCCTGGGGACAAAATCTGCCTGGGGAGGTGGGCCACATGGTCCCCCTCCCCTATATTATTATAAAGTGCACAAGCCCATAAGGGCATCCAACATCCAATGCTCATGGCCTTTGGCCGTGCACATGGTACCCTTTGGTGGTACAGCAGTTCTATTTGCCCAAAATATTTTTTATTTTATTTTACTTAATCAAGGGTCCCTTTTGAATTGTCCCCCTCCCTTGCTCCTAAGGAGTCACAGTGTGCCCACCCTCGGCCCTCATGTGACCTTTTCATTATTTTCATTATTTATGAACCAAGTCCCTGCATCCTATATTGGTAGCTGCAACATCTTCTGCAATGTTACAGTCCTTCAATCAGATAATTCTGTACTGCTGTATCACACGGGTTGACACGCTGGGTACCATGGTACCAGATGCTGGTGCCATGGTACTGGCCACAGGAAATGATTATTTTTAGTTTAACTGAGGGTCCTGTAACAGCAGCCTCAGTATTTTCTTCAGTGTGGGAACAAGCCAATCAGATAATTTAGTATTGTGGTACCGGAACCGGGACAGGGGTACTGAAATGACCGATGAGAGAAAAAGCTCCCTCAGCCAACCAGAATGCTCTATAGGTACCATAGTAGTGTCGTTGGATGAAGCGTCCATATACACATAACTTTTTGTAAGCATTAACCCATTCATGCCCAACCTGAGCCGCTCTTGAAATGTTAATTTCTCAAAACAACTGAACAGATTCACATCAAATCTCAAAAACAAGTTCTAAGGCGTAATACTGTTCCATCATAGAGTAAAGTTTCCTATGGGAATTAACATGGGAAATCACACTTATGGGACTCCTTCCCCCACGATTCAATGGCCCTCCCACTTGACGTTCAATGCAAAAGTTTCCAAGAAGAAGCCAAAGTGGATACATTCTTTGTGAAGGTTTCTTGGGGATTGTCCTAACGATCATTACAAAGTGGTGACTTCCATTGTGTAATATATATATATATATATATATATATAGTCCAGATCAAATATTTCTGTATTTTTGTTAGTCGCTATAGAAAACTTGATATTTTGACATTCAGTCCAGAGCAGTAATTATGCTACACCGAAAAAAGGAGGGATTATTTTCACACTGTGTATAACAGAACAATCCAAACACCTGCTCTTTAGGAAGGAGTGTCAAGAATTGATATAAATTGTAATTAGAGAAAGAAGGAAATGAATTGACTGAATTTAGTGACCAGATGTAAATTCATTGAATATACTGCATTTAGATTACTGCCACCATATTCAAATCACACTGTTTGTGTCTATGAGATCCTCTATGTGAGGTGAACATGCACCACTTTTAGCAAAGGTAAGCTATCACAACCCTGATCTGAACATATCACCTCATCTGCACTCTTATTTAACATAGACACGTAATGCTCTATCTAGTACAAAACACAAGAATGCAAAGGAAAACTAACACAGAATGAGGCAGAGAAGAAATGTCTTAAACATTGTTTAAAACTTTTTACTACATGAAACATCATCTTTTTGCAAACCTATGAATAAGTTGGAGGGCCTTACACAGTAGAAGTGCCTTACACATACTTTTGTATGGAGCACATTTATTTCACACCCTGTCTGCCTGCTGTGCAGTATGACGGCAAGTGAATATACATTTACTATAATAATCTGATGATTTAATATATATTGAAGTATTGGACACATAAATGTGTGAACATGTTGCGCGTAGGTTCTTACTAAAAGGTAGACACATGGAATAGCTTGACAATAACAACAGATCCTAGCAGGTTCTACCTTTGTCATGCATCTCTGGATTAAATTACATGATTCTTATAGAATTATTTGAGAACATGAATACAATGTGCAAAATGAACTCACTAGTATACAGTAATGTACAATAGTTTCTAATGTTATCCTTAAACATAGTGCGATTAGTTTTGCATCATATTGGAAAGTTTTTACTTATTACTTCATGACCAATGACAGTTTTGTATATGTATGTGCGCCTGCTGTGAAATAAAATTGGCAAGCAAGATGTATTTTGCATTTCGGAATTATTATTTTTTTGTTTAAAAATCCAGTGAAGCAGGCTCTAGTTGAATTACGAAGAAAGAACATATATTTAATGTCATTTGTTATAGTTCTTTGTGGCTACTCCTAAATGACACATATCTTGCTCAGAGGCTAAATGTTTTTTATCAGATGCCTAACCAGATCTAACATTCACAATCCCTTATGTTTGGCAAAGAAGGGCAACCAATGTCCAGGAGATTTAGATTCATGCTGTCTTTCCCGGGTAACTTCTACCCATGTAAATGATTTCCTCTGGGACTAAGCTTCAACAGTGAGATTCAGGGGTGTGAATCTCAAATTTCCCAACTAGAAAAGTGCTGGACTGCAGGGTACAGGGTTGAGATGACCAAGATTTGGGATGGACTTTTCCCATGAGGAGCAGGATCAGTACTGATTTGCATTAGGAGAGTCTCTTTTTACAGTGTCGCATTGGGGGAGCAAAATGTGTTGCAATGCTGCCGAGCAAGCCATCTTCCCATCATCTTTTGAGTGATTGCCAGTAGTATGCCTGGAAACCTGAGACTGGTGCAGCTTTTCAAGCCTACACGGCCATGCTTGTCAATTCCAAAAAGTAGTACATTTGTATCCATACGAGGAGTACTTCTATGGGTGCAGATTTACTATTTTTTCGTAAACCAGTCACTATATATAAGCTTCTGCTCTAAACAATAAACAAGTTAAAAGCTCTTAGTGAAATGAGAATGACAAGGAAAATCAATAGGCACAGCACACCGGATTCAGGGCCACCAGACCCAACTACCAAGCGAAGAATGCATTTGATGATTGTCATGCCCCAAGCAACCAACCCCCTACCTCCACCCTCAAAGAATAGGCCCCTGAAAATCCCAGCCAGGCGTGGTAGGTCTCCCTGGGAGATCAAGACTGTGGTCACGTACAACACAACAGCCTGGACTCCCTGCCCGGTAACACATATTTAAATGTATTTTCACTACATGCACTCTTCTTAGGCATAGATGCATCAAGCTAAACACAGCTCGCAAAGGGGCAGATACTCAGAATCTGCCCCTTTGCGACCAGTATTTTTGCATTAGGGATGCATCATCCCAAATGCAAAAATCGCAATAAAAGAAATCGCAAAATTGCGATTACTTAAATTGCTATTGCATTTAAGGAATCTCAAATTGAGATTCCTTAAATGCAATGTATTAAAGTTAAAAAAATTGTGATTTCGCTAATAGGGGGAGCAAATTACCATGATGTTGAACTTCATGGTAATTTGCAAAAACTTTGAAAAATTCACTAAATTGCATTTTTCAAAGTTCCATTTTACACACAAACATGTGCTTAGGGGATGTGTGTGCAAGATGTACCTATATGCAGATTTCAGGGGTGCAACAGGGTGTCCTTTTGACACCCTGGCACCCTTGAAATTGTAATCTCAATTTGCGATTCTCTAATTGAGAATCGCAAATTGAGATTGTCTTACCATTCATTTCTATGGGCCTGTAGGCCCATAGGAATGAATGCTGAGGTATTCCTTAATTGCGACTCGCAATTTACGAGTCGCAATTAAGGAATTTTAAGAAATTGCTATTTTTTAGGCAAGTTCTTCATGCATGGCATTTTGCTATTCCTTATTAGCGAATCCTTATTTTTCGCTAATAAGGAATCGCAAAATGGATGTTTGGTGAATCTATGGGTTAGTTTCTTCTGCAGGAAGCCTTGATTGTAGAGTTGTCTAAACGGTGCATGTAGGAATGGCTTCATGGTTCGAGTACTTCTCTTTTACAAACCAATGAATCAAGTGCAGCCAGGAAGTGTGCCGGTGCTTGGGAAGATAACAGTGAAGTACATCTTTGTAGTAATGGTGTTTTACTACTATCTCCCATGACAGGCAGTGCAGCTCAGCAACTTTGGCTGCTGCACTGTGTTGTGTTAAAAAAATAGCATATTTGTCCCGGTGGATCTATCAAAAGGAAATATTTATTGGAAACAGTTATAGAGACAGAAAACTATACAATTTTCGTCTTTGTAGTAAAAGAATAGAAAAGTACTTTATGATATAGTTAGGAATATAAAGTTTCTGATAAAACACGGTTTTCTTTCTCAAACACATTCTGGCCATAGAAATCAAAGATTGTTGACGCTATTTCCAGCAAGTTTGAGCTAATACTGGCCCTTGGCTGCAATTAAAAGTTTGAGCTGTCATGAATATGCTGTTTTTAAATAATAGGCAATGTTTATAGTAGGAGACTGTTAAATCTCCTGTCAGCAAGGCAGAGCTAACAATAGATATTGATTGTTGTAAGAAATGGGGTTATTTGTATTCAATTTTATTTGTTTATATGCTTAGTTAGTAAAAACATTTTATTTTTAATTTTAAGACAATATAATATTTGGATCATTTATGTGAGTCTGCGTTCTCGATATCTTAGGCAGGCGTGACGCAGTGTGCATAAAGTGTGTAATTGCTTTAAAATGCATCCAAGATGCCTTCGGATTTGCACTATTAGGTTTCTCTGGGTAAGTTAACTTCAACGTCTGGGTTTCTACATACAGAGGTTTTTTTAGGAAACAGGACAAACATCTTACCATCTGTGCATTTCGACTGGTGTTTGTCCCATCGAGACATGCAATTGCCACTTGCCAGCAAGTTCATCCCCCTAAAGCTGTGAAACAGCTGTGCAGTTGCTTCTCGCACTCCACTCATTCTGGAATGCTGGGCAAATGCAGATAATGTGTATGATGGTTTCATGGGCTTGGTTGCAGCCTCTGCAGATGTTGTTGTTTGCTGTTATAAGCCATTTTGGGCTTTGGTCTATATTTGGAAACTCTCCCAGGTGGAAAACCTTTTTTTTTGCATTGGAGGATCAACAGGAACTTAGATAGGGCTGCTGTGCCAGGGATTTGTAGGAGTGAATGATAAACATTGATTGCACTCGCTTTGAAAACTTAATTTTGTCTTCAAGAAGGGATAGAGCGTGCACTCTATTTTTGACATGATTCTTAAATACTTGGTAGGATGTTCGGAGGACCTAGAAACGCATAATTAGCAGATTGTCTAAAGAAGAAGGTAGATAATCCTGGTGAGGGCACTGACCTAAATTTTCAGAAAGTTTGGTCCATAGTCTTTAGTCAAGCGAGTTCTCTTTGGAACTTCTCAGTCAGTGGCAGAATTTGGCAAAGGCGCATACTTTTGTTTTACAAGCCCAAATTACAACATCATTTGGGCAGGGGAGGCATTGTGAGGGAGCCAGAAGAGCTGCTTGTACAGATTGAGTTCTAGTGATTCCAGCCAAGGGGAGCAGGGGCCACAGAGAGCTTCGCTGCCGTATGCGATGCAGACACTTTGCTTTGAGAAGTGGAGAAGTGTGGCTCAATGGTTAGAGCGGCAGACCCTGATGCAGAGATATAGCCCAGGACCAGGGTTCAATTCCCACCTCGGCGGGTCCTGGGCTCAACTTCCTCGGACCTGATCATTCTCGCCTCGTTGCCTATTTAATCATGGGTCCCACTCTGCAACTCTGGGCAATAGCTTGCTTAATCTCCAGAACGGCCCCACCAACGCTAGGATG
This sequence comes from Lissotriton vulgaris, assembly GCF_964263255.1. Lineage (NCBI taxonomy): Eukaryota > Metazoa > Chordata > Amphibia > Caudata > Salamandridae > Lissotriton > Lissotriton vulgaris. The sequence continues at coordinate 161,697,285 of NC_141690.1, forward strand.
CCTGGCTTCACCTTGGGGGTGCCCAGGAGTGGGCACTTCACAGGGAAAGGCCAGGAAGGGTTGCTCAGCGGTATTCGTACAAGCGCTGAGATGCCTCATAGGTGATTCGTGCACTATACAAGTACCACTACATTTACATTTACATTTGATGATCTTTATTAGCGGCAAGTATGAGCTACCTACTTACCTTTCCTATAGGGAAAGGGAGGCTGCGAGAAGGGAAACAGCTTTGGATTTTATTTGCTTCCTGTGCTGCTGGAAGGTACCTTAGGAGTCAAACTTGATGCCTGGGTACTTGTATTTGCTGTCTTTTGTCAGTTTGTAAATTCTTTTACTAAAGATTAGCACTTTTGTTTTATTTAGATTTTTAGATTGATTTGCAAATTATTGTGAAAGGTGTAAGAAGACAGCTTGCGTAGGAGCCTCTGAAAGCCCCTCTTGGTTCTGCTAAAGAGAACAACGTTATCTGCATATAACATGCTGGCAAGTTGTTGTCCACCAAGTTTGGGTGCATGGGCATTTAGTCGGTCCACTTCTGGGGTAAGGTCAGCCAGAAAGAGCTTAAATAGTGCTCATGCTAGCACACATTTCTGCTTTAGATCTTGCGAGACAGCCTGTTCTGTCCCCTATTTTTATCTGTATCCATATGCCTGTGTGGAGAAGTTGAATTGCCTTCAGTAGCTTCTCTGGGATCCCCCATGTGGCGAGTTTAAACTGAAGCTTTGTCCTGTCAACCTGGTCAAAGCATATGAGGAGCTTTAATGGTTTTGGGACTTATTTATGAGGAGGACTGGTATTGCAAGGTTAGTCACTAGGCTCATTCCCCGGAAAAAGCCAGACTGATTGCTGTAAGAAATTGAGTTATAGGTTGAGGGGGTTGGAAGCCTCACTCAGGCAATGACCACAATCCTTGTCGGGGTGAACCACAAAAGTCACTAGGTTGACCTGCTCTTAGCCCTCTGGCAGGGTGGTACAGAACCACTCAGACTTAACTTAGAAGCAATATGTAAAGTATTTACGTAGACACACACAGTAATAACACAAAACAAGAAAATCCCCAAACCATTAGAGAAAAATAGAGTACACTCTAATTAATAAAATGACAACAAAACAAATTAAACCAAATCATTAAAACAAGAGTTATGAATTTTTAATGTTCCTAGTGAAAAATAACACTTAAAAGATCAAGCCGCCAACCGCAGGTATGTGGTCGCAAGAGAACGGGGCAACGTCTAAATTTAAGGCTGACCGCAATGGACTGTAGGTTGGATACTCAAAGTGGATTGGGCCCAGTCTCGGCCTACCTTCAAGCTTATAAGAAATGTTGGGAGGAGATGGTGTTTAGTGGGGAAGGTAGCAGATGGTGTCCAAGGAATAGGCTTCGTGTATTTGGCGAGCCGCTGGATGGAGTTGCAGTGAGATTTTTACTTTCGTTGTTTGTCACTTTTTGGTAAGTCAAAAATCTCTAGTGGGAAGAAGGCTAGATACATTTACCAAAAGTTTCCACTAAACAGGACTTGCTGTGAGAGAGGAAGAACGTAGTGGGAGCTACTGCAAACGTAGGTCAACCGGCGATGCATCTTGGGCGGATCCGCTGGCAGGCAGGTCCAGGTCTTCATTTGGCTCTCGAGGCACATTTTGGTGAACAATTTTCTAATTCCCAGCTTTAGAATTATGAAGAGGCAGCACCTCTAACAACATTTCCAAGAGTCCAGTACCTGAGGGGCACCACTTGAAGGGTTAGGACTCACTCCAGCAGAGACCAGGTGCAGGGTTCAAGGCTTCTGAAGCCTGTTATATCCCTGTAGCTCACGCCAAGGCCAGACAACTAGCCTTTGGAGTCACTTCTGGGGTCCTGGTTTAAGGAGATGGCTTAGTTCTCCAACTTCAAGCAGCAGAGCAGACCTCTGGTTCTTCTGAAGTCTTCCACAGGTCAAAGAGGGTTCTGAAGTAGTGTTCTGAGGGTCCAATATTTCTACCTGTTTCCAGCCGTTGAAGCCTTATCAGAAAGAAAGGATTAGGCCTGGCAAAAGATTTGTTTTGAACAAAGATATGTGTGTAACCTGCACACCACTGTTTTAAACCTTAATGCTGTTTATTTTAAACAAATCGGTGCAAACCTGCTACCTGACTAACCCCTGTCAGGTCCCTAAATGAACTGAACACTCAGACACAACTATGTCTAGTGCAGGAATGCACTGTTCGAGCTTGCACAGGTGCAACACATTTTTTTCTTCATTTACTTCATTTTTTCAACATTATTTCAACATTTCTTCAACATCTAGAAGTGTAAGATAGTACATGCATTATTAATGCTATACCATCGTTACTTTGGTAGACAACAAAAGTAATCAACTAAATTCAAGTTCATTGATTATTTACTCTTGACTTTCAAAAGTGCGTAGTGTTTTCAACTTTTTTTGCAAACATATTCACAATTCATTTTCATTGAAAATATGATTCACTTTCTTCTAACAAATGCCAAACTAGTGCAGATATAGCAAAGTAATTTCATCAGAACTCGCGACGACTCCCAATGCATTTCGATGCTTCAGCATCTTCGTCAGGGGAGGTACTATGTAAAAAAATTATTGTATGAGAACAGGTAACAGTATATACATATTTCTCAATTATTGTCTTCACGTATCAGCTTGTGCTCATGCACTATATAATAAGTGAACACACACCCTAAGTAGTCATGCAAATACATTATCTCATTTTATCCAAGCATGCCAGCAATCCAAGCAATAAAGTGCTGCTATTATTGTGGTTGTACCCTGTACATGCAATCAAGTGTGGTATAGTGCACCCAACGTGTGTATCACATGTACCAGTGCCTAATATAAAAAAATGAGAAGAAGAAGAAGAAAACGTATCCTCCATTCGGGTACTATGTCTCCTTAATAAAATTTCGTAACAAAAACGACTGTGCCTGAAAGCAAAACAGGACCACTATGAGTATAAAACGGGACCGATGTAAGTATATCAAAAATCAACCTCTATAAGCCCGTCACTTACTTCCTCTCGTCACTACTCGAAACTTGAAAATCCTGAGTTTAGATGTTCGGCCTGTAAGACAAAAGCCGCCCTTACCATTTGCGTTTTAATCTGTATTAACTTGTCCTAAAGTCATCTAAAACCCACAATGAAGCTCACATCGTTTAGTACCTTAAACTTCTTTACGAACCGCGAACACCGTCTCCCTCCTCCGTTTCAGTTTTTGAAAACACGCCGTGTATCGGCGCTGCATGCCGGGACGTAATATAACGCCCAACACCAACAACGGACTAATGTCCCTACCCCCTTGCTCGTAACTTCCCAAATTAATCGTACTGCCTCCCAAATCTTCCAAAATACATCATTTCGAGGTATTCAGGATGTACGAGTTCTACACATCCAAAAAAACAGTACTTTTACTTATCGTAGTGAACATTAACATCCGACCGATAGTAATAAAAAACGGACTACAGCTTTACAATGATCGCAAATACTACCATCCGAAAGATAGTAATAGAAAGCGGGCTATAGCTTTACTAAGAGAATCCCATTAACTCTAGTCTCGTCGATCATGGTCAAAACCATGTCTCCATTTGTCATATGTTAGATAATAATAGATAGAGAATAATAATGTTGGATAGAAAATAATAATAAACGTATAAAAACGTATAAAAACGTAATAATGATCAAAAAGGGAGTGAAGAAATGTAAATATGTGTGTGCACTAGCGTTGGTAGCACTTTATCCAAACTTAATTCTGTATTAACAACTCATTTAACACCACAATAGCATGAGTCTAAGGGCCCGATGTAGGTAGGGCTTTACCGATCGGTATCGGCCGAAAATACCGATTTTTGGCCCTTACCGATCGGTAAACAGCCATCGAGATGTAGGGAACCAAAAACAGAACGAATCGGATAGAAAACCGATTCGGAATGTGTACCGAATGTGAAAGAATCCGATACGTACATACCGAAAATCGGATATGTAACGAATCGGAAAAACACCGATTCGGTTACAAAGACCGAATCGGTCCATGAACCGAATCGTTAGTGACACCGAATCGGAAAATCACCGAATCGGTCCCACTACCGATTCGTTAGTGACACCGATTCGGAAAATCACCGATTCGGTCCTACTACCGATTCGTTAGTGACACCGATTCGGAAAATCTCCGAATCGGTCCTACTACCGATTCGTTAGTGACACCGATTCGGAAAATCACCGATTCGGTCCATGTACCGAATCGGAAAAAATACCGATTCGGACATGATCCGAATCGGAAAACATGCCGATTCGTATGAATCTCCGATCGGGAAATTCCCCGATTCCGACAGTTGGGGAGATGTAGGGAGGCACAGAAACACCGAAATCGGCTCAAAATCGGTAGAATTCACTCGGTATTTACCATGGATTGCAATCAGGTGGTAACCAACTCCAACCCATATAAACAGTCCCAAAATGCATTGCAACTTGCAGGATGGCAGCTTTCTATGTCATTGCGAGGCGGCTACGGCTACAGCAGGAAGGACAGAGGGAATGGCTAAGAAATGAACAGGTCTACAGACAGAGGATAACCCTGTTCATGCTCACTGAGGCTGAGATCCTACAGAGATACAGGCTGGACTCTGACACCATACTTGAGCTCATCAGGGACCTTAAGCCATACTTGGACCACCACACCCCAAGGGCACACGCCATCCCTGCGCACGTCCAGGTGCTATGCAGCCTACACCTGGTAGCGTCTGGCAGCTATCAAAGTGGAGTAGCAGCAGCAGGAGGGGTGAGCCAGAGCAGCCTGTCAAGGTTCTTCCACATATTCCTTGACGCCATGATAGACAGGATGGACCAATACATCTCATTCCCTGCAACCCACGCAGAACTGCTACAAACCAAAGCGGACTTCTACCAGATGGCACACTTTCCCCAAGTCATCGGTTGCATAGATGGCACGCATATTCCGATTTGCCCACCAGCGGACACCGAATACATATACCGCAATCGGAAATCTACACACACCATCAACGTGCAGGTGATCTGCAATGCCAAGTGCACCATCACAGACCTGGTAGCAAAATTTCCAGGAAGTACCCATGACTCATATATATTTCAACAGAGCGGCATATATGCACGGCTGATGGCTGGCGATTTTGGAGAAGGATACCTCCTAGGTGAGCCACATCATCAGACCCCCATAACACATAGTAGGTAGGTGTAATACATGTATGCATGTGTCTAATGTGACCCCTTTCTCTTCCAGGCGACAGTGCATATGCCCTCCGCTCATTCATACTCACCCCCTACCTCAACCCCTCCACACCCAGCCAAAGGAGGTATAACCGGGCCCACATACGCACCAGGAATGTTGTTGAACGGACCTTTGGCATCTGGAAAAGTAGATTCAGATGCCTGCACAAGAGTGGAGGTGCAAGGCAGTATACCCCCATCACCTGCTGCAAGATCATAGCTGTATGTGCAATGTTACACAACCTTGCGGTCAAGAAGGGCACTGAGGTGGAGTTGTCTGACTACGAGGACTATGACGACGACGAAGCTGTGCCACTGACACAGCCAGCTGGGGTGTGTACGCCATGTGATGGCAGATACAGACGTGAGGAGATCACTGAGAACTATTTCTGACTGAGTACAGATGCAAAGACAGCTAAATGTTGCTTGGAAAAAAAAAGTTTTAATAATGATGCACCACAGTTACAGCACTGATGTGCATCAAATAATGGAGACTGTTAACTCAAATAAAGTCCAGGGTTCTGGTTTGCTCATCCCCCCTTGCCAGCCTATTTTTTGGCCCGCTTTCCAGACCCACTGGGGTGTCCCTCGGCCCCCTCCGAATGGCCAGCAGCATCAGCGGATCGCCTGGTGCTCCTCCTTGGCTCTGATGCAGCGCTGGCCGGGCTGCTGCGGCTGCTGCTGTCTCCAGCATCACCCAGGTCCAGGGCAGGATTGGAGGCGGCGTTTGATATTAACATGGCCTCCATGGCCGTGGTGATCCTGGCCATCCCCCTAGTCAGCTCAGCTGTATGCTGACTGAGCGCCGATTCCTGATTTGAGCTGCGATGGCACAGCTGTGCGGTCGCCGCTGCAAGGCGGGCCATGGCCCGGTTGAGCACCCGGGCATCCCTCCTGCGCGCAACCTCATGCTCCTCCTGCCTGGCAGAGGAGTGGGTGATGGCAGTGGTCAGCCTGCCCAACCCTGCTGCCACCTCCTTGTTGCTGTCCACAACAGCCTGGAATCCCTTCACCAACTCCCCCATCTGCATGTTGTGCTGCAGGAGCTGGCGTTGGCAGGCCATGGTGGATTTGGCCTGTTGGCGCTGGATTTTTACCATCTGGCCCTCCAGGCCCAGGAACACACTGCCCTCCCGTGCTGGTGCAGCAGTGGTGGTGGTGGTGGTGGCACGGCGTCTGGCACTGCTGCCTCCGGCCTGCTGAGTGGGCTGGGGTGCCACTGGTGGTGGTGTGGTGCTGGCCGGTCCCGGAGCCCCTGCTCCCACGACAGGTTGGACGGGTGGCAAGGCCACGGTTGTGGCAGGAGCTGTTGTCGGCGGAATGGTCTGCCTTGTAGGGGAGTTGTATGGTGAAAATTGCAAGGGGGGTGAGCTGGGCAGTACTGGGGAGTGCACTGCCTGGAAATCAATCACCAGGACTCCCTCCATTCCAAGCCCTGGGGTGTCTCCTTCCTCATCCTCATCCTCCTCCTCCTGGCCAGGCTGGCTGGTGCTCGGCCCTGCCACTGCAGTATTTGATGTCGAAGCTCCCTCTGCTGCCACAGTGGTGCTGCCTGATGGTGCCCCTAGGTACAAAGAAGCATTTGTAAACTGAGTGCCGATGTATTACAGTCAGTACAATTATGGCATTCCACATGTCCTTGCATCTCCTTACACCGTGTCACACTGTTTCCTGTCTTGTGATTCTGCACTGACATATTTGGCTAACTTCTGCTGACTACATGTACCATGATGCTTGTCTCTTGTATGTTGGTGACAGTACAGTGCTGGTGTTTGCCTATGCATTGTGTCTAATGGGGAGGTGTCTGGTAGGGTGTGTCATGATGCGCATGCTTCTTACCTGTAGCTGTGGCCATCGCAGTGCTGTCCAGGGTCCCGATCCCTACGATGCTCTCCCTCTCGATGGTGCTGGAGACAATTTCCTCCAGCTCGGTGAGGGGTGGCGCCGGGTTCTTGCCTCCTCCGGTGTGTCCAGCCTGCCTTTGGAGGTCGGCCAGCTTCCTCTTCGTGAGGCTGCGGAGGTCGTAAAACCTTTTCTTAAGTTCCTCAATGGACCTGGGGGTGACTCCAGCAGCATTGACCTTCTGGGCGATGTCGGCCCACAATCTCCTCTTGGTGCTGTCTGGCACGTTGAGGGACAGCTTGCCAAAGAGCTGGCGGTGCACCCTCACCACCTCCTCAACCAGCACCTGAAGTTCTGTGGTGGTGAATTTGGGCTTCCTCTTTTGGGAGGACTTCTGGCTTCCTGCCTGATCTTCCATTTTCTGCTGTTCAGTCTGCAACCTCCTTCTCCCACTGCTGCTAACTGTGTGTTGGGCTCAGGCAGGCTTTCCAGAAACTTCTAGAAACTTCTTAATTGTCTGCACCTGCCAGGGTTGCCACTCCCTGTTTGGGTGGGGGAGGGGGAGCCACCTCATTGGCTGAATCGCCTATTGCCGAGTCGGCTTTTACCGATTCGGTAAAATCCGATTCGGTAAAATCCGATTCGGTATTTTCCGAATCGGTAAAAGCCGAATCGGTTCATGCAATGCATTCCTATGGGCTTTTTCGCCATGGGTCTATGATTGCCGATTCGGTTTTTACCGAATCGGCTTTTACCGAATCGGTATTCGCCGAATCGGAAATATCCGATTCGGTGGTAGCCGATTCGGTGTTTTCCGATTCGTTGTTGGCCGATTCGGTAATTTCCGATTCGGACCGAGCTGAATCGGAACGTACCGAATCTCATTACCGATGCCGACCGAATCGGTTTTCATTCGGTTTTTTTTACCTACATCTCGTTTTCCGATTTCAGAATACCGATTCGGCCCGCCTCGGTATTTTGAAATCGGAAAATCGCGTTTACCTACATCGGGCCCTAAGTTCTTCATAAATAACAAGCAAATTCAATTTTGTCATTCAGCCCTCCCGGTTTAACGGTATTCAGGTACCTCATCCAGAATGTCTCTCTTTGGGCTATTCGTATGTTGGGATCCACATGGGGCTCGACCAACAACTGCTCTAGTACAGTGTATCTCAGTTGGGGAATAGTGTGTTGCCTCTCTTTCCAATGTTGCGCCAAACTTGATTTTTCGTTTCCTAACCTTATATTTGATTTATGCTCAGTGAGCCTGACCTTGATTTTCCTGTGGTGCGGCCTACATAAACTAAGCCACACGGACACTTGATGGCGTATATCACTGAGCTCGTATTACAGTCAGAAGTGTGTCTGAGTCTGATCTGTTTGCCTGTGTGTGAATGTGTGAATGTGTCTCCCATTAACACATTTCCACAATGTTCGCAGTTAAAACACTTGCGCATTCCTTTCGCCTTCTCCTGAAGTGCCTTCGTTTCTTTGTGCTTCAGCAGTTCTTTGAGATTTTTGGATCTTGACAGCGCAAAAATAGGTTTATCGACAAATACTGTTCTGAAGTCTTCTTCCTGTTCAATTAGTTCCCATCTCCGCAGTATACACTTCTAGATCTTAGGAGTGAGTGTGGATTGCTTCAAAACACATACTTCTCTTCTTGCCGGTATCTTCTCTGCTTTTTTCAGTAAAGCCTCCCGGTGTTTTGATAAAGCTTTCAATTTTGCCTCAGCTAGTATCTTATCTGGATATCCTCTGTTGCTATATTGTAGCGCCATTTCTTCTATATCCACAGTGGCCTGTGTTTCATCGCTGCTGATCCTCTTGATTCTAATGAACTGCGAGAATGGCAAATGGTTCTTCAAATTCTGGGAATGAAAACTGTAGTAGTGCAGAGCATTGTTTCTGTCTGTCGGTTTCTTGAATGTTTTGGTTGTGATTAAATTTCCCAGTTTAGTTATGGTGATATCTAAAAAGTTTATGGTGTTCAGGTCAATGTGATTAGTAAACTTGATCCTAGGGTGACATTCATTCAGAGCTTCAATGGCCTTTTCCAGTTGTATCTTGGTTCCTTGCCAGACTATCAAAATGTCATCTATGTAACAAACATATAGTTTTAGATGTTCTATCCAATTCAAATCTTCCAAAATGTGAGAATGTTCAAACTTAGCCATAAAGATATTTGCGTACGCAGGCGCCCCCGTAAAACCCATGGAGGTTCCCGTCTTGTGTAGGTAGAATTTCGATTGCCATGAAAAATATCTGTGATAGAGACAGAATTGTAAAATCTCCACTAGAAAGATGTTCAATGATTCCTCATACTCACTCCTTAACAACATCCACTCCACTGCCTCTATACCCTCCCCATGGGGGATTGACGTATACAGTGCGGTCACGTCGATTGTAGCCAACCATGTTTCACTCTCACTGGATATCGTTAAATTAGCTAGTCTGTTGAGACAGTCTGTGGTGTCTTGTATGTATGATACCCACTGTTGCACCAATGGTTGCAAATAGTAATCAAGAAATTTTCCAATTGGTTCATGAAGAGAACCGCAACCTGCCACAGTAGGGCGGAAAGGAGGGTCTCGGGGATCTTTATGCAATTTTGGTAGCATGTAGATATGAGGTCTTTTTGGATAGTCAGTGATTAAAAACCTGAAAGTTTTGTCATTAATCCATCCTAGGTCTTTTGCTTTCTTGAGAATCTCAAGCAAAGTAGTTTGAAACGTGACAGTGGGGTCTGCATCCAGAGCAATATAGGTGTCAGTGTCGTCCACATGGGATGAGACTTTTTGGTTGTAGTAGGTGGTGTCCATTACCACAAGGGCGCCTCCCTTATCTGCAGCTTGAAATGTTAGATCCAGGTTGTTGCTCAATGCCTTTAAAGTTGTCAATTCTTTTTTGGTCAAATTCATGCTTTTAGGTGTTTACAATACCAAACCATTAGAGACAGAAATAGCTCTATATAAAAACATGAGGAAGCTCAGTTTAAGATGGCTTTTTCATCAAACACCTCAAATGCCCGATACCGACGCATCCGTGAAGGTGTTCAAACCAAAAAGCACTTTTATTCCTCCTACATCACACAAAACTTTGGATTTATTTGAGTTATTGGAAAGATTTGGTGGACAAACATAAAAAAAACACCTAAAAGTATGAATTTGACCAAAAAAGAATTGACAACTTTAAAGGCATTGAGCAACAACCTGGATCTAACATTTCAAGCTGCAGATAAGGGAGGCACCCTTGTGGTGATGGACACCACCTACTACAACCAAAAAGTCTCATCCCATGTGGACGACACTGACACCTATATTGCTCTGGATGCAGACCCCACTGTCATGTTTCAAACTACTTTGCTTGAGATTCTCAAGAAAGCAAAAGACCTAGGATGGATTAATGACAAAACTTTCAGGTTTTTAATCACTGACTATCCAAAAAGACCTCATATCTACATGCTACCAAAATTGCATAAAGATCCCCGAGACCCTCCTTTCCGCCCTATTGTGGCAGGTTGCGGTTCTCTTCATGAACCAATTGAAAAATTTCTTGATTACTATTTGCAACCATTGGTGCAACAGTGGGTATCATGCATACAAGACACCACAGACTGTCTCAACAGACTAGCTAATTTAACGATATCCAGTGAGAGTGAAACATGGTTGGCTACAATCGAAGTGACCGCACTGTATACGTCAATCCCCCATGGGGAGGGTATAGAGGCAGTGGAGTGGATGTTGTTAAGGAGTGAGTATGAGGAATCATTGAACATCTTTCTATTGGAGATTTTACAATTCTGTCTCTATCACGGATATTTTTCATGGCAATCTAAATTCTACCTACAGAAGACGGGAACCTCCATGGGTTTTACGGGGGCGCCTGCGTACGCAAATATCTTTATGGCTAAGTTTGAACATTCTCACATTTTGGAAGATTTGAATTGGATAGAACATCTAAAACTATATGTTCGTTACATAGATGACATTTTGATAGTCTGGCAAGGAACCAAGATACAACTGGAAAAGGCCATTGAAGCTCTGAATGAATGTCACCCTAGGATCAAGTTTACTAATCACATTGACCTGAACACCATAAACTTTTTAGATATCACCATAACTAAACTTGGAAATTTAATCACAACCAAAACATTCAAGAAACCGACAGACAGAAACAATGCTCTGCACTACTCCAGTTTTCATTCCCAGAATTTGAAGAACCATTTGCCATTCTCGCAGTTCATTAGAATCAAGAGGATCAGCAGCGATGAAACACAGGCCACTGTGGATATAGAAGAAATGGCGCAACAATATAGAAACAGAGGATACCCAGATAAGATACTAGCTGAGGCAAAATTGAAAGCTTTATCAAAACCCCGGGAGGCTTTACTGAAAAAAGCAGAGAATATACCGGCAAGAAGAGAAGTATGTGTTTTTAAGCAATCCACGCTCACTCCTAAGATCAAGAAGTGTATACTGCGGAGATGGGAACTAATTGAACAGGAAGAAGACTTCAGAACAGTATTTGACGATAAACCTATTTTTGCGCTGTCAAGATCCAAAAATCTCAAAGAACTGCTGAAGCACAAAGAAACGAAGGCACTTCAGGAGAAGGCGAAAGGAATGCGCAAGTGTTTTAACTGCGGACATTGTGGAAATGTATTAATGGGAGACACATTCACACATCCACACACAGGCAAACAGATCAGACTCAGACACACTTCTGACTGTAATACGAGCTAAGTGATATATGCCATCAAGTGTCCGTGTGGCTTAGTTTATGTAGGCAGCACCACAAGAAAAATCAAGGTCAGGCTCACTGAGCATAAATCAAATATAAGGTTAGGAAACGAAAAATCCAGTTTGGCGCAACATTGGAAAGAGAGGCAACACACTATTCCCCAACTGAGATACACTGTACTAGAGCAGGTGTTGGTCGAGCCCCATGTGGATCCCAACATACGAATAGCCCAAAGAGAGACATTCTGGATGAGGTACCTGAATACCGTTAAACCGGGAGGGCTGAATGACAAAATTGAATTTGCTTGTTATTTATGAAGAACTTAGACTCATGCTATTGTGGTGTTAAATGAGTTGTTAATACAGAATTAAGTTTGGATAAAGTGCTACCAACGCTAGTGCACACACACATGTACATTTCTTCACTCCCTTTTTGATCATTATTATGTTTTTATACGTTTTTATACGTTTATTATTATTTTCTATCCAACATTATTATTTTCTATCTATTATTATTATTTTCTATCTAACATATGACAAATGGAGACATGGTTTCAACCATGATCGACGAGACTAGAGTTAATGGGATTCTCTTAGTAAAGCTATAGCCCGCTTTCTATTACTATCTTTCGGATGGTAGTATTTGCGATCATTGTAAAGCTGTAGTCCGTTTTTTATTACTATCGGTCGGATGTTAATGTTCACTACGATAAGTAAAAGTACTGTTTTTTTAGATGTGTAGAACTCGTACATCCTGAATACCTCAAAATTATGTATTTTGGAAGATTTGGGAGGCAGTACGATTAATTTGGGAACTTACGAGGAATGGGGTAGGGACATTAGTCCGTTGTTGGTGTTGGGCATTATATTACGTCCCGGCATGCAGCGCCGATACACGGCGTGTTTTCACAAATTGAAACGGAGGAGGGAGACGGTGTTCGCGGTTCGTAAAGAAGTTTAAGGTACTAAACGGGGTGAGCTTCATTGTGGGTTTTAGATGACTTTAGGACAAGTTAATACAGATTAAAACGCAAATGGTAAGGGCGGCTTTTGTCTTACAGGACGAACATCTAAACTCAGGATTTTCAAGTTTCGAGTAGGGACGAGAGGAAGTAAGTGACGGGCTTATAGAGGTTGATTTTTGATATACTTACATCGGTCCCGTTTTATACTCATAGTGGTCCTGTTTTGCTTTCAGGCACAGTCGTTTTTGTTACGAAATTTTATTAAGGAGACATAGTACCCGAATGGAGGGTACGTTTTCTTCTTCTTCTTCTCATTTTTTTATATTAGGCACTGGTACATGTGATACACACGTTGGGTGCACTATACCACACTTGATGGCATGTATAGGGTACACCCACAATAATAGCAGCACTTTTTTGCTTGGATTGCTGGCATGCTTGGATAAAATGAGATAATGTATTTGCATGACTACTTAGGGTGTGTGTTCACTTATTATATAGTGCATGAGCACAAGCTGATACGTGAAGACAATAATTGAGAAATATGTATATACTGTTACCTGTTCTCATACAATAATTTTTTTACATAGTACCTCCCCTGACGAAGGTGCTGAAGCATCGAAATGCATTGGGAGTCGTCGCGAGTTCTGATGAAATTACTTTGCTATATCTGCACTAGTTTGGCATTTTTTAGAAGAAAGTGAATCATATTTTCAATGAAAATGAATTGTGAATATGTTTGCAAAAAAAGTTGAAAACACTACGCACTTTTGAAAGTCAAGAGTAAATAATCAATGAACTTGAATTTAGTTGATTACTTTTGTTGTCTACCAAAGTAACAATGGTATAGCATTAATTGATGCATGTACTATATTACACTTCTAGATGTTGAAGAAATGTTGAAAAAATGAAGTAAATGAAGAAAAAAAATTGTTGCACCTGTGCAAGCTCGAACAAAAGATTTGTTTTGCCAGGACAAAAATCAGTTTAAAACTGCACTATAGGTGCAGTTCAGTGGCAGGCCTGAAACATTTTTAAGAAGGCTATGTTAGTGGATGGAACAATGAGTGCTGCTGGCCCACTGGTAGTATTTAATTTACAGGCCCTGGGTACATGTAGCTCCACCTACTAGGAACTTACAAGTAAATTAATTGTGTCAATTAGGTGTAAACCACTTTTGCCATATTTGAAGGAGAGTGCACAAGCAGGAGGAGTGAATGCAAAATGTTTGGGGGAATATCACACTAAGATGTCTGGTCTAACAAGGTGCCAATGCCTTTATGCATAGTTGAATAACCTTTCATGAAGCTTCTTGTGTGCATCTACTTTATATTGTTTGCATTTGGCCAACTTAATACCTCATTTAGAAACATTTGGGTGAATATATTTCCTGGTGGGTGCAATATTGATAATAGGCGATAGTTAATATGTTCTTTTCTTGCTCTCTTTTTATGGATGGGACTATGGTAGCTCCCTTTCTTTGAATATGGATTGTGGCCAGTTGCCAGTGCACTTTCAAAGTGTATTTTTAGTATAAATGTCCCCCAGCTGGTCTCCTGTCTTTGAATGATTGATTATCCTTCCCTCTGATCCACTGGCATGAGAGGGTTCAGTTCTACCTTAATGATTTTTCTCTGACGATTTCAATATCTAGGGCCAGATTTATAAAGGGCTTACTGCGGTGTTGCATCAAGCAATGCGACACAAGTTCCTAAGTCCGATTTACTGTGTTACACAGAGTGCCCTTGCATAGCTCTGTATAGTGTAGTAAATCTGTAGTAATTCAAGGCAGGGCAAGTTGCTGCCTTGCATTATTCTGTGTTGGGAAAGTATTTCATGGGTTGAGCTTGGGTGTTCTCAGGCATCTACCCATGGTTTGTGGCACATTAACCCATTCAAAAACACTAATAAACCTGAGAATGTGTCAAAATGGTACGCCCCCCAGGTGAGGCATAACAAGGAGAAATATGTTTATTTCTCCTCTTATTTCCTCTTTCTATGTGTGCTGCATTCTGAGGATCATTTTTGTGCAGAAAGGTACTCCTTCCTGCACAAAAACAATCCTGTCTGTAATGAAGGCACCCTTGCACCATGACACAAGGGTCCCTGCATTGGCACCTTGTAGCAACAAGGGCACCAATGGAGAAAGAGAGCAGGAATGCATCAGATGTTAGTAATAATGGTGCATTCTCGCTCTGTCTATTTAACGCAGGGCAGCCATTCTTGCTGCGCTGCGCAACATGAAATCTTAATTAATATGGACTCTAGTTCTAATAGTTAAGGTTTCTAGTTAGGGTGGCTGTGTAGAAAGCCCCTTTCTCTCTATCGCACTCTTCTGTTCCTGAGTTTTCGTGTGCTCTTTTTATAGTTAAAGCAAGTTTTAAGCTACTGCTAATCCAGATTTCTGCTCTTTTTTCTTATGACAACTGGAATCTTAATATCCTTAGTCATCTCATGGTGTTCGTATACAGTCTTCTTGTTGCAATCACGTCATCATTAAACCAGATTTTATGTGAGTTGAGATTTTTTTAATGCTGATCTTCATTGTGGGATTTGATACTTGTTAGACAGCTATGTTAAAACGAAGTTAAATAGATTGGCATATGTGCTCTGCGTTATCTTATCCGGAACTTTTCACTCTATTCTTTCATCATAATTATCAGCTTGAATCTTCCTATGTTGAATGAATCATGAATGTCCCTCATCTAGGTTGTTTTGTTTATTTTTGTAATATCCTGCTACAATGGTAGGTTGAATTGTTGTCAGAGATGGTGTCCCTCCGCACGCTGATCTATTTCAAACCCTCTGCATGGGTGAAATTGTTTGTGTGATGTTTTTTGGCAACTCCTAGAGAAATTTGCTTACTTGTCTGTGAGGAATGTGTGCTAGAAACGCTCTAGTTAATCTTGATGCATCTTTGGTCTGCACAGTCATAGACTATGTCCATATACCCTTGTTGGGCCAGAAAAGTCCCTCGTATGTTGATGGACATGTATCCCTCTCTTGAGTGCCCCAGTTGTAACAATGTCTGGATGCCTGATGCTGATTTTTGTTTTGATGGGAAACACGGATCATGTGTGTGCACTATGACATAGACCTGTCTCATAGATTGCCGTCTTGTTGGACCGGGAGGGGCATCCAAAGCGCTACCCTCATAGTAGTGAAAAGGAGCTAGCAGCACAAGCACCATGGTAGCAGCACACCATATAGTGATTAGTAGAAGTGAACAGGCCTTTTACTCGTGTCACTGGATTGAGGACTACCGGCTCACTAATGTAAAGATTTGATGCTGTGTGCTTATTGCACCCTTGGCCTACATCACGTTAGTATGTAGTGCTGTGCAGCTAGTGTGTGTTGTATGCATGTTTTGGGTGTATGTGTGCCTGCAAATGGTTCAATATATGGAAGATTCTAGATTCAATTTTGGAAGACCCAGGGCTGACTGGAGGTAGCTGGGTGAAACACCAACTGGCGGAAGGAGAGTCAGGATCTCCAGCATATTACAAAGGATGCTATTTGGTTCAAATTGAGGGCACTGGAAAGGGGCCTGGGCACATGGGCGGGCAGTAATTGCTATAGCAGCCCGGTGACTGTACATTGTGTTTTGCTTAACTGTTGGTTACTTCCCAAATATAAAATTAAAACTGTCGACCTCGTATTGGCCCAACAACCAATATTTTTCTGGTGGAAACCTGGCTGCATGTAGAGTCTGCTCCTGACCTTCTGGAGGCTATTCCTGCGGGCTATGTTATGTTAAGACTGGACAGACCAAAGGAGAGGGGAGGTGGTGTTGCGGCGATACATAAACTAACCCCGGGCGGGTAACTCCTCTCCGCCAGCAGAGTTTCCAGAGTTTTGCCTACTCCGCGTTCCATTGTGAACGCATAGCTTAGGCAAAACTCTGACTCCGTGGTGGAGCAGAGTTAGTTGGCCCCTCCACCCTCCCAAATTAATCATAATGTTTAAAAAAAGGCACTTGCCTGATGTGGCTGCCTCCTCCTCGACATAACCACTCTCCTTCCTCGTCCTCGCCGTTCTTCTTCTTAGATAACCCCTACGTTGTAAGTCTCGGCAAGGACAAGGAAGGAGAGCGTCTATGGTGACTAGGAGGCAGCCACAACAGGTAAGTGCCTTTTTTTAAACATTATAAATACGTTGGGAGAGACTGGAGCAGAGCGGAGTTCCCCAGAGTTGTTTTCAAACTCGGCGGAACTCCGCGTAGAGGCACCACTACTTAATATAAACAGCATCTGAGCTGCAGTTTCTCTGAAGTGCAGATTAGTGGATCTGAAGCAGTCGTCTTTTCACTTTCACTAATGGCCCGCTACTTTCCTAATGGTTTTTTGATATATTGGCCCCCTTGGCCTCCCTCCTCTTTTAGCACGCCTCTATTGGACATCATTCCTGCATATGGTTAACAGCGTTCTAACTTTCTAATTTTAGGAGATTTCCACCTTAATTTGGATGATCTGTCTACCCATCCAATGATAAGCCTGACGGAGAATTTAAACACCTTTGACATTCAACGGCTAGTGCAGGGACCCACTCATACTCAGGGGCACACACTTGATCCTATTTTTGCCAACTCTGCCCTAGTCAAAGTTGCTCCCTTGGTGCCCATTGTGTGATCCGATCACTCTCTTATACACTTACAGATTCTTGAGACATTTCCTTTGCCGAAACCTCCTCCTGCCCATTCGGTTAAATTTCGGAATTGGACCTTAATTACTCAAGAGTTAGCTGTGAGATGAGGCTTTTCTCTTCACCGTCTCGCATCTATTTCTAATGAGTCTTCCAGCTGTGCGGCGAGGCTTTGCGTCCCTCAGCATATATTCTGATGAGGCTCCAGGTGTGCGCCAAATCTTTGTGTCACTTCTCTCCAGATTTGGTGGAACCTTCAGTTAGGGCAGGAGGAGGGTCGTCGATAGGGGAAGGCACCTCTTGGGGAATCAAGAACTCACTCCAGCAGAGGCCAGCAGGCAGGTCCAGTTGCAGGCCCAGGTAGGTCCAGTGCATCTGGTCAGCTGGGCAGTTGCAGGGAAGCCTCCAGAGCTTGTTGTGTTCCTGTACCTCAGGCAGGAGGTCAGCCACCTGACCCTTGGAGTCACTCTGAATGAATGAATACACACTTATATAGCGCATGGCTACCCATAGGGCATCCCAGCACATAAAGTAACTCCAATCATTCAATAGTAATTAGACAAAAAAAAAGGTCTTCAATTGTTTCCTGAACCTAAGATGGTCAACTTCAAGGCGGAGGGATTCAGGAAGCTGATTCCAAAGCCTGGCTGCGTTATAGGAGAACAGCTGTCCTCCGGTCCGAGACCGTTTAACATTTGGGACTAGCAGCAGTTGTTTATTGCTAGATCTCGAAGTCCTCTTGGTGTCATATAAATGCACCAGGGGCTGCAATAAGGCTGGCCTTTTGACCGAGATGCACTTATGGACAATGCACATTGCCTTGAACCTAACCCTTTCTGAAACAGGAAGCCAATGCAGTTGTCTAAGTGCCAGATTAACTGACTTACGCCTAGGGATACCCATCAAGAGACGAGCCACACAATTCTGTGCTATCTAAAGTTTCCCGATAGTTCCCATTGGCACACCCAGGTAGACTACATTTGCGTAGTCCAACCGTGATAAAACCAGGGATTGAACCACCATGCGCCTGGTATCAAATGGCAAAAGGGGAAGAATCTTCCGCATCATCCTGAGTAGGCCATAACAATTTGCGGCTACCTTGCCTGCCTGGGCTTTAAGATTCAATTTACAGTCCAGCCAGACTCCAAGACTCTTAATTTGTGTCTTGGGGACAGGTGACGCACCAAGGCAGGTTGGCCACAAATATTCCAGATTGTGAGGAGCCGCATGGCCAAGAATCATAATCTCAGTCTTTGTGCCATTAAGTTTGAGAAAGGACGAATAAATCCATTCAGAGACCTTCACAAGGCAAGCCCCCAGGCCTGAGTTTGAGTTATCTTGCTGTTTAAGACCCACCACTAATTGTGTGTCATCCGCATATGTAACAGCGTGAATACCCCAGGGGAGTACCACCTCAGCCAATGGCCTCATATAGATATTAAATAAAGTGGGACTCAGCGAAGATCCCTGAGGGACTCCACTCTGCAACGGCTTCTGTTCAAAGAGAACACCCTCCTCAAAGACCACAAAAGACCTGTCAGAAAGAAAGGACTGTAACCATTCTAGGGCAGTACCTTCAACACCCACCTCCCTGAGTCTTTGAATCATTATATGGAGATTCACAGTGTCGAAGGCTGGGCTGAGATCTAATAAAATAATTGCAGCACAGCCTCTCTTATTCAAGATCTTCCTTGACTCTTAAAGAACCGCAAGAAGAGCAGTCTCGTGCCTTAGCACCACCTAAAGCCGGTTTGGGTGAGGTGGAGGTGATTATTCTCCTCAAGATAACTTGACAATACTGAATTGACATGTCTTCTGCCAGTTTACTCAGTCCGGGCAGCAGAGAGATGGGCCGATAATTAGACCAGTCATCGGGGTCTAAATTACTTTTCTTGAGCAAGGTTTTGACTCTAGCTTGTTTCCAAGGACCAGGAACCTGTCCCGTTGAAAGGGATGCATTTAACACATCCAATATCACTGGGCAGACTATCTCTGATACTGAGTTAAGGATAGCCGAGGGGCTGGATCAGCTGGTGATCCCGATTTTAACTAGTGCAAAGAATCCTCCAGTGACGACAAAGTAAGGGGGGGGGGGCATATCTAGCATAACTTGTCGTACAGGTGATGTGACAGTGCTATCCATGGCCCAATGCTGAAAAGTAGCATAAATAACATGAATTTTGGTAAAGAAAAAGCTAGCTAGTTCCTCACAGCGACTTTGGGCATTATCATCATCATTAATAGGAACAGGGGGAGTAAGAAGCGATTTCACAATTTTAAAAATTTCAAATGGGGAATTAGAGGCTGAGGTGATTTTTTTCCTGGTAAAACCTAGTTTGGGCAGCTTATATTTAATTTTTATAGAGCTTCATAGCTTTCTTATAATTGCCCTTACTGGATTCTGAGAAGTCCTTCCTCCATATACTGTCAGCTTGCTTGCAAGACTGTTTTAACTGTCTCAGAGTGTGTGTATACCATGCTTTCTTATTAGGGCCTATTCGGTGACAAACCTCTTTTTTCGGGAGAACAATGTCCAAAGAGTCCTCCAACCAGTTGTTAAAATTCTCATTTGCTACCCCAGGATCCCAATTTGAGGCTGGGGTCATATTTCTACTATCGGACGCCCACTCGTTGACCGGAAGTTTGGACCATGTACGACCACATTCTTTAGTTTTAACAGAAGGTAGAGGGGCCTCTTGGGGAGTCCAGCTGAAAGATAGTAATAAATGGTCGGACCATGGAACCGCAATAGGTTCCACAAAGATAATGTCTGAAAGATTAGTAAACAAAAGGTCAAGCGAATGTCTCCGTTATGAGTGGGGCCAGTCACTATTTGCTTGATTTGGAAAGTTTCCAGACAATCTACGAGATCCTGCGCTACAACCAAATCGGGATCGTCGAAATGCAAATTCAGGTCGCCCAAGATAAAGAAATGAGAGGAAAGGCTAGCTGTAAGTAACTACCTCTGGCAGATCTTTGCAAAAATCACCTACTGGTCCAGGAGGACAGTAAATTAGCATGCCTGAGAAAGTGCAGATAGGAGAAAAACTTATACCACATACTAAATTCTCACAATCAGCTAATTGACCAGTAGTAGCTCTACATTTATACACATCTTTATAGATAATGGCAATTCCCCCACCCCTCTTGCCCACTCTGTCTAATCTGAATATGGCATAATTAGAAGGGAGGGCCTGAACAATCTCCGGATCAGAGTCCTTATTAGTCCAGGTTTCTGTGAGAAAAAGCACATCTGGGTTCCTTTCCTCCAAAAGTAGGTGGATTTCCCTGGCAAGTTTTGAAAGGGATTGGCAATTAAGTACAAGCAGGGAGATAGATTTTTCTTCCCCCCTGCTAAAATCCCCAGAGGTGGCAACTTGTGAGGACTTCCAGTTAAAGGTACACTGAGGACAGGCAGAATTCTCCTCTTCTAGTGGTAAAACATACCTACAGTCCAATCTACTCTCACCTCTAAGTTTATGAAGTTGCTCCCTGCTATATACCTGCACATCGGAGAGAGAACGGGCAGGGGTTCCAGCCCCGAGCCACATCCTGGTGCTGACGGGCGCAGGCGGGCTTGGCTCTGGCGTGTCTTTGGCGCGCCGCCGGCGCGTCCGCTGCGTGGCCACGACATCGGCATAGTTTATAGCTGAGTCTGCCTGTCAGCGTGCGTCGGGGCGTGTGCACGAGGAAGCTGGAACGCTAACTCCTCTTTCTCCCCACACCGATCTTCCCCGTAGCCCTCAGCCAGCCCACAAGACCCCGAAGTATGTTAAATTCCCCGTGAGTAAATTATTTAAACAAAGCAAGCAAAACACTCTTTAAATTTTAAAAACAATTTTAGCAGTTTTAACCAGTTTTATTTTCTAGTCACCAACCATATATGAACGAGAGTGTGGGATGGATGAAGCAGTCTTTCTTATCAAAGAGCGGCGCAAGCCTCAGAAAGCAGGTCAGTCCTGTGACAGCAGTGCAGTCCTTCTTCTGTAGTATCCACAGGTCCAGGATAGTAATGAATGGTAGGTCTGAGGGTCCAATATTTATTCCTGGTGCCAGCTGTGAAGTTAGAGTAACTTCTAGACCCCCCTCCCCACATCTGGCTCTGGAACCTCCTTCCTTCCCCTGACCAGGTCCCAAGGTGTCTGCGGTGATAAAAGCCTGCTGTCAAGTTCTTTGTGAGTGTGCTGAGGCTGCACCTTTAAAATGTAAGTGGAGCAGGAAACAGCTTTATCCCTATCCTGCCAACACTTACTTACACTGACTACAAGAAATACACAGAGGCCAACTGCCTACAACAACACCAACACCAACTCATGTGATCCAAGAAAAAGGCCCCATGCACCAAATGGTTAGGACAAAACATACTAACTTTATAAAAGTAGCATTCACAGATTTCTTTTACTTAAAATCCAAGTATACTATGGAAGAGGGTTTTAAATTAAAAGTGATGTGAGACCAAACTTGACTCTCCTACCTGTTCCCAGTCAAAAGTTAAAATTTAATGTAATACGGTAACCCAATATTACTACCAGGGTATTTAAAACTCAAAAATACACGTCCAACCTTTTAAATACACTGAACCTTGTTGCCCCTTCCTGCACAAAAACAATCCTGCATGCAACGCAGACACCTGCAAGTGCTGCGGGTCCAAATGGCCTACCACAGAACTTGTTCAAATCAAACATAGTCCTTTGGTCAGGTATTCTAACTAACCTTTTTAATTTTTCATTAAGAAGCTCAATCATACAGGATTCTTGGCGAGGTGCAATAATCCACCCGATCTATAAGACAGGCTCCCATGCCTCTCCAAACAACTATAGATTAACCACATCGCTGCTACAGCAATTCCCCTGCTGTGCTGAAGGGTCTTCATTCCCATTATACATGACGAGCTCAGCTCGTCATCAGCACAGCTCCACTGTGCCTCATGACGAGCTGAGCTCGTCATGAGCATGGAAGGGGTTAATTGCCCTTTTAGACATTGAGGCTAAGCACTATGCAGGCATTCTACTGGAGGAGCTGAGATCATGGGCAGAGCATAATAACCTGATCCCAATGAACAAAACAGGTTTTACCACCGATTCCAGCACTTTGACTAACTTATAGTCACTGTCCATAATTGTTGACAAAGCAATTACTACATTTAGGGATGTTTTCTGTTGTTTTGTAGATTTTAAAGCCGCCATCGACCGGGTCCCCAGGGCTGCTCTATGGGAAAAGCTAAAAAAATGGGGGATCCCAGCAAAACTCCTGGAGGCTATAATCCAATTGCACTCAGGCACATGGGTCCAAGTGAAGCTTGGGTCCGGCATACATCTCTCTCGGAAAATCATGACAACTAGAGGTGTCAAACAGGGATGTGTGCTGGCCCCTCTTCTTTTTAACCTGTTTATAGCAGACTTGCCAGCTACCCTAGAAGAAACAAACAGCCACCCACCTAAGCTGGGAGGTTTGCCAATAAGTAACCTTCTATATGCTGATGACTTGGTCCTTTTCAGTCTCACACCGGTAGGGCTGCAAAGGCTTTTAGATAAACTGCATAGCTATACCACCGTGAACAGCTTAGAGGTCAATTTAAAGAAAACTCAAGTGGTCATTTTGGGAAGAAAACGCAACCTCGGTGGGGGATGGTCATATAACAATAAGAGACTCACAACAGGTAGCACATACAAACACTCAGGGGTCAACTTTGACTCCAGGGGTAACTTTGCCAAACAGTGCAACGAGATTTCAGTAAAAGCAATGACCCTTCAGGTGAATCTCTCTAAGCTCTCAAAAAATGTGTCTGGCCCAAGTCTCTCACCACTATTGGAAGTTATGAGAGCAAAAATCGGGCCGACTCTGTCATATGGCATTGAGATCTTCAGGGGTCAACTAAATACCAACTTAAATTAACACGTGACTAAAATCTACAAAAAAGTTCTCCATATGCCTAAAACTGCCTCTGCCACCCAGATCAGACTAGAATTGGGCTTATTAAATTATGAAGTTTCTAACATTGGCATGTTTCTAAATCTATGCCATAAACTCAGACCTGCAGACACAGGCTCATTAGAGTCCTTAGTTTGGTTAGATATCTCCCAGAAAAACTCAGGTGGATCGTACGGCCGTCTTTTTGAGGACTCCATCCGGGAAATGTCTGCAGGCGACTTATGGGCCCTCAATCCCAGCGCGACAGCATTTAAAACCACCATTAAGAAATGTGTCAGAATGAGGTCCCCTATAATTGATAAAGCACATTTCGCTAAACGCAGACACACATGGGCAATAATGAATTCATATGGGAGAATTCCTACTTGTCTTGCACTTACTCCCTGTACTTAAAACATCGTTTTATGGCCATTAGACTGGGTGACTGGGGATTCCTAAAAGATTTGCCCTCTTGGCGTCGTACGTCAGAAGATTTATTTGTAGAGGGTGTGGCAAGACGGCTGAAACTTTGGAGCATGTGGTCTGTCTTTGCCCCGCCCTTACGTCACAGCGCAGACGTAAATTGAAAATTGAGTGGAACAGGTTTGGAATTCGGACCTGCAGACAGGCAATTATCGCAGCTCTGACCCCTGAAAATATAGCTCTAAATATAGGCCTCACAACTTTTATACGCGATGCATATCGTAATTTTACTTAGTAACTGGAAGGGCTCACTAATGCCTTATCTTTTTAAGTAACAGCTTATATTAAATTGCACTTTATTTTTATGCTGCTAAAACTGTTCTTATTTGATTGGACATTATCATAACCAGCTGCTATTGTTGAATATTAGATTGCACTCACTAGCTCAACATTGCTAATTGTTAGCTCAACAAATCTTTTGTGTTTTAATGCCATGTTGACTTTGCTGTTTTGTACATTATGTTTTTTAATCACCAATATGTAACTGCAGCCCCCCAATGTATTTTGGAAGATTTTTACTTAATCACTGTTGTTTGTGTTGAGTTTCCTCTCTCTTTTTCAATAATATGTATTGCTGTTGGAACCTTAGAGGTGCTCTTTTAAGGATATTTTATATCCAAATAAAGATTATTATTATTATTATTATTACCTGCAAGTGTGCCAACGGTGGCAAAATTCACCTACTGGTCCAGGAGGACAGTAAATTAGTATGCCTGAGAAAGTGCAGATAGGAGAAAAACTTATACCACATACTAAATTCTCACAATCAGCTAATTGACCAGTAGTAGCTCTACATTTATACACATCTTTATAGATAATGGCAATTCCCCCACCCCTCCTGCCCACTCTGTCTAATCTGAATATGGCATAATTAGAAGGGAGGGCCTGAACAATCTCCGGATCAGAGTCCTTATTAGTCCAGGTTTCTGTGAGAAAAAGCACATCTGGGTTCTTTTCCTCCAAAAGTAGGTGGATTTCCCTGGCATGTTTTGAAAGGGATCGGCAATTAAGTACAAGCAGGGAGCTAGATTTTTCTTCCCCCCTGCTAGAATCCCCAGAGGTGGCAACTTGTGAGGACTTCCACTTAAAGGTACACTGAGGACAGGCAGAATTCTCCTCTTCTATTGGTAAAACATACCTACAGTCCAATCTACTCTCACCTCCAAGTTTATGGAGTTGCTCCCTTCTATATACCTGCACATCGGAGAGAGAATGGGCAGGGGTCCCAGCCCCTAGCCCCATCCTGGCGCGGACGGGCGCGCCTTTGGCCCGCCCGCTGTGCGCGGTCGCTGCGCGGCCACGACATCGGCAGAGTTTATAGCCGAGTCTGCGTGTCAATGTGCGTCGGGGAGTGTGCGCGAGGAAGCTGGAACGCTAACTCCACTTTCTCCCCACATCGATCTTCCCCGTAGTCCTCAGCCAGCCCATGAGTCCCCGAAAGTGCGTGCGGTATGTTAAATTCCCTGTGAGTAAATTATTAAAACAAAGCAAGCAATACAATCTTTAATTGTTAAAAACAATTTTAGCGGTTTTAACCAGTTTTAGTTTCTAGTCACCAACCATATATGAACAAGAGTGTATTACCACACGGCCGCGACATCAGCAGGGTTTATAGCCGAGTTGCGTGTCAGCGTGCGTTGGGGCGGGTGCGGGAGGAAGCTGGAACGCTAACTCCACTTCCTCCCCACATCGATCTTTCCGGTAGCCCTCAGCCAGCCCACGAGTCCCCGAAGGTACGTGTGCTATGTTAAATTCCCAGTGAGTAAATTATTAAAACAAAGCAAGCAATACAATCTTTAAATTTTAAAAACAATTTTAGCGGTTTTAGCCAGTTTTAGTTTCTAGTCACCAACCATATATGAACAAGAGTGTGGGATGAAGGAAGCAGTCTTTCTTATCAAAGAGCGGCGCAAGCCTCAGAAAGCAGGGCATTCCTGTGACAGCAGTGCAGTCCTTCTTCTGTAGTATCCACAGGTCCAGGATAGTAATGAGGGTCCAATATTTATTCCTGGTGCCAGCTGTGAAGTTAGATAAACTTCTAGACCTCCCCCCCACATCTGGCTCTGGAACCTCCTTCCTTCCCTTGACCAGGTCCCAAGGTGTCTGCGGTGATAAAAGCCTGCTGTCAAGTTCTTTGTGAGTGTGCTGAGGCTGCACCTTTAAAATGTAAGTGGAGCAGGAAACAGCTTCATGCCTCCAATCTCGGCAGGATGGCCTATCCTGCCAACACTTACTTACACTGACTTCAAGAAATACACAGAGGCCAACTGCCTACAACAACACCAACTCATGTGATCAAAGAAAAAGGCCCCTTGCACCAAATGGTTAGGACAAAACATGCTACCTTTATAAAAGTAGCATTTACAGATTGTTTTTACTTAAAATTCAAGTATACTATTAAAGAGGTTTTTAAATTAAAAGTAATGTGAGACCAAACTTGACTCTCCTACCTGTTCCCAGTCAAAAGTTATAATTTAATGTAATACGGTAACCCAATATTACTACCAGGGTATTTAAAACTTATACACGTCCAACCTTTTAAATACACTGAACCTTGTTGCCCCTTCCTGCACAAAAACAATCCTGCATGCAACGCAGACACCTGCAAGTGTGCCAACGGTGGCGCTAGGCTGCCGAAACAGCGCCAGAACAGGGAAGAAGAACATGAATGCACAGTATAGCTTAAATACGGTGCATTCCTGCCCTTTCACTTTGGCGTAGGGCAGCGCTGTGCTGTCCAACGCCAAACACCCACAAATAAGACCCAAAGTTAGTAGCATCTGTAATGAAAACATAGGAAAGCATTACATTGTAGTTCAAGGTCGGGACCAACATGAACAAACTGGAAATGAGTGGATAGAATGAATATTTTATATGAGGAGCGAGATCGCATGATTTTCATCAGAGGAAAGCTCTGTTAAACCTTTATAACCACAGTTCGGTTTTTAATGAACTACTGTGTTATGTCCTTCCTGTGTCACACGTCCTTGGAGCTGCTTTGCTTCCAGTGGACCATATGATCTTTTACCTTAATTGCTTCTCCTTGTTTATCCTCGAGTCCTCCTGAACTGAATTTATTAGAACTAATGGTTCTGTTTTATTCACTACATTTCTTGAGCAAAAGCCGTCTTTGCCAAATGACGTAAAGCCAGAGGCTACATTTTTCGCAGAAACACACAGCATGCACACTGGGTCCCAGGAAGGGTGGAACTGGCTGAAATGGATGCCAGAGAAAGAAAAAAACATCTCAGCCACCCCATCACCCAATGCTTGATTTCTATAAAAATATGTGCAGGGCGCCACAGCTTTTCTCCAAAGTCCACTGTCGGCACAGCTGAATGCTGGAGATGCCAAATACTAAGGCTGCCTAGTCTTGATTCCAATAATGACTCTTTCTTCCTATCGTACATTTTCTGTCTTTACCTCAACCTTCTGTTTCTTCTCTTTTCAAGGACATCTTAAGGATTTTGGGGACCCTGGGTCAGACGTATTTTGGGGGCCCATCTTCGGAATAGCTTTGAATTTATGATTCACTTTCAGCTCTTTCATGCCCTCTTTGGCCAGGTCACTGAGAGTGATAGGCACACGCCCAAATTCTAAACTTGTTTACATCTAATATTGAGGGATAGTGAAGTGTGCTTTCAATATTGTAAGACGTGGCAGCTCACTAATATTACTGAAATTAATCTCTGTGACACCCTACTATTTCTCATATGTGAGGTCCTGTTTTGATCTAAAAGAAACTTTTTATGGATGTTGCTTGAAACATAAACACATTACTCTGCAAAATCTCTGTAATACACTTTTGCACATCATTAACATTAAAAAAACATTAAAGGAAAAGGTATTTAAAACAATATGTTGATTAAAAATTATTCAAGGTCCTCAGGGCAAGCCTCTGTGCAAACAGAAACGGCTGTATTAGGGGTCCCGATGAAAGGCTATGAACGGCAGGGGCTCTGGGGCAGAGTCCACTTTGCCTATGCCTTAAAATGTATCTCCTTTTCTTCCCTTTCTCACTGTGCTCCTTTCTTTCTTTAACTCCTTTCTCTATTTTCTGCCTTTTCTCTCTTGTACTTTTGTCTCATAACGAAAAATAAGGCCCAGTGCCCAAAAATGAGTGCCCCTGCACACTACCAGCTAACACCAACACATTTAGCGCTCCCTCCATTTTCCCAGTTTGCCTCACGCTAAGCCCGAAGTTGGCACACCTGGGAGACAATGATAGTTTTTTTCTTTTTATTTCTCCTGGCAGACACTATGACCCTTGCTTAGTGTACTTCTTTCATTTTTCATGATATAGCTATTAGGGAAGAATGTCCCCTAGTAATAATCATGAGAGAATTAAATGCAAAAGTCTCTAAGACTGCCTCTGAGATCCAAGCCAACCCTGAAAAAGAGGAAATTTGGCATAGTCCCAAGATTTTACTACCTAACAATATAAAAACAGATAAACGAGGGTTCTCCTTGCTTGAGATCCTCAGAAGTCTAGATCTGATTATTTTCAATGGGAGAGTCACTGCAGCTAAAGCAGTTCTATTTACGTTTATTTCACCCTTACTCAGAGTCTCTTAGATTATGTGGTTGTCTCCTATCAAATGTTTGGGGCTTGCGAAAATGTCTTTGTTCTACCGTAGGCATGGAGTGATCATACTGTAGTGGGTATGACAGTGGCTTTTGATTTACCTGCATTGAACCCAGGGAACTTCGGCCTGGGTATGGCTGTTTTTAATAAAGTAAATGGACGTTCCTTTTGGACATTAAAAATATGGCTGAGGTCAGTTGGATAATTAAGAGGGCTTATGTAGAACAGTTGGGTATGGTCCCAATAATACCATTCAGTGTTTTGAGGCCCAAATGGAAGTGATTCGCAATTTAAGCTCTAGATCTATTGGCCCTGCTCGTATAAACAGGGCACACCTACATTGAAAATATTAAATCACGAAATTAATTCATTAGTTCGAAAACAGCATTTACATTGTTCTATGGGTCATCAGCAGGAAATTAATCGCCTCAAATGAGTAAAAAGTCGCAGTAAATTCAGTGAAAGGAGAAGGGAGTATGACATTTAGTGGATTGGTTTGAGAGAAGTTGCAAGGGTCAGATTCTAAAAGTATTGATGCCTCATAGCAGAATATTGTGACTCAAGAAACAAGGCTCCGCCCAAAGAAGGCATGGGTGTATCATATCTCCCTATTTTATGTTATGTTATGATATGTTATGTTAAGAACTCTTATAGCGCACAACAGCTACTCCAAAGAGTATCCCGGCAAGGATCCAAGAGGAGTAACTTAACCTCACCACCATGATTTATGGGAACAGGTGAGTTTTTAAAAGTTAATTGAAAGCTAACGGGTCTTGAGAATTGTGCAGTGGAAACGGAAGGGCATTCCAAGCCTCGGCAGCCTTAACAGCCAGGAAGCAGCCGCCCAGCTTGTGGCGGATGAAGCGGGGTAGCCTAGCTAGAAGGAGAGCTAAAGAGCGCAGTTGTCTCTACAGGACATAAAAGGAGAACCACTTCTGTAAATAGGTGGGCCCACGACCGTAGAGGAATCAATGGGTCATGACCAGGGATTTAAATTTGACCCGATCCGCCACGGGAAGCCAGTGGAGTACGCGGTGATGTTCATGCATGCTGCTCTTCTTAGCGATTCCCGGGAACAGCCTAGCGGACGCATTTTGTATGACCTGGAGTCTATTCAGAGAGTATCCAGGAATGTCTATGTACAACGCATTAGCGTAGTCCAATCGAAAAAGGATCAAGGCAGGGATAACCGTCTCTTTGGCAGGCCTAGGTGTTTTAAGAAGGCCAAAACAGCTGCCTGAGAGCTTTTTCACCTGAGCAAAAAAGGAGGACTTAGGTTTCGGCCATCGGGTGGCCAAGTGTTGTGGAGTGAGGGAGCCTGGGGGCCTGAGCCACACACTGTGAGATACCAGAGTGCACCATGACCGAGGCGGAGGCCCGGCGCATTAGTAAAGCACCTGATGCACCACTGCAAGCCAGAGGAGCGTGAGACACTGAGCGGCCCAGGCGCCGGGTAGGTAATCGGATCCTTCCCCCCCCAGAAGGCAGTGGCGTAAACCATTTGTGGCACACAGGACAATTTGTGGAGTGACGAAGTGAAAGCCCTGACTGTTTGGAGCTGCCGACCAAGTTCGGTGGAGCGGGGCGACCTGGAGGCACGAGCCACACACTGTGAACATGCGGGGCACAACCCACCCGGGACGGAGGTCCGGCGCATTAGCAAAGCACTTGAGGAGCCTCTGCAGGCCCAGAGGAGCATGAGACATCGAGAGACCCCAGCGCCGGGTGGGTAATTGGATCCTTCCTTCCCATTCCCCCCACCAGAAGACAGTGGCATAATTATTTGGGACACAAAGGATAGCCTGTGGAGGGCAGAAGTGAAGGCCTTGACTGTGTGGAACTGGGGGCACGGACAAGTACACTGCAGAGCCGGGAGTGAGGAGGTTCGGCATTTTGCCCAGTTCGTGGCCCGTAATGGGGAAGTTGAAAGGACAGGAGGCGGAACCTTCCCTTAACACTATCATGAAGCCACACAAGACCTGAAAACTACCATAGAGCCAAAGATAGACACTGTGACGTTGTAGGTGAATTTCATTTGCGCAGAATTAAGGGATGAAGCATGACACCAGGTGGTGTGTGAGACCAGTCCTTCACTTTTTGTGAGATGCCTTCACTCACAAACTAAAAACTGCACTAGCACTAGCGACACCACACTGGGAGTGGCTAAATTGTTGTACATAGTTTATGTTGGAGGCTGCTGTCTCCCAGCACCCCGTGCCTCTGGTTCCCTCACACCATATTTGGTCTGGACTTAGTGGTTGCATGAAATTAGCTTATACCCTTGGCACATTTAATTTAGTTGTAAGTTGCTTGTAAAGACGTTCTACATGTATCTAGGGCTTTTAAATTAAATGCTATTAGTGTGCCTGTAGCACTATTTATGCCACCCAAATCAGTGCCCTTTAGACGTGTCTCATGCCTGGCGTTTCAATTGAAGCCTGTGTGTGCAGTTTAAACTGCCATGTCGGCCTGGCAGAAGAAACATTTTCCGAGACCTATACCTTCTTTTTTAATACATATCTCACCCATATGGTAGGTCCTAAACAGCTCATAGGGCAGGGTGCAGTGTATTTAAAAAGTGGGACATGTACTTTTAAGCTTTTCATGCCCCGGTAGTGAAAGACTCTCAAATTTGTTTTTTACTATTGCAAGACCTACCTGTCTCATTATAACAGGTAGGAACGTTGAGTTTGGTGTCTAAAGCATTGTAATGTACATCCTTCTTTAAAGATAAAGTCAGATTTGAACTACCAATTCGGAAAATGCGCCTTTTAGAAGGCTTCATTAAACGTAATATCACGAGACAGCAGCAATTGGCCATTGAGAGTTTTTTAAATTTTTTTTATTTTGCCAAAGTAAATATAAGAACAGAAGCATCACATCAAATAAAGCCACTCCCCCACCCCCTCACCCCCCACCCCCCCAAGTGAAAAGAAAATTGTGTGTAAGTAGAAAGAAAGGCACAGCATAGAAAAAAGAAAAGAAAAAAGGAATAATTGTCTATCTAAAGTCTGAAGTCCCGTGTTAGAGATGGCTTAAAGCTAAAGAAAAACTTGAGTCAGATAAGGGAAGGAGCCAAAATTCAACAGAAAAAAATCATCATTAAGAAGCAGAAAAACAAACAAGAATTATCCTGACTGTTCCAACCAAGAAGTTAGTTTCCCCACACCTCAAGACCCTTTTTCTGGCCCTTGCATCCCTTTTTGGCATAAACAGCTTTTTCTAAATGCTAAGTAGCGACGAGCCTAGCAAGCCACTGGGAAAATGAAGGGGCTCAGGGTTGAGCCAGGCAGAGGCCACACAGATCCTCCAAACTGCCATCACAATAAAAACTAGTCCCTCTCTTTTCACCCGTGAAGTTTCTGACTGTAAAATGTAAATTGATACTTGTATAGCGCACTACTCACCCACAAGGGTCTCAAGGCACTTGTACGAATACCGCTGTGGAACCCATCCTGGCTTTCCCTGTGAGGTGTGCACTCCTGGGGACCCCCAAGGTGGAGGCCAGGCATCCTTAGCAGTGTGGGGGCCGTTGTGGAGATTAAGCAAGCTATTACCCAGAGTTGCAGAGTGGGACTCCATGATTGGAATAGGCACCGAGGCGAGAATGATCAGGTCCATGGAATTTTTGGTTCAATTCCCCGCCGAGGCGGGGAATTGAACCCTGGTCCCGGGCTAGACCTCTGCATCAGGATCTGCCGCTCTAATCATTGAGCCACACTTCTCCCTAGTGTGCCTAGCATGATAATAGAGGGATTTAATGTTATGTGTTGAGTGCTAACTTCCCTTAAGAATTCCTGTATACGGTTTACAGTTGAGGAAAGCTTTAAGCAAGTAGCAAATATATGGGTAGAATTGGCACCAAATTCAGAGCATTGAGGGCAAAGACTACCTTGGCCAGACCCCCACTTTCCAATCTTGCTGGGAGTAAGGTACAAGAAAAAAATGGTTTTAAAGTGCTCAGCCTGCAACTAGGCTGACAATCAAATATTTTGCGAGAGAGCAAGTGAATTAAAGAAAAAACTGCATGGGGAGGCAAGTTTACTGTGCCATTTGCCTGCTATGGTTTGTAGATCGTCTGGGGTCTGTCTATTTATGATGTTGTATAGCAGGCCAATTTGAGGGGCCGAAGCGTCACGCAATGTATTAAGAAGATCTACTTCCATAAATCATGTGGCACCCCCGACCTTCCTGGAGAGAAAATCATGAATAGAGAGATATTTAAAGGTGTCTTCATTCTTGAGGCTAAATTTAGCTAATAAATCAGTGAAGGGTATGACTCCCTCGCTGGTAATGAGATCTCCCAGTTTCAAAATGCCAGCCTTGTGCCAATCCGAGAAATAGGCCTTTCCACAGATGGCAGGAAGATTGTCATTAATAAAAGTAGGAGAATACTGGTTAAATCTACCCAACCCAAAGATTCTACGGATATTACGAAAGACTTTATAAGAATTTATTAACGTCTTAAATCTCACCCGTTTAAAATATCCGAAAGAAGTCTCTTGGAGTAAACAGCCCCAGCGCTGTTCACCCAACAGAAGTTGGAAAAGCGAGGCAATCCCAGATATATGGGGGGAAGATGACTCTCTTACCAATTCGGAGCTGTACTGTAGGACTGAGGCCCAGTAATATAGTGTAATGTTAGGAAAGGACCAGCCTCCTGAAATGAAATTAAATGAATGAAATGAAATGAAAGTGGGTTTTGTAAAGCGCATTACTACCCGAAGGCCTCGTAGCGCTGTAAATGCATATCTCTGAGGGTCCACTGAGTTATTTAGAAAAAAGGAAGGTTTTAAGAGTTTTGCGGAATTTTAAAAGATTGGACTCGTTACGGAGCGTGGAAGGTAAAGAGTTCCAAATCATGGCCGCATTCAGGGAGAAGGAGCGTCCACCCCACCTGGCCCGTTTGATCTTGCGTGTTGTTGCCAGAAAGGCCGTGCTGGAATGCAGTGATCTTTGGGGATGGTAAGGGGTGGCAAAGGAACAGATCATTGCGGGGGCGTTTTTCCACATGGCCTTATTGATTATGCACCCACCCTTGAATTTTACTCTGGCTTGGATGGGCAGCCAGTGTAAATTTCTCAGGGCAGCAGTGCCCGAGTGACTACGGGACAGGCCTAGCAGTAGATGTGCTGCTGCGTTCTGAGTGACTTGCAGCTTTTTAAGTGTGCTGGTCGGTGCACCCAGATATAAAGCATTCCCATAATCGAGACGGGACAGGATGATGGCCTGGACCATTATCCTGCAGGACTGGAAAGGGAGAAGTGGTAGAATTTTCCGCAACATACGCATCAGCCCGAAGCAGGTGGCGGAGAGTATTGTGGCTTGCTGGTTAAAGCTAAGAGTATTATCCAGCCACGTGCCCAAGCTTTTGATTTGCTTTTTTGGTTCTGGGGGGGGGCCCATACAGGGTGGCCATTGTAGAGTTGGTCTAGGGCCGGCGGTATTCCCCAGGAACATCAGTTCAGTTTTGTCCCCGTTAAGTTTTAAATGGGAAGAGGCCATCCATTTTGTGACTGCTACTAGGCAACTGTTCAAGTTAGACGGGGTGTGTCCTGGCTGATTCAGGGCCACCACAAGCTGTGTGTCATCAGCGTAGGTCACGATTTCAAAACCAAAAGGGTGAACAACCTCCGCTAATGGTTGCATATAAATGTTAAAAAGTGTGGAGGAGCCCTGAGGCACCCCTTGATTGAGAGGCCAAGTTTTGGAATGAATGTCACCCTCCACCACCTGGAAAGTTCGGTTTTCCAAAAAAGACTGTAGCCATGAGATGGCGCTTCCCGTCACTCCAAGCTGTTTTAATCCGGAGATAAGGATGTTACTGTTCACGGTATCAAAGGCGGCACTCAGGTCCAACAGTATGATTGCTGTGGTGCCGCCTTGATCCATGTGCTTGCGGGCTAGTTCTGTGACAGTCAATAGTGCCGCCTCTGTCCCCAATTTAGGGCGAAAGCCAGCTTGAGAATCATGGAGCAGATTGTTGGCTTCCAGATAAAACATGAGGCTGATGTTAATATGTTTCTCAAGTAGCTTACCTACCCAAGGAAGGAGTGAGATGGGGCGGTAGTTAGTCATTTTTTCAGGGTCAAGGTTGTTTTTTTTAACAGAGCCCTAACTTGTGCACATTTCCAGATTTATGGTACTCTCCCTGTGGTGATTGACATATTTACGATATTTAAAATTACTGGTCTAATGGTATCCGCGACTTTCAGGAGATAGCGTGGGGGAGCAGGATCTGAAGGGGAGCCTGTTGTAACTTTCAACATGAGAGTATTAAGCGCGTCTTCTTCAAGCGTTCTTTTGGTAGACATAGCTGCCTTAGTGCCCTCCTGGGTTGGGAGTATGCCCAGATAAACTGTGTGAATATTAAGCATGTGCGTAAAATCCGTTCCGTTTGCGGAATTTGCGGATTTTCTGCAATTTCTCGGTCCGCGAATCTCGCGAAATTGCAGAAAAATCTGCGAAATCGCGTGCGGGCGGATTTTCAAAAACTGAAGTCCATGAAACACTTACAGGGTTACAGCAGGTGCCCAAGCTGAAGCTAATTTCTTTGTAACCATTTACAAAATGGTTACAAAGAAATTAACTTCAACTTGGGCACCTGCTGTAACCCTGTAAGTGCTTCCTGAGCGGCGCCTCCTGAGTTGTTGCCTACTTGCAACTATTCTCTGACCCTGCTCTGACCCTCGAAGCAGGGTCAGAGAATAGATACAAGTATGGCACAATGCTCCAGGCTGTCACAAAAATTAAACCAAAACAGGAAGCACTTACAGATAAGGAAGCAGGTGCCGGACTTGAAGCTCGAATTCAGTAACACATTAACCAGCCCCCGTTGAGGCTGGGAAGGTGTGCTTTCTCCCCATGATCTACAGTGGTGAACCAGAGGGTGCTGTGATGGGCCAGAAGGTGCAGTTGTGAACCAGAGGGTGCTGTGATGAACAAGAGGGTGTCAGTGGTGAACCAGAGGGTGGCAGTGGTGACCCAGAGGGTTCTGTGATGAACCAGAAGGTGCAGTTGTGAACCAGAGGGTGGCAGTGGTGAACCAGAGGGTGCTGTGATGAACCAGAGGGTGGCAGTGATGAACCAGAGGGTGACAGTGATGAACCAGAGGGAGGCAGTGATGAACCAGAGGGAGGCAGTGGTGAACCAGAAGGTGGCAGTGATGAACCAGAGGGTGGCAGTGGTGAACCAGAGGGTGTCAGTGGTGAACCAGAGGGTGGCAGTGGTGAACCAGAGGGTGGTGTGATGAACCAGAGGGTGGCAGTGATGAACCAGAGGGTGACAGTGATGAACCAGAGGGTGGCAGTGGTGAACCAGAGGGTGGCAGTGATGAACCAGTGGGTGGAGGTGGTGAACCAGAGGGTGACAGTGATGAACCAGAGGGTGGCAGTGGTGAACCAGAGGGTGGCAGTGATGAACCAGAGGGTGGCAGTGGTGATACAGAGGGTGGCAGTGATGCACCAGAGGGTGGCAGTGATGAACCAGATGGTGGCAGGGGTGAACCAGAGGGTGGCAAGGGTGAACCAGAGGGTGCTGTGAAGAACCAGAGGGTGGCAGTGGTGAACCAGATGGTGGCAGTGGTGAGCCAGAGGGTGGCAGTGATGAACCAGAGGGTGGCAGTGATGAACCAGAGGGTGGCAGGGGTGAACCAGAGGGTAGCAGTGGTGAACCAGAGGGTGGAAGTGGTGAACCAGAGGGTGGCAGGGATGAACCAGAGGGTGACAGTGGTGAACCAGAAGGTGACAGTGGTGAACCAGAGGGTGCTGTGATGAACCAGACGGTGGCAGGGGTGAACCAGAGTGTGGCAGTGGTAAACCAGAGGGTGGCAGTGGTGAACCAGAGGGTGCTGTGATGAACAAGAGGGTGGCAGTGGTGAACCAGAGGGTGGCAGTGGTGAACCAGAGGGTGGCAGTGATGGACCAGAGGGTGGAGGGGTGAACCAGAGGGTGCTGTGATGAACCAGAGGGTGGCAGTGATGAACCAGAGGGTGACAGTGGTGAACCAGAGGGTGACAGTGGTGAACCAGAGGGTGCTGTGATGAACCAGGGGGTGGCAGTGATGAACCAGAGGGTGGCAGTGGTGAACCAGAGGGAGCTGTGATGAAACAAAGGGTGGCAGTGATGAACCAGAGGGTGGCAGTGGTGAACCAGAGGGTGCTGTGATGAACCAGGGGATGGCAGTGATCAACTAGAGGGTGGCAGTGGTGAACCAGAGGGTGGCAGTGATGAACCAGAGGGTGGCAGTGGTGAACCAGAGGGTGGCAGTGATGAACCAGAGGGTGACAGTGATGAACCAGAAGGTGGCAGTGATGAGCCAGGGGGTGGCAGTGGTGAACCAGAGGGTGCTGTGATGAACCAAAGGGTGGCAGTGATGAACCAGAGGGTGACAGTGATGAACCAGAGGGTGGCAGTGGTGTACCAGAGGGTGGCAGTGATGAACCAGAGGGTGGTAGTGATGAACCAGAGGGTGGCGCTGCTAAACTGCCCGGAAGCCCTGTGGGTGTGAGCCCCCGCGCTGCTGAGCTGCCCAGGGGATGTGAGCCCACGCGCTAGTGAACTGCCCCGGGGCCCAGTGGGTGTAAGCCCAGGTGCTGCTGAACTGCCCCGAAGCCCTCTCAGTGTGAAAATCATTTGTGCTCAATAGCCTGGGAGCCCTCTGGGTTTGAGCACACATTGTGCTAAGTGCCCCCCTGCCCCCAGTACATATATACCCGTACCGCACAGCACCATTATGCTCTTGCACCATGAAGTCTGGTGCCTGGATGCTCCTGATCCGTGTAGGTGGTACCACCGCCTGGTGCAGTCAAAATGTAAAGTCATAACTTGCTACACAGCACCAATAAGCACGTGTCCCCCCTGGCACCGGTATGCGCATGTACCAGGCGTGGAGCATCCGCATGCCACTGCAAACTACTAACCAGCGCCAGCATATGCCTGTACGGGGCAGTTTAGTATGAGATGGGACATTGTCCAGCAGCAGCAGCTGCATACGCCTGAACCCACTGAGCAGGGCCAGAATGGCTTTGTACCAACACGCGCAGCAGAGCTATCTTGGGCATCTGAAGGATTCTGGGGTCGGTGTCAAACGTATTTTTGCATCCATGAGTTTCCAGAGTGCCATCCCCGTGTAGCTCCTGTGACCAGGAGACTGTTTTCTCCTCATCTGCTGCTCTGCTCGGTCTCTGACCCTTTATAAACAAGATGCATGTGAACTCGCATAGAAGCCCCGCCCGTTTGGCCCCGTCCACCACACACTAGCGGTATGAAACCTCTTCCCGCCCATCCCCACTATAATGGCCAGCTCACTCAAGGGACCTCGGCGGCTTTTGGTGCGCTGGCAAAGTTACAGGCCCACGTGGTCACATATTTGTGCAAATGGCACAAAAATCCGCGAGTTTGCAGGAAAATTCACCAATACTTAGTGAATATTTGTTGCAATTTCAGCAGATTTGCTTTGCTAAATTCCAAGGGTATCGTACGAAAAAAATAAAGGAGTTTGGGTAAGTATGTCATCTTTATGACATTACATCTGCCAACAAGGGTTAGGTGTAGGTTATTGATTTGTTTCAGGGCCTTCCTGGTATGTACGGCAAGTGGATCTAAGTTGTCTGTAACAATCTCATCCAGATTGGAGGAAATGGAAACTCATAAATATTTTGCCTTAGGGACCACCCTATAATCAGCCCAAGAAATGAGGCTGTTTGTTATTATTTGTGTTTTGTTTTTATTCAGGGCATAACCAGAAAGCCTTCCAAATTTTAGTGCCTCAGTTTCTAAAGCCAATACGGAGTTTGAAGGATCAGGCGAAGTAATGTCCAGATTGTCAGCGTAGGCCATGATTTTAATATTACTGCCATGGAAGCTCACTGCGGGGATGTCATGATTGCTTTCAATTTGTTTGATGAAGGGGTCCAGATAGAGGGCAAACAGCAAATGGGAGCAGGGGCACCCCTGCCTGGTGCCCCGGGAGATGTCAAATCGCCCAGTTAGTTGTCCATTAATGGAAACACAGGCCGTTGGTTTCAGGTAGAGAGCTTGCACCGCCTGTATAAGTTTTGGCCCAAAACCCATCCTACTCATGACAGCCCACATGAATCGCCAGGAGACCCGGTCAAAGGCTTTTTCAGCGTCCTAGAGTGTTAATGATATCGGGTCTCCGGCAGCCTGTGCGGTGTCTAATAGGGTAATGGCTCGCCTGACATGCTCTTTTGTGCCTTTTTTCGAAATGAATCCGTGTTGCCATTCTGATACTAAAGATTCGACCACAGAGGAAATTCTAATTGCTAATACTTTGGAAAAGATCTTTGAGTCGCAGTTAATAAGTGTGATAGGTCTGTTGGAGCTCATCTCTGATGGAGATTTGTCCTTTTTTGGGAATATTGCTATTCTGGCCTTGGACCACGAAGTTGGAAGCAAAGCCCCACTGAAAATAGAAATTACTACCTCTGTAAAAATTGTTTTAATTTGGGGGGGTAAAGATCTTATAAAACTCTGCTGGGGTACCATCCAATCCGGCGGCTTTCCCGTCGGGAAGGCTAGAGAGGGATTCCATGATTTCTTCCCAAGTTGGAGTAAGATCTAATAGATCGCTATTGTCTTGGCTAAGTGTTCTGAGGTCAATCTTGCTAAAGTAGCGAGCGATCTCGCTCTTAAGTGTATCATTCAAACCATCATTTTCCTCAGTATATAACTTAGAATAGAAGTCCTGAAATCCCTTTCGTATGAGATCAAAGTCATTAGTCTCACTCCCCGATGGGAGTTTGATTGTATGTATCTCGCTGCTGGAAACCTGTTGCCTAGACCTTACAACCAGGTGGTGCCCGATACTATCACTGCACTCATAGTTTTTCTCACGTGAAAGTGCCCATTTTGCAGCAGTTTTCTCCGCAAAGATCGCCCCAATCTCAGCTCCGACCAAAACGACATCTTTCTGAACATTCTCAATGTCTTGTCCTGTTTAAATAAGTTGGACTAATTTAGTTTCGGCTATCTTTAGCTTCCCCAGTAGGTTACTTATCAGTAGCTTCTCTTTTTTATTTTTACAAACTGAAAATCTAAGGGTCTCGCCCCTGATCCCTGCTTTTAACGTGTCCCAAACAGTCATTAAGGAAGCTGAAACAGTGTTTAGTTCTAAGAATTCCTGTATCCATCCTTGCATATATGCGTTTGATACATCAGGTCCTGCAAAAGAGCTTTCTCAAAGCTCCAGGTAGAAGCCTCCCTGCATTTGCCAAGCCCCTTGATGTTAAGGATAAGAGGATTGTGGTCAGACATAAAACGTGGAGCTATTTCGATGGTGCAGTTGTTAATAAGTGAGGATGAGAGAAAAAAATAATCTAGCCTGACCCGGGTGTGATGTGGGGCGGAAAAAAAGGTGTAACTGGGCTGGGATGGGTTTAGTCTGGCCCAGGAGTCTCTTAATCCATGTGTCTGTGCAAGGTCGGCCAGGGCCTGGAACACCGAGGGCTTCCTACCCTTCTACCTCCAATTGCTGTCAGTCTCCCAATCGCTAGGTAGATGTAAATTAAGATTGTCGCAAAGAACTATGGGGGTGGGCCAATGCGCTAGTTCATCTGAAACCAGGTTAAAGACACCTGGATCATCCGTGTTACTTCCATAGATTGAGCAGAGGGTAAATGGGGGGGCTATTAGAGAGGTGACACTCCGTTATAACCCATCTACCAAGAGAGTCAGATTTAAGCCGGGGAGTATTAAGAGTAAATCTTCTCTCTGCCAAAATACCAACCTACTTTGTTTTAGATCCCTGTGTTGTAGCCCCCAAGACTTTGAACCCCAGAGTGTCTAATAGGTGCTTCTGAGAACCTTTAATATGGGTTTCTTGCAAACAGTTGATGCCCCCCCCAAAGATCGAAGCCCCAGCACCACACTTTGTCTTTTAGAGTGGTCATTAAGCCCACAAATGTTGACAGAGACAATTCTTAATGTATCTAGCGTTGCCATTTATAAAAACAAAAAAAAGGAAAAAGATTAGTAGTCAAACTCCTATAATCCTGTCCAATGCCATAAAAGATAAGTTTTAAAGTGTGTGTGTGCAAAAAATAAGAAAACAATTTGTTAAAGTTTCTGTGCCAGTTCTTTCTGTTAAGGTGCCTGACCCGTCCCGCCCCCTCCTCCCCCCCTTCTTCGAGCAATCAGGTAAAACCTGAATGATGGCAATCATCGTGAGCCCCGACTGCCTGCCACGCTGGAGAAAGAGAAAAAACCCATACTGTATTTTCCAGACGGCTAGAAGCCCCTTGTGCATCCCTATAAATAGGACAAGAGAGAAATAAATAGAAAGAAAAACAACAAAAAGGAGGAAAGGGCAGTATCAGGCAATGTCAGGAGGCGTCCAGCTAAGCTCGACAGCACAGCAAGCAGGGTGTTCATCTGTTGCTTCTTTTGAATTTCAGCTCCGCAAGATACTCCCCAGCTTTTATTTCGGAGAGAAAGACTTTGGTGGTCCCGGTGGTGATTACTTTGAGCTTGGCGGGATTCATTAGGTAGACTTCCGCTCCCTGCTGCTTGAAAGGGGAGAATAATTGTCTCAAACGCCATCTTTGCTCTACTGTCTGATGACAGAAGTCTTGAGGTTCTGTAAATTACGAATTTGTTCGTGCTCAGCCTCCATTTTGTGATCGCTGCCATTTTGTGTTGCCCTCACTCAGGCAGCGCGGCAAACGCAATGTTTTTGTAATTTCTGCCTTTGCGTGTCAGGTGGCTTCTTTGCTTATGTTTAGTAACGAGTGTCAGGGTCTGGCCGAGTACACTAATTCCTGTCTGAGCTGATTAATCCCCGTCCGGACTACATGTTGATTCACACCATTGTTTCCTTTTAGTTATCTTATCTTCTGTCCTTCGCTACATGTCTCATGCATTCTCCTGTTTCACGACTGTCCTTCTACAACACGCAGCTGTGTTTTCTCTACTTGTACACCGATTTGTGTGGTTCCATTTTTAATTTACTTAAGGGGACGAGCGACAATCAGAACCGGGAACTTGAGTTGCCTTAGTCTTAAAACATTGTCTATAACGTTTGCCTATAGCTCATGCTCTTGTGTGATTGCATTTTGCATTGTATTTTATTGTATATAAACCTGTGCGCCACGGAGATAGGTGGCAGTCTCTTTTGAACCTTGTTGTACTGACGACTTCTAAGACCACTGTACTAGCTGCAGCTAATAAATACCATCTTCTACGCCAGACGAAGAGTCCGTGTCTCTGTTTTGACAAGGCAGGTGAATCCCGGGGATTTCAGGCGTACCCTGCGCCACCGGGCCTTAAGGCTGTGGTTCTCCAACTGGCGCCCAACGTGGGGCGACTTCAGCGGTAGCGGTTGAGCCCGAGGGTCGTGAGGAGCCCCGCAAGAAAATTCCGGAGGAAGCGCACCACGTGATCGACCCCTGTATGTCGGAAGTGGACTGAAGGTCTTTGACAGCGCAGCTACTCCTCTCCGACGGCTGCTGACGACTGCTGTCCTGACTGTCGCCCTGCCTTGGACCCTTCCGATGATGTTTGGTAGAGCGAGACGATAGAGGGACCTTCGCTGGTGTAGAACGATTCTTAGTTAAGTATTTGGTGGGTCGCTCCCACAGACCTTTGTTTTTGTTTTGGGGTTTTTATTCAGGTATTGCAATATCTGAAGCCACGGGGTAAGTACTATTGTACTGTTTCGCTGATCTATACTCCTTGTTGTTTGTGATCAGTCTAGAGAAGTGACGATGCCTGGGCTGAGTAAGTTTAAGAGATTTTGTTGTTTAGGTTGTACGAGGGATTCCCAGTTGGAGGAATCATGTCCGATCCCTCCAGTTGGAACTCCCACTTATGAGCTCTATTCAAAACACGGTATTGGTCCCATTACCTTTAACGAGACATGGGTCCGATACACGAAAAATAGTGGAGTTTTGAGATGGCCCCAGAATGGTAGCTTTGACCCCGCTATACTAGATAATTTAGAATCAATTTTGTTAAGAAGAAAAGCCCAGCCCGGCTATGTTTGACTCCTTTCGCCTTTGGCATAAAGAAGCCAAACAGAAAGAAATCAAACAAGCGAAAAAGGATAAGAAAGCACAAGACATGTCAATTTTACAGGCTGCCCAACAGTTTAAAACCAATGAAGTAGATGGTGCGAAGGAGGTATTAGAGAAACAACATCGTATGGCGATAGATAGATGCTATCCAGTGTTGCCTGCTTCCTCTTCAGATAAAAGTAAGGAATTAGAAGAAGACTCCCTAATGTCTTGTTTATTGAATTCACCTCCGCCCTATGTACCGAATGCTAATGCACCCCCGTTACCCCCTCCCGTTGCCCTACAAGGGGTTGCTCAAGTGCTGATTGTCCAACAACAGGCTCAGCCTCTTAATGCTCCTTTGCCTGCTTCTGCTCCATCCTTGCAGTCTGTGATTCAGCCCCTACCTTCTCCCGCTTCTACTCTTCAGTCTGCTACGTTTCAGTCTCCGTTGCCTTCTACATCTGAAATGCCTCCTGTTTTCTTGAGGGATTCTCCTACTTCACAAAGAAGGATAGTAGATGCTGTTTCGAGTTTCTTTTCTCCCTTTGTTTAGTCTTTAAATCTGTCCCCAGCCTTTTCTAAACAACAATCTCGTTGTCAACTTCCCCTTACGGATGAGAAAGTAGTGTTGGGTTCTCTCGCTCGTAAATGGATTGAGCACGGATTAGAATATAGTAGCGAAGATATCATGAGTTGCTTCTATCAATGGGGAGAGCCCACGCAGAGATATGTTTTCAATGTTATGTGTCAAACTCTTATTAAAGGTTGGGAAGATATGGAGTTAGATACAGTTCCTTCGGAGCTACTGAAATTACAAGCTGATTTTGATAAAGGTTTTATCGTAGGACATTTCGTTGAAGAGGCAGTGAATAGACTCATTGCGTTTCGAACAATGTTTTTGTCCCTGTCTTTTTCCGAGACTAATCTCGCCAATAAACAAGGTAGTTAGAATTATCCGATGCGTGAAGTTCCTCCGGTATGGAGAGAAGAGGAGATTGGTCCACCTCAAGTCCCTGCTCATTTCCAGCGTATATGGGTTCACGAAACCTGGAAGAGGTCTGAAGTATTGGCGCTGAAGCAAACTCTTCCGGACCCCCGTAAAAATCCTGCTGGATATTACAAAGAATTGTCCCAAACAGTTGATGCTTGTATTATGAATCTGGCTGGCATTGATATGTTATTTGGAAATGTTGTTACACAAGGTATATGGGCACGGATTCATAGGGAAAATCATGTGGCTGAATTAGGTGGCGATTGGGCTGTTATTAGAGCTGCGGATGCAAATCAGGTGGGTGGTGCGAAACCTGAGGACTTGATTACGGCTCTTCCAGGTAGAATAATAGAATTGATGAAGACAATGATGCCTGCAGTCCGAGTAAATTGGGATAAGCTGGCCGCATGCAAGCAAAAGAAAGATGAAAGCGTCTCAGATTTCTTTATTCGCTTCGAAGAGACGTTTATTGACCACAGTGATCAGGATTTGAGTATAGAGGGTGGTCAGCGATTGTTTGTGGATAAGTTCGTATATAATTTGCTTCCAGAGTTATCGAACAAATTAAAGAGTTCTGAAAGTGCATGGGCTGTCTCTTCCCCTCCTAAAATATTGGCGACTGCACAGTATTACGAGAATAGGGATAAGGAGGAGAAGGAAAAACAAGAAAAGAAAAACAAAGATTTGAAAACAAAGGTTCTCCTACAGCAGGCGTATCCGCCTCGCTCGAACCAGCACCAGCAAAATTCCCAGTTTCAGCAACCTCCACAGTTTCAGAGATTGCTGCAGAAGCCCGAGTATTTTACGCCGCGACCTTCGTTAGGTCCTAATCAATGTGCATATTGTAGGGAAGAAGGACATTTCAAGAATAGTTGCCCGGTTTTATTACAGCATAATAATGGGATGTCCGCTTCCCGAGGCCGTGGTAATTTTCAGACAGGATCTAGA
Source organism: Lissotriton vulgaris (assembly GCF_964263255.1). Taxonomy (NCBI): domain Eukaryota; kingdom Metazoa; phylum Chordata; class Amphibia; order Caudata; family Salamandridae; genus Lissotriton; species Lissotriton vulgaris. The sequence goes on from NC_141690.1 coordinate 161,741,650, forward strand.
GGTAGAGGACGAGGTGCGTCCTCTCAGGAGCAGCATTCTTTCCCTTCATCTACTTCGAATTACTTTGACCAACAGACAGTTCCGTCCACCCAATATTACAATGATGATTATCATGTTGAAGATAGGTTTGACAATTTTTCAGACTGAATAGGACAGCCATGGATAAAGTAAGGGAGTTGTGTTGATTCCAGTAGATCAAAATGGGCCATATGTCATTGTCAATACTATGGGTGTTTCAGAACCGTTTCTTTTGGATACTGGTGCGATGAGAAGTTCTATCATTCATTCTAAACTCCCTGGGGCACCTTTGTCTGGCTTAATTAATACCTCTGTGGGATTTTCTGGCGCTCCAGTCCATAATCCAGTTTCTTGCCCTTTGCCTGTCTCGATTGGTCCCTATTATTTGGATGCTCCACTTATTCTGACAACTGGTTGTGGTGAGCATTTGCTGGGTTTGGACCTGTTGAAAAGACTGCATGCAACATTGTATTGTTCTCCTTCTGGTGTGCATCTTACGTTGGGAAAGAGATTGATGTCCCCCATGTATTTATCCCGAGACCAGTTTCCACCCGAGTTGCTTTCTCTCCCAGAAAGTCTTTGGGCCAGGGCCCGAATGACGTGGGTCGTCTTGCAATCCCACCACATGTCGTCACAGTTAAAGATAATGTTAGGATGCCACGCATTCCTCAATATCGTATTTCTAGTGATGGAGAGAGAGCACTGTTGGCTATTGTTGATGATTTTATTCAGAAAGGTGTGGTCGAAGAGACCAGAGCCAATGTTTGTAACAGTCCTGTTCTTCGGATCCTTAAGAGGACGGATCATTCACAGCCTCCTGTCTCTCGATTTGTTATTGACTTGAGGGAAGTCAATAAAATAGTGGTACCACAGTTCCCTGTTGTTCCGGATATTACAGCTTTATTGACAATGATTCCTGCTTCGGCAGCTTGGTTTTCGGTGATAGACCTCAAGAACGCTTTCTTTAGTATTCCTATTGCTGAAGAAAGTAGGGACATCTTTGGTTTCTCTCTGGGTGGCCGAAGTTTCCGATTTAAAAGAGCTCCTCAAGGCTATTGTAAAAGTCCCTCCATCTATAGCAAAGCTCTTAAATGTCAACTTGATACTTTTTCTTTGCCTTCAGGTGCTACGCTTGTTCAGTATGTGGATGATTTGTTGGTGGCTGCCGATACGGAAGATGTGTGTAGGAGTGTGACTGTTGCGTTGTTGCATCATTTGGCTGCTTTAAATCATAAAGTATCGCCCTCCAAGTTGCAGTATGTCCGACAGGAAGTGACCTATTTAGGGCATCTCTTGTCGAAGGAGGGAAGGCGATTAACCGCAGAAAGTATTCATGTTATTTCACAGATGTCTGTACCTACTAAACAGAGAGAAGTGCAAGCCTTTTTGGGTATCACTTACTACTGTAGACAATGGATCCCCAATTTTTCACTTCTGGCGCAACCATTGGTGGCACTAACGTTGAAGGATACGCCCCATCCGCTCCCTTGGACGGATGAATGTCAGAAAAGTTTTGTTGATTTACGCACTGCCCTATGTTCTGCTCCGGTGTTGGGTACCCCAGATTATAGCAAGTCCTTTACATTGTACGTTCACGAGAGAGAAGGTTGCGCGTTGTCAGTTTTGACACAGCAATTCGGAGATAAGCAGAGGCCATGTGCCTATTTCTCTGCTACATTAGACCCAGTAGCTAAAGCTTTACCCAGTTGTCTCAGAGCTACGGCAGCTGCTGCAATTTCTATTAGACAGTCTGCTGGATTAGTGTTGGATAACACACTCATTGTTATGGTTCCACATGCAGTGGATACCTTGCTGAATAGAACTAAGACGCAGCATCTCACGAGTGCTCGCTTGTCTGGTTACGAGCTGACACTTCTAGCGAGTCATGTGCATATTAAAAGATCTAACACGTTAAATCCAGCTACACTGTTGCCGCTCCCAGATGAGAAAGACGATCAGGAAAAGCATGATTTTTTTCTCCGAACAGAAGAAGAAACGAAGGGCAGGATTGATTTGAAGGATACTCCGCTCAAGGACCCGGACAGGATCCTATGGGTAGACGGTTCTTGTTTTAAACTTCCAAATGTAGAAACTACTTCTGCCTATGCTGTTACCACCTTATGCACAGTTGTTGAGACGGCACGTATTGGACATAATTCAGCCCAAGCAGCTGAGTTGATAGCTTTGACTAGAGCGTGTGTGTTGTCAAAGGGAAAGAGAGTGAATGTGTACACAGATAGTCAGTACGCTTTCGGCGTCGCACATAGTTTTGGCAAGTTATTGAGGGAGAGAGGATTCTTTACCTCACACGGGACAAAGATTCAGCATGGTCAGGTAGTCACTGACCTTCTTGAGTCACTTACCTTACCTGCACAGATAGCGATTATAAAGTGCAGCGCACATAAGAAAGTTACAGATGATGTGGGTCGTGGAAATGCGTTTGCAGACGAGGTAGCGAAAACTACAGCTAGAAACGCCACTAGTCGAATGTATGTGTCATGTCCTGCAAACTGGGTGAGGGAAATTGGAATGTGTGAAGACACGATTGAAAGAGTGAAAACAATTCAGGGAGAGGCTACTGAGAAGGAATTGAGTACGTGGAAAGAAAGTACAGGAATGTTAGATTCGATGGGTTGTTGGACAGAGTTGTCGGAACATCAACGATGGTTGTTACCGGACGCTTATGTGTTGCTGGTGGTGACTATGGCTCATATTAGTGCAAAAGGCATATGTAAGCTCTTGGCTCCGGTATGGCAGAATGAAGGAATTCCGAAATGTGCAGAAAAAATGGTTAAGCATTGTATTGTTTGTTTAATGCATAACCCAGGAAAGGGTACCACAACTCCGGCAGGTAATTTTGCTCCCCCGTCATACCCTTTTGAGGTGTTGCAGATTGATTACATTCACATAGATCGCTGCAACAATCTCAAATATGTTCTGGTGGTGGTATGTGCCTTTTCCCATTGGATAGAGGCCTACCCATTGAAAGATAACACTGCTCTGTCAACTGCTAAAGTATTGATTAAGGAATTCTTCCCCAGATTTGTTTTGCCGCGCATTGTCTGGAGTGACAATGGAAGTGAATTTGTCGGCCAGATTATGCAGAAAGTATGTTCTGGTCTTGGTATGAGACAAAAATTCCATGCGGCAAACCATCCACAGTCAGCGGGTTTGGTTGAGTGTTACAATGGTACACTCAAGCTTAAGCTGGCCAAGATTCAAGCCAGTGCAGGTCTTGCTTGGCCTGATGCGTTGCCCCTAGCTCTTTTGTCAACCAGAACTACTGTGCACTCTCGTATGGGACTTAGCCCATATGAAGTAGTATTTGGACGCCCAGCTAATGTTTGGGACGTCCCTCGCCCCAAAAGATACTCAGACATACCATACCCTCTGTTAATTGACTATTTGCATGATTTGACTACTAAATTAAGTGTTATTCACCAACAGGTACAAAGTGCTTTGCCGGAGGCCTCCACAGACCCAGGTCACACCATCTTGCCCGGTGACTGGGTCTGTGTCAAAAATTTTCAACGGACGAAGAATTTGGAGCCCCGCTGGTCTACACCAACGCAAGTTTTGCTCGTCACCCGCACAACTGTGAAAGTGGTCGGCAAGTGTAACTGGGTACATGGAGTGCACTGTAAAAAGGTGCCACTACCATTGCCCTTCGATCAGTGGATTCGCAGTGGTGTAAGGGAATCGGACACTGCAGCAGTTCCTTGTTTTGTTCCTTTCAGTGACGCTCAAATTTATGGGACCCAGTCTGAAAAAGAAGATGATGATATTCTTCAAGCTGCTGTGCCTGTACATCGTCGAATAGACACTACCAATCCAGAAACCTTGTTCAGAGATCAGACCGTGCCGAGCAAAACACGTTACAACTTAAGACCAAGAGCCAATAAACAGAACTGAATTTTTTTTTGGAACACTCCTTTTCATTACTTAAAGACATTCCTTTTTGGGTTCTTTTTGCTTCCTTTGTGTGTGATATTAGTATTAGATGTGCCATCTGTCTCCGTCGCAGGGTCACGGTAGGAGACTCAGACTGTAACCTGAATTTTGTTCTTTTAGTAAGTGGCTAGTGCCTCAGGTATACAGAAGTGACTAGCTCAGTGATTAAGGAAGAGTGCCGTGAGCGACCTTTTTTTTTAGATAAAGATGGATGGTACAACAATCGTAGGTAGGGAAAATAGGAAGCAGGAAATGAGATCTAAGTATTGTAAATTATTGCGTAGTCGATTTGGCGTAACTTTGTGTATTCTTATATTTTTATGTATTTTATTAGCTTGCACAGGATGGAACGTACATATTTTGCAATCAAGAAATGTTGCTAATTCTACAACTTCTTTGCCTTCTCGTGTTTCTGTCTTTTCACACAAAATGCATATTCTACCCCCTCATGAACAGATAAGGAGAGCCGAGTATATAAATAATACATTTATTCAGTTGCTGCACCAACATCAGTAGGCCATTAATATGACAGATTGGTGGGTGTGACTCATGCCACACAATACACAAAAGGGAATGCCATATTTGGTTCTTCCTTCTTCATACGAAGGTTCAGCTTGGGCCTATTTAACAATGTTTTCAGCCGCATACCACAACAGACTTAGAAGCCCTGTGAGAACTTCTGGAAATGGACTAAATTTCAGTCACAGCTCTATGATTAAAGGTATAGTGGTAATGGCCAAGATTATAGAGAAGAGTAAGATTCCATTAGATGAGAAGAGAGCTTATGATGGATGAAATGTTACCCACTATGTCTCTATTCTTGGTGACAAAAATAGAAAGGGTGAGTCTTCTCCAGTGTGGACAGTGCCCCATCAAGGTAATTTTTGTCTCCAAGTAAACAGCAAGAAAGCCGATATCAACCAGAAATGTTCGTACACATATATTTTCTCGTCCCCTGATTTCCCTCCGTTGGTTCCGTCTCAAGGAACATATTTTGTCTGTAACGACCGAGCTTATACTTGGCTACCTTCCAACTTTTCTGTTATATAGCTCTCCTCCTTCCCCCTACATATACGGCTCGGCTCCGTCAGACCATCACAGAGTTAGACATAGCAGAGGTGTATTTGATGCCAAAGACACGGCAGAACAAGAGGGAGGAGATTTCCTTAAAGGATTCCTTCCCTTTTGGGGCCTGATGGTCAACAGCAGACACATCAGGCAATTGGTTCATGTGGTTGAGACCACTATTAATGTTACTGCAGGTGCGATAGGTAGTATTACAGCAGAACTTCAGGCTGACTGTCTTATGACGTTACAAAATCGAATTGCGCTAGATGGGATCTTGGCAGACCGAGGAGGTGTCTGTAGATTGGTCGGATCTAGTTGCTGGATTTATATTCCAGATGATGCCCCGGCAGTATACCAAGCCATTTCCATATTGCACACTGTCTCCGAGTCGATCCATCAGGACGAAGGAGATTGGTCTTTTATGGGATGGTTTTGGGGAATATTGTCAACTTGGGGAAGGAAGCTCTTAACGTTCCTTGGAGCAATTTTGGCTACCATATTCCCTTGTTGCTTATGCGTTCAATGTGGTCCTGCAGTCTGTGGCCTGTTGGCTACTTTGTGTGTTCAACAATCCGCTACTCAGAAGACAGAGAATATTAGAATGATGGTACAGCAACAGCTTGAGGATCTTATGAACATCAGTGTTGATTCCGACTCAGATTAACATGAGTTGGTTTGTTGTTGCCTGAGTAATGGCAAAAGGAGGGTCTGAGGTTCTGTAAATTACGAATTTGTTCGTGCTCAGCCTCCATTTTGTGATCGCTGCCATTTTGTGTTGCCCTCACTCAGGCAGCGCGGCGAACGCAATGTTTTTGTCATTTTTGCCTTTGCGTGTCAGGTGGCTTCTTTGCTTATGTTTACTAACGAGTATCAGGGTCTGGTCGAGTAAACTAATTCCTGTCTGTGCTGATTAATCCCCGTCCGGACTACATGTTGATTCACACCATTGTTTCCTTTTGGTTATCTTATCTGCTGTTCTTCGCTACATGTCTCATGCATTCTCCTGTTTCACGACTGTCCTTCTACAACACGCAACTGTGTTTTCTCTACTTGTAAGCCGAATTGTGTGGTTCCATTTTTAATTTACTTAAGGGGTCGAGCGACAATCAGAACCGGGAATTTGAGTTGCCTTAGTCTTAAAACATTGTCTATAACGTTTGCCTATAGCTCATGCTCTTGTGTGATTGCATTTTGCATTATATTGTATTGTATATAGACCTGTGCGCCACGTATTTAAGTGGGAGTCTCTTTTGAACCTCGTTGTACTGACGACTTCTAAGACCACTGTACTAGCTGCAGCTAATAAATACCATCTTCTACACCAGATGAAGAGTCTGTGTCTCTGTTTTGACAAGGCAGGTGAATCCCAGGGATTTCAGGCGTACCCTGCGCCACCGGGCCTTAAGGCTGCGGTTCTCCAGTCTGGCTTGGCAAAATGTTTTATCCCATTGGCTCCTTTCTTGGAGTTGAAGCGAGCCTGGTCGTATATCATCTATCTAAGGAGGAAGTTTCCGAAGTAGACGAGGAATACCCTTGGTTGCCCTCCTGACGAATTACCACTGCTGTGTTGCCGTTTCTGGTTGAAAGGGAAATGTTGCGCCCTCTGTACTTCATGGTCCCAGTCCCAGCCCGGGTGGTCTGGAAAGGAGTCTTGTAGCAGTTTGATGATGAAGCGTCTTGGATCGTCCCCTTCCGGAATGCCGAGCAGGCGGAGATTATTCCTGCGCTGGCGGTTTTCCTGCTCCTCCATTTTAGACATCAAGTCCACCATACAAGCAGTGTTGGACTCCCCTTGCTGTTTAGTGGCCAAAGATTCTGATTCCAGGTGCTCAGTTCGTGCTTCAACCATAGTGACCCGGTCGCTAATGTCGGCACAAGTCTTGTTCTTCCACCTTAAGCCACCCTGCAACTACTTGGCAGCGTTTTTGGCAACACGGTTGTCAGCCCGAACCTCTTCATGGAACTCCTTGATGGAGGCTAGTATGGAAGCTAGAGAGGGTTTGGTAATATCTGCCTGCAGGCTTTTTGAGCTTCCCCACTGGGTCGAGTTAGGATCGTCTTCATCAAGGGGATATGACATCTGAGAGTCAGAATAATCCCACTTCAGCTGGCTTCGGCGCTTGCTCTTGCTTATAGGTTTTTTAGGGCGCTGGACAGTGCCTGTGTTCTTGTGAGAGACCTCGCTCTCACCTTCGCTTGCGTCCTGGGACCCACCCTCATTGGATAAAGTAACCAAATAGAAATGTTCCAACCCTGTCTCAGGAGACCAGGGAATTTGTGAGCCGAGGGGCACCACTAAGATTTGGATGACATTGTTAGTACCTGCCAACTGCAGATCTGAAGTGAGAAGCGGGGTCCCAAGGCTGGCATTACTACGTCCCTTATCCGGCACCTGTGTTTGCGATGCAAGGAGAGTCTGGGATTGAATTGAATCGATAGCTGGTTGAGCTAGGGCAGGAGCCAGGGATGAGGTGCCTTGGTCCCCTATGGACTCGGTTGTTTCAGCAGAAGATTCAGCGGCGGTTATGTCTGGGTTAATGGACAAAGTTCCACTAGGCCTGCCTTCCGTTGTACTCCCCTCTTGCTGCAATCCTAGCTTAGAGCTCCCTGAGGGTGAAAGCTCAATGGGGGATGCGTGGGTCTTAGAGTTGGCATTGGTATTGGAGTACTGTTTTTTGGTGCCCAAAAATATTTTGGCGGGGGGGGATATGCCGTGTCAGTGTTTTTAGAGTCTCTAGGCAGGGCCCCCCCTGTTTTGCCCAACAATTTTTGATCAGTACTAACCTGAGGCCTGATTTAGATGCTCCTTCGGTAGCAGCAGCGGCTGAATCCTTGGAAACCAAAGGTGCTTTCAGCTTGCCGCCTCTTCGTGCCCCCCGGGCGCTCATGGCGCTCCTGTCGAGTCTGTTAAGTCTGTTTCCTTGGGTATAAGGAGAAGGCAGTGTCCGGCTGCATAAAGATCCGTTGGCAGCGGTGGAAGCTGCGGGAATGACTGGAGGCGGAGAAAGGATTGCCGCCGCGATGTACTAAATGACAGCCAGTGCCTGTGGATCGGCAAGAATAACTGCAAAAATCAGGAAAGCCTTGCGGGTTACTCCGTCAATGTTTCGCCAACCAAAGATCGATTGAATGGGGGCCCCTCCGTGGGAAAACAGCCTCAGCGCTCCAGTCAGCCTCTGTGCCCGGCGTGCATGACAGACTGGCATCACTTTGAACGGCGCAGGGCGACTAGCCAATCATAACGCGTCCGGCGTGAGCAGCCGAGCAGCGAGAACTCACACTGACTCCAACTTGCTCTCCACTACCAATTTCTTTGTAACGGAAATTGCTTTCTTTGTAACGGAAATTGCATTTCCATTGAGAGTTTGAAACAAGACACATCAGTGGTGATAAAACAAGCCGATAAAGGTGGTGCCGTAGTCATCTGGCCTAAGGAAATGTATGTGTCTGAAGGGAGGCAGCAGGTGAACAACCAGGAATGGTACCACAAGGTAAAGGATGATCTAACTAAGTCTACTCAAGAGGTTATTTTTGGAATATTGAGAACAGGGATTCTTTGGTCCTAAAGAGTTTGAATATTTGTCTAAAAGGTTCCCACGGATCCCAGTCTTTTATTTTTTACCCAAAGTACATAAGAGATTGGATAATCCTCCGGGCAGGCCAATAGTGTCCGGGAGTGACTCTCTATTAGAGCCCATTTCCAAATACGTGGAGGTTTTTCTTAAACCCTTCTTGAACTAGGTACCTTCTAATGTGCGTGACACGGCAGATTTTATCAATACGATTGAAGGCCATGAATTTGATGAGTTGACCCAATGGATGATGTTGTTTGACGTCACCTCATTATACACGTAGATGCCCCAAGATGAGGCACTTCAAGTGATTGAGGCCTACTTGAAGAAAGACCTCGTCCCCACAGGGTACCCTCACAGTTTATTCTTCAACTAGCAGAGGTCTGATGATTCCTTTTTTATTCAGATCAAAGGATCAGCTATGGGCTGTTCGTTTGCGCCAGAAATGGCGATTCTCTTTATGGCCAAATATGAGGATAGATTTATTTTTAACAACAATCCATTTAAAGAACATATAGCGCAATGGTTGCGCTACTTAGATAACATCTGGTGCTTGTGGAATGGGTCTAATGAAGAGTTGGAAAGTTTCTATAGCTGGCTAAACACCCGCCATCAGAATATTAAATTCACATTGACCATGAGTAGGACAAAGATGAAGTTTTTGGACGTTGAAGTGGCACCTAATGATAAAAAGTTACTTTGCATAGAAAGGCAACTGATAAAAAACCATCCTTCACCATACAAGTGCTCATCCAAGGAGCTTGAAAGAAAATCTTTCGTATGGACAACTATTAAGAATACGTCGCAACTGTTCATAAAAATCAGATTTTGAACACCATGCAGCGCTATTTAAAGAACAGATGATCCTACGGGGTTACTCAAAAATGCTCTTGAAGCACTCTAAAAAGAGAGCATGGGCCACACTTTGGGAAGCTCTTTTACAAAAGAAGGAGAAACCACCATTGGAACGTATGATTTGTGCGACCACGTTTGGTCCGGATACAAACAGATTCAAGCAAGTTATAATGAAAAATTGGCACTTGCGTGGAAAATTAGAACGCGGATTTCCAAAAACCCTGTGTGCAATGAGAAAAAACAAGAGTATTGGTCAACAACTAGTACGAGCAGACATCTTTCACATCCAAAATAAACAGTCTTTAGGATCGCAATGGCAATTAAAACCTGTTGAGGGCCATCATAAATATGGAACGTGTGCAGCTTGCGATTCAACCATTGAAGGTGTTGAATTTTCCCTTAATGGTACCAAATGTCGCCATTCAGAATTCACTATTTGCAAATCAAAAAACATAGTGTATGCAATTGTCTGTCTGTGTGCCTTATTATATATTGACAAAACAAATCAACAAATAAATCAAAGGATCACGCAGCACTGCTCTAGGTGTTGACTGCCCCTATGGTGCAACACTTTATTGACAATTCCCATACTGAGAAGGATTTTAAATGGACGATTTTGTCTTTCTTTGAAACAAGTAAATACTATTTTGACATTGATGCTGCATTATTGAGAAATCCATGGGATTGAATTGTATGACTGAATTATCTAGAGTGTAGTGTGTATACTACAAATCCCATAATGCAATTCTTGAGCATTTGCAAAAAGAGGGACTTTAGAGCGTTTTGATTGGGCAAAATCCCTTTTCCCATGAACAATAGCTCTCCAAACAGGAAGTGCTCTGGTTTGAGATGCCGAGTTGAGTCACAACCAGCATGCTGCATGAGTTGAATATTCCTTCTCGTTTTTGAGTGAAAATTAAGTCACTGTTTTGCCCATGTGTTTGTTTGGGTAAAAATTACAATACTAAAAACATACGATCGTATGCTTAAATGCGCTTACGTTTGTACTTCTTATCGATAATAGCCGTGAGGGAAAGCACACCTGTATTTGAGCAAAAGGTTAGCTCATTTGCATCCAGAGATTTGAATTGGTGAAGATGCGGTAAAGTAAATCCGCTTGTTAATATTGTTTTAAAGTGCTTCATGCATTTTGCCTGTTTGGATACATTGTTAAATGAGGACAATATCGTTTTTTCATTTATGGAATAAAGAGTCTTCAAGGAACTCAGTCCTGCCCATACTCTGCAGTAAAGGTACATATCTTTTTGGTTCTTCCCTCTGGGGTTGTAAGTCGAGAATAGAAGTAGATATATTCAATACTTTGTTTTTTTCTTTTCAGAAATTCATACTGGCAAAGTTAAGGGAGCCTCGTAGGCAGTAACATGAATGAGTCCAGTGGCTGCAAAGCCAAAAACTCTTGGAGTAAACGAGCTGGAGCAGCTGCTCCAACTCTAGAAAACAGGCACACACTAAGGGGCCGATTAGGAAGGCGTACGGACTTTGCCCGTCCGCCATCCCTGTGGAAAACGGGACGATCCGCCACGTGGGTGGCGGTCCCGCCATGCCAATTATGATGTGCCCGCCACACTGGCGGGTGCATCATGCATTTTTAACATTGCGGCAGACGGTGCTGAAAGCACCGTCCGCTGCAATGTCAAAAATGCAAGCATGCATTTGCATACACAAAGTGACAGGCACCGCACAGTGCCTGCCGCTTTGTGTATGCAAATGCAGGGGCTACCACAGGTACCCCATCTCCAACCCCCTCTCACCTTCACCATGGGGGCCCGCAGGGGGCCCCCAAAGTAAAGACTGCATGCCTTTCCGTGGCGGCAACATCTGCATGAGGCCATCCTAATAAGGCTGGCGATGTCTGGAAAACACCGCCAGCCATATGAACCCTTTTCCGCCCCGGACGCAAGGTGACTGGGGCGGAAAAGCGGCAGACGGTGTTTCCGTCCGCCGCGGTCCCCCCGCCATTGTAATATGGCGGGGAAAATAGGTGGCCAACGGGCACGGATGGCGGATGGATCGCCACCGCCTGCATGGCGGTGGTAATCCGTCCGCCATCCTAATCGGCCCCTAAGTTAGCTACATGTACAAGAGAGAGAGTCAATTCGAGTTGACGCTGTTTTTGCATCATTTTTTTGTTTTTGTTTTTTGTAGAATATCCTGTCCATTTATATGAAGCCCTGATGATAGTCCCAGTACTATTCGCCTGGGTCCTGAAACGCGTTGGCATTTTGGGAGGCATTCAGTTAATTCTGAATGTGGAGAGTGTTGAAGGAAACTATTGGATAAAAGATTGATACACTATTCAGATACTCTTTTGACGCTGGAGCTGGAATAACATGTGGTAAATAAAATTGGATATGCTCATGTTTATTACTAAATTTTGTACATGATGTACATTTTTCTAAAAATGTGTTTTGCATCAGATTAATGTATGAATTCATTTGCTGATTTTGTCATGTTATTGTGAATTGTATATACGTGTAAGTTAATGTGTGAATTTGATGAATCTATGTTTCTTTTTCTTTTTTTTTTATTAACTTTTAAAGAAACAGGAATGGTCTAGTAAAAATTCCATTCAGACAGATGAAAGAGTTGACTGTTCGTTACTCCATGAGTAGTAGGAGTTTACGGTAGAACGGAGCCTGGTTCATTGTTTTGTGTTCTGCCTTTTAGAAGGCTGCCATTTTCTTGACTAACCATTTGGTGCCTGCAGCATGTTCCTGGGTTGAATAACTGGGTATACTTGGACTTTGCTTGTTCCTCCCAGACAAGCCACACATTAGTGGAATTAGATGTGCCTGAATGTAACATCAGCTGGCAGGATGGCAGCAGAGATGGGCACAGCCCCACATGCAAGTGAATAGGCTGTGCTCTGCCTTAACACAAAAGACTTGTCACTCACGCATTGTTCATGCAGCTAGGTTGTAGCCAGGACAGGGGATTCAAGGAACCTCAAGGACTTCAAAAGGAAATTCTCTAGAAACTTCTCCAACTCCAAAACTGGCACCAGGCATAAATATTGCACGCTCAGACCTGACTCTTCAGTATACCTCTGCACCTGTGGAAGACTCAGAAGGACTACTGCTCTGCAAGAAGGATTGCTACTCTGTTGCCTTGCTGCCTGAGTGAAAAAACTGACCCTGAACTTCAACACAGGACTACCAGAGTGACTCCAAGGGCTAGTTGGCTGGCCTCCTGATCAGCACCTCATGGACATAAAAGTCTCCAACCACCTTGAACCCAGCACCTGGACTCTGTCTGCTGTCAGTCCTATTCCCCAAGTGGTGCCAACTCAGATCTAGATCCTTGGAAGTGGGCCTGAAGGTGCTCTGCCAGCCCAGCTGTGGTCCAGTTGGTGGAACCGCCGCAACGTGATGCATCGCCTCACAGCCCCACCTCAGAACTGCCGCAGAACGATGCATCCCTGATGCTGGACCCCTCATTGCAGCCTGCAGTCTCCTTGGAACCCCTGCCGTGTGGTGCATCCTCGATGCAGGCCTTCATATCTCAAGCCTCTTGTCGACAGCATCCTAGATAATGTAAATGTAAATGTAGTGTATTTTGTAAAGTGCACAGCTGCCCCAACGGGGTGTCCCGGCGCTGTATAATGCTGTGGAACCCTTCCTGGCTCTCCCTGTGAGATGCCCCTCCTGGGCACCCCCAAGGTGAAGCCAGGCATCCCAGTGTTGTAGGGGCCGTTGTGGAGATTAAGCAAGCTATTGCCCAGAGTTGCAGCGTGAGACCCATGATTAGAGTAGGCGCCAAGGAGAGAATTATCGAGTCCGCGGACATTGAGCCCAAGACCCTGCCGCGTTCGGACTTGAACCCTGGTCCCGGGCCTGACCTCTGCTTCAGAGTCTGCCGCTCTAACCAGTGAGCCACACTTCTCCACCATAATGACACATGACTCTGCATCATAGCCCTGCCGCTTCTTCAAAACCACTGGTGCACAATGGAATCTAAACGCAGGACATTGCATTACAAGCCCCTCACTGACTGCATTTTCAATGACCACGCCGAACTCCAGATTGCAGCCTCGCAGCTCCTCGGGAACTGCTGCTGCACAGCTCCCCTGCACCAGTTCTGCGTGACGCATCCTCAATGTGGGATCTAGCAATGCTCCGCAAACCTGAATTTAAGGTACTTTGTTCAGCGGGCCTAACTTGGTCCCTGTATCAAGCCAGCGCTCCATAGCTGTCGGCCTGAACTTGTGATTTTGTCCTGGTGTAGTGCCACCAGATAACCATAACTGACGCTTTTGTGCTTCTGTGCAATATTGTTGCTTAAAACTTTGAAATTGCATATCTCCAGTTCTACTGATTGGATTTTTTTCATTTTTACATCAAATAATTTACTAAATCTTACTCTGTTTTTTAATTGGTTTGGATTTTTCTTGTGTTGTTTGTTTTTACCATATTACTGTTTGAAGTGCTGTATAAATGCTTTATACATTGCCTCTACATTAAGCCTGACTGCTTTGTGCCAAGCTCCCAGAGGGTTCAGAACAGGTTAGTTTGAGGTTTGCTTTGGTTTCTGCCTGACAGAGAATGTGGTTGCTGCTTGAGTAGGTTTTCACCCTCCTTAACCAGTAACCCATTTTCCAACATCAACTGATCATGCAACACATCTGCACTGAATAACTGGGTATTTACATGGGAAAATGTTCTAGTATTGAAGTAAATTTTTAGAGATCAGGCTTGAGAGACTGCCTGGGTGATCCGAGAACTTTCACCGAAGTCTAAAGCTGACAAAAGGGGCTAGCTCTCGCCAACTAGCTAAAATAAACTGCATGCTCGTTAATGGCTAGGCGGAAGGGGATATTCTAAGAAGCACTACTAAGCTTGGGGTTAAGATATGATTTATCTATTTAGTAATATCAGTTGACAAAGTGTCATGGATATGTAAAATGTGTGTATTCATTATTCCTTTTGTGATCACAAATTAATCGTTTGTCAGGTTAAGTTTGACTTTACCGAGGTCTCAAAATGGGATTTAACTCTTGTCCAGGTGTCAAATAGGTGCTTCTTTTGAACAGGACATGATGAAAATAGTTTCTAGGATTTGATTTAGTTGTGGCAAATTGTGACACAGTGGGGAAAGATACTCATGTGTTTGCTACTTTTGAACTAATTGATTCTCGAATGGTTGATAATGTGTAGTCACACTTCAATGCCAGTCTTGAGAATGTAGAAAGAAGACTTATTGTGACTAAAATGGCCAGTAGACATTTACCACAAAGAAGTATCAGAGGGTCAGGAGTAAGACAGGCTAATATTGAGGACAGTGAAGGTGTAACGCTCCCACTCGCCATATGACTGGAAAAGGAGTGGTGTTAAACATGCCAGATCAAGATCGGTGTCTGGTCTCTGGCACCCATCAGTCACCACTCGGAACCGCCCTTCATCATTTGGGGCTCCGAGGACCAACACTATACTAGATCTTGTTTCTCTAGCAGAAAGAAATTAACCTTCCTGTTAGTTAGTATGTGTTGGTATTAGGGTCAGAAACGTGTGTGTTGGTAAAGTAACTGACATAAATATAGTATAGGAACGACACTTAAATGATGCCGCTTAGGAGTACCGACGGATAGAGCGGTGCTTCACTAAAGTCCTGAGCCGCAGCCAGGCGGGGTGAGGTGTACACTTCTTACTAGCCAGTCCATCGCTGACTGTGTGAGAAGATCTGGAACAGACATACCTAGAGGTTCAGGTGACATTTAAGTGTCGTTCCTATACTATATTTCACTCATTTTCAACACTTCTGTCACATTGGGGTTTTTTTCTGTTTGCAGTAGCTGTACATTGAAGGTCCTGAAGAAAGCAAGGCTATTGGCCGGTTTTTGCTGAAACATGTCGACCACGTTACACCACTAGACAGGTCATTAATTTTACCCTGTCTTGGCTATTTTTAACATTGGTGTTAGGAGCTATACTCTATTAAAATATTTTTTTGCTCCTTAAACCAATTTTACCCACCCTCTTTATTTTCTTGGTATTCCTCTTGCACACCACCCTCTTTTTTACCCCGTCAGTTACTTTACCAACACACACGTTTCTGACCCTAATACCAACACATACTAACTAACAGGAAGGTTAATTTCTTTCTGCTAGAGAAACAAGATCTAGTATAGTGTTGGTCCTCGGAGCCCCAAATGATGAAGGGCGGTTCCGAGTGGTGACTGATGGGTGCCAGAGACCAGACACCGATCTTGATCTGGCATGTTTAACACCACTCCTTTTCCAGTCATATGGCGAGTGGGAGCGTTACACCTTCACTGTCCTCAATATTAGCCTGTCTTACTCCTGACCCTCTGATACTTCTTTGAGGTAAATGTCTGTTGGGCATGTATTCAGAGCAGGTCATTAAATTGCCCTTGGGTCCCCTTTAATGTATGTAGTTTGGATAAAATGGCCAGTAGTCAGCTGAAAGAGTCAGTATTATAACTCAGTTGAAAAAGAAGCTGCAAACTTATAGGTAAAGCAAAAGCGCATATGATATAATAAAGCTGTGAACCAGCCTCTTGAAGACTCAAACTTTTTTTATACAAAAACAAGTTGGTGTCTGATTGCATCATTAGCAACGGCATAAGTAGATGGCTCTATAATTTCAGAACAGAAACTGATTGATGTTGTATCTTGTTTGTATGTTGAGAACAAGAGGTCTCTGGATAGTGTATGTCCATTATGGTCTTGATCAATAACTAGCGTCTTTGCGTAATTAATAGGATATCAGCCTATATTATAAAGGCACACTCTTCATCAGTCAAAGTCTAAGAAAGACTCTATAAAATTGATGAAAATGGATCTCCCATTAACTGGGCCATTTTATTCCCTGTAATCTAGAGTCTGTTATTTCACAGGTCAGGTGCCTAAATCCTGTAAAGTGATTTTCCTTCTTCCTTTGCATAAGATAATACACAGTAGTAAATCTAGCTTTATTCAGCTAGTTTGTGAGGTAGGGTTGTGTGCTTAACCTTTTACTCTTTTCACTCTACCTTCATGAGTTTTCTCAATTATTCCATGATGTTAGAAAGTTTCCACCCATTTTGTTCAACTATTCGCATCATATGTTATTGTTTTCAAGCAAAGGTATTAACTTTGATTTAAAGTCATTGGTCTAGAGGGGAGTCTAAGTGCTTTGAAAACTTAGGCTAAGATAATGTAAAAGTTAATGTGGGAACAAAAGCAACATAGTTGTTTTTACAAAATATCAAAAATAAGTCCATTTGAATTGGAGAATAGATAAAAGATTACTGGAGTGAGTAAAGCAATGCACCTATTTGTTATGTTAAATAAAAAGTACTGAGAGCTTGTTCACCAATAGGTTTCTTAGCGCTATGGGTTAAAAATTAGAACATCATACTGTATATTGAGCACAATAGTTATTGCAGTTGGTAGGTTTGTCTAAATACCTAGGTCTTTACGTTCTTCCTGAAAGTTAAAAGATCCGTGTAGAAATTAAATGAGAAAGGTAGAGGGTTCCAAATCAGTGGACCCTGTACAGAAAACATGCACCCACCCACACATTTCTTTTTCTGTATTTTGGTACATCTAGTAAGCTCAATGTGAACAAAGCTCCTGACCCAGAGTGTACTTTTTAATACTATTTATTAAAAATTGGGGACACTCACCATGCAAAACAATGCATACATTTGAATCAGGGGAAGCCTATGGAAGTCCCTCCGTAAATGGGTTACATGACAGCTTCCAGGCAGTTTAAAGATCAGTCTAGCTGTCTGATTCTGAACCATCTGTAATCTGGGAAGTTGAGTTTCCCTTAAACCAATATATATATTGAATTGGTAAGATTGAGCCGTGAATTGAATAAGGTCATTATCACTGTGATTAAAGCATCCTGCATGAGGAACCTGGATATCTTTTTATGCTCTCTCAGTGTAAAAAAAAACATGCTGAGATCACTGTTCCTGTTTGGGTTTAATGGATAGCTCACTATCTCTGATGACTCCTGTTACAAAGTAAGAATCTTCAGGAAGACAGGTAGTTGATTCCAAGTAGTAACTTTATTCGTAGGTAAGTTACAGGAAGCTTAAGGTGAAGCCAAGATGGCAATTAGGCTATGAAGTATGTCCCACCAGGAGCAGTGTATCCTTCCTGCTCAGCCTGCTGACACCAACTGACAAGATCATGCCCCCAACATTATATGCAGTCATCAGGTTCCATGCACAACTAGGCTGAACAGGAGGAAAGGGCAAAGAAAGAAGAAGAGCCTGAAATAACCTCACAACAACTCCTAGACTTTTAGCTTGTTTTCAGGGGTGGTGGGCGGGAAGAAGGAGGAGGAGGAAGGGGAATGTAAATAAAAAAAACACTTACCTTATCGCCGCATCCACTGTGTCTGCTCCGTCTCTCCTCCATGTTGGAACAGAAACCCGGATGCACATCCAGGCTCCCATGACTAATCACAATGTCTGAAAGCTGTGGTTTGGTGCTCAGGTGAGGACTGAGGGCCTGGGCTCGTTCTTCACCCAGGCTGCAGAACATGCAAAGTGCACATGGCTGTTTGGCCAGGCCCAGAGCACTGGCCAAGCGTTCATGCAATCTTGGAGTGGGCAAACCACTCCTCCTCTGCCCTGCTCTGCGATCAAAGCAGTTGCAACAAATTAAATGATAATAACATTGAGTTATCATCATTTTGTTTTTCCTTTGTTACACTGCTTAAAGGCAGAGAGGCAACGCTCCTCCACCTTCGTGGAGGAGCTGCCACTGGGGGCCACAACCATTTCTAAAGGCCAGTGAAAGGAATTCCACAAGTCAACTTTGTTGTTCAAAATCACTATTTCAGTTATTTTCGGAATTAAGTTTTAAATATTTACTACCCATCCCTTCCCAAATGAAATGCATGACAATTTGAAAGTTTTCTGGGAGGCAGAGGATCCATCAAACATTAATTGGGAGTTATCAGCATAATTGTATATTTTGCAATTAATTTTCGCTTACTCATGGATTAATAGTCTAATATAAATATTGAAAAGGTGAGGCGCCCAGAGGAACCCCACACTTAACCTCTACAGCTTAGGCCTTAAAGGGACTCAGATAGACAGATCACTCAAGGGCATAGACACTTTAGCCGTCAGCCCCCACACGTTTCACCACCTGCTTGTGGTCACCTGTGTTGAAGGCTTCTGATAGTTGCAACAGGGCCAAAGCAGATGTCAGACCTTGATCGCCATCACTCTCCATGTCATCAAGTGCAGTCAGCATTACTGATTCAGTACAATGTGCATGGAGAAAGCCAGCTTGAAGCTGATGTAAAATGTGGGATGCTTCAAGATTAGAGCATGGTTCCTGCGCCAGCTGGGCTTCCATAATTTTAGCAGGAAAGTGCAACAGGAAATAGGGACAATCATTTTTCAGAAATAAGCGTTCTTTTTTCCGAAGTGGAATCACAACTGCCTCTTTGAATGGTCTTAGTACCATACCTTTTGTTAGACTTGGCATCATTGCCGTGGGTCTCCCTTCCATTTTTTGCTGTTGCCTCATGTGTTTTTGCTGGTTATAGATGCTTTGGGCACTGTGCCACTGCTATTCAGTGCCACAGTGCAAGTGCTCCCTATGGTAAATTGAGGTATGGATTAGTGACTCCATGATTGGCTGGTTTGGTTTACTTGTCAGACCCTAGTACAGTGCACTGCGTGCTAGACATACTCGGGATACGGATAAATAACAAAGGACGGATTTGAGCTATATTTACTTAATGTGTACAATAGACCAGGCCCTCTATCCAAAGAATCACCGATAATTGAAATGCTGGACTCATTTCTAAATTGTTTGGATGAGAGACCCAGCATAATATTAGGTGGCGATTTGAATTGCAACTTCGAGCCTATCTTAGGGCTTGGTGATATTTTTGAGGATGAAGATAGTGCTTATAATATTCCTACGGTTAACAATGCAAATCCAGTCCCTTGTACTGTACTAGCTATCCAAATTATGAGACTAATGGCTACCCATGGATTGAGGGCATGTAACAGAAGATTGCCTTCAGACTCACAAAAAGCCCCTACCTTCAATAGAAATGATTGCCAAAGTAGAATTGATTTTGTCATGGCCTCTCTTGATATTTGGAATTATGTACAAGATCTAGAGATCATACCTAGGATCGAGAGCGACCACTGTCCCCTCGAATTGTTAGTTTCCAGTGGTTTATTGTGTAATATATCTATGAACAATAATGAATTAGTTGATTCACCCGACTTAAGTAATGATGTAGTAGTAACTGCCAACAACCGTCATTCATTAAAATGGGCCCATATTTTGGAACATGGTGAAGTGTTGGCAGAAATCTATAGCTTATTGGCTGATGCAATTGCTAGGCATTTGAGCACACCATCTGAAGGGATTGCATTTATAAGCTTACATAATGGGTTGTTTGAATCACTAGTACCACTGGTAACAAGAATGCCAAGAAAAGTAACAAAAAATACCAAAATCATGGCAAATAGGAAACCTTGGTATGATAAGGATTGCAGAAATGGCAAGGCCAGACTACTCAAAGCAATCAAAACGAAGGACTTTACCAAGATCAAGGAGGCTAGAAGACATTATAAGAGAGTCCAAGAGAAGGCAAGGTCAAACTGGGATGAGGAAAGTTGGGCAGACTTGCTCACGCTGCTAAGAATAAGTACCAAGTGGGGTTCTGGAGATTGGCGGCAAAGGGGAACCGTACAGGTGGAGTGGCCAGAGATGTTTTTCTTGACGAATTGACCTGGGTTGAACATTTCACCCAATTATATAGGGCTCCTGATAATATTGGGATCCCGGATAAGGATCCACCATTGTTAATCGACAGTGTCCATAACTGGGAGTTTAATTTGGAAGAGACAGTAGCAGCTAATAATGCAGTTAGTAATGGAAAAGCACCCAGACTCAATAAGGTCTCGGGTGATCTTTATAAGCATGAAATCAGCGTGTGGGCCCCCTATATTAATCATTTATGTAATACCTCAGCGGCAGGCGCGGATTTGCCGGATAGCTGGAAAGGGGCGGAAATCGTACTCATTTTTAAGAAGGGCGATAGGAATAAACCAGGGAACTATCGTCCAATTAGTTTAATTGATATTTTACAAAAAATGTATTCAAGGCATATCTTAGCTCGTATGAATATATGGATTGATGAAAAATCTATTTTCACAATGTTTCAAGCTGGTTTTAGACCCAGAATAGGTACGGTTGACCAGGTTTTTAGATTCTGTTGCCTTTGTTGGAAATATGTCAGTCTGAGGAAAGGACACCTGTATGTGGCATTTGTGGATCTCAGGGCCGCCTTTGACCTTATACCGCGTGAGTTATTATGGAAGTCGCTGCATTTTATAGGGCTCCCTGATTGTCTTCTGCAACAGATTGTAAGGTTGCATGAAAATAATTTTGCCAGAGTGAGATGGGGTCCAAACGGTAAATTAACGAAAGCTATACCAATCAAGAGGGGAGTACGCCAAGGATGTGTGCTGGCCCCCACATTGTTTTCACTGTTTGTTAATGACATTCCATCTTACCTTGAGGGTTGCAATAATGATACCCCGAAGCTGAATGGGCAAAGGGTTTCTGCCCTTTTATTCGCAGATGACACCATATTGATTTCCCAACCCCTAAAGGATTGCAATCTCTCTTAAACTCATTCCAACAATACTGCAACTAGAAGGGCCTCGAAATTAATACAAATAAGACCAAATATATGGCCATAAACCCCCATAAAACTTTTAGGGGCAACATAATGTTAAATAATGAAAAAATAGAAGCTGTACAGACTTTTACGTACCTGGGAGTTTCATTGGATTCTAAGCTAATGTGGAAAACCCAATTAGAAAAAAGCAAAATGTTATTAAAACAGAATATATTGCCTATAGTGAAAAAACATGGAGAGAGCGTTAGTAAGGCAGTATCTATGGCATTAGAGGTTTTTAGGTTCAAGGCACAGTCTGCGGCATTATATGGGGCAGAAATATGGGGGCCTATGTTTAAGAACACTTTCGGAATAAGTGAAAACAAGTTTTTTAGGGCTCTCTTGAGACAACCAGCAAATACCCCATAGATACCTGTACTGCTAGATCTAAATATGAAGCGCACTGACCACTATGCTATCCTGCAACCGCTATCCTTGTGGGTAAGACTCTGGTGTATACCTGAATTACACGATTATAAAAATGGTCTTCAGGAAATAATGAGAATAGACTGTAACACTACAAATGGTTGGTTAAAACATGTGCGTACATGGTTAAAAAGAATTGGCCTGAAACAGTTTCGGGAAGATCCGTCAACAATGTCTCACGATTCGAAAAAATTACTCAAAACCCCATTCTGGGCATATATTTATAACGATATTTCAAATGATCTAATGAGCGGAACCTTGACAAACAGCTTCCTTGTATTTAAAGATACTCCACACTTCGAAGAGTTCTTAGATGAGGTCCAACCACCTCTGGCTTAAACCTTGTTTATGAAGCTAAGGTATGGTACTCTGAGAACGAACCAGACCGTTGCCAGGTGGACAAGCTCCTGTAAGGAAAATACCCGTGACTTATGCACTTTATGTATGAGTAATACAAAAGAAGATGTGGCACATCTCCTGTTTTTTTGCCCTTTTTTACGAGGTAGCTAGGAAAAGATGGATTATTCCTGTTTGTCGAAATCTGGGTGTACGCTCCTATAAGGAAGCAGAAAGGATTCTTAAGACTGATACCAGGCAGGTGATAGTCTTTGGTGTCAGCAGATTTTTATTGGCAATAAGCTTTTTACATAAAAAAAATTAGTTTGAATCTATAATGAATTTGTGATGTAAGGCTTAAATTAATATAGGAACCAGTGATGGAAGTATATTGAAACTATTTATAAATTGTCGTTGTATTTTAGCAATACAATACAATAGGAAATTATCACAAATTGTTCTCAAATGTATGTTCCTATTTGCTTTTGTACCGCTTTGTTCGCCATAAGTTGGCAGGGTATGCTCAGACGTGAGTCCCTTGCTCACTTTGCCACTGGATTCAAGCAAGCCTGGCTGAAGACGGCTGTAATGCCAGAAACCGGTCATAGGAAGCTTGAATCCGGTCCAGGGAAGGCATGGCTTGGCAGTTTGGGCTGGACTGTTCCCATGAGGCACAGGGTCAGACTGATTTGCACATGGCCATGTCTGAACTGGCGTGGCAGAGTGGGCTAAAGAACGGTGATGGATTAAACCCAGATCTGTTGACTGGGTGTGAGTGTTTGATTGGTTCGGATGCTCCATCCATCACCCCCCCCCTTTTGTACCGCTTTGTTCGCCATAAGTAGGCAGGGTATGCTCAGACGTGAGTCCCTTGCTCACTTTGCCACTGGATTAAAGCAAGCCTGGCTGAAGACGGCTGTAATGCCAGAAACTGGTCCTAGGAAGCTTGAATCCGGTCCAGGAAAGGCATGGCTTGGCAGTTTGGGCTGGACTGTTCCCATGAGTCACAGGGTCAGACTGATTTGTATATGGCCATGTCTGAACTGGCGCGGCAGAGTGGGCTAAAGAACGGTGATGGATTAAACCCAGATCTGTTGACTGGGTGTGAGTGTTTGATTGGTTCGAATGGTCCGTCCATCACCACCCCCTTTTGTACCCCTATTTGCTTTTAACTATATGCCTTTTTATTATTTAAATTGGATTTTTAATGCTACGATTTCCCAAATCCTTTTGTGCTATCTGCAAGAGTATAAATTATCTAAATAGAATTGACTGTAATGTTTGTTTTTATGCATCTTTTATGGCTAGATTGGGCCGAAAATAAAGATTAATTGAATTGAATTGATTTGAATAAACATTGTGTCAATAAAAAAAAACTGATTCAATACAGCATAACATTTTATAACGAACAGTACAAACTGATGTAAGATGTGTAAATGAGCAAAGCTCGTGATACAGCAGATCTACCTCACAAAACATACAAAATGATAGCGAGTGTTTTTTTCTATAGAATAATTTGTTGAACCTTTATAGACCGCTGTAAGGAAATTGAGCGTTAGTGAATGGTAAGTGATTGAAAAAATTGTACTGAACTATAAAAAAAGAAATTACTTTACACACCTATGAAAAGGTGCATGGGACTAAGATGCCCCAACCTTGCTATTTGCCAATTTGTCAGCTAGGATATGTTATCTCTCTTTAACAAAATAGAAAGTAAAGTTGTAAAAGGTTTGATCTATTTGATTTATGGTGGATATTACAATCTGCTTAAATTAACAGTTCAAAAAAGTAAGCAGTAATGCTAGGGAACATTCATTGCTTTTTAGGCTCAATTTGGGAATCATATTGTATTAAGGTATGTTTTAGAAGTGGAGTGGAAGCCCCGCCCATCTTTTTTATTGGCTGGCATCATCGTCCATGGTAAACGCTGGCTTCCAATTCAAAATGAGTCTTCTTAGTCCCTCCTTTTTACCGTCCTGTCTCCTTTTGGGACCGCCCATCAGGACTGGATCGTTTACTTGCAGCGTTATATTGTCTCCTTCAATTTGTGGGTAAGCACTTTTTTTTTGTCATTCGCGCAATGGCGACAGCTTGTTATGTTTCCTGGAGGTACCGCTCATCAGCCAGGCGAGGGTAGCGTGGCAATGTGGAGTCAGGGCGCCGTGCCCAGGGCAGTAAAACTGAGTAGGCTGCGTGCCAGCTTTGAGGGGCCTTCCTGTGGAGGAACTGACAACAAGGCATAAAGGCAATAATAACGATTTTGAAAGATATAAAGTTAATGGTGATTACCGTGTCAGCAAAAGTGGTGCTGCGCGCTGCAGAGGGCACTTCGCCGCCCGGGCCTTCCTGATGTCAGGCGGATGGAGCAGCGCAACCGGTCTCCTTTGGCTTTTGAGATGTGTTGTTCTCTCCTGCTCAATGTTACATGCGTACCCGAAAAGGACCGGGTAAGACATCTGCGATCCAGCCTTCGTTATGAGGCCCACAAGCGGTGAAAACACAGGGGCTAAATGTTTAAGATTCTGGCTTTGGCGTCAGCGGCGTTGGTTTTGAATTCTAGCTGCCGACTGACACAATGTGCTTTCTTGATCAGGTAGAGGTGGGCGAGCCACTAAAGATAGAGCCAGTTACTTTGATCTGGCTCAGCTTGACGTCCTCTTGAACCCTCGAGCACTAGACAAGCCAAGCTTTCATGTAGCTTCTGTTTGCCACCTATGCCCTAAGCTCATGCGCCAAGAAGTACAGACACAGAATGAACGTTTGGTGTTACAAAACACAGGAGAGAGAGACAGAGAGAAATGAGAAACGTTAGGCCCATCTGGGTGTTGTCAGTGTCGATAATATAGGAAAGAGTTTGGACTCCACTCCCATTCTACCACGAGTGAATGTTATTTTTTTATTACCTTATGTTCTGTTATGTTACGTTATGTTGTGTTATGTTATATTGCTATGTTATCCTCCTACCCCTTTACCCTATCCCCTCACCCTTCCTCGCTCCATCCACCTTGTCCCCTATGTTGTTTAAATGCTTTTCTTGATACTTATCTAACTTTTAACTGATGTAAATTGCAACATTATTGTTCCTCATGTAAAGCGCTCTGATTCCTCCGGGTCTAGCCAGCGCTATACAAAACTCATTAATTAAATATGTTCCCATTTAGTACTCTTTCTCTTCTTGTCTACTTCCCTAGCTCCTATCTCCTTTCCCCTGAATCTCTCCCCTTACCTGCTACTCTGCCCAGCCCCCTGTCCTTTGTGCCCTTTGACTGAGTACTCCTTCTCCCCTGTTGGGGAAAGATCCAATATTTATACTCTGGAGTCTCAGCGAACCCGCTGAGAGAGTCCACTGCGCCAAGGGAGCCACTCACCCTTGAGGTATGGTATGGCATCCCTTGCCAAAGCACTCCCTCTCCCCTTTTTGGGGAAGGATCCAGTATGTAGGCCTTGGAGACTCAGAGACCCCTCTGAGAGAGTCCACTGCGTATATGGAGTCTCTCGCAACAGAGATAGGGAAGTGATACCACTTCCCCTGGGATCACAGCTTACTGGACTTTGGACGTTGCTTTGACTCGTCTGCCGGTTTGTGTCCCAGTCACCCCTCCCCTCCTCTTCCCATGCTGAGTCTCTCACCCTCCCCTCCTCTTTCCCGCCTTCATTATCTGTCTACTTCCCCTGCTCCTACCCCCCTCCCCTGAATCTCTCCCCTTGCCTGCTTTTCCCCTTACGTATTTGTGCTTATTGTTTATCTCGACCTTACAAGTAACTTGTCATGCTCTAAGATCTGTGTAACCTTTGTAACGATGTAACCAGTAACTATGATCTGATACTCATTGAAAGCGCTCTGATACCTCCGGGCCGGCGCTATATAAAACCTTTAAAATATATAAATAAATAAATAATGGTATGCTATGATATATTGTTGATATACTAGTAGTGCATGAAAGCACTGTCAGCCGTCTCAGGAGACATCATTATTCAGTTCTTTGCTTTCCATTGCAGCCCGGGTTCATTCGCTAATGATATGCTCAGAGATCTGTGTCCTGGTCCGTCTCTAGTTGGGTCTTAGTTTTAGGTCTAATGTGTGAATATGGTGTCTGAGAGCTCTGCTGAAGCCATTTGGGAGCAACGTAATGACCTTCTATGGGGCCTGTCAGTGCTGTGTTGGAGGCATGTGTTGTGCATGAATGTGGTTTTGTGGTAGCAAGTGTTTGGATTTCTCCTACATAGTACAAACCTAATCAGAAGAGCACTGTAGCACTATATGTGTTTATATTGAAAGAGCTTAACCATGGTAGGCCAGTCCCAGTTATCCGCACTAACAGAAAGCTATGCAACGTTCTCAAGTCAAGGATATGACCTACTACTCTACATTTATGTTAAATTAATTTACCTAGAAATGGAACAGCTGCCCCTTCAGTGACATTAACAGAGCCTATGCAACCTTTTAAAGATGCCACTTGTTCTGACTCCCACTCGGTTCCGAATGGCCAGTTTTGAGCAGCAGTTCGCTCTTCATGCGCCTCATTTCCTCCCGAAGGTTGACTGTCTTTGGTGGATGAAGCCTAAATTCCGAACTTGTGCATCAGGGTCAGACGCAAAAGGCTGAAGAGCGCGGCCTGGCTAGTACAAGACTGATCATGCATATCTCATAACACCATCCTGCCCTCACCCCTCCAAAGCTGCCTTTGAGGTCCCACAGTTACTCGAAGTGCTGAGCATGAAGTGGGATCTGCACTCCCTCTCTCACTTTCCTCCCATATATTTTCACTTTCATTTTTAGAAAGGAGTGACATTTCATGAAGAGCAAACACAAGCAACTTAGGAAATACCAAATGATGTTATGGTGAAGGAGCCTTATCTTGCTTTAACTGTCACGGTAAGACATGAGCCTGGCATGGATCTGGGCAGAGCAGGGCTCTCCAACAGGTAGCTCGAGATCTACTGGTAGGTCTCCAGTAGCTGGAACTAGCTCTCTGAAGTTCAGTCCAGGACAGTACTGAATTAGCCATATAATCAAGGTATCCTTGCAAGAAAAATCCAATAATGTATTTGAGTATGGTCACCCAAATTTAAAACTGCATATTCATTCAGAAAACAGATCTACTGTGATTTGTAATCAAAAAGACTGAACATGCTAATCATATTTAACCTGCTCTTTGAATGATAGTTGATATAGAGCCATGGATGTTTATAGATTTCAGTATTTCCTTTGTGCCAGTGGGCTCCTACTGCTGTGACTTATGGAACTGTTCATGAGGAGGCATTTTATTACGACAAAGCTTTTTATGGCACTACTGTTAGTAACGCCGTCTTATGTATCTGGGTCGTTGGTGTTCAACTACAATATCGTTTGCTCAGTAAACACCGACAGGACATTGCAGATTTTATAGAGGACAGAAAGCTAGATCTATTATTTATGACCGAAACCTGGATGGATAACTCATCCAATCCAGACTTAGTGATAGCAGTCCCAAGAGGTTTCTCTATCCACAGACTGGACAGGGAGCATAAAAAAAGTGGGCGGAGTAGCAATCATCGCCCGTGACTCACTTATGGTGAGAACTACCGCTATCCCGTTACCCTCCTGTGAAGCACTACAATTCGCAATTATGTTATCCCCTTCTCACAATTTTAGAGGGATCCTCTTATACCAACCACCTGGGCCACGAGCTGGTTTTATTTCCGATCTTAGCTCCTCCTTGGAATCGTTGGCCCTGGATAATTCTTTAACAGTCCTTGGTGACTTTAACTTTCACCTAGAAAAAACAGAGGACAGAGATACCTCCTCCCTAATATCGGATATGACAACCTTTGGTCTCCCCCTTCTGGTCAAAGCCCCCATGCACGACGGTGGCCATACACTGGACGGCATTTTCTCTAATCTGGAGGAAATTCACATAACACAAATCCTACCTCTCACCTGGTCGGACCATCACGCTATCTTGGCCTCACTGATTATTCACGATTCTGTTTCCCCTATATCATACTCTAATCCCCGCCAACCGTTCCTTGCTTGGAATGATATTGACAGTTCTAGTCTGAAAACGCTCCTGATTAATTCCAACCCCTCTTTCTCCACTGACCCCAATACCGCCACAATACAATTTTACGACTGGCTGGGTTTTGCCACCACCTCTCTGGTCCCTATCAAACAGATCACCAGTAACAGACTTACCCCCTCGACCCCCTGGTTTACGGAAGAGTTAAGAACTCAGAAACAACTTTGTAGAAATAAGGAGAGGCACTGGCGGAAGGCTTATAGTGACAATACCAAAACTCGCTATAAGGAGACTTTGACCAAATATAAAAGCATGATTAATGACGCCAAGAAAAAATTCTTTAGTGAAAGGATTGAAATAGCCAAAAATTCCGCAAAGGAACTTTACGATACCACCAGGCAGTTAGCTGGCTACTCCCCCGATCTGACCCCACCCCCCTCCCAAACCCTTTGTGATGCCTTGGCTACCTTTTTCTTTACTAAGGTTAACGACATCTTTTCGGTTTTCTCAAACAAAACCAATTCCCCCTCTATTATTACCACTTTGACTCATTCTGGGCCTAACCTCACCCAGTTTGCAGATATTACTAACGCTCAAACAGCTGAAATCATTTCCACGATAAGAACAGGTTCCGCACTCGACCCATGTCCTTTTAAAATTCTTCCACCTATCATTGATGTGCTCCTGCCTGCCATCACCTTAATCTGCAATACCTTGTTTAGAACAGGTATTATCCAGACGCCCTTTAAAAAAACTCTCCTCAAACCTCTATTAAAGAAGCCACACCTGGACAAGGATGAATTAAAAAACTACCGCCCTATTGCAAGTCTTCCATTCCTGGCAAAAAATTGCCGAAAAAGCAATAAACCAACAACTGTCCACTTTTATAGAGGAACATCATTTACTTGACGATACCCAATTCGGGTTTCGCCGATTCCACGGTACAGAGACGGCTCTAATCAAAGATCATCAGATCCATCCGAGATCTTGGGGGAACAGCAGTATTAATACTGCTTGATCTGTCGGCCGCTTTCGACACGGTCGATCACTCGATTCTGATCGATCGTGTCGAAAATCTGGGCATCCAACATACAGCCAAGAAATTGTTAGCATCTTTTCTGGCTGATCGGACTCAAGCTGTCACACTGGGCCCCTTTAAATCGCCCAATTCGTCTCTGCCATGTGGGGTACCTCAAGGCTCATCCCTAAATCCGACACTTTTTAATATCTATGTGTCAGACCTAGCTAATATCATTTGAGCACATGGGATGAGCCTTACCTCCTATCCGGACGACACGCAGCTGGTCCTGGCCATTAAAAACAACGGCCACAAAGTAGCAGAAGACTTCAAAGAGGGCATGTTGGCAATTGGGGATTGGAATGCCACCAATTGCCTAAAACTTAACTCCGAAAAGACGGAAGTCGTCATCTTTGGACAACTAAAGCCAGACTGGTCTTCGGCATGGTGGCCTACGTCCTTCGGAAACCCCCCCAAACCAGCCAACAAAGTGAGGAACTTGGGAGTGGTCTACGATGACCGCCTCAATTTTCTCTCACATGCTAACCAAATTACTTCGTCTGCCTTCCATAAATTGCGCCTTATAAAGAAAATCCTCCCCTTTCTCCCTGAAACGGCCGGCAAAACCTTGGTGACTTCATTAGTGCTGTCCACCTTGGACTATTGTAATGCCCTGTTTACAAACGCCCATGCAAGGGTTATTTATAAAATGCAACTCATCCAGAATTCAGCAGCTAGACTCCTGGGCAGAATTCCCAAATTTAAATCCGCGACAGGAGCCATTAGAGACTTACACTGGCTGCCCATTAGAAACAGGATCAAATTTAAAACCCTTTGCATTGTGTATAAGGCTCTGCATGATCAAGGACCGTCTTTTCTCGTACAAAACCTGATCCCCTACTGTCCATCCAGATCTTTACGGTCCTCCACTCTAAATGACCTAATGGTTCCCCGCACCAAAACGGTCACCTGGGGGGATAGAAGGTTCCTGGTGTCAGCCCCGAAGTTATGGAACACATTGCCCCAGTCAATAAAAACAAGCCTTTCACTCTGGTCATTCCGTAAGCAGTTAAAGACCTGGTTGTTTAATCAGTAAATTCGGGTCCTCTCTTCCATCAGGAGTATGTATATGCAGATATTCTAGCGCCGAGACGCCCTTGGGCATTTGGTCGCGCTCAATAAATGGTATTAATAAATAAATAAATAAATAAATAAATCTAATTCTAAATTTCATCTAGCCAAAATATTGCATGCAGCATACAGACTACAACTGGATCATGAAGGTAGGTATATAAAGATAAGTATAGTTTTATTTACGTTCTTAACTCTAAATATATTTATCTTGAAGATATATTTTCAAGGAACATATATATGGAGTTTAGGTGTGTATAACTATGCTTACCTATTATGTACATTCTTGATATTGTATTAGTCAATATTCTGGATATAATATTTTTGCAACACACAGTATTGTGACATACATCTGTGTGGCCACTACTAGTATTTCTGCAGGGTGTGGCCACATTTGTGATTGTCTCTGATGTTGTCACTACTGTAACAGTTGTCAATGTAATTAGTAGCTTGGGACTATTTTCATCAATCAGAAGTAGCTTTCGTTATGAAAAGGTTGGAGACCCCTGGGATAGATGCTTTTTAACTTTAGTGCACCTATTACCTGAAAGATATAATTCCTGAGTCTTTCAAAAACAGAATTTATATATATATGTTTGTGGAAGAGCAGGTCTACTGCCCGCCTCCCAACATCGATAATAACCCTGTCCAATCCCTCTCAATGCTCCTGCTATTTCCCCCTTGACCATACTCTCACCACCTAATAAAATTACTTGATCCATACAATAGTAGGCACATGCGTATGCCAAAAGGTGACTTATCTGCCCCAGGTAACTCCTACCTCTACCTCGCTAATTCACAATTGTGAGAAGGCTAAACACTATGGGAATAGAAGAAATAGGGAAACTCAGAAACTTCTCAGGTAGTCCTGGGAGATTGAAAGGTGAGCATAAGCCCCGCATGGTTAGACATGTCAGGCATCAGCTTGAACAGCAAAAGATGTTTCCCTAATACCAAAGTCTTTCCGTGACAGTGGTCAGACTTCTGAGTGTCTCTACTCTTCCTTTACGGGCCTTACAGAGAGTCAACGCCCTGTCCATCTTTGAAGACTTTGAAGCATTTGCAATGCAAAAGGTCTGTTATTTACACGAGTTTAAGCTATTGGCATTGTAAATGACAATGCCTTGCATTTGTGTTTTAAAAACGAACACAAAAATAAAAGGGAATGTTATTTGCAATGTCAATAGATGAAACTTGCGTACATGCGCGACCTATTGCGTTGCAAATGCTTGTTTAATTTGGGAAGTGAGCATCCGTTATTAAGAGGTAACATGGTAAATGGGTGGAGTTTAAAGAATTGCAATCAAGGAGAGCAAGATCACAATCGTGTTTTATTTTCATGCCCTAGTGTGAAAGACAGTAATGTATGGCTGGGGATAAGTTAAAAAAATTATCTTACCTTAACTAATTTTACACTGCTTTTTTATATTTGTTCCTAAATGCTGTTTTACTGTACTTGTCAACCCTCATTTGGGAACATGAACAAAGTATGAATTAAAATTAATTTAACTGGCAAAACGCTTGTCAGTATATAACGTTATTGTTTGTTCAATTTAATCCATTACAATGGGTGAGATCAGGTGAGCATAACAACAAGCATCTAATTAAAATATAAGAAGCGTTGTATAAAACGCATGTGTAAATAAAATATGTATAAACAATCTGGTAATTTCGCATTAATTTTCTAGCTTGTAAAGTGGAGACTGATTGTGCATTACATAGCGACTGGATCAATAGATTATTTATTTAAATGTTTTGTGTATAGAAAATGTCAAGTTAAACTATGTGGAGGAGAACCGTGTGCTGCAAAAGTAGTTTTACAGGTTTGTGCAAAATACTTGGTGCATTGCAGGACAAAACAATCGGTTGCCACTTGCAGAACAGCCTCCCCACTTCTAGATGGTATGCCAGTACCTCAATTTGAGATTCCGGACCAGGGCTCGGAGAGCTTGTCAGAACTGAAGAGCGTTTGTGGTTCTGCCTCTCTCTTAATGACAGTAAGACCTCAGGGTGACCAACTAAACACATAAAGATTCACTAATTTCAGGGAAAAGAAGTATGAAGGGAGTAGGAGAAGTGAGGTCCCAATAACAGGGCGTCTCAACACCTTTTAGGGTTTCACAAAGACTCCCTAAACCTTCAGATTTCTGCACTGAAAGCAAACAATACAATAGAAAGTCTATAACGTCTATGGATCACTCCAAGCCCACTCTCAATATGGTGCTCACTGGGATCGAGTAGGGAAACGCTCTGTAAATAGACCACCCCCAGCTTACAGGATACACCACTTTAGAATGGATAAGATAGGCATCCAAAAAAAGACCTTTGACTGAAGTGTCTCCTTCTTTTCCAACCAGGACCACACCATGTCACTACCAGTGTTTACCTGCAAACTTTGGTGCTTTGAATAAGGTGCACCACAGGGCTCAAACATCTTTCCCTTTACTTTTAACATATACTTCGGTCCTTTGACTGAACTCATCAAATTCTTTGGACTGTATTGTCAGAGCTACATTGATGACACACAGTTCACCATCAAATTGGAGAATGTCAATGAACCCATAATATCCAGTTTGGCACCATGCCTACTTAAGCTTTTCCAAGGTTTAGAGAAAAAAAAGTTCTCCAAAGTTATGCCTGCTTCTGGGTAGGGGTACCTTTTAGACACAAAACCCTGTCTACCTTTTTAATTAGAAAGGGCTTTGAGCCAAAATCCCTGGGTGGTTGTATTAGAACTCCCTTGTACCACCGATGGTGTGCCACCTTGATGTAAAGTAGTATATTGTGCTATTTGCAGCACTTTAGGGTCTCTTTCCAGCACAAAACTCATTTTGCACCGGAAAATAAATTTCAAATCTACAGTTTGTGCTAGTTTTTATTCTTTTTGTGCTGGAAAAACAGGCACCAAGTGTTAGTAAATCGGCCCATCAGTGTAATCGCAAAAAGAACAAAGCAATACCAAAGGGGATGATGGAGTGTTGAACAATGCAAGCACTCACCGCCTGCAAGCACGCGCAACCTCAGTGTAATCGGGCATAACAGTGAAGACAGGGCAGCTTTGCAAGACTATTTTATTTTTGATAGTATCTAATCCCGACATTTTTAGTTTACAGTGCTCACAAAGTTGATAATCAAAATATTCCACGATTATGTAGAGATTTATAAATTGAACACATTCTCAGAGGGTAAGGTTATTTAAGCTATTCACGTATCTATATTGTGTGTAAACATGAGCCACTTATGAATCCAAAAATAGCTCTTCAAAATGTATACAGTGTGTAGTTGTTTTAAAAATCCTGAGCACAGCCTTTCTTGATTAATCCTTTTCTTCCATTTTCTTCTTGCATTTTCTTCATGCATTATCTTGATATCTTTATCTGCATGCCATCATAGACAAAGAATCAGACGTAAACTGATCAATGTGAGAAAGGTCAGCTAAACTAAATAAACTTTAGTAGGTTGTTCTTTCCAGAAACAAACAGGCACAGCCCTTGACGAATGGAAAAATGTGACCTCGGCTCAGATCAGTTATTGATGTTCAGTAATTCAGTATTCTGTGTATGATGAACTGTGCTACACAGACAGTGTTTTGAAATACTACAAGGCGGATCCCTTTGCTGCCAGCCAAGCACAGATTCAGCTCACATCCAGGGCCTTAAACTGCCAACAGCTGGCTTCTTGGCACAGGATTCTGCCCACCATGACGGTCTTCCCAGCACTTTGCTTCCCAGGGGCCCCGCAGACTGCAGGTTTTTGTACAGCTGAAACAGAAGAATAATTATCAGCCAGTAGAGCGTAAAAGGCATTCACTCACACAACTCAAACACTAATTCTCACACATTTTTGGCCAAGGTCTATGCATCTATTATATGGTAAACAATACTTATCCACAGAGGGTTGTTTACAGTGAATACTGCATGCTGGGTTTTCAAGGTGGTCTGTGGAGTGCTGAGTGTGGAAACGGTGGATGGAATGTGAGGGTTTGAAGAAGAACAAGGACAGAGAGCAATGGAAAGAAAAATGTCCACACTTCTCCAAGGACTGAACTTGCACTAAATAGTGAACCTTTCCTGGTCTCCTGAAATTATTACATCACCCAGGAGCTGGTTCATGCAACATGATTCCCTGTTCCACTATAGTAGAAGATATCACTGTTGCGACTGTAGATTTCACTGTGGTGTAACAACTGTGGATATGGTTCACAAACATTTAGCTGTAGCTTACTCTTGTAGTACTCTTGACTCACTAGAAAGCCAGAAGTAATATTGGAGTACCTTGGCCTACTCATGGAAATCAGAAGAATGCTTGTATTGACTTTGTTCATTTCTACTTTAGCGCATGCTCATCTTCGGCAGGTGTACTACAAGAGTAAGTCACACCTACTCATATCAAAAGCTTTGAGACTCTGGACCCATATATTTACATGTCTGACATTGTCATAGTTTACTTGAATTATATGCGCTAAGTATCATCTCAGCTGTTACTGTGCCCCACCCAAACAAATCATTGATACGAAGACTGATTAAGGATCAGTTTGTAAAGAATTTTCCTATAACAAGCTTTGTGAACAGTCAATCAAAAGCCAGATACGACCAGCTTTAGAACTGGTGACTAAACAGAATCAATGTTGTATGATTGAGATGATTGCTGTTAACCCAACTGTTTACTGAAAATGAAGTAGAACTTGCATCTCTTTCATATTTTGTTTCATTTTCCACATGGTCTCCACCATAATCTGTGGGACACTGCCTGTTTTGGGATGTTAGGGAAATTTCAGCCAATGTTTTTCAATAAACTGTGCTCTTCTCATCTTGATATTACATAATTCTTTCTTTATACTACTTACCAAGTATTGCAAAGAAAAAATAGTTAAAGTAAGTGTTTTAAAGTGCTTGTGTTGTTTGTAGTGGGGAAATAAGTCATTCCAATTTAGTTTCTCTGACCCTTCGCATAGTAGGTTGGTCGTTTGAAGACGGCTTGGTGTAGCAGGGGGTTTGACTTGCTTTTTTAAAAAGTTTTATTGTTTTATTACAGGGAAATACAGCAATACAAATGAGCCAACAGCAAAAAGAAAGAAATTAATTTTTGGATGCTTACAAAACATAAAAAAACATAAAAAGTCCACAAATTGATTAAATCCAATCGGCGATTGGGGCCCAAATTTTCTCCCCCAGAATTCTTCTTTTGATACCTTTTAACTTATATATAGCAGACTCAATATTATACATAAACAATAATTTTTCACGCCAAGTAAAGAAAGAAGGGGGATCTGGATTGATCCACTCCCTAGTAATACAAGCTCTAGCCACTGCCATACAAATAAATAAAAATTAAGTTACGGATCTTGATCTAGAAATAGAAGAGCCCATTCCTAACAACACCATCTCGATGTTTACTGAAATATCACAATTAAGAACAACTGCAAGAAAGCTTTCAATTTGTTGAAAGAAACTCCTAAGTTTAGGACATTGAAAGAATATATGCAAATCGTTAGCTGCATACAGCCCGCAACGACTACAGCTCGCTCCAGTGGTGGTGCTCCACTTGACAACCTTGCTGGGGGTATAATAAAGATCGTGTATACACATAAAGTGCTGAGATTTCATCATCCCTGTAATTAAGCATTCTGAAGCGCATTTAACTGAAGACAAAACATCGATACCAGGGAGACCTAGTTTAGTAACCCATTTCAGCTGGCATTGTTCCATATCATCCCCACATTCATGAATCAAGCTTGTATAAAGAGGACCTATAGGGGTTTGACTTGCATTGTATTTTTTAGAGATACCCAAATCGTTTTAGCCATTTTTACATTACAAAAGGTTTGTCAACGAGATACATACATTTATTTGCTTATGTTGTGCAAGACGTATGTTTGGTAATGTTTTGGGTAATCATAAGTTAAAGGGACTCAGCTGTGTTAACTGGGATCTTTCAATTCAATTCTGCTGTCCAGGGCCTCTGCACCAAGTTCCAACAAAGTGTGGGCCTAGTCTCCCTTTAAACACTTGACCTCTAAAGATGGCGATTCCGAGGAAACCAAGGCTAACAGAGGGAGTTGAACTAGAAACGCAGAATTTAGCTATAAACAAAATAATAGTCAATAAGGTATTGTCTGGTCAGTGCATTTTCTTTAAAGGGGAACATTACTTTGATAGACACACAACTATATTGCATACACAAAATTATAAATACTTTCAAATGACAGGTTAAAACTTAATGGAGGTGCAACACATACACTCTGTCACCGTGGACAACCAATCCCCTGAATCTAAAATGATCACTCAGTCTTGAGGTACCTGTAACCATTCATGTATCTATAGGCTCTATCTTCTAAAACAGCAATACCTCCAACAACCTATACCCAAACATACACCGATATGCATTCTTAACATGTCAAGTCTAGAGGCTTTGTCAGGGTATTCAGGATTATGATGTCAAATCTACAGCTTTTTGCAATGCATGCTCAATCAGTTAAAAACACCAAGTAGAGATGACATTTAATACTCATTATAAATAAGCCAATATGCGATTTCAACCTTAATTTCCACAATTGAAACTTCACAGAATTAACATTTCTCATTTTCAAACTAGGTTGATTAGTAACCACTCAGGACCCTCCACCAACAGTGCCCACTACCCTCAGGACCTTTAAATAAGTTGAGCCCTGGAAAATTATGAAAAATTAGATCCAGCTTCTCATGAGCTCATCTATTTTCTGATCTAGGAGATGCAGGAAGAGGCTTTTTGCTTCCTGCACTGACTGGAGAGTTTGGACAGTCTCACCGCTAATCAAAGCAGCCAAAAGCAACACTTTGTGGGTGTTCTGCTGACCTGCCAGCTCTAGTGATCTCCTGACCTGTGGCCTTTCTGGCAGCAGCTACTAAGGTACATCACGGAAGGCCAATCTTCCTGCCTGCACTTTACTGTAAGTCATGCCTTTGGCCACTAGCAGGGTGACTGTGTATCCAGCACAGTTTGCACTCTTGAGGCACCCACAAAATAGCCTGTCTATAATAGTACAGGAACCCCATTATTCAGGGTACATAGCAAGTCCCCCCTTGCAGATCCCGAGAGAGATTCAGGTAAAATTCAAAATAGGTTATTAAAAGGCATTATTTATTTTACCGATAATGTATTGTTATTTAAATGTTTATGGATTTTAAACAATTACATTTAATTTTGCATTATTTCCCATGGGGTTTTATTTTAATTTCCAAACACCATTACTTTCTATGGGACAGTGTTGCAGTACCAGTGGTTGGCCATGTGAAGTGCTGGACTTACTCAATTTATTTTAAGTATTAACTTACAGTCTGAGTTTGTGAAAACTGAAAAGTAGTAAAGGTACTGAAAAGTGTAAGGTAGCTTTGTGAAGCTGACCCAGAGAGTGCATAGTGAAAATCATTACTCATTTTACACTACCTTCAAAATGGGATGGTACAGTCCATTTTATTCTCTAATTGACTCTTATATATTCAGTGTGAGGGCTATTTACCAGTTTTGTCTGTGAACAGGTGCCAGGCTAAGTCAGAAAAAATCTTCCTCTGTCAGCCTACATGTGTGTCCAGGCATGAGGCACATTTTCAGCCACAACCTGCGCCCAGCCCCTTACCCATACTTCACTAGATGTTAAAGCTCAACACAATTTTACCACAGAGCTGTCAGTGGAGATTCCATTAAGGGATCCCATGCCACATCAGAATGCCACAAAAGAGAATTTATAAAAGTAACACAACTAGGTTTGTTATCAGTTAGAGCCTGGATTTCTACACCTCTGATATTGTTTCTATTGAGAATCAATGCATTCATTTCTAATTACATTTGAGTCAAGCAGTGCATAAATAGGCTTTTGTCCCGGCATACTTTAGGGTTAGCGGTGTTTGAAATTTATGTAATTTGCGTTTGAGTAATTCCTTTAAATATCAGGAACATGATGAGAAATTACAGTAATTAGGGTAAATGGAAAATCAGAATTTGGTGTTCTATTTTAGTAAAAAATGCATCTTTTTATCTATTTTGAATGCAAGGATGCATTTAATGCCATAAAAGTTCAAAAAACACAAGCGCTGCAACAGCAGCCAATCAGATCCTGGTAGCTTGGTAATTACTTGATGCCACACAATTACATGAGGTTTAGCTTTCATAATGGAAATAGCTGATCAGTCCTTGTTTTTTAAAAATGTATTTCTGAGTCATAAGTGTCGCTCTTAGCACCAGAAGCAAGGACAGCACCTTTTGCTCACGCATATCTTTATTGCTGTACTTTACCAACAGAAAAATAATACATCTCCCAATCCTGCTGCACCCTCAAATGCCATATCCAGTACAACAAATTCCATCTTCAGATGAAACCACATTACAGTTAGGGCCGCATGTATCAACCTATTTTGCATTCGCAAACAGTGCGAATCGCTAAATTCGACCACTTGCGAATGCAAAAAAGCTTTTCAAGATGTATGAAAGGCTTTGGCAGTGCATTTGAGGTAATTGCAATTTTTTGCGATTACCTAAAATTGCAACTACAAATAGGGACTCATAATTTGCGATTCTCTAAGCACATGTACTAAGCCTTTTCGAAATGCAAACTGTGCATTTAAGAAATGCTATTACTATCGACTCCAAGTCAATGGTAACGAAGTGCAATTTTTTAAAAAGGACATGAAATGCATTTTTCAAAGTGCCATGTAGCACACACATGCCCATAGGACATGTGTGTGCTTTACATGTGCAAATTCTTTTGGTGGGTGCTTTAGGGAGGCCTTAGGCCCTCGGGCACCCTTGGTTTTGCATCACCGAATTTGCGATTACCAATTATGTATTGCAAATTAGGTAATGCGAAACCGTTCACACCGATGGGCCTTTAGGCCCATAGAATGAATGGAGCAGTATTACCTAATAGCAATGACCTAATTGCGATTAACTAATTGCGAATGTGACCCTGTAGGACTTTCTATGAGGTAATCACTATTTTCTTACATACAATTTTGCATTCCTTAAAATTCACTATTTAGGGAATGCAAAGTGAATTTTTGAGTTTTGTATTTTTTCAGTAACTTTTAGTGCCATAGGCCTTTTTAAAACAATCTATCTCTCTTCTATCATCTCTTTTAAAAGGTGGTTTCAGTCACCTCTCTCAAAGTTACTATTGTCTCCCTTCCCATCCCCTATGCACATATACACACATTTGTGGTGAGGAAAGAACACACACACACACACGCATGCATGCAAGCACCCATGACTTATTGGTTTTTGCTAGTACTTGTTCCATTAGCGACCAACGTGAGTTATTTTTGTATGAAAGCTTGAAATTTCATGTACTTGTTTATATATTAAACTATCCTTCAAGACATTTTCTCTTTCTGTGTGTGCTGCAAAAAGCAGCACGCATAGAATGCGGAAGTAACGAGGAGCAATACAGATAATACTCCTAAATACGCCTCAGGTGTACCATTTTGGCGCAATCCCCGCAATCCCCGGTTTTCTTACCTTAGTAAATCTTTGATTGCAACAAAATCTATGGGTGGATGCATGGGAATGCCAATGCTCCACCAATAGAACGCCTTCTCAACACAGGGTAATGCAAGGCAGTGATTTGCTCTGCCTTGCATTACTCTGAATTTGCTAAGCCATGCACAGCCATGCAAGGTGGCTTTGCATGGCTTAATGAATCCCATTTTAGGGCTGGAGTCAGCTTCTATCATGCAAGGGCAACATAAGCCCTTAGTAAATCGGCCCCTTAGTGCGTAGTAGTAAGACTCCTTGTGTGGTGAAAGTCTTAGTGCATAGACCAGTGGGATGCATTTTGTATGACATGATGGAGAGTAGACATAGCTTTCTCATAAAGTGGGCATGTATTGACTGCATCCCTGTGGATAGAAGGTGGAGAAACAGAACTGAAGTGAGGCTACCCAAAAAAACCTGTGCAGTCCTTTTTAGCGACCTAGGGTAGAAGGTAGAAGTAAGGGGTAGCCCTGTTGTCATGGTTCTCCTGTTAAGGGTGTCACCATTTCTAAGCAGGGCTGCTTTTTTGTCCGCACCTGATGACTACTCAGAAAGGCTAATGACAGCCCGGTGCTGAGTTCTCATACTTCATTGTGTCTTTTTTTTATACTTCTTCTTGGAGCCACTTCTGTGAGATCCATCACCTAGCAATAAGGCTGGGTCTGAGCGATAGTCCACAAATGGTATTTGAAAGAGAAAAACTCCAAATCAGTTCTGAAACCTCAATAGTGGATCCACAACCTTGTCTGGGAAATGATTGTTAAGTGGAACTGTAAAATGATCCATCAGTAGGTCACAAGAATGGAGGTAACACAATGTCTCTGTTCATCCAGAGTCTTATTTCTTGCAATGTTTGTAATAAAGTCAATGAATACAAATCTCTGTGAGCATATTTTCTTCTGTGTCTTTGATGACTAAATGTCTTCCTCTGATTTACTGGGAAAATGCATTCTTATTCCAATGACATTCAGTTTTATTAGTTATAGTCACATTCCTTTGCTTGGGGTTTCCGGACTGAATAATCACTCTGACTGCCTGCATATAGAGATGGGGCCGTCGAAGGAAGAATTGTATACACCTACCCTATTTAGAGTAAACCCTGGTTGCAAACGGCACTGCGAGAAAGCAGTGGTGCAACGCTCCTCTGCCCACATGGAGGAGCCGCCCCTGGGGACCTGTGGTGTAGTAGCAATTTCTAAAGTGAAAATAAATTAGTGCTTTTGAACATTGTGCGTTTCACTCCCTATATTCATGTGAGTCAAAGAGTTGCAGGTTGCAGAGGTGGGGGAAAGAATTATGACTTAAAAATTACCATTTTTCGAAGGCAGAGTAGCAGAATCGTTTCTTTTTGCCCCCCTTCTCGGGGTTTTGAGCTCCGCGTATGGGAACATGGAAGTGAGTAAAAGCTGATAGTTGCTGGGTCCGGAGCTGGACCTTTGACGCACGGCAAAGATGGTGATCTGTAGGATAGGATACAATAACAAAAGGGGATTTGCAGGATGGTGGGAACATTAACAAAAGGTGATAAACAGGATGGGAGGGTTTTTTGGAGACAGGCGTTTAGCGTTTGCACCATTGATCTGAATGGACATTACGCAGACCTTTTCTTTATCCCTGTTTTACTTGCAGTTACCTCACTTGAATGTTCTGCTAATCACACACCTATAGGGTTCCAATAGGTTTCTTCACTGGCCGTTCACCACGCACCCTGTCACAAGCATGGCTTTGGCACATCATTCTAGTAACCAATTACCTTTATTGCAAAAGCATTTTTCTCTCTCCATTTTAATTTCCATTTAGAGAGGCACGACATCAAGGATACCATCTCCTTGTTGGATGCCATGTCAGCTTGCGGCTTTGTCCAGCTGGTTAAAGGAGCTACTCATCGAGCTGGACACACGCTCGACGGAATTTTTTCCAATGACGAGAGGCTGACGATCAAGGACTCTATTCCTCTGTCATGGTCCGATCATCTGGCCGTTCCATTTGAGCTAGTCTGTCCGCTCATTTATGCGCCCAACAATATACCCAGCAAAAAGGAACTTCGTAGGAACTTCAAGGATATTTCAAATAGCTCCTTTTCCCCGTGGGCACCCAATTTGTTTTTACCTCAAGAAGAAAGTGTTTCTACAGCTGTCATGCAGTTTGAAAGAACCATGACTGAGGCACTGGATGAATTAGCCCCGTTCCAACCCTGCCGCCGAGCCAGAAAAAGGCCCTCAGCCCCCTGGTTTTCGGAACACCTTAGACTCCTGAGACAGGAGGTAAGGAGGCGGGAGCGCCTCTGGCACTCTGGATGGGACCCAAAAGATAAGGAAGCTCATAAGACTCTGTTGAGGAAGTATAAGGCTGAAATCATAAAGGCCAAACAAGAGCATTTTATGGCCCTGACAACTTCATTGTCCTCCCCTAAAGAGCTCTTTAGGGTTGTGGACTCCCTTATAACCCTCCAAACCCCAGATCCTGTAGTAGCATCCCAAGAGCTTTGTAACAACATTGCCTCTTTCTTTCAGGCAAAAATATTAGATATCTACTCTGCCTTGGAGCTGCAAAAATCTCTCATGAGTGGGCCCCCTGCCTTAGGGGCTATGGACCATGCCCCGGCTGAAAAACTCCCTTTGGGAATTCTAGATTCTTTCCCCCCACTTTCTTTAGAGGATCTGGATGGCCTCCTTAATAAAACTAAATCGGGCTCTCCTCTGGATGTATGCCCCCTCAGGATTCTTAAACAGTGCAGGGAAACTCTCCTGCCCCCTCTGGTTGATATTATGAACAGAGCCATGAGGGATGGCCTCTTCCCCACCCAATGGAAAAGTGCGGTGGTAAAACCTCTTCTAAAAAAGGCCTCCCTGGATCCTTCAGTTTTAAAAAACTTGCGGCCCATTTCATTACTTCCAGCTCCAGCAAAGATGTTAGAAGCGCATCTTAACATGCATCTTGCTGCTTTTGTAGAGAGCTCGGCCTGTCTTGACTCCTCTCAACATGGTTTCAGGAGGGAACACAGCACTGAGTC
Organism: Lissotriton vulgaris; assembly: GCF_964263255.1. Lineage (NCBI taxonomy): Eukaryota > Metazoa > Chordata > Amphibia > Caudata > Salamandridae > Lissotriton > Lissotriton vulgaris. The sequence goes on from NC_141690.1 coordinate 161,784,235, forward strand.
GGCCCTCACCATAGTGTTGGACAATATCCGCACGCGTGTTGATGAGGGCCAGACCACCCTTCTGATCCTTCTGGATCTGACGGCGGCCTTTGATACCCTTTCTTCTTCAGTATTAACATCTCGGCTGAGGGAGATTGGGGTGCAAGGTGCAGCTCTAGATCTACTCACTTCTTTCCTCAATCATCGAGTGCAAAGAGTGAAGTTGGGGGAGTATCTATCTCCATCCCTACCTGTGCAATGTGGGGTCCCCCAGGGGTCGGCTCTTAGTCCGACCCTATTCAACATCTATGTGACCCCACTTGCCAGGCTCATTAGATCCTTTGGGATGGAGATAGTTTCCTATGCGGATGACACCCAGATCCTTGTCTCTCTCTCCCAGTCTAGCGTCCCGACTGCCTCCAATTTTAGATCTTGTATGGAGGCAGTTGGTCAATGGATGATCCTTAATTCATTGAAACTGAATGGAGAGAAGACGGAGGTAATGGTGTTTGGAGGGAAAGCAGAACAATCTCCACCTGCTGGGGCATTATCCATGTCCTGAGGAGGATCAGGCATTACTTATCTCTGCAGGCAAGGAAACAGCTTGCCCTCATTGGCTCCCGGCTGGACTACTGCAATGCGCTGTATGCAGGAATGAATAAGAGTCTACTGCAGCGCTTGCAGGTAGTCCGAACGCTGCTGCCAGGTTTGTCCTGGATCTCCTCAAACCTGCCTCAGCCACAGCGGCCAGAAAGCTGTTGCATTGGCTTCTAGTTGAGGACCGCATCCACTTCAAGACCCTATGTATGACATACAGGGCTTTAGCCAAAAACAGTCCCACTGGTGTAGGATCCATCCTGTCCCGCTACATTCCCTCTAGGGATCTGCGTTCCTCTGGCAGACTTCTTCTATCTACCCCCCGATTCAGGAGAGCGAAATGGGGTGGCAGGGCCTTCTCTACCTTGGCGCCCAAGTGGTGGAATGCCCTCCCACTGGAAATAAGATCCCTACCCACTCTTCAGGCATTCAGAAGCGCTCTGAAAACGCATCTCTTTGTGCAGGCTTATCTGTAGTGGTGTCGTGCTTACATTTATGATTTGTTTTGTTAGGCGCCTTGATGCCTTCGGGTTATTGTTTGCGCGGTATAAATTTTATTCAATCAATCATGGCCCAGATGCATCAAGCTAAAATCCGCTCGCAAAGGGGCAGATTCTGAGAATCTGCCCCTTTGCGACCGGTATTTTTGCATTTGGGATGCATCATCCCAAATGCAAAAATCGCAATTTAAGAAATCGCAAATTGCGATTACTTAAATTTCTATTGCATTTAAGGAATCTCAAATTGAGATTCCTTAAATGCAATGTATTAAAGTTAAAAAATTAGCGATTTCGCTAATAGGGGGAGCAAATTACCATGAAGTTGAACTTCATGGTAATTTTGAAAAACTTCAAAAAGTTCCATTTTACACACAGACATGCCCTTAGGGCATGTGTGTGTGCAAAATGTACCCATATGCATATTTCAGGGGTGCAACAGGGTGTCCTTTTGTCACCCTGGCACCCTTGAAATTGCAATCTCAATTTGCGATTCTCTAATTGAGAATCGCAAATTGAGATTGTCGGGAGGTATTCCTTAATTGCGACTCGCAATTTGCGAGTCGCAATTAAGGAATTTTAAGAAATCGCTATTTTTTAAGAGAGTTCTTCATGCATGGCATTTTGCTATTCCTTATTAGCGAATCCTTATTTTCCGCTAATAAGGAATCGCAAAATGGATGCTTGATGAATCTGGGGGCATATCCCTTAAGCGGTCTGAGGTTTTTATAATGCCATGCAGGCACTACGACAGACTGTAAATAAATAAGCATGAACAGACTGGTCATTTCAAAGTATATTAAGATTTGAACAAAGCTCGTCCTTCTCAAATGAAAGCAAAATAAATTGCAGAGACACATTTTCAGGTTATACTAAATAAGCAGCAACCTATGTCATTGTCATATGAAATCTCACCACTTTCAAGCGTTAACAGCCACCACTGGTTTATTCCAAATATTGGGTAGAAGTACATATTAGGAAAGCAGTGGCAAAGTGATTGTAGTGGGGTGTTTGTGCTTACACCATCATCGAGGAGCTCTATTACTCCTCATGGAACCCCCTCAAAGACTTGCACTAGGCTTTTAATGTATGGAATGGGCTTTTTATCTCGTATTTAATGTCAGTAAGTGGACCACGGTGTATAGTAAACTAAGAAAGGAGACTGACTTTTACCAGGTATTGTCCCTAAGCATTCCGCTGGCAAAAATCCACAGTTCTGATCACACATTTGTACTAGTGATTAGCAAGCTGAAAATTGTTCAGTTGCATCAGGTTGATTCTTTGGAATGGAATTCCTCTTAATAACACTAAATACAAAATGCCTATATGCACTACTGCCATGTGTCCCTTACCTCTGCGTCGGCTTTGGCAATTGGGGAGTTGAGAATAAAGTCAGGCAACCGCATACTTTTTCAACTGTCAGGAAACAAAGAGCATACACTTGGCAGTCACAGTAAGAATACCATGGTTACAAACGCATAACAAACCTGTAGCTATATAACTCAGGCACACAGTCATTTAAGAGTGGGCTGTTAAATTAATCTCTGACACACATCTTGGTTTTACTTATCTTGAAAATAACAATTCCAGATATTTCCCAATGCAGGCTAAGGTCCTGAAATGCAATAACAACACTGAACAATAGCACAGTATGCCAACTGGATGTCTCTCCTATTGGACGATTATTCCCATGGCATGACATTCAGTGCAAGTGCTTGCAAGCATGAGCGGTTTGTAAAAATCAATCTAATGTTAAAATATTATAATGGTGGTTAGGATCACATCAGAACAAACAGAATAAAAAAGGTGGAAGTTTAGAGATCTTTTGGCATATTAGTTAAAAATGTTAATGCTGCAAAAATGATTCCAGTCTAGGTCCAGATTTATCAAAGGATGAAGTTGCCCTTGTGCCATACAAGTTGACGCAAGGGCACACACAATCCTTAAGTCAGAGTTACCAAGCAATGCAAGGCTACCTTGTGTGGCGCTGCGTTGCATGCTAAGTCTGGATCAACGCAAGTCAGTGCAAGTTGCTTCCTTGCATTACTCTGTGCCGGGAAGGAGTTACATGGGTGGAGCATGGGTGTTACCACCCATCCACCCATGTTTTTTGGCGCACTCAACTAGTACATTTGGGAATGTGTCAAAATTGGACGCCTTCACAATGAGAAGAAATATCTTTATTTCTCCTCATTGTTTTAGCTTTCTACGTGTACTGCATTCTGCAGCAAACCTATAAAGAGGAAAATGCCCTAAGGATTGTTTTGTGCAGGAAGGTGCCCCTTCCCTCACAAAAACAATCTGCCTGAAAGACAGGCACCCTTGCATCATGGCACAAGGGCGCCTTCATTTGCGCTAGGCAGCACGTGGTGTGTCAGTACAGTGAGAGAGAAAGAATGCGCCATATCTTGGTAACTGTGGCGTATTCGTGTCTTCTCCATTTGACACAGTGCAGGAAGTTGTCTTGCTGCGTGGCGCTGCATCAAAGAATGATAGATCTGGACCCACATTTTCACAATTTTGCGTCTCTTTAGTTAGATGAGCACCTCTTTGTGAAACACTATTAAATCTGCTCCCCTAAGAAAAGTTCTCTATTGCTTGTTGTATATGCAAGCAGTGCGTATTATGTACAAGACCCCTTCTGTTACACATTATGCACACTACATTTGTAGGCTCATTTAGATAGTCAATAGTTTGCAATCCCAGTACTAACCAACCAAGTGTAATACCAGTGATCCGTGCCTAGAATCCCATTTATTTCGACTTATTCGTGCTTTGTAAATTATCTGTACTTTACATTACATAGTTTGTATTTGAGTCACTCCTCATTTGCATCCTTTCCTAGTGGAGGGCATGGAGGATCTCAGAGATACTCTTGGTCCCAGTAGTCACTGAATGCCTTCTCTTATGAAACCCTTCCCTACATCCATCCAGCTGGGCACAGCCTAGCCAAGGAAGGTCACGATGCACACATCTGTTCCAACTGTTGTCTCTGTGCATCCTCCATGCCTGTCAATTGGACTAGAACTATGCATCTTCATGTATATCCACAAGATCCTGCCCCCAACTGGTCCCACAACCATGTAGTCAGTGTTTCGCCCACTTATATACTACTGCCTGCTGCTCCTTTGTCTACACAAAAAACTATACCAGTCTGCAGGTGGCAACCACTCCACAGAAAATCAAACTAAAGTGCTCACATGTGCTTAGTCTAATGTGTGCAGCAGAGTGCTTCAGCTCCGATTCTAGTTAAAAGCTTTATTCCAATAGCTATCACAGAGTTACTTGTCTTGCATAAAACCAAAATGCCAGGAATCTGATTTATAATATGAAGAGAGGTACCTCCATGGGGGATACTACTTTAACATACTTAACCCTAGAAGCTTACCCTGCAACCGACCATGGTCAATCTGTCAATGCCATGTTGATCTCTACCCTCTGCATTGAATACCCAATCCCGAATGGTACCCCTAAACTCAGATACAGCCCTATAATAGGACAACGAGTATCAGGTATTTATAATACAGATAAGTAACATAGAACAAAAGAGACACAACCCCAATATGCCTTATTCTAGAAGGTTAGTAGGCCCAGGAGAGGCATTTACATCTGCCCACAGCCCCTTTCTTCAATCTTGTCCCACAATTGACCCTGTTTATCCAAAGCAAAAGAGCTTTGAAGCACCTCAGCGCCCATCTGTCTGTAATTCGTTACTTTAAGTGGCTCAACTATTCAGAGGAAGACCTCTCTTCACAAAGTAAGCTTGTGTGGCGCCTTAATTTTTACAGGAACATACCGGATGGGAAGTTAGGCTTATAATCATACATGTGGAAAACATATCTAAAAGAAAACTACGTTATGGTACAGTTACATTCCATATTCGCTCTAAAAAATTAGATAGCCCTCCAATCAGACATTGACTGTGTCTTCGTTTTTGACTCTGTTCAGCCACATTTCAGCTAGGTTTGTTCTAGATAAATATCACATACCTACATACATTGGACACACAAGTCAGAGATACAGAGTTTAGGTGTCAAAAATGCAAATAATAAAGGAACCACAGGGGTTAACACTAGGGAAAAACAACACTACTGCTGCTAAGTCTTAGACAAGCAAAATACTAAACTTTAAAACATTAACAAAGAGAGCAGCTAATCTAAATTTAATGTATCAGCTAAATTTATTTAACACCTTATGCTCCACATTTGGAATTTGTAGATGTTTCCTACAAGTGCCTGTTAGAAATGGGATTCCAGATTGGTTGAGGTATGCATCCACACCAGGAAGGAATGACCACTCTAGTTTGGGTAAGCTAGAAACACACTAAAAGATAAACTGTGCTCACCCTCTGGTAGCTTGGCACACAACAGTCAGACTTATCTAAAGAGACAATGTGTAAAGTATTTGTGCAAAACACACACATAGTAACACAATGAATACACCACAAAAAGACTCCACACAGGTTTAGTAAGCTAAAGAATATTTATCTGAGTAACTTGAGAACAAAATTACAAACATCCCATCAGTAGGAGTCGAGATATGAATTCTTAAAGATTATAATGCTGATTATTGGGCACATGCATCAAAATCTGTAATTGTGATTCCTTATTAGAGAAAAGTAAGGAATCGCTAATTAAGGAATTGCAAAAAGCAATTAATTAGCAAATCCGTAAAAATCGCAATCTGGAATTGCAATTTCTAGTTACTGAGTCGCTATTAGCGATATGGCTATTAGAGAATCGCAATTAGCGAAATCGCTAATAGCGAGTTCGTTTTTGATGCAGCTTGATGACATCACAACCAGGAAGTGATGTATCCCATGCTGAATCCAGTGCACTGAGAGAGTTAGAGGAGGAGGCAGACTGCAGGAGCACAGCAGAAGGAACGATTTTGGAATTTGGAAAACTGTTCAGGGACATCAGTATGGTTTCAGGATCAACTGGGGAGAAGTCTGCAAATCGCAAGAGGAAGTTGAAATTCACCGAAAAATGTTTTTTAACCCTCATTGAGCAGGTTGTGAGGAGGCATTTCAAGGTTTTTGGAAAGCTGTCACTCCGGACCTCTGAGTCAGAAAAGAGCAAAATCTGGCTCAGTATACAGTCCAAAGTAAACGCAGTGGGGGTCACCCACCGCATAATAAAATACCTGCGCAAACGCTGGTATGACCTGCGCAGGTGTGCAAAGGAGAGGGTTGCTGCCAGGCTTTCAGAGCCCAAGAAGACTGGAGGAGGACCAGCAGAAGAAACTGGGAATACAGCCCTGGAGGGTCTAGTGGAGTCCACACTTCAGCCTGAAGCTGTAGTTTGAGTAACGGAATTGGACACCTCTGCACCGGCCAGTACTTCATAAGGTAAAATGCATGCAAATGTCCATTTAATGCTGAATCTTACATAAATACCCTAAAGTCAGATCAGGTGTAGTGTTCAGAATCATACTCCAGTCCACATTTTACTTGCTACACCCAACTGCATTATGGGATTAACAGGCAGCAAATCCTATCGGAAAGGCAAGTAGGGAGGAACACAGCATTGTTGCTTACAAGTACAACAAGAAAGTGAAACATATAGACACTGCGTGTCAGAAAGTAATTTAATGGGACCAAAAAATGCATAATGCGACACACATGTTTTAAAAAGTGAACTAAAATTGCACTGTTTCACATCACAGATGCAGCTGCACAGGAAACAGGATAGTGAAGGCGGAAACACCCAGGAGACTCAGGCAGTTAGGAGTCGAGACAAACCCTACACACAAGAACAGGACCACAGTCCCACCACTAACTGCCTTGGAAGTAGAAGAGGAGAGCCAACATGACCCCCAGACATCCCAGCCTGGGCATACACCAACAACAAGACCCCATTCCCAGGTGCAACACAGGCATGTCCAAACCCGGAGTCGCAGGTCACGGGCATAGATGGGAACAGCAGAGGATGATAATCCAAATGTCTGGGGTGGGCTGGAGAGCCAAATGCTGAGGGTGTAGTGCCTGCAAGCAACAAACATGTGATTAAAGCAGGCACAACTTTGCACAATGTCAAATAACTTGGCAGACATGAGGGACTGCATGAAGGAGCTGACTACAGCAGTGGTGGAAGGACATAGACAGTCAAAGGAAGCCAAACAGAAGCTATGCAGAGTGATGCAGGAGGACCAGGTGTCCCAACAAAGAAGGCATCACTAATTCTTAGGGCGCTTAGATGGCTACACCAGAGCCATCAACTGACTGAGCACCAACACCAATGTAATGCGACCTCTAAAAATGCAGTCCTGTATCTTCCTTCTTCTCTGTGCTTCCGCTCGTAGCCTCATCCTCCTCGCCATGACATAGAGCTCCGCCATTGTGAAACATTCTGAGGTCCCCTGGGCCTGTTTATATTCTTTCCCAATGTTTCCCACCTGTTTCAAGTGTTTTCACCTGTTTACCACCTGCCTGAAAAATTCTTTAATTTGTGATTTTTCATGCATTGCTTTGCAAAACCAAATTTGCGATTCGCAAACTGAGATTTGCTAATTTTGTAATCGCAACATTGCAATTCCTTAAATGCTATTGCAATTTAAGTAATCACACATTTTGCGATTACTTAAATTGAGATTTTTGCATTTGGGATGATGCATCCCAAATGCAAAAATAGCAGTCGCAAAGGGGCAGATTCTGCTAATCTGCCTGTTTGCAACAGTTTTTTTTGTTGATGCATTTGGCCCTTTGATCATGGCGGGATTTCTGTCATCCTTATGTGGCAGTGTTTACAGTTACTACATCGAGGTGATGGATTCCCGCCCCCCAGTATTTAGATGTGGGAAGGCTGATCCTCTATCCGCATTGACAGTGTTTTCTGTCACGTACTGTGTTCAGCTCCGTCGATGTGACTAATACCTCTGCTGGCCAACTTTACTATGTCGCTGTCAGGGAATGGAATAGCACCGAGCCTATTTAGTTTTTTCAGTTGGGCTGGTTTTGTTTTATCGTATACAAAAAGGGGGTCCCAGTGAACCATGAAACACTAATCACATTTATTCACAATAACAATAAATACATACACTCATCAGAGCACATTGCCAATTAATCACAATGGGCTAAAATTACAATACATTAGACACAAATAATAATAATACATTCATCATAGTGTCCCAAGAGGAGAAAAAAGCGGGGGGAGCGTGATGCTGTGAAGAAAGGGAGAGGATGTGTGAGAAAAGATAGTAGATGTGACCACAGATTATTTCAAATTTAAAATGCAAAACTAAATTGGCTTCAGATCCCTGAGCCACAAAATGGAATCACTGATTTCCAACAGTTCATCAATAATCATGTATGTGACCCTGGTATTCAATATCCGAAATAGGGGCGGCTTCAACTGATGTATAAGAGAGTAGCCGTCGATGTTTCGACCCCAAAACTACCACTGTAGGCGTAGTTGAAACCTTACACCGGGGTCTTCATCAGGACAAAAAACGTGAAATCCAAGGGTACACTAGGGATTCATGGTGGGTGGAGTAATTAATTTCCACGTGATAGTAAGCCAGTTCAATCACTCAAGTAGCTTCGTTGCCATACAGGCGCTGCCAAGGTCGTCAAATTTCTTCGGATAGGTAGACAGTACGTGAGGCTGTTCATGCGACCCATAAAGGACCATTCAATCGGAACTGGAGACAACCTCGGGACCTAATCTCGATGAGGTTTCTCGGTAATGAAATAAAGCGCCGTTCTCACAGACGTTCCAACTGAAACAGTTTCCTGATAGAGGGATTCTTTCCAAGACGTACTATGGTCAAATCCACAGGATCAATCTCCGTAGTGTTGTTTTATCAGCAGATTTCCAATGGAGGGATCTCGGAATGGGACATGTTTAACGTTGTACTATTCCTCTGGCTTTTGGATGGATGCTAGTTTCACACACCTGATGTGTTTTAGTTAATTGTTTTCACCTGCATACCATACTATAAAACACGCTCTAGTTCAGACAATGCTCCTTTGCCGTTCCATTGCAGCAGAACATGGTTAAGGAGAACTTCTGTCAGTGAAGTTAGGTTTATTTTTTGCTTTCTCTGTGTCTTGTTCACTTTAATTCTTTAATTTTTTTGTGTTATATAATGTATTTAAGTTTATTGTGTGATAATGGCAGGGAGAAAAAAATCCCTGTTTTACTGAGAAAGAATTGTCAGTCATGGTGAAAGACATTATTAGAGTAGAGATACAGTTGTTTGCACAAAATACAACTATAGCTCAGAAAAGGCAAATGTGGGCCAGAATAGATGACAGGGTGAATGCTGCAGCAAGCAAAAAGAGAGAAATTAGGAAGAGGTGGAATGACCTGTAGGGGAGAGTATGTTCACTGGTTTCCAAGCTTCACCTGGAGGCCCAGAGGACTGGTGGTGGTTCTCCCAGCCCCCCCTTATACTTTATCCCTGGGAGGAAAAGGTCTTTCAGATCCTACATCCTGAAGGCATGACTGGAATCCCCTGTTGAGTAAAAACTGTTAAATTAGACTTTTGAATGTATCACTAAAACTAAATGTCATTTTTGTTTATAATTTAGTTATTGTTAATGTGTTTCGCACCTCCGTGAAACATATAAACTAGTATATATAAAGTACTTTTTTTGTTTCACTTAGGTACTATGTAGCATTACTGTTGTTTCCCTCTTTTTGCAAATTTTTTAAATGTGTTGCCAATATGTGTGTTTTTCTTCACGTTATTTTTTTTAGTTTTAGCCTTGGTTCCTTATTTGAATGTATTTTGTTGTATTTAACACCTTGCGTGCTGCCCCGATTTCCCCCCCGGTGCTGGACATTCCTTAACTGGGTGGGGTCGTGACGGAACCATTCTGTCATCAGCACAGCTCAACCGTGACTGATGATGGAATGGTTCCATCACAAGCATCAAAGGGGTTAAGATTATTGGTGTCAATCGATATTACATTTGATATGATGTCATTGTGCATCTAAGTGTTTTTTCACCTAATAACATATTCATATTTGTGTTTTATATTGCAAATGCCTGTTCATATTTACTGCATATTTATAGTATGTACATTTTACCTACAATTTTGCAAGTGTTGTTAATGTTTAATTGAAATTAGTACAACAGCCATGATGCCATGTTTTTGTTTTGTTAAAATAATATTACAATGTTATTTTGATCATTCTCTTTCATATAATTCTTTCACATATGTTAAAGTCCCATGTATTTATCAATCTCTATTTTATGTTATGAATTTCTTTTGTTTAGTTCTGTATGTTGTTCTTTTCTTGTTATTTAATTGATTTGATGTTATTTGTGTTGTAACTCAAAGTTTGTGGACTAAAACATTTTAATGTATGTTATTTAGTATACTGAATACAAATCCTTTTTAAAGTTTTTACTTTGCAATGTTTACATGATGCCTAATGCTATTTATCCTTCAAAGTTGTTTAATTGTTAGAATTGTAGTCTTCTAGGCCATGGAGTGGTTTATTTTACCTGCCTCCTCTCTGCTGTGTTGTGTTGTTTGTTTGGCATATTATGTTAAAGTCCCATGTATTTATCAATCTCTATTTTATGTTATGAATTTCTTTTGTTTAGTTCTGTATGTTGTTCTTTTCTTGTTATTTAATTGATTTGATGTTATTTGTGTTGTAACTCAAAGTTTGTGGACTCAAACATTTTAATGTATGTTATTTAGTATACTGAATACAAGTCCTTTTCAAAGTTTTTACTTTGCAATCTTTACATGATGACTAATACCATTTATCCTTCAAAGTTGTTTAATTGTTAGAATTGTAGTCTTCTAGGCCATGGAGTGGTTTATTTTACCTGCCTCCTCTCTTCTTTGTTGTGTTGTTTGTTTGGCATATTATGTGTATTCTATCTAATTGTTTTACATTTGAGGTCATCATTTTTATTAAGTAGTTTTGTGTACTGTGTTATAATACAACTTTTAGATTGCCAATCCTATATCCCTGCCCTAACTGCAGTTGATCCAACAGCACCACCATCTACAGTTCAGCTAGGACCCGGTAGGATGGGGCACACTGGGTCATGGGACAGGGTAGTGGAGGTAGGGTTCGGGGGCAGGAATCTGTGAGACAGCAAAGCGAGCCCATTTAGTTTATTGTCACCTAAGCCACCATCAATCAAGACTTGGGTTCCCCCAATCAGTCCCAAGACATGATGGGCCAGGTCCTTAGAGAGCCCGAGAGTTGAGGCAGTAGCAAAGGGAGCACAATGTTCAGATGGAAAATCTAAACTTTAAAGTGGGCTCCATGACTGGGGTGCCCCATGATTGTTTGAGCCATACGTGCAAGGATTTCCCTTTCTGTGGTCCCCCAAAATCTGGTCCTAATACTTCTGCCTCAGCCACAGAAAGGGAGGCCCTGCCACAAGTGGAAATAGCTGCACCCACCTCAGTCCCTAGAACTGTGAATCCATCAGTCCCCCTCAGGAGGGGATGTTCAACTAGACCAGCAGCAGAGGATAGCAAGACCTCCACCCCCACCAGCAAGGGACACAGAACCACATTTCTCCAGTGTATGACTAGCATTCACTCTGTGGACTATTTTCTGGACACATTTACCTTTTTGATGCCAGTTGTATTTTATACATTGGATTTCAAACTATTGTGGATCTTCATAACAGTTTCATTCACTATGGTTGTCAGACGAAGTCTTCCTCGGAATCTGATGCGATGACATAAGGGCCCACCTCTCGATACCTCCAATTCTGATTGTAATTATTACACAGAATATTGAAGTGATCAAGCGGGGGGAAAAGGGGAGTTGGGAAGGGAACAGCTGGGAGGGAGATCTGAAAAGGAAAAGGTTAGACACACACTAATACCTATTTACTTATATTTCAGTAAATTTTCCTTAATGCAAGCAGCAATCTAAGCATGGAGTTTTCATGTAAAACTAGATTCACTTCACAAAATTCTGTGGAATAATATCGCAATTAAACCTCTTGCAATTTGACCTTTTTTACTAATTATTCTCCAAATGCTTGATATGTCTTTGCACATAAAACATCTGTACTTTTCTAATAAAACTCTCTCAGAAAAAATAGCACGATTTACATTATCTTCTGTAAATTGTTCACTGTTAGATAGTATCAAAACCTTTAAACTTGTTCACATAGCACAAAACTGTGTATTGCAAAACACTCTAATATTGTCTTGTTATAGCTTCATAATCAAGTTACATGTAGAAAACATAAGCAAGAGATTTATCTTGTTTCTGTGCTAAAACAATAACTTTCTATTCGAAATATTATGTTGGGTTTACTTCATACCAAAAACATTGAAGATTTCTAATTCCTTAAATAACATGATATAAAAAACTGAAACAGCGTTTAAATCTTTCTTGCTCTTTAGATTCTGTAAATACAAAAAATAAAAACCTTTTTGTGCATTAAATCGCCTTCATACCTAAAGAGTACGACCTACTCTTAATTATAGGTTCATCTGCAAACTCTGGACCCCAAAGGAAGAAATTCCTCGAAGAAATCCGGTCCAAAACCACCTTCTCAAAGACTGCCGGAGAAGTTACCAACTCAAGAAGCTCCTCCGGAAAGGTCTGCTCCAGCGCGGCACACACGAATCTGCATCAAAGGGTTAAACAGCATACCAAAACACAGAGCCTGCCTGCAATCAACCTCCTTCTCAGAAATCTCCAGAATAGTGAGCACAGATCCTTGGGTGTGGTCACGTACATCAACGTAACCACACCCGCGTAATTTCCCCTGCTTGCGGCGTTGAAATGCGACAGCATGCCAAATTGCACGCATCTCGCGGTACGCGGTTGCCAAAGTGCACGCATCTCGCGTACCCTGCCAAACCTCACTCATCTCGCGTACCCTGCCAAACCTCACTCATCTCGCGGACCATAGGGAATCAATGGAATTTTTAGGGCAAAATACATTTCCAAAGTTTAGCCTGCCCTAGCCCTATAACAAAACAACTACCAATGTCCAGCAGGGGAAGACCCATGAGTCTTTCCACATAAACGTTTGGGACATGGCCGAAGGCCAAATGGGGCGGGCCCTAGACCGCAAGCGCCCCTGGGCCTGACAATGGTTGACTTTTTGGTTTGTGTTTGGTTTGTTTTTTCCATCTTGTATTATACAATTTTGTTTTGTGGAAAAAAATCAAAATCAACTAATTTAAAGACTGGTGGTGTATATCTTTTCTCTGTTTGTTGAATTAATTTGATTCGTCATTCAGTTAAAAAGCTAGAATTAAAAAGATTGTTTATTAAGAAAAGAAATTACATGTAGATAATGCTTTTCACATTTTTTCAATCTGACAAAAAAATAACAATCGACAAATCAAAAGTATAATTTTATAAATTGGACTAAAGATTTGTTTTAATATTTTTGAAATACATTAGAACCCAAGCATACTCCAAATACTTAATAATATATTTTCATTTACAATTCCAGTCCTTGCCATCATGGAAGAACGGAATATAATCAAAAGATTCAGATTAAATAGGCAAACTAATATTGATTTATGTCATCAGCTGGAGCCAGCACTTCTGCCTCACAATAGGAATCCCACAGAATAACACCAATAGTGACAATCATGTCAGCACACCATTGTGTGGCCACAGGATCATTGCAATACACTGCTACAGTATCTGGTGGAATGTCACAACCAACTTACAGTGGTGTGCTAGAAGAAGTTCTTTCTACATTGATGAGACACATTCACAGTTTCATACACTTACTACAAAATGAGGATTTTGCCAATGTGAAAAAATATTAGTATGCTTTGGGAATCAAATGTGGTTAGATCAATTTAAGCACTACCTATTGGCTTGGTGGCTACAATCACAAATTCAACAACATGTTGCCTGAAATAGTCTCCTAACTTGAGACTGTCTTCTTCACACTCTCCCTGGATTCATTTGATTCCATTTTAAAGTAAAAAAATGTTATAAATTGATATTTTCAAAATAAAAAACACATTTCATTTATTTCCAAAAATATATTTTGCTACATGACATAAATCTTTTCACATCTATTATTTTATTTAAAAGAAATGTGTAAATAAAACATTTTAAAGTATTATTTACACTTTGTTCATCTAAACTTTTGTCAGCTAAAGTGTAAACAAAACCACACAACTATCGCATTTCATCACAGTAACGCAATACATAATACTTTTTTGGCAAAACAAATAAATACCATTAGCATTTTGTATATGTAAACAAACTACCCTCCATTGTATGTGGTAGTGATGCACTTAACATTAACATATACATCATTTAATAACCTAAAATGCCGGAAGCCTTACCTCACTATCAGGACATTTGCAAGTTGATGGAAGTCGGGAGAAGAACACCACGTGGGTGTGAAACTCCACAACGAATACAGCCATAAGCTAACATGTGTGAAAGAAACGTACAAAAGCCAATGGATGTGTCAGTTTCCAATGATGATATTGCAGGTCATGTAGTGCCACCAAGAACACCCCCTCAACTTTTCCTGAGGTTTCCTACCCTTGGGAGCCACAATGCGAGGCAAAGCAGGAGACAGGGTCCCAAACTTCACTGCAGAGGAAAGAAAGATGCTGGTTGATGAGGTCCTGTAGCTGTAAAGCAAGCTGTATTGCTCCCCAGAGGAACAGGTACATGTTTAAAATGAAAATGTAATTCTGGCTAACATTTTATTTATTTGAACACAGGCTGGAATGTTTGTTTTAGTTCCTGAGTGAAGTTTAGTGATTGAAGATAAGTTTCTGTTTTTTAGATAGAGCAATTATAGTGTGTATTTTTAAAAACATTTACATTTGACAACACCACAACATTTGTATTTGTTTGACGGACTTTTTTTGTTTTGACGTGTATATAACACAATGTGAAAAGAAGCAGGATTACTGTTTAAGTGCATAATATTTGCATAATACTGGGTGACTATGGGCACTAGCCCGTGATTTATTTGAGACCTTTGTGGCTCACAGGTTTGAGTAGCAGTGGGTGGCATTGGGCACTTGCCCTTTATTGCCTATGGCCCTTGATGTTAAGAGGTGAAGGTTTATTTTTGATGCACTGGTATTAAGATTGCATCTGGTACCAAGAGTACGTTTGAATTCTCTTGGGAGTTAACCTATTACAGCAGCAATAACAACAATAGTGTGTAGGCTTAGCCTTCGATCACGCTCTGTGTTGCAAATTATGATTCATGTGGTGGCAATCTGCACGTCACTTTAAAATGTAATGGCACTATGTCACGTTATTTGGTTGATATGCACTGTCACTTTAAGTCTTGTGAAAGGCCCAGGAACATGTATATAAAGGAATGAAGATGGCAATCGCAAATAGTTTGACAAAGGCAGCTGAGGCTATTGATACACGTTACCGTTGTTTTTTGAAAATAAATTGTCTTAGAATCGAAATCGAGAGTGCTGGAGTCTTTCCAGATTGAAAGGCATGTGGATATATATATATATATATATATATATATATATATATATATATATATATATATATATATATATATATATTGTTTACCAATCCAATTCCTTCGGATGCAAGGAAGGCACTGACACCGTGACTTAAACTCAAGAAAATATTTTAATCCAACATGCCTTACAGACGCGTTTCGGCGGAAACCTCCGCCTTGCTCACTTAACTCTGCTGTGAATGGCATACATTTTTATAACACATAACATGCTGACACATCGTGGGCTCGGTCATATCCAATGATTGGCTGTTGGTTGTTATGACAACAGGTGAGTCATGCATGAACATACTATTTACATAGACACAGAAGAGTCTGTAGTTTTTACGCGCCTTGCAGTAGAATAGTAACACGTTATTTAAACTACTGATTATTACTCACAACTAGGGCATTTTAAATTGTGAACACATTGTGCTAGTGCGTAATATCTGTAAGTGCAGTTATTAAATTAAATCATATATGCGCGTATGCCACAATTATTGAAACTGGTCACTGTTAGACTTGTATTCACTTGTCATTGTGCTACGTTATTACGTTAAACCAGTCAAGTAATTTTGCTACATTACAATTACCATGGTATTTAAAGAAAAAATAACTATTCAAGGTAATGCTACCTATGACATTATCTCCAAGTGGACATAATTACCGCTGAGCAAAATATTACGCAAAGAAAATAGTCATATACGTTTCTAAGTTTCAAATGTGTGACTGTGGTTCTATTTACATACAGATATAACTGTGTCAAAATTAATGTATTGAATCATAAACAACCTTAGGCGCTCTTAATGTGTCCCAAATACAAAATTAGGTGTATGTTATATATATACAGAGTTAAAAATTGAAATGGGAATGTCTTGTCGGGTAGGGCTCAGCTAAGGATTTATAGGTGGACAGTCATAGCTTCGTCTGAGTTTAATCCATTCGGGATTTTTGAATTCAGCAGGATTATGTATCGTGACTCAAGACGTCTTAGGGCAAGTCTGCGATTCCCTCCCCTTGGATTTTTTGGTACGCTGTCAATCACATAATAGGAAATGTGTTTGATATTCCCATCATGCATGGTATTGATGTGTCTGGCCACAGGGTACGTTAGGTCATTGTTAGTGATAGCGCGCAAATGTTGCAATATCCTCACATGTGCTTGGTGGATAGTGCTTCCCACATAGCGCTTACCACAACTGCAGACCAGTACATAAACGGCATATTCCGTTTTACAGGAATAGCCGCCCCTAATGGTGTAGGGTTTGTTCCTGAATGGTACTTGTACCTCCTTCATGTTGAGCCCTTGTTTGCAGGCTTTGCACTTAGTGCATTTCTTAAAGCCTTTCTGCGGTGGGGGCCACGTGACTGGTTTTCTTAGTGTAGGGGAATTACACACTAGTTGGTCTCGCATGGATTTTGCCTTTCTAAATGTTATGCTAGGCCTGTTCCCACTCAGTTGTCCTATCACAGGGTCATTCTTAATCAAGGGCCAATGTTTCTGCAGTATCTTTCTGACCTGGTTGTGGTACATATTGTAGCCAGTAATCATTCTTGGGGGGTTACCAGTCACACTCGCGGGTGTGGTTTCGGTCTCCAAACCTTTGCTAAATAGTAAATCCTTTCTGTTTTTGGTGTTGCACTTGCTTTCAGCTTTTTCGAGGGTTTGTGGTCTGTACCCTCGCTTGCTTAATCTTTCAAATAGATCTTTTTTGGCCTTGGTGACTCCTTCCTCCGTACTGCAGTTGCGCGTCATGCGCAAGCATTCAGCATACGGAATAGATTCTTTTAACTTAGTGGGATGAAAGCTTTGTGCATGAAGCACTGCATTTCCCGCTGTAGGCTTCCTATAGGTTCTGGTTTGGATTTTGTCATTCTGTACATACATCTCTATGTCCAAGAATTGGATCACTGCTTTACTGGTTGTACTGGTGAATTTCAAGTTTAAGCTGTTTTCATTCAGATCTCTGGCGAATGCCTCCGCACTCTCAATGGTACCCCTCCATAAGATAAAAACATCATCAATGTAGCGTTTGTAAAGCACCACATTGTGTGACATCTCCACCTCATGCTTGATGGCCAGAACCTGCTCCTCCCACCAGCCCATATGCAGATTAGCATAGCTGGGGGAGAAGCAAGTGCCCATTGCCGAACCTTGCAATTGTTTGTAGTGCAATTTATCAAATAAAAAGGTATTGTTATTAAGGCACCATTCTACCATCTGTAGTAACATCAACGTGTGTTGGTACAATGCTATTGGGCGTTTATTGAGATAGTATTCCAAAGCCCGCAACCCGTCTGTGTGTCTAATACTGGTGTATAAAGCTTGTACATCCAATGACATGAATACAAAATCCTGTTCCCACTGTAAATCGTATACATGTCTTAAAAAATCACCACTGTCCTGTATGTAAGCCGGGAGTGCTTTAACAAAAGGTTGGAGAAAATAATCTACAAAAGTGCTGGTATTTTCGAACAAACTCCCAATGGCAGAAATGATTGGTCTACCGGGTGGTTCCTTAGGGTCTTTATGTATTTTAGGTATTAGGTATAACTGGGGAGTGGTGGGGTAATCATTCTTTAAGAAAGCTAGTTCTGCTTTACTTATTAGACCAAAATTTCTCCATTTGTATAACTCACAGTGATACTTCTCCTGTATACCTACTATGATGTTAGGGCTCACTCTACAATAACATTCTTGATCAAGCAATTGCTTCATTGCTTGTTCATTATACATTTTTAGTGGCCATAGCACCACATTGCCACCCTTATCAGACCAACGTACAACAATATCTGATCTAGTTTGTATTTTCGCCATAAGTGCATTGTACTCAATTCTCTTGTTGTGCTCTTTCATGCAAAATTGGCGTGTACTTAGTGTAGAAAGTTCTTTTAAGTCTCTGATGACATTTTCAGAAAAGAGGTCTAGTCCATCTTTGAGCAGTACAGGCATAAATATCGATTTTGGTTTGAATTTAGTTTCAACTGTTTGATATGTGCTTAAGCCTGCCGCATTTGCTATTTCTCCCGGTGTTAATTGGCTGAGGGATTCTTCAAATTCAAGGGCATTCAAGTCTCCTAGTACCGCCATGTCCGCAATACTTAGGGTTTCAGCAATTCCTTGACCTGTGTTTTCTGGGCACGTACTTTTACTAGTATTGTTTATAAAGTGTTTTCGCAGTTTAAGTTTCCTCACAAATTGGAACAGATCTATTCTGGTTTGGGTGTAATCAAAGTTGGTTGTGGTGCAAAATGTCAATCCCAGTGATAGAATTTCCGTTTCTCTATTAGTGAGTTCCAGATCAGTCAGATTGATAACAGTGTTATCTAAATTTCCCATTCGTGTGTTATCCATTATTGTTTCCTGTTTTTTCTGTATTTGGGTTTTGTTTGTTTCGTTGTTCCTCCCGCCCCAGCGCCTGTCTTTTCTTCGTCGGCTCTTTGTTTTGTATTTTGTTTGGACTTCCCTTTGGTCCATTCTGTTTGAGATTGTTTCCGTGGCCTTAATGATTTGAGGCGCTGTAAACGAAAAAAAGCCAATTCCTGGGCTGGGTTTGGTACTTCTCCTGTGAGCACCAAGGAGCTGACACTTTCCGGATCTGATTCCACTGAGGCACTCAGGTCTGTTCCACTTGATGCGGGTGTCATTTGTGACCCGCTCGCTGTTGCCGATAACTGCTGTCTTTTAATATTGTCAAATTTTCTGGCAAATGTGTAGATACGACCGTTTACATAGTCATTTCGGTCTCTTTGAAACTTTATCGCTTTTCTTTCCTTTATTTCCTCTTCCAGTTTGGAAAGCCTGCTGGTTATTTCCTTCAATGCCACAGTTATTTCATCTTGGTTTTCCCTTGATTCCAAATCCTTCATAATTTCTTGTATCCTGGTTATGATTTTCTCACGGTCACTTGCTGCATATTTTATTAATATTTTTAGCATGTTTTGGGATGCTAGGGCATTATTGTCCGCCCAATCTTGTAGCATGGCCGGGTCAGGATTTTCGTAGGTGGGCGCAACCAATATTCTGAGTCCTCTTGGTACTCTGCCCACGTCCAGGTATCTCTGTAGTGATTTTATCTCCCACCATTTTGATACCTCCTTTTTACGTAATTTCTCTAGTTCTGCACATAAGTTTTTGGTACTGTTGTCTTTATCGGTGGTTATCGTCGTTTCTGCCTTTTTGTTTTTTGTCGCAGTGCTGGTATCTGCGTCCACAAATATATCCAAAGCGGCCGCTTCCCGCAATTTTTCCCATTCCACAGACATGTTTAAAACAGATATATGGATTTGTATGTTTGCTTGCGAAAGTCACTGCCTACCAGTGTGTATTCAACGCACACACGGTAGGACTACCTCTCCCATAAACCTTTGCAGTGTTTTTGTTGCGTTAGTAACACAGATTTTCGCCGTCTTACCTGGACGCCCACAATTGCTCTCCAGCCTTCGCAGGGATCCGGCGAGTCAGCTAATCGTCCGTGTCACCAACAATCCATTTCTCCACGATTGCAGGTTTGGGGGGGCGCTGTGTTTCTCTCTTCTCGAAAGTTTCACCAAAAGTTGTGTCCCAGTACCACAGCGCTGCCAGAACGAGGAGGGTCAGTGTAGGGATTCCCAGGAGCTTGAATCCTACGTATTGTTTACCAATCCAATTCCTTCGGATGCAAGGAAGGCACTGACACCGTGACTTAAACTCAAGAAAATATTTTAATCCAACATGCCTTACAGACGCGTTTCGGCGGAAACCTCCGCCTTGCTCACTTAACTCTGCTGTGAATGGCATACATTTTTATAACACATAACATGCTGACACATCGTGGGCTCGGTCATATCCAATGATTGGCTGTTGGTTGTTATGACAACAGGTGAGTCATGCATGAACATACTATTTACATAGACACAGAAGAGTCTGTAGTTTTTACGCGCCTTGCAGTAGAATAGTAACACGTTATTTAAACTACTGATTATTACTCACAACTAGGGCATTTTAAATTGTGAACACATTGTGCTAGTGCGTAATATCTGTAAGTGCAGTTATTAAATTAAATCATATATGCGCGTATGCCACAATTATTGAAACTGGTCACTGTTAGACTTGTATTCACTTGTCATTGTGCTACGTTATTACGTTAAACCAGTCAAGTAATTTTGCTACATTACAATTACCATGGTATTTAAAGAAAAAATAACTATTCAAGGTAATGCTACCTATTTATTTATATATATATATATATATATATATATATATATATATATATATATATATATATATATATATATATATATATATATATATATATTCACTTAAAAAACCATAGGTTTCAGGCCTTATATAGTTAGGAATTAGCATTTTAAAAACCTTGCAAATTCACTTAAAAAAACCATAGGTTTCAGGCCTTATATAGTTAGGAATTAGCGTTACCAGCGAGCAAGGCGACCGGGATCGCCGAAACGCGTTTGGTAGTGGACACAGTGTAGCACTATAAAAATATGAAAAAATAAAATTACCAGCGGCTGCTGCAGTAATCAAGAGTCTGTCTCTCTCGTCTTCTTTTAGCGCAGCGATCACTGCGCAGAGAGTGGAAACTGGATTTATATCGGTGAGGTACAACTTGACCTCCCTACAGCGGACCCCTTCCTAAAAAGTGCCTGGGAAGCTTTAATTCGAGTCGAACAGGACGTGCAGCTGAAGAGAGCTTTTCGGCTTCCAGCCCCCTGCCAGAAGTAACGGACACGTGAAGCACAGTTCCGAACTTTGAAGGACCAGCTCAGCCCGACGAGTCGGAGGACGAGAAGAGGAGGACCTGGCACCATCAAGCAGTGAGTCGGAGCTTCATTTGTATACCGCAATACTTTAATCGGCAGGAGGGGAGGTTGTCAGCAACCGCGGTGTCCCGCTAGCAAATAGAGCGGGTTTGATAGATTCAAGTGCAAAATACACTACTGTGCCATTATTGAAGCCTCAGACCAAGACAGGGAGAAAGAGGCAGACGATCTGTTTGGGAACTTACTATCTGTTGAAAATGATCCAAGGGCAATACCGGATAAAACCGACCAACATTCGAGCCTCAGGAGCACACTCAAACAATTAGAAAAACACCATAGAAGTGAAGTTACTAAATGGTGGGAAGCAAAGTCTTTAGAAAAGTACCACGATGCAGGCAGAATACCTCGCGGACTCCGCATAATGTTAGCACCGAGTTTTGAGAAGCCAAACCCCTTGCTACTTAAAGAATGGGCGGAGAGTAACTTAGATGCGTCCATGCGCTTAGTGTGTTTTCTGATAAAATATGCACGAGTGGATAGGGAAGTTGATCTAAAAGAAATCAAACGCTTACAAGAAGAGGTGGATGCCCTGAAAAATGACAGCAATAAAGACACAATTGACAAGCTAACTGGAGGATACAATAAAGAAACGAAAAGTATGGAAGTTTGCCAGGGACAAGAACGACTATGATAGGGGTCAGGTGTTCACATTTGCGCGCAAATATGACCAGGTTAAAAAACTAAAGATAAATAAAGCAGTTCCCCCTAAACATGAAGGAGGTAAAAAAGGAGTCCAACCATCCACTTCAGCAACACACAGCGAGAGCACCGGTTCAGAGGGAAGTTTCATATCAAGTAACAATGACTCTGATAGAGGAAGTACAGGGCAACCAGAGGCCCTTGGCCCTTTATCTTACGCGGAGGAACTGGAGCATATCCGGGAACAAAGGATCCAGTCCCTGAGACCGCGACATCAACAAAACCCACAAATACAGAAAGGAACCGGAGGCGCCGCGAACGGAGGAAATGTGGCAAGAGGACGAGGAAACTGGCAACAGAAGAAGCGCAACTGGAAAAAACAATAGTGAACAATAAAAATGACCATACCACAGTAAACCTAACCAACATTGAGTTAAATGAGGCCGAAAAACAACTGCTTTCACTGGGCCTCAGCTTCTGCCCTGAGAGCAATTTCAATTTTATCCAAACAGGGTGGAGGTCTATAAGTTCATTACTACTCAGTAAACATTTTGCCATCAAAAAACCAGCAATACCGGAAACATCAGGTACTGCACAACCAACAAGAAGGGAAGGTAGTCTCACAGTAAGAGAAATCCCCTTACTTAAAACTCTTCATAATCTGAGACACAGTGAAACTGAGGATGTGGCTGCAAATACTCAAGAAGTACTTGACCATGAAAATGTAATAATTAAAGGACGAGGGCCGAGTCCATTTAAAGCACCCTCCACTTTTGTCCCAGTGATGTTATGGGACGCAGTCGACGTCTTCCACGAGCGAGTAACAGAGGAACTTAAGGCATTACATAGGAAAACGGCATTACATAGGAAAACATGCAGATCTAAAATTAAAGCTAAAGACAAAGACAAACAATATTTTCAACTAATGACGAAACTTAAAAACAATGACACTGTGGTTATCAACAGAGCCGACAAAGGAGGGAACATCGTCCTCTGGGACAAAAAGAAATACAGAGAAGAGGCTTTGAGACACCTGAATGAGGCTGACTGTTGTGAGGTATCAAATGGGGTTACTGTGTACAAAACAAATGAAGAATATAAAAAAGAATTGAATAAATGGGCAAGAGAGAGACTTATCACCAAAGATGAAAACAAATTCCTCCTGAATGCTCACCCCACGCTGCCAACGTTTTACTTCATCCCTAAAGTACATAAAGGGATCAACCCATTACAGGGACGCCCTATAATCTCTGCAATCAATAGTTCCTTTGAGAACAAGTCTAAATACGTGGACTATTACCTGCAGGAATTTGTGACAAAGTTACCCTCCTATATTCAAGACTCACGTGATTTTTTGGCAAAACTTAATGAAATTCATTGGGAAGATGACTATTTACTTGTAACTTTAGACATTACATCCCTGTATACGTGTATAAAACACACCGATGGCCTCAATGCAGTGGAGCATTTCCTTAAACAGCGTAATTTGGAATGCTATAAACATAACAAAATGCTGCTGAAAATGATCCATTGGTGTTTACACAATAACCTGTTTTTGTTTGATGGCAGGATTTACAGGCAGTTACAAGGTGTGGCGATGGGGGCATGTTTCTCCCCCAGCTACGCATGTTTACATGTTAATGTTAATGTTAATGTTAATTTTAATGTTATGGGTGTCTTATATAGCGCTCGGCTACTCCAAGGAGTGTCCCGGCGCTTTCTGACCCACAGCTAAAAACGGAAAAGAGAGATACAGAAGAGAAAACAGATCAATCACTGACTATAGAGCCATGTTTTCAAACCTTTTCTAAAGGCCAGAAGGTTCGAGGTACAGCGGAGCGACAGGGGGAGGGTGTTCCACAACTTGGGAGCCAGATGTTTGAAAGAGCGTCCCCCTACCCTAGCTTTCCGAATAGCAGGGACAATTGCCAAACCAAGGGATTCCGATCTAAGGGATCTTGTAGGTTTGTAGAAGGTAAGGCGTTTCTGGATGTACTCGGCTCCTACTACATGGAGTGCCTTGTGCACCAGCGTGAGTGTCGGGATCTAGCCCAACGCGCCTGCCCAAAAAACTACATCATCCGACTGTCCTGGGCGCGGAACTACATTACCCAGAATTCCCGGCGGGGATTCTGGGATATCTTTGGGCCAACCAGGAAGTCCGGTGTCAGTGATTCTTCCTGGGTTCGGAGGCGGCGGCTGCTCCTCGGATCGGCGTTTTTCCAGAGGTTCCTAGTGTTCCTGCTTGACCGGTATTTTCGGAAGCCGTATGTTCTGTTCCTTTGCTAGCGCGCTGGCTAGCGTGCTACATGATGTTTTGACATTGTGTTGATTTCCGATTTAGACATCAAAGAGACGGTTGATGTTTGGATTTTCGCCTCGCGGCTGCGAGGGAACATTTGGGATTTTGAGCGCTTCGCTCTATTGATTAAAGGCTTAACGGAGTGCGTGCATTTTTGTGTAACAAAAAACCTGCAAGTGGCGGAGTGCAGGGGGGGATTGTAGGACCTCCGCACTGCCGTCACGAACCCATGGTCTAGGGTTCATTTATAGTTTAATTTGTGGCAAAGCAAATACCAAAGCGGAGTGTGGTAGTGAAGGAACTACGCACTGCCGTGTTTGGTTTCACATCAAGGGTACAGTTACCTCTGAACATATAACTTGTGGAATAATTACCAAAGCGGAGTGTGGTAGTAAAGGAACTACACACTGCCGTGTTTGGGTATTCTTGAGAGTGCAATGAAATAAGGGACAAATCAGCGTCCTTTCAAAACAAATAACAGTGTGAATTATCGTTTATCATTTAAGCACAGGAAGTGCCCTTTCCTTGTATTTTGGAACCATTTACAAACTCCTTTGTTAACTCAGTGGGGTATGTTTAAGTCAGCTTTTAAGGCTTTTTACTCTTTACAACCAGGCTTGTTGGTAATACCTTTCTCTTGTATTGATCAGGAAGGAAGACAGGAGATACAGCAAAAGGGTGGTGTAGAGTCAATCGTTTTCAGGTGAATACATGAGGGTATGGTGTTAGTAAGAACTAATGAGAGTAGGATTAAGTAATGTATTAACCTATGTATTTTTGTCTTTCAGTTTCTTTATCCCTGCTGCCCCTTCCTTCTTCTCTTTATTCTTTCTGGGTTTTTTCCCCTTTTGGGGTTTTTTCCCTCGCCGTATCGTCTGAGCACCCTGTGTTTATACTTCAGGGTGTTCGGTCGGTCCGGAGGTGGAGCATTGTTGCTGCACGTGGATCCTGCGGAGTGCAAAACCTTACAGAATCACTGACCCAAGAAATACACTCTGCCTGGTTCATGTGTAGCAACAATGGCGTCTATGGAGGATGTGTTACAAGCTTTGGTCCTGGTACAGCAGGAGCTGGCCTCCTCCAAGGCTGAGACAGCAGCTTTGCGGGAGAAGGTGGAGCGGTTGAGCGGTAACCCGTTCAACGCTTCCGCTTCGACTTCTAATGTTCAGGTTACGGTACCCCCACCCATTCCTTTGGCTACTCCTGAACGGTTCTCAGGGGATCCTCGTAAGGTACATGTGTTTATGACACAGGTTCTTATGCATTTTTCTTGTAAACCATCATCGTTCCCCACAAACCATTCAAGGGTGGCCTTTTTGATTTCGTATTTGATAGTGGATGCAGCAGATTGGGTGGTACCCTTGGTAAAACGGGATGATGCTGTTCTGTCCAATTGGGCCGAGTTTAAAAAGGAATTTGAAAGGGTCTTTGACCGAAGAGCAACTACTTTTAGTGCTGATCGAGAGCTTTTGACATTAAGACAAGGCAGGGGCGAATTGATAACATACCTGACTGCCTTCAATAGGCTTGTGGCCGAAGCGGCATGGCCAGAGGAGAAAAAATTGTCTTTGTTTTATCAGGGGCTACACGATGATTTAAAGGATGTGGTAGCACAGGTGGATCCTCAGCCTACTTCCTTTGTGGACATGGTAAACCTGGTGTTAAGGTTGGATAGTCGACTTACGGATAGGGGTAGTAACAGAAGACGGTGGGAAAGAGGAGCGTATTTTGGAGAAAGAAACCCGAGGAAAGTATCCGGGGGTACGGATAATACATCTGAACCAATGGAGATAGGGGCTCTCAGAGCACCGTTGTCTAGAGAAGAGAGAGAAGCCAGAAGGGTACAGGGCTTGTGCATGTACTGTGGAAAGAAGGGGCATTACGTCCGGGAATGTCCTTCTAAACCCAAGTCATCAGGGACTTTTGGTAGGTTTAAGATGGTTGCTGTGTCTAAAACTGTACCAGAAAGCGAGCAGAAGGAAGACCGCACCGCGGGAGTAGATGGGGAACAGGCATGGAAACTTACCTCCTTGTCCTCTTTGGGTGATGAGGAAACAGAGCCCCACTTGGTGGTTGTGATGACGTTAGAATACGAGTTAGAAAGATGTCCGGTAATTGTGATGTTGGATTCCGGGGCGACTGGTAATTTTGTAGACGAAGGTCAGGTAAGACGTCTAGAATTGCCTCGTGTTTCTAGGAAGACACCGGAGGATGTGTTGGCAGTTGATGGGCAGCCATTAACCTCAGGTCAGATAACGGAGAGGACTGGTGATTTGGGGTTATCAATGGTGACACAAGGGTATGTGCATTCTGAGGTGTTGTCATTAAATATCATAGATGCTCCTCAGTACGAAATCATTTTGGGCATGCCTTGGTTGCATAAACATAACCCTGTGGTGGATTGGCAGTCAAAGACTTTTCAGTTTGAACCAGAGACATGTAATGATCATTTAACTCCTTGTATGTCTGCTAATGTCACTGTGTTAGCCACCCCGTTTTTGGCAGCTACGGCTGCGGAAAAAGACGTCAAGCTACCGGTGGTATACGCTTCTTACAGTGATGTGTTCAGTGAGGTTAAGGCAGAAGCTCTGCCCCCTCACCGGGAATATGACTGTCGAATCGATTTAGTGGAGGGGGCGTCATTACCATCCTGTAGAGTGTATGCTTTGTCTGTGCCTTAGACCTCTCATCGGAAGGACTACATAGAACATTATTCTCGCTTGGGGTTTATTCGTCCCTCTTGCTCTCCCGCAGCTTCCCCTCTTTTCTTTATATCAAAAGCCAATGGGGACTTAAGAGCTTGTGTGGATTACAGAGTGTTGAATAAGAACACCATTCGTAATCGATACCCTCTTCCACTCATTTCGGTTTTGCTCGATCAGGTGAGAGAGGCCAAGATTTACACCCGTTTAGATTTACGTGGGGCATATCACCTGGTCAGAGTAAGAGAAGGGGACTAGTGGAAGACGGCGTTCAAGACACGGTTTGGTCTGTATGAATACTTAGTGATGCCTTTTGGGCTTTGTAATGCCCCTGCAGCATTCCAGTTTTTCATAAACGATGTGCTAAAGGAATACATGGATCAATTCGTGGTGATGTATATAGATGACATCTTGATATACTCTCAGGATGTTTCATGCCACACGAAATATGTCTGTAAGGTTCTGGATAAATTGAGGGAACATCATCTATATGTAAAACTGAGTAAATGTGAGTTCGGGGTGCGAGAGGTGGAATTTTTGGGTGTGAATCTTAGTCCTAAAGGATTACAGATGTCCGAGAGGAAGGTACAGGCGGTGAGGGATTGGCCAGCCCCTAAGAACGTGAAGGAGGTACAGAGCTTTTTGGGGTTTGCCAACTATTATCGCACGTTCATCATGCAATTCTCCCAAACCGCTGTCCCTATCACCAGGCTGTTACGGAAAGGGAGGTCATTTGAGTGGACAGTGGAGGCTGAGCAAGCATTTCAGGCACTGAAAAAAGGCTTTACTACCGCTCCAGTGTTGGCACATCCTGTTTTGGAACATCCGTTCATAGTTGAGGCAGACGCTTCGGATGAAGCCATAGGGGCAATCCTGTCTCAGAGAGATGTACACACTGGTCAACTTCATCCTGTTGCCTACCTTTCGAAAAAACTGAGTTCGGCTGAGGTTAACTGTTCAATCGCGGAAAAAGAACTTTTGGCGATAAAAAAGGCTTTCCAGGAGTGGAGGCCGTATTTGTGGGGGGCATGTCAGGCAGTAACGGTATACACAGATCACAGGAATCTCCAGTACATGTCCTCTGCTAGACACCTTACACAAAGGCAGATGCGGTGGATGCTGTTCTTTTCCGAGTACAACTTTGTAGTAACATTTCGTCCTGGCTCGGAGAACAGGAAAGCGGATGCTCTTTCTAGACAGGGAAGCCCCATCAAACAAAGTGCAGAGGAACAGTCAATCCTCCCTTCCACGAAAGTGGTTTGTGTGATCAGAGCCGAGAAGTTTCTGGAGGACATCAAGGACTCTAGGTCCATGGAATGTTGGGTTCGTTGGGCTTCTGCCAAACCAGACAGGAAGATTAGGCAGGGTTTACCCTTCTATGGAGAGTGCTTGTTTCTGCCTAATGTGGAGATCAGAAAGAAGGCATTCAGTTGGTGTCATGAAGCTCCTGCGGCTGGACATCCAGGGATCACAAAGACTGTGGATTTGCTTAGGAGGCATTTCTGGTGGGAAACGTTGGTGAAAGACACCACTCAATGGGTGGGTAGATGTGAAGTCTGTGCTAGATGCAAGGGGGAAACAACGAAAAAGAAAGGTTTGTTGATGCCCATGCCCACGCCTGATCGCCCATGGTCGAACATTAGTTTGGACTTCATCACGGGCCTCCCGAAAGATCAGGGAAACACCGCAGCATTGGTGGTTGTGGACAACTTAACGAAAATGGGTCATTTTCTACCGTGTGTGAACCTCCCCACAGCTAGTCAAACAGCGCAGATACTGGCATCGCAAATCTTTCGTTTGCATGGCATTCCGAGAGTCATTGTGTCCGATAGGGGGCCTCAATTCATTGCTCGTTTCTGGAGAGTGTGGTGTCGTGCATTGGGCATAGAATCAGCATTGTCTACTAGCTTCCATCCACAAATGGATGGACAGACAGAACGTCTGAATCAGACTCTAAAGAAGTATTTGCGTTGTTACGCGAAGGAGGCTCATGGGTCTTGGGTGGAACTGTTGTGGATGGCAGAGATGGCATACAACAACGCTTGGCATAGCTCCATAGGTATGTCCCCGTTCAAAGCTAACTATGGGTATGATGTACGGACTCTGTCGATACATATACCGGAAGAGTTAGATGATCAACCCACGGTGAAGGAGAGGGTACTGACAATAAGGAAAATACACAGAGCAGTGCAAGAACATCTGATGAAGGCCAAGGAAACGTACAAACGATGGGAGGACAAACATAGGGTACCTGGTCCTCAGTTCGTGGTAGGTGATAAGGTGTGGCTTTCAACCAAATATATACGTTTCAAACTACGAAGCATATTCCATCCGCGTTTCATAGGGCCCTATCCTGTGGTGCGTCGCATCAATCCTGTGGCATACAAGTTGAAGTTGCCTAACACGTTAAGAATCCACCCAGTGTTTCATGTACAGTTGTTGAAAAAGGCTCTTACATCACGCAGAACAGCACCTCCTGTGCTGGCCAAGGATGGAAACCTGGAGTATGAGGTGAGATCCATCAAAGACTCCAAATTCCGCAGGGGTGTGCTGTGGTATTTGGTCTCATGGAAGGGCTACGGGGAGGAGGAGGATTCATGGGAACCAGTGCACAATGTCCATGCTCCCAGGGCGGTGCGATCATTCCATGTCAGATTTCCCGCAAAGCCTGGGCCTAAGAGGCGCTTGGGGGGAGGGCGTACTGTCGGGATCTAGCCCAACGCGCCTGCCCAAAAAACTACATCATCCGACTGTCCTGGGCGCGGAACTACATTACCCAGAATTCCCGGCGGGGATTCTGGGATATCTTTGGGCCAACCAGGAAGTCCGGTGTCAGTGATTCTTCCTGGGTTCGGAGGCGGCGGCTGCTCCTCGGATCGGCGTTTTTCCAGAGGTTCCTAGTGTTCCTGCTTGACCGGTATTTTCGGAAGCCGTATGTTCTGTTCCTTTGCTAGCGCGCTGGCTAGCGTGCTACGTGATGTTTTGACATTGTGTTGATTTCCGATTTAGGCATCAAAGAGACGGTTGATGTTTGGATTTTCGCCTCACGGCTGCGAGGGAACATTTGGGATTTTGAGCGCTTCGCTCTATTGATTAAAGGCTTAACGGAGTGCGTGCGTTTTTGTGTAACAAAAAACCTGCAAGTGGCGGAGTGCAGGGGGGGATTGTAGGACCTCCGCACTGCCGTCACGAACCCATGGTCTAGGGTTCATTTATAGTTTAATTTGTGGCAAAGCAAATACCAAAGCGGAGTGTGGTAGTGAAGGAACTACGTACTGCCGTGTTTGGTTTCACATCAAGGGTACAGTTACCTCTGAACATATAACTTGTGGAATAATTACCAAAGCGGAGTGTGGTAGTAAAGGAACTACACACTGCCGTGTTTGGGTATTCTTGAGAGTGCAATGAAATAAGGGACAAATCAGCGTCCTTTCAAAACAAATAACAGTGTGAATTATCGTTTATCATTTAAGCACAGGAAGTGCCCTTTCCTTGTATTTTGGAACCATTTACAAACTCCTTTGTTAACTCAGTGGGGTATGTTTAAGTCAGCTTTTAAGGCTTTTTACTCTTTACAACCAGGCTTGTTGGTAATACCTTTCTCTTGTATTGATCAGGAAGGAAGACGGGAGATACAGCAAAAGGGTGGTGTAGAGTCAATCGTTTTCAGGTGAATACATGAGGGTATGGTGTTAGTAAGAACTAATGAGAGTAGGATTAAGTAATGTATTAACCTATGTATTTTTGTCTTTCAGTTTCTTTATCCCTGCTGCCCCTTCCTTCTTCTCTTTATTCTTTCTGGGTTTTTTGCCCTTTTGGGGTTTTTTCCCTCGCCGTATCGTCTGAGCACCCTGTGTTTATACTTCAGGGTGTTCGGTCGGTCCGGAGGTGGAGCATTGTTGCTGCACGTGGATCCTGCGGAGTGCAAAACCTTACAGTGAGTGCCTTAAAAATGATCCGCTTCCTGACAGGGAGCCAATGATTGGAGAGTAGTAAATCCGAGGCTCTAGCATGGCGGGGCAGGCCAAAAATTGCCCTAGCCGCCGAATTTTGGACAACTTGAAGTTTTTGTAATAGGTAGTCCGGAAGACCCAAATATAATACATTTGAGTAATCCAGCCTGGAACAGATTAAGGCCTGGACCGTCGTCTTCCTATGCGTTAGAGGAAGCAAAGGAAGAAACTTGCGCAACATTTTAAGGAGACCGTAGCAGGTGCCAGTCAGGCCCAAGATCTGGGACTTCAAAGATAGACCATTGTCGATTTTGACCCCAAGGTTGTTAGCCACCAAGGAGGAAGACGAAGGAGGAAACATATTCACAGGCCACCATTCCTGCCACAACGGGTCAGCCTGACACCCGAAGAAAAGCACCTCAGATTTGTCAGGGTTGCACTTGAGGCTGTTTCGCTGAAACCAGTTAAAAACAGCCCCAAGGCACCCGCGGATGCTCTCTCCATTGAACTCAGCGCCCCTACTACAGGTAAAGAGGAGCTGGGTGTCATCGGCGTATGATATGATCTGAGCCCCAAAAGACTCTGCCAGCGCCGCCAAAGGGGTCATGAAGATGTTAAAAAGAGTCGGGCTAAGTACTGACCCCTGTGGGACTCCGACCTCCAAAGGTGGCACTTCGGCAGAGTACGGGGGAGCCCAGACCTGCACGTCAATGTCTGCTGCTTGGTCGTTATCGACGCGCAGAGGATACCGAGGAGCGCGGTCGATGTCAGACGCCATGTTTGGAGTCGCTAGTGAATTATTCGTTCCTGGTCCCTTTATTTAATTTAAGAAACTTACTCTAGGGGGGTTTTTTATGCCCAGTGAGTGGCTTTTTCCTCCTAAACCTGTTTTTTGTACTCCCTGGGAAACGGAGTGCTTCCTTTGCCAATTGAACTTCCCCTGGACTAAGAAGCAGCCATTGACAATACATTTGGTCGTTCTGCTGCCTGGATCTCCCGATGCCAATCCTTTACTAAAATCAAGTAAGGAGGTGCCACTCAACGACCGCGCTGTGCTGATACCTGCTGTTTGGGAGCTGTAGGCGAGCAGGAGCTTGTCTGGTTTGCCGTGACTGGGGCTTTTCTTGGGCCATTACTAGCGCTGCACTCACCTTCCCAGAGTGCACCAGGACGCTGATTGCTGACCCACCGCTGCAGGACTGCGAGGCTTGGGAACAGCTGTAGCCTCTTCCCGCAGCGGCCACGCCCCCTCAATCACCGAGGTCTACAAGTACAAACTAGGGCCCTACGCGTAGCGGAACGCGTGCGGAACGAGGCCCGGGACGAAGGCCGGACAATCTAAGACAGTCCGAGACAGGCAGAGTCTGGGCTGGGCCAGGAACTCTGCCCGTTTCCAGCTCTGGAGGTGAGCAACTGTTATAGCTTGGGGTTAACTTGCGCTATCTAGTGGTATTGTACTTGACCTGGTGCGGCTGAGTTGCTCTGCGGCTTTAAGAATATTGCTTCATACTTCTCGCTTCTGTGAGGGTTTTGTTTACCGCTCTACGTTGCGCCATGTCAGGAAAAAAGCCATCTCCTGCTAAGAATACTATGGACAACTATCTCCTCCAGGTAGTTGCAAAAATTAACAACGATAGGAGATCTTCACTTGGCCTGTGCACATCACCTAACCCAATCACACCAACATCGCCGATACCAACCCTGGCCCAATCCCCAGAGCCACATAGCTCCTGTAGTGCTCCTGCTGCTGTTTCTGACCACGCGGACAATACTACAATTACTCAAGCAATCTATGTTGAGTCAGACAGTGAAAATGAGGAGGAGGTCGATCAACACCTAGTTCAGGACAAAGCACCTACTCCAGTGCCCGCACCTCGCACTACTAGAGGAGCTAGAAGGACCCAGCCTAAGCGTGGTGGGCTAAGATCAAGTCGGAAAAAGATCACATCCCCTCCTAATAAAACCTTGGTGGAGGAAGATGGATCTCTAGATGACGCCTGTAAGTCTATATCTAGTGGACAACTTATGATACTGTTGGACATGATAGATATCAAGGTGCAGGGAATTGTCAAGCCGTTGATTGGCAAAATAGAGAAACTAACTAAAGAGGTCAATCGTCTAGGGGATCTATTGAACCACACCTTAGCTGAAGTTGGTAAATTACCTGAAGCAATTATCAGCAGTGTTGAGCAAAAGAGGGCCTCCTCCATTCCGGTGGGTGATGGGGCTCCCCCATCTACTGATTATTTGGTGGCTCCCCAGGTATCCACATCGAACGGTGTGCAGGTGAATGATGTTCCTCCCATTGTACCCCCTGCTTCAGAACCTGCAAACGACTCGGTGGAGTTGATAGTTGAGGCTTCTCCCTTGGTTTTGGTTCTAGCCAACGTTCCTCTCCTGGCGCCTGGGCAGGAAGAATCTACCTCATCCCTGTTGTCTAAAGCCCTATATTGGTTGACCAATAATATGTTAATAACTCCCTGGGGTAAGCATCAGCTGGCCGAAGAACTAGTAAAGGCCAGGAGAGTGAAGTGGATAGGAAATAGTGTTGTTAAGAGGTTTCGGGGTGATTGTGTTATTTTACATTTCTCTGACCCTGAGGTTCTGACAAATATCTTGCCCAACCTCTTACCCCCACAGCGAAGATCTACCGAAATTATTCCACTCACCTTAGATTTCTTCTATCCGCGAAGTGGGAGGGTTTCTAATAAAACTATGCTAAAGACGAAGTGGAATGTAGTCTCAACGAAAGGGCGGAGGGAAGTGCAGCCGACAGAGTGGGGTCTAAATCTGGAAAACAGGTACTCAGCTCTTTCCAATCTAAATGATTGTGACTGACTCCCCAAGGGTAACAATGTTGTACCCCCGACCAGTGTGGAACAAATCATATCTAGTTTGCCTCCCCAGGATGATAGCTGCCTTAATAACGATTTGTTGAACAACTTAGTTGTCCCAGTAGTAGGTGAGAACTGTATAAAGAATCTTCCACCCGATGTACTAGAGGGACATGTGCCCGGGTTTGCTAATTTAATCTCCTGGAATTTAGCTGGTTTGACTTCTTAGCTAGATTGTGGGGACTGGCTTGGTTTTGTCACTCAATTTGATATCTGCATATTTCAGGAGACTTGGGCATGCGAACCTGTTTTTTTACTAGGTTATTTGAATTTTTCAGTGCCAGCTGTAAAGGGTGCGAAAGGCAGACCTATGGGGGGGCTTACTATCTGGGTTCGACAGTCGCTAAACCTCTCAGTCAAAAATATAGCTATTAGCCACAGCGATATACAGTTGATTAGGCTAACCACGGACACTCTTGGGTCACTTGATATTTACAACATATACGTTAGGAGTGCTAAAGGTGGTCGATCCGAAGTTCTAACAGCCTTGGAAAACTTCCTCGATGAACACTCCCACGAGAACAACATTGTTATAGCAGGTGACCTTAACCGGATGTTTGAGCCCTTGGTCGTGGGAGAGGCCTATACTGGAGCTGAAGAGGACTCTCTTTGGGGTATCCCAGTACTACAACTGAAACCAGTTTCTCGCTGGACTGAGGACATAATAGCTATTAACGCAATGTGCCTTGAAAAGGGTCTGAGAGCCATGAATGGAAGAACAAGGAGGGATAAAAATGGCTCTGTAACTTTTGACAATGGGAGGCATAAAAGTAGAATTGATTATGTAATCTGTAGTCTGCCTTTGTGGCCTACCCTCTGCGACATGGAGGTTACCATGAGACCAGAGAGTGACCACAATCCCCTATGTGTGACCCATAAATGGTGGTCTGCAGAGACAAATTCTACCTGTACGAATGACCTTGTTCTACCGCTGATCATCCCTGAGAATAACATGCGCAGGTTAAGATGGGATACTGTAGTTAACAATCAACAGGCTATAGATACTATCAACAAAGAAACTGACCAAGCCATACTGGCCATGGAACTGATTAGTGCCTCTGCTTCTGGCTTGGGGGACGTGGTTAAAATTCACTATACACTTTTCGGCAAGATCAAGGAGCACTTTCTTAAACCTGACAAGAGAAAGGGGGCTAAGGCCTGTAAGGATGCAAGATGGTATAATACTGACTGTAGGAAGGCAAGGCTCGCCCTCGGACAGGCAATTAAGAGGAGAGATTGTGTACTTATTAGTCTTGCAAGAAAGGAATATAAAGCATGTATAGCTAAAGCCAAGAGGGAGTGGGATGAGCAGCACTGGTGCAAATTGAAGAAGGCCAGCGACAGGAAGGATTCCAGAGCATTTTGGAATATTGTAAAATGGGGTTCTGAGAAAGCTGAAGAGTCTCCAAATAACACATTTACCACAAGAGGTAGAATTCTTTAGCTCACAATATACTCTTAACACCTTAGGCGCAGATGAGGATTGTTTCACCATGACGTTTTCTGAAGACTGTCTCTTCACTCTTAAAGAGATTATGTCTGCTATTAGCGCAGTAAAGCGAGGGCGAGCCCCCGGTTCAGATGGAGTACCCGCTGACATCTTTTTAAATGATAGAGAACGCTGGTGCAAATATATTTATTTGCTTATTAATTCTATTGCTCAGGGAGCGGATGTCCCTGATTCATGGAGAGGTGCAGTGATCATCCCCGTGTACAAAAAGGGGGACCGTTCCCAGCCTTGTAACTATAGGCCTATTAGCCTTATTGACACTGTTCAAAAAATTGTCGGGCGTGTGGTGGTTAATAGGCTTCTTGATTGGGCAGAAGATAATAACATTCTATCTCCTTTCCAAGCAGGATTTAGAAGGGCAACCAGTACGGTTGACCAAGTGTTCCGCTTACAATTGCTACAGTGGAAGACCGTGGTGCTAGGGGGGGGCAGCCTGTATGCGGCATTTGTCGATCTGCGGGCTGCCTTCGACCTGGTCCCCCGGGCCAAACTGTGGCAAGACTTGCATAGTTTGGGGGTCCCGAAAGAATTACTAACAATGATAATGCGTCTCCACGAATCTAATTTCGCTAAAATCCAATGGGGCGGCCACGGGATGGTTACAGCTGATTTCCGTGTCGAACGAGGAGTCAGACAAGGGTGTTCAATGGCCCCTACTTTGTTTACATTGTTTATAAATGGTGTTGTCTCCAGATTGGTACCCGCAACTGTTGACGCTCCTTCCCTCTCAGGCCTAAAAATCCCCATACTAATGTTTGCGGATGACACGCTAATTTTATCAAAAACCCCTAGTGGCTTGCAGCGTGCTCTGTTGATTTTTGAGAATTTTTGTGGGGAACATGGACTTGAGGTGAATACCACCAAAACTAAACTCATGGTTTTTAAGCCGCACCGCAGCTTCAAATCTAAAATCATGATGAGCGGTCGGCCTCTAGATTTAGTCAACTCATTCACATATCTGGGTATCCAAATTTCTGATAACAACAGGTGGAGCCAGCACTTAAATATTGCTACATTGCGGCATAAGCAAATAGCGGGTGCCATCAATTCAGAGCACAGGAAATCCTTAACTAAACCTGTTAAACAAGCCCTATTAGTCTACGAAGCAAAGGCTATTGGGTCTGCATTGTACGGTGCAGAAATGTGGGGCTTCGAAAATCTTAATACTTTGCAAGCATCAGAAAACAAATTTCTACGGGCATTGACTGGTACACCTAAAAGTACTCCGCTGTTACCCCTGCGATATGACCTCGGAAGAAAACAAATCAAGGATTTAGCCAGACTACGCCCGATCTTGTATTGGCGTAGACTCTGGACTACTCCCGAGCTCTCACATTACGCCACGGGTTTTTGGGACATCATCAAGGCTGATGGCTTCCATAAAATAAGTTGGCTTAATTCAATGAAAGCCATATTATTTGAGCTTGGGTTGAGTTCTTTGTGGTTGGACCCTGCTGGCGCATTATTCCCCTCAAAGCTTGTCTTAAAAAACATTTTTTGGGAAAATGCTGCTAACAAAGCCCTAAGTACTCATAGCATTGGGTCCATGTCTATGTACTACCTTGAGGTTAAAATGTATCCAGCCTTGGAAACATATTGGGACACCATCTCGAAGCCTGGTGATAGGAAGCTTTTATTTCAATTGAGAGCTGGTGCACTTCCTATAAGAACTTTGACTGCAAAATGGGGTCATGGAGGTAGCAACATCTGCCCAGCTTGTGGGACGGGGAAGGAGTCATTGGGCCACTTACTGTTTTCTTGTAAGGTCTATACTGTGCCAAGACGTGTCTGGTTAGCACCTATGTGCAGGAACCTTGGGACAACATGTAGCTTGGTAGCTATGCGAATTATATGTACGAGCCCAGTTACCTGGATTATGATAGCTACAGCAAAATATCTCGGTTGGGTGTGGGCAATCAGGCAGAGACTGCTAGTTAAATAACTATTTTCTGTCTGAAAAAATGGTCCCCTTGTATTTGTAATCACTGCTTTTTAACTATAAATGATTTTGCATTAAGACAGAGACTGCTAGTTTGTTAAGTTTGTTAACTATTCTCTGTCTGCTATAAGTGTGTTTTTTGTATTTGTATTATCGATTTTAGCTCACCGGCGTTCTATATCTTGAAAAGTTTTTTTTTACTGTATTAATCCTTTTCCAACCATTTATCAATTTCTGTAATGGAAAAATCTTTTTAATTCAATGTATTCCTGTATGTATCTTAAAGTGCTGTGTCACTGTGTTGGACAGAAAAAATTTAATCTGTTTTAACACCTTAGCTGCGTGTAAACATTTCTCCCCAGTGCTGCGCTGTCCATTAGAACTAGTGCTGAATGGACGTTCAATGGTCGTGCGCAGCACTGGGGAGGTAGCGCTGCTGACGACCATTGGCCGTCAGCAGCACTTAAGGGGTTAAAATTCTTTGTTTACTATGCTTTATGAGTAATACTCGAATAAAGCACTTTTTGACTTGACTTGACTTGACCTGACCTGTCGGCGACCCGCCAGGTAAGATCTAAACCAGCTCAACACCTCTCAGACCGATCTCATATAGTCTGCTGAGGAGACCCTCGAGAGGGACGGTGTCGAAAGCCGCCGACAGATCTAACATTACCAGCATTGCTCTACCACCTGAGTCCAATACCTCCTTGATGGCTTCATTAACCTCCAGGAGAGCTGTCTCAGTGCTTAGATTGGAGCGAAAGCCCGACTTGGTGGAGTGGAGCAGGCCGTGAGTTTCAAGAAAAGTGGAGAGCACAGAATGGACATGCTTTTCCACTATCTTTGCAAGACCCGGCAAAAGAGAAATAGGCCTAGAGTTTGCATGATTCTCAGGATCAAGGCCCGGTTTTTTGAGGAGTGGAACAACCATTGCCTGTTTCCACACCAAAGGAACAGCACCCTTGGTCAGCGACAAATTGAGAACTGGATTGATCAAAGGGTTCAAAATCTTTGCGGCTCTAGCCAGAAAAGTAGCAGGGCAAGGGTCCAAAGGGGAACCTGACTTAAGTTTCAAGAGGAGGTCCAGGGAGGTGGAATCAGAAATAGCTGGAAACTCAGAGAGAGCAGGACTGGGCCCAGCTGACAAGATCGGTGAAGTGCTCGGGTTGGTAACAACACTGATACCCGAGGATAGAAAAGAGTCTTGAATCAGCTTAATTTTTATTGTAAAGAAGTTTGCCAGCGAAATCACCCATGGCTCAGAGAACTCATGGAGCACTGCACTGGCCTTGGGAGTGACAAACTCCTTGACAATAGTAAAGATTTCCCTGCACGAGTTAGATGCCGCCTCAACTCTTGCGGAAAAATAGCTCTTTTTTTCAGCCAGAATGTCCGCGTGATAGATCCTGATAGAAGCCCTATAGATGGCCTTGGCTTCCGGATCATACTGCTTGCGCCAGAGCCTCTCAGCTGCCTTACAGTTACGCCGGGATAGTGACAGAGATTCTGTGAACCAAGGCGCTGATGTCCGCTTGGTGGATGAGCGGGACGCAGAAGGTGGTGCAAGCTCATTTAACCGCTCGACCAGCCACTTCTGTAACGTGTCGAGATCACTGTCTAAGTCACCAGATAGATGACAAGGATGCTCCAAACAGGCCTGTGCCAAACTTTCAGTAGTGACCCGGTGGTAAGCCCGACTGGGGTGCCTGAAATGGTTGGTATTTGCACAAGGTGATTTGCTAGTTCCCTGAATTTGAAAGCAGATCAGAAAGTGGTCAGACCAAAGGACGGGGACAGGACAGGCCATAACAAGCGGAATGGTATAAAACACTTGATCGAGAGTATGGCCCTTATCATGAGTAGGAGCAGACAGATAGGGAATAAGACCCAGAGGGGCGGTGATGTCATTGATTTTAATTGCATCACCGTCCGTCTTAGCATCCATGTGTATGTTAAAATCTCCTAGCACTATGCAATGTTCTGTCTTCAGGCAAAGTGCCGTGATAACTGTCTGTAACTCCTCATTGAAAGACTCTCGCAGACCAGGTGGTCTGCAGACCAGGAGCCCCGAGAAGGATTGATGGGGAGATAGAGCAAAGGAAAAGGCAAGGGACTCACATCCAGAGATAGGTGCTGTAGGCGCAACCACACATGTGGCAGATCTATGGACCACAATTGCAACCCCTCCACCCCTCCCGATAGATCTGTCATGTCTATGAATGACATAATCGGGGGGGATAGCGGTAGCAATATCCGGGTTAGAGGACTCCCCTAGCCAGGTTTCAGTAAGCATTAAGCATAATGGTTTTTCCGCCGTTAACAGCTCATAGATGTCCAGAGCATGTCTGCTCAGGGAGGGGGTATTGAGTAACAGGCATTTATGGTTGACAGTGGGGTAGGGATGGAGGCCGCGAGCACCGGAGAAAAGCCAGGGTGCCACCCACAGCTAGGACAACGGCGTTTACCTCTATAACGCCCGGGAAAGACTGGCTGACACATGGCCAAACCTTTTCTAAGTGTCAACAGTTTAGCTGTGGTATACGTAAGCCTAGAGCCAACAACTCCCGCTACGCCATCCGCCTCCGAGACGCGGCCGAGCGCAGACGGGCAGGACTCTGGCACGACTTCGGCGCAGGTCCGGCGCGTCCGCTGTATGCGTCCACTGCGCGGAGTCATCACTGTCTGTTTTTGTAGCGCTACCAGAGCGCGTCACCAGCCCAGCCCAACCCAAAATGGCCGCCGAAACCGGAGACCCTGCCCTCGGCGTCTACACTCAGCCGAGAGCCGGTCCGGAGGTGAAGGGAGGGGGGAGAAGGAACACAAAGGGCTAGGAAGCGCAGGGGAGTCTCTACACACTTCTAAAATCAAGTGTGCAAAAACGCCAACAATATGCAAAAATACGATTTTACACAGGTTAAAATGCAGCTAATTAAAAGGAAAGGTAAGAGACCTCCCGGCTTCCGCCTCAGGAGGGGAGAATGGCTGTTATCAGAATCACTTGCTCCACCGAACTGAGCCCTTTTGTAGCGCTACCAGAGCGCGTCACCAGCCCAGCCCAACCCAAAATGGCCGCCATGTGGGCTGGTGGGAGGAGTATGTCCTCAGGAGGAAGCATGGAGCCTTATGCGAAAATCATATTGTGGAACTATGGAGGTTCATTGATGATATTTTCATCATCTGGAAAGGAACTGAGGGAGAAGCAGAAAAATTTGTAGAGACCATCAATGCAAATACCCTCAATTTCAAGTTCACACACCAGATTAATGCCACCTCCATTAGCTTCCTAGATATTCTGGTAACTATAAAGGCTGGCAATATAGAAACAAGCCTGTTCCAAAAACCGACGGCAGGTAATTCGTTGCTCCATGCCAGTAGCTTCCACCCTCACCACACCATATCAAGTCTACCGTATGGTGAATTCTTAAGAATCAGGAGGGCTTGCAGTACTGAGACAGACTGTATATAAGCTCAAGCCAAAGCCAAGGAAAGACTGCTAGAGCGAGGCTATGCAGAGAAAAAATTGGAAATGGCCTTACGCAAAGCTAATCAAATAGATAGAGCAACTCTCCTGCAAAAGAAAGTTAAGCCAATCACAAGTAGTCTGAGAGAGGAACCTAACCAAGGTGAGGAAAATCAAGAAAGTAACACGACCACAACCTGCAGGTTTATAACCACCTTCAGTAGACAGTCCCAGGCAATTAAAAATATTGTCAGCAAGGAATGGCCCATAGTCATGACAGACACAGTACTCAATGAACTATACCACCGCAAACCCAATTTTACATTCCAAAAAGCTCACTCCATGAGGTCAGACCTTGTAAAAACCAGCCCAGAAACACATAGAGGCTGGCTACCCGCCAGGAAAGGCTTCTTTAAATGCAGCTCATGCCGCGCCTGCAAATTTGGCATTAATACCGCATCCTACACTAGTGCATTTTCGGATATCCCTATTAACATCAAGGGGCACTACACGTGCAAGACTGAATTTGCCGTGTATGTGTTGAAATGCACATGCGGGTTGGCATATGTAGGTAGCACGAAGCTACCGGCACAGGCCAGAATATTGCAACACTTGAGAGCCACGGTCAATTCTGACCCGACATACCCAGTGGCAAGACATGTGAAACAAGAACACAGTAATAACATCAATGTTTTGCAGTATTTTGTGATAGACAGTGTCCCTATGAGTAAAAGAGGAGGTGATAGAGAGAAACGACTCCGCCGCCTAGAGAGTAGATATATAGTGGAGCTAGAAACCAAAAGCCCCCATGGTCTCAACATTTGTGAAGACCTGCACCACTTTCTATGACAGGGCATGACCACTATTACACTACTAGAGAAGAATATGTAATACCTCAGAGATTAATCCATCGAGCGAAGGGTGCAACCATGGAGCAAATTTAATAATCATTTTAGCTATCAGGACATTTTTTAACCTAATTGATTTATTTAATCTATTTAATATATTCAAATACATTTTATATATTAGGTGGTTTTAAGTCTATTTATTGGGTTTAATGTATACATATGTACATGTATGAAGGTCGTTAAGCAAGTGATCTTGATCAAATAAGCCCTATAGATCTATAATATGGATAACCTAAGGAACGTAATATCATTGTTTTTGAAATAGTCACCGTATGTTGTATATTGCTGATGATCACTGTATGTTGAAAATGTCTTT
This sequence comes from Lissotriton vulgaris, assembly GCF_964263255.1. NCBI lineage: Eukaryota > Metazoa > Chordata > Amphibia > Caudata > Salamandridae > Lissotriton > Lissotriton vulgaris. The sequence goes on from NC_141690.1 coordinate 161,826,163, forward strand.
TGCTGGAATTGTAGATTGTAAGTAGAGTCTACATAAGGTATTGGTACCGATAACAAAAAAACAGATCTACTGATAAACAAATCTGCCCGATTAACCATGACCCTACCTAGTTTTCTAAGCAAACTATTTAGAGAATCACTTTTACCCCCGGCCGGGAGTCACACAAGCACGTTAAGCACTTTAAATATGCACTAGATGTTTTGTTTTTTGCACATAAATGTTACTGGCCATCCAAATAAATATAGGGATGCATTAAACAAATGCGGCATGTTTAATCGTAAACCGTCGCATTTGTTTACATCATGTAAAGCGTATTTGCACAGAGTCAATTGGTTTCGTTATTTTAAAACACAGAAATTTATGTATTTGATAAATTTAAAAAAAAAAATAATGTACATATTTTAATGACGTGTTTTAGTTAGAAACCGAAATGTATTGTACAGTGGTTTTTAGACAATTCTCGGAAATAGAGTTTGTCTTTGTATAAAAATGCATTTCCACTTTATACATATGTATATGTAAAGTCTGTTTACTATGTTCATGCAATGGTAATGGCCAGCAATTGGTTGTAATGCAATTCAAAACCAGGGAGGGTGTGAGCACAGCGTTACCAGCGAGCAAGGCGACCGGGATGGCCGAAACGCGTTTGGTAGTGGACACAGTATAGCACTATAAAAATATGAAAACATAAAATTGCCAGCGGCTGCTGCAGTAATCAAGAGTCCGTCTCTCTCGTCTTCTTTTAGCGCGGCGATCACTGCGTAGAGAGTGGAAACTGGATATATATATATGTGTATATATATATATATATTACCTACTGGCGGTCGCCAGTAGGTATATATAGTTAGGATTTTTTCTCTATGGGATTTTTGAAAATTCTATGTCTAATAACTTTGGCGTTTGTGGATGGAATTGGCTGAAATTTTCAGGAAAATGGAACATTTTGTTTCTGAGCAGCCCCTGACAATTTGGGGGGGTTTCATCAAGGGGGGGCCGAGAAAAAAGGGGGGTCCCAAAACACGTTTTTCCCATGTTAATTTCCATAGGGCGGTTGGCCTCACTTTTAGCTCGAACGGCTGAATGGATTTGCACGAAACTTGGCAAAATTGTAGGGACTGTTAGCCCAATGTGCCTTTGCTAGGTCTCAATATATGTGCTCCAGTGGATTTTGAGTAATTTAGGTTCAAAAAAAGATATATATCTGGGCGGAGCCTAACCACACATCTGATCTGATTGGCTGTCAGCACTTCATCCAAGAAGTGTTGGCAGCCATCTTGGAACCAATATACATGATAGCACCTCATTAAAAAGCATTGTAGTTAATAGAGGGTTTTAGGACTTTAGTTACATTATAAATCATTTGTTGATGGTACCATACTCGTTTTAGGAATTGTGGTGGGTTCTAAGGTGATTTTACCATGTGAAAAAACCTTCTGCTGTGATATCATGAATATTGTTTGAAAGAAAACTAATATCTCATGATTTTCCCACAGTGGTTTGGAAGGGGATCTATAAGTAAACTGAAAGCATATTTTCTGTAAATTCACATTATCTTTCTCAGTCATGTGAAAATGAAGTCTGACATTCTCAGTAAAACATGTACATCCAACAAGGACAGAGACTGTCAGTTGATTCCCTTGTGTTCTACTGCAGCCTCCTAGAGTGTTCTAAAGAACAACTAGAGCGCTAACAGTCCTACTTATTACAAAGGTATGGCACACCTGAAGCCATCTTGATTGGAATAAAGTGGTAACTCTTAAAACATTTAATTTAAAAAGAAACAACATGAGGGGGTATATTTTGCCATAGAAAGTATGATTAGTGCTGCAGAATGAAAAATTAGGGCACATTTTGAGTGACTTCTCAAATCCTTTTCTATTTCATTAAAACATTCTGACATGCAGTCTCCCAAAATGGCCACCAGAGACAAAAGAGCCCAAATGTAGCCCAAATATCACCCAGATGTAGCCCAAGTATAGCCCAATGACAGAATGACCCAGAGTGTTCTAAAGAACAACTAGAGCGCTAACAGTCCTACTTATTACAAAGGTATGGCACACCTGAAGCCATCTTGATTGGAATAAAGTGGTAACTCTTAAAACATTTAATTTAAAAGGAAACAACATGAGGGGGTATATTTTGCAATAGAAAGTATGATTAGTGCTGCAGAATGAAAAATTAGGGCACATTTTGAGTGACTTCTCAAATCCTTTTCTATTTCATTAAAACATTCTGACATGCAGTCTCCCAAAATGGCCACCAGAGACAAAAGAGCCCAAATGTAGCCCAAATATCACCCAGATGTAGCCCAAGTATAGCCCAATGACAGAATGTCCCAGAGTGTTCTAAAGAACAACTAGAGCGCTAACAGTCCTACTTATTACAAAGGTATAGCACACCTGGAGCCATCGTGATGGGAATAAAGTGGTAACTATTAAAACATTTAATTTAAAAAGGAACAAAATGAGGGGGTATATTATGCAATAGAAGGTATTATTAGTGCTGCAGAAAGAAAAATTAGGGCACATTTTGAGTGACTTTTCAAATCCTCTTCTATTTCATTAAAAAATTCTGACATGCAGTCTCCCAAAATGGCCACCAGAGACAAAAGAGCCCAAATGTAGCCCAAATATCACCCAGATGTAGCCCAAGTATAGCCCAATGACAGAATGTCCCAGAGTGTTCTAAAGAACAACTAGAGCGCTAACAGTCCTACTTATTACAAAGGTATGGCACACCTGAAGCCATCTTGATTGGAATAAAGTGGTAACTCTTAAAACATTTAATTTAAAAAGGAACAAAATGAGGGGGTATATTTTGCCATATGAATTATGATTAGTGCTGCAGAAAGAAAAATTAGGGCACATTTTGAGTGACTTCTCAAACCCTCTTCAATTGCATTAAAAAATTCTGACATACAGTCTCCCAAGATGGCCACCAGAGACAAAAGAGCCTAAATGTAGCCCAAATATCACCCAGATGTACCCCAAGTATAGCCCAATGACAGAATGTCCCAGAGTGTTCTAAAGAACAACTAGAGTGCTAACAGTCTTACTTATGACAAAAGTATGGCACACCAGAAGCCATCTTGATTGGAATGAAGTGGTAAGTCTGAAAACACTCAATTTAAAAAGGAACAACATGAGGGGGTTAATTTTGCCATAGAAAGTATGATTAGTGCTCCAGAAAGAAAAATTAGGGATCATTTTGAGTGACTTCTCAAATCCTCTTCTATTTCATTAAAAAAACTTCTGACATGCAGACTGAAACATGCACTTTGAATACCAGCAGCAGACGTCCCTGGTGAGCAGTAGCTTTACTACAGTGATCTAATGTGCAACTAGAGTGCTAACATTCAGAATTTATGGCACATGTGTGACACATCTGAATGCCTTCTTGATGGAACCAAAGTAAACAAGCATTGAAAATGCAATAGATCTCGCCCTCGTTTAAGTTAAAGCCATTCTGTTTGTAATGAGGTGGCTTTTTAGCTTTGCTTTTATTAGTGTTTTTTCAACTTTCATGTAAATAACATGCATCAGTATGCATATAAGTATATGTATGCATGCATTTATGTTTGTATTTATATAGATATACAGATGATATATGTTTATATATGTATGTATATATATATATATTCACTGAAAAAACCATAGGCTATAGACCATATATAGTTAGGAATTAGCATTTACAAAACCTTGAAAATTCACTGAAAAAACCATAGGTTATAGACCATATATAGTTAGGAATTAGCATTTACAAAACCTTGAAAATTCACTGAAAAAACCATAGGTTATAGACCATATATAGTTAGGAATTCGCATTTACAAAACCTTATTTTACTCACACAAAACCATTGAAATTCCATATATAGTTAGTTGCACTAACTATATATCGCGCACCCGCAATCCACTGCTGATGATGTCACATATTACATCATTCATGACATGGTCAGTGACATCACTGATGACATCTCAAATGACATCACTGATGACATCACTGATGACAACATCCAGTGACTGTATGTTTCTGTAAAGTTAAAATGTCTTACATATTGAAGAATGAGTGGATGTATAAGTGTCTGGATGAAGGATTTAGTAGGTGCATGACTGACTGTATGAGTGAGTGATTAAATGTGTCTCACTGAGTGCATCGGTTAGAGACTAAACTGTCTTAATTTGTGCATCATTATGTCTGTTGTGCTGTAAACTGTTGCATGTGTTGATAAGTAGCTATATGAGTAACTATATGGGTTATTGATTGGTTGCCCAAGTATTTGTATGGGAGACTGGGTGTGTGTGTGGGTGGCTGGGAGGTGTATGACTCTGTGCATAGATGTGTGAGCAGTTGATTCACTAGATGTATGGTTTCAAAAGTGCATGTGGAAACAGCTGTATGGGCGGTTGACTGTGTGCATGAGTGTATTGGTGAGTGAATGGATATCTCAGTGCTACATGTCAAAGTAAGTACATATGTAAAACACAGTACATGTGAGAGTTGACATATATAAATAACTATGCATAAGAGCTAGGTGTGGGCGGAAAATCCGTTCCGCTCGCGGATTTTGCGGATTTTCGGGAAATCCGCAATCCGCGAGATTTGCGAATTTCCCGCAAAATCCGCAAATCCGCGAGCAGCGGATTTTGCTCGCGCTGCTCGCACTGTTAGCGTGAGTTCGCGCCCCGCGAATAAGTGCGAAATTGCAGAAATACGATCTTGGCAAAACTGAAAGTAACTACTTACCAGGTTCAAAAGTTCAGGCACATCATTAGTAGCCATTTCCTGTAGGGCTTCCTGAGGGGCCCCTCCAGAGTTCAGTTGCCAGTTGAAACTATTATGTGACCCTGCTCTGAACCTCAGAATAGTTACACATATGCCACAAAGGTCCTGAATTACAGCTAAGGGAGACAAGCAGGAGCCAGGCTGGAAGTTAAAATCCATTAATCAGCCCCTAATTCATTATTGTCAGTTGGGGCAGGGCAGGTGTTGTAACTAATTTTGCAACAATGAAAGCACTTAGCAAGTGCAAAAGATCACTAATCAGGGCGCACTAAGGAAGCAGGTGCCAGCTAAAAAAATATTCTGTGACACATTAATCAGCCCCAAATTAATTCAGGTCACTTGAGGCAGGGAAGGTGTGCTTTGCTTTGCCGAAAATAATGTACACTGGACAACCAGAGGGTGTAGTGATGAAACAGAGGGTGGCATGGGTGGGCCAGAGGGTGGCATGAGTAGTCAGAGAGTGGCAGTGGTGACAGAGAGTGGCAGTGATGAAGAAGAGTGTCCCAAACAGGCTGGACACGTAGAAACAACAAGTTCGCAAAACTTGCGACCCGACAGGTAAGTTCGCAAATTGCGAAATTGTAAAAACCCTCGCGAACTGGCAGAAACACGGGCGAACACAAAAAAAAAAAAAATCCGCAAATTCGCGGGAATTCGCGGATTTTGCGGATTGCGAATCCGCAAATCCGCAAAATTCGCGGATTGCCAATCCGCAAAATCCGCTCATGCTTAATAAGAGCCAGTGAATGTGTGAGTGGCTGAATGGATCATTGTGAACTTGTATCAGGGATTGTATAAGAGAGTAAATATGTGTTAGTATATGTTTGAATAAGTAAAGTTTGTATAACTGTATAGTTGAGGAAATGGAGGTGTGATTGATTCTTTGCATGACTGACTAGGTGTGTGAGTAACTCCATGGATGAGTGACAGTCTGTGAGTGTCTGTTTACACTGATTGTATCTAAGGTTATATTAGAGTCTGAAGAGGTTCATCGTATTATCACATGAATGATATCATCAGTGATGTGATCAGTAATGTCAAATGAGATGTCATCAGTGATGTCATCAGCTATGTCATTTGAGATGTCATCAGTGATGTCATTTGAGATGTCATCAGTGATGTCATCAGTGATGTCACTGACCATGTCATGAATGATGTAATATGTGACATCATCAGCAGCCCCTTTTCGTGTTTTCCACTCTTGTTTTGTGCTCTCTTGTGCCTCACTTCTCCTGAGAAACAAGATGGCTGCTCAGGTGGTCCTAGAAGGATAATAACATATATAAACGTTATCCGCTAATAAAATTAGCATTTACAAAACCTTTGAAATTTATTGAAAAAAAAATATATATTTGAAAGGTTTTTTAAATGCTAATTCCTAACTATATCAGGCGTGAAGCCTGATATAGTTAGGAATTAGCATTTAAAAAACCTTTCAAATTCACTGAAAAAACCATAGGTTTCAAGCCTTATATAGTTAGGAATTAGCATTTAAAAAAACCTTGCAAATTCACTTAAAAAAACATAGGTTACCATATTGCCAAGTTTGGTGTAATTTCGTTCAGCCGTTCGGGCTGTAGCCGTGTCTGAAGGTCCCATAGAAAATGCCATTTGAAACCTTTCAAATTCAATTTTCTCAAGAACTACTGGAGGGATTTTCACCAAACATAGCAAAGGCACATCTGCATACCAGGCCCTACCATTTTGCCAAGTTTGGTGTAATTCCATTCAGCCGTTCGGGCTGGAGCCGTGTCTAAAGGTCCCTATGGAAATTAACTGCGGGAAAACATGCTTTGGGACCCCCCTTTCAGCCCCCTCTTGACAAATCCCCCCGAAACTTTCAGGGAAGGAGCGGAGCTGAGCTGGCCAAAATTCTGGAAAATTACACACAGATTCCTCAATCGGGTCCAAAGTTATTCCCAATAGAATGTTGAGCGCATATAGATATATATTTTGCTCAAATTCAATTTCTCAACAACTACTGGAGGGATTTTCACCAAACATAAAAAAGGCACTGCTGTATACCAGTCCCTACCATTTTGCAAAATCTGGTGTAATTCCGTTCAGCCGTTCGAGCTGTAGCCTTGTCAGAATGTCCCTATGGAAATTAACATGGGGAAAACACGTTTTGGGACCCCCCTTTTTTCTCGGCCCCCGCTTGACGAATCCCCCCGAAAATTTCAGGGAAGGAGAGAGGCAAATTTAAGGAAAATTACAGAAAGATCAAGTTAAGCCTTTAAGGCTGCTTGGTCTATGCTACCCTTAGGATAGCTTGTCTATAAGGTTGACTGACAACCAGACAGCATAAGGGATTGTTTGGACTGATACAAGGTGCCCCCAGAATTGGAGACATCATATATCAGGCCAAATTCTCACATTGGCAGTATATGTGAGTGTTAGAATATATAGGTGACTATATGTGAGAGTAAGTTATTTGAAGAGTGTGTTTATAAATGAGTGTCTGCTTGTATCAGTGATTGTGTAAGACAGTAAGTATGTGTTGGTATCTGCATAAATAAGTGATGTGGTGTGTGTATAAATAACAGGGTTGGTGTGTATAACTGTATACATGAGTAAATTGATATGTGATTGATTCTTTGCATGACTGACTAGGTGTGTGAGTAACTCTATGGATGAGTAGCGGTGTGTTACTGTATGTATAGGTGTATGATTGCATATTATAGTACTGTATTGATGAGTACCTGCATGTATAAGTGGCTGGATGTGTATACTGACCTAGGAAATAGTGGGTATATTTAGCATCTGGCATTGTTGTGTGTAGGGTTTAAAAAATAGTAGTCTGTTTTAGAGTGCGTGTATCAAACTTTATATTAGGGCATCAATATATGCATCAGATTTTCACGTGTATGATGTCATCAGTGATGTCATTTGAGATGTAATCAGTGATGTCATCAGTGATGTCATCAGTGATGTCACTGACCATGTCATGAGTGAGGTAATATGGGATGTCATCACCAGTGCATTGCGGGCGCACGATTTATAGTTAGCTCAACTAACTATAACAGGCGAATTTCTCTGGTTTTATATGAGTCAAATGTTCAACTAACTATAACCTCCCTGAAACCTGATATTTTTACTGAATTTCTAAGGTTTTTTAAATGCTAATTCCTAACTATAACGTATGTAAAACCTAAGGCTTTTTCTGTGAATTTCAAAAGTTTTTCAAATTTTTCTATTTTATTTTTTAATATTTTGTAACTCTATTATACTTCTTTTTCTAACTTTTAAAAATTATGTAATGTTTTATATCTTTCCTAAAAAATATGTATCTCTCTTTTTTTGTCGAGAAAAACATACTGGAAGAGTACCAAGCTCCATCACCAAGCAAATCCGATCCACCATATTGCTAAACTTGTATATGATGCGCATTTCGTATCCGACGGGTTCATGACACCGTGTCCTGCTTAACCATACTTTAGGCCTAAGCCAGCGTGCAACAATGCCCACCAGACACGTGGCATTGGCTTTTAGGGCACTGTAGTGAGCTCATTACTAAGTGTACATGCACACAGGCTTCCGTCACTACATTACACATGCACATTATGCTTCTAGCATGCGCTCTGTTCCTTTGTATGTGAATCCTTGTTATAACATATTATTATTTAACGTTGTGTATTGTTGTGCTCTCCATTTCCTCTTTGAACCACAATTACCACTAACAGTTGGTAGATCACACTTCAAAAACGAAGGATTCACTCAACTGGTGTATTCTATTAAGCTTGAAATAAACCTTCATTTACCTCCAGACGTTTCCACCATTAAATTATTTCTCCCTTTTCAGACACTGAATTGACCGAAAATGGGCAGATCGGGTGCTCACCCCATCATGATGGCCTTGGCATTCTGATGCCTTCCATCGTGGTATCAAGACACCGTCCTCGACCGGAGACCTGCTCTCCCACCCTACAAAGGTACCCCGGACTCGGAGTTTGCACCAACACGTCGTTGGACACATCAATGGTGACAATGGTGAATCCTCATTGCGCAGGACCTACAATTGAGCACAGTGTGGTGGAAGGTACTTGGGTACTTGAGTGCAGCACCCTGGGTGCACAGGTGCAGGCAAGCAATGTTCCCGTAGCTAATAATGTAATCTCTGGCCTCATTCATATGTTTCATTTTAAGGACCTGCTCGATCACACTCTTTGTCGCGGACCCCAGCATCCTAGATAAACGGGTGACAGGACGTAAACACTGAGGACTGGGTGCAATAGGCCAACGCTCTGTCTCCTCCACCATCCGTTCTTTTGACTCTCCCACCTCTTCTCCCTTCCACTCACTCCCTCTCCCGCCCATTCTCACTATCTTCCTTTCATTCTGACTATCTTTATTTTACTCTTCCACATGGCACACATACTTATGTTTCATTTTTGTCTTTCAGGTTCTTTACACTGCTTCTGAAGGAGTCCCAACCATGTATTTCATGTTATAATGTTGTTTGTTCTAATAAACTTGCGTTTCCATTTATTTGTGTTGTTTTAAAAAACATTTTTTTTCAATAAATAAGTGAGTGTACAGGTCGTATTTTTCTGACAACACTAGTCTGTAGTTTATTGTGAAAATCATCTGTTTATAGAAGGTTTAGAGAGAAAACATTTTTATTTTTGCGGTATGTCTACCAAATATAAACTAATAGACCATTACATAAATGAAGCCTGTGTAATTGTACAGCTGCAAGGGTTCTGTGCGTGTATCAATGTATAACACCATGAGTACTGCCCGTGTGATTACAGAACCAATAAGGCACTGCCTAGCACCACAGCGACTTCAGGGACTGGCGGGGCCCACCCTGCATATTTAAGTAAAGCCCCGGAGGTTGGTGATCCCCAGACTTCAGTTGGCCTCGAAGCCCCCGAAAAATTAGTAAACAATACCCGAGAAGGTGGCGATCCCGTACGCTACTAAACCTCTCTGTGCCCATCCGCGCCTAATTTACATGTTACATTAAGATCCCCAGTCCTACAGAGACCCCGCAATATAATATTAGCATTAGCCACGGAACATTACCCACCAGGAGCCTAATTTAAATCAACGAGTGCAACCTTGCTTTTTTTTTCTCCATGTTTACCATCCATATCCACTCTATTAAAGGGATATGAGGTTTTTCTCCTCTCGCTTCAACTAGTCAATCTAGGATTTGCTATCACAGGGTGGAAGCCATGCACCCGCCCTCTAATAGCAATCATAAATGTCCCGTGGATGCACACCCCAGGACAGTGTATGAGCTGCGCTTGGGAAGTCCCACTCCCTAGGACCATGATGCATTGGTTAGTATAAACGCATACTAACACTATTTTCACGGGTGTAGTATAGCGACCAGAGTGTGGTGAAGAGGTAGAGGAAGCGCAAAATCTAAAAATATAAATCCTACCAGAGGTCGGATGTCATAGTTCAATGAGCCGACGACCCTGGGCTGAGTAGAAACAGCTACATGAAGAAAACGGGTCTTCAGCACAACGCAAGCAACTTTGAAGTATTGATGAGTGCTGCCTTCTTTTTACCTTCTCCCGCTGGTCGCCAAATGTATGTAGTGAAGAGGCAGACAGCAGTGGATCTGATAAGTAGATTTATTGCAGGAAAACAAGACACCTTAAACAACCACCAACAAGAGCAGACAGCAAGGCAACCGTCATCTCCAGCACCGTGTACAAACTCCCCAAGGTTCCCCTCATGACAGCCCTACATTCTAACATTACATACTTACATTCTAGTATAATTACATACTAACATTCTACTATGTCTTACATTGGAATACTACAGTGTTATGTACCATTTTAGGACCCTATTGTAAGTTTCCCAATTCATGCACTTATATAGGTATAAATCACCATATCCTTATGTAGGCATAGAAATCATAACCATATTTAGGCATAGCTCATGCAGTCCAAATACGGCAGGGCTATTACCACTAGTTCCGAAAATCCACAACAATTTCTTGGGAAACTCAGCTTCAGCAGCCGGTGACTTCCCCTTGCTTGAATACTGATTTGTCCAAGAACTCAAGGAGTTTTTAAAGAACTGAGACTCTTTGATGACGTTATTATGTCCAACTGTACATCAAAGTCGGCACCTTCAAGGTATTAATATGCCGACACTCACCCAAGCAAACACACGGTGGTTTGGAGCAGTTCGACTATCTACTTGCCCAATGCGCCCTACTACAGCAAGTGCCGAAGGAAGCCGACCCTTTATCGGATGCACTGAGAGAGACGCTGTCTTTTCTCCTGCCGAGAAATCCAGCTCCAGTGTTTCCAAGATACTCTTGTGGGTTGTTGGGAAATCGAGTCCCGAGACTGACCTTCTCCATTCTAAACTAAGGTACGGAGCTGATTAGGCCCTTAGAGAAATCGTGGGCAGATTCTTGGCAAAAGAATACTACCTTTATGCTACACCTCACTTACTTCCTCCCTCGTACTAAGCTTAGGTTAGGTACACCGGGGTAGGCGTATTTTAGAAGCACCGGATGAGTACTTTTAGCCTCTGTTATTTATGTATGTATTCATATATGGTTTAGGAACCATACAATGCTCTTACAGTATTATTTTATTCTACTATTTATACTGTATGCATTATATTTTACAACCAGTTTTACGATTGTAGCAGTTCATTTCTTATGCTTGAGGAAAAAGACTGTTCAATAAATCCTTTTATTGAAAACGCCAGTCTTTCTACTTTCTCTGCACCTCTAGTAAAACGAAGCATGTACGATTGACTGAGTGAAATATCTATCTATTGTTTCCACGACTCTGAAGATACGTTTTATCTTGGGAAAACAAAGTTGTCATGTTTATGCGGTTGTCAGAGACTAATCCTTTCTTGTGAATTCAAGAAAGTTTCTAGTGACCTCTGAGCTAGCTGGCACACACAATTAAGTCTAGTATATTTGATGGAGACCTAGTCGACCTCAGACCTACGTCTAATCTATAGGATATATTATTCCAATGCGCAGTCTATTGGGAATATAGGAACTACACTAAATGCATACCCAACATTTGGTAAGGCACTAATTTAACGCTAGATACTAGAGTATCTCAGCTAAAACAATTAATTAAAATACATAGACAATTGGTACAATATGTCATGCAGACTTTACCAGTCCAACCTGCTATAAGAATTCCACAGCACACCCCTCATCAGGGGAACACAAACAAAATCACACCACAGACTATACAGTCAGTAATCAGTAAGTTGCCCGCACAAAAGGAACAAATTCCATTCTGGTTAGCCCAGAAAATTACTCTCAGGTTTCTTTCCGTTTCTCACCGTTCGCGGGCTGCAGTTTCGATCTCCCACGGTCCGCTGCTGCTGCCTCTGCTGCTCCCTTTGCGCGCACCGCAGATCCGCCACAAAACCCGAACTGGACAGCAATGGAGTGCGGGCTGGCTGGCTCAGTGCACTGAAGTTGTAAAGAGATTCAAGCCTCTGCATAGGAAATTACTCAAATAGAGGCAGTATTTCCCGATAGTACAGCTCATGAGAAACACAGGATTCTAACAATCTGTTTACCAATGGGGATAGCACCACACGTGGAGGACTGTGACACTTGGGGTACAGTCTTTGCTTCAGTCTACACAAAAACACATGGGCTCCCGTCTATGGCGGTAATACAAGACGTTCTGAGACAGATTCACAATGAATACGGTCCAGAACCGGCCTTGAATCTAGGTATGAATTTACTGAAAGATTTCAAACAGGTCTATCTTATTAGCTAACATTAAAGGTGAAGCAGGGGGCGTGGCTTAAGCGCTGATGTAGGTGGAAGCGGGACTCCGGAGCTCCTCCGTGCCCGCCTCTCTCTGACATATATCCTGACCCCCGGCTCGAACCCCGGACCCACAGGCGCACATAGGAGGGTCTAGGGAGCACAGGGGGTGAACTTGGCGGCCCTGGAAGCCCTGTGGCTGCCTGAAACGACCTCTTTACACGAGGTGGAGCGACCAGAGTAGCGGGCACCCAAAATGGCGGCTGTTGTCCCTGCCTGCTCTGCCTGGCGATGAGGCACTAACGGCGGCGGGGAGCACAGGAGAGCAGAAGGAATCGCCCACATTGCAGTGGAGGTCCCCCAGCGCTGAGGGAGGTAGGGGGCATCGCCTGGCATCGGGGTGTTGGAGAGCCCGGAGGACGACGGCATAGCGAGCTGCCTGACCGCAAGATGGCACCGCCCGAGTGACGGAGGCTGCCCTGGCTCTACCGGCAGCAGAGATCCCGAGTCCTCGTCGCGTGGTGGGTCCGCCCTGCTGCTGAGGCGGAGACCCCGGTGCCCCTCGCTCTGGGAAGAGCGACGCCTGATTTACCCACAGGCCGGCGGTGAGAGGACTCCAGCGGTGGGACACACGGAGGTGGCAGGGCTTGCCGTTCAATTCGGAGAGGCTCCCGGGCTGATTGCGGTGAGGAAACACCTCCTGGCCAGGGGCGGCGGGCTACTGGGCGCCCGCGTGCTAGAGGTTGACCTAGGCCTGGCACTCGGAGGCGCGGAAAAGACTGCGACTCCCCGGAGAGGGAGGCTCGCCCTACGTCTCAAGCGAAGACCCTGGTGCCCCCCCTTCCTGGTGGAGCGAAGCCCGCTCCCTGAGTTTGACGGCGGCCTGGTGCCCCTCCTGGTAAGGGGCACGGAGGCGCGGAGGTACCGAGCGCCTACAGCGGGGCCGGAGTAACGACCAGCGGTGCTTTGAGTCCCTGGGGGTCACAGCAGAGGCACGCAAGTCTTGCCGCTCGGCAGAATGGTGAGAGGAGGCAGAAAGAAGGGCTTTGACGCACTGAAACTGGACGACCCGGGCCATCTTGTGGAGGAAGATATGCCGGCGCCAGGCCCGGGGAGCTCGACCCGCCCACGAGATCCGTCCTTGGGTGATATTATGCAGGCGATAGTAGCGTCGCGGGAAGCTCTTGAGAAGCGGACCTGTCCCTCTTGAAGGACGACCACAGGAAGCTGGAGGAGCGAGTGACGACCTCGGAGGTAACCTTGAAAGACCTACCTGGGGATGTAGCTACTCTGAGAGCATCGTTGGTGGAGGTGGCGCAGAAAGTTCGGGTGCTGGAACTCAGGGCCGAGGACAGCGAAGGGCGCTCCAGGCGTAATAACCTCCGCCTTGTGGGTGTCCCAGAAAAAGCGGAGGGCCGGGATGCGGTCTCCTACTTGGAGGGATGGTTGCGGACTGAGGTGGCTCCGGAAGGTCTTTCCCCATTTTTTGCCCTAGAGCGCGCCCACCGAGTCCCAGCGCGCCCGCTGATGCGCCTCCTGCACTTCCGAGATCGAGACCACATTCTCCAGAGGGCCAGGGACCTGCCGGACCTGCGAATTGATAACAGCAAGGTCATGGTTTTCCCGGACTTCACCAGAGACGTACAAAGACAACGGGCCTCTTTCATGGCGGTCAAGCGGAAATTGAGGTCGTTGCAGCAGCCCTATCCTATGTTGATCCCGGCCCGGCTGAGGGTCATAGCTGGAGGGCACACTCACTTTTTTCTCACGCCGCAGGAGGCTTGGAGCTGGCTGGATGCTAGGGGGGAGTCCGGCGCAGATGTTTCCCCCCGGCGACCTCGCCTGGGAGGCGCTCCGCTGAAACGACGCCGACGCGGAGGTCTGGCTCCCCGTCGGGATGGCAGCAGGAAAGAGCTAAGGCGGTGCTGGCAGTGGTGGCCATCAGCCAGGGGGACGCCAGCCCTTCCAGTAGTGCATCAGAAGGGTCGAAGAATAGTGCTCTCAGTCCTGGCTCCAGTAGTGTACACGATCTTTCGGAGACAGACCTACCGGTGGTGACTCCCCAAACAGCGGACGGAATCCTTGGCTGAAGTGGATTGGTGGACACTGGACACGTTTGTAAGGTACTGGGCTGGGAGTTGAGGCTGCCTCCGGACGCTGAGCGGCGAGATGTGGATGCCTCTTGGGACTTGTCACTGCGCTGTGGGGGGAGATGAACTGTGGGGGTCCTCCTGAATGTTCCAGGGGGGGAGGTGGGGGCGGGGGGCTTCGGGCCTGTTTGGGTCGGCGTCCTGGCCACCCTAGCCCTCTTTTGTTGAGATACACTTAATTTGCTAGAGTTTGGATGGGGATTCCACGTTGGTTGTCTGTCCTGGGGAGTGGGAGTTGGGGGAGTTTACTTGGTCAGGTTGGGGGGGGGGCTGGGGGTGGGACCTGGGCGTGTCGGGGGGTCGCTGAGAGAGTGGATGAAGCACGATGGGATCTGCAATGGGACCCGACTTAGGCTACAAATGTCTCACGTGGAATGTGAGAGAAAGTGAAGAAGTGTGGCTCACTGGTTAGAGCAGGCAGACCCTGAAGCAGAGGTCAGACCTGGGACCAGGGTTCAATTCCCGACGCGGCAGGGTCTTGAGCTCAAATGTCCACGGACTCGATAAGTCTCGCTTCGGTGCCTGACCTAATCATGGGTTCACACTCTGCAACTCTGGGCATTAAGCTTGCTTAATCTCCACAATGGCCCCCCGCGGCGGGATGCCTGGCTTTCACCTTGGGGATGCCCGTTAGGGGCTATCTCACAGGGAAAAGCCAGGACGGGTTCCCAAGGCAAGCGCCGAGATGCCTCCGGGTAGTCGAGCGCTATATAAGAACATACAAAAAAATTTAAAAAAATGTAAGAGGGATGCATACCATGCACAGACGTCACAAGATCCACTCCTATCTAGTTAGGCGAGGCATTCACTTCGCCTTTCTCCAGGAAACACACCTATTGGCTAAGGAGGGGAAGGCGCTACAACGGAGATGGAGGGGGCAGGTCTACCACACTGGTTACTCCGCATATGCTAGGGGGGGTGGCCATTTGGATACGGGCAGGGGTACCGTTCCAATGCACACAGCATCTAGTAGACCCAGAGGGGAGGTATGTTATGGTGCGAGGCAAACTAGATGGGAGGGACCTGACATTGGGTTGTCTGTATGCCCCGAATGTAGAACAACCTGCCTTTCTCTCCTTGCTGTCCAACAGGCTGGCCCCGTTTTTAGTGGAACCCTTGCTCCTTGGAGGGGACTTTAATAGCGTGACTGACACTGCGCTGGACAGATCGCACCCCCCTCTACCGAATGCACCGGCTGGCAAACTGGCGCTTGCGCGTTCTGCCTGGCAATGCCGATGGGATCTGGTTGACTCGTGGAGAGCTAATCATCCGTCAGATAGGGACTACTCATTTTTTTCCACCCTTCATGACTTACACGTCCGCATCGATGCCTTCCTGTGCTCCCAGGACGTGCATGCAGAGGTGTGCCACAGTGAGTATCTTACGCGCACGGTCTCCGATCATAACCCGCTACTTGTGCAACTGCGCTGGTCGCAGAGTCGCCCACGAATCTCTGCCTGGAAGCTGCGCCCAGAGGCGCTGGATGATCTGCTCTTCCGATCCACAATAGCCTCGAACATCGAGGCGTACTTTCAGATCAATGCGGGCACCGCGGGCTCAGCCGCGATTGAATGGGACGCCTTCAAATCGGTAGTGCGGGGGCAATGCATTGCGACGGCGTCGGGAGTTAGGAAGACCTTGCTAGAAGACATTACACGGGAGGACGAGAAACTACGGGGCTGGAGAGAGCAAGGCCCGAGCGACCGGACACTCATGAGGCCCTACTTGAGGCGCGGGAACTGGTGGCGGCGACGGTGGAGCGTCTCCGGTGCTTCGACTACAAGGCCTATCTCACACGCGCGCACTCGGAGCGTGATAAGACGGGAGCCCTTCTGGCCTGGCTGGCCAATCCGGCTCGTCGGAGTTCGGTCATCCTTGAACTCAGAGATCACTCGGGAGTGGCGCGATTTGACCGGCAGGGGATTATTGAGATATTCTATGATTTCTACACGGAGCTTTACCGCAGCAGGGTCCTACCGTCAGAGGACGAATTCCAGGGATTCCTGGAGGGTCTAGATTTGCCGGAGCTGGTGGAGGAGGACGTGAAGCTGCTCGGGGGCAAAATTGAGGAGCGGGAGGTGAGGGTCGCCATCAAGAGTATGGCGAGGAACAAGACACTGGGCTCCGACGGGCTCCCTACGGAATTCTATCTCACCTACGTCGACCTCCTTGCGCCCCGACTGACGTGGCTTTATAATGAGGCCAAACGGCTGGGCAGCCTATCGGTGACCACTGTTGAAGCACTTATCGTTCCATTATTAAAACCGGGCAAACAGCCGTGGGACAGGGCGGCATATCGTCCATTTTCCATGCTCAATCTGGACTATAAGATTTTGAGTAAAATCTTGGCGACGCGCTTGCTCCCCCATATGTCCACGTTGATCCACGTGGACCAATCCGGCTTTATCCCGTCCCGCAACACGGCGCTTAATATACGACGGCTCCTACATGTCTTGGAGGCTGACACCTATAACGGGGATGAGGCGGTGGTGTTCGCAGTCGACATGGAGAAGGCCTTTGACAGCCTGGAATGGCCTTACCTTTTCCATGTCATGCGCACAATGGGACTGGGCGAGGGCTTCGTGGATTGGACGACACTACTCTACCGGAACGCAACGGCGAGGGTCCGAACGGGAAGAGTTATCTCTGAGATGTGTGCGGTGGGTAGGGGCACCCACCAGGGGTGCCCTCTCTCCCCCCTATTGTTTGCCATAGCGGTCAAACCCCTCGCGGCGCGAGCCCGGCTGGGACAGGCATATCAGGGGCTGGATGTCTATGGACAAGTACACCACATCGCATTGTATGCTGATGACCTGCTGATGTTCTTGGCGGACTCGGCTGCCTCTTTGCGTGGGGCCAAGTACCTCCTACAATCATTGAGCAAGGTGTCGGGCCTCCGGGTGAACTGGACGAAGTCTTACCTGTTCCCGGCCCGCCCACGTAGAGTATGTCCACAGTCCACGGACGGGGTGACATGGGAGGAGAGGAATCTTCGCTACCTAGGTACCTCGATCTTCCATGATAAGGCAGACATCCTTGAGGGTAATATTGGATCGGCAATCAGGCTCACTAAGATGAACTTCGACTTCTGGAGCACACTCCCATTGTCACTAATGGGGAGGGTGGCGCTCCTTAAGATGGTGACCCTGCTGCGACTGCTCTATTTTTTCAGGACCCTCCCGATCTGGATCCCGGTGAGCTACTTCCGGCGGCTGAGGTCGATGGTGATTGGCTTTCTGTGGGGAGCGGGCAGACGCAGGGTGGCGCACAATACACTTCTCCGTCCTAGAGCGGAAGGAGGACTAGCGGTGCCAGACTCCGAGCTCTACTACCTGGCGGCTCAGCTGCAATGGCTGACACAATGGGTCGCGAGAGCCAGGAAAGGGGAGGACGGATCAGGGGAGCCAGCGGGACCGGTTCAGGTGTTATCCCGGATTGTTCTGGGACTCCCGATGGGAGATTTTCACCTCACCCAGGAATTTGCGACGACCCGGAAATGTTGGAATAGATATCTCCGGAGGGGCCGTATTGCAGTCCCGTACGCACCTGAGATCCCGCTCAAGCTGTGCGGGGCGCTCCCGCATTGGGGCTCATGGCACCGATTAGAAAGTTGGGAGCTGCAGGGACTGACGTCCATGGGAGACCTCTTTGAGAATGGAGTGCTGCTGCCTTTTGACCTCCTGAGAGACCGCTTTGAACTGGCGGGGGGGGACTTCCTCCTTCATGCGGCACTGACGATGGCGATCCGCAAGCATTGGAAGACGGGCATGGCGGAACCGCCACTGTCTCTGGGCTGCCAATACGTAGTGATGATGGCGGGGACGGTCAAGGCTGTCACGTGCCTGTATAGGCGCATGGTCTCGGAGGCTATCCCCCACTGCTGTCCCTGAAGGCGAGATGGGAGGCTGACCTGGCGATGGAGATCCCTGAGGAGGCATGGTCTAGCATAGTGGAACGGGCCCGGCACGGGACGCGCAACGCTAGGTTTCAGCTGGTGAACTTTTATGTCCTGCATAGGGCCTACCTGACCCCTGACAAATTGCATAAATATTTCCCGACCCATCCGGCGGCCTGCCCGCGATGCCCGGCGGACTTGGCTGATTTCCAGCACATGTTCTGGTCCTGTCCAGAGTTAAGTTCCTTTTGGCAGGAGGTAGTGGATAGCCTAAGGGAGGTTACGGAGAGGGACTTGCAATTCACCATGGCACACTGCATCCTACATTGGTTCCCACACACATCAAAGAACAAAATTACTAGCAAGTTTCTGGACCTGGGTCTACTTTTAGCGAAACGTGCCATAACATCCCAATGGAAGGCGAGTAGGGGTCCCACTGTAGAGAGATGGAAGGCTGAGCTTCAAAAATGGGCCCGGTGTGAGGGGGAGCTCCGTATGCAGTCTGCGCTTCGGGCAGGCAATGACACAGCTCTGGAGAGGGCCAGGGCATGGGAGAGGTTGGTCTTAGACCTCGCACTTTTGGACCTGGATGATGAAGACACTCCCGCGCATAGCCCTGCTCTGGTTGAGCCGCCGCCTGGGGTGGTGGCGGCCTAACCTCCCTCCCTTGTTCCCCTGCTTCCTACGTGATGACTGGCAGTTTTTGTTGATTGCTCCAGATGGTCTGTTTCGGGTCTGGATTAGTCGGGATGGATGCAAGCTCGCATTGGTGGTACTCTGACACGCCTGGGGGGTTGGAGGGCAGGGAGAGGGGTGGGGGGAGTAGGACTAGGAAAAGGGGGTTGGGAGGGATGGGCGGGAGGGGGCATGTTGTTCAGGGATAGAGAGGAGGGACTATCCGGTTTGTTAAGAAATTACGAAAATGGGGGGGGGGGTGTGAGGACCGAAAAGCAGCCCCGCCATCTTCCAGACAACTGGTTGTCGCTGAACCATACTGTCTTCTCCAGCTCATGACCTCCGGGGTGTGAGCTAAATGGCTGTGTGACACATGCAATGGAGAATCACATATACAATGGACAACGGCTGGAATGGTATATATGATCTGCTTGTACTACCTACTCTGCTGCAATAAAAAGATATTTACAAAAAAAAATTAAAGGTGAAGCAGCATCAGTGGCAATCCGCCAGAAATTAAAAGAACGTGATATTACTGAGCAACTGTATGAACTTGCCAGAATTATTGAAAAATCCTATGAAGAACTAGGAAGAGATAGTTTGGGAGGGAAACCTGTAAAACCTGAACTAACAGAAAATCCTGAAAAAGCTTTTAGCAAAAACAATCTAACTACTCCTAAAAAGAATGGGAAAATAGTAGACAGTCACTTCCTAAAGAGAAGCGCTCTCAGTCCAGAGGTAGATCTCCTCAAAAGGAGCACTCTGAAAAGAGATATAACCTTCGAAATAGGGATAATATAAGAAAACCTGATAGATATCAAGATACTGATACACGATCCTCTCGTACCTTTCAGACTTCCTCACAGAAATCCGAAAGAAGATGACGGTCAGAACGTTGCAGGGAATTCATTGGCTGATGAAGCCACGAAGGCAGCTGTGAAAACGGCTTCTGTAGCTACAATCAATCATTCAAAAACAACGATAGATGGTGAAACCATGCTCGCTGTCAATGCCACGAGCAAAGGCAGCGGAGCCTCGTTACATCTAAATTATCCACTCAAGTATACATACATAATTGATGCGAACTCTGTTCCTTTTGCTCTAATCCCTGGAGTGGGGGATAGGGTAATTCCAAACAGGAACAGGAGAGGTGATCTCATTTTTGAAGCACATATGGGAAAGGGTCTGATACATCAAGGGATCTCTAAATCTCTATTAGAATTAGAAGAGATGTACTGGTGGCCAGGAATGAAAGCTCACGTATTCGAATTCGGAATTAATTGCGATAACTAGCTTTGAACACCACCAGATTCTTGACTACAGCGTAGCCAGCCCAGTACGGACACCACTGTTAACAGCTTAAGGCTATCTACATGCGGACGTCTGAATGGACTGATGCAGTGCCACAAACATTAAGACGAGATTCATTTGGATGTGGCCTCAGCGCTCAGCTGGCGCCCGAACTGTTATAAAAGATTTGCGAGTCTTTATCGACACATACGCAATCGGCTCGCTACATTTTGACCGGGGTCCTGCGTTTAGCTCTAGGGCTTACATGGAGGCCATGGCCAGCTTGGGCTTTGCATTGCGATTTTCGAGTCCATTCCATCCTGAGGGAAATTCGGTTGTGTAGAGAAAAAACCGTGACATAAAGCAATCTATAACAGCTAGGGTATTAGGTTCGGGTGATGGGTGGGTTAAACATCTAATAAATGTCCAACGTAGTCTTAATACCCTGCCAAGAAATTCTCTGGGTGGAATCACTCCATACAAAATCCTTTTTGGTAATAGAATGTTGGTTGAAGACCTCGATCGTCACACTTCAGTGGTGGAACAAAAACCCTTTGTTATCAAAGATCGTTTGGCTGTTTTACAGGACTTAAATGAAACAAGAAGAAGCCTAAGCAATACCAGCGAAAAGCCAACGACCACTGAAGAAGTACCACCTGCCCCAGCAAGACCTGTCTGGATTCTAAAGATTGGGGATCTAGTCAGGGAGAAAATAGTGGACAAGAAGGAATTTGGGCCTTCCTATAGAAAAACTAGTACCTGTACTAGCAATCCACAGATAAAGAATAGTCCTACTGCTGCCCCTTGCTGGAAAAAAGGAGAACCGGTCTGTGTCAATTTACCTGGTAAAACCACACCATGTGGCCAATAATAAGTAGTAGGCCCAGTGGACTCCCAAGATGACCAAATCTTGCTACTATCCAAGAGGTTCAAACTGAAAGACTCATCACCTTTGAAGATTATAAAGTGAGAAAAGAAGGACTATGCAATAAAGCCATGGAACTTGTGCCTTTTGAAACCCAAATAACAGTTCGTCAAGAAACACCCGTCTACAATGATGTAACATCTGACTATACAAACATGTCAAAGGTGAAAACAGCTCCAGCGATTTCAAATAATCCGGATGCGATACCAACAATTGACAGAACTGCCTCTGGCTATTTTATCAACTTTTCTGAGGATCCCAGTGAACCTGAAACTACACCAGCAAACAAATCTTTCAAGGAAAAAGTAAAGGAACTTGGTCAAGAACTTACAAATACATATCTGGTATCACGATGGGTTGAACTTTGGATTGTGTTAGGTGTACTTTATCTCCTGCTATGGCTCATTCTTGTGTTAAGTTTGGGAAAGCTGATAGATGGAAAGCACATTAAAATGGACACAACAAGTAAGAACATCAACTTGCTTCTGAAGCCACACAAATCATCTGATCGTGAACAACAAGACCTGTCATCAGTGAACATCACAGCGGTCCCACTACCTGGTGGAATAGCATGGGATACAACTGATTACGACAATTATGGCCCTGTTGAGCTGCTAAAGATTCCTCATCAATTTATGGTTTCCTTGAGTGATTTTGTCTCACCTAGCACATTTTCTGATGATTGGGACTTTGAGACTGTTAATAACATGATGGCAGACTTAGAAATGTCAGCAAAATTTACAAAACATGAATACTTAGAAGGTTCATCAAATTATGAAGAAATGTATTGTTTTAATCATTTTGGCCATCATTACTTGCATAAATCTGCAAACCCTAGAAATGTTTTAACGAATAATCAATGGGAACATTGTCCAACACCTCCAGAAGGTAGTTCTAAAACGTTTCTCAGAAAATTTCCATATTTTACAGGTTTTAATGTTACAAACCCAGAAAGTTTTTACTTTAAAAATGTGAACAAGACAGGCATGAAAAGTATGTTGACAAATACTAAAAAAAAAAATATTCTGCTGCCTTTTATGCTCAATTGTCCACCTTAGGCTTTGACTTTTGGAAATACAACATTGAGACAAAAACTGTTTGGGGCACAAAAGACTGGCAGGTACAAGGTTTAGAAGCATTGTTCAGAGCCTGCATCATCCCAGAACAAATGATGTTCCTAAATGACACTGTTCAACAGACATCTTGTCTTGGCATTGCTAAGATAAAAGATTTAAACAAACTGTCCATACCTAAACCCAAACCTGATAGTAATTTAACTTCAGATGAGGAGGTAGACATAAATTATATTTTACAACAGAACAGAACAAATCCTGAATGGAAAAAATGGTTAATCTGGCCCATAGACATGAATAACTGTCAAGATAGATTCCTGAACAAGACACAAGGGTTAGCAGTAACTCGGCCAGATCCAAGATATAGCCACAGACAACATTCAGGGATAATCACAACTTATAGTGTAGGAAAATTGTGCCTTGAATGGCTACAAAAATCCACAGAAATCAAACAACACTTATCTTTGCTTAAAGATGGCGTTGATTTACGAGAATTCTTACTTGGACCTCGTAGTCCACGTCATAAACGTTTCATATTCGCCGGTATGTACGCTGCTTACAATGAAGCTTGGAAATCACGCAAATGGAAACAGCTGAAAGAATACGAGAAATTGATCATATTAATTTAGAGAAATCACTCTCTGTAGTTGACAATGGGTTAACAACTCTGTCGTCCAGAATATATTCTTTGGACAGCATTGTATCATCTGCCATAGACATAATGGAACAGGACTTGCTAATGCTGCAACATGGCCAGTCTCAATTACGTTCTATAATGCTATTAGGCTAGACGTTGCAAAACCCACGTTCAGGCTATGTGCCTTGGCGTCTAATCAACACTACCTCATTGTTTACTGAAATTTAACCTTACAGATAAACAAATCTCATTGGCACAGAGGGGTGCAGACTATACGGTGCTGAGCATTGAAAAACTGGAGAGATTACCATTGACCGTTTCTTAGAAACCATCAGTTGAATGGGTAATACATGGCACCATTACGATACCAGTGACAACTTTCCAGTTTCAGTATTGCTTAAAACACATACCAGCAGACCTGTATGAAAGGTTGGGTAAAGAATACATTAAGTCGACCTGGGATTTACCATACACACACAAATGTTGGAGTGGGGGAAAGAAAGTATTTCTTAGTGGTAAAAATTGTGAAAACTCACTAAGTGGTATACTATTGTATCAAGGTATTAATTTACATGGAGCCTGCGAAAGTTCTTCCAATAACCTTTCTTGCCACCTGCAGGGTTCGCCCACAGCGGTGATAGATCCAATTTTCAGGCAGCTTTCCAATGGTAGCTACATTATCTTAAATGATCATAGCTGTTGTGGAATGATGCCAGGAATAAGCTATCTTGTTACTGTGTCAGACAGGGTCACTTGCTGTATGTAAGTATTGTTTCCTAAAACCAAGACAGATGGGGAGTCGCCACTATGGTTTTCACTTCTATACGAATTGATACTTTAAGCAGAATGAAAGCCATTCTTTTGCAGAAAACTGTGCCACTGACCTCGTCCAGAGAGACGTATGATCTGCAAGTGTCAATGTCCTCTGCAGAGATACATGCATTATTATCACCAAACTGCCCAATACATTTCGCAGAAATGTTAGGTCGTATCTTTAACATGTCTGATACCAGCGGTATTGCACATGTATTTGATACAATTTTTTCAGGACTGTTAGCACTGTTTGAGGCAGTCCTGGGCATTTTTCCTAACTTCGTCCACTCTGTGTTCGGCGGTCTGCCTCTCATTTTAGAACTCGTAGCAGGAATCCTATTTTTATTCTTCCTGCTCCGTTATGGCACATCCAGCCACCAGCGATACCCAAGTCAGCATGGAAAATGCACTCCCGGCCATGAGGTATTGTGAGAGAATAACACAAATCCTTGGCTTGGCTCGTTTGAGAGATCTGAATACCACATGGTTCCTGTCATTCAGACCAATCTGGCAAGATTGCATCTTACCTGTTCTACAAAGCCTGCTTTGTGGAGAGGAATGCATGTTAGATGTCTGTCTAACACTACCATCGGTTATGCCAACAGATGCTGACGCATTACTGGGTCCGGTAACAGCTCATGTGTTGTGTTGCCCCCAGCGGCTACCAATCCTGATGACGGCATTCATTGAGATCTCACCGGCAAATCCAACTAGAGGTGAGATACGCGGACCAACAGGCACACAGGTACCATCTGATATGAACATTGCTAACGCGACTGACGGCGATGCTTCGCATCTGTGCAATATTGACCTTCTTAATGAAGTAGTAGAACTTTCATCTACTGTGGTAGACGATTTCTTTGCCAGCCTTGATGACTTATTATTTTCTCTTGACACCGAGAATAACTTTTAAAATTAGCACACATCGTTCTTTCGAACTCTGAAATTCGACCTTCACTTTTTACAAAACAAAAGGCTACCAAGTGTGGAACTCTATTTTTACGTCAGATTTATTTGACTTTTTTCCTAAAAACAAACTGAACTTTGGCACA
The DNA here is from genome assembly GCF_964263255.1 of Lissotriton vulgaris. Lineage (NCBI taxonomy): Eukaryota > Metazoa > Chordata > Amphibia > Caudata > Salamandridae > Lissotriton > Lissotriton vulgaris. The sequence continues at coordinate 161,851,178 of NC_141690.1, forward strand.
AAAAGTAATCTGCTTAAAGTAGAACTATTCTTAGAGAACAAGAATTCCTTGAACACTTCCTAGAAACAATTTTAGCCTAATCCACAAACCAAAACAGTTTGTATATTCTGCTATGGGATGGTCTCCACCTTTTTCTTCTGTAACTAAGAGCCATTTCATAAATGTAATTTTCGTGATTCATTCAGTTAGCATTACTAATGTCATATCATATGCTTACAATGAAGTCATTTTCCTTCCTTAAATGTGTTCTATCCAAAATGCTCATTTTTTCGTGTGCAAACATTTCAAATGCATTTTATATGATTTTTTGGGGGTTGTAAACACATGCTCAAGATTATATGTTTTAGTGCTTGAACTTAGATGAACATGATAACGTGGAGTAGGGTGTTATGTATCATTTTAGGACCCTATTGTAAGTTTCCCGATTCATGCCCTTATATAGGTATAAATCACCATATCCTTATACAGGCATAGAAATCATAACCATATTTAGGCATAGCTCATGCAGTCCAAATACGGCAGGGCTACTTCCACTAGTTCCGAAAATCCACAACGATTTCTTGGAAAACTCAGCTTCAGCAGCTGGGGGCTTCCCCTTGCTTGAATATTGATTTGTCTAAGAACTCATGGAATTTTCAAAGAACTGAGACTCTGATTTTTTTTAAAAATATATTTAAAGACCTTTATTGCACAATATTTCAGTTACACAGCTTTTATGGCCTACAACCCATAAGGGCCAGCAGCATAGAATGGCAATCAGATGAAATGTGATTTAGATAACACAGCCTTCCGGCCGGCAACCCTGGGGTCCGGCGGCGTAGTACAATATATACATGTATACATCACTTGGTGAGTAGTTTGTCTAGTTAGCAGGCCTATGTAGTTTTTTATCTTTTTTAATCTGCTTGAGGTGCTGCCGGTGTTCCGATATGTCTCCGGTGTCTGTGCCAGAACTGGCGTTAGGGGAACTGACAATTGTACTTCCGGGATACCGTTGTAGTAATTACAGGTATTTGATGGTATAGCTCACTAAGGCAAGAAAGTGGTCACATGGGGTCGGCGGTGTCTAATAGGGACTGCCTTTTCCATGGTCGGTGTGTCTAGTGATCTGTCGTGTGTGGAGTCCCCCAGTAACAGCTATGAAAGTATGGGTGTCGACAGCAAAAAAAAAAAGCATCATCCTGGTTCGGGTGTTGATGTCCAGGGGGGTGTTTATCTCAGTCTTGCCTTGCAGGCCGTGTGTGGTGGGGGTTGCATTATGTCTCTGTGGTGGGATGTATGTCGACAGCTGGGACGTAATGTCCAGCGGTGCATTAATAGCGTGTGGACTGTTGTAGTCTGTAGCAATAGAAGGCCTGGTCTGAGAACTCGACCAGCAGGGTAACAAATATGTGAACCAGAATAGTGGAAGAACTGCAGTAGGGAGAGAGAATGAAAGTATAAGCGTCGGTCAGTGGGTCGGGGGGGCAGATGTCGCAGTTGTGGCGGGGGGATCAGAGGGCCCTATTTGGAATGTGGCAGGATAGGCGTTTGAGAGTGTGGGGGTCTTAGTCGGGGTCCGTGGCTATCTTTCCCTAAGGCGCGTCTAGGTCAATGATCGTAAACCGGCCGTGTGTCCCGGGCCTTGTGCTTGGAAAGCACAACAGGTCCGAGTAAGGGAAATCAGTCTGACCTTGGCGACCAAGCGTGTGGTGTGGGCTGTAGGGCCTACAGCGTAAGTGCATGGGCATTGTGATTCCAGCATGCTTGGCATTACGGGACGGTGGGAACTCCAGTGGTGGTTTGGGTGTGGTGATGTCCAGTGGCGGGTGGGGGGGAGGGGGTGTGGGAGATGGTTAGTGTGGCGGTGCCTCTCAGTATCTTGTGTCGTTGTGGAGGTTTGGGGTGAGTCAGCTCAGGTTATCCCCTGCTCCAGACAGGCCTGTTGGAAGGATTTAAGGAGATCGTCCCAGAGTTGTGCAATGGGGAATTTCCGGAGGCCCGCTGTTTCCTCTCGGAGGAGCACTGTGCTCTCCGCCCGTGCCCAGTTAGTGAAGGACGTATACCAGTGTCTGACATGTGGTGGGGCGCTGGCTTTCCAGTGTTTGGTGAGCAAGCGCTTGGCTGTGATCGGGCCCATGTCCCAGAACCATGTAGCTACTTTATTCAGTTTCGTGCGTTTGTAGAGTCCCAGAATGCAGGCCTCCCATGTGTGCGGCACGTGTTCGTCAGTGCTTTGTGTGAGTAGTGATGTGACCTCATCCCAGTATGATTGAATACTAGGGCATCGCCAAAGCATATGAAGGATATCTGCTCCTATCAGGGAGCACCGCTGACAGGCGGTGTCGGCGATTGCGAAATATCTGTTGATCTTGTCGGGTGTGAGGTAGGCCCGGTGCAGGATATAGAATTGGATAATTTTAAAACGGGGGTTCCGTGGGATATTAGTTGGTCCAGCTAACACCATCGCCCACTCCTTGTCGGTCCAGTCCCGTCCTCTGTCGGCAGCCCACTTCTCTCGTAGTTGCGTGGTGGAGGGTTGTGTATGGATCAGTAGGGCCTGCGCCAGCCAATGCACTATGTGGGAGCCGTTGCCCATGACATGCAGATACTGCATGAAGTGATGCATTGGCAACTCTTCAGCTATATCGCCCCACGCGGTAGACAATGCATGTATGAGGGACGCATGTAATAAGAATTGACCGGCCGGTAAATTGGTGCCTGCAGTGAGATCTGCAAAGGAAAGCAGAGCCCCGTCTTCGTAGAGGTCCCCCAGCGTTTCCACTCCCGCTTGTGTCCAGCTGGCTAGTGGGGCCTCTGTCAGCACTCCTGTTGTTCTGGGTGTGCCCAGTAGTGGGATTATCGGAGCATATGGCTTCGTTGCTCGAGTGAGTCGTAAACATCGTAGAAAGCACTTGCGCGCCACTGCTAGGTGCAGTTGAGAAGGACAGGTGGAGCGGGTCAGAGGATGGAACAATGTGCAGACCTGTGTTTGTGTCCAGGTGGCGGTGTCCGTGGCCATGTCATCTAAGTTCTTGCCGCACAGCCATCCCGATACCCATTGCATCTGCGCCGCTAGGTAATACAATTCCATGTTAGAGACTGCCAGGCCGCCCGATTCAGTGGTCATGTATAGTTTCGTTAGTGCCACTCGAGGCCGGCCCGTGTTCCAGACTAGACCACGAAGTAGGGTCTCCAGGTCCCGAAATATCTTATTGGGGGCATACACCGGAATATTAGCGAAGTAGTACAATAGCCTTGGCAAGACTATCATCTTGGCCAATGCCACTCGGCTAGGGACATTCAGGGGTAGATTCTTCCCGAAGCCGATCTGGGCACGGATAGAGGCTATCGCCCGTATCAGATTCCCTTCCAGGACGTCTGCTGGGTTACGGTAGATGTGAATTCCCAAATAGTGGAATGTGGTGGAGTACCATTGCCGCCTCTCACCTCCGAGACATATATCACTTTCAGGTGTGTCCGGGTGGAAGGAGCAGGCTCCCGACTTGGACCAGTTGACTTGCAGTCCCGACATGCTCTCGAAAGTTCGGAAAATGTCAGCTATGGATCCAGGGATGTTGGTTAAATCCTTGACATACAGTAGCAGGTCATCTGCGTACAGTGAGATCGTGTGGATGCCATCGGCCATTGGGATTCCCCACTCATCTCCTTGTGTCCGTAGAATTGTGGCCAGGAGCTCCATGGCCAAGGAAAAAGTAGGGAGGATAGGGGGCAGCCTTGCCTGGTACCCCTCCGTACACGGATAACGTCAGAGAGTAGGTTGCCAGTGCGGACACGTACCGTAGGTCTTTGGTAGAGTAGGTCCACCATGCTCTCATAATCGCCTCCCAGTTCGAATTTTTCCATCACTGCCATCAAGTACGGCCACTCCACGGAATCAAAGCCTTTTTCAAGGTCCAACACTAAACACTCCGCGCGTAGCCAGCGCTGGACAGCATATTCCTGCAACCGGAACAGGCGACGGATGTTATAGGAGGTGTGCCGTGCTGGGACGAAGCCGTTCTGATCGTGATGTACTAGATGTGGGACCATGGGGGCCAGTCGCCGGGCCAGCGTGGAGGCAAGTATTTTGTAGTCCGTGTTCAGGAGGGTCAGGGGGCGATAAGAGCCCACTCAAGTGCTATCCCTGCCAGGTTTAGGTATGGATATTAAGTTGGCTTCATTGAGCGTGTGAGGGAGGGAGGAGTCTTCCGTAGCCGCAGTGTACATTTTCAGGAGCTCTGGAATAAGAATGTCCGATCCAGCCTTATAAAATTCAGCCGGCAGCCCGTCAGGGCCAGGGGCCTTGCCGTTAGACAGCTGGAAGATGGCTTCGCGGAGTTCTTCCGGTATAAGCGGGGCTCCTAGCCCGTCCTGTTGTGCAGCGGTCAGCTGTGGCATCGGAAGGGGGGAAAGATACCCCGCTATGTCAGGGAGCGGGTCGTAGAGTCGGGAGCGATATTGGGCATCGTAGTGGGCCGCGAACGCTTTATGGATGTGGCATTGTGAGTACAACAGTCCCCTCTCGTCCACCTGTATCGCCGCCACTGGGGCTGCTCGGTCTTCTCGCGAAATCAGCCAGGCCAACAATTTGCCAGGTCTGTCGCTTTGGTGGTGTGTTCGTGCTGAATGGGCGGCGTAGTTGATACTGCGCAATCTTTCTAGGAGGCGCGTGTGTTCCGCTCGGGTCTCCGCCTGTGGGCTATCAGCGCCATTGATCGTGTCCTGTTCCCGTCTAAGTAGGTCTGTCTCTAGCCGTGTTAGGTCACATTCTAGTTGTTTCCGCATATGTCCCTGTGTGCCCAGGCAATATCCGCGGATCACGTCTTTAAAGGCGTCCCATTCTATCTGGGGGGAGGACGCTGTATCAGAATTTTCCTCAAAGTATTGAGCTGTTTGCCTGAGTAGTGAGTCTCGGAAGGCCGCGTCCAGTAACAGCGCTGGTTGGAGCCGCGAGGTGGGGATGGGGGGGGGGTGTGGTCGCTCCCAAGCAATGGTCAGGAAATGTGGGTTATGGTCCGAGTGTGTGTGGCCCATGTATCGTGTGTCCGTGACTAGCGGGAGAAGTTCAGTGGTCACCATGAATCTGTCTAGTCGCACATGCAGGTCATGCGCACCTGAATAGTAGGAATATTCCTTTGTCGTGGGGTTGTGAGTCCGCCAAGCATCTTGTAGATGCCACTGCTCAGCCCAGCAGAGTAACGCCTTCATGGCACTGTGTGTCGATGTGCCATCCTGGGGTGGGGAGGAGCGGTCTAATGTCGCATCAAGTATGCAGTTATAGTCACCCCCCAATATCCACGGAGCCGCATGCCAAGTCGCCATTGTCGCGGAGAGGTGTGTGAGGAAACCACCCTGGTCAGTGTTTGGGGAGTATATGGAAGCCAGTACCACTTGTTGTCCATCTAGTCTGCCCTGAGCCACCACATACCTGCCTTCAGAGTCTATATGTGTGTCCGTGACCGCCCAGGGGCTCCCAGGGCAGACCCACAGGAGAGCTCCGAGCGCACAGGAAGAGTATGCTGTGGCGTACAGCTGCCCACGCCATTTGCGGTGTAACGCTCGTACCTCTGCCTTGTTCAGGTGTGTTTCCTGTAGTAGTGCTACGTGTATTTTGTGACGTTTCAGGTAGGAGTTAATCTGGTAACGCCTTGCCGGTGTGTGCATGCCCCTGACATTCCAGGTACAGATCTGGATTTCAGCCATGATCATTGTTTGTATACAACCCACTCCTGCCAGCTGTGTCTAGTTCAGCAGGTGGAGTGTTCTCCTGGCATTCCGATCCCAATCTCACCTCCCGACCATCCCCAACCCCTAACACAATACACATTGCTCTCTCTGTGTGTACATGGGTAAGGAAGAAAGGGGGTACATAAAGCCAAGAAAAGGCAACATAACAGTAAATACCAAAGGTCAGCGGCGCAACATGGCTCCGTCCAAACACTCAAGTGAGCTAAAGTGAACTACACAGTTCTAGGGGGTGTCAATTGGTTGGTGTTGCTAAATGCAGGTTGACAATATTGTTCATAAAATGAGTATCTCCTCACCCGGGCCGGGCGGAGAAGCTGTGATTGACAGGCGGAGCTAGGCGGTCGCCCGCCCAAAAACAGCGTAAAAAGATCTGTCCAATGTCAAATGGCGGGAGTATGGTTCGCAAGGGGGGCCCCGCTTGTAGCGGGATCAGTATTTGGATCATCGGCGTATTCCTGGGTTTAAGGGCATGAGGCCCCTCTAGTGCAGATGTTAAGGTTGTGTATGCATAGAAAAGTGTTACTCACTGCGTCTCGTCACCACTCGGGTCCTCGAGGCAGGGGAATCTGCTCTGCAGTCAGGTCCGCTGATCGCTCACCCCATGGCGAGTCAGAGTCCCGTCTCCATGGCCGCACCGATTCTGTGTCCTGAGGGGGGGAATGTCCCTGGGAGCCTCTCAGCCGAGAAGGTCTACGGTTTGCGGCGTGACACTTGGGGGGTTTCCAGACTGCTGGGAGTCCGGTATCCCGTAGATTGCCTCATCGTCGCTCGGAAATGCTGTCGGGCTGGCATTGGGGGCAAAGGAAGGAGTCGGGGAGTTGCTAATTTCAGTGGCTTTGCGCAGCGCGTCTTGTTGCTCCTGTAGGATCAGGTCTGCTGGTGGAGAGTGAGTCGGCGTCTCCTGCGTGCGGGGAGGTGTAGCGGCACCGCCTCGGCCCTCTTGTGCGTGATGTTGTGGTGGATCTCTGTGCTCTTCCAGGTGTTCCAGCCATGCCCCCATCCAGCCAGGTCTCAACCTCCTCCACAGAACTGAGACTCTTTGATGACGTTATTATGTCCAACTGTACATCAACGTCGGCACCTTCAAGGCATAAATATGCCCACACTCGCCCAAGCAAACGCACAGTGGTTTGGAGCAGTTCGACTATCTACTTGCCCGACGCGCCCTGCTACAGCAAGTGCTGAAGAAAGCCGACCCTCCAGCAGACGCACTGAGAGAGACGCTGTCTTTTCTCCTGCAGAGAAATCCAGCTCCAGTGTTTCCAAGCAACCCTTGCAGGTTGTTGGGAAATCGAGTCCCGAGAGTGACCTTCTCCATTCTAAACTAGGGTACAGAGCTGATTAGACCCCTAGAGAAATCTTGGGCAAATTCTTAGCAAAAGAATACTACCTTTATACTACACCTCACTTACTTCCTCCCTCGTACTAAGCTTAGGTTAGGTACAACGGGGTAGGCATATTTTAGAAGCACCAGTTGAGTACTTTTAGCCTCTGTTATTTATGTATGTATTCATGTATGGTTTAGGAACCATACAATGCTCTTACATTATTATTTTATTCTACTATTTATACTGTATGCATTACATTTTACAACCAGTTTTACGATTGTAGCACTTCATTTCTTATGCTTGAGAAAGAAGACTGTTCAATAAATCCTTTTATTGAAAACGCCGTCTTTCTACTTTCTCTGCACCTCTAGTGAAACGAAGCATGCACGATTGACTGAGTGAAATATCTATCTATTGTTTCCACGACTCTGAAGATATATTTTATCTTGGGGAAACAAAGTTGTCATGTTTATGCGGTTGTCAATGACTAATCCCTTCTTGTGAATTCAAGAAAGTTTCTAGTGACCTCTGAGCTAGCTGCCACACACAATTAAGTCTAGTATATTCGATAGAGACCTAGTCGACCTCAGTCCTACTTCTAATCTATAGGATATATTATTCCAATGCGCAGGGTCTATTGGGAATATAGGAACTACACTACAACACAGAGCACATGACTTTATAGCAATGAGCTCATGGTTTCATCCAGGACTCTTCAGACAGGTAGAGGTGAGTAGTTCGCTTCCCACTCCCTGTAGTATATAAACGCAAACTAACACTACTTCCACAGGTATACTACAGCGGCCAGAGCACATCACTTTACAGCAATGAGCTCCCAATTTAGGCTCATGCTTTAATCCCTGAGTCTTCAGACCAGTAGTAGAAAGTAGTTTGCTACCCACTCCCTATATACTATAAACGCATACTAACACTACTTACACAGTTATAGTACAGCAGCTAGTATCCTACAGCGCCCAGAGCCCATCACTTTACAGCAATCAGCTCGGTTTGAAGCCTGAGTCTTCACACCAGTAGGGGTGAGTACTTAGCTTCTGGTATAGTATAAATGCATGGTAGCGGACAGTAGTTCACTTCCCACTCCCTGTATAGTATAAACGCCAACTAACACTACTTGCACACGTATACTACAGTGCCCAGAGCCCATCCCTTTACAGCAATCACTTTGGTTTGATCCCCAAGTCTTCACACTAGTAGGTGTGAATAATTCACTTCCCGCTTCCAGCATAGTATAAACCCACAATAGTAGTTCGCTTCCCACTCCCTGTATGGTATAATTGCGTACTAACACTACTTACACACGTATGCTACAAATACCAGAGCACATCACTTTACAACAATGAGCTCACAGTTTAGGCTCTCGGTTTCATACCCGAGTGTAGCAGCATATCATCTCAGCATCAGGTCACTCTGAGCAACACAACACTTTCAGACCGGTAGGAGTGACTACTTTGCTTCACACTCCCCCACAGAGCTTACGGTGCTCCTACCCTCCTTTCCTAATTTTTTCACCCTTTTTTCCCTTTACTCGCTTCAACAGAATCACAAAATGGCGGCTAACACTTCCTAGTTGCAATCGCTAGCAGCGCTCGCAACCAATAAGCAGCAAGCTTGTGCTCGTAACGCCTCAGCCAATCAGATGGCCGAATTCCCAAATATCGATATCTGTAAATTTCGATATTTCTCAAAAACTACTGAACGGATTTACACCAAATAAACAAAAACATGCTTTCTAGGCCCAGACCCTTCTCCCTGCCAAATATGGGGTAATTCCGTTCACCCGTTTGACCTGTTTCCTTGTCTAAATTTTCCTACGGAAATTAACATGCAGAAAACACGTTTTGGGACACCTCTTTTTTCTCAGCCCCCCCCCCGATGAATCACCCCGCACTTTCAACATAGGAGCTAATATGAACAAAGAATTAGTTTGGATAATTTCATGAAGATTCATCAAACGACGCCAAAGTTATAAGCAAAACAAACAATGCTCTTCCTATGAAAACTAGGTCCCAACTATAACTACCTACTGGCAACCGCCAGTAGGTAGTTATAGCTCAAAAATAGATTACTTAAAGGTACTTTTGCAGATGAAATGTTTTGTCACAAACTAAACAGATATTTTATCGAACCTATTCCAAGGGCAATATTTCATATTGCACTAGGAATTTAAATGATAGGAATTCCATCACATATGTTTGAGTATCCCATCTTTAAAACACTAATTCAGGCACAAAAAAGTACTCATTTAGAAATATTTGATATGGATCACTGTTAATTTTTTTAAATTGTAAATTGCATTTTGATGTTTTAAATGTAAAATATAAATGTATGTAATTAAAAATGTACGGTAATGTTGTACTAAAGTATGACTAGAACAAAAGCCAGAATATTAGTTTAATATGTTTTCAAAATGGTAAAACAAACTAAAAATTGCTTAAAATAGATTAGAGTAGAATTTTACTTTCTTTATATCTGTAATAAAGTGTATTAAAATGTATAAAGCCCTTTATATTTACTAATTCTGTAGAAGTAATTTGCAACAAAAAAAATACATTATTTTGGGATTTCTTCAACAGGATATGTAGATATATAGAGCGTGATACATTAAATAGCAACTCAAGCACTGAATAAATTAAATTAAGTTTTACCATTGTGAATTCACAAACAAACAAAAAAAGCATTTCAGTTTATACAAATATCGGTACAACATTACAGTAAATATAAACATACTGATACATATATATATTTTTTTTTAAAGGAAATCTGCTTGTTTTGCCTTGTATACACAATGTACAAAGCGATTTTTGTTTTATGTTAAATATTTGTAACATAAGTTCAATATTTAAAACAACAAATCAGAACAATTCAGTAGTGCCAAAGCGTTTCTGGAGAGAATTGAAAATGGTTAATTGAAATGATCAAAAATAAAATAGGAGCAATAATAGAAAATTACAAAACTGACTAAATGATTTCTGAAGCTGTTTCCTATATGAAGGAGATAAGGATAAGATAAAACCAAAGTTTAAAAGCCTTGAAGCAGGTGAAATATAAAACTTTAGAAAATGTTTTGTGGAAAACTTTCATGATCAGGTATATTTACACAGCTACAATAAAACTATTGTATACGTCTTTGCAGCATCTTTAGGAGCAGATGAAGGAGGTGTTGGACAACAAGGTGGGGAAAGAGCTGACCACTGTGTTGTGGGTGGTGAAACATCTGACACAGATGGATACAGTGGCCTGGAGGGTGAGGAGCCTGGAACGGAGGCCACCACCTCATCTTCGGAGGCCACCACAAGTTACCAGTCCCTAGGGATGGTGGCCCCTACCAGAACTGTTACAACAGCATCCTTGTCTTCCACCCAGAGATGCATGTAAGCCCTCCCTCTTGCTCAACCCCCAGTTGGCCAAACCGACCCCCTAATAGGGCTGCGGTCTTCTTTGCGACAGGTACCTTACACAACTTGCCTCTGTCCACCGGCTGCGCTGAGTGAGGAGGCTACTGATCTAGTGTGCAGAATCTCTGGAGGCCAGACTGCGACAGTGAATGTGGCTATCCAGCCAAATGCACAGTTCAATATCTGGCAAACAGATCATGTTTGCCACAATAGCAGCTGACTCACTCACACCAGTTTCCCAACTAGCCTAACCTTAAGCCCCAACTCGGATCCCTTCCTCAACCCATAACCAAACACCCACCCCGGTCCCAAGAACACCCACTTCTTTGCAGGCACCGACTACAACAGCCACAAGCAACACAATCACACACACACACATATCAACAGAAACACAAACAACATACACACACTATTCTACCCTAGTCATTCCTGGACAAGATCTGTCAGTGTTGTACCAACATCTGCTACAGTAGAAAACAACTCTGTTGCATCAGGCTTGAGCAAAACGAAGTGCTGATTATTTCGGCTGGGTTCAGTTCAAGGATATTCCAGAAGAATTCAGACTGTTTTCTGACACACAAGTCAATGCGGGAGGGTCCATACCCATATTCACCGTGGAGACAAAATCAAATGCAAATAACAAGATATGAAAATGATGAACAGTACTGCGCTCAGCTTTAATGCAATCAAGGAAGAACTAAGAACCATCCACCTCATGGTGATGCAACATCGATATGTGCTGGACTTGACAACCGCAATGGAGGGAGAGGTGTATGCTAAGATCACTGTGTTCTGTTCCACGTTTATCCCACCAATGAAATGAACAATGGAACTCTGACTCTTTCCACCCAAGCATTGCTTCATTTATAAACCGACATATGTAAGGAGTGAGGAGACCCTCGGCAGGGCTGCTACATCAGTTGGTTTTCCTGGCTCCCCAGGTAGATGATAGGACTGTGCAAGTCATTGCTGCCTATTCTCATTTGTATTCTGTTTTTGTGTGGTTTCCTACAAGTGGAGGTTTGCTGCTGAAAACACGTGCAAGCAACTAGGGAAGTAGTAATAGTTAAAACTGACATACGACAAACCCTAATAATGTGACTGTCATGAAGTATGGGGTAGATGATGTTGTTGGAAATTCAACTAGAGGGGGGGAATGTTAATATTGACGTCGATATACACAATGATACAAGAGTGCATAAAAATGAAATCGAATCACTGTTGTCAAAATCACCCGGGATGACCTCTCCATCAACCCCAAGTCAGAATGCATGGTTAAGCAGGCACTGGGACCTAAGCATGAGGCAACTGATTGACAAATACCAGGTAGGGTGGCACATAACCATCAGAACAAATGCGAGAACAGTAAAAACCCAGTTTAGTCCTACAGATAGGCAGCAAGACCACAATAGTCCGTGGAGATTGACCCCAATAAAAACATATGGCCAAAGGGGTGCGCATCCCCAAAACATCATACAGCTAGATGCCAAATGAAGTCATGAAAATACTCAGCCAATCAGGACACAGAACACACTGCACAAGCAGTGATGAAATGATCCCCATGCTAGACATCTGGGCACGTTACCCATTGGCCCACATTGTATCCATGCAATGGAGACCCACCTGCATTTGACATCAGGTAGGAGTAATTTATGACTCCATGACTAGGCCCATAGTCCTCAACTAAAACAGGATCTATAAATTGTTTTATGATGCTCCAAGAAATGTATATAAAGGCGCTCAAAAACATTGTATTTTGGGTCTGTGTTCAGAACTGTTTCTGTATGCAATACTCCCGGGGCTCAGTGTTTAATTAAAGTAACTGTTCCTGTTTTGCCACACGCCTCTTGTCTTTGTTTTTTCAAGGTAAATTCACATTCGAGCAACATGTGGCTGTACTGATGGAGGTGTTGAGGATTAGGGATGAGGGCCTTGCTGGTAGGCCTCGCTCCTTTCTCAAAGGTGTGTTAGGGGAGGGGTTCGCTGGGGCCCCGGAGGGAAAAGTCTGCACCTACTGGCAGTCGCCAAGTGAGAGCAAACACTAAATCTGCTTCCAGCAAGAGGTAGCTGTTAAACGGCTCCTGCTGTCTGGAATCTGAGTTTTTTCCTGTTTCCCTTCCCCCTGTTAAGCGGGCAGGGAAAAAGATAAAAGGATTGCTCCCACATTTGGAGAGCAGCATTTTTGGCTACTATCTTCGTGTGGGAGCAATGCCAGGTCCCACTGGAGGGAGGAGCTGGCAGGGACCGCGAGGACATTCAGGCTCCCCCAGCGGTCCCAAACTGTTGCATTGTTAAGTGAATACAGTGATGTCATAGGGAGGGTTTGTGTAAAATGTCATAAGGGTGATGTGTAGAATGTTGGTGGCTTTACTGCTTGGTTCTGCTGCTGTCTTGTGGGCTTATGATATTGGAGAATAAATCAAGTTTATTGAATCTTCTGATGCGTCCTGATTCTTAGTATAACACAGCTATTTTGGCTGTGGAAAAAGGACCACACCTTAGGCCCACCGAAAATGTACGGCGCCTACTCGTAAATTGAATTTCGGGGCAGCACAGGAAAAATGCGGTCTACCAGGAATAGTATTTAAGGACGGTACCTGCCAGTATAGATTTCAGCGGAAAAAAACATGGAATTTTGACTTTATTCATTTAATTACGGCCATCAAGCGAGAAATCAAGAGGTTAGGGCCCTTTGACTGTAGGTCTGGCCTCGCGGAGGCATTTTTTTTCAAATGATTGCCTTGCACAGCTTACTTGGTGTTATTCAGTAGCATTGTCATGTGGCTGTGGAAGCTCGAGGACACTGATCTCGTGCTGTCTGTCTCACTCCAGCCGGTCAAACTCTTTGACCACTGTCCGCCCAATCTGCTCTGCTGCCTGCATGCACGCTGTGTTCCATGGCCCGATGTCATTCTAACCGCTCACTCATGCTGCACACCCTGAACTGTTGTGCTCTGTGTCATGGCTAGGTCACATTGAATTGTGGGACATTGTATGAAGAATTGGGTACTGTTCAATTTGCCATAAGATTGTTAGTTTTTAGCTGTTTTTCCCAGTTCCCTATTTCTAATTGTTTTGTTCAAGTCAGCTGTTGTTACAAATAATTTATTTCAAGTTGGTTAAAGTGTCATTAAAAGCATTAAAAATAATAATAAGAAGAAGAAGTAGTAGAAGAAAAGGTTTTTTTGCTTCTTAAAAAAAAGCTTTCTATTGCATGGCAGTTATAGTTCCATCAGAAAGTGTTTTTACAAGTCGTCTTTATTTATACAAATGCCATGGTGACCTGTACGAAATAGAAGAATTAGGACAGATCTTTGAGAATGATTTGATCAGCATTGACAGAACAAAATATGACCCTGAAAAAAAGAAGGCATTCATGTTTGGTTTACTGGGAGAATGCAGGTCAATAGGTCTTTGATAATCTACGAGTGGTAGATCCTGCTACCGGTCAATTTGTGCCACTGAATGACTATGAGGGGGCAGTGAAAGGGCTGGAGAGACATTTTGCTGAAACACCAAGTGTGATGGCAGAAAGACATGGGGCCTCATTTATGAAAAGTGACGCATCGCTGCGTGAAAACAGCGATGCGTCACTTTTCACTGCGCACTTCTTGCGACACCAATGAGGCGTCATATTTAATGTATGACGCATCATGTCGCAAGGACTTACAGATACGTCAGTATTTCTGACGCATCTGTAAGCGCAAAAGTGACGCATTGCTGGAGTGTGTCACAAAAGTGACGCAACTCCAGCAATGCGTCCTTTCACATGGGGAAAGCCCCATGTGAAAGGGCTTGCGTCAGTCTTACGCCTGCTGTGAGGCAGGCGCAAGATTTTGACGCAACCGCATCCTAAAAGTGACGCAGTGAAATCTCATAGATTTCACTGCGTCACTATTACGAGGCTTTTTGCGGGGGAACGCCCCCTTTGCATACATTATACCTGACGCAGGCATAATGTGGCGCAGGGGTTTAAAAAGTGACGCATCTACCTAGATGCGTCACTTTTTAAATATGGCGCAACAAGGCGCATGTTTTACGCCGCCGATGCGTCACAAAAAGTGACGCATCCGCAGCGCAAAACTGACGCAAGGCCTCATAAATGAGGCCCATGGTTTTATATGGGGAAGCAACATGAGCAAGAGACCAGTGAGGAGTATATTGCTAGTTTCTGAATATGCGAATTTGGAGATATGATGGATATTTACCAGAGGGATCAGTTCATATTCAATTGTTTTATTAAAAAAGTACAGGAAAGAATTTTAGCTTGCAGAAACCTATCCCAAACAGAATGAATGAATGAATGAATTTGGATTTGTAAAGCGCAACTAAACCCATAGGCATCAAGGTGCTAAAAGATGGTACAACTGTTTGGGAAAGAGGTGGGCAGATCACAGGTAGGCTTCTCGGAAAAGCCAGGTCTTGAGTGCTTTACGGAAAAAGGGCGTGAGAGGCAAGCCCCTTGAGGTCATCAGGGAGCGTGTTCCACAGTTTGGGTGTGAGGGAATGGAAGGCCCTTCCACACCATCTGGCCTTGAAGACTAGGGGAACAGTCAGGAGATTTTTATTGGCAGAACGAAGAGCCCTGCCGGGGACATAAAGGGACATGAGGGAACAAATGTCTTCTGGCCCAGTCCCATTTAGGGCGTGGTGCGTAAGGCAGAAGGTCTTGAAATTAACCCTGGCCTGAATGGGGAGCCAGTGCAGGTTCCTCCTGATGGCGGTGCCTGACGCACGCTTCGGGGCACCTACGATAAAGTGGGCCGCTTCGTTTTGCACAATCTGAAGGCATTGGACCAAGCCGTTGTTAATGCCTAGATATAGTGCATTGCAGTTGTCCAGCCGGGAGGCTATAAGAGCCACCGCGACCTGTTTGCGTGCTTATAGGGAGAGATAGTTGGTGATTTTTCTTAGAATTCTTAGGGCCCCACAGCAGGTAGAAACTGTCCTGCTAACCGGTTTATCAAGGGTAAGGGTGGTGTCCAGGATAACACCCAGATTTCGGGCCGAAATAGAGGGCGTGGGACAGACCCCAAAGGCAGAGGGCCACCAGTCCATTGACCAGGTCTCGTGTTTGCCTCCAAAAATGAGAACCTCCGTTTTCTCCACTTTCAGCTTGAGGACGTTCTGAACCATCCTGCCTGCGACTGCCTCCATACAGTTTTTGAAATTTAAGGCCGCTATGTTCACAGATTGTGATATGGAGACCACAATCTGGGTGTCGTCGGCGTAGGAAAGAACTTCCAGCCCAAAGGATCTTACAAGCCTGGCGAGTGGGGCCACGTAGATGTTAAAGAGCGTGGGGCTCAGGGAGGAGCCCTGTGGGACCCCACACTTCACAGGTTTGACTGGCGAGAGAAAATCCCCCAGCTTCCCCCTTTGCTTCCGCTGGTCAAGGAAGGATGTTAGGAGGCTGAGTTCTGGACCGGCCACTCCCAACTTACTGAGGCGGCTAGCTAAGATGGAATTGAGACAGGGTGTCGAAGGCTGCAATAAGGTCTAACAGCACCAGTAAAGCAATCTGGCCACTGTCGACCTTAGTGCAGATACTGTCGACAACCACTGTGAGCGCCAATTCAGTGCTGTGAGCCTTCCGGAAGACGTGCTGAGATTGAGCCAGAGAGCTGGAGCTATCCTGAAAGGACTCATTTGATGATTAAGGTGTGCCTCTAGTAACTTGGCAGGGGCAGGGAGGAGAGAAATGGGGCGGAAGTTTTTCAATGGCCCAGGGTCCAGAGTAGGTTTCTTCAGTAGAGGCTTGACAATGGCCAGTTTCCAAGGAAGGGGATAGACGCCTTCCGAGATTGCCAGATTCATGACCTCAGCAAGGGGGGGTAATATTACCTCCCTGCACTCTTTTAGAATTTTCAGAGGACAGGGGTCAAGCGGGGATCCGGACTTAAGTTTGTCTAGGAGCGAACTAAGAAGCTCGGGAGTGAGGAGGGGAAAGTGAATGAAGAGGCAACGGGGTTCGGGCATCTGATTATCCAAAGGAGGTACGACAAGCGAGACGGGGCTCCCAGAGCTAAGGTTGAGAGCTTCCAAGTCTGTGTAGATGTCCATGATCTTAGTATGGAAGAAGGTGGAGATCTGATCACACAGTTCTTGGGAGGCGACTATAGGGTCAGGGGACTGAAGGAGGGACAGGGTGTCAACTATTTTAAACAGGTCCCTTGGGGAGCTGAGTGAAGCAGTCAGTTTGGTGAAATGCGCCTTCTTTACTGCCAAAACCGCAGCTTTATAGCCCTTGAGAAGTCTTTTGTGTTTGTCCTTCTCTATGGGGTCCAGGTGTAGCCTCCAAAGTCTTTCTTGTTTCCTACATCCCTGTCTGACGACCCTAAGGGAGTCTGAAAACCAGGGGGCAGAGGGCCGTTTCCTGGCAGAGTAGTGTTAGACATAGGCAGAGGTGATAGACATAGCTAAAGTGATTGAAAGATCTCTTCTTTCAACAAAAATGATATCCACAGAAAAAACACATGGTCAAGTAGTTTGTGTTATTCAAGAGCAGAGTCGAAAGGTAGTGTATCATCTTCTGCTGCAGCTAATGAAAAAAATAAGTTTGCGGTTCAAAAACATATATAGGAAATCATACTGGTTGTTCGGCATTTGGAAAAAACATGTAAAATAGGGCGTTTTTGTTCAGTATGTATAAATGCAAACATTTATAATAAGGTACAAGTGAATTCAGTAGAAGACTTTGATGAAGAGATGTGCTCTAACATTGTACTCACGGTTGACAGTAAACCTCGTAGATTTAAAGGGCCAGTGGGAATAGTTCATATTGGAGACATAGGATTGAACATAATGGCGGATTTAGGATACGCTATTTAAATTTTAGCAGATCATACCTTCTATAAAATGGGGAAAATGTGAAATTATTGACAGATGTAAATCCAAAAGCTTTTGGAGAATTTGACATTAAAATGTTAGGTTATTTCAATTACAATTTGGAGTTTAAACGCTGGTACATTAAAACAAAAATGTATATGGCTGTCAGAATCAGGGACATTGTGGGGATGCAAGATCTTGGGAAACTTGGTGTTTTACTCACACCAGGTTCTGAAGAGCTAATTATATTAAGTGACTCACCTGTTTTCATCGTAGAACATTAATTTGTGGATACAGAAATGGATGAAGTATTGGAAAACCATGGAAAAGTATTAGCAAATCATATAGGGTGAATAAAAGTGTTTGAGCAGCATTTTTCAATTGTATATTTGCAGTCAGTGTATGACCAGGTTAAACTAACAGAAAGAGATTTGACTTCCTTTGTAGCACCATTTGGGGCTTACCGTTATTTAAGATTACTTTTCGCACTGGCATCGGATGGCAGTGTCTTTCGAAAATGTAATCTGTTTGAGGGAATTTAGGGTGTACAAACCTTCCAAGATGACATGATACACGTAAAAACTGTGAAAGAGCATATTTACATTTTCGATAAGGTGTTAAGCATTATTGAAGGCAGAGGAGTGACTGTCAGTAAAGCCAAATGTAAGTTTTTAAAGACAGAAGTAGAATATGTGGGACATACTGTAGCTTCTACTGGCATCACACCTACAGATTATTTGGTGAAAGCAATCAGGGAGGAATCCCCACCTGCTAACAAAGATGCATTGAAATCAACTTTAGATGAGAGTGAATACTATGCTCATTTTTTACACGGATACGCTTTCGTGGTTGAACTAATAATGAGGTTATTAAAGAAAAAAACACAATTAGGCTGATGTGAGGATCAGGAAAAACTTTTCTGGGAATTAAACAGGCCAGTTTGAAGCATAGGCACTTACCCCCACATGCATCAAGCATTTTTGGAGTCGCAAACGGTGCGATTCCTTAAAATCGGCCGTTTGCGATTCCAAAAGTGCTTTTTGGGATGCATGAAGCAATTTTAGAAATCGCAACATTTTTGCAATTTCTAAAATTGCGATTGCTTTTAAGAAATCGCAAATTTGCGATTTCTTAAAAGCAATGCATGATTACTTTTAAAATTGCGAAATCGCAATTAGGGGGTCAAATTTACCGAGTAGTTGAACCACTCGGTAAATTTGCAAAAAGTGTTTAAAACGCTGAAAATGCATTTTTTTCAACATTCATGTTACGGACACACATGTCCTTAGGACATGTGTGTGTGAAACATGATGCGAAAAATACATTTCAGGGGTGCATGGGGGGGTCCTTTGGACCCCCCCCTGCACCCATGACATGCATTAACAAATTGCGATTTTCAAAGTGAAAATAGCAATTTGCTAATGCCTTCCCATTGCTTCCTATGGGCCTTTTGGCCCATAGGAACCAATGGGAATAGCGAATTCGCAAATTGTATTTCGGTAATTTATGCGATTCAGTAAAAATTGCGATTTTTACCGAATCGCATAAATTTACCGAAAATATTCATGCATCCCGTTTTGCGGATTCTAAATTGCGAATCGCTATTTTTCGCAATTAAGAATTCGCAAACACCCGGGATGATGCATGTGGCCGTTAGACCTTATGATCCCAAAGGTAGGAATATAATAATGGTTGATGCCAATGGAATTGGACTGGGAGCAGTGTTCAGTCAAGTTGTGAATAATGATTACACTCTAAATTGCATGAATATAATTTTGATGTAAGACACTTGTATAATATTGGGACCATGATGTTGATAATTTTACTGCGTGGTTCTTCCGCTGTCTTGTGGGCTGATGATATTGGAGAATTAATCCAAGTTTATTGAATCTTCCGATGTGTCTTGATTATTATAACACATCACCAACGTAGTACACTGGGTGCCCTAGGCAGGCTCCTTCAACTTAAGGCTTTTCCTATCAGCTCCTTCCAAACTTTTAAATGCCTATCTCTTGAGCTTCAATTACACCACGCTCACCCCTCAGATTCCATGCCATCTACTGCCCGCCTTGTAGTGGCCCTTCGTTTATGAAGGAACTCACTGACTTCATCAGGGACCAATTTTCACAAAGTGACAATCAGACCTTCGTGGGTGACTTCAATCTCCACTGGGGCTTACCGCAAGACTCTTCTGCGAACTCGCTGGCCACCTTCCTCTCTGCAAACAATCTTATCCAACACTGCACAGCATCAATACACTCTGAGGGCTCAATCCTGGACCTTTTTATTTCTAAAGCAGGCATGCTTTCTATCACTACCCCTATTCATGTAGACTGGTCTGACCACCTCCTCATCCCATTCTCTCTTCACCTATCACACTCTATAACTCTTGGCCAACCTAAGAGGAATTCCTCCTGGTTCCATGACTCTAAAAATATTGATATCGGTTCCCTCTGTGAATCAGCTTTGTTATCACTTCCAAGGCTAGACCCGAGCCTAGATGTTGACGAACTCACCTCCCAATGCCTCACAGTCCTTGCAGGCAAAATCAATAACGTCGCTCCTCTCTAAAGCAAAAAGATAAGGCCCACTCCCTCCCTCAGCACCTTGGTTCAACAAATCCCTCTATGAAGAAAGGAAGCAGCTAATATTCCTGGAGAAACAATGGAGGCAAGCGCCCTCCACCAATAATTTGGCCACTCTTCGTTCAGCAAGATCCAAGTACCACAAGCATATCTTCCTTGGGAAAGCATCGCACTCCAGAACCCTCCTTGACTCAGCAAAAAATAGACTCAAAAAACTATTCGATCTCATCAAGAATCCTAACTGCTCTCCCCCAACCTCCAAGTTGGAGGATTCTACAAAGAAAGCAGCAAATTTCCCTTGTGGATCAGGTCGCTCATCCTACCCTCCAGAGGAGCGCAAATCCTTAGCCATTTGGCAGAACTTTGACCCCCATCTCTGAAGATGCCCTCCTCAATTGCATCCTCGAAACAAAGCACTCCAACCATTCTCTTGACCCCATCCCCAGTGCCATTGCCATTGACTTCTATACCCATTCTCTTTCCTATTGGACCACTCTGGTTAACCTCTCCTCTGTCAACTGCAGCACTGAAACAGCCCTACTGCAAGTGATTGATGATGCGCTGCGTATACTTGATTTTGGGGGTCCTGTCTCCTAATTCTCCTTGACCTTTCTGCAGCCTTTGACACTGTCAATCACAACACTATCCACAACACTCTTCAACAGAGAATGGGCATGGAGGGCGCTGTCCTTAAATGGTGTGCTTCCTTCCTCTCTGATATATCCCAAATGATCAAAATAGCGAACAAACCTTCATCTCCTATGGCGGTAGGTCAAGGTGTTCCTCAAGGCTCTATACTTGCACCCACATTGTTCAATGTCTTTTTAGAACCACTGGGAAATCTCCTAAGTAAATCCGGGATCCACTATCATCTCTATGTGGATGACACTCAAATCTACCTTAAGGTTGCCTCCACTCACAATCTCGCCATCCTAAGCTCTACTCTCGACTCCATTCAAAACTGGATGTCAACTCATCAACTGATTCTGAATCTCTCCAAAACTGAATTCCTCCTCCTCTCCTCCTCACTTTCTCCTCCCCGTTCAATCAAGGATGGATCAGATAATTCTACTTAACAATACACCCATCATTGTCGACAGCGCAAAATCCCTTGGTATCATACTCGACAAAAAACTCAATCTAATCTCCTACATCAATTCCATTGCAAAGTCTGCTCGATACCAACTGCGCCTTCTTTGGGGAATTTGTCGCTTCTTCCTGGAGCAATACCTTAAAACCCTGGCCCAATCGCTGGTCCTCTCCAGACTGGACTACTGCAATTCTCTTCTCACTGGCCTCCCCAAATCCGACCTGTCCCCCCTTAAATCTGTTCTCCATTCAGCAGCTCGTTTCATTTATGGGGTCAAAAGAAGCAACCACGTCACACCCATGTTATCCACCCTCCGCTGGCTCCCCATCGAGGCTAGAGCTATCTACAAGACTGGCTGTATCATCCACAAAGCCTTGCACTCTTCCTCTCCTCGCTACCTGGCGAATAAACTGAAACTCTCTGGAGGCTCTAGATCATCACGTAATGTGGAAAATTTACTGTTTGAACCTCCCACTTTCAAGAAGGAAAGATCGATGGCCCAATCCTTCTCAGGCAACGCAGTGAGAATCTGGAACTCACTTCTGCCCCAGCTCCAGACCACCACCTCCTCCCAGGCCTTCAAAACTGACCGCAAAGTTCTCCTCCTCCAAAGACACTTCCAAATTTAATTCACACCCTCTCTATTATCTGAAGGAAGACCTTCCATTATAGAACATTCTATTCTCCATGACTATGAAAGTGCCTTCCCAGTGTGTTCTTGTGCTTGGAGTGTTTTCCATTTATTGCAGTATTATCCTTCTACCTGTGTTTGGTACTCTTTTGTCAATTTTCTCTTGTAACACACTGTTTGCTACCTTTTACATTTTGTTTGCTTTAGATACTTGCACAAGTGCCACCATTGCCTACGTAACGTTTGTTCTTGTGCTTGAGTGTCTGCCTTTTATTGCAGTAATATACCTCTACTGGTACTTTGTACGCTTTTGTAACTTTCACACATGTCACTTTTTCCTCCTGTAATGTAGCTTTTGCTACCTCTTGTATTTTGTTTGCTCACAATTGTCACTTTTGCCTCATGTAACTTAACGTTTGCTTTTGTAATTTGTTCACTTGTAATTTTCTCCTCATGTAGAGCAGCATTTTCAATTATTCTATTTACACACAAATACGTGTTGGTACGCATTGAACGCTCTTGACCTGAGAAAATCTACTATGTGGTGTATATATATGTATATAAAGATAACTCTAATCACTAGTATATGAAGTAGACCTTTGTACTCTCTACCATTCCTATGTGACTCTTACATTATATCCATTTGTATCTCTTCCTTGAGTGACTTTACTGCTTGTACAATTGCAATTTTTTTTTGTTTGTATCTCTTCCTTGTGTGACTTTACATCTTGTACATTTGCAATTTTTTTCTGTTTGTATCTTTTATATAACGCATGTAATCCTAAGTCCTTATGTTTTGCAACTGGTTCTTATGTAAACCGCTCTGACACCTTCAGGTAAAGTTCGCACTATATAAAATCGCATTAAATAGAATAAATAAAAAAATAAAATTGAAAAACATTTGAAATTCGCTGGAAAATACAAAGGTTACAGGAACGTTATAGTTAGGAAGTAGAACTTTAAAAAACATAGAAATTCACTGAAAAAACTAAGGGTACAGGGGTATCAAAGTGAGGTTCACATTTCACTTGTACAAAACCATAGAAATTCAGCAATTATAGTTACCTGAGCAAACTCTAACCTACGCCCCTGCAATGCACTGCTTATGGCCTCACATATTATATCACTCATGCCATGGTCAGTGACATCAGTAATGAGATCTCAGATTACATCACTGATGACATCATCTACAGAATCATGCACACACCCACTCATACCCTCATACAGCCTCTCATAAACCCACTTGCATATCCACCCAACCACTCACATGCCCATTCACAGATCCATAAGCTACTCACATAACCATTCTCTCATTTTGCTATATATAACCACATTCACTGGATGATGTTATCAGTGATGTAATTTGAGATGTCATCAGTGATGTCACTTACCATGTCATGAATGATGTAATATGTGAAATCATCAGAAGTGGATTGCGGGCGCGCAAGTTACAGTTAGTACAAAATCACAACATCCAGCGCCACTACCACTACAACCACCCCTCCTGACCCCTCCCCCTCTACTACCTCAGAGGCAGCGCAAAACAGGACAACAATACCTTCCCAAAATAACATATCCCCACAACAGCACACTAACTGTATGTTCAGAGATGTGGCAACCAACTATGTATAGGGAAGGGAACTCGCACATCAACAATAATTTGCCACAATGCCAGACTATCAGTGATTTGCAATACACAACTCACTATACAAACCAAAAACTGTTCTGTGTGTAGATATAGTATTGATATGTGTAGTATACTGCACAGTGGACACAACCATATTATCTCAGACACTGGGGAATATCTCGGCCATGTAGCTGTCCCCCCCCCCTTGAAGCAGAAGCGGGGTGGGCTGGTCCAACGTATGCAATGCCAGCGTTAGCGTATAAATACATAGGATATGCCTTGGTCTTGGTTCACTCGTGCGAAGTCAAAAGACTCTGCCACAGCGAAGGTCCTCACCCTGCCACGTGGCTGCCGTCATGACCACGTACCTCCTTGATACAGGCCCATTGGGAACCCATCGCCACAGCGCAGCAGACTTATGTCTGTATCGACTACTGCCTTCGATATACACTGCGGACAGCAGGGTTCCGAACTTGAATTCAGCTTTGCATCTGTACTACGGACAGTAGGGAATTCAGCCTTGCTTTATTTAATGCAGAGACAGTTGTACTATATGTCTTCAGATTTTGTTAAAGGATGTGACAAAAAGCATTCTTCGATGTCTGTGTCGACTACTGCCCTCAATCTACACTGCGGCCAGCAGGGTTCACAACTTGAATTTAGCTTTGGATCTACACCACAGACAGCATGAAATTCAGCCTTGCTTTATTTAAGGCAGAGACAATTGTACTCTATGTCCTCAGATTTTGTTAAAGGACATGACAAAAAACATTCCTCAATGTCTGTTCTGACTACTGCCTTCGATCTACATTGTGAGGGCTCACGATTCAGGTGGAATGGCGATTGCACATGATGCATTCCAGTAAGCGAGAGACAGTGTGACCCGCCCGAACCACGAATCATCACAGGGTACGCACACGCTGAGTTCTTCAGGTACCACTAACTCACTGCACCACAAGTCATCTTCATGTGGCCTTATTAAGGCAGAATTCACTAGGCAAAAAACATTGCTACCAGTCACAAAGACTACCAGTCATAAAGACCACGCATCATCTCAGGTTACGTACAAGCTCAGTGCCAAAGGTACTACTAACTGAGTGCACCATAAGTCATCGCCACGTGGCCGTATTCAGGCAGAATTCAACAGACAAAAGACATTGGTCCGAATGCAGCTCCCCCCTAGACCACGCATTATTGCAGGGTACGTACAAGGTCAGCGCCAAAGATACTACTAACTCAGTGCACCATAAATCATCGCAAAGAAGAGTGAACAGTTTTATGTCAGCAATGAGGCATACTATCACTTTTAAATTGAATTGATGCAGAATTCAATAGACAAAATACATTAGTCTAATTACTGGGCCCCCCGGACCACGTATCATCGCAGGGTATGTACACTCTAAGCGCCAAAGGTACTACTAACTCATTGCACCAAAAATCATCACCACGTAGCCTTATTAAGGCAGAATTCAGTAGCCAAAAGACATTGCTACCAGTGCGGCTTGGCCGGAGCATGCATCATCGCAGGTTCCACAGAACATTGATGCTTCAGGTGCCACTAACTCAGTGCACCACTTATCATTGCTGATTGCAGATACACTAACCTACCAATACTGTGCAGCTCTACTCATCGCCACCTGGCCGTGGGCTCTTACTAACCGCTGCCTCCTGCCTACACTGCGGTCATCAGAGCTCACAATTAAATAGACTCTTGATTAATTATTTGTAGAGTGCAGTACCAAACTAAGTATAACATCCATCAAACCTACACAATATCCCTTTAGTATCCTTCCTTCAAGAACTTCTTTTATATCAGTTATAGGTTAAGTTGAATAACAAAATTCACCCTGCAAGTGCAAAGGAACACTGAATGGTAGTCTACACTGCGGACAGCACAGGTCACAATTTGAACTATAATGTCCCTGAAACCTACATATTTCGACAACGTATTCCATATATGTTTCGTCTTTTATTTGAATCATGATTACAGATGATGCAGTCCAGTAGGCAACAGACAATGCTTCCAGTGCAGCCCGTTTGGACCACGCATCACCACAGGGTGAGCACACAATGAGCACCAGACGTACCCCTAACTTAGTACACCATAAATATTCACCACGTGGCCTTATTAAGGCAAAGTTCAGTAGTCAAAAGACATTCTTACCAGTGCGGTCTGCCTGGACCACGCATCATCGCAGGTTCCACACAAACCACCCCTACCTCAGTGCACCACAACTCATGAACCCTTTACAATACAATCTTCTGTGTTATTTCACATATAGTGCTCCTACCTTTGTACAGCAGAAGTCATAAACCGTTTATGATGCAATATCTGTGTATGATATGATGATTACTATTGTACCTGTTACCAACAGCAATGTAATAAAATGGAGTCGAGCGCATGTGCCCGTACCCACTTCAACTATCTATCTGTGTCTGTGTATTCATTATGTTTGTAAAATGCTGCCCCTGGGCCCTACCACATTATATTGTGCTGTAAACAGCGTATGCAACCATCTTATCTCTGGCAGTAACAAAAACGTTGGTTATATGACTTTCTCTCGCTCATTCTACAAATACGAAAGTAGAAACTGGATCATTTGAATACTGCAAGGAAAGTGTATAGTTCATTTATAAGTGTGTGCTATTGCTTGAGGTTTTTTTTTGTACTATATTTATATAGCGCGAAGTCGACCCAAAATTATGACAGCGATTTACATGATCACCGTATTTACAGTACATTTTTAGGCACGCGTAGATTACGTGATTTGTCTACAATAACAGGATGTGAGCGCGACTCCATGGCTCGAACACTTATATCCAACACCAAGTTCGACAGTATACCCAAATGACCACATACATATATATATTAGCTGCCCTTCATGTGCCAAAAACTGCAACCTAAAGCTTTCATAGCCCTGTATTACTACAGCTACAACACTCCACTAAATTCACAACAAACATTCATATTCACAGAAATGCGTCCTGTCCACCATCTTTTATGTGTGGAATTATGGATGAATGTAGGGTCAGTGATTACCCTTACCTTCCATGTTGGCTGTTTTGTGGGAGAGACCCGGGTGACAGCAGCACTACAACACAGACACCTGAATCAGTTGATTTCTCATATAGCTCATGACAGAGCCACGCCCATAGCTCCGGAGTCATTGTTCACAGCCTCGCGCAGCACTGGCATACGTTAGGCCAGCCCACTCTGCTTACGCTTAAAGGAAAACACAACAACGCTACATGGCCCAGATTTTCATTGTAGTGATTTGCTACTTCCAGGTCTAGTTGTCAGAATGGTACACACACACTACCTCATGACTGGTATACACCCACACCACACCCATCCAGTCCAGGCGTCACAACACATGTGACACTACCAATAAAAAAGACCGGACACACGTGCTCTACGCCATTTTAGAGTTGTTCCCATCGCAAGCACTGTGATGGCCCGTCCTAATGGTTCGGACGCCTCATGTAAGCCCGAACTACCGAACAGGGGGGCCCACCACCACGTGCGTGGCCTCTTTGGTCATTGAGTTAGTGGTACTGCAAGGAGTGATACCAAATGTGAGACTTCTTGTTGGCAGAGCGGGACTGCATGATGTAGAAGGTGCTCTGTCCGCAAAAAGGTGAGCAGTGAGGCCTGGGTGTGCACCAGACTGGATACAAAACAGCAACGCAGGGATTTAGACATACGCAGTCCTACATACCCTATCTTATTGCATTTGTAATTTTTTTTCCAATAGCAGGAAAGTTTTTATAGTCGGTCAAATGTCCGTCGCTCCCACATGCATAGCAAAGTAGATGAGTATTTATTTTGTTATACTATGTACACTTAAATTTACCATCTTAGTTTGACAACCTTTCCTTTCTCAAATCATTTAGGAATCGCACCTCCATTGCTGTGCGCAGTACAGCTTGTGCCTTCGTTGGAGTGCACAGCACTGTTCACGCAGTGCGAGACATTTTCTATGTGAAAAAACGGGGATGTGAACCTAACCTACGAATCGCACACGCTTGTGCGTGTCTGCTTCCTTCCGTGCTAAACCATTAGCCTTTGCGTGCAACTTATTCTAAAAGACTGTACGCAATTGGCGGGTGCATTGCTCCGTCCATGGCCTATTGGTATCTATTACGCGCTTGCTGCACGTAATAGACTCCAATAGCACATGAGGTTTCAATTATCGTGCCCAGACACGGGGATGATGATTGAAACCATGTGTACGACTGCGCACCACTTGTTTTCTATAACTGGATGGAAAACATTACTACTTTACTAATTGTTTATAAATCGAAGCCCACTAAATAAGTTGGAACGGTACAAATGGTTGTATTTTTAATGAGGGAGGGAAGGTGTGTGAAAGGGCGATGTTATTTTACTCCACATTAAGGTAGTTGCAATTACCAATCATAACATCTTTCTTTTACTATCTTTTAGATGTGGAACTTCAAGGTACACTATGTCCTGTCACGTGGTGGACGACACACCGGTGACAGAAAGGTGAGCTGCAAATATTCTTTTCAGAGTCACTCTCTCTCTCTCTTCCTCTCTCCTTTGATGAACAAATGATGCACAATCTTATCTTCCTTTTTATCTAACAGGTTGTGTTTCACAAATTGGCGTCCCCCCCAACACCTCCAAAGCTCAACGTTTGAGAAAACTGCGATGATGCGTGGCCATCGTAAAGACACCTGGTGAACCCTCTTTGAAAAGCCGGTGCCACAATGTGAGCAGAGAAGCTTGTTTCTGAAGCAACGAGAAGTCACCTGTGGGCGGAGAGAGTGGATAGTGTGCAGCAACTTGAGTGCGTAGGAATGTACAATCTCCTCCGGGCAGTGGGATAGGTTGCAACAGTCTGGGTGCGCAGGAAAGGGCACTCACCTCTGGACACTGGGAGTGGATGGGGTGCAGCAGTCTGGGTGCGCAGTAATAAGAACTCACCACTATGCAGTGGGAGTGCATGGGGTACAGCACCCTGGGAGTAAAAGAGCGCACAGATACCTCTTTGCAGTGGGAGATAATGTAATAGAGTAGCCTGGGTGTGCAAAGCCATAACGCAGAAATATACGTGTGCAGTTGTAAGTACTCTGCAATTACTAATTGTTTACTATCTTTCAGATCACTAAACTTGAGGGTGCACTATAACCTGGCACGTGGTTGTACACACACCAGTGGCGATAAGGTAAGCTGCGAAGATTTTCTCCAGTATCAACACTACCTCTCCTGCTCCATCTAATACTTTCTCTTTCAATGTCTTTCTTTCTCTCTTTCTCTCTCTCTCTCTTCCGCTCTCTCACACTGTTCCTCTTTCTCTTTTCAAGTTATGAACACTGCTGTCCACACTGCAGATAAATAAAACAAGGCTGAATTTAATACTGTCTGCAGTATAGATCCAAAGCAGAATTCAAGTTGTGACCTCTACTAAATGCAGTATTTGCAAAAGGTAAGTAGAGCGGCCTAGGTGCACAAGGCCTCCAATTAAACACAGTGCGAACAAACAATATTGACCTACATAATGAAGTGATCGCTCACCTCATTCTGTCTCATCTCTGAATCATTTTAAAGACCTGCTGGACCATACTGTAGACCCGAGCCAGCGGGTACTTCCCTACAGACACCTCTTCAGCGCGGGCCTATGAAGGGGGTGAAATGCATCAGGCACACTGCACACGTGCGAATAAGCAATATTGCCAAGTGTTATGTTAATTTGTGATCCTTGACCTCATTGAGTCACATCTCTGTCTCATTTTAAATACCATCTATACCATAAGATAGGCCTAAACCGATGAGCAGCGCTGCCTTACAGACTCCTGTTGAGGGTGATTCTGCAGGAGGGGTGGGGTGAACTACCCTGAGTGTGCATGTAAGAAAAAGTGATCTTGCCTTCCGTAATAATGTAATCTCTCACCTCTTTCAATCACATCGATCTAATTTTAAGGACTTATGTTTCATTTTTGTTTTGCAGGTTACCTATGCTGCTACCACTGGAGTCCATCTCACGTTTTGTTTATTATACTGTTCTATTAAAGTTACGTTTCTATTTATTTATTTCTGTTTTAATAAAGGATAATTAAAAAATAATAATAACTGAGTGTATACGTCATTTTTTCTGACAAAATTTGACTATTATTTAGTGTGATAATCATCTGCTTAGAGAAGATTTAAAAATCAAAACTATTTAACATTACAGTGCACCTCCAACAAATAATATAAGTAACTCTTAGGCACATAAATCCTGAGTGATTATACAACTACAAGAGTTCTATGAGTGTATCACTTTATAACACCAGAAGTACTGTCCGTGTGATTACAAAACAAATAAGACACTGCATAGAACCACTGAGGCTTCAGAGACTGCCAAGGCACACCCTGCATATGAAAATAAAGATCCTGAGTATGACAATTCCCGGGCTTAAGTTGGCTCGCACTCCTCGAACAATTAGTAAATAATTCTCTGGAAGGTGGCCGTCTCCTACACTACAAAACGTCTCTGTACCCTTCCGCGCCCAATTCACATGTGACATTAACACAGTATTTGGGGGCATATTTACAAGGACGCCGTTAACATTATACCCCTTAATTTGTAAAAGAATAACTAACGGGGCTCAAAATTTTACTAAGAAAAGAATGATGTTTATAACTATTAGTGTAATACCGGGGCTAACTCTTTACCAGCTCTTTACCAGAGGCTGTAACTGCGATTAACGGTTCCTATTGAAATTTTTTTAAAGTCAAGCACACTTGCTGTTTGGATTAGCAACATTGTGTGCTGAACTTGTGACCTGTGTGCTCAATTGAGTGTTCCATGAACTGTTACTACGGTAACATGCAGTAAGCAGTTTAGGGGTAGGGTTCAAAGGTGCTGGCTGTACAGAAACCGTCATATTTACCCAAAGTCCTCTACATGACAGAGGAGAAAGCAAACAGAGATGACAGAACACTGTGTACATTAGGAGCAAAAGAAGTGCACAACTCTTTGAATTAACCTCAAGAGAGGGCCCGAGCAATAGCCATTGGCATTAGAAAACCCCATGTACAATTTGCCTACTCTGTACTCAACAATGGGAAATTCTTTATCGATCCCAATCAGACACTGCTTCTTCAAGTTTCACAGTGTGCACTTCACTAAATACTTTGTGGCTATTTAAATGGGAGACAGGATTGCCGACATTCCAAAACTTAGGGGCATATTTACAAGAACAGCGTTAAAATTATCGCTGCTTTAGCGGCAGCAAACTGCCGCTAAAATGGCGATAATGGACTTGAAAATACTTTGTTGTCTTACCAAAAGATTTTTTTTACACCCATTTTTTTGAAAGCCCCAAATAGTAGCGGTCCCCGGGGCTGGAGAGGGCCTTAAAGCCCCCCTACCCAAGTATTTTACTGGGGGAGTACCTTTGAGCCCCCCACCCGTTTATTTTGTAGCACCGAGGGATGGCGGTCCCCGGGCTACAGGGCACCTCTGGACCCCAATCAAATGTAATATTTAGACCCCGGAATTTGGCCCCCCCGGTAGCTCATATTTAAACAAGCACAGGAGCTAGCGCTTCGCTTACATTTTTTTTTACAGCGGATCCTTGCACCCTGCGCACATTTCTCAGCTTAAAAAAAATTAATAATATTTTAACCCTAGGGGTCCTTGTGGAACCCCCTAAGCAGGTCTAGAGGGTCAAGATATTTCTAACCTGCCCCTTTTGTACGTTGTGAACTCTTGTTCCACTGATTTCTACACCCTCTCTTCTACCGAGGCACAAAATTGCTGCCAACACTACCTGGTTTTGAATGTTGACCACCACTTGACAGCCAATTAGCATTCAGCGTGAGATCGGGACGGTGCGCTTAGGGTGCGCTCAGGATGCGCTGATCCACCGCAGCCATAGATATATATGTACTTTTAATTGTGATTTTCCCAGGAACTACTGAACAGATTTACACCATTTAAGGAAAAGGCATGAGTCTGAACCAAGGACTATCTCTTTGCCAAATTTGGTGTAATTCCGTTCAGCAGTTTGGGCTGTAGCCACGATGAACGGTTCCTATGGAAAATTGCATTGGGAAACATGTTTTGGAACCCCCTTTTTTCTCAGCCCCCGCTTCACAAATCACCCCAAGACGTTCAGGATAGGAGCGGACCGGAGCTCCCCACTAGTTTTGAAAATTTCGCAAAGATTCGTCAACCGGCGCCAAAGTTATTCCAAATAGAATGTTGTGGATTTCATATGGAAAATATGTCCTAACTATAACTAGCTACTAGCGACCGCCAGTAGGTTACATATACATATATCCTCCGCTTGGCTCCCTTTCCCCTCGTAAGGCGCTGCTTTTTCCTGATCGCGTTTCTCCTGCGGTTGAGCCAACCGCTGACAATTCAACAGGTTTTCCCCGATCCCGGGGATGCGTGGAGTCGCAGAACAAAAACGGACTGTCAATCGCTTGGTTAGTTACTTGTGATGTTTATTTCATAAATCCATGGGGGGTCAAACAAAAAACAACCGACGCGTTTCGGCAGCGTCCGCTGCCTTGGTCACGGTCAGTTTAGTGCAAGAAACTCACAGTTTTAAAAGGGACAACACATATTTTAAGCCACACCTTCTTTTTCGCCCGTGTCCACCCACTTTCGCTAGGCATTTTGGGACATGTAGTTTTTGGGCCTCCCGGTTGGTTTACCAGTTTTGTTAATAAAGATTTAAAGAAATAAGGGAGGTGTGCAGTCGTACCTGATAAAAGTACAATTCCATTTGTCATTTTTCAAAATGAACTTAAGGCAATCAATTAGATTTACATTCATTATTCACAATTGAAATTAGAGATTCAAATTTCAAACTGAGGTTACCGCCCTCCAGTGGGCTTTCATGATCTGCCTATACAGTTTCTGTGTTTGGGTGCAGCCCTCCAGTGGGCAAACTTTTGAAAATTCCAACAAAACAATCAATTAATTACTGTGAGGTATTTACAAGGGTGAGAAATTTGTGAGGTAGTGAAAAGGTGAGGGGACAAAATTGTTATTCAAGTGAATCATGGTGGCGGGATGACATGGTATGGAGGGTTCAAGAGTTCATAGTTGCAGAATTTTTACAGTGATTTTTACAGGTGTATGTACAATTCCTCTGACTGGTTCAGTCCGAAAGGTGTCATTGTTCTGAAGCTCAAGATGTGCTTTGATTCTTTTTGTCGAAGGGATTTTTCATGGTGGCCACCCCTTATTGACAAGTTCATGGTTTCAATACCCCAAAAGCGAAGTTATTTCCAATCACCGTTGTGACTCAGTTCCATGTGTTTTGCAACTGCGTTTGCCCTGTCCTTGTGGACAGTAGCCCGAACGTGTTCCAATATTCGCTTTTTGAGCTCGCAGATTGTGCTGCCTATGTACCTTAGCTTGCAAGGACACTCAATCATGTACACGGTGTATTTACTGTTACATGTGATGCATTCCTTAATTTTCCAGGTTTTGTTATTTGGCATGGTTATTGCTGTAGTTGGTTTTGCAATTTCGCAGACCTTACAATTGTAACATTTTATAAAACCTTTGGTTTGTAGCCATGGCTTTCCTTTCATATATATATACATATATATATATATATATGAAATATATGAAATATCAGAAATGCCAGAACAGAGTAACAAGCCCCTGATGAGAGGCGGATGGCCTCGAAACGCGTAGGGCTGACGATCGTAACACCGCATCACTGAGGAATGAGAAAGCAGCTGTGTGCCTTCTGAAAGCGTGGATCTTTGGAATACAATTAATCACACGGCTGTCCAGCCGGGCGGAGGAGCACCGTCTGTTCAATTACAGGGGCCGAGATGGGAACTTAGCCCGACCGAATGGCAGCAGCAATCCTCAACTACTACAGGAAAATGTCCCAGTGCACGAGTGAAAAACAAAACAGCTCAAAATGATGTTTGGCGCGACGAGCCCACCATGGGCAAACAACTATTTTCTCTAAAGGACTACAAAGCCCAGCATGCATAGAAACATGTAACGTACTAACGCTGACTAATTTAAATGCGTGCATCAGAGAAATATCAGAAACGCCAGAACAGAGTAACAAGCCCCTGATGAGAGGCGGATGGCCTCGAAACGCGTCGGGCTGACGATCGTAACACCGCATCACTGAGGAATGAGAAAGCTGCTGTGTGCCTTCTGAAAGCGTGGATCTTTGGAATACAATTAATCACATGGCTGTCCAGCCGTGCAGAGGAGCACCGTCTGTTCAATTACAGGGGCCAATATGGGAACTTAGTCCGACCGAATGGCAGCAGCAATCCTCAACTACTACAGGAAAATGTCCCAGTGCACGAGTGAAAAACAAAACAGCTCAAAATGATGTTTGGCGCGACGAGCCCACCATGGGCAAACAACTATTTTCTCTAAAGGACTACAAAGCCCAGCATGCATAGAAACATGTGACGTACTAACGCTGACTAATTAAATGTGTGCATCAGAGAAATATCAGAAACGCCAGAACAGAGTAACAAGCCCCTGATGAGAGGCGGATGGCCTCGAAACGCGTAGGGCTGATGATCGTAACACCGCATCACTGAGGAATGAGAAAGCTGCTGTGTGCCTTCTGAAAGCGTGGATCTTTGGAATACAATTAATCACACGGCTGTCCAGCCGTGCAGAGGAGCACCGTCTGTTCAATTAGAGGGGCCGAGATGGGAACTTAGCCCGACCGAATGGCAGCAGCAATCCTCAACTACTACAGGAAAATGTCCCAGTGTACGAGTGAAAAACAAAACAGCTCAAAATGATGTTTGGAGCGACGAGCCCACCATGGGCAAACAACTATTTTCTCTAAAGGACTACAAAGCCCAGCATGCATAGAAACATGTGACGTACTAACGCTGACTAATTAAATGCGTGCATCAAAGAAATATCAGAAACGCCAGAACAGAGTAACAAGCCTCTGATGAGAGGCGGATGGCATCGAAACGCGTAGGGCTGACGATCGTAACACCGCATCACTGAGGAATGAGAAAGCTGCTGTGTGCCTTCTGAAAGCGTGGATCTTTGGAATACAATTAATCACACGGCTGTCCAGCCGTGCAGAGGAGCACCGTCTGTTCAATTACAGGGGCAGAGATAGGAACTTAGCCCGACCGAATGGCAGCAGCAATCCTCAACTACTACAGGAAAATGTCCCAGTGCACGAGTGAAAAACAAAACAGCTCAAAATGTTGTTTGGCGCGACGAGCCCACCATGGGCAAACAACTATTTTCTCTAAAGGACTACAAAGCCCAGCATGCATAGAAACATGTGACGTACTAACGCTGACTAATTAAATGCGTGCATCAGAGAAATATCAGAAACGCCAGAACAGAGTAACAAGCCCCTGATGAGAGGCGGATGGCCTCGAAACGCGTAGGGCTGACGATCGTAACACCGCATCACTGAGGAATGAGAAAGCTGCTGTGTGCATTCTGAAAGCGTGGATCTTTGGAATACAATTAATCACACGGCTGTCCAGCCGTGCAGAGGAGCACCGTCTGTTCAATTACAGGGGCCGAGATGGGAACTTAGCCCAACGGAATGGCAGCAGCAATCCTCAACTACTACAGGAAAATGTCCCAGTGCACGAGTGAAAAACAAAACAGCTCAAAATTATGTTTGGCGCGACGAGCCCACCATGGGCAAACAACTATTTTCTCTAAAGGACTACAAAGCCCAGCATGCATAGAAACATGTGACGTACTAACGCTGACTAATTAAATGCGTGCATCAGAGAAATATCAGAAACGCCAGAACAGAGTAACAAGCCCCTGATGAGAGGCGGATGGCCTCGAAACGCGTAGGGCTGACGATCGTAACACCGCATCACTGAGGAATGAGAAAGCTGCTGTGTGCCTTCTGAAAGCGTGGATCTTTGGAATACAATTAATCACACGGCTGTCCAGCCGTGCAGAGGAGCACCGTCTGTTCAATTACAGGGGCCGAGATGGGAACTTAGCCCGACCGAATGGCAGCAGCAATCCTCAACTACTACAGGAAAATGTCCCAGTGCACGAGTGAAAAACAAAACAGCTCAAAATGATGTTTGGCGCGACGAGCCCACCATGGGCAAACAACTATTTTCTCTAAAGGACTACAAAGCCCAGCATGCATAGAAACATGTGACGTACTAACGCTGACTAATTAAATGCGTGCATCAGAGAAATATCAGAAACGCCAGAACAGAGTAACAAGCCCCTGATGAGAGGCGGATGGCCTCGAAACGCGTAGGGCTGACGATCGTAACACCGCATCACTGAGGAATGAGAAAGCTGCTGTGTGCCTTCTGAAAGCGTGGATCTTTGGAATACAATATATATACATATATATATATATATATATATATATATATATATATATATATATATATATATATATATATATATATATATATATTCACTGAAAAAACCATAGGTTTCAGACCAGTTATAGTTAGGAGTTAGCATTTAAAAAACCTATTAAATTCACTGAAAAAACCAGAGGTTTCACACCAGTTATAGTTAGCTGGAAATTTTACTGACATAAAACCATTGAAATTCCCACGTTATAGTTAGTTGGACTCACTATAACTTGCGCGCCTGCAATGCACTGCAGATGACGTCACATATTACATAAATCATACATGGTCAGTGACATCACTCATGACATCACTGATGACACCATCCAGTGAATGTGTCTCTTTCTGTAAAATAAATATGTTTTATATATGTATTTGTGAAGGTCGATGGAAGAATACATTTTTAAATAAGTGTCTAAATGGATTTTTTTTTATATAAAAATTGATTGGTTAACTGGCTAATTATGTGTATCTTAGTGAATACATATATTAGTGAGTAATGTTTAAATATTTAAATATATGTATGTTTCACTTTGTGTATAAGTGGCTGCTTGGGTTGGTGACTGACTCACTGTTTGTATGTGTTTTGAAGACAGCATATGTGCTGGACTGTATGGGTGGATGAGTGTGTATATGTGTGTGTTAGTGAGGGAATGCCTGCCTCACTAGTGTCTTTATGAGTAACTACATATGTTTTTATGTAGTATATGTGAGTATTGATGTATATAAGTGAGTATATGTGAGAGTGAGAGATTGAAAGATTTCCTGTTTAAATAAGTATGTGTTTCTATAAGTGATTGTTTAACAGAGTAAGTATGTGTAAGTTTCCTTAAAAGTAAGGTGGTAGTGTGTGTATAGCTGTATATGCAAATAAATGGATGTTCAATAGTTTATTTGCATGTCTGAGTATGTGTGTGAGTAACTTTTGGATGACTGCCGGTGTGTAACAGGATGTATATGTGTATCACTACATATGATGAGTGAGTATATGTATGAGTGACTATATAGAACTGTTTTGCTGAATGAGTGGATGTGTATATAGGTGGTGGAATTACTGAATTGGTTGTTGTATCAGGTATGGGTATCTCAATTTTTTTGAAATTGTTAGTTTGTATTTTTAAATATGTGTTTCAAGGGTTACATTACACTGAAAGGAGGTCTGTCAGTGTGTCACAAGGATGGTGTCATCAGTGATGTCATGAGTGATGTCACTGACCGTGTCATGATTGATGTAATATGTGACGTCATCTGCAGTGCATTGCAGGCACGCAAGTTATAGTGAGTCCAACTAACTATAACGTGGGAATTTCAATGGTTTTATGTCAGTAAAATTTCCAGCTAACTATAACTGGTGTGAAACCTCTGTTTTTTTCAGTGAATTTAATAGGTCTTTTAAATGCTAATTCCTAACTATAACTGGTGTCAAACCTATGGTTTTTTCTTTGAATTTCATAGGTTTTTTAAATGCTAATTCCTAACTATATATAAGGCCCCAAACCTATGTTTTTTTCAGTGAATGTCAAAGTTTTTTTTAATAGCAAATGTCTATAGCTATGAAATGTAATATTTTTGAAAACTGAATCCTATATTATATATTTATGTAAAACAATTATTTTTATGTATATTGTTTTTAAAAAAAAAAAAACATTTTGCCCTGGAGTGCTCCCGGTGCGCGCCCCGGTGAGCGCCCTGGAAAGTACAGTCTTTTGAAGCGCCCCGGTGCGCGTACCGGGGAGCGTCCCGTTAGCGCCAATGCCGCGGCCGAAAACAACTTGTGACGTACCGCTCAGCCGCGTCTGCGTGATACGCACTGCGTAAACGCACCCGGAAGCACTCGAGCGCATACGATCGCGCTCCGTAAGCATCCGGCGCGCTTACGCGACGCGCCCCTGGGTGCGCCCCGGAAAGCGCCCCGGGGCGCATAGCGTAAGCGCGTCGGGTCATGTGACCTGAAAATAACACTTTTCATTGGTTCATAACAGTTTTGGTTTCATAATGATGAAACCCCTGGTCTTGTGACCTGAAAATAACACTTTTCATTGGTTCAGGACATTTTTCTTTCCAAATGATGAAAGCCCCCACCTTTTTTCCTTATTCTGCCTTTGTCCTTTGACTGAGGAAGACCTGTTTAGATATCTTTGAGGTATATTTTGTACTTTGAAATGGCTACAGTAGCAGCATCAGCTGGAGCATCTGCACCACCACCACCACCACCACCATGAGGACCAGCACAACATCACATTGGTGGTCAAGAAGAAGAGGAGGAGGAGGAGGAGGAAGATGAGGAGGGGAGGAGGTGAATGGCAGAAGACAATACCCCATACCAACCCAAGCCACACATTGTATGGGAGTTTTTTTCCATCCCTGAGGGAAAGAAAAAAGTGAATGCGGCAAAGGTGACTTGCCTTATCTGTGACATGGAACTTTCAAGGGGTAACCCTAATAAAAAATATTCATTTGGGAATAATACCATGATTAGGCACATGCAGCAGAAGCATCCGAACAACTATGCTGCCGCAGAGATGAGAGAACTGGCCAGCAACCCTCCCCAATCTACACCCAGCACCTCCAAACGAAAACAACCCACTCCATCGGGACCAGAGACAAGGGAGACAATCCCTTGCATCCAACCACGGTTTGGAGAATTCAGGATTACGTGTATTTATTGTGGTAAGACCATCTCCTATGGTGAGCAGAGCATAAAGCTCATCCTCCTTGCTGGTGACAACCACAATTGCCCCAAAAAACCCTAATTTTTTCCTGATTTTTTTTGCTCCAGTTGAGCCATTTTCAATTCCCTGTTTTTTGTTTCTCCCCATAAAAAAAACAAAAAAATTACAAAATAGTTCATAAAAGCCAAAAAAAAGTACAAAATGTTCAAAAAAACATTTAAAAAATATAAAACAAAAAGAAGAAAAAAAACAGTTCTTTTTAGAACTACCTCCAATTTATAAAAAAAGGCTTATATATATATATATTATTATTATTATTTTTTTTTTTTTCCAGCCAAATCCCAAAGCATCAGCATCCACAGAGGCGCAACACCAGGGTACAGACTCCAAAAGCTGGTATGAAAGTAGACAGAAGTTATTCGAGCATCAAGGTCCAAATGACGTATTTCCGCTGCCAGACATACAGCCTTGATCATATATATATATATATATATATATTCACTGAAAAAACCATAGGTTTCACACCAGTTATAGTTAGCTGGAAATTTTACTGACATAAAACCATTGAAATTCCCACGTTATAGTTAGTTGGACTCACTATAACTTGCGCGCCTGCAATGCACTGCTGATGACGTCACATATTACATCACTCATGACATGGTCAGTGATATCACTCATGACATCACTGATGACACCATCCAGTGAATGTGTGTCTTTCTGAAAAATAAATATGTTTAATATTTGTATTTGTAAAGGTTGATGGAAGAATAAATGGTGAAATAAGTGTGTAAATGGATGTTTTTTTTAAAAAAAATTATTGGTTAACTGGCTTATTAAGTGTATCTTAGTGAATACATATATTAGCGAGTAATGTTTAAACATTTAAATATATGTATCAGTGTTTGACTTTGTGTATAAGTGGCTGCATAGGTTGGTGAGTAGCTACATGTGTGTGTATATGGGTTATTAGATGTTTTTTTTAGTATCAGTATGAGTGTCTGTATGGTTTGGTGGGGTTATTACTTAGCACATAGATGCATCAATGACTGACTCACTGTTTGTATGTGTTTTGAAGACAGCATATGTGCAGGACTGTATGGGTGGATGAGTGTGTATATGTGTGTGTTAGTGAGTGAATGACTGTCTCACTAGTGTCTTTATCAGTAACTACATTTGTTTTAATCTAGTATATGTGAGTATTGATGTATATAAGTGAGTATATGTGAGAGTGAGAGATTGTAAGAGTTCCTGTTTAAATAAGTATGTCTTTCTATAAGTGATTGTTTTAGAGAGTAAGTATTTGTAAGTTTCCTTAGAAGTAAGGTGGTAGTGGGTGTATAGCTGTATATGCAAATAAATGGATGTTCAATAGTTTATTTGCATGTGTGAGTATTTGTGTGAGTAACTTTTGGATGACTGTCGGTGTGTAACAGAATGTATAGGTGTATCACTACATATGATGAGTGAGTATATGTATGAGTGACTATATAGAACTGTTGGTGAATGAGTGGATGTGTATATAGTTGGTTGAATTACTGAATTGGTTGTTGTAACTGGTATGGGTATCTCCATTTTTTTGAAAATTTTAGTTTCTATTTTTGAATATGTGTATGTGTTTCAAGGGTTACACTACACTGAAAGTAGGTCTGTCACTCTGTCACAAGGATGGTGTCATCAGTGATGTCATGAGTGATGTCACTGACCATGTCATGAGTGATGTAATATGTGACGTCATCAGCAGTGCATTGCAGGCGCGCAAGTTATAGTGAGTCCAACTAACTATAACGTGGGAATTTCATTGGTTTTATGTCAGTAAAATTTCCAGCTAACTATAACTGGTGTGAAACCTATGGTTTTTCAGTGAATTTCATAGGTTTTTTAAATGCTAATTCCTAACTATAACTGGTGTGAAACCTATGGTTTTTTCAGTGAATTTCATAGGTTTTTTAAATGCTAATTCCTAACTATATATAAGGCCTCAAACCTATGAAATGTAATATTTTTTATAATGAATCCTATATTGTATATTTATCTAATATTTATTTATTTTTTTATTTATTTTTAATTTTTTTTGCCCTGGAGCGCTCCCGGTGCGCGCCCCGGTGAGCGCACCGGAAAGCGCAGTTTTCCGGCGCGCGTACCGGTGAGCGTCACGTTAGCGCTATTGCCGCGAACGAAAACATCGTCGTGACGTATCGCGTAGCCCCGTCCGCGTGATACGCACGGCTTAAGCGCACCCGGAAGCACTCGAGCGAATACGATCGCGCAACGTAAGCATCCAACGCGCTTACGCGACGCGCCCCGGGGCGCGTAGCGTAAGCGCGTAATGTGACCTGAAAATAACACTTTTTATTGGTGCAGAACAGTTTTGGTTTCCAAATGATGAAAGCCCGGGTCATGTGACCTGAAAATAACACTTTTCATTGGTTCAGGACAGTTTTTTTTCCAAATAATGAAAGACCCGACCATTTTTCCTTATTCTGATTTTGTCCTTTGACTGAGGAAGACCTGTTTGGAGATCTTTGTAAAAAAAATGTGTACTTTAAAATGGCTACAGTAGCAGCAGCAGCTGGAGCATCTGCACCACCACCACCACCACCAAGAGGACCACCACAACATCACATTGGTGGTCAAGAAGAGGAGGAGGAGGAGGAGGAGGAGGAGGAGGAGGAGGAGGAGGAGGAGGAGGAGAGGAGGTGGCTGCAAGGAGACAATACCCCATACAAGCCAAAGCAGCACATTGTATGGGAGTTTTTTTCTATCCCAGAGGGCAAGAAGAAAGTCAATACGCCCAAGGTGACTTGCCAAATCTGTAACATTGAACTGTCAAGGGGGAACCCTAACAAAAAATATTCTTTTGGTAATAATACCATGATTAGGCACATGCAGCGCAAGCATCCGAACAACTATGCTGCCTCAGAGGTGAGAGAACTGGCCAGCAACCCTCCCCAATCTACACCCAGCACCTCCAAACGAAAACAACCCACTCCATCGGGACCAAAGACAAGGGAGACGATCCCTTGCATACAACCACGGTTTGGTGAATTCAGGATCACATGTATTTTTTGTGGTAAGACCATCTCCTATGGTGAGCAGAGCATAAAGCTCATCCTCCTTGCTGGTGACAACCACAATTGCCCCAAAAAACCCACATTTTTTCCTAATTTTTTTTTGCTCCAGTTGAGCCATTTTCAATTCCCTGTTTTTGTTTCTCCCCATAAAAATAACAAAAAAAAATACAAAATAGTTCATAAAAGCCAAAAAAGTACAAAATGTTAAAAAAACATTAAAAAAAATATAAAACAAAAAAAAGAAGAAAAAAAACAGTTCTTTTTAGAACTACCTCCAATTTCTAAAAAAAGGCTACATTTTTTAAAAACCCTATCATTCCTTTTTCCCCATGGTACGCTCCCCGGTGCGCGTACCGGGCGCTTCCCCCGCGCAAATCAAAAAAAAAAAAAAATGTTCGCCCTTTTATAGCCCCCACATCAAACCTAGGGGGTCAAGGGGGGTCTACTCTGCCCCCTTATGGTCATTTCCCTCTTTGTTTTTCCCACCTCTTGTGTCTCGATCCGACCGAGACACAAGATGGCGGCCGCTCCGGACTGTTTAGAA
The DNA here is from genome assembly GCF_964263255.1 of Lissotriton vulgaris. NCBI lineage: Eukaryota > Metazoa > Chordata > Amphibia > Caudata > Salamandridae > Lissotriton > Lissotriton vulgaris. The sequence continues at coordinate 161,893,040 of NC_141690.1, forward strand.
TGTTTACAGACACCCGAGAGCCAATCAGATGTCCGCGCGCAAGTCGCGTAGCGCGCCCGGAGCGCTCCCCGGTGCGCGTACCGGGGCGCGGCAATAGATATATATATTTTTGTGAACCTAAAATACTCAAAATCCACTGGAGCACATATCTTGAGACATAGCAAAGGCACATCGGGCTACCAGTCCCTACAATTTTGCCAAGTTTGGTGGAAATCCATTCAGCCGTTCGGGCTAAAAGTGAGGTCGACCGCCCTATGGAAATTAACATGGGGAAAACACGTTTTGGGACCCCCCTTTTATCTCGGCCCCCGCTTGACGAATCCCCCCCAAACTTTCAGGGAAGGACCGGAGCGCCGCGAGGCAAATTTGAGGAAATTTTCAGGCAGATTCCTCAACTGGCGCCAAAGTTATTCACAATAGAATGTTGAGATTTCGCATTGAAAATAATCCTAACTATAACTACCTACTGGCGACCGCCAGTAGGTAATATATATATATATATATATATATATATATATATATATATATATATATATATTCTCCAACCTCCGTTCTCCTGCCGCAATCGCTTTGCCCCTCGATCGCGCTGGAAACAGACACGGACCAAACGTGAGATGCTGGTTCAGATTTTATTCAGCTGTCGCCATAACGTTTCGGCACAAAGCCTTGATCACATGACAGCGTAACCATATTTTCAGTGAGTATTCAAAGTGCACAGTGCTATTACGTGATTGGTTCTTTTAAAAAACACCCTCATTGGCATTGACATAGTGGACAGACTATGCATTATAAGTGTGTCGGGTTTGCTATTCATCATCATTCACAGTTAACAATACACGATACATTTGCAAATACCATGTTTTCTCAGTTTGGTAAGTATCACTGATTTGTTATAATATCGGGTTAAATCCCTGTTTATATACATTGTTACTATTATTTACTCACAATTGTTGGCTAAATCCATTAGTTTTTAAACTGTGATACTGCATGGTAAGTCTTACATTCTGCCCTTCTCCTTTTCTCCCAACCCGTGTACAGTGCTTATATGTGCATATAAAAAGGCAATTCATTTTATTACAGTAGGACTGAGCTGTTTTCACATTACTTTTTTTGTTTTTTTATATCATTCTTGTTTTATATTTCCTTAGCTGTAGCATGGTTCCTCTTCTCTCAATTTTTGCATTTTTCATCATTTTTATATGTATTTTCTCATCAGCTACCCCACGCTATACATTTCATACAGGCATATTGTTCCACTTATCCAATCTCATACTGTTTGATCCTATGAGCAGTAAACGACCCATTCTGCATGTTATATTCAATTTTCAGGCTAACCATTCTACTAATGAGTTGGAGTAATTTGATACATTGTCCATTGCTGATTCCTTTTCAATATTGTAAAAAGTTATTATTATACATGTTACAAAAAAATATATATATATACAAACATATATAGAAATATATATATATATATATATATATATATATATATATATATATATATATATATATGTATACTAGAACACACGCATAATATATATACACACACACAGTCACTGGATGATGTAATCAGTGATGTCATTTGAGATGTCATCAGTGATGTCATAAGTGATGACCGTCGCCATTACGCGTTTCGGCTCCGTAGAACCTTGATCACATGGCATGGATGCTAAGGTTAGTGCTATATTTAAAGTGAAATGTGCACACCCTTGGGACATCACATGGTCATAGACATTGAAAACATACTGATTTACATGCCTTGTATGTATCAAAGCCAGTAAATACTTATTTCTCATACTTCGTATTATTTCAACTATTTTAAATAATTTAAAAAAATTGTTGCAAAGTAATTTTTGTATCCATTTCTTTTAAATACGAGTAAAAATACTAAACGCTGGAAGCCAAATTAATATCAGGTTAAATCCTAATTCAAGTATATTTCCATGTTTAAATTCAACCGCCTCACATATCCTTAACTTGGGGGCCGATCAGGATTGCGGTGATTCCGCATCCTCCAGGCCGGCGGAAGCCACCGCCGGCCCGGAGGATGCGGAATCACCGCTACGGCCCTTCAAAACATCCAACGCCAGATTAGGATGGCGGTGGGATCAGCGACGGACAGCAGGTCCGTCCGCCGCTGATCCGCGGGGTGTTGGCCGCAATTTGGTGGCGGTGCAAGACACCGCCAGCCAAATTACAATGTGTTTCAAAACATGCTTTTCTGCGGCGGATTCACCGCCATGGAAAAGCATGTGGAAAATAGCTTCTGGGGGGGCCCTTGGGGGCCCCCAGGGTGTCGGGGGTGGGGGGTGCACATGGGGGGTACCTATGGGGTCCCCCCGCATTTGCATGTACAAGGCGGCAGGCACCGCGCAGTGCCTGCCGTTTTGTGCATGCAAATGGAAGAAATGCATATTTAACCTTGCGGCGGGTGCTGCTTCAAGCAGCACCCGCCGCAATGTTAAATATACAGGATGTGACCACCAGGGTGGCGGTCACATCCTAATTCGCACAGAGGGACCACCGCTGCCCCTATGGACGGTCCCTCCATGTCGGGGGTGGCGGACGGACGCCATCCTAATGAGGCCCTTGGTTTGTACAATACTCTACAAAGTGCCTAAGTGTAAAGTGCAATGTGCTGTAAACATATTAATAATACAATTTAAATGATCAATTTCCTGAATTCCGACTTGTCCACTAATTATTGTTCTGATTCATACATTAATTACTGAGATTATCAATTGGAATGTGCGCACAGATGATCATGCATCTCATTTGTGCAACTAAGTAATGTCATTTACCTACAACTCCATTGGTTATTAATCCATAGATCGCGTTTTGGATATAAAGCATACGCTTATCATCACTTTTTTTTATTCGTTTTATTGATATAAACAAAAGAAAAGCATCAGGTGACATACAGTGTTTTCACAGTAATCAAGTAAACATTTCCATATAGCAAAATACTGTTAGGATAACATTAGGGATCACTTGGGTTCCAACGCTACAGTTACCTCGCCAACATCCGGTTGAGTGCAAATATCCCCTCTGTATCCATTCCAAGCTCCCCATATCTTCCCCCTAGCAACATACACTGACTCTACCCTGAACATGCACCAATCGAGATCCTCTGTCCACTTCCCAAACTGTGGCACCTGGCTGACGCCCCACAGCTGAGCTATATTACGCTTGGCAATCATGCATGCCAGGGTCACCCATTGTTTCCCGTGTGAATTCAGATCAGTTGTTTCCCAGACATTTAATAGGCATCGTCGGGACTCCACCACCAACTCCACCCCATAACATCTCGGATTTTTCCATGAATCTTGACCCAATATTCTTGTATTGCCGCACAATGCCATAGAACATGCATGAACGTTCCTGTCTCTCCACACCCCCTCCGACATTCCCCACTGTCTGCCAAACCCATTCACACCAACCGTGGACCTGTAGTGTATATTCTATGTAGGATCTTTAATTGCACCAATCTAAGTCGCATTTGGATGGCCACAACTTTAGGGGAAGAAACCGCCTCTCTCCAGTCCTCGTTGTCCAAAACTAGTCCATCTGCACCCCACTATCATCACTTTTTTAAAACATTTGTGTGACTGTACCTGAATATAGCTGCCAGCTTAACAACATGTATTAATACATAAATATATAAATAAATATATAAATAGTGATTATTGCCAGATAATGTGAGTAAAATACTAAGGGGCAGATTTATGTTAACTGGCGCATCCCCAGGGATGCGCCAGTTAACATGCGCCACAGTGCGCGACAGCTCCGCCAGCCATGGTGCGCCGCATTTATAATGCGGCGCACCATGGTGCAAAAACAGCACAGATGCGTGACGCATCTGTGCCGGAAATGTGGCTCATTGCTGGAGTTGCGTCGCATGCGCGACGCAGCTCCAGCAAGGATCGGGGGTGCCCCATTTTAACAATGCTGCGTCAAGACCTACGCCTGCTTCAAGCAGGCGCAGGCTTTTGACGCAGCATTGACTTAAAAGTGACTGAGTGAAATCTCATAGATTTCACTCAGCCACTTTTGCGAGGCGCACCTGCCCCGGAACGCCCACCCTGCGCCGGAACGCCCACAAGTGGCGCAGGGCTTTACAACGTGACGCATCTGCCTAGATGCGTCACGTTGTAAATCGTTCGTAGGGATGCGCCACGTTTACGCCGCCTTGCGTGACGCAACAGCGGCGTAAACGTGGCGCAAGGGCCTCATAAATCTGCCCCTCAACATTCTTTTGGTATAATCCTTAACTTATATGTTTTCGATTGGTTTTTTGTCTGCTGTATTAGTTGTTCCTCATCTTTCCAACTAATTTCTGCATGTATTCCCTATTAGTGATTTGCTCATATCTCAACTCATTTCTGTGGCGTTCAAAATTGCTCAGGTCTACTTGATGGATAATGTTTGATTGCCTCAATTCCGTCTGTGTGTTCAATGCTTGTGTATAGTGATGTTACGTCCAATGCAATTAATAGATAGTCATCTTGCCATTCAAAGTCAGAGATTTGTCTTAAAAAGTCCCCTGTGTCATGCATATATATATATATATTCCCCAACATCTTCCACAAAGAAAGAAAGTAAGCCGCACACCAACAGCGGAGCCTTTGTGTTTTTATTAAAAGTACTTTCTCTCACCCGGCAGTCCTGACATGTTTCGCTCGACCTTCGAGCTTTTTCAAAGGTGCGCCGTTGGGCCATTGGGGGCGTGTCAAAACGGAAAAAGTATGAGAGCATGGTTTCCATCAGCTGAAAGGACAAGGACTCACGGCGCACCTTTGAAAAAGCTCGAAGGTCGAGCGAAACATGTCAGGACTGCCGGGTGAGAGAAAGTACTTTTAATAAAAACACAAAGGCTCCGCTGTTGGTGTGCGGCTTACTTTCTTTCTTTGTGGAAGATGTTGGGGAATATGTAACGGCGTGGTTCTGCCGTAAAGCGACGCACCTCCAGCAAAGAGCGCCATGCCTGCCCGAAGGGAACCGTAGGTGGAGTTGCAGATATATATATATATATATATATATATACTTCAGCTTCAATTGCTAAAAATACGAGCGTGGACCCGAGGTTTGCGTGCAGATATTATTTTATTTTGCCAATTCTGCCATGATGCGTTTCGGGCGATCCCGCCCTTGATCACATGACACATATATATATATATATATATTCAGCATAGAGACGTCCGGAAGCGGTACGGCAGCAGAAGAAGAGATAGTGTTTAGTGATTTATTTAGCTCACCACCACTCCACCACGACCTTGATCACATGACAACGTCTTGGGGCGGATGTGCTCCATTTAAAGTGCTCACAGCCAATAATTACGTGCCAAATGACAATGAACATAAAAAACATACTGTTATTGATACCTAACTGCTTAAATGCAGTTACGCACTGTTGTCTTTAGTTAACCCTTGGTGGTCAAAAGATCTCATAAACTGCGGTACGATGTTCAACAATCAAAGTTGTGATATACAATAGATATAAATAAATACATAAATATAAATACATACATCTATTTGACTAAATTCATCTATATACACCTAAAGCAGCAGATAACGGAAAAGCAATGTGCAAATATTTCAATATAAATACATGCTATACAAATACTCCAAATAAATATTTGTTGAATATAAAAATTATCAAAATATTAATATATACTCGCACTAAGAAATAAAATCATTCTTTCACAGCTTATCCTGTACTGTACTCTAGATGGTGTAAGCCATCTAGTATTGCTTTCTCTTATCGCAGTTCATAATTGACCCTGAGTTACTCTAATTCTGCCCCAATGGGCTGTAAACATTGCAATATGCATCCAACAGACATGTGTGTAAATTCGGCAAATGAATAATGGCTAAAAACAGTTACGTGCAACCCTGTGTTATTTCGATGTGAAAGTGTTTTGGTTAAAATTGTGGAAGAGGCAGTTACCATGTTAGTATATATAGACACACTTGTCATGTTTGCATATTAAGTTTCATAGATAAGTGTGGCAATCTTCCCCCGCATTCAGCCCATTGGGATTTTTGGTATCAAGTAGGATAATATGCCGTGTTTCTAATCTACGCAGTAACAGATCCCGGTCTCCTCCTCTTCTCTGAGGTGGGACCGTGTCTATAACAAAATACCGCAAGTCTGACGCTTTTTTGTCATGTGCCTCACCAAAGTGCCTGGCCACCGGGTACGCAGTGTCGCCGTTGGTAATGGCCCTTAGGTGCTGGAGTATACGCTTGTACACCTGTGGCCTGGTGCTGCCTACGTAGCGTAGGCCACAGGGACACTCCAGCACGTACACTGCGTACTCAGTGCGGCACGTCAGTTTGTACTTGAGGGTGGTGGGTATGCTGTTAAATGGCGTAGAATACCCTGCTCTACTTACTCCATTCTTGCATGCTTTGCAAGATGAGCAATGCAGGAATCCCTTACTTGTGTCTAACCACGAGCCCTTGGTCCTGATCTCTGGGCTGCTTGATACCAGGAATTGCCTAGTGTTCTTGCGCGCTTATAGGCTATCTTAGGTGCCCCAACAATCTGATTGCCCAATACTGGATCACTCATGTTCAGTGACCAGTTGCGCTTAACAATATTTCTTATGGTACGATGTTGGTTACTAAAAGTGAAGATCAATCGAGATTCGCTTTCAGTTTTGCGGGTGTCTGCCTTCTTAACATTCCCTATTGCTGGCTGTAAGGTAACTGAGCCAACTGGTGTTATCGATAGAAGGGATGCCCTATCATGTGCATTGGCTCGGTTCATAGCTCTCTTTATGACCTCGCTGTTGTACCCCCTCTGTCTAAATCTGTTTCTGCATTGTAGTTGAGCTGCTCTACAGTCTGCTTCCGGGCTGCAGATCCGTCTTACACGGAGCATTTCGCCGTAAGGTATGCTCCTTATGAGATGGGCAGGATGATGGCTACCTGAATGGAGAACGCTGTTACCAGCTGTTGATTTCCTGTACAGCTTGGTTTCCAGCCTGCCATCTCTTACAAAAACATTTACGCCCAAGAAGCATATAGATGTGTCACTAATCTGGCTGGTGAACTGTAGATTCAACCCATTGTCATTTAATTTGTCAATGAACTCTGCCGCCTCTTGTGCAGAGCCATCCCAAATTACAAAGAGGTCGTCTATGTACCTTAACCACGTGACTATTTTGGTAGACATGGTGTCTGCAAATTTGAGCGAAAGGACCTGCTCCTCCCAGTAGCCCATATGCAAACAGGCATAACTGGGAGAGAAGCAGGCCCCCATCGCGACTCCTCTGATTTGCTGAAAGAACTGTTTTCCAAACATAAAGAAATCGTTCTCCAGACATAAACTGATCATGTCAATAACCATACGGGTATGATCTCTTAACCCCTCAGGTCTAGAGTCTAAGAAGTGTTGCACTGCTCTCAGGGCGTCCATGTGATGTATGCTTGTGTATAATGCAGTCACATCAATAGATATTAATAAGTAACTTGATTTCCACCTCACATCATACACTTTTTTGAGGAAATCGCCTGTATCTAACACAAAGGAGGGCAAGGATTTAACCAGGTCTTGGAGAAAAAGGTCCACATATTTGCTGGTGTTCTCCAATATACTGTTACAAGCAGATATGATGGGACGCCCGGGAGGCACCTGACTGTTCTTGTGTATTTTCGGTATAATATATATATATATTCACTGAAAAAACCAAAGGTTTCACACATGTTATAGTTAGGAATTAGCATTTAAAAATCCATGCAAATTCATTGAAAAAACCATAGGTTTCACTCGTTATAGTTAGCTGAACATTTCTCTCATACAAAACCTTTGAAATTCCTCCGTTATAGTTAGCTCAGCTCAACTAACTATAACTTGCATGCCCGCAATGCACTGCTGATGATATCACATATTACATCACTCATGACATGGTCAGTAACATCACTCATGACATCACTAATGACATCTCAAATGACGTCCCTGATGACATCACTGATGACATCATCCAGTGAATGTGTGTCTTTCTGATTTCTTTTTTTTTATATATGTATATCTAAAGGTCGATGGAAGAATAAATGAGTAAATAAGTGTCTAAATGGATGTTTTTTTTGTAAAATGTATTGTATAACTGACTTATTAAGTATATCTTACTGAATAGGTGTACTAGTGGGTGCAGAGTAGTAATATCGACGTAGAAATATCGTCTGACATTAAATTAAATATCGACAACAAAAATATAGTTTGACCAGAATATTGACTGACAGGTAAGTAATACCGATAACAATAATATAGTTGTAATAAATATCGTTTACAAAAATATAGTTTACAAAAATATCGATTTATTAATAATGTTATGTATTTTAGTGTTTTAAATGAGAATTGTTTGTTATTTTATTATATGTTTTGGAATTGTATTAGTGATTAATGTTTATTATGTTTAGTTTTGTGTTATTACTTCCGTAGCGGGTTGTGGGTTTATAGGGCAATAGGGTGGGAAGTAATTTAATTATATAAAATTAATTGATTAATTAATGTGTTAATTAATTAATAATAGTGTAATAAGTAGTTATTAATTCATTTCAATTAGTCAATTAACCCCTTGCGTGCTGATGACAGAACGGTTCCGTCATCAGCATCGGTTGAGCTGTGCTGATGACGGAACCGTTCCGTCATGACTCCGCCCGCGCAAGGCGGTGTCAGCACAGGCGGAAAATACGCCCCGCACGCAAGGGGTTAATAAATAATAATGTTAATTGTTTAATTAATTTTAGGTGTGTGTTGGGGTGTTTATACGTGTAAATGGTGTGAAGGGTGGTAATAAATTAATTTATTATTGATTAATTAATAAATAATTTGTTAATTAATTACCATTAATTAATTAGTAATTATTAATTGTAAATGTGTTATTAAAAGCAGGTGTATGTTGTGGTGTTTTTAAGTGTATATGGTGTGAAAGCTGGTAAATAATTAATTAATTAATCAAAAAAATACATTCATTTTCATTAATTAATTAGTAAATATTAAATGTAATTGTGTAATTAATTTTAGGTGTGTGTGGTGGATGTTATAGTTTTAAATCATGTGTAATTAATTCATTTGTATTATCTTTGTTAATAATAATATATTTAAATGTATATATTAATTATGTTTATATTGGAAATAAAATGTAAAAAAAAATGTGATAGTTATTTTTTTTATTGTTTTGTGTTCCAGCGCTTTCCTTACTATTGTACTCACTGGAGTGGGAATAGTCATTTTTACCCCTACGCTATCCAACGCTTTCCCTACTGGTGCACTCTCTGGAGTGGGAATAGTAATTTTTACCCATACGCTATCCAACGCTTTCCCTACTGTTGCACCCTTTGGAGTGGGAATAGTAATTTTTACCCCTACGCTATCCAACGCTTTCCCTACTGTTGCACCCTTTGGAGTGGGAATAGTAATTTTTACCCCTACGCTATCCAACGTTTTCCCTACTGTTGCACTCTCTGGAGTGGGAATAGTAATTTTTACTCCTACGCTATCCAACGCTTTCCGTACTGGTGCACTCACTGGAGTGGGAATAGTAATTTTTACCCATACGCTATCCAACGCTTTCCCTACTGTTGCACCCTTTGGAGTGGGAATAGTAATTTTTACCCCTACGCTATCCAACCCTTTCCCTACTGTTGCACCCTTTGGAGTGGGAATAGTAATTTTTACCCCTATGCTATCCAGCGTTTTCCCTACTGTTGCACTCTCTGGAGTGGGAATAGTAATTTTTTTACTCCTACGCTATCCAACGCTTTCCCTACTGGTGCACTCACTGGAGTGGGAATAGTAATTTTTACCCCTACGCTATCCAACGCTTTCCCTACTGTCGCACCCTTTGGAGTGGGAATAGTATTTTTTACCCCTACGCTATCCAACGCTTTCCCTACTGTTGTACCCTTTGGAGTGGGAATAGAAAAATTTTACCCCTACACTATCCAACGCTTTCTCTACTTTTGCACCCTCTGGAGTGGGAATAGTAATTTTTACCCCTACACTATCCAACGCTTTCCCTACTATTGCACTCTCTGGAGTGGGAATAATAATTTTTACTCCTACGCTATCCAATGCTTTCCCTACTGTTGTACTCACTGGAGTGGTAATAGTAATTTTTACCCCTACGCTATCCAACGCTTTCCCTACTGTTGCACCCTTTGGTGTGGGAATAGTAATTTTTACCCCTACGCTATCCAGCGCTTTCCCTACTGGTGTACCCTCTGGAGTGGGAATAGTAATTTTTACCCCTACGCTATCCAACGCTTTCCCTACTGTTGCACTCTTTGGAGTGGGAATAGTAATTTTTACACCTACGCTATCCAACGTTTTCCCTACTGTTGCACTCTCTGGAGTGGGAATAGTAATTTTTACTCCTACGCTATCCAACGCTTTCCGTACTGGTGCACTCACTGGAGTGGGAATAGTAATTTTTACCCATACGCTATCCAACGCTTTCCCTACTGTTGCACCCTTTGGAGTGGGAATAGTAATTTTTACCCCTAGCTATCCAACGCTTTCCCTACTGTTGCACCCTTTGGAGTGGGAATAGTAATTTGTACCCCTACGCTATCCAGCGTTTTCCCTACTGTTGCACTCTCTGGAGTGGGAATAGTAATTTTTTTACTCCTTCGCTATCCAACGCTTTCCCTACTGGTGCACTCACTGGAGTGGGAATAGTAATTTTTACCCCTACGCTATCCAACGCTTTCCCTACTGTTGCACCCTTTGGAGTGGGAATAGTATTTTTTACCCCTACGCTATCCAACGCTTTCCCTACTGTTGCACCCTTTGGAGTGGGAATAGTAAATTTTACCCCTACACTATCCAACGCTTTCTCTACTTTTGCACCCTCTGGAGTGGGAATAGTAATTTTTACCCCTACGCTATCCAACGCTTTCCCTACTATTGCACTCTCTGGAGTGGGAATAGTAATTTTTACTCCTACGCTATCCAATGCTTTCCCTACTGTTGCACTCACTGGAGTGGTAATAGTAATTTTTACCCCTACGCTATCCAACGCTTTCCCTACTGTTACACCCTTTGGTGTTGGAATAGTAATTTTTACCCCTACGCTATCCAGCGCTTTCCCTACTGGTGTACCCTCTGGAGTGGGATTAGTAATTTTTACCCCTACGCTATCCAACGCTTTCCCTACTGTTGCACTCTTTGGAGTGGGAATAGTAATTTTTACACCTTCGCTATCAAATGTGTTCACTACTAATGTTTGCATTTTGTTATTAAATGTATGTATTATTATTTTTTAATACTTTAATGTGTTAATTAAATATAGAATATTATTTTTAATCAATTTTATTTATATATGTGTTTATTTTATTTTTATATAATTATTAAAGTGTATTAATTAAATAAATATAATAAGAAAATGTAAATAAGAATATATATGTATATGTACACATTTATTGTGTTTATATTTATTAAATTAAGTTCATTCGTTATAATTAGTTAAAATATAAATGTAAATTAATTAACTTTGTTAATAATAGTAATATTAATTAATTATTTAATTTAAGTTATATTATTTTTTAAAGTCGATATTTTTTTACATATATATGTTTCACAACAATATTTTAGAGTCGATATTGTTGTACTTACCTGTTTAAGTATAGGGATTCGATATTTATGTAGTCGATATTTTTACATCTATACTTTTGTTAACTATATTTTTGTTATCGATATTTAAACATGGAACCGTACTAGTGAGTAATCTTTATATATTTAAATATCTGTATCAGTGTCTCACTTTGTATATAAGTGGCTGCATGGGTTGGTGAGTAGGTACATGAGTGTGTATATGGATTATTAGTTGGTTTTTTGACTACAAAAATGAATGTTTGTATGGTTCCGTGGGGAGTACTACTTAGCGCACAGATGCATGAATGACTGACTCACTGTTTGTATGTGTTGTGAAGACAGTATGTGTACAGGACTGTATGGGTGAATGACTGTGTGTATGGGTGTGTTAGTGAGTGAATGACTGTCTCAATAGTATCTTTATGAGTAACTACATATGTCTTAAACTAGTATATCTGAGTATTGATGTATATAAGTGAGTATATCTGAGAGCGACAGATTCTAAGACTTCCTGTATAAATAAGTATGTGTTACTATAAGTGATTGTTTAAGAGAGTAAGTATGTCTACGATTCTGTAGAAGTTAGTGTAGTGGTGGGTATATAGCTGTATATGCAAGTAAATGGATATTTGATCCAATGGTAGGTGGATAACATGCTAAGAGCATTAGCTCGGTAATGCATGAATATCGCTGACTTTTCTGCGATATTCATGCATTTCGGCCGATTTTTATCGCTTAGGAGATAAACCTTGATAATAGCAAGGTTTCTAAGCGATAAAAATAGGTGAAGCACGGCGATAAAATTATAGCCCCTAACCAAGCTTAGCGATAATTATCGCTTATTCTTGGTAATATGCCCCTATATTTCTATGTTAGTGTGTACAAGTTTGTCAGAAGGAATGTGTAGTTCGTAAATGAATGAATCAATATGTTACTAGTGTATGGAGAATGTGAAAGTGCAGAACTATAAGGAACTGCTACAGCATAAATCTATAAGGTGTTTATCTATAGTATATTGTAGTATGTCCGAAGCACTTGAATGTATCATATGTTCATAAATATGTTACAAGTCTATGTTTCAATTTGCGCTGCTGGCGAAAGTGCCTGGGTGAATTTATATGTCTTAGGGGTGGATTTACAATCCCCTTGTGCCTCTTTTACACAGCCGTTGTGTCACTTTTGTGACACAGCGGTCACAAAATGACATCCCTGATGACATCACTGATGACATCATCCTTGTGGCAGATCTCCTCTTACTGTAATATAACCTTTGATACACACGATCAAAAATAGAAACTAACATTTTCAAAAAAAATGGAGATACCAATTCCAGTTAGAACAACCTATTGAGTAATCCCAAAATCTACATACACATCCACACATCCATTCATTCACCAACAGCTTAGCGCAAATATTTCCAAAAGTAGGTAATAGGAGATAGCGATGTTAGCAACTGTTTCCAGTCGCTAACATCTTGGCATGCCCACTTTGCATGTCATTACCGATATTTATCGCTGACATGCAAAGTGGTACCCAAGATGATCGCTATCTCCTACTAGCTGTTGCTTTAGCGGGAATAATTCCCGCTAAAGCGGCGATAAGGCCCTTGGTAATATGCCCCATAGTTCTTTCTTTGAACAGTGAAGGTAGTTCTAAAAAGAACAGTTTTTTTTGTTTTGTATTTTTTGTGTGTTTTCTCAGCAAATTCCAAGCGGAACAAAAGAATGAAAAAAGAACAACGAGGACAGCAATGATCCTGCATCTTTGCGTTTCATCAAGTCTATAGACTGTTCCCCATAACACAAAAGTTTATTGCAATAAATGCATTGAATTTAAAATTTATCAAAGTCAGAATCAATATGTGGGTGTGGACTGCTTGCTGAAAATGCTTCTGCCGCAGTTGATGTGCTTGGTGTAGCAGCAATTGGGTTCTCGTGCAACCTCCGTCTTGCAGCTCGAGCAAAGTTCTTGGGGTGCAAATTCTTCACGTGTCGCACCATATTTGCTGTGCCAAAGGAGTATTTTTTACATGAATCACCCCTTGAAAGAGTTGTTTCGCAAATTTTACAAGTTACTTCTGGAGCATTAACCTTTTTTTGACCTTCTGCAAAAGTGAAAAACTTCCAAATTAGAGCTTCTTTCCTCTGCTTTGGAGGTTCTTCAGGAATTAAATCTCCCTCTGAAGAACTGCTGGAAGATGACTCCTTTGCTCTTATTATTTTGCTCTTATTATTGTGATCTTCCTTCTATTTGAGAAGATTCTCAGAACAAATGCTTCTTCTTAGAAAGTCAAAGTCGAATAATTATAATGGGACGGAACTTTCAACAGTCGCAATAGGAAAAGTTATGAACCAATCATATCTCTACTTTTTAAGTCACATGGCTTTGCGTATGCTTATGATGCGCTTGCGCAACTCTTTCAATATGAGTACGCATGATGTTCTACCGCAATTTGTGTAATTCTTTTTAAAAGTAATATATGATTATTACAAGTATTGAAAAAAATCATAGTTATTCCAAATGTCTGCCCTTAGTATGTACATTAAATACATACATGTTTTAAACCAAGTAGAAACATTGCCCCCTTTCTCATACAGAACGCCGTACATGATGTCACACCGAAGCTTTAATGCGACACGTAACGTTAAAGCATATTCGTACTGCATGCGCGGGTACAAGCTGAGTATACAAACTATGGTGCGATCACCTTCTCAGTGACAAATCAGAGCTCAGGGCGCGCTAAGGAGAATGATTAGAAGTGCTGACTCATTGCAGATCCGATTCTGGGCCTGCCTCTGTGTACATTATATACCGCCACCATCTCTCTCTGTTAATTGTTAGTGCACACACTCATACTTGCACATGCGTGGTGTACGCCCGCCCACACTACACACATGCCACCACCAAGCATGCTTGCTATCATTTAGTCTGGAAACCAATACATTAGCCAATGAGATGTCCCCCAGGGCCATCTTTCTTGCAGACCGCGAAAACGCTACCCATGACGGCCCTGGGCTTGGTTTGGTCAGTCCCCGCGGTTCCCATATAATGCGGGCACTGACGTGAGCACGCTCTCTTTTGCCTGCCTCTTCTGCGATGACACACAGACTGTCGAAAACACCCCAGACTCAGCGAAACCACAGCCTTTCAAGACACGACAAAAGACGACAAAAACAAAAGTAAGAGAAGACGTCACAACATCAGCCTCCACTGTAAATTGTATATGCATATTACTATTTTTTTATCCTTCATATGGCTTTCCTACCACTCAATGGTTTTAAATTGTACTTACATAATTTAAATATTTCTTTATAAGTCACGAGGTCCTATACACCTCTCATCTTAAAAATTGAGCGTGCATACATTTCTGTGTCTTATTTCTGTACTACACCACGTGCTTAGGCCTCTATTATTATTAATTGTGAGTCCATAGTATTATTTTTTCTGCGTCGCGAGGCCGTCCCAAGCCTCCATTAACTTATTGATCTTCCTTTGTTTGCTGGAGCTGCAACAGTCTTAACTACGGAATATTAAGAACCCACATTAAAATTCACTTTTGATATTAGTTACGCAACTCCGTTTACGATGACTAATCAAACTGTCCTTTAGTTTCCTTCAGCAAACATCGTTCAGAAGCAACTATGGCCTATCGAGCAACAGCAATGGAATTCTCTGCAACTTATTGAATATACTTTGACGTATAGAAGCAGAGTTCAAGTGGAATGGTGAACTCCGGTGGCCGCACTCTTTATACAAGGTAAGCACAGCAGCCTAGATCTACAAAGCCTTCATAGGAATGCATTAGAAATAAGTTGCCATAACGGGCATCAGTAACGCAGTAGGCACTTCCATATAGACACCACTTGAACGTGGCACTATAACAACTGAAATATACCAGGTACACTGCACTCGTAAAACTGTAGTGTTAGCTTTATTTGTGAAACGAGAGAGGGCCATATTATCAAGCCTTGGCGACAAAATTATCGCCACTTTATCGGCAGCAAACTGCAGCTAAAGTGGCTATAATGGGTTTGATTTAGAGAATACTCATTAACAACATCTGAAACAAGAGGGGTTCATCATGCGACTGTAAAATCTAGTCGCATATGCCGATACACGGCGAAATGTCTAAAAAATCTACAACATTGCATGAAATTATGCTTAAATGCTATATTAAATATGGACATTGAAGTCGATATAGACAGTTCAAGATGGCGCCACTTTAGTGTGGTTGAGAATGAGCCCGTCTATTATGTTTCTAACCAATCTTGGTTTTTAAAAAAAATGGAGGCGCGCAACTCACAGTTGTAACACTGACGAAGGGACGCTGTCCCGAAACGCGTTTGCTTAAATAAAAAACTTTTTGCTGTACCATCTGAGCCCGGGAGTGCTGTGTCTTTGTTCCTAGCCCGGCTGGGAATGGGAAAAGAGGATTGGAGCCATAATTCTTAATCGCGGCACACCGCCGCGTTTCCACGGCACCCGACACGAAGAGTGACCCACTGCAACGGTGTATCTGGAGCTTGGATATATATATATATATATATATATATATACACATATATATATATTGCAAGAACCTCCCTCGGTGAGAAAGGAAGAGGCCACACGGGGAATCCGGTTTGGAACTTCATTGAAATAGCAGGTAAGCATTATGCATTTCGGCCGGTAGGGCCTTCCTCAGACGCCCCTGCTAAGAAGTACCACAGTCTCCCCCTCGTTTAAATAAATCTTGTCGTCCCCTCATTGGTGAGAGCAAACGCCTTCCCCCAATCCAGTGATCACACACCTCTCAAGCAGCGCTATAGGCACTCCAAGTCCCAAGATGCTTCACTATTGAGACGGTGTTGTGTAGGAAAAAGAAATAAATCCATGTGGACAGGCGTCCTGCAAGACGAAGCACTGTGTACAAACTACACTCCTTAAGGCTCCTTACGTCCCCGCATATGCTCCAACCCCAAAGGAACACGTTCTGCCAGGCCGTGAGATGACTGCAATAAGTCATAACTCCATGTGCAGTCACAATCCACCACTGGCGGCGGCCCATGCAAACCAAGCCCTCCGGGGTGGGCTGACACCGGTCCAATCCCTCGGACAACAAAGAACTATATATATATACTAGCAGCCCGTCCCGACGTTGTCCGGGTATGAATTGCTGCCGGCCAGTAGTATATTGTTTTGTAGGATTTCGTTTTGATAGCATTTCTTATCTGTGACAGGCCTGTGAAACGCTCCGATTCACAGTGCACTGCTGATGCACCTAAGAGTGCGCGTTCAGTAGTGTGTGAACTCGAGTTTCCCTACTTTATTTTTCCTTGCAATATTATATCGCGCAAACTCGACAACAAGGCATGAGCAGAATTTACATTACAGAAGAACACATTCATTTGTGGTAGGCACGGGGAGACAATGCGATTTGCCTGGAATCACAGGATGTTGAGCTGATGCCGAGATTCGAACGTAGCTCCCCAGCTCTAAAGTTCGCAATTCTAGAACTTGTGGTGGGTGGTGTGTCTAAAGTGTATGTCGGTGCTGGCCAATTATGAGAGAGAATGAGAGAGACCTGTGCATTTTTCAAATGGGTGGTGAAAAAATATGAGTATGTTGCTGGAGATGTGGGCCACCGTGCCACCAATGTACTTACCGGGGGAGGGTAAACACCCATTATTCCGCAACTTTCTTTCCGCATACCATCACTCTGCATACTTTCATTACGAAAGTACCATGACTCCGCAATGCCATTATAACGCATGGCATTACATTTTATATGCTTTTACCACGCATACATTCACAACGAAATTCGTTGTAAATGCATGAATGGTAAAAGCATGTTTTTTAAAAATGTTTGGATGAGGTAAGTATGGATATAGGGGTATATGTTTTGGGGTACTGAGGTATATGTTTTGGGGTGTTTGGGTATTTTAAGGGTTCAGATATAGTTTTGGGTTATGGGGTACAGGGGTAGTGTTAGGGTTTAGGGATAGGTATGGGTTTTGGGGTACAGGGATATTTTTAGGGTTCAGGGCTAGGTTTGGGTTTTAGGGTATAGGGGTATTTTTAGGGTTCAGGGGTAGGTTTGGGTTTTGTGGTACAGGGGTATTTTAAGGGTTCAGGGCTAGGTTTGGGTTTTGGGGTACAGTGGTATTTTTAGGGTTCAGGGCTAGGTTTGGGTTTTGGGGTACAGGGGTATTTTAGGGTTCAGGGGTAGGTTTGGGTTTTGGGGTACAGGGGTATTTTAGGGTTCAGGGGTAGGTTTGGGTTTTGGGGTACAGGGTTATTTTTAGGGTTCAGGGCTAGGTTTGGGTTTTGGGGTACAGGGGTATTTTTAGGGTTATGGGGTAGGTTTGGGTTTTGGGGTACAGGGGTATTTTAAGGGTTCAGGGCTAGGTTTGGGTTTTGGGGTACAGGGGTATTTTAGGGTTCAGGGGTAGGTTTGGGTTTTGGGGTACAGTGGTATTTTTAGGGGTTCAGGGCTAGGTTTGGGTTTTGGGGTACAGGGGTATTTTTAGGGTTCAGGGGTAGGTTTGGGTTTTGAGGTACAGGGGTATTTATAGGGTTCAGGGCTAGGTTTGGGTTTTGGGGTACAGGGGTATTTTTAGGGTTTAGGGATAGGTTTGGGTTTTGGGGTGCAGAGTATATTTATAGGGTTAAGATGGGTTAGTTTTTAAGGGTGTTGGGGTATTTTAAGGAGTAAGGGTGGGTTATGATTATGGGGTGCAGGGGTATTTAAAGGGAGCAGGGTAGGATTAGCACACAATATGAGACATGGCATAAAGGGCGGAACGTACCACACGCCCCCAGCGTTTGTCACGCCCCCCAGCACACGCCCCCAGCCCTACGCAGACATGCCCACAAAGGACTACTTTGCTGGCACGGTTCATTTACCTTTTAAATGTATATGGTGGGCGTCTGCATAGCCTATGTCCTTCTGCTGCAACTGCCCCTTCCAACGCTGTATTGGGTGTTGTGATTGGTGCTGTCGTTCCTGAGATTACCCACCTCAAAGGTTTGGGCTCTGTCTTTATTATATTAGTATAGATAAAATTACATTCTACACCCATGCGTTGATTCTATACAAAGGACGTAGGGACACAGACACCATAAGTAAATTCAAATACTTTATTTTCAACAAATCACGACGACGCGTTTCGGCCAAGCCTAGCCTTTATCACATGATGCCTCTATGTTGAAATGTAAGCCTACCTATAACGTCCCTTTGATTTTTCCAGGGAATTTCTACTTTAAAAAAGTTATAACATCCTTGTTACCTTTGGTATTTTCAGTGAATATATATACAGAGAGTGTACTCTGGTAAAAGGATCCCTGCATAACCTGAAAACATGTGCAGGGAATTACGAGGGCACAGCAATTATTGAAGAAATGCGGGAAGATTGGCCATAGCGGACTACAGAGACCAGCATGCTTGGGATGACGCCCACCAGGGGGTAGCCATCCACTTCCACAAGTGAATAGACTGGGCCGTGGCTGTTGTGCAGAAGACGCCACGCCCTTTGAGAAAGGCCAAGAAAGGCCGAAATGCATCAGGACTTGGGGGACAGCAGCCTTCAATAAAATGACAAAACCCACGTAATGTGTGCGGCTCAACTTATTCTGTGGCAGGGAGGCTTGATGATATATATATATATATATATATATATATATATATATATATATATATAAATATATATATATATATATATATATATATATTACCTACTGGCGGTCGCCAGTAGGTATATATAGTTAGGATTTTTTGTCTATGGGATTTTTGAAAATTCTATGTCTAATAACTTTGGCGTTTGTGGACGGAATCGGCTGAAATTTTCAGGAAAATGGCACATTTTGTTTCTGAGCAGCCCCTGACAATTTGGGGGGGTTTCGTCAAGGGGGGGCCGAGAAAAAAGGGGGGTCCCAAAACGCGTTTTCCCATGTTAATTTCCATAGGGCGGTTGGCCTCACTTTTAGCTCGAACGGCTGAATGGATTTGCACGATACTTGGCAAAATTGTAGGGACTGTTAGCCCGATGTGCCTTTGCTAGGTCTCAATATATGTGCTCCAGTGGATTTTGAGTAATTTAGGTTAAAAAAAAGATATATATCTGGGCGGAGCCTAACCACACATCTGATCTGATTGGCTGTCAGCACTTCATCCAAGAAGTGTTGGCAGCCATCTTGGGACCAATATACATGATAGCACCTCATTAAAAAGCATTGTAGTTAATAGAGGGTTTTAGGACTTTAGTTACATTATAAATCATTTGTTGATGGTACCATACTCGTTTTAGGAATTGTGGTGGGTTCTAAGGTGATTTTACCATGTGAAAAAACCTTCTGCTGTGATATCATGAATATTGTTTGAAAGAAAACTAATATCTCATGATTTTCCCACAGTGGTTTGGAAGGGGACCTATAAGCTAAACTGAAAGCATATTTTCTGTAAATTCACATTATCTTTCTCAGTCATGTGAAAATGAAGTCTGACATTCTCAGTAAAACATGTACATCCAACAAGGACAGAGACTGGCAGTTGATTCCTTTGTGTTCTACTGCAGCCACCTAGAGTGTTCTAAAGAACAACTAGAGCGCTAACAGTCCTACTTATTACAAAGGTATGGCACACCTGAAGCCATCTTGATTGGAATAAAGTGGTAACTCTTAAAACATTTAATTTAAAAAGAAACAACATGAGGGGGTATATTTTGCCATAGAAAGTATGATTAGTGCTGCAGAATGAAAAATTAGGGCACATTTTGAGTGACTTCTCAAATCCTTTTCTATTTCATTAAAACATTCTGACATGCAGTCTCCCAAAATGGCCACCAGAGACAAAAGAGCCCAAATGTAGCCCAAATATCACCCAGATGTAGCCCAAGTATAGCCCAATGACAGAATGTCCCAGAGTGTTCTAAAGAACAACTAGAGCGCTAACAGTCCTACTTATTACAAAGGTATGGCACACCTGAAGCTATCTTGATTGGAATAAAGTGGTAACTCTTAAAACATTTAATTTAAAAAGAAACAACATGAGGGGGTATATTTTGCCATAGAAAGTATGATTAGTGCTGCAGAATGAAAAATTAGGGCACATTTTGAGTGACTTCTCAAATCCTTTTCTATTTCATTAAAACATTCTGACATGCAGTCTCCCAAAATGGCCACCAGAGACAAAAGAGCCCAAATGTAGCCCAAATATCACCCAGATGTAGCCCAAGTATAGCCCAATGACAGAATGTCCCAGAGTGTTCTAAAGAACAACTAGAGCGCTAACAGTCCTACTTATTACAAAGGTATAGCACACCTGGAGCCATCGTGATGGGAATAAAGTGGTAACTCTTAAAACATTTAATTTAAAAAGGAACATAATGAGGGGGTATATTATGCAATAGAAGGTTTTATTGGTGCTGCAGAAAGAAAAATTAGGGCACATTTTGAGTGACTTTTCAAATCCTCTTCTATTTCATTAAAAAATTCTGACATGCAGTCTCCCAAAATGGCCACCAGAGACAAAAGAGCCCAAATGTAGCCCAAATATCACCCAGATGTAGCCCAAGTATAGCCCAATGACAGAATGTCCCAGAGTGTTCTAAAGAACAACTAGAGCGCTAACAGTCCTACTTATTACAAAGGTATGGCACACCTGAAGCCATCTTGATTGGAATAAAGTGGTAACTCTTAAAACATTTAATTTAAAAAGGAACAAAATGAGGGGGTATATTTTGCCATATGAATTATGATTGGTGCTGCAGAAAGAAAAAATAGGGCACATTTTGAGTGACTTCTCAAACCCTCTTCAATTTCATTAA
Organism: Lissotriton vulgaris; assembly: GCF_964263255.1. NCBI lineage: Eukaryota > Metazoa > Chordata > Amphibia > Caudata > Salamandridae > Lissotriton > Lissotriton vulgaris. The sequence goes on from NC_141690.1 coordinate 161,914,445, forward strand.
AAAATTCTGACATACAGTCTCCCAAGATGGCCACCAGAGACAAAAGAGCCTAAATGTAGCCCAAATATCACCCAGATGTACCCCAAGTATAGCCCAATGACAGAATGTCCCAGAGTGTTCTAAAGAACAACTAGAGCGCTAACAGTCTCACTTATGACAAAAGTATGGCGCACCAGAAGCCATCTTGATTGGAATGAAGTGGTAAGTCTGAAAACACTCAATTTAAAAAGGAACAACATGAGGGGGTTAATTTTGCCATAGAAAGTATGATTAGTGCTTCAGAAAGAAAAATTAGGGATCATTTTGAGTGACTTCTCAAATCCTCTTCTATTTCATTAAAAAAATTCTGACATGCAGACTGAAACATGCACTTTGAATACCAGCAGCAGACGTCCCTGGTGAGCAGTAGCTTTACTACAGTGATCTAATGTGCAACTAGAGTGCTAACATTCAGAATTTATGGCAAATGTGTGACACATCTGAATGCCTTCTTGATGGAACCAAAGTAAACAAGCATTGAAAATGCAATAGATCTCGCCCTCGTTTAAGTTAAAACCATTCTGTTTGTAATGAGGTGGCTTTTTAGCTTTGCTTTTATTAGTGTTTTTTCAATTTTCATGTAAATAACATGCATCTGTATGCATATAAGTATATGTATGCATGCATTTATGTTTGTATTTATATAGATATACAGATGATATATGTTTATATATGTATGTATATATATATATTCACTGAAAAAACCATAGGCTATAGACCATATATAGTTAGGAATTAGCATTTACAAAACCTTGAAAATTCACTGAAAAAAACATAGGTTATAGACCATATATAGTTAGGAATTAGCATTTACAAAACCTTGAAAATTCACTGAAAAAACCATAGGTTATAGGCCATATATAGTTAGGAATTCGCATTTACAAAACCTTATTTTACTCACACAAAACCATTGAAATTCCATATATAGTTAGTTGCACTAACTATATATCGCGCACCCGCAATCCACTGCTGATGATGTCACATATTACATCATTCATGACATGGTCAGTGACATCACTGATGACATCACTGATGACATCTCAAATGACATCACTGATGACATCACTGATGACAACATCCAGTGACTGTATGTTTCTGTAAAGTTAAAATATGTCTTACATATTGAAGAATGAGTGGATGTATAAGTGTCTGGATGAAGGATTTAGTAGGTGCATGACTGACTGTATGAGTGAGTGATTAAATGTGTCTCACTGAGTGCATGGGTTAGTGACTAAACTGTCTTAATTTGTGCATCATTATGTCTGTTGTTCTGTAAACTGTTGCATGTGTTGATAAGTAGCTATATGAGTAACTATATGGGTTATTGATTGGTTGCCCAAGTATTTGTATGGGAGACTGGGTGTGTGTGTGGGTGGCTGGGAGGTGTATGACTCTGTGCATAGATGTGTGAGCAGTTGATTCACTAGATGTATGGTTTCAAAAGTGCATGTGGAAACAGCTGTATGGGCGGTTGACTGTGTGCATGAGTGTATTGGTGAGTGAATGGATATCTCAGTGCTACATGTCAAAGTAAGTACATATGTAAAACACAGTACATGTGAGAGTTGACATATATAAATAACTGTGCATAAGAGCCAGTGAATGTGTGAGTGGCTGTATGGATCATTGTGAACTTGTATCAGGGATTGTATAATAGAGTAAATATGTGTTAGTATATGTTTGAATAAGTAAAGTTTGTATAACTGTGTAGTTGAGGAAATGGAGGTGTGATTGATTCTTTGCATGACTGACTAGGTGTGTGAGTAACTCCATGGATGAGTGACAGTCTGTGAGTGTCTGTTTACACTGATTGTATCTAAGGTTATATTAGAGTCTGAAGAGGTTCATCGTATTATCACATGAATGATATCATCAGTGATGTGATCAGTAATGTCAAATGAGATGTCATCAGTGCTGTCATCAGTGATGTCATTTGAGATGTCATCAGTGATGTCATTTGAGATGTCATCAGTGATGTCATCAGTGATGTCACTAACCATGTCATGAATGATGTAATATGTGACATCATCAGCAGTGGATTGCGGGTGCGCGATATATAGTTAGTGCAACTAACTATATATGGAATTTCAATGGTTTTGTGTGAGTAAAATAAGGTTTTGTAAATGCGAATTCCTAACTATATATGGTCTATAACCTATGGTTTTTTCAGTGAATATATATATATATATATATATAAATTCACTGAAAAAACCATAGGTTTCAGGCCCTATATAGTTAGGAATTAGCATTTAAAAAACCTTTAAAATTCACTCAAAAAACTATACGTTTTAGGGGTGTTACAGTTAGCTGGACATTTCACTCATACAAAACCATTGAAATTGCTCCTATATAGCTAGTTGTACTAACTATATTTCGCGCATCCGCAATCCACTGCTGATGATGTCACATATTACATCATTCATGACATGGTCAGTGACATCACTGATGACATCTCAAATGACATCACTGATGACATCACTGATGACAGCATCCAGTGAATGGGGTTTGCTTCGTTATTTAAATATGCATTATATATATATAGACATACAAGGTGCGTGACTGACTGTATGAGTGAGTGATTAAATGTGTCTTACTGAATGCATGGATTAGTGACTAAACTGTCTGAATGCGTGCATCATTATGTCTGTTGTTGTGTAAGCTGCTGCATGTGTTGATCAGTAGCTATATGAGTGGCTATATGGGTTATTGATTGGTTGCCCAAGTATTTGTATGTGAGGCTGAGTGTGTGTGTGGGTGGCAGGAAGGTGTGTGACTCTCTGCATAGATGTGTGAGCAGTTGTTTCGCTAAGTGTATGGGTTCAAGAGTGTATGTGGAAACAGCTGTATGGGTGGTTGACTGTGTGCATGGGTGTGTTGGTGAATGAATGGATATCTCAGTGCTACATGTCCAAGGAAGTACATATGTAAAACACAGTGCATGTGAGAGTTGGCATATATAAATGACTATACATGAGAGCCAGTGAATGTGCGAGTGGCTGTATGGATCATTGTGTACTTGTATCAGTGATTGTATAAGAGAGTAAGTATGTGTTAGTATATGTTTGAATAAGTAAGGTGTTGTGTGTATAACTGTATAGTTGAGGAAATGGAAGTGTGATTGATTCTTTGCATGCCTGACTAGGTGTGTGAGTAACTCCATGGATGAGTGGCAGTGTGTGAGTGTCTGTATAGGTGTATGAGTGCATATGATAGTGTTGTATTGATGAGTGACTGTATGTTTGAGTGATTCTATGGGTGAATGAGTGAATGTGTGTGTAGACCTAGGAATCAGTGAGTGCGTATGTAGTAACTGGTATTGGTTTGTCAATGGTTTCATGAATGGTAGTCTGTATTTAACACTGGGTGTATCAAAGGTTATATTAGAGTGTGAGGAGGTGCATCGTATTATCACATGAATGATATAATCAGTGATGTGATCAGTGATGTCAAATGAGATGTCATCAGTGATGTTATCAGTGATGTCATTTGAGATGTCATCAGTGATGTCAGGACCACCTGAGCAGCCATATTGTTTCTCAGGAGAAGTGAGGCACAAGAGAGCACAAAACAAGAGTGGAAAACGCAAAAAGGGGGCAGGGTTATGACCCCCTGATCCCCTAGCCCTTCTCAGAGGGTCCCAGAAGGACCACCAAGTGCAAAAACATTTTTTTTTTAAATCGCGGGGTACGCGCACAGTATGCGTACCGTACGCATACGGTGTGCGTAGCCCGCGATTTTTTTTTTTTTGCCCTTGGGGGTCCTTTTGGGACCCCCTGAGAAGGGCTAGAGGGTTGGGGGGTCTCTACCCTGCCCCCTTTTCGTGTTTTCCACTCTTTTTTTGGGCTCTCTTGTGCCTCAGTTCTCCTGAAAAACAAGATGGTGGCCAACACTTCCTGGTTTGGACAGTTTGGAATGTTGACAGTCGACTGCCAGCCAATCAGAAACTCGCTTTCGCACGTAAGGGTACGCGCACGTACGCGTACGGTGAGTGCATATAGATACATAATTTGATCAAATTCAATTTTCTCAACAACTACTGGAGGGATTTTCACCAAATATAGAAAAGGCACTACTGCATACCTGTCCCTACCATTTTGCCAAGTTTGGTGTAATTCCGTTCAGCCGTTCGGGCTGTAGCCGTGTCTGGAGTGGTGTGGCTCACTGGTTATAGGTGGCAGACCCGGAAGCAGAGGACCAGGGTCAGCAGACTCGATAATTCTCGCCTCGGTGCCTACTCTAACCAGGGATCACACTCGGCAACTCTGGGCATTAGCTTGCCTCATCTCTACAACGGCCCCCCACATACGCCGGGGATGCCTGGTTTCACCGGGTCTCACAGGGAAAGCCAGGACGGGTTCCCCAGCTGTCTACAGCGCGGAGATACCCCATGTGGGGTCATTAATGCGCTTTACAAGACATCGTTACATTACATTACATTAAAGGGCCCATAGAAAATGCCATTTGAAAAATATTAAATTCAATTTTCTCAAGAATTACTGGAGGGATTTTCACCAAACATAGCAAAGGCACATCTTCATACCAGGCCCTACCATTTTACCAAGTTTGGTGTAATTCCATTCAGCCGTTCGGGCTGTAGAGTGTCTAAAGGTCCCTATGGAAATTAACATTGGGAAAACACGTTTTGGAATTGGGACCCCCTTTCGGCCCTCGCTTGATGAATCCCCCCGAAACTTTCAGGGAAGGAGTGGAGCGGAGCTGGCCAAAATTCTGGAAAATTACACACAGATTCCTCAATCGGCGCCAAAGTTATTCCCAATAGAATGTTGAGCACATTTAGATATATAATTTGCTCAAATTCAATTTTCTCATCAACTACTGGAGGGATTTTCACCAAATATAGAAAAGGCACTACTGCATACCTGTCCCTACCATTTTGCTAAGTTTGGTGTAATTCCGTTCAGCCGTTCGGGCTGTAGCCGTGTCTAAAGGTCCCATAGAAAATGCCATTTGAAAAATTGCATTTTCCCCAACCGGTAAGGTGCACTCGCTGGCAACAAATAGCTGACCGCTGCAAGAGTCAATCGGCACATCAATACCCAATGTTCTAAAATTTGCTGATGCGTTTCGGGCTTGGAATGCCCTTCATCATAGGCAGACATCAAAGTGAATGGCAAACACTGACTTTAAAGAACATCCCCTTTTATTTAGATGTGATAGATACCATGTGAGTATGCAACGCTTAGAATTATGGGTCTCGAAGTCCAATAATAAAACCCAAGTGGGTTGCCACCATTTGCCACAATTCGCTGCGAGTAAAATAAGTTCTCTCTGTGAGGTAAGCTGATGCACTCCAGAAACTCTCGCTGAATAAAACAGCTTGCGCCAGCTCTGCATCGGCGCCACTGTGAGCTACGGCAGACCCTCTGGGATTGCGGGGTGGTGCTCCTCGTGACCTGGGCCTGCCACATAATATTGAAAAAAGAGTTGCCCAAACCGATGAGGTGCACTCGCTGGCAAAAAATAGCTGACCTCTGCAAGCGTCAATCGGCACATCAATACCTTAATGTTTTAAAATTTGCCGACGCCTTTCGGGCTTGGAAAACCCTTCATCATAGGCAGACATCAAAGTGAATGGCAAACACTGACTTTAAAGAACATCTCCTTTTATTTTGATACGATAGATACCAGGTGAGTATGCAATGCTGAGAATTATGGGTCTCGAAGTCCAAGTGGGTAGCCACCATTCGCTGCGAGTAAAACAAGTTCTCTCTTGAGGTAAACTGATGCACAAAAAATCAATGGGGGAAGGGATCACTTGTCCTGAGTAACCAGGGTTTTGTTCTCTTATTCGGTTCCGGTGCTGATTAAAAAACGCTCATTCACGTACCAAGGCTCGATAGGCGGTGTATCACACCCAAATAATCAATGTTGAGTAGGTTCATTACCAGTTAGAAGATGAGTAAAAACACATAACACTCCATGGCCGAGCTTCTAACAGCCGTCCTGTCTAGACATCAAACATCAGGATAACTGAGTCCACGATAAGACGCCTTCCCATGAGAAACCATCAATGAATGTGGAGATATGAATGTACAAGTTCCCATGTATATCCTTCATCACGTCAGGTCCATCATCCATGAGGCGCTGAGTTTAACATACTTATAACTAACTATGAACACGAAGATAATATCTATCCTTTATTGATTTATTCATAATTTTGAAACTTTAGTTGTAGTTCACTTAATATCCAGGGAACTACAACATCAGCGCCGAGTCTGTCTCCCATGTCCATCACGCGCTGATCCACATTAGACAAAAAAAACAGGCCGCCTCTGCTCCCGGGGACTGAGAGGCAGAGACAGCACAAGAAACTGCCAAGGAGGTAGCACGAACGCCGAAAGAACATCTCTCCACTACTAAACCGTAATGTATACGTGCGGAACTGTGTGTAATACGGCATGTGTATATGTCTCCGTTTTTCACAGCAGGTCCGGCAACTCTCAGCACGCTCGAAGAGGCGATTACTGATCCCCTAAAAAGGTATGGGATTTAGAGTCAACTGCATGTGAAAGCGAGCAGAATTATTCTCTCTCTCTCCCTTTAAGCACACGCACTCCGCCGCATAGATGTTCCACTCAAAGATGACAAACACCGCCAAAGCCACATCTAGCATGGCACACCTATAGCGGGTAATAGCGACGGAACATATATTGAACACGCCGCACTAAACCAATCCATTCAGGAGCCACGATTCAGTGAACGACATGGCAAACGCCATGGAAATTAAATATCACATTGCGTAAATATAGCATCGCTGTGGGTGCTGTTAATTGTTTTAGCACCATAGACAGCACTACGCGCACTATCGAAACAGCCATCCTGGCTCTTCAGCCAATAGACAGTATGTGGCCCATTACTTTTCAACACACATAGCGACATTTATGCTGACCACAAATATAACGGATAGTCTGTACACATTGAGGACGGGAGTGGGACCATGTCCTCTAACATACCACCTTTCACTTCCCTATACCAGTTTGAGAAACACTTTAAACACATGGACTGTATACTTTAAGAAGGTACAATATGATCAATGAGAGAAAGTTGTGCCTTAATCGGAACGAGAGGATTTTTGCCTTTTGTAAGAAAGATTTGCCATTTTTAAGTTTCTTAATATTTGTTCTTGTATAATAGCACACCAGCATCTAAGATATGGTGCACTGACGCAATCTATATATGTTATATTGTCTGTCCCTTTTCCTCCGTACCCACAGGTACTTTATGGCCTTTCCTAATTCTAGAAAATTAATTCTATGAATCCGACCTAAAACTCAAGGTCACTTCACTTTTTTTCTTTTTTTCTCTACTTACAATAGAGATACTAGGGGCCTCATTTATGAAAAGTGACGCATTGCTGCGTGAAAACAGCGATGCGTCACTTTTCACTGCGCACTCCTTGCGACACCAATGATGCGTCATATTTAATGTATGACGCATCATGTCGCAAGGACTTACAGATACGTCAGTATTTCTGACGCATCTGTAAGCGCAAAAGTGACGCATTGCTGGAGTGTGTCACAAAAGTGACGCAACTCCAGCAATGCGTCCTTTCACATGGGGAAAGCCCCATGTGAAAGGGCTTGCGTCAGTCTTACGCCTGCTGTGAGGCAGGCGCAAGATTTTGACGCAACAGCATCCTAAAAGTGACGCAGTGAAATCTCATAGATTTCACTGCGTCACTATTACGAGGCTTTTTGCGGGGGAACGCCCCCTCTGCATACATTATACCTGACGCAGGTATAATGTGGCGCAGGGGTTTAAAAAGTGACGCATCTACCTAGATGCGTCACTTTTTAAATATGGCGCAACAAGGCGCATTTTGTACGCCGCTGGTGCGTCACAAAAAGTGACACACCGGCGGCGCAAAACTGACGCAAGGCCTCATATATAAGGGCCTAGGTCCTGAAGAAAGCCAACTTGTGGCTGAAACATGTCGACCTTTTTATGGACATAATTGAGTGTGGAAGCCCCATAATCAAGCTTCCTATACATGCCTAACCTTTTTAACCAGGCTTTCCTTTCCGCACCAATTAAAATCATCAACGCTGGTTATGAAGCCTTTATAATTGCACACTCCCATTTTTTATGTCCAAATTACTACTGTACTAACCAGTGGTTTACCTCCGGGTGGAGGAAGCATACAATCAAACCCTATGATAATGCTCTCACGTTACTAACAAGAAAGCGGAGAACCAAGATATACCGCCTATCGCTGCGAGGCCTCCGGGTGGTTATGCGCTATATAAGTGCAATTTTTAATTTCATTTCAGGCTGAACAATGTCTCAGAAACTCATCATTCAAACAATACCACATTTTGTTATCCTAAATTGTCCTTAGAACTTTCGTTCTAGAAATAGCAGATATACATTTGTTAACTTTTTATGTAGTCTTGATTTGAATGACATTTCTATGTCATTGCACTCTGTCCCTCCTCTTTGACATCTTTAATATATTGCACAGTGTATAGAGGTTATATTAACTCCTTCGTGAACTATATTTGGCTTAGTTGTAAAACTTTTTTTTTTAAATCGAAATTTGCGTAGCATCAAAGTCTGTAATTTCAGTTTCTTAAATTAGTACCATGCCCTCAGCATCATTGTAGTGTGACTATGACATATTGTCCATATTTCTATACTAACAATGTACACCTAAGTTATAATCTGCAGTTTGGACAGGTCATATCTTAAACAGAGTTTTTGGTTACATTTTCAAAGGCCATAGTTTTACAATCTGGCAACGTCAAGTAGAGGAATCATTCCAAATGAATTTCTGTACTAGAGGTGAAATCAAAATATTCACAATTATGATTCAATTTCTAACTTAAATCAAATAGTTATTTGATACTCACATCCTCTTCCTCTGTTATCCCTAGCATTACCATTAAACATTCTTGAGCTTCCTGAGGAACATTTTGAGAAATCACCAGTATTCCAATACACAACTCTACCTTTCAGACCTTTCTGCAGCTTTTTTGGTGGTAACTTGCCTGGCTTTGGCTCCACACAGATTATAGCCTGAAATGGAAGTATACTTTGGATACGAATTCACTCATAAAAATGTAAACCTTGAAGTGGTTCTGAATGGCAACCAGTACTAACTTGTCATGCACAGCTCTTGCAGGCATTTTATCATCAAAGACTTTATTGTAACAGTACTTACATGTAACTTGCTATGTGGACAAGACAAAGTGTTCCTCTACAAATAAGTACACAGCAAACATTCCTCAGTTATTATTATTTGTTTTTAATTTTGAAATACTAGTCAACAGTTCCTTTTAAATCTTGCATTGAGTGTGTTGCCAATTTATACAAACATACTCTGGTTCTTTAGAGCACACTGTATTCAATTTTACAATCTCTTCTTCAAATCTATTAACTTTCCTGTTCTGCAACTGCTCCTGTTATTAACTCTTCATTTTCCGTAGAGTCCTGCTCTGGGCAAAAGAAACTAACCTGCACATAATCGCACATCTTTTTTGCCTCGGCCACAATACCATACAAAATTGCTCTATTCATTTCTCCTAAACATAAAGCAGGAATATTCACATAGTACAACCTCCTAACTAAAGTTTGCATTGTTAAGAGGTGTATGTAGTGTAGTGTATTTTGTAAACCGCACAGCTGACCCAACGGGGCATCCCGGCGCTGTATAATGCTGTGGAACCCTTCCTGGCTCTCCCTGTGAGATGCCCCTCCTGGGCACCCCCAAGGTGAAGCCAGGCATCCCAGTGTTGTAGGGGCCGTTGTGGAGATTAAGCAAGCTATTGCCCAGAGTTGCAGCGTGGGACCCATGATTAGAGTAGGCGCCGAGGCAAGAATTATCGAGTCCGTGGACATTGAGCCCAAGACCCTGCCGCGTCGGGACTTGAACCCTGGTCCCGGGCCTGATCTCTGCTTCAGAGTCTGCCGCTCAACCAGTGAGCCACACTTCTCCACTTACATGCTTACATGCTAAAATTTGGAAAGGTGCTATGATAAACAAGGTAGAGAGTGCCCCTCTGTTCTTCATTTCATATCATTGTCCTCTTTCTTCAATAGGGTGAACTAATGTGTTATCCTGGATTTAGCTTTTTTCATTAAAAAAGGATTTCTAGTAGAAATATATATCCATTCTCCACTAAAAACTGTACTAAAGTTAGTTCTTTTTTTTTAATTATTTTTATTATGAGCAGACATAAATAAGGTATAGATAAAGGTTTAAAATGAATGCATTCAGTTGGCTGAATGTACACTCCTTGTAGATATATTATATTAAGTGTGACAGGTATATATAAAGTGACTATAGTTAGTTCTATTGAATACTTTTTTCTTCTGATTTTGTCTGCTCATTTACAACACTATTTTGTCAAGAGTCTTTATTCTACTTATAAACAAAATAAAAAGTCTTCTCTTCAAAGTAAATACTTCATCAACTACTCCTTCAATGTGTTCTTTCTGTTTCAGTCCTTCTCTCCTTTTTCTATAGTTTTTCATGTTTCTCGGTAGATTTACAACCACTCTACTATGAAACATCCTGGCTCTGATTTAATTTAACTGCTTCTGTCTCCTGGGTAAGGTGTGTCAATCTTTGTTACAGTCTTTCCTGTTCTTGTAATATAGATTTTGTCCATTCTTATTCCTTCTCATTGTCAGGCTTGTGGTGGTGTGCGGTCTAGGGGCCTCCACACCCACTCCTCTGATTGGAGCCGCTGCTCATTACCGCAAATGCAGATACTTGCTCTATGTGCCAAGACTCATGCTATACCGTGTGGAAAAGCTCATGATGCCACTGTTGTAGCACAATGGTGTTATCTGCGTGCATTTAGATCCCTTTAATGCCATGTTTGTACTGTTGCACTGATGCTGTTTATGTTGTTATGTTCTGCCATGCTCTGTATCTTTATTCTTTTCCCTGTTGTAGGACCTAAGCATCTCTAGGACTACATTTCCCGGAAACATCGTAGGCGGCCATCTTGAAACACATGTCCATAAGCGCGTCACTGCCCAAGGGCACATGCTCACTATCCCGTGCCTGCCAATGCAAGCGGAGCCCCATGTCCTGGCTCCCAAATTCTCTGGTCTCTCATTGGTGTTAGAGCACCAGTTTTGGGCCCAATCTGCCAATCGAGAAAGGCCGGACGGGCCAGAAGAGCCTTTACAGTAAGACGAGTTGAGAGAATTATCTCTTGAGCACATGCAGCTTCTGCTGAGCATTTGGAAGGATTGGGAGAGCGATCTCTCCGTCTTGTTGACACGTTGAACATTGTGTCCCTTCGACTAAACACTACGTATTAATTCGGCACTGCACAGTTAGATTGTGTTCTTCATACTATATATTCTGGAATGTGCACTGTCCTTTGGACTCTGAGTAATATTCATGTGATTAAATAAGAAAGCTAATTACCTGGATGTATGAATGAGAGAGAGAGAATATCATTTGTATGTTTACACATGTGAGTATAGGAAAAAGCAACGTGAATGTACGAATGAGAGAAAATATCATTTGTATGTTGAAACATTTGCTTGTAAGAAAAAGTCACCGTAGTAAGAAGTCATCACTTTTGGTTTTTGGGTGCTTTGAGCAGGTGCTCACGAGTTGATGAGCCAAAAAAGTGAGATAGTTTTCATGTGCGACTATAGAGTAACAAGGATTTTACTGTTTTTGTTTGTTTAACAATTTTATTCCTAACAGGTCTCCTTCTCAACTGTTCCCTTCCCTACTCCCTTCCCCAAACCTGGCACATCTAATACTCAGGGGTATAATAGCATACCGATTTGGAGTTGCCTCATAAAATACATTGTGCAGATCTTGCGGAAGAATCCATGTCTGGCACTCATATTTTGTTTTTGATTTTCATTATTTTGTAATCTTTACAGGTCTCCACTTATATTTTTAGGAAATTACTTTGTCTTCATACCTGTAGCTCTTTTTTCTTTCACCACTTTTTCTGCATTTTACCCCTTTTGGGTCTCAGTTCTGCAGAGATAATGTAGATGCTTCTGTTGCTTTTGCCTGTAAACATTTGAAGGCATTTAAACTGTCTGTTGTTTTGAAGATAGTGTTCAGTTAAAAAAATATAAGTGTGCTGAGTGGGTAGATGAGGCTGATGCGGGAGGGATGGGGGGGAAGGTGGGGGTGCGGGAAGGGAGGTTGGGGGGAAGCGGGTTTTGTTTGGTTGCTTTGTCCTTCTAAAATAAGTGGTATGGTGGTCTCGGCTGCCTGTTCCTTCTGGTGCAGTAGTTATCCTCGCCGGGTCGCCCCCCAGGGTGTAGGCCCATAAGGCTGTGTAACATGCGACTGTACTTCGCTCTGCCGGCCGATGGATGTAGTAGGCAGCCCAGCTGTGTTAGATGCTTAATTGCCACGTAATAAAAACGATTGATTCTAAAAAAATATAAGTGTATATAAATGTTTACTCTAGCCAACGTACTACTTTACTACTGATTTAAACACAATAGAAAAACTGTTATTATGTTATGATGCAGTTTTAACTCTAAAGATGAACCTAGCTATCTAGCTGCATGCACTTACATCAATATACCAAACCCAAAGGAAAACCCAAAACGTTATTTATTAGTCACCTTTTCACATTATACAACCCTCTCCTACAACACAGCTGCACCATGTCTCATTTCTCACTTACACTTGATGAAATACAGGTTTATCCCTTCTGTAGTAAATTTTAAAATGAACTTCAACCAAAGTGTTAAAGTACATACAGTGTCTCAACATGGTAAATCAAAAAAGACCACATAAGAGCTACATGTGTACCTCTCTACCACTGTTAGTTGTGTATTTGTTATTGCAGTACTTTTCTACTTAATGTATCAGATTACAATTTTGGGAAATGGTCCATATAAAAATCTGCACATTAATCTCTATTAGATCATATAGCTCACAAATTCTTACTAGTACATGAAAAGAGTGTGACACCTTACATATAATTCACCAGAAGGTTCTAAAAGACAACATATTCCTTACTAAAACTTGCAAATATATGTGTTTGTGGTTGAATATATGAATACTCCCTGGATGATTGAATGAGTTTACAGGTAGTGCCTGGATGATTCCCTGAGTATATGAGAACTGCATGAGATGTTCTATATCCTCATGGTTACTGCCTGCGTGTTTGCATGAGTATATCACTGCTATATGGGTGTTTGGATGTGTGCATGTGTAGTGTCTGAATGATTACATAAGTGCATGGATAATGCCTCAATAGTTCAATACATGCACAAATAGTGAGTGGATGATTAAATGAGTGCAGCTCTAGTGCCTGAATGATAACAGGAGTGCAAAGATAGTCTGTAGGTGATTTATACAGTGAATGGATAGTGCATCCATGGTTGTTTAAGTACATGCACAGCACTTAGCAGATTGGATAAGTGCATGAGTAGTGTTTCAGTGATTACATGACTACATGGCTGCTGCCCATGTGTTTTGATTCAGTCAATAGGTAGTGCCTGGTTGTGTAGATAAGAACATAGGTAGTGCCTGGCTAATTGAATATGTGCATCAGTAGTGCCTGGCTGATTAGATGAGACCATGACTAGTGACTGAATGATTGCATGAGTCTATTGTTAAAGCTTGAGTGTTTGGATGAAAGCAAGTGTACTGCTGGAGTGATTGTATTATTGCAAGAGTATTGCCTCAGTAATTGAATGAGTGCATAGGTACTGGGTGGGTGATAGTTTCACTGCATTGGTACTCTCTGCATAATTAGATGAGTGCATAAGTAGTGCCTGAGTGTTTGGATGAGAGCATAGGTTGTGCCTTAATATTTCAATGAGTGCATGTGTTGTGCCTTAATATTTGATGAGTGCATGGGCTGTAAGTGGGGGTTTGGATGAGTGTATGGGTTGTGCCCGGGTGATTAAATGACTGCATAGGTGAAGCTTTGATGATTGTATAAGTGAATGGTTAGTACCTGGGTGATTGCAAGAAAGCATGGGTAGTGCCTGCATAGTTCAATGGCTATATAATTAGAGCCTGAGTGATTCCAAGAGTAGATGTGTAGTGCCTAGGTGATCACATAAGTGCTGAAATAGTATATGAGTGATTCGATGACTGCCTGAGTAGTGACTGACTGGTTGTATTAGTGCCTGGCTTACTGTGAAAGTACAACCTTTGTTGTTAGACACATAACAGTTGTGACTATATCTATGACTCATTATTTAGGTTCTCCTATCAGTATGAAACAACCTGTTTTAATGTACCTACCCTTTTCTACTGAGCTATGTTTCAGTGAAGTCTAGAAGTGGAGTGGTGTGGCTCACTGGTTAGAGGCGGCAGACCTGGAAGCAGAGAACGGTCCGGGACCAGGGTTCAATTCCCGACGCGGCAGGGTCGTGGACCAGGGTCAGCGGACTCGATAATTCTCACCTCGGTGCCTACTCTAACCAGGGATCACACTCGCCAACTCTGGGCATTAGCTTGCCTCATCTCTACAACGGCCCCCCACATTCGCCGGGGATGCCTGGTTTCACCTACCCAGTAGGGACCATCTCACAGGGCTAGCCAGGACGGGTTCCCCAGCGGTCTACAGTGCCACGACGCCTCAGGGCAGCAGTGCGCTTTACAAGACACATTACATTACATATCACACTTGATATATAATTGGATACATGGCTCTCACATTGCTCAATTACTCAGTATGCATATGCATCTGTAAGTTTCTTAAACTGAAAACAACAATTCTCACTTTTTCAAAGCAGAAAACATGTTCTTAATGGCATATCTACATTATTTCTCAATTATTTCTTGTGTCGTTAAAACATATATTCACCATTTCTTAAAGAAAAGTTACACACCTAGTGAAGCTAATACAAGAACTCTCAAGAGAAATTCTACACCATTAACCCTCCTCAATTTCAAACAGAGCATGTTTAAAGAAATGTACCACCCTCACCATATACATTACATTTTCAACAGCCTTGAAGAACATAGATCATGTAAAGATATATGTGATTTCATAATAGATATGCACCTTCAGGCCATCTTTCCAAAAATGTATAGTTCTCTCCATCTTTAAGTAAACGTGAGAGTCTCATACTACATATAACTATTTGCAACCGTAAAAAACATATCTCACCGTCAAAGCATATGCAAACCAGTCATATGAGTTAAAAAACACATTGACAAACACTTACTAATGCATACCTAACAAATATTTCTACTTTATAATTCATATACAGGCACAGCACATTTTCTTGTGCTTTATTCATGACTACACTAATCCCATTTAATAATGTGACTAAGAGTACTACAGTTCCCAGGATGCAAACAACATAGATCTGTCTGTTCTGCACAAGATGCTTAGACATTTAATACATTGTCATTTTCAAAGGCATTGCTTATGGTAACTTTCAACAGCTCTAACATCCTAAACACATATCCTCTGGCAGATACAGTTCATCTAATATATTTTTTTCACATCACTGTGATACTCTGTGCAATCAAACTCTGATATACATCTTCATTTCTAATGTGCATTTTTGAAATAATTAAAAAGTTATATACATACCACAAAATTAAGTTTATAGATTTTATTGTTGTTTCAACTCCTTCTGGATAGTTTTGACACTGTTAAGATTTGTAAAAACTAAGAACACGAAAAGGTACACCACTCTCATAGAAAGCAAATATAAAATGGCAACAACTTCAACTTTCTACAGTAAGATTATGAGAAAGGCAGCAAATATAATCATGTCTTTCATGTTAGATTACTGCATCTTCAGTTGTGAATGGTTAGCATCTGTTAACCCTTTAACTCTGTTTTAAAACGAAGTTCCTGTCTCCGCATGTTTGCGATGTCTTCGCGATCATTGTGGTGTAGTTGTAAAACAAAACGAGAATCCAAACCAATGTTTAGCTTCAGTTTTTTTTTATTTAAATACTGCACAACAGTTTATTACATAATCCTGAGTTGGAAATTAAAGTTTTCCATCACTTAAATTGTGGCATAACTTCTCAATCTTTAAAAAAATGATCTGCGGGTGTCAACACCCTTCCCCCATACACTCTTAGCTCAGTGTACCTAGCAACACTGTTGAACCAGTAGGTCACAAGTTCACAGCATATTCTAGAAGAAACATGCTGCTTCAAAAATAGATGCAAAATGTGTGGTTTACTCCATAGATTCAAAAGCATATCCATGTCTGTATTACATTTCTTTTTTAAACAACAGCTAATAATAGCACTTCTTGCTAATGCATCCAACACACCCTTTCATTTTCTTCACTTTCATGCTGACAGCATCCAATGAAATATATCCTTTTATTTTTAAACACCACCATTTTAACTGATTTTCATTTATAAAAGTAGCCCATTCAGCTACAGCCTTCTCTTGATTGCTATTGCTCCTTCACTTCAAAATGCTTAGAGTGTGGATTGTTGGCAACAGCTATGTCTATTGGGCTAAAGAAGCTGCAAAGAAGAGAGGTATTGACAGGGACTTGGGTTTGCCAAATGTGTAGATTACTTGATTTGGGCAGAGAGGGTTAAAGTTCCATCAGTTGCTGTCTTTGGTTATTACCGAGCTCCTCACCTCTCGATTGTGCACTGTGGTGGAAATTACCTTGTCACATTGATTGGGGTCGGGCTGGAAATCCTTTGCAGAACTGATGTCACTATTCCCTCACACTGTCATGGACAGTCAAAGACAGAAATGGAAGTCGTTAAATCAATTCTGTCTACAGATTTACAAAGCCAGGAAGCATTTCCGTAAAACTCTTTCTGCTTTCCTCAGAGACCATAACATGGGCTCTATCTACAACAGCAACCTATATTTTGACATGCGTGAAATTTATAGAAATGATGGAGTCCACTCTAAAGACTAAGGCAACAGGGTGTTTCTAAGGGGAAACATCCTTTACAACGAAACTTTTACAACGCAGTGCTATTACAACGCAGGTTTTACAACGAAAACCATTACAACGCATTGCGCTGGGGGGCGCTCTAGGATAGGGAATAGATTTAATTTACTATCTAACACCTTCCCTAGTGTCCACGGGGACTGGAGTTGGAATAGTAAATTAAACTATTCACTATCCAGCACCCCAAAGCACTATGCGTTGTAAAGGTTTGCGTTGTAAAACTGGCGTTGTAACAGCATGCGTGGTAAAAGCATGCGTTGTAACGTCATACAACCGTTTGTAAGTAACTTGAAATCCTGAATCCAGTCTTATTTGTAGCTGTCATATACACACTCTCAACACAAAGACCTTGTTAGAGCTATCCAAGAGCCCAAACTGTTGTTCATTTACTTGTAAAATTATTTTTATGGGAATATTTTTAATCAACGATGACGACACGATGATTGCCATCGTATTACGAAATCACACTACAAATGCAGGCATTCAACGAACACCACCACATTAACAAATTATAACTTACGTTCATTTTAACTATTATAATACACATGCTACTAACTTAAAGAAGATGCTTGTACACATATATTTGTAGTAACTTAAAAAAAACTGTGTTTGAACCCTATTTCCCGTATTTGCGATTACGATCATCACACCTTTTTTAAGAGGTGTAAAACACATATATGCACACATTTTACAGTATTTTAGACACTAGGGGTTTATTAGTGCACTGTTTAAAGTCATATTTTTCAAGCTAGTTTGTATAAGATTTATCTTTAAAATCGATCTTTTGTTTTTGTGGTGACGCCGGGTGTCGCAAATAAGTTGATATCTGTAACAGTACACCACGGGGGCACACCAGCGGTCGCGTCGTTCTCGCGAATATTGCGCTAAAAAACAAAAATGCATTTCGGACACATAACGAGTCACTAATACCCCCATTTTTCAAACATGGAATCAAAGAACCTCTACCCTGACACCTTAGGTCAAGTTTTCAGCCCCAGGAACAGCCCTTGATACATAAAATGGTGGCCACAACTTTCTGTTCAGGTTGTGTCCAGCCAATCACAGCATTTCCGTTGGTGCGCTTTGACGATTTACCTCAAACACGTCGAGATGTAACGGCGAGCACCGATAAACCGCCGCAACTTTCTGTTAAGGTTGTGCCCAGCCAATCAGAGCCTTCCTGCTGGTGTGCGCTTTAGCCATTTACCTCGAACTCCTCACGATTTCACTGAGATCACTGCGAAACCACGGCAAAATATCCACGACTAGCGATATCACTATACTGTTCAAATTTAAATTCACTAAAGCTACTGAACGGACTTGCACCAAATAACAAAAAGCACAATCTGCGTAAAATCTACATTTCTACCAAATTTGGTTTAATTCCATCCAGTGTTTCAGGCTGTCAGTTCGACAACGCGTTCCTATCAATCAATCAATCAATCAATCAATCATCGCATTTATATAGCGCGCTACTCACCCAGAGGGTCTCAAGGCGCTGGGGGGGTCCGCTACTGCTCGAACAGCCAGGTCTTGAGTTGCTTCCTGAAGGTGAGGTGGTCCTGGGTCAGGCGAAGGTGGGTGGGGAGGGAGTTCCATGTCTTGGCGGCGAGGTAGGAGAAGGACCGTCCCCCTGTGGTGGCCCTTCGGATGCGGGGGACGGCGGCGAGGGCGTGGCTGGTCGATCGAAGCAGGCGTTTGGGAGCGTAGAAGTTGAGGCGGCTGTTGAGGTTTCCTGGGCCTTGGTTGTGTAGGGCTTTGTGTGCGTGGGTGAGGAGACGGAAGGTGATTCTCTTGTTGACCGGGAGCCAGTGCAGGTCTCTCAGGTGTCCGGAGATGTGGCTGCGACGGGGGATGTCCAAGATGAGTCGCGCTGAGGCGTTCTGGATCCGCTGGAGTCTCTTTTGGAGTTTGGCGGTGGTTCCGGCGTAGAGGGAGTTGCCGTAGTCCAGACGGCTGGTGACGAGGGCCTGGGTGACCGTCTTCCTGGTCTCGGTGGGGATCCACCGGAAGATCTTACGTATCATGCGCAGTATGTTGAAGCACGATGAGGAGACGGCGTTGACTTGTCTGGTCATGGAGAGGGAGGAGTCCAGGATGAAGCCCAGGTTGTGTGCGTGGTCTGTTGGTTTGGGTGCGCTGCCTAGGGCGGGGGGCCACCAGGAGTCGTCCCACGCGGCGGGTGAGGATCCCAGGATGAGGACTTCCGTCTTGTCTGAGTTCAGTTTCAGGCGGCTGTTCTTCATCCATTCGGCTACCTCTTTCATCCCTTCGTGAAGGTTGGCTCTGGCGGTGGCGGGGTCGTTGGTGAGGGAGAGGATCAGCTGGGTGTCGTCGGCGTAGGAGATGATGTTGAGGTTGTGCTGGCGTGCGATGTCTGCGAGGGGGCTCATGTAAACGTTGAAGAGGGTTGGACTGAGCGAGGAGCCTTGAGGGACGCTGCAGATGACTTTGGTGGCTTCAGATCTGAACGGAGGGAGACGGACTCTCTGTGTCCTTCCGGCGAGGAAGGAGATGATCCACTCCAGTGCCTTCTCCTGGACTCCGACGTTGCTGAGGCGTTGTACTAGGGTACGGTGGCAGACAGTGTCGAAGGCCGCAGAGAGGTCAAGGAGGATGAGGGCCGCTGTTTCTCCGTTGTCGAGTAGCGCTCGGATGTCATCGGTGGCTGCGATCAGGGCGGTCTCGGTGCTGGGGTTGGCTCGGAAGCCAGACTGCGAGGGGTCGAGGGATCCGTTCGATTCGAGGAAGGCGGCCAGTTGCTTGTTGACGGTCTTCTCGATGACTTTTGCTGGAAACGGGAGCAGCGAGATGGGGCGGTAGTTCTTGAGGTCGGTCGGGTCGGCCGATGGCTTCTTGAGTAGGGCGCTGAGTTCGGCGTGCTTCCAGCTCTCCGGGAAGGTGGCGGTGTCGAAGGAGGTGTTGATGATGTCCCGCAGGTGGGGTGCGATGACCGCGTCGGCCTTGTTGAAGACGTGGTGACGGCAGGGGTCGGTCGGAGATCCGGAGTGGATGGAGTTCATCGTGCGGACGGTGTCTTCGGTGCTGATCGGAGTCCAGGCGCGGAGGGTGGTGGTGGGGGGCGGTGGTTCGGTCGTGGCGTTCGTCGGTAGAGAGCTGAAGCTGTTGTGTATGTCCGCGATCTTGTTGTGGAAGTAGGAGGCGAGGGAGTTGCAGAGGTCTTGCAAAGGGGTGATGTCGTTGTTTCCGGCGTTGGGGTTGGAGAGCTCTTTGACGATGTTGAAGAGTTCCTTGCTGTTGTGTGCGTTGTTGTCCAGTCGTTCCTTGAATGCAGTTTTCTTGGTGGCGTGGATGAGTTGGTGGTGTTTTCGGGTGGCGAGCTTGAGGGCAGTCATGTTGTCCGGTGTTGGGTCTCTGCGCCAGGTTCTCTCGAGGGCTCTGCAGTTCTTCTTGGAGCTCTTGAGTTCGTCGGTGAACCATGGGGCTTTCTTGCTACCGGGTCTGCTGGGCGGGGTCCTCAGGGGGGCGAGCTCGTCTGCGCAGTCGCTGATCCACTTCGTAAGGTTGGTGGCCGCCTGGCTAGGGTTCGTTGTGCTGATGGGAGGGTTCATGTTCAGGGAGGTCGTGAGCTGGTCGGCTGTGATCTTGTTCCAGCTCCTGCGTGCGACCTGATGCTGGTGGTGGTGGATCGTGGTCCTACCGAAGCCGATACCTATGGGTATTAACATTTCAAACGTACCCTTTTTTGTGACCCTATTTCTGGTCCCCCACTGCACAGATCACCTCCCAACTTTCCACAAAACACTGCAAAATATCCACGACTAGCGATATCACTATACTGTTCAGATTTAAATTCACTAAAGCTACTGAACGGACTTGCACCAAATAACAAAAAGCACAATCTGCGTAAAATCTAAATTTCTACCAAATTTGGTTTAATTCCATCCAGTGTTTCGGGGTGTTGGTTTGACAACGCGTTCCCATGGGAATTAACATTTCAAACGTACCCTTTTTTGTGCCCCTATTTCTGGGCCCCCACTGCACAGATCACCTCCCAATTTTCCACAAAACACAGAACCTACTTTGACACTTTCTTTGGAAAATGTCATGAAGATTAGTCAAACGTCAGCAAAGTTGTGAGGGAGTCAAAAAATGCTTTTCCTATAGAAACTACTGGTGACAGCAAGTAGGAAATATATATATATATATATATTCATAGAAAAAACCATAGGTTATAGTGGATATATAGTTAGGAATTTGCATTTACAAAACCTTGAAAATTCAATGAAAAAACCATTGGTTTTAGGCCATATATAGTTAGGGATTTGCATTTACAAAACCTTATTTTACTCGCATAAAACCATTGAAATTCCATATATAGTTATAAGCGCTAACTATATATCGCGCACCCGCAATCCACTGCTGATGATGTCACATATTACATCATTCATGACATGGTTAGTGACATCACTGATGACATCACTGATGACATCTCAAATGACATCACTGATGACATCACTGATGACAACATCCAGTGACTGTATGTTTCTGTAAAGTTAAAATATGTTTTACATATTGAAGAATGAGTGGATGTATAAGTGTCTGGATGAAGGATTTACTAGGTGCATGACTGACTGATTGAGTGAGTGATTAAATGTGTCTCACTGAGTGCATGGGTTAGTGACTAAACTGTTTTAATTTGTGCATCATTATATCTGTTGTTCTACAAACTGCTGCATATGTTGATCAGTAGCTATATGAGTAACTGTATGGGTTATTGATTGGTTGTCCAAGTATTTGTATGGGAGACTGAGTGTGTGTGTATGGGTGGCTGGGAGGTGTGTGACTCTGTACATAGATGTGTGAGTAGTTAATTCACTATATGTATAGATTCAAAAGTGCATGTGCAAACAGCTGTATGGGCGGTTGACTGTGTGCATGAGTGTATTGGTGAGTGAATGGATATCTCAGTGCTACATGTCAAAGTAAGTACATATGTAAAACACAGTACATGTGAGAGTTGACATATATAAATAACTGTGCATAAGAGCCAGTGAATGTGTGAGTGGCTGTATGGATCATTGTGAACTTGTATCAGGGATTGTATAATAGAGTAAATATGTGTTAGTATATGTTTGAATAAGTAAAGTTTGTATAACTGTATAGTTGAGGAAATGGAGGTGTGATTGATTCTTTGCATGACTGACTAGGTGTGTGAGTAACTCCATGGATGAGTGACAGTCTGTGAGTGTCTGTTTACACTGATTGTATCTAAGGTTATATTAGAGTCTGAAGAGGTTCATCGTATTATCACATGAATGATATCATCAGTGATGTTATCAGTCATGTCAAATGAGATGTTTTCAGTGATGTCATCAGTGATGTCATTTGAGATGTCATCAGTGATGTCATCAGTGATGTCACTAACCATGTCATGAATGATGTAATATGTGACATCATCAGCAGTGGATTGCGGGTGCGCGATATATAGTTAGCGCTTATAACTATATATGGAATTTCAATGGTTTTATGCGAGTAAAATAAGGTTTTGTAAATGCAAATCCCTAACTATATATGGCCTAAAACCAATGGTTTTTTCATTGAATTTTCAAGGTTTTGTAAATGCAAATTCCTAACTATATATCCACTATAACCTATGGTTTTTTCTATGAATTTCATTGGTTTTTTAATAGCAAATATGAAAAGCTTTAAAATGTCAAGTACGTGATAGATAAAAACATTTTCGTATTTATGCACGCTGATGTGCTTTGAACGCTGCACCCCCCCCCCTCCCCTCTTTTGTCTTAGTAGTACTCTCTCTTTGCAGATAGTGAACGGTAGTTAACGCAAGCCTTTGCCCCCGTTGTAATCCGTCGTGCCTGCTTGTCTCTCCATTTGATTGATTGTTGTCCAAGCATTTACTGTTTTAGAATTGGTTCTCTTTGGATCATTCTCTATTTACAAACAAGCACAAAGTCGCAATACTCTGTTTAGTCTTTGCAGATAGTGAAAAATCGTGTAAAAAAATAAAAGTAATCGAGCAAAATCAGTAGGCCACTAATTGGATCTCTTTTTGACCTCGCTAAAATAGAAATATTAGGAACAACCCTTCATGAGAAATACGAAAATAGTGAGATAAACTGAGCTCCACACCATGAGGGCTGCAAGACAGCTCGACTCCGTCACCCACCCCGCCCAAAATAACGACAAACCCTATGCAAATATTATAAATATAGACAACACACCAGCAAAGAAACAGGGTAAAACATTTTATTAAAAACTATTTACATAACGTTGGTTTATAAGATGATGTCAGTAGTGGACCGATGTGTGAATAGATCGAAAGCAGCACAAGGCTCCAAGATCCGGATGGCAAGCTCCTGGATGTTGGGTGCCATAGTTTAGAGTTCTGAATTTGAGCCTTTTTCAATGCCTGTGCTTTGTTGAATCAAAATGGCGGCTTGACACAAAGCTGACTCAAGCGTTGCTACTGATGCTATGCAGACCAAAACTGGTTTTCAGTTTGTACATTTTTCTAGATTTTTCAATCCAAGTTTGGTTGACTTTGTAGAACGATGGCTTCAAATTTTCAACATACGGTGTGGTGGCGCTGACTGGGAGGGGGCGCTTCGCTCCTGCCCCCTCCCCAAGTAAGATTTTCATACGTGAAAGTACGTTAATGGTTTTGGTCCCTGAGATGCTTCGATGTCACTGCCATTCTCAAATAGCATAAGTTCTGGATGTTGGGTGCCATAGTTAAGAGTTCTGAGCAGTGCTTGTAACACTGTCTGAAGCTTATTTCCACCTACTGCAGCTTCACTATTCTCAAATTAAGTGAGTGTCGTTTGTGGACCTGACTGCATTAGAAAACAATGTGATATGTTAGCTTCCTAAACAGATTGACGGAGGCCCCTGAGGGGCGGTGTGATGGCCATGGACTCGGAGAAGACGCTTGGCTCCGACACCCTCCCCAAGTCTTATAGCACTGGTGTAGCCTGAGATCGCCCCCGACATAGGCGGCCGGCTCCCGGGGTCCGGCGAAACTTTTTGCCTTTTGATGACTCTTCAATTCTGGACCTTGTCCCACAATCCGTTTGACCTGAAGACAAGCTGTAGTGGGGCGCCCCTTTACCGTTTTAGTTGCCATTCCGCCCGCTTCTGCTACAATGTGCCTCTTCCGCCATTCAGCTGTTTACCGCCCGCTCTTGCGACTACAGCGTCTCGCTCACCATGTAGTTGAGTTGCTCCCGCTCTTGCGGTGCAGCGATAGGCGGCTGCCACAGGACTCTCAAAATGGCGGCCGGCTCTTCGGTTTTGGGCCTGGTCCACTAAAATGGCCCTGGGACACCTTGGAACTCGGACGCTTCCCTGATAGGGCTTGGGTCCCATTCTCGAAAAGCGTCCCCTCAGCCGTGAAGATTCTACAAAAGTCTTGGGGGCCTCCGACTCCCGCAGGCTTCTGGTGGGGAGCGGCTGCCATGATTGCTCGTGGAATGGCCACGACGGAGCTACGAGATGGTAGTGGTCTCATGCTGACGCCAGCTTTAGTCTGAAACATCCAGAAACACTGTAGACTACCAATTCGATCAGTTCCGGTAGCGCCCCAACATGACCCGGAAGAGAAGAACTTGCCCTCCCCTCTTTGACTGATGGTTCTTGTTGCCTGTCCCCTCTGTTGTCATTTAACAGAACTTTTTGGACTGCTGAAAGGGGTTGTGTGCTGAACGCTGGTTGGTGGAGACATTTTGACTATATTCTTGACCTACGTTGTCGCGTAATGCGTTATATGACACGCCGCGTTAGCGCACCCGGAAGTGATCCGAGGCGCGGCGCGCAGCGCGTAACGTAAGCATAACAGGTCATGTGACTTGTTAATAAAACTTTTCATTGGTTCATTTTACTTTTGTTAATTTAATGATGAAAAGCTTGGTCATATGACCTAAAAATTACGCTTTTTATTGTTTTCGAACAATATTTTTTTTTCAAACATATGTTATAATATTCCAGGCTAATGTACTTTCCCGGAAAATTTACAACTGTCTTGCAAGTAAAATATATTCCTTTTTCGAGAAAAAGGGCGTTTCTTCCTTCCATGACGGAGCCGTTGAGTAAAAGAGATTCGGCCTGCTGTCTTAGTCGCCGATACGCCTGATTATCAGATTCTTATCGATCACTTTATGTTGCAGGAGTGAAAAACACAACTGCCCTTGACCATTTATCTTTACTGCGTTCCTACATATTATACCTTTTATCCGTCATGTAATTGGACTGCTTTATTTCACTTGCCTTTTACTGATTCGAAAACAGTGACTAAAAGTAAAAACTTTACCAATGTAAATACTACTACCGTGTTTTGTTTTAAAAACCTTTATTGTGAAAATGTCAGTATACAAATACGGGCCTATAACCACGTGGGCCGGCCACGGAGCAAACTGAAATCGTATATGATGAGGAGACATTTACACTGTAGAGGAACGTAATGAGCGGACCATTAGGTTGCAAGAACTAAGGTGTCTAACTGTTGCGGAATCGGTGGACATACATTTTGTAATTAAAATAGGACAGGGCCACTTACAATAACATTTTCTAGATATACATTTGCGGGCAAGGAGTTACGAGTCCCATTTATACCGGCGCCATTTTGGGCGAGGCCGGGCAGGTCCAAGATATAGTCAAAATGTCTCCACCAACCATCGGCCAGACCAGAACCCCTTTCGGCCCTTTATGCTACAAGATGGTGTCTTCCATTCAGAAAATATTGTTGGCAGCATTTTGAAAGGAAACAGAAACAGCCGTTCTCCTAGTGAGTTTCACATTGTTACATTTAGGAAGAATGTTGAAGAGTAGTATGTGGAAAATCTGAAGCCATTTTTCTACAAACTCTCAATCAGACTTGGATGGAAAAAAAAACATGAAGAATGTACAAACTGAAAACCAATTTTTGTCTGTATAGCATCAACAGTAACGCTTGAGTCAGCTTTGTGTCAAGCCGCCATTTTCATTCAATCAATAGCGTCCCCCTGCACACATTTAGGGACCTGGTCGTGTCTTCAGATGAAACGGATTGTAGGAAAAGAAGCAGAAAGGAAAAGGAAAAAAGTTCCGCCGGACCTCGGGAGCCGGCCGCCCATGTCATGTGCGACCTTTGGCCACACCAGGGCAATAGTGAAGCTGCAGCAGGTGCAAATAAGCTTCAGACAGTCTTACAAGCACTGCTCAGAACTCTCAACTGAGGCACTCAACATCCAGGACTTGCCATTCGGATCTTGGCGCCTTGTGCTGGTTCCGACCTATTCACACATCGGTCCACTACTGACATCACCTCATAAGCCAACGGGGCACCCCACGCCGACTTTCGGCGCAGCATTGTAGGATGGCCACACCAGTGCGGCAACTTGCTGGACACAACATCGGGGCCATCCAGATCTCGGCGCGTTCGACTCACTGTACCGCAACAGTGACCGCAACTCAGCTGGACACGCCGTCTTTCGGCGCAGCATTGTAGGATGGCCACACCAGTGCGGCAATTTGCTGGACACCACCTCGGTGCCATCCGGATCTCGGCGCGTTCGAGTCACTGTACCGCAACAGTGACCGCAACTCAGCTGGACACGCCGTCTTTCGGCGCAGCATTGTAGGATGGCCACACCAGTGCGGCAATTTGCTGGACACCACCTCGGTGCCATCCGGATCTCGGCGCGTTCGAGTCACTGTACCGCAACAGTGACCGCAACTCAGCTGGACACGACGTCTTTCGGCGCAGCATTGTAGGATGGCCACACCAGTGCGGCAATTTGCTGGACACCACCTCGGTACCATCCGGATCTCGCCCGTTGTGCTGCCTTCGGCCTATTCACACATCGGTCCGCTACTGACGCCGCCTCACGTGCCAACGGATTTTCTACGCTTTTTGTAGCCCTATGCCGCATAACAGGTCATGTGACTTGTTTATAAAACTTTTCATTGGTTCATTTTACTTTTGGTTTCCTAAAGATGGAAGGCTTGGTCATATGACCTAAAAATAACACTTTTCATTGGTTTAGAACATTTTTTTTTCCCAAACGATGAAAGCCCCACCTTGTTTCTGGATCATTCAGACTGAAGCTGGCGTCAGCATGAGAGCACCACCATCTCGTGGCTCCGTCGTGGTCATTCCACGAGCAATCATGGCAGCCGCTCCCCACCGGAAGCCTGCGGGAGTCGGGGGCCCCCAAGACTTTTGTAGAATCTTCACGGCTGAGGGGACGCTTTTCGAGAATGGAGCCCAAGCCCTAGCAGGCAAGCGTCCGAGTTCCAAGGTGTCCCAGGGCCATTTCAGTGGACCAGGCCCAAAACCGAGGAGCCGTCCGCCATTTTGAGAGCCATGTGGCAGCCGCCTATCGCTGCACTGCAAGAGTGGGAGCAACTCAACAACATGGTGAGCGAGACGCTGTAGCCGCAAGAGCGGACGCAACTCAGCTAGATGGCCGCCACCTGGGGAGGCCCGTTCACGCCGCCTCCCCCACCCCCGGGCCGCCGCACGCCAATTTTCGGAGCAGCATTGTAGGATACCAAAACCAGTGCGGCAGTTTACTGGACATCACCTGGGTGCCTGTCGTACATGTTGTGTCAGCCATGTGACACTGGACACAGACCGCTACTGACGAGGCCTCCCCCCGCACCACCCGGGACGCCCCACGCTGTTTTTCTGTGCTGCATTGTAGGATCCCAAAACCAGTACGGCACCCAGGCGACATCACCTGGGTGCCGTCCAGAACTCTGCACGTTGTGCTGCCTTGGGACTATTCGCACAAAAGACAGCTTCTAACCATTGTTGCTTTTTGTGTTGAAAAATGTTTAAATGTTTTTAGTTTTTGTTCCGTTCGTTATAGTTAATAGTTAATAAAGTTTTATAATCTTACTTTGTTGGAGTGTTATCTATTTTTTTTAAAACGGGTGAATGGGGCCTTGAATCGGGTTATTGTCATGTGTGGGCTTTGGAAGTGTGCTGCTGCAGGATCGGACATTTCAAACTCAAATGCACGTTCTTTTTCTTACCTTTCCGAAGCATGGAGCGCAATAGCAGGCAGAGAAAGGGTGATGCACGTGTTGAACACTACCTGACCTGGCAAGTTGCTGGCAGTGCCCCCCCGCCCGCTCCTGAAAGAGGGCACACACACACCGCCGCCCCGAGTACTTCACAAATCTTTAAAAGACCATGCGCTTGTTCATGAGGCTTAAATGGTTTATCACCTCTTCTAGAACCCCTGCATCGACCCTCTGACGTTTCCTGGAAAAATTACCATGTAACACAATACCAAGCCCTGTCAGCTGAAACCCCCAAGGAATCGTGGGGCATATTATCAAGGGGGTTTATCTCCGCTTTTTTGGCTTTAAAAGCCATGAAAGCGGAGATAAAATTATCTCCCTATTACCAAGCTGTCGCTAACACCAGTTAGTGACAGCTAAAAGGAGATAGCGACCATCTTGGGCCCCGCTTTGCATGTCAGTGATACTTATCACTAATGACATGCAAAGTGGCGTGCCAAGATGTTAGCGACTGGAAACAGTCCCTAACATCGCTATCTTCTATTACCAACTTTTGGAGATATTCGATGTTAGCGACTGGAAACAGTCCCTAACATCGCTATCTTCTATTACCAACTTTTGGAGATATTCGCGCTAAGCGCGAATATCTCCAAAATCTAACACCTGCCCTGAGCAGTTCTTAGCCATGTTATCCAATGGGAGGAGGATAACATGGCTAAGAGCATTTGCTCGATAATACATGAATATCGCTGACTTTTCTGCGATAATAGCAAGGTTTATCTGCGATAAAAATCGCCGATGTGCGGCGATAATTTTTGTCTCTAAACAAGTTAGAGACAAAAATTATCGCTAGTTGTTCGTAATATGCCCCCGGGTTTTTGCTTGCAGAAATCGGGAGGCGGGAGACTAGCACTGAAATCAGTAGTCACACGCCTGAATCGGGAGGGTTGGCATGTCTGAATTCTCTACAGCTGGGGCCATAAACTACATCCGCAGGGGTAGGTGATAGCCTGGGACCAGCCTGGCATCTAAAATGGCTGCCGTGCACGACAAAATTGTGGCATTGGAAAAAAGGCAAGATGGCGCAGCCGCTGGAAGAGATGTATCAACATATATCAGCCTCCTCAGCCACCCTCAGGAAACATAGGGGATTAGGATACGTCTCCCGCACCCCCTTATACCTAGTAATTTAATTAAAGAAGCACAAAATGGCGAATTCCCGTTTCGCTACCAGTTTGCGGCCCAGTTCGCGGCCCGTGAAGCGCTTCTACCGTGAAAAATCATTTTTTTTTCTTTTCCCCACGGGACCCTTTAATAACCCCAACAACATTCCTAGGGGGTCAAGAGGGGGATACCTTGCCCCCTTTCATTAAATTCCCCTTTCGTTTTTCACCTCTTCTTCTCTCTCGATCCTACCGAGAGACAAGATGGCGGCCGCTCCGGACTGTCACGCAGCAAAAAAAAAAAAAGCTCACGCACAGCCGCTGGAAGAGATGTATCAACATATATCAGCCTCCTCAGCCACCCTCAGGAAACATAGGGGATTAGGATACGTCTCCCGCACCCCCTTATACCTAGTAATTTAATTAACGAAGCACAAAATGGCGAATTCCCGTTTCGCTACCAGTTTGCGGCCCAGTTCGCGGCCCGTGAAGCGCTTCTACCGTGAAAAATCTTTTTTTTTTTCTTTTCCCCACGGGACCCTTTAATAACCCCAACAACATTCCTAGGGGGTCAAGAGGGGGATACCTTGCCCCCTTTCATTAAATTCCCCTTTCGTTTTTCACCTCTTCTTCTCTCTCGATCCTACCGAGAGACAAGATGGCGGCCGCTCCGGACTGTTTAGAATGTTGACAGACACCGGAGAGCCAATCAGCTTTCTGCGCGTAAAGTTTCGAAACGCGAAAAGTAAGCGGACCGGATCGCTGCCCGGAGCGCTGTTACAGATATATATCTTGATTTAAACGTTAATTTCTCAAAATCCACTGAAGCACATATATTGAGACCTAGCAAAGGCACATCGGGCTAACAGTCCCTACAATTTTGCCAAGTTTCGTGCAAATCCATTCAGCCGTTCGAGCTAAAAGTGAGTCCAACCGCCCTATGGAAAACTCAATGCAAAAAACGCGTTTTGGGACCCCCCTTTTTTCTCAGCCCCCCCTTGACGAAACCCCCCCAAATTTTCAGGGGCTGCTCAGAAACAAAATGTGCCATTTTCCTGAAAATTTCAGCCGATTCCGTCCACAAACGCCAAAGTTATTAGACATAGAATTTTCAGAAATCCCATAGGGAATTAATCCTAACTATATATACCTACTGGCGATAGCCAGTAGGTAATATTTACTGAAAAAAACCAAAGGTTATAGTAATGGTATAGTTAGGTGAGCAGGTCAGTGACAATATAAATGTTTTGAACTAAAAAAACAAACAGAAATTCGTCAGCTATAACATGCGCCTCCACCATACACTGCTTATGATCTCACAAATACCAGCTTTCATGACAGGTTCTATACCATAATTTATGACATCACTGATAATATCATCTAATGAGGGTGCTAGCTTATTTTATAATTTACATAGTGGTGGACAACTACCATATTACCTTTCTACCTAATTGGTCCAGCTCATTGGTGTAAGTGTTTGCAGAACACGTGCTTCTATGCATCATAGATGTTTAAAGGTATTACGTATGTTATAAATCTTTGTATTGAAGAGTAACTCTGTGTGCAGCTGACAGTTGATGACTTGTGCTCAGTACATTTCAAGTAAGTTTTTTGGTTCAGCAGAAAGTTTCAAACAGGGCAAATATTCTACCAAGTAGAGAATAAGTATTTTAAGCAGCAGAGAGTTATGAGACAGAATCATTGTAGCATGACAGTTTCTACATAAAATAGAAGACTGTGTGCACCAGGTACTAACCCATGTACATGTGTGTGTTCCGACTCAAATGATGGGCTATCTGGAATGTTTTCACCACTGTATGAAGGCTGTAGGCAGTATGATCTTTAGCACATTTAGATCTTGGTTATTTTAAGTGAATAGAGTCTTTTTGACAAGAGTTGCATAGAGTGTATACTGTTCTAAATAGATGTTTTTTTAATTATTTAATACTCTGTAGTGTATTTCTCATCCGAGTTTCAGTGTCTGCAAACAGTGTGGTACAGAGTAAACACTCTCCATAGAATAAACACTGTTTAGTACCAATTGTTCTACTCATATCAACTTAATTTCTCAGTGTAGGTTCAGTGACTGTGATGAATTTGATATAGAAAAAAGTGGTCCATAGTAGGATATTTATTTTGGAACAGACGTTGAGTATCTTGAGGTTCTTGTCTTGTTCTGAACAGTTGTATACATATAAATACTGTGTTGCTGAACCCACACTATTAACAGCTTTTGCCATGAGCAGCATAGGGTTTCGCTTCAGGACCCAGGGACCCCACACCCTGGGGCCAAAACATATATATTAAGGAGAGGAGGAGTACAGTCCCCTCCCACACCCTTAATTGGCCCAGAAGACCACATCCCTGGTGCCAAATACAATAAAAGATTGTAGGGGGGACCGGGCCCCCCAAAAAGCCTTCTAATGCCCTGGGGACCACAAGTCCCCGGGGCCAAATATAAGGCTTATTAGGCCCTGAGCATCCCATCCCCCAGGGCCAAACCAAAAGGGGAGGCAGACTATGTGGCCCCCCTCCTCAAGCCTTCATGGGTCCCAGGGACCCGTCCATGAGCCCATCCATCGGGCTGTGTTTTTTTTTTAAAGGATAGGAGGGCCTGTGTGACCCCACCCTCCCAGAGTGGGGGCTGTTTGATCCCTTTCCTAAAGCTTCATTAGGCCGTGGGTGCCCCATCCTACAGGGCCATACTTTAAAAAGGTTTATATGGGGGGCCTGGTGCCCAGCCAGGGCACCTACCATACACACACTGGAAGCTGTAGGGGGGGGCTAAGGGCCCCCGTAACCCCAGGCCAATCCCTGCATGCTGTGGGAGCCACCACTGCTCCTGCCTGGAGGGGGCTCCTATTTATGCTGCTCCCTCCAGGTGGGAGCAATCTGTTGATGCAGGTAAGGAAACAGGTAACATTTCTGCTCCCACCTGCTGGATGTGGACTTTTCCTACCTGTGCTGGTATGGGCAGGGAAACTATGGTGTCCCGGGGGTGGGTTCCCTGTTACACAGCAAGTGAGCCAGTCCCCAGGGATGAGGTCACTGGGGCCGTTAGGGGGCTCGAGGGGGACCCATGTGGCCCCTCCTCCTTTTTGGATGTTTTCAGCCCTGGGAATGGGCTCGCAGTGACCTATAATAGCTCGGGTGAGTCTTTTGAAGGCTTGTGTGACTGCTTCTCTGTTTGTGGAAATTTTTGCCCGGGGACGAGCTCCCAAGGGCCTATATTGGCTCTGAGAGGGGGCGGCATGTACATATGCCTCCTTCCCTTTTTAATTGTATTGAGCCCCTGGGATGGGATCCTCAGGGTCTTTTAAGGCTTGGGGAGGGGGCCACGCTGCCCCTCCTATTTTTATTAGAACTGACCCTGGGAGATGGGGGTCCCTGGCAAATTTAGGCTCATGGATGGGGGGCTGCTCTCAGAAATAGGGTGGATTTTCCCCACTTGACCTTCATCCCTGTGATGTCTACGTATCTACAGAGAAATTTCATTAGGACGTCAAAAAACATATTGTCAGCGTAGAATGAGATTCCATCTTCTGCCACCTAAAGCCATGCACCGGGCATCCACTTAGACTAGTTCTGCCAGTGGCTCCACCACCAGGTTGAATAGAAGTGGTGACAGAGGGTGCCTTGTTACATAAAAAAAGGTTGCTGAGAGGGTCCCGTTGACTTAAGCCTGGGCCCATAAATCAGTGTAGAGGGTCTTAATCACATTTTGCGGAGCATCGCTGTTAAAAAGGACTAGGAAAGTAGGGTACCTGTCTCTGATAGCTTCTCCGCCAAAGCCAGGGCCAGATGTAAGCGGCGGAAGCAGCAGCTGGTACTTCTATGAGGCCGTGTGAAGTAGGGAACAGACCATATGAGTAAGGCAAGTGGCCACTAATTTAGCAAAGATTTTGGATTCTGCGTTCAATAATTAGAATGGGCGATAGGAAGCACAATCAATGGGATTCCTGCTACATTTAAGGATGGCTGTTATGGACGCAGCCTCTTAAAACAAGTGGTAATGATCGTTTAACCCAGGCCTCTTCATAGAGGGCCAGTAAGTGTGGAGCAAACAGGGAGGAATATTGTTTGAACATCTCAAGGGGAAATCATTTGTGGCCAAGGACCTTCCCCGATGGCATCTCTGTTGTGGCCCGATGGACCTCCCCTAGGTAAGGAAAGATCCGATTCTGCCTGAGTCAGCTCCAGGGGCTTTGGCACTATTGAGTTCCCAATTTCAGGTGTGGGAGGCTGTTCAGAGGCATAGAATTCTCTGTAATGGGCTGCAAACTCGGATGCAATTCACGGTGCCACTCAGAGTATTTCCCCTGTACGGGTGCTCTGCAACAAAATCACAAGTGTCTCATGCCCCGTTAGCCAGTAAAGCAGTGTCCCTGCTTTATCTCCCAGTTTGTACACTCAGCCCGTAGGATGGAGCCAGAACACTCGGGCCATATCTTTTACTTCTGTGTGTACCATTTCTAGGTCTAGCTGTAGCTTCGGGCCACCAGAGTTCCCTCTCCAACTGCATCAGCTTGGTCTCGTGGTCCCAGATCTTCCCACTAGTAAACAACCGTTTTGAAGGCTTCCCATAACATAGCAGGGGAGGAAACTGTACCCTCGTTTAGGTTAAAGTAGGTGTTGTGTAAAAATTCAGTAAAGGACCCTTCCCAGAGCCACTATGCTTTTAGATAGCCCAGGCTGCGCTCCTGGCCCTCTAGTTTAGTAAGAGTCATCATTACCGGGAGCCCATCAGGTAATATGGTTATGTGACTTCTATTGCCTACCTCCGAGGATTAGGAGAAGGGACCGTGGCTCTGGTGTCTGAGTCTGTTGGGCATCCATCACTGCAGTGAAATTGTCCCCTAATATTATGGTCCCAGAGGTTGTATCTGTCGAGAGGCACATAAAAGCATTCAGTGTGGAGTCTAATGCCTGTGGTGGCGTATACACACTGACCAGTGTCCATGGCTGTCTCTATAGCAACCCCCTCACCATGAAGATGTGGCCAGCAGGATCAGTAGTGGCTTTGTAAGTAGTCAGAGGCAAGCTCTTTTTAAGATGGATGGCTGCCCTGAGAACCCCGGGCATTACCCAAGTGGTATGCCATTGTGTATCTATTGTTACCCAGGAAGAAGCAGTTGGATCCCAGAAGATGGGTTTCTTGAAGTAGTAGAACAGCAGGGTGGAATCTAGTGACATATTGCATGACCGTCCACTTGAAATTTTGTTATTGAGGCTGTTTACATTCAGACGTCAGTCATGGCTCTAGAATGCTGAATGACTACCATTGAGAGGGTGTGCGTTACAGAGGGTCACAAGTGAGGAACCTGGGTCTGTCTGGTACAAAAACATGGTAACAATAATAACCAACTCAGTCATACCATGCAGCCGTAAAACTCCTGTCTCTTCCACCTCTCTACACTTCTCCCATTTAAGCATCTCTCGGCCTGGTAAAAATAAAACAAGGTAACCCAACCTACAAAAGTCTAAAAAACCGAAACCAATATACAGGGGAGGCTGAATACCCCTGCGTAGCTGTAATTACGGGGAGGACACGTGGGCAGTCAGGGATCCCCCTGTGTCAGCATCTGTGTTTTGGAGAGCACCCGTCTCTGCGGGGTGCAACTGTTTTGGTGTAACGTGGGCTGGATCCATTGAACAGTGCTGCCTCCTGCTCCTCCTTGTGCGATGTGGGGTTGGTGCCCCCTCTTCGTGCCCACTCTCTCCCCCGTGAGAGAGTCAAGGCAGGGTGAGTGGGGGTGACGGAGGATTGGATGTTCCTCTTGGCAAATCTATTTGCCCTCAGGTGTGTCAAAGAAGTGGATATTATTCTTCTAGATTACTTTAAGGTGGGCCAGGAACTGTAGCATATATTGGATTTGCTAAACTCTCAGTTTCTCCTTTATAGACGGGAATGAGCGGGGCTGCTGTTGAACTTTACAGGATTAGTCCGGAAAAAGCATAACCAGGCCAATCTGCAGTGGAGTTTTCTGGTGTTTTGTGCTGTCTCAGTCAATCTATGAATCAATCAGAGAATTGTAAGCGCGCTTCTCACCTGTGAGGGTCTCAAGGCACTGAGGGGGGGATGGGGGGTGGGGGTCCGCAGATCTGTTTAGCCGAAGAGCCAGGTCTTGAGGGACTTCCTGAAGGTGTTCAGGTATGGGACGCGTCTGATGTCTGCCAGTAGCTTGACTGCAATATGAGAGAAGGATTTTCTGCCTGCTCTGGCTCTGTGGATGCGCGGGGTTCCAGGCAGTGCGAGGTTGGAAGATCGGAGGTTTCTTTTGGGTAAGTGGAAGTTTATTCTGTTGTTGAGGTATTTGGGTCCATTGTTGTGTAGGCATTTTTAGGCGTGAGTGAGGATGTTGAAAGTGACTCTTTTCTCCACGGGGTGCCAGTGGAGATTGCGTAGGTGTTGACTGATGTGTTTGTGTCGGGGATGCCGAGGATGAGTCTGGCAGCGGTTTTCTGTATTGTCTTGAGTTTGTGGAGTAGGGACTTGTGGATGCCGGCATAGAGGGTGTTTCCACACTCCAGTCTGCTGGTGATGAGTGTGTGGGTGACTAAGTTAACCTGTCGGTTTATGGTGAGAGATTGATGAGTTGAGTATGTTGCTGAGGTTCTTGACGTGGCCTGAGGAGGTAGGTGGGCTTCCGAGGGGGGTCGGCAACAGGAGTTGTCCTATGAAGAAGGGGTGGTACTGAGGACGATGACTTCTGTCTTCTCAGCGTTGAGCTTCAGGCAGCTGTTTGTCATAAAGACTGTGATGTTTTGCATTTATTTCTGGAAGTTGAGTTTGGCAGTGGTGGGGTCTTTGGTGAGGAAGAGGATGAGCTGGGTGTCATCGGCGTAGGATACGATGTTAATGCTGTGTTGTCGGATGATGGCTGCATGTGGGGCCATGTAGACGTTGAAGAGGGTGGGACTCAGGGATGAACCCTGTGGAGCTCTACAGGTGATTTGGAGCTGTCTTGGAGGATAGTGTCTCTATCTAGGAAGTTCAGAAGTCATGCTATCATTGGCTGTGGTGGGGTCCCTTATGGTAGACGTCCCATCAGAGAGACTCACTCCACCACAAAGCAGGGCAACAGCTTTGCTGCTGGGTGCCACGACAAGAGCCAGCCTGTTATGAAACTAACAGGGTGGGAGCCCTCTGCTCCCCCACTATGCAGATGTTGTTCCTTCTTGATCTGCCCTCCGCATCTTGCGTTCTGTCTACAATCACCATGTGCTGGAGGGTGAGCATTACAGCCTGTAGTGTATGGTGCAAGTCTACCATTATCGAGAGGCAGACCTCCATCTCTCTCACAATATTGTTCAGGTTTTGTCTTAGTAGTGAAAAGCTTAGGCTCAATTCACCTATCTTGCCTTCGAGTGAGCTCAGGGAATCTTGAATGGCATGAAGTATGGAAACAATTGAGATGTGCCTTTATCTTTGTTCATGATCGACGTGCTGTAATGCAAGTTCTCTCTCAACGCAAGGGGCATGTGGCTTCTCCCATGGACTCCTCATGGGGCATGAGGAAAGCCCCACTGCCAGTTTCTACTTCTCGTAAGAGGCACATCTGTAGGGAGTGACGTAGAGTGGTTGTCTGAGATCCCTGGTAATAAGCAGCCCATGGGCCACCCGAGCCAGTAGAGGAGAGTAGGTGGGGGGATGATGCTCCTTTTATTGTGACCTCAGAGCAGAGGATTCTCACAGCGCACTTCAGATCTCTCTAGATCAGGGGTCTCCAAACCGGCCCTGGAGGGCCGGATCCATGCCATATTTTTTGGATATCCCCATTGAGATACATGTAGTAATTTTAAAAATCTGGCATGGATCCGTCCCTCCAGGACCGGTTTGGAGACCCCTGCTCTAGATGGATGTTTGGAGGTTAAAGGAGGATGCCAGACGGGGTAGCGAATCTGGTATCAAACAAGTAATCAGGTGAGGCAAGAGGGGCATGCACTTCCTGGGGATGCTGGTGGTGATGGGGTGTGGGAATTCAGATAACTATAGATCCTCCAGTGATGAGCCACAGCAGGATAAGTGAATCTGGGCTGCCTGGCTCGGAAAAGGACCATCCCTCAGGCCTCTCTGCTCAGCTCCAGCTCAACCCGGGCCTACACAGTGGCCCCCCAGCTCTCACTCCTGCGCGTACTCACCTCTTGCACTTGTGTCATGGCAGTAGGATTTCCCCGGGTCATCACCGGGCTGTCAAAGCTTGCACCTCCGGCCCTGGATCTCGTCCACTGCTCTCTAGGCCCAGGCTGTCGGCTGCCTCAGTCTCTGCATTCCCTCCCCAGGTAGCTGCCCCTCCCCTGCTAGGATCCCAGCTGTAATCTCCTTGTGACTGTGTGGATGGCGCACCATGTCCCCTGTGCCTTGGGTCTCTGGCCTAGCGCAGCAGGCTGGCCACCTCAATGTCATTTCTGTGCACCTCTGCATTGGATGGATTCCTTAATTTTTTAACCCCGTGAGGGGATAGGCTTTTATGCAGTCTACTCCACCTGGATGCTGGAAAATGCAACCGATTGCTAGTATTTTGGCCACATTATGGGGCCAGTGCGCAGATCTCAGGGTTAACCCCTGCCAAGTACCACGCATCAGGAGTCAGACTATCGCATTTCACTGTGGTGGCCTGCATCACCGCACTGAAATGCAAAGCCATGCATATTTGTGCCTTCTCATGTGCCTGTCAAGCACTGAGGCCCGAGTGCTGGCTGCTAATAATACCACCATTTGCTGGAGCTGAGTGGCACACAGTGCGCCCTGCTCAGCAGACATGGGGGCTGGCTGAGCTGCTGGGTAGTGTGTAACTCTCTTGATTCAATCACCACACAGCGCAGCATAATAATTAGATACATTTCACTGACTGTCAATGGCTACTACTGAGGCATTTAGGCAGTGAGGCCAAGAGTGTGAGTTTCTGCTAGACTCATAGTTATAGGCGAGTGCCACTGGACAGGTCAGTAGGCTGCTGCCCGGCCGTGGCCCAAGCGGGCAGCAGTTGAATTTCAGGTTAGAGGCTCCCCAGACTGCAATGAGCTCGCCGGGGTAATGGTTGTCCGCCCACCCTAGCCCGGCCCACCGCTGGTGGCAGCTCACTCCACATGGACTGCAGTGGCTGTTTGCAGCTCAGCTGTCCAGAACAGAGACTGTCATTAGGCACAGAGAGTAGCGAGCCAGGCGGAGGTGTAGCTGCTCCAGCTGGCGCTGGCCGTTGCTGCTAAAGTAAGTATGCCTACATTATAGGGCATACAATTATTTGCCGGCACGCTAGCGGTGTAATGCTTTAAATTCCAAAGTGCCTGCATGACACACGACACGCATTCACAGCCATAGACACTTGACTTCCACATTCAGTCTAACATGCACAGACTGCAGTGCTACTTTAGCTATGAACAGTCTTACACAGACTGTCAACACAGTCAACTTCTCTGGGCAGTACTGGACGTGCATGACCTGCACTATGTATTCGGAGCCTGCCGTGCATAATGAAAGGAGCGGTGGTCAGAGTGAGCATAATTAGAAAGTTAAACAAAATCTTCATTCAAAGTGTAGCACCTGCGTATGAAGCCAGCACCAGCCACGTGTCTGCAGGCAGAGTGTAGTTTTCTATTACATAAAATAATACACAGACTTTAGGACAAAAGTGTCAGTGAGACAGTGCCAGCCATGTGTTAAACTACAAATGTACTTTTTGGACCGAGCTTCGATCAACCTGTTATATCTCTTCTGTGAGGTTTGGTAAACCCACCGATTGCCATTGGTGCCTATCTGTGGGATTCAGAAATGTGAGCTTCTTATTGGTGCATTTCTGTCAAAGTCCCTCCTTTGTGTGTTTAGTTCTCTTTCTGACTATTTCACTCTGAGAACAGTTGATTTGGCCATCACACCGTACAGCTGTGATGGCCTATCTTCCCTCTTCCCATCTGGCTATTGCAGGTCAGCCGGAGTTGTTTGCATTTATTTATGCTTTTTTGTATATAGCGCAGTAAGAAATGGGGGTCTCTACCTGGGAGAGGTAGGTACCTTTATCCAGATAGCGACCCTTGCTTCTAGTCAGAGTAAGGGGGAGACACACTTTAGAAAAGCCCTGCTCACCCCCTTGGAAGCTTGGCACGAGCAGACATGCGTATTCCAAAGGCAATATGTGAAGTATTTGTACCAACACTCACAGTAACACAGTAAAAACACCACAAAAGGACACCACGCCAGTTTAGAAAAATAAAATATCTTTATCTAAACTAAACAAGACCAAAACGACATAAATCGAACATAAACAGTTAAAATATGGCTTTCAAAAGGTTTCAAGAACTTGTACCATAGAAAACTATGGATGCATGACTTTTCACCAAAATACCTGTAGTTGCATCAAAGTTCACCAAGCCAAATAGCTGCAGTGTCTGAAACAAAGAGATGCAACACTCCTCAGACCCTGAGGAGGCAATGTGACAGTCCCACTGCACGCATAGGAAGGGTTGCATTGATTTCGGTCTGTATGGGGAGTGATCGTCGATTTTTCGTGCCGGTTTCGGTCCACGGGTAATGCGTCTGGAAAGTGTGCCACACAGGTATGATGCGTGGATCTTCGGGAAGCTTTGGCGATCAATGTGCCGGCGTTGTGCGGCAATGCATCAGTCCTCTTCAGCTGGATCCCTCGATGCGTCAATTCTTGCAGCCATGACAGGCGCTGCAACGGTTTTAGCAGCTGCACAACAATGTGTGGAAATTCTTCTTACGCAGTGAAGTTGCATCGGAAAAACAGCCACAAGAGTGATGAGTCGGTTTCTGTAGTTATTTGAGTTTTTTCTCTCTTCCAGCTCCCAAACAGCATCAACAACCTCCAGAGGCTCAAAACTGGCAAAGGCACCTCAAGGCAGGTCAGAACTCACAACTGCAGAGTTCAGGAGAGCTTGGGGTGAAGTCTTTGTGTCCCTGAGACTTCTGAACAGGAGGCCAGCTCACTTCAAGCCCTTCAAGCAGGGGACACAGCACACAGCAAAGTCCTTCTCCTTTCCTTGGCAGAAAAAGCAACTGCAGGTCTACCCCAGACACACAGCAAGGACAGTACTTCTCCTCAGTCTCTCCAGTTCTTCTCCTTGGCAAAGGTTCCTCTTGAATTCCAGGAATGATTTGAAAGTCTGAGGTTTCAGGTCTAATACCTATGCCCCAAAATGTCTTTCTTCTCTTTGTGCAAGGGGCTCTGAGCCCAGTTTAAACCAGTTCTGAGGGGCACTCTGCAAGTGCACAACAACATCCTTTGTCAGTGTGACCCTTGGATCCAGACACACCACAAGGGGGCGGAGCCGGCATTGTGAAAGGCAGGCACAGCCCTATTCAGGTAAAGGTGCTACTCCTCCCACCACTCCAAATGCAGATCCATTCAGCCTAGTGATGACGCATTCAGACTCCTGGAACCACTGCACCTCCCCAGCCCCTGTCACTCTAATGCCAGACAGTCAATCCACAACCAGGCAGAGGCCCACAGAAAGGTTGAACAAGAAAATAGCCACTTTCTAAAAGTGGTATTTTCAAACACACAATTTAAAAACCATCTTTACTAAAAGATATGTTATTAAATCCTGAGTTCAGGGATACCAAACTCCATTTTCTTATCTTGCTCCTATGGGAAGATTTGCTTGTAAAATGTTACAAAGCTTTCCCCATTCTGTCCCACGAGCAAGATAGCCTTTCAATAGTGAATAACACAATTGGCAGTAATTCACTATTAGGACATGTTACACACACCAGTACATGTTCAACCTTTCACATACACTGCACCCTGCTGAGGGGGGTACCATGGACCTACCATAAGGGTGTCCTATGTGCAAGGAAAGGGAAGGGTATGGCCTGGCAAGTAGGTGCACTTGCTAAGTCGACCTGGCAGTTAACAAACTGCGCACAGGCACCACAGTGGCAGGCCTGAGACATCTTTTCAGAGCTACTCATGTGGGTGGCACAATCAGTACTAGTAGTATTTGATTTACCAGCCCTGGCACACTCAGTGCACTTTACTAGGGACCTACCAGTAAAACAAATATGCCAATCTGGGAAAATCAATCACACCAATTTACACATGAGCACTTGCACTTTGACGCTGATCAGAAGTGGCAAAGTGCCCAAAGCATCTAAGCAAGCAAAAACGAAATCCAGCACAGCATCAAAAACACAGGAGGTAGGGTAAAAA
Source organism: Lissotriton vulgaris (assembly GCF_964263255.1). Lineage (NCBI taxonomy): Eukaryota > Metazoa > Chordata > Amphibia > Caudata > Salamandridae > Lissotriton > Lissotriton vulgaris. The sequence continues at coordinate 161,955,681 of NC_141690.1, forward strand.
AATTCCGGGAAAACCACACCAAGGATGCCTTGTCTAACAAACCCAAACTCGATCTGTAGATGTTGGAGCACTTTACATGCAAGCTACATACATTACAGAAGAACACATACATTTTTGGTAGGCGTGCTGAGATTAATTTATTCATGACGCCTTAGTGGGCGGAGTCGAAGCTGCTCTGGTTACCTCTGTGACTCCGGTTGCCGCTCTTGATCGCGTATTGCTTGTTCTTTTCTACTGTGCTCTGTAGTCACTGGAGCAAGGGCCCTCGCGCTGTTGACGGTGCCTTGCCAGCTGTTCTTTTCAGCACCAGGCACAGCGACATCCCACTGTGACACATGCCATGCAGTGATTCCCCCCTGAGGCGGTGGGCAGCAGCTTTGGTCGTCCTTGTCGAGCCACCGCCTCTTCATCACGCTCTGGATGAAGCATTTCATTTATTTATTTATTTAATACAGTTTTATATAGCGCAAACTTTACCCAAAGGTGTCAGAGTGCCTTACAAAAGAACCAGGTAAATTACAAAAGGTACACAAGTTAGACTAAACATGCTAACAAGTTACATATATACAGTTACAGGTACATTCGGGAGTCTCAGCACTAGAAAAAGGTACATTGATGCAGTTACAATGCTAACAAGTTGAATACTTATATTGTAAAAAATATAAAATGTGTCAGTGTTAGGTTAGAACAGCAGTAAAATACAAATTGAGTGGCAGGTAAATTACAAAAGTACACAAGATAGACTACACACAGTGATAAATTACATATAAATAGTTACAGGTACACAAGATAGGCTGATCAAGCTAACAAGTTACAAATATATAGTTACAACGCTAACAGGTTGCATACTGCGATGTTGAAACTTATGCTGACCACCATGCCCTTCATTGTCTAACAAGTTCGAGCACAACAAGAACAGCAGCACAGGCCCAAGGAGGTTGTAGACAGGGATTACAGAACCTGCAGGAGTTACACTTTTTATAAATCACGTCCTTAAGCTACAAAGATTACTATCCAGCCTCCAAGAAATTAGTTTAATCTGCTGCTTTTCGTGAAACAACATCAAGATGTACTGAATGTTGATAACTATTCGTTTTTGGAGCCCTGAAGAAGTCTCAATGTGTGAGACGAAATGCGTCGGATAAGAAGGGAATCCATTTGTGTTCTTGGATTGTTACCTGACCTGTATTTTGAAAATAAAGAACTTTGGAAAAGATTTTTTTTTTTACTGAATTCCGGATTCATTTATAACAGGACGATCATATGTATTATGGACTTTTGTACTTAATTAATCAAACACTTCTTGGATGGGTGCTGATTCCTTATTTTCACTTTTATCTAGGATGACACCTAGAGATTTGGAACTGGCACCAATGATAGGCTTGTTGTTGATAATGTTCAGATTGTTCATTCAAGATTGGATAGGAGGAGGAGATAGTGAGGTCGAGAGGAGAAAGAATTCTGTTTTGGAAGGATTCAGTAATAGTTGATTAGTAGACAGTCAATGGTGGATGGAGTTGAGTGTGGTGTTGAGGATTGAAATGTCATGAGTGGAAGAACCCTTTAGGTAGATTGGGGTGTCATCTGCATTCAGCCTCTTCTATAATGCCGGAAATCGCGTCCAGAGTGGCCAGTGCACACTAAAGTGGTTTTACAGTGCTGGAGAGAGGCTAATAAACTCCTTGTCCGGATGGGGAAACTGACAGGACGAACTCTGATGTGGGTGGCGGATCCATTACACGAGGTGGCTGCCCTAACGGGCTTCAAAGGGTGGAAATTGATAGGCATTGAGTATTTCGGACATGTATGAAAGGGGGATACTCCCCTCACTTTCGAGGAACTTCAGCAGGAATATAACTTAACCCAGAGATACCATCACCTGAGATTAATGCACGTATTACGCACCCACATCCAGGACGGGGCTTCTGTTCCGGACTATTCCCCATTAGAGGATAGGTTGCTGCTTGACCCCATTTCCGAGAAGGCGACCTCCAGGATCTACCATAAATTGATAAACAATATACCATACCCCCTGACGACCCTCCGAGAGACATGGGTTAAAGACATTTACTCCTTTTTATCAGTTGGTATTTATTCTTACTGCCAACTGGATTAGGGTATAGTAGAGCAATACTTTTCATTAATCATTATAAACTGATGTAGTTCACAAATAAAGCTCTAACTAAAGAAACTGGGACTACGACCCTCCCGTTAAGAATCCAAGTTCCAAGAATAAATTAGAACTTGAGCCTCTTTAGAACCAATTGTGAAGAGATAAGATCGGTTGGACGGGGGAAGATTTAAGAATTACAGGATACTATAATGATTAATGAAAAGTATCGCTCTACTATACCCTAATCCAGTTGGCAGTAAGAATAAATATCAACTGATAAAAAGGAGTAAATGAAGCTAGGAGCAGAGGACACATAAAAGATCCCACCCTAGAGTACAACTGAGCAGCTGGAACCCAAACAGGTCTTTGGTACTACAATTTAAAGCCAATTTATTTGTGCTGCAACACAAAATGTATTCAAGAATTGTTTTTAATATAAGAAAGTATTGTCCTGAAGAAGGTGACCAGCGTTTTCACCGAAACGCTGCGTCGACAGTTTCTTTTTTTTCCAAATGGTTTTTTAACATAAATGTAATGTTATGTTTTAATAAATTGTATGTGATTTTTTATGGAACAATGATGAACAAACAGATCAGATCTTTTTTATAATAAAATCTAAGTATAAAACGCAAAACCATCTTTAATTTTATTTTTTGCCCACCACTGATGTATCACTCAAACTGTTTATAATCAATATTATCCAAGTTGAAAGTGAATTGTTCATACTCTTGATGTATTTGTAAATTTGTTATTTTGTGGTTTGGTACTCCAAGAATTGACTATACTCACAGGTTACCATAGAACACGGTTGTAACAGGGGGACTATTTCACATAGTCTTATCTGTTAGTTAAAACCAGAAAAAGGGATTTTCTTATATTTCTTGTATTAGATGCATAAACTTGCCCATTGTAGTTCACTTTAATGGCGTACAAGAGACGTTCGTTTGCTCATGACAGAGATACTATTTTGGCGGCAGGCGTTTTGCACATAAATAATAATGCAGTGGCTATGTGGGAGTAGCGACTCAACCTTCTGCTACTTGCATATTCTGTGCTGGAAGGTCATGGGTTTGAAACTAGGACAACCAACAAATAAACACGAAACCGAACATGCATTGTGCACATGGTGCTGGTGAGTTAGTTTTCTTCCTGATCCCTCGTCAGGTTTACTGAACACAATATAAATGACATTACAATTACACAATAGACCTGGAGGTGCTCAAGCAGCAGCTGAAGACCAATCAGTTCGTTCTTACTGCGGGTGCTGTGCTGAGGTGGGGGGGGGAAGAGACACCCTGAGAGTTTAGATGCGTTCTAAACTCGGTAGTGGGTGCTCGTCTTGCAGAACGTCCTTGGTGAAACCTCCGTTATTGCTTACATAAAAAGTCTGCCTCGCTCATTTAACCCCTTCAGTGCTGCGCGAATTCCGCTGCGGTGCTGAAGGTTCTAAAGAACCTATGGACTCATGACGGAACGGTTCCGTCATGAGCACAGGCCAACCGACGCTCATGACGGAACCGTTCCGTCATGAGCACCGAAGGGGTTAAGTCCAAGACAGCCCCCTGACTTTTACTGTTCGCCATGGGCTGCACGTCTATCTCTGACCATGCTGGCTTCGTGCTACATCACATTCTCTTTGCCAGTGTCACTGGAATTATGTGGCAGTGGAGGACCAAATATATTTCAGCTTTGACAAACTGTGCGGCTTGAAAACAAAAAATAAGGTGCATGATGCGGCACCATTTTGTAATTTCAACGCACATTAATGTTGTTGGGTCAAACGTTTCACGTAATAAGTAGCACTGAACACACAAGTACAGTAATTGAGGGAGCATCTGCCAGAGCTCAGAACATCCCTGTCACACTTATTTGTGGTTACTCTTGATCCCTTTCGATTAGAAATTAAATGTGCTTTGCTGAGTACTTCAAATTATAAGGCAGGTACTATGTGGCAAGTGTGGTTTATTCATTATTATATAGAAACACTATGTAGAGTCCTGGCCTAGGGCCTAGAAATAAGGGGCACAGGACACACGTGTTACCTTAGGTGGCTGGTAACTAACTAACCACGCCCAGGACACTGGGCTCTTTATTAACACTGTAGCGTGTCCACGCTTACGTCTGGGCTCTACCAAAGCCCCTTCACGCCTGAGGGGCGAAACAGTCAGGAACAGTGGGAGGGGGCGTGTGCTGCAGTGGTATACCCCACTGGCAGCAACACTACACACTACAGTAGCATATTCTCATAATTGCATTGGCATTTGGTTATACCCAGGACCACTAGAATTATCTGACAGGAGTCGACCAAATTATGTGGCAGTTATTAAAGTTATACAGCAAGAAAAGGTAAATTATGCATCATATTTTGTAACAGCATTACTACTTTATTTGTAATTTTCACCCATGTTAACACTGTTATATCAAATATTTTACCCTATTAGTAAGTCTTTAACATTTAAATACAGCAGTAAACTACTGAAAGGTGACCATTCAACCTGTGGGAAGGGCCTTCCACTGTGCAGCAGTCCATGATGCTGCATTTTTTAGTACATTTTGTTCTCTATGCAAGCACTGAAAAAAAATGCAGTACCTCATTGTTTATATCTCGCTTATAACACTTTTTTATTATATCTTTTCAGAATTCTGCATAGCACCCACACTGCTCTACAACATAGGTTAAAGACATTGGTTCTGTCAATAGCTTTGACTAAACACGTATAAGGTCCCAAAAGCGAGATCTATTGGCTTTGCCAATGCTTGTTATTGTTTAGTGCGTGATCAGCTGCCTGCCGCTCAGTGTTTTATGACTCAGTATTCTCTGACATCGGACACGACAATGAGGATGTTTATTGTAAAATGTCCTAAATACTGCTTCTGCCCAAAGACCCTTTGACTGAAGAAGCTCACCAGCAGCAAAACGGAGGCCAGTAAGCTGTGAAATGGATTTAAGCATGATGGGCGGCGACTTTAAACAGTCCTGAGCTCCACACAGTGAGAGCAGTGGCGGCCACTCCATTAGGACGTTGGAGCGGGGTTCCACTGCTTTCTCGCAGTCCGAGAAGCAGAAAATAAAATGGTATTTTGAATACCATTTTATTTTCTGCTTCTCGCGCTGCGAGTAAGCAGACGGCAGGGGTATGCCTGGTTGGGGGCGGGATGGAGCATATGCCTGGTTGGGGGCGGGTGGGCTGGGCAGGGAGGAGTGGCTTGCAGCACTCTGAGTGCTCTGACTGCTTGGTCCGCCCTGGGGCTGTCCAAAGCAGTCATGCACACTCTACATTTTCTCTATCTAGGCTGCATGCAGCCTACATAAGAAAATGGTCTCCCTACCGGTGTCCGGCTGGGTGCCGTCCGGGACTCCGCACCAATAAAAACACTGCCATTGCAGCGTTGTGATTGGCTTACAGGAGGGGAGGGAGCTGCAGCATGTCTGTTCCTGTTCAGAACGCGGGACCCCGGCCCGGGAGCAGAGTGGCACGGACCCGGTCAGGCAAGTTTTCTTTTTTTTTTAATTTTAAACACACACCCCCCACGCGCCCCCCTCCCTACCCGCGAGTATTGTGAGCCGCGACTGGGGCTGTGGTAATTATTTCACGGTCATCCTGCCCGACTCACACTTACGTATTTGAAGATAAGTAGTAAATGACTGGAATGAACTAAGCTCCCAGATATTTGTCAAAAACTTTACCATACACACCTTTACAAAGTGCGGAAAGGGTAAAATAAAGCGAAGTAAACGACTAACTTGATGTGCCCTGCTTGCTTTTACTGGCAAGGTTATATATACGAAAATTATGCTCCCAAAAAGGGGATTCGAAAACGTGTAGGATGCGTTTGCTTGATGACTACAGCTTTAATATTTATTTAATTATGGAAACCGGAAACAAGGTTGTGTTTTGTGTTACTGTACGGCATTTATTGTTCTCGCAATTGTTCATGTTGGGATGACTTGTCTAATCAATCCTTCTGTGTTCTGTGTGCCGAACAAGATAAAAACATTGCCCTTAGTATACAATGGCCGCTTGGTGGCCTGCTCCCTCAGGTAGTGAATGTTACATTGCTTCTGAGTTAGAAAAAAAAAATTATATTACAATTCTCGCTATATATATCGTCAATCCAAGTTATTTGGATTGTTGATTTATATAGCAAGGATTGGAGGATCACTTATTTTTTCCACTCCATTTTCATTTGTTTACGGATGAACTTTCCACTCCTGGAGAATTCATAAAATTCCTCACTTCATCATCCAGAAAAGAAAAGAAAAAAGTGCTGCGACGTGGAGCTTTAAGAAGGGAGGAAGTTGGTAAATACGGCAGCATTTGAAAGTTTATCTTTAAACAGCAATTGGCTCCTGCGGTGAGACGAGGGTTTGGGGCAGGTTTCAGTGACCGGCAAGAGTATTCTGCCAGCATGGTGTTGTGCTGAGTGCAGGCATGCATTGTGCTTGTGTTCTGTAAATCTTTAATGGCAATCAATCAATCAGGCATTTGTTAAGTGTGTCTACTCACCGTAAGGGTCTCAAGGCGCTGGGGGGGGTAGCAGGTTCCAGTCCATCAAGGGGGGGGGGGGTATGTCGAAGAACCAGGTTTTGAGGTTTCTTGCGAAGATGGGGAGCGATGTTGTCTGTCTGAGGTGGAGCGGAAGGTCATTCCAGGCTCGGGCCGCAAGGAAGGAGAAAGAGCGGCCTCCGGATCAGGTCTTTCTGGTGCGGGAGACCACAGGGTAGGCTGGGCTGATTTTAGGGTCCTCTGGGGTGCGTGGAATTTGAGTCAGCTGTTCAGGTCTGCTGGTCCAGTGTTGTGGAGGACCTTGTGGGCGTAGGTGAGCATCTTGAAGGTGACTCTAGCTTCGATGGGGAGCCAGTGGAGGGTGTGCAGGTGCTGGGAGATGTGGCAGTGTCTTGGCAGGTAGAGGACCAGTCTTGCGGCGGCAATCTGGATGTTCTGTAGCTTGCGGGTGAAGTTTTTGTTTATTCCGGCGTAGAGTGCGCTGCTGTAGTCGAGTCTGCTGGTGACCAGGGCGTGAGTGACTGTCTTTCTGTGTTCAAGGGGGATCCATTTGAAGGTCTTACGTAGGAGGCGGAGGGTGTGGAAGAAGGAGGACAAGACAGAGTTGATCTGGCGGTCCATTTTGAGCTCTGAGTCTGGGATGATTCCCAGGTTACGTGTGTGGTCCGTGGGTGTGGGCGGGCTTCCGAGGGCGGGTGGCCACTAGGTGTAGTTCCATGCGTCGGGGTTTCGGCCCATGATGAGTACTTCTGTTTTGTTGGTGTTTAGTTGTAGGCAGCTGTTTTTTATCCATTTGGCGACGGCTTCCATGCCTTCTCGAAAATTGTGCCTGGCGGTATTGGGTTTGTTGGATAGGGAGAGGACGAGTTGGGTGTTGTCTGCGTATGACACAATGTTGAGTCTGTAGGTTCTGACGACAGTGACGAGTGGAGCCATGTAGATGTTGAAGAGTGTAGGGCTGAGAGAGGACCCCTGGGGGACTCTACAGGCGATAGGTGTAGGGTCAGAGAGGAAAGGTGGGAGTCTGACCCGCTGCATTCTGCCGGAGAGGAAGTAGCGGATCCAGTTGAGGGCCTGGATCCCTGCGTCGTGGAGCCTACGTAGTAGGGTGCGGTGGGAGACTGTGTCGAATGCCGCTGAGAGGTTGAGGAGGATGAGGGCTGCTGTTTCTCCTTTGTCCAGTAGGGTGTGGATGTCATCTGTTGCAGCGAGGAGGGCGGTTTCCATACTGTGGTTTTTTTCTGAAGCCGGATTAGGAGGAGTCGAGGATGTTGTGCTCTTTGATGAATGTGGCGCGCCGGCTGTTGATGGTCTTCTCGATGACTTTCGCTGGGCACGGGAGCAGGGAGATAGGTCTGTAGTTTTTTAGGTTGGTGGGGTCCGCCCAGGGATTCTTCAGGAGGGGGTTGACCTCGACATGTTTCCAGTCATCGGGGAACGTGGCGGTTACCAGCGAGCAGTTGATGGTGTGGCAGAGCATGGTTGCGATGGTGTCGGCGGCTTTTTTGAAAATGTGGTAGGGCAGGGGTCCGTGGGGGCCCCGGATTGGATTTACTTCATGTTCTTCAGTGTGTCTTCTGTGGTGAGGGCTGTCCAGTTGTCGATCACTGGCTTCAGGGTGTCGGGAGTGGTTGGTGAGGGTTCAGTGTGTTGGTTGTTTTTGTCGAAGTTGTCGTAGATTGCTCTTGATTTTGTGGTGGAAAATGGTGCTGAGTTTGTCACAGAGGTCTTGTGAGGGAGGGATGTTGGTGGACTCGCTGGTGGTTTGGGTGAACTACTTGATGATGTTGAAGAGTTCTTTGCTGTTGTGTGCGTGAGTGGAGATTCTGTCTTCAATCGCTTTTTTCCTTGTTTTTCTGATGAGTTGGTGGTGGGCGTTGGTGCTGGCTCTTAAGTTGTTGTAGGCTTCTGTGGATGTGGCGTTTCTCCAGGCTTTCTTGAGGCGATGGCAAAGTTCGGTGATAACCCATCTGGCTTTCTTGGCGAGGGTGTTGTTGTTTTTCTTGAGGGGGGCTATGGTGTTGGAACTGTTGGATATCCATCTGTGCAGGATTCGGGCTGCGGTGTTGGGGGTCGTCGTTTTCCACGATGGTTAGGGTGGAGTTGCTGAGTGATGAGGTTAGCTGGTCGTCGGTGATTCTGGTCCAGTTTCTTCGTGGGAGCAGGTGCAGGTTTCTGTGGATGGTGGGTGTTCTGAAGGTGAAGTGAACGCATCGGTGGTCAGTCCATGGGAGTTCGGTGGTGTGGCTGAAGGTGATGGAGTTACCTGTTTTGAAGAGGGGGTCGAGGGTGTGTCCTGCTGAGTGCGTTGGTTCAGTCACGATCTGGCGGAGTCCAATGTTGTAGAGGTTGTCAAGGAGGGATGTGGTGCTGGGGTCCAGTTGGTTGTCGAGGTGGAAGTTGATGTCTCCCGGTCGGGTGTAGTTGGTGGATGCAATGGCATGAGGGGAGATGTTGTCTGTGATGAGTTGGCGAAAAGTCTTCGGGTCCAGGGGGTCGGTAGATGAGTGTTCCTCAGAGGGTGGTGGTAGGGCTGGCCAGTATCTTGAAGTGAAGGTGTTCCATCAGGCCTGTGGGCTCATCAGGGAGTGTGCTCAGGCGGAGGTTGGATTTGTGAACGATGGTAATTCCACCTCCGGGGCGGGTGGGCCGGTCCTTCCTGAAGATCTGGTCTTCTTGTGAAATTGCGATGGCGATGTCCGGTCCTGAGGTGGTGTTGGGCCATGTTTCGGTGAAGAATGCTATGTCCGGGGTGGTGCTGTCAAAGAGGTCCCAGATTTCGGTGGCATGCTTGTGGAGGGATCGGACGTTGAGGAGGATGCATTGCAGGGTCTTCGGTTGGGTTGTGGTCTTGCGGGTGCATTTCGCTGGGTCCGTGGTCTTGGCGGTGCTGCAGGTGTGCCGGCAGCGGTGACAGCTGAAGGGTTAGTGGGTGTCGGCTGGTGATGCTAGCTTGCAGTTGTTGTTGTCCTGGGTTGAGAGCGTGGAGTGCTGCTGGGTTGTAGCGTTGGCATTGCGGAGGCCCAGGATTCCTGGTGCTGGTCACGGTCGGGTCGTGGTCGGGTCACGGACAGGCGCAGATGGGCTTGCCTTCCGCAGACGCGCAGGGGGCGCTATTAAGTAGGGGGTCGGAGAGGGCTTGACAGCTGGGAGCCGGGTGCGGGGAGGGGAGCTGTATTGGACCGGTCGCATTGGTCGAGCGGGGGGGGAGGGGCCACGGGGCAGCGGCGGCAGGGAAAAATGGGGAGAGAATGGCAAAAAGAGAGGAAAGAATGGAAATGAGTCAGTGAAAGGTGCAAGAAAAGTGGGGGAAAGACACAGAAGGAGAATGATAGTGGAAGATTAAATCAGTGAAAAACGAGTGAAAATGGAGGAAAGACACAGAGGGGGAGTGAAAGGGGGAGATTGAAATCAGAAAAAAAACGAGTGAAAACGGAGGAAAGACACAGAGGGGGAGTGGAAGGGGGAGATTGAACTCAGTGAAAAAAGAAAGAGTGAAAACGGAGGAAAGATAGCTTGGCATCCTATCCTAATTTGTCAGGCAGGCGCAAAGATGTAGTTATTACTCACTTCTTCCTTTACTTCATGCCCCCAGGAAGTCGGCAGAGTGGGCAGAGACTCCTAATGGGGTTAGAGGCAATGGCACTGCGCAAAGACAGTTCTGTAATGTGAAGTCACTTTATGATGTTTGTGTGCACGTCGTGCAGCATGAACCAGCAACATGCGTGTCGCAGTGACAAATGACTTGTAGCCTGGATAAAACGGTTGTTTGCTGAAGGCCGGTACTTCTGAGTTCTGCTTCTGATAGCAGCTTTTTTCACCTCTTTCAAAATGCAAGCGGGTTCAATTCAAACCATTTGTCAGGACAAAGCCATGTAACTGATGGCTGCATTTGATGGGGTGGGTGAGCACCCTTGGCCCACAATATCTGTGAATGGTTTTAAATAGATATTGGAAATTACCATGTTCTGTGTGTTATTCCCCTAGATGTTTGACTTCTTGGACTGAACCCATTTTTGTTGGCCATAGGACTTTACTGCTGCGCACCACTGGTAAAGTGATGTACTTTTTAAGCATGGTAAAAGTGGCATAAACCGATTTGACAAATATAATTTACCTAGTATATGGTACTATATGTATCTAGGGCCTGCAAACCGCTCACTGAGACATCCCAAAACTTAACACAGTAAAAAAAAATGCTTCAAGCTTGTTTAGGTAGTTTAAACTGCCATTTTAATACCTCAAATAAAACCAGTATGTCCCAGAGACGACTTGTTTACAAACACTTTTACTCTCTAAAAATGTCCAAGTCTGAAGATAAACTTTCTACTGGGACAAACCGACCCTGTATCCGCCCATCTCGGTTGGCCTTAAACTTAGCCAGATCTACCATGACTAAATAACCAAGGTCAACTCTTTGTGCTTTTTAGTGGTATTTTTAACTCAAACTTTTAAATATCATATCTACTTATTGGATTTTGGTCGCTTCTGGTGTCATTTAAAATGTACTCTATTTTTCTAAATTGGTTTGGGATTTTTCTTGTGCTGTGTTTTCACTTCATTTATGTTTGAGTGCAGCATTTATTTATGTATTTATTTATTTTTAAAGTCCTACTTGAGGGTTAAGCACAGATTTATTCGTTAGCATTTGTGGTTCACCCTGACAAGGCTTGTGATTATAATTTCAGGTGCGTTTTCACTCCTTACAACTAATATTTCAATTTATACACTGGGCCACAACACAATTTGTTGATGCTTAAATTATGCTCTGTTCACAATTAATATCAAGAAAAAAGATTGCATCAGTGAGATTTCAGCCGTGGAATTTGTCAATATCCACATGTTCTTCTAGGAATGACAGCTAAGAACTCAGTGACCCGGATATCACTAACACTAGGCAAATACAACAATTCAGGATGCACACTTTTGGTAGCAAACATTCTAATATTCTTATGTATCAAAATTCATCACATTTGCAATTAATGCATCTCTTTACGGCAGTTGTATTCTTCTTCCTTCTTTTTAGGTCCCTCCTACAGACAACTGTAGCTTTTGATGGCGATCTCATGTTATAAATACACAAGTATACATGCATACAGTGGAGAAGAATGAACTTTATTTAGGTCAGCCCCCTTAAGCCATTAGCTTTTGACATCTTTGAAGATTTGTCAATGGCTGGGTGGCATGTCCTTAAAGCCATGCTATTCTGTGGTAGTGTTCCTGGAGCTTTAAGCAGTCAATCTAACACCTCACCACCGAGCTTCCGCTCCACCTTCCCTCATTCCTTGCCCTACCCCTGTAAAGGTTGTAGCCTCAACTGATCTCCCCACTGCCCCTAATCCAAATCACAAGCTATTGAGTAAATTAGCGCTCGTATTTTGGATTATGCAACTAGAACACAATGTCCTGAAAGGTGAAAGTTAATAGACAATTAGCATGCACATAGCATTACTCGGGTGGACAAGAAGATTACTCATTTTTTAGTCAAAAGGTAATTATTCATCTTTATGTGGTAACATTAGTTTCAAGGTCGGACATATACAGTTAAGAACAGCACTGCATTAGAATGTAATGACAACCACATGGAACTTGGTGCAACAAACATGAATAAAAAGTGCAGGTGGCGACGCAAGTGAAAAGAGAACAGCGTTGTTGTCGCACTGTGCATAAGGTGCAAACTATTTACAGTGAGTGGCTTAACGGCGCACGTGACATTGTGATATCACAGTGGGCACAGTTGATTTAATTTGAATCTAGAGCCACGTAGAAGAAGTGCGCCTATTGGTCAGGCTGTTAGGTCGACGGCGTTTCGATCCGGAGCATTTTGGATCATCATCAGGACTGGTTGTCTGAATGGGGGAGTGCTGTGAAGGAAGGGAGGAGATATTAAGGAGGGGGGCCTGTGTTGCTCAACAAGGGAGCAGGTAAAATGGGGGGATTGTAGGAGGTTACCTGGACGGATCCTGGATGAATTGAAACCTTGTAACCCACGAATGGAGGAAAACTTAAGGCAGCTTGGGGAGTCTCAGTATGAATAAAGTCTGGACTGCTGGGAGGAGCTGGGGAGAGAGAGGGAGCATGGCTAAGTGAGCAAATTATGAGCATGAAAAACAACTCGGTGTGGCATAGGAGAGCAGCGCCACGGTGGGTAGAGACTGACAGTCACGTACCTGGCTGGAGACCTCAGCGCTCTAAACGGCCGTAGGGATCAGCCGTGCTTGGTTTGCATTTGCTGAGGAATTCAATGTTCGCCGGCCATAGGGATCAGCCACGCAGCGTATGCACTAGAAAGTAAGTGCAAGGTAAGTATTAATGCCCATTAATGCCCATGGATGAATAAGTAAAGGGAGAGTAGTAAGGTCGATTGCGATTGTTAGCTGATCGAATCAGCGCGTCTCGGCGGTCACAGGAGAAAGCAGTTGTGAACCGAGCTGATCGGGGAATGATATTACACTTCCGCGTTTGGGCGGGGACGGGACCAGGGGCTGAGGGCGGGGAAATGACATCAGCAGCACTGTGCTGGTGTCGGGCAGCAGGGATAGGGCAAACAGTGAGGGGAGGAGCAAGGTTGGTTGCTGTGGTGACGCGTCTCTGTTGAAGATTGGCAAGGAGGCAACGCTCGCGTATTGGGGTGTGGAGCGTCATAGTCATGGGAACGCAGTATAGTAGTTTGGAAAAACGAGTTAGGAAATTGGTAAAGAACATTCGAAAAGGGAATGACAGTAGTTCATAAAATTAGCGTGAATAGGGATTAAAAACATTCGGCGCTTAATGAACAGTGAGGCGGTTATAAACAGTTGCAAATTATAATTGGACACCCTAAGGAGAGAGACATTTCTAATTTATATACAACAAAAGCACAATTTAATACTGCAAGCATACCATTAATTCATGGCTTTGATAGTGTCTGTTAGGTCAGAGATTTGCATAAACTGTTTAGGAAAGGGGTGAGGAGGGCGGGAAAGGTATCCATAAAGGACCGAATGTGAGGGCCAGTGGCTAAGGAATTGAGTTCAGGAGGCAATTGGCAAATAGGAAAGTAGAACTCTATGAATGGTGGAGGTAATTAAAAAGGACCAGGTTAAGGGGCCGGTGGCTGGAAGTTGTTGGGTTCAGAAAGCCAATGGCAGAACAGATAGCGCAGCTCTATGTTAGATCAGAGTTTAAAAGGAAGTGAGTTCAAGTAGTGACAGTGCCATTCCATTCATCAATAGTGTTTAGTCCTTTATTGATGGAATCACAAATCGTCATCCATTTGCATTCTGCCTTGTTGAGGAGAGTTCTGATATCCCCTCCTCGAATAGGCAAAGTAGGTTTTTCAATTACTTGCCATTGCATGTCCGTATCAAGATGGTCATATTGAAGGTAATGTGAAACCAATGGGGCTGACCTGGTTTTGCAATCGATACGGCTCTTGTGCTGAATGATACGTTGTTTGATCATTTGTGTTGTCTGTCCGATATAGATCAAGTTGGACGGACATTTGATAGCATAGATTACATTTTGTGATCTACAGTTCATATGTTTTTTCAGTTTGTATGAACGACCATTGACAGCAAATTCTTTTGTGTTAGTGGTGAGACTGCAAACGCTACAATTCTGGCATTTGTAGTGCCCTACAATAGGATCAAGGCCCCAGGACGCTGTAATAGTGTTCCTTTCACATGTGGTTTGTGGCCACGTGATAGCGTGTACCAGATGGTTGGCTAGATTATTTCCACGTTGATGTGAAAAAAGGGGTTAATCTTTGAATTGTTCATGTGAGCGCAACAGAGGCCAATTTTTTCTGATAATTTTGCTTATTTTGTTGCTGTGAGGGCTGAATTTTGAAACAAAAGGTATCCTTGACATTGGTTTCTTGGGTTGAATAGTGAGGAGGTGCTCTCTGTGGCAATACCACGCTCTTTTCTTTGCTCTGGTAACCAACCGTTTGGGGTATCCGCGATGTATACGTTTTTTGGTGAGGATATCTGCTTCCCTAAAATAGTCTTTTTTCCATTTGCAATTACGGCGGATTCGGAGGAATTGTCCATATGGTAGGCCGTCACGTAATCCGCGTGGGTGGTAGCTAGAGTAAAGCAAAAGAGTGTTTTTTTCGGTTGGTTTCCAGTATAGGGTGGTGCCCAGAAGTCCTTCTTCCGCATGGATAGTCACATCTAGGAAAGGCAGATCATTTTGTTTGCAGTCACTAGTGAATTTGAGGTGTTCTTGGCAGCGATTCAGCCAGTCAATGAAGGGTCGTAGTGTGTCAGCCGTGCCGGTCCACAGTAATAGAACGTCGTCTATATATCTGCGCCACAGATTGATGTTATCAAAGAATGGATTCATTGGCGTCAGAATCAGTGTCTTTTCCAGGTGATGGACAAAAAGAATGGAAAAATTCGGGGCGAAACATGCGCCCATTGAAACTCCTTTTATTTGTAGAAAAAATGTGTCTTCGTAGAGGAAGTAATTGTTTTCTTGGTCATGAGTTTTCATCATTGTTACATCAGATCACAACTGTATATGTACGTTCAGACGTATTGCAACATTTATCTCCCTAGGAAGTAGTCCACATTCATCCCTCTTTCAGTCGTTCGCAATTTCAAAATCCAGGATGTCTCATTCCTACGCAGTTGTAGTTCCCTATTGCACACCTTCGGGTGTCTTGGGGTCTGTTCTATCCCAAAAAATGAAAATTCCTTGTGTTGTCCTTGTGCCTGGCAGTTTGTAATGTGTGTTGCAATGGGATACCTCTGATCGTTCTGTTTAACTGCCCTCATGTGCTCCCCAATCCTCTCCCAAAGGGTCTTATTGTGCTCCCCACATACAATTTGTGGCATCTTCATTCGATTATATAGACTACAAAATTTGTGTTGAGGTTCATATTTGTAGTGATTCTGTATTCTTTCCCATCAGGGCCCCTGAAATTCAGTTTTTTGTTTTGGGCCCATTTGCAAGCTGCACAATGCCCACACCCATGAAATCCCACTGAACGATTGGTGAGCCAGTTTGTGTTGGTTTTTGGTGTGGGGTAGCTAGGGCTCAAGAAGTGTCTGAGACTTACCCCCTCTTCTGTATGTTATTTCTGGCCTGTTGTTGATGGCATCAGTCAGTGTTATGTCTTCCGTCAGTATATGCCAGTGTCTGTACAGGCTCCTATTAAGGACACTTGAGAGATTACTGTAGTTTGTGATCATTCTTATTTTGTTATCTTGTCTCTTTTTTCTAGTGTTCACCTAAAGAGTGTCTTTTAGCTCAGTATTTAACTGTGAAAATAAAAAGGTCCGCTGCACCCAATTGGAATGGTCTGGCGATGGTATCCCGCATCCCAGCGGCCGGTGACTCTCTGCGGCGGGTAGGGGTGCAGACTTTTGCCCTCAATGGCTGGCCAAGGGCCTACTGATACTGAATCACCAAAGAGTTACTGCTGGCCAGGAATCCTGCAGAAGTTCGCCGTCACCAGCCAGCCAGGGAACGCAGGGGACCAAGGCCAGACCCTATGGAATAATAAAATGTATGTGAGAAAAGGCAGCGGACTTCAGGTAGCAATGACAGAGGCGAACACACGCCCGTGGCACAGAAACTAAGAAAGGTCAACAGCACAGAGAGCGAGAGAAAGAGAGAGAGAGAGCTAGACAGGAGTTACCTCCTGGGCCGTGTGGTGACAAAAACAAAAATAAATCATCAGAGCCAAGAACAGCAGAATGAAGAGAACGATCAGAAAAGGAACCACGAAAGACATGGAGTCCGAACAAGCCGTGTAAATATCCCCAGGACACAGGCACACTTGGTCAGACATAGAGAGTCAAGAATAAGAAGAGTCAGAGGAGGCAGAAGCACAACACAAGCGTGCCGAGAGCGAAAAGAGCAGGATTACACTAAAGACAACAGAGAGGCCACAAACAGACCATCCACCGGATCCGACCCCCTCCAGCAACCAACGAGACCGGGGAGAGATAAACAAACAGAACGTTATCACCTCAAATCCCCGCCCTCAGAAGGGCGCCAAAGGGTCCGATCACCAGTGTCCGCTCCGTTGATGTAGCCAGTCAGTTATAATGGGTCTGCATTCTCTCCACCAAATGTAGAAGCTCAGTATTTAACTGTGAAAATAAAAAGGTCAATGACAACACTGAAATAAACAATTCGCTCTCAGCACATTTGTTTGCAAGGTTTATTGGGAACCCAATCAGAATGCAATCATATATACGTGCACACGGAGACCTCAGTAAAGCTCACTGAGTGCCCAATTGGTATGACAATGCAGAGACACTTTATAGGCACAAGCCCCCACAGGATGGGCATCATAGCATACGTAATCTGGATCAGACTAGGTCTGCTGGACCAATCAGTGAAGTGCAAATGTGGTGTGATACACTTTTAAGGCTCGAAATATGTCTATACCCTGTTGTTGCTGCCCACGTGTCATCTACAAGAGCAGATTTGGGTTTCCCCCTAAAGGTTAAATCTGTGTCTCTGGTATACGTGGACTTGGCACGTACTTGACCGGCCAGGCCTGCAGGTCATGTCGACAGCATTTACTGAAAATGTGATATTTTGCAATAGCAAGCTGAAAGCTGGAAGCTGGCGTGTTTGTTCTCGGAAACCTTGCGTTGCTTTGCATGTTGCAGCTGACTGACACACAAAATGGAGCATGCGACCATTTAGTGGATTTCTGCTGGTGTCTTTCTTTAGTAGCTCAAAGAAGACTATAGGCCTGAAAACATATGTATTTGGTATCATAGAAATGTCCGCTTCGTCACTTTCTATTTTTTCAATTCTTTTTATTGCTTTGTCTAGGGTGCATTTGTCATAACCCCGATGTCTAAAGCGTTTTGTCATCGCATCTGCACATGCTATAAAGTCTGGATCTGAGCTACAGTTACGTCTCGCTACGTCTTGACAGTGTGCATGCAACGTGGAGGTCTTGAGGCGGAAGCCGGGACCCGGTATGAAAGATTGATGTTCTGCTCTAGCGGAAAACTGCTTTTAAACGTGCAAATTTGATTGCTTTTAAAAGAATAATTTTTAAAAGTGTAATTTCTGTTACTGTGATACTGACGCCTTTGTTGGGCTACACCTCACTCCCTTGTTCCCGCCCCACCGCAGCTGTCAGGCGCTGCCGGGGACCCTAGCGGAAATCAACTTCAGGTGAGGAGCAGGCGAGCGGCACAGTGCTCGGCCCCTCCCACCTTTAACCTTTAAAAACCCCAGTCACAGCGCGAGCACCGATTGACAGTGTGCATGCAACGTGGAGGTCTTGAGGCGGAAGCCGGGACCCGGTATGAAAGATTGATGTTCTGCTCTAGCGGAAAACTGCTTCTAAACGTGCGAATTTGATTGCTTTTAAAAGAATAATTTTTAAAAGTGTAATTTCTGTTACTGTGATACTGACGCCTTTGTTGGGCTACACCTCACTCCCTTGTTCCCGCCCCACCGCAGCTGTCAGGCGCTGCCGGGGACCCTAGCGGAAATCAACTTCAGGTGAGGAGCAGGCGAGCGGCACAGTGCTCGGCCCCTCCCACCTTTACGGCTACTAATGAACCACCCCCCCAGGAAGCGCAGCGGACGAGCGCAGCGGGCGCGTCGACGGCGCGCCGAAGACGCGCCTAAGACAAGCCCGTCTGCGCCCGTCCGCGCCCGGCCGGGACCAGGGGCAGATCATGCTGCCCGTCCCAGTGCCTACTCGAGGTCAGTCCTCTTGAGCTACAGAAATAAAGGACAGGGCCTGCTATCAAGAGACACCCTTAGTCGCCTCTGCTCCAATGGCATCCTGTCCTAGGGCTGTCATTTAACCACCCCGGCGCTACAACACATGCAGAGAGACTTACTCCCGCCACCGCTCACCATCTTCTACCTAAACACTCGCTCCCTGGTAAAACACCAGTTGGACATCTTTCTCCTATTAGATACAGAAAAACCGGACATTCTCCTGCTCACGGAGACATGGTTAAACCCCAACTCTGCCCCCGACATCATCGCGGCACTCCCACCCAACTACTACATCATCCACGCTGACCGTACCAGCGGGAAAGGGGGAGGAGTCGCAGCTATTATTCGTTCCAACCTGACCGTCACCTCCCTCGCTGGCCTCTCGCTGGAGGAGTCAGACAACCTTGTGCTGAAAATCACCACTCCTGACTCGACAATTGCGTGTGTTCTACTGTACAGACCCCCGACCCCAATGCCTACATTTCCTATGAATCTGGCCGACCAACTCGCTAATCTAGCACTCGAACACCCCAAAATCTTTCTGATTGGAGACCTAAACTACTGGTACAAAGACCCCCTAGAGGGCCCCCACTCAGCCGAACTGTCGGACCTCCTCTCCAACTTAAATCTCACCCAACTAGTCTCCTCTGCCACCCACTGTAAGGGTCACATCCTCGACCAGTTGTGGTCTAACACCACTTGCACCACTGCCCCTACCATACTACCATGCATTTGGTCTGATCATGCCCTCCTTCAATTTAACCTTTGCATCTCCCCTGTGACCACTGCCGCACCTGTCGGTGGTGGGTCAGCCAGGAATTGGAACTCAATCAACAAACCAGCTTTTTTAGAGTCATTAGCCAACACCATCCCACCTACTCATGACGAGATCAACTCCTCGGTCTCCTCGCTCACCAGCTGGCTCAACACGGTCAGGGATTCTCATGCCCCTCTTAAAAAAATCAAACGGGCGAGACGTGCTGACGCCAACCGGTGGTTCTCCACTGACTTAAAAGCAAGGAAATTGGCCTTACGACAATTAGAACGCCAATGGCGTAGGAAGTACGACCCTGACTTAAAAAAGACCTTTACGGAAGCTAGGAAAGAATACATGACGGCCATCCGGATGGCCAAAGCATCCTACTTTTCCTCTAAAATTCTGGAATCCACAAATAAGTCTAAAGACATCTTTTCCATCCTCAATGAACTTACAAACCTTGATACAGTCCGACCCAAGATCATCCCCACCCAGTCGTTATGTGATTCACTTAACGTTTACTTCATCGACAAAATACTGGACATCAAAGCCAGCATTCCTCGACCAGTGTCCCCCCTCACTTCTGGCATGTCAATCAAGCCGAATCACTACACCTTGAGCAGGTTCCCACCCATCACCCAGGACCAATTTCGGGAACTACTATCTAGAGTAAAATCCGGTGCCCCTTCAGATAGCTGCCCGCCCCACATCCTAAAAGAGTGCTTTCTGACCCATCCAGCCCCTGCCCTTACAATTCTGAACAAATCCTTGACTCTTGGTCTAGTCCCCACAGCTTTTAAAGAAGCCATGGTCATCCCGCTTCTAAAAAAACCGGGGGCAGACCCAGCCTGCAAAGCCAACTTTCGGCCGATCTCACTGCTGCCCTATTTGGCAAAGGTCCTTGAGGCACATGTGGCCAAATGTTTATCTAATTTCCTTGAGGAATCCTCCTGCTTCGACCCCCATCAGGCAGGCTTTCGGCCTGCTCACTCCACCGAAGCAGTAGTCACGACAGTTCTGGACACCCTGCGAGACTGTGCTGACAGACGCTCTCCACAAGCCCTGGTGCTCCTAGACCTCTCGGCCGCCTTTGACACGGTCAACCACAACATCTTGGTCGACCGTGTCGAACAAGCCGGCGTCAGGGATCTAGCAGCCGGCTGGCTGAGATCCTTCTTGACTGACCGTAACCAAACTCTGCGCCTGGGTGACTTAATGGGCACCAAACAGGCCATCACCTGCGGAGTGCCACAGGGCTCCTCCCTGTCTCCTCACCTATTTAATCTGTACATACTCCCTCTGATCCAGACCTTAAGAGATAATCAGGTGAGAGTCTTCAACTACGCAGATGACTTACAGCTGCTGTTTACCATTGATAACACCGAAGACTCCATACGACACTTCCAGTCCACCATGAGTTTCATCAAAACTTGGATGGACCAGAACCAGCTCAAATTAAATCCGGGTAAAACGGAACTAGTCCTGACCGGCGAAAGCAGCAAGTACTGGGGCCCGCACTACTGGCCTTCTGAACTAGGCCAAGCCCCAACACCCTCCCTGTCAGCCAAAACACTAGGAGTCACTGTGGACCGTGACTTATCTCTCAAAACTCAAGTTGGTCAAGTGGTCTCCAAGTGTTTCTTCCAACTGAAGAAAATCCGGAAGGTACGTCGCCTGCTCACACCCGAGGAACTCACCCAGGTGGTGATGGCTACTGTATTATCCCATCTGGACTACGCAAACGCCATCTACCTTGGTCTTCCCAACTACCTAGTTAAGCGACTCCAGATGGCACAGAACCATGCCGCAAGGTTAATTCTGAACCAACCTAGGTGCCAGGCAGCCCCCCCCCCCTCCTTAGGAAACTACACTGGCTCCCTGTGGCCCAACGATGTGCCTTCAAAACTGGCTGCATAATTTTCAAGTCCCTATACTGTAAAAGCCCATTATTCATCAACAATCTGATTTCCAAATACACCCCGTCCCGCAACCTACGCTCACTCCATCAGAACCTCCTGCAGTCGCCTCCCTTCAACTTAAAGCGTGCAGGAGGTCGCAGGTTTGCCACCCTCGCTCCCTGCTTGTGGAACTCTCTCCCGATGGAGACCCGGAATTGTCAAGATCTCCTCTCCTTCCGGAAAGCCTTGAAGACCTGGCTATTCAGACAAGCATTTCCATAACTCTCTTCCCTCTATGTTCATGTTATTGCTGATCACAGCGCCAAGCAACCAATCGGTGATAGTGCGCTCTAGAAATATTTTTTAATAACATAACCAATTCCCCATAGGGGATTGCATTTATCTGGTGATTGGGGTAGGCACAGACACTGGCATATACTGAGGGAAGGAAACGCCGATATCCCGGTGAGTGATTCTTAGCGAAAGAAGGCTCCCAGAGGCTACGAGGTTGTTATCCCTCAGCACGATATTTTATAAATAGCATTGACGGGCATAGAACATTCAGGCCCGTTTTAGCCTTAATCTTCGTCAAGTCATTTGTGGGCTTTCTCACACATATTATGCGTGTGGGTTACATGCTCTTATGAATAAGCTCAAGCTGGTTATTTAACTCCTCCACCGCGGACGGAATTCTGCGCCTGTGCGGCACATTCCGATCGCGGGCGTGGTCATGACGGCTCCCGGCCGTCATCAGCACACGCCCACCGTAACTGATGACGACCGGGAGCTGTCATCAGCACCGAAGGGGTTAAACATCACGAAGGTGCAAATGTAGAATATATGAAGGAAGTGGAGTCTGTTCTCTGGTTGTGCTATTAAGGGGACCCATATTGCTTCATTAGATTAGATTGCCTCCCTGTGCAATTAGGCAGCAATTGATATAGACAAAAACATTGAGAACTAAAGATTATAGCCATTGAGGTGATATATGATGTCATGACTAAACATAAGACATCCCTCATTGGTTGACATCAGTATTCATGAACTGTCATAAATCTGTAAATAGAGTGCATACTGAAAGCAACACGGGACCTTAGATAATGGTGTTTTTTTTAAACACAGGCTAAATGTGGAGTGCCCGATCCTTTTAAAAGTTACGCGGATGGTGTGCAAACTTGAGCTCCTGTGGGTCGAACCAGCTAAATTTACCAAACAGGTAATTTACCTATAATAGGAACGTCATAATATCAGAAAAAATCGTGAGCCTTATAACTGAACATTAAATTTGTCTCAGTGGAACTTAGGAGACGAATGTCCCTGACAGATGCTGTTTCATGTGTTTGAAAACGAACCTACAATACATTTTAACATAAAGAAAGAAACAAAGATCCAAGATGTAGTAGGTAGAATTGCTTTACAGATTTCTTATTTGACAGGTTAAACAATATAGAGTCTTGTTTTAAATAAAAACTTGTTGTGTTTTACTTACATAACACAAGTAATTTTTCTTAAAACAAATACAATGGAGATATTAGAGATAGTGGCAGATGTTAGCCCCATATTATTTATCCTATTATCCCCTTATGTGCATTGACCTACAAATGTATGTTGTTTTAGGGTGATCGATTTTGAACCGTACAATGACTTTCTGATTGCCAATGTACTTGATTCAGACATCTGGCTGATCTACACGGAGAGATTGTTTTCTCCCTCTTCTCACCAATGAAAGGGTGGGTATTTGTGTTGGAATCATATTCCGTGATATAGTTATGATTGAATGGGGTGTTTGAATGTGTGAGATCTGAATCACAATAGATCTTTTACAGCACCGATTTTAAAGCTGAGAATGTAGTGTCGAAATTCATGTTTTCACGAATTATTTATGAAGTATTGGTTGATTTTTCATCTTTTTGTTCATGCATTAGGAATATAATGTTATCTGGGATCAAAGTTAGACATTATGACACTGTATTAGCACCAATAGATGAAAATGTTGGGGTGCAATATCAACTTAAATATGTTTTCATTGTCATTTTTAGATAAACCGTGGGGAGATTTGCACTATCTGTTTGTTAGCCTGAAGAAGGTGGATAGATACCACCGAAACGCGTCGCTTTTGTACCCATGAAAAATTCAACAAATAACTCCTGTTCACAGTATAGGTGGCCTAAATAGCAAACTTGGAGCAACATGTAGGCCAGATCTAAGAAAAGGAATACTTATGTGTTTAGCATGTGATGTTTGAGCACATATAGGGCTCTGTTTTGCAAAGTGATTTTCCATGATGAACAGGTGGTTGTTTTAAGATTTAGTGACCACTTTCTTACAATTCCCCGATATTTGCAATATTGCTGTAAAACATTTTTTTTATTGTTTAACTGTTTTTATATGTTGTGTGACAAGCTCTTATATGAGAAGTCTTTTAATCAAGTGACGAGAATTTCTATATATATCTAATGATTAATAAAGATTCATGATCTTTTCTACATTATTTTCTTTTGTTCTAATTGGTGCTGGTTATAGTGGTATCAGAGTATACTATGATTGGAGGCAGTATGTTTGTGATGTGTTGATATAAATAGAAACCCAAAGGGATTGTGGTTTTCAGTGCTATATACTGAGGGAAGACATAACACTGACTGATGCCATCAACAACAGGTCAGAAATAACATACAGAAGAGGGGTAAGTCTCAGAAACCTCTTGAGCCCTAGCTACCCCACACCAAAAACAAACACAAACTGGCTCACCAACCGTTCAGTGGGATTTTACGGGTGTGGGCATTGTGCAGCTTGCAAATGACCCAAAACAAAGCACTGAATTTCAGGGGCCTGATGGGAAAGAATACAGGATCACTACAAATATAAACAGCAACACAAATGTTGTAGTCTATATAATCGAATGCAGATGCCACAAATTGTAGTTGGGGAGCACAATAAGACCCTTACGGGAGAGGATTGGGGAGCACATGAGGGCAGTTAAACAGAACGATCAGAGGTATCCCATTGCAACACACATTACAAACTGCCAGGCACAAGGACAACACAAGGAATTTAAATTTTTGGGGATAGAACAGACCCCAAGACACCCGAGGGGGGGGCAATAGGGAACTACAACTGCGTAGGAATGAGGCATCCCAGATTTTGAAATTTCAAACGACTGAGAGAGGGATGAATGTGGACCATGAGATGCACTACTTCCTAGGGATATAAATGTTGCAATACGTCTGAACGTACATATACAGTTGTGATCTGATGTAACACTGATGAAAACTCATGACCAAGAAAAAATGTATTAGGGATAGACGAACTTATGGCAGGTATACTATGATGTCACTCACACTTAATAGTCACTGACAATGTGAGTATGAACTTGATATACTACTTACACATAAATAGACAATCATAGGCAGATTAAGAAAGTGCATACAGGTCATTTTATTTCAGTAAATCTTAAAATTTAAATTTTGTTTACACCAGTTTTCGCATGTCTGTGCACTACTTAGTGTGATTTAGAACTGAGCATGTGTTGGCCATTTGGCAGATTGACCATAATGGGAAGGAACTACCAGGCTATTTTGGATCACGAAATAGAAAAATTGGCAACAATATGGATTGACTCTATGGGAGAACGTCTAAGGCGTTTTTTCTCCACACAGAGAAAAATGGTAGATTTTGATAGATAATGGTGAGAGTTGAGGACTTTGTTTAGATATATTTTGAAAATGATATCTTTAGTTAAAGATACATGGTATCAGGTTCGAGCCCCCTTTATTGTATTTAGAATAATTTTTGGAAAATGATACTTATGAGTAGGAAGCGATGTTTGTTGTGCCAGTATACACAGTAATGAAGTACATCTGGGACATTTAAGTATGACAGGAAATTATATAACTTTATATCCATAAAAGTAAACTCGGGTTGATGATATACCGAAACTATGAATAAACTGATAGGAACAGTGACCCCTACCATTGTATTACACAGTCTCACTACATTATATCTGATATAATCGCTATTAATGTTCTCGCGCATTACCATGAGAAATATTAATTTGCATTAAGATAAACACAAAGGTTTTGCTCTATTCAAAGATGGCGCCTTCATTTCTCACCCACGTGATCGGACCCGGATTTGGGAGCACGTGATGAGGCAAAGGGGGGCTTGGGGGGGGCAGCCGACCGCAGGGAGGTCCCCACCCCCGGGCTGATTGGGAGGGGCCAGTGGGGGGGGGTTGCGTCAGAGCGCCAGCCTTGGGCTGGTTTTGGGCTGGTTTTGGGCTCCCTCGGTTCCTACTGAGGGAGCCAGGCTATATAATCCCTTGGCCCCGCCTCCCGGCCACCATTTTAGGTTGAATGACCTGGTGGCCGGGAGTTCATAGTTAATTGAAAATTTTATTTGTTCTTTGTGCGAGTTTAGTGGTGTTATTCGACATGTCTGGGGAGGATTACAGAGTTCTTGAAGCGATCCGCCTTCTCAGTGAGGCTGGACGCCTGGACTTGGTCCTAGGTGACGTGCCTGGCGCGGCGCGTCCTCGGCGACAGGCCTCGGCGCGTGTGGCGGCGGTGGTGGCGGCGTGTGCTTCGCCGAAAAGGGCGCGCAAGGAAGCGGTAAGTGAAAGGGGCCGCCCGCGCTCTAGGAGAGCGGCCCCTGGTAATGCGCCGCGTGCGGAGGGGGAAGCGGTTATGTTGTGCGAGGCGGGTTTGGGGGATGGTGAGGCGTCGGCTTCTTTGGGTTCTGTGGTGCCGGTGCAGCGCTCGCTTTCGGTCCCCGCTGCCAGGGGCAAGCGGGCCGTCAAGCGGGGAGGTAGAAAGCGTTCTGCTTCTACCTCCGCATGTCAGGCTGAGGACGCGGCGGCCGCGGCACCGGCAGTTGGCGCGCATGCGCAGTTCAATTATATTGCGCCTCGCGCTTCAGTGGAGTGTGGTTTACCGGCGGCAGTGCCGGCCGGCGTCTCTGGTGCACCTTCGGTTTTGGGGGCAATTGAGGGGCGTCATGGGGCGGGTTTGTTGGCTGCTGATGTGAGGCCGATGGTCACCCGAGTTTCTGCGCCGGCTCATGGGCCACACTCGTTTGTTGATGTCCAGGTTCAGCCTACTGTGCAGCCTGCACTATCAGGGGTTGGGGAGGTTTTTGTGCCTTTTAGCCCCTTGTTGTTTTCCCCCCCTGTCTCTACCGGGGGAGAGGTAATGTCGGTTCATAGTGGTTCTGTGGGTGAAGGGGAGTGGGCGCAGGTGGAAAGAAGGTCAGGGGCAGGTTTGCTGGGTCAGCAGTCTGGTGGTGTTGTGTTGAGTGGTCCGCTAGATGTTTCTGGGTCTGGCAGGGATTTCATTGAGCCTACTGTGAGTGGTGTGGCGGATTTTACTCTGCAGGAGACTGGTGATAGGCAGGTGGGTGTTAGGTCTTGGGAGGGTTTGGATGTTTTTCCTTCTTGGTCGGAGGGGGTTCGTGATGCGGGCAGGTCTACGCCCATTCAGGGCACTGATATGTTGAGTGGTTTTGGGGGCACTTTGAGTTTTCCAGGTTTGCCTGTTAAGGGCAGATCGTTTGGGAGGGTGGAGCAGCCCCGCGCTGATATCCAGATGAAAGGACAGGGTGGGCTGGCATCGGGCCCTGCTTCTAGGATTGTTCAGGATTTGCTGGACTGGAGTAGTGGGGATGAGGAGGTGGAGCCTTCCCCCCCTCGGAAGGGGTTATCGGTTCAATCTAAGGGGTCTGTTTCCGTGGGGATTAGTCGAGTGCAGTTTCAGGATTCTGGTTTTTGTATGGCTAGTGGTGTGGGTAGTTTTGGCCGTTCTGGTAGTAAGGGCCCCGGCACATCAGTTCAGCCTTTTTCTTTACAGGTCGGAGAGCATCGTGGTGAGGCAGACTTGGTAGGGTGGAGTGCGGCCCAGTTGCACCGAGGAGAAGGGAGGGTGGAGCCTGGCGCGGCATACCCCGTACCGGCGAGGGACCCCGGCGCGGTCAACGTAAGCAGGTCGGGCGCGGCCTCGTTGGCCCCAACTTCTTCCTTTCAGGATCTCGACGCGGTCAGCAGACGCAGGTCGGGCGCGGCCTCGCTGGCCCCAACTTCTCTTGCTACAGGTATTAGTGGGGTTGGCAGAAGTGGACCAGGCGCGTCCTCGCTGGCCCCATTGTCAGGTTCTTTGGATATCGGCGGGGTTGGCAGAGGCAGGACCGGCGCGTCCTCGCTGGCCCCACATGTTTCTTCTCTTCAACACAGGGATTCATCGTTGGTTAATGTACATAAAACTGTTCAACGTTCGGGGGAGTACAGACGGGTCCAGTCGGCTCCCCCGCCTCAGGTGTCTGTACGGGCTGGTAAGGCCCAGGTTGGGTTCAGGAGTCCGCCACAGGTGTTGGCCCCTCCTAGGTTGGAGGAGTCGTTGGTCTTAGATTATGATGAGGAGAGCCCTGAGGAGGGCGAGATACGTGCTGAGGGTGCACGGGGGGGGCTTTTTCACGCTTCTGATGATGTTTTGCAGGCACCGGTGGTGGTGCGTCCGAGAACTTCAGTCTCCAGATCAATCCGGGAGAGCGGCCCTGCGGTGAGGGTTCCTCGGTCAGGTGACGGTGTTGAACAGATGGCATGGAGAGCGAGGCCGGCCCAACTGCCTCTATTGAATCCAGGTGAGCTTGCTGGTCCGCGGGACAAGCCATTGATGGTTTCAGTTGGAACGGGGGGGGATCCTCCTGCAGAGGGTGTGGATCTTAAGCTCCATAAAGGACGTTATGTTAAGGATCAAGGAGTGGGCACGGGTGACGGGGCTGTGGGTTCTAAGGTGGATTCCGGGACTGTTACAGAGCCCATGGAGGTAGGTAAGGATCCCCCACACAGCAAGGAGCTTAAAATAAAGAAATTGCCTTACATGGGCGTCACAAAACCGTTGGGCGCTCATTTAATGCTGTCCACTAAGGAAAGGATTTGGAAAGGGGAGTACGTGGAATTATTGAAGCTCTTACATAGGGAAGTTAGGTCTAAGGAAGGGTCTAAGGAGGAGGAGTACGAGTTGGCTAAGCGCCCCAAGGTTCCCCTGACCATCGAAAATTGGACTGCGGCATTTCTTATATATGCTAGCGTGTACTGTGAGAAATTCCCTGAGCGCTGTGTGGCCCTGTTTAAGTATATGGATGTGATCAGAAAGGCGCAGATTACTGGCAGTGGTTATGCCTGGTCACAGTATGATGAGGAATTCCGGGCCCGGATGGCTTGGGATCCTGAGGCGAAGTGGGGGGAGTTGGATAATGACCTGTGGCAACACACTATGGGAGCATCAGCGGGTGGTAAGACGATTTTCACAGCTAGTGGGTATCCTTTACCTTCACGGCCCTTTCAGGGTAAGCCCACTCGGGGAGGGGTGGGTGCAGCTGCGTCAGTTCAACCTGCCGATGGGACCTGTTGGGATTTTAACAGAGGATACTGCCCGAGAGAGTATTGCAAATTTAGACACGAATGCTCCCAATGTGGTAGAACGCACCCACTCTCCAGGTGTTGGGGGCCTCGGGTTACAAGGGGCAGGCAGTGGTCACAGCAGTCAGCCAACGCCCCTGCGCCTGCACAACAGCCTCCACCTACCAGGGGAGGGAAAAACGCTTCTGGAACTGGGCCCAAAGGCTCATACGCCAGTTAATCCTTTTCACTTGGCTGTGGCTTTGAAGGGTTATGGGGATGTTGAAGCTGCTAAGTTATTGTTGGGTGGTTTTCAAGAGGGTTTTCGTCTTGGTTACACAGGGCCGCGGTTGCGGCGGTGGTCAAAGAATCTTTTGTCAGCCAGTGAGCATCCAGAGGTGGTACAAGACAAATTGGATAAGGAAGTGCGTGAGGGGAGGATGGCGGGTCCTTTTGGTGATTGGCCTTTGGAAAATCTTATTGTCTCCCCAATTGGTGTGGTACCTAAAAAAGAGCCTGGGCAATTTCGTTTGATTCAACATTTGTCATGGCCGGAGGGCTCATCAGTTAACGATTTCATTGATGGTGAGGCCGCTTCCGTGTCTTATTCTTCAGTGGATGTGGCCATGGCTCTGGTTGTATCTGCCGGCACTGGTGCGGCAATGGCAAAGTGTGATATCAAATCTGCATTTCGTTTATTGCCTGTACATCCTGAGGATTGGGATCTTTTGGGGATTCAATTTCAAGGAAAGTGGTATGTTGATAAGGCTCTTCCAATGGGTTGTTCCATATCCTGTGCGCTATTTGAGACCTTTAGCACATTTCTCCAATGGTTTTTCACGGACACGTCAGGACACCAGCTTGTGACCCACTACCTAGATGATTTCTTTTTTGTAGGCGCTCCCAATTCCTCAGCATGCCAGAATGCCTTGCGTACATTTCAAACTCTGATGGAATTTTTAGGTGTGCCCTTAGCACCCGATAAGACAATGGGCCCCTGCGCGACCATGTCTTTTTTGGGGATTGAAATTGATTCTACTGTTATGGAGGCACGCTTACCTGCGGATAAAAAAGCAAAAATGTTGGACCTCTTACATGTGATGTTGAACAAGGCAAAGGTGACAGTGAGGGAAATTCAGGTACTGCTGGGCCATCTTAATTTTGCTTGTAGGGTGGTCAGGGCAGGTCGAACTTTTTGCAGGCGTTTGGGTAGAGCTCTGTCTGGTCAGTTTTTACCTCACCATCATGTCCGCTTGTCAGCAGGTGTTAAGGAAGATCTGCGGATGTGGGTAGCCTTTTTACACTCTTTCAATGGCATTCCTCTGTACAGAGAAGAGAATTGGATTTGGGACGTCCAAATTTTTTCAGATGCTGCTGGCAGTGATGGTTTCGGTCTTTACTGGCAGGGCAGATGGTGTGCTGAACAGTGGCCTGCTGCGTGGAAGAACGGAGGCAGGAGTATTGCCTTCCTTGAGCTTTTCCCTGTGTTGGTGGCGTTGACTCTGTGGGGTCAGGAGCTTGCTCACAAAAAAGTGCTGTTTCGAATTGATAATAAGGCTGTAGTGGACATTATCAATCGGCAGTCGGCCAGGGATGCTCACATCTTGAAGCTCTTGCGAGTCTTTGTGTTGGGGTGCTTGACGTATGACATCAGTTTTAAGGCCTTACACATTCCTGGCGTGGACAATGACATTGCGGATGCTTTGTCTCGTTCACAGTGGGAGAGATTCCATGGGCTAGCCTCGGAGGCGGACAGGACGCCGACCCGCATGCCAGAACATCTGTGGACTGTAGGCGAGACAGGGTTTTGCAGTTGGTGGTAGGTTCGCTTGCAGTTTCCACTAGGACAGCGTATGATTTGGCCTGGAAAGAGTTTTTAGAATCTGGGGCCGTCTGGCGCGCTCCGGGCTGGAGACGATCTGAGGATGTGGTACAGTTCATTCTTCACTTGATAGACAGGGGGCTGACACGTGTGACGATTGCTGGAAAATTGGCTGGTATTGCGTTCATGGGCAAATTACTGTGGGGCTATTCTCCTTCGGCAGGGGAGGTGGGCAAGCGCATGCTGGAAGGTTGGTCTAGGGAGAGGGGTAGGGGTCAGATGGTTCGCCGTCCTTTGTCTTGGCAGACGTTAGCCCGAGTTTTGCAGGTTTTGCCCTCTGTTTGTTTGAATGAGTTTGAGGTTTGTCTGTTATCTACTCTTATGGTTTGGATGTTCTTTGGTGCTTTCAGAGTTTCTGAGTTATTGGGGTCGAAAGTTACTCTTGGGGTGGAGTGGGAGAATGTTCGATTTTTGGAAACGGGGTTGCACGTCTGGTTGGCTCGGGCGAAAACTGATCAACACAGCAGAGGGAGGGGCATTTGGCTGGAAGCTTCTTCCCCTTCTGAGACGTGTCCTTTAAGGTGGGCCAGGCGTTTACGGGAATGTTCGGGGGCCGCCTTTGAAGGCCCTGTTTTCCGACATGTGGATGGTTCCAGGGTGACTGAGTACCAACTGCGCATGGTTTTGCGTAAAGCGCTGCGATTCATGGGTTTGGATGAGACTCAGTATGGTACGCATTCCTTCAGGATTGGGGCAGCAACAGAAGCTCACAACAGGGGTTGGTCGCAGCAAGACATTATGTCTTTAGGGCGTTGGTCATCCAACTGTTTTAGGCGCTATGTGCGTACTGATCCTGTTGTGGCGCCTGCGGATGATAATTTTTCTTGAGTTTGATACTGCTTTTCTTTTTCAGGTTCAGTGGCCGGCCCCCGTTCTACTGTCATGACGATCTGGATAGTAGGACATTCCTTCATTAGGCGCGCGGAGGATCAAGCTATACGAAGCTATTTTGGTTCCACCCTTGGTTTTAATTCTCGTCTTTTTCATGTTGTATGGAAGGGGAAGGGAGGTATGATCTGGAGGGAGCTTATCCCGGCCTTGAACTCTTGGTTGGTGGGAGGTGTTTGTCCTGACGTGTTGCTCTTGCACCTTGGGGAGAATGACCTTTGTGGGGTGAAAGGAGTGGTTTTATTGAGAGCAATGAAGAGGGATCTTTCTCTTATTCGTCAACAATGGGCGGGTTGCCATGTTTTGTGGACAGAATTGGTCCCTAGAAGAACCTGGAGGGGTGCGGTCAAGCCTAGGGCGGTTGATAAGGCGCGACGTAAGTTGAATCTGGAGGTTTCCCGTTTTTGTAGAGATCTGGGTTTTGGGCGGGTGTCCCACAAGGACATCCGGTATGACAATGTGGAATTCTTTCGCGGCGATGGTGTTCACTTATCTCGTATAGGGATGGATTTATATCTATTGGAATTGCGAGAGGTGCTCTCCAGTTGTTTGAAGATTCAAAATTTCTTAGGTTGAGGTTCTGGTTCATTGGTTGGTCGGTTTTGGGGGGCAGAAAGAGAGGAGGGTAATTCCTTTCCCCCCTCTTTTCTGGGTGGCGGAATTTGGGCGTTCTTGGTCAGCTGGGACATGAAGGTGGTTGGGTTTTGATAAAGTTGGGCTATGGCTGAAAAGTTTAAATAGTTGTTTCGTGGGGTGGTTACAAGGTTTTGGGCAATGTACGTTGTTGGTGGGTAAAGTTTGCAATGTGATGTTTGGCGGTGGGTTGGGATGATATGTAAATGATTATCAGGTTTTGGTATTGTTTGAATTGTAATTATGTTGTGCTGGGTGGGGGCGGGGTTTGTGACGTGTTAGGGGCGGGCCTGACGTTTGGGGTTGTAAGGTAACATCTTATTTAGTGAGGACTAGTTTTGTTAGGCGGTTGCCAGGTTTGTATTGTTGTAAATATGCACCTGTTTCAATAAAAGCGGCCTTTTGCACACTCTCAATTTGGTCTGGTGTCTGCTCACCCCCCCTCACCCCTCCCTCCCAAGGGGGGCTTGGGGGGGGGCAGCCGACCGCAGGGAGGTCCCCACCCCCGGGCTGATTGGGAGGGGCCAGTGGGGGGGGGTTGCGTCAGAGCGCCAGCCTTGGGCTGGTTTTGGGCTGGTTTTGGGCTCCCTCGGTTCCTACTGAGGGAGCCAGGCTATATAATCCCTTGGCCCCGCCTCCCGGCCACCATTTTAGGTTGAATGACCTGGTGGCCGGGAGTTCATAGTTAATTGAAAATTTTCCCTCCCTCCCCCCCCTTTTTTCTCGGTTAGCTCTTTCTACTTCTTTCGGGGTTTTTTATTTATTTATTTATTTGCGTTATTTATTTATTTATTTCATAATTTTAGGGTCTTTTGTCGGAACAGGTGGATATGGGGTAATTCACAATGTTGTTCATTGTCGCTTGGAACAGGTGCCGTGCGGAATTTGGGCGTTCTTGGTCAGCTGGGACATGAAGGTGGTTGGGTTTTGATAAAGTTGGGCTATGGCTGAAAAGTTTAAATAGTTGTTTCGTGGGGTGGTTACAAGGTTTTGGGCAATGTACGTTGTTGGTGGGTAAAGTTTGCAATGTGATGTTTGGCGGTGGGTTGGGATGATATGTAAATGATTATCAGGTTTTGGTATTGTTTGAATTGTAATTATGTTGTGCTGGGTTGGGGCGGGGTTTGTGACGTGTTAGGGGCGGGCCTGACGTTTGGGGTTGTAAGGTAACATCTTATTTAGTGAGGACTAGTTTTGTTAGGCGGTTGCCAGGTTTGTATTGTTGTAAATATGCACCTGTTTCAATAAAAGCTGCCTTTTGCACACTCTCAATTTGGTCTGGTGTCTGCTCACCCCCTCTCACCCCTCCCTCCCAAATGGTTAACAGGATACCGCAATAGAATCCTGGCGCTCGCACTCGAGTGGACCGGCGTGGGGTACGAGGATGCGGATCGGCGCTTGAGATCAACTAAAACAAGTAAGAAATGTCAAAATCGTGCCAGTTTCTCGGTGAAATAGATTAGCGATAGACATTAGGTTTTGTGCCAAGGGGGCACGTAGATAGGATGTGGCTGAGACCGGTTTCCACCCTTTTGTTTCCCCTGTAGATTCGGGACACTGATATTGAGAGGCAACTGATGGAAATATACCCAACTTCTATTTTTTGTGAAACTGATTTCGCCTCACGCCACAGGAGCATTTGTGGCCTGGAATTATCGCCACATGTAGAGTATGTATCCAGTACTGCACAAGTACCTTGATAAGAGGGTGTTGTATACATTTTATTATTATTTTTTGTTTGAATTGGATTTGACAGCCGCTTGAGCGCAGATTGGTAGACAAATGTTTCTTTTTCTTTATATTTTGTGTTACAGACCAAAAACCAGCAGAAACAAACAGGTCAGTAACAAGACCTTGGAATAAGTATCCTTTTGACTATTCACTATTGTGGTGGTCTGGACTAGGTGTAGATTTTCTGTTTATTTTGTTGCCCTTGTCACTGGGTGACATTGTTTGCTTATTCTGAAGTATGAAATAGGAGAAGAGTACATATAGAATTACTTTCCAGCACATAACGGAATCAACTCACGTGCACTGCTTGTACTGGACAGGTTGGCAATGTGACTGGTGCAATCAACACTATCCTGCATCATGAATTAAGTCACCAAGTTTTAGAATGTCACTTAACAGTGCTGTGTCTGTATGCATGAACAGACCAGCAATTTAAATGTGCAAAGGAATACACACATGACAAATACACGGTTTCTTCCCTGGGAGCACATTTGTTTTATAGTTTTAAAGAAATGTTCGCTTTTGTATATTCAACAGAATTCATGCAAGGTCTCATAGCATGTATGTATGTATTTTACCTAGCCGTGAACAAGTCGCATGTACTACCCACAAGAGGCGACGAAACACGTGTTGGCTTGGCTTGGGAAATAAATCTTGAACAACAAACAAGAAGAAGACCAATTAAAAAAGGAGAAAGAAAAAACTGACAAATTGAACTGTTTTTTGTGTGCTAATAATTTCTGAAATGATGTTTTAAATTTACG
Source organism: Lissotriton vulgaris (assembly GCF_964263255.1). NCBI lineage: Eukaryota > Metazoa > Chordata > Amphibia > Caudata > Salamandridae > Lissotriton > Lissotriton vulgaris. The sequence goes on from NC_141690.1 coordinate 161,989,936, forward strand.
AGTGCTGAGGTACAATTTTGTAATTAGCCTGGTAATTAGTGGCAGCTCTCTAATTAAAATACACGTACTCATCTCACTGAGATAATGATTTTTATAAAAATTATTAGCACCTCTTATACTTGAGGTGCTAGGATTAGGCATGCTATATTTATTCCTTCATATTTTATTGGAACAAATATTTGCAATATGGTTTAATCATGCACAGTGGAAAGTACACAGTGGAAAGGCCTTTGCAAAAATACTTTAATTTGATTTAAAACAACATGCTGTTGTGAAATTCCTTCTTTTTTTTTTTTAAACAAGATTTACAGATTACATATGAACATTTTACTGAAAGAGAGACCCAATGAAGTATCAGGGTAGAAACATGCAGTTCCAAAGAACAAGTTACTTACCATTGGTAACGCTCTTTCTGGTAGAGCCTCTATCTAGCTGCAGACTCCTCACCTTTTGAATATTTCCGAAAACTGGATCCAGAAACTTTTCAGGAGTACCTCTGCATGACGGACGATGGCAGTAGATTTCTCACCATTTGTCTGGAGGTGGGTTTGTAAATAGACTGAAACAAAAAAATCCTACATGAACGAGTGGGTAAAATGGCCCTACCGACAAACCCGACTGTCCAGGTAATACTGATTCATGAACGTATGGAGGGACGCCCGCATACCTGCCTGGCAGTTGCATATGATAGCGAGTCCACATGCAATGCAATATTAGCACCTCTGTCTCTCGTTGTGTGAGCACACAGTCCTTCCAGAGGTTGCCTTTTAGCCAGTGCATACCAGATCTTAATGCAGAGCATGACTCAGCAGGAGAAGTAGCTCTTCTGCACAGCCTCGTCTGTTTTCACTCCAGAAAACCCCACAAAAAGCTGATCTTCTACCCGGTGTTCTTTGGTACGATCTATGTAGAATATTTGTATTCTCTTGGGGCGCAAGTGATGGATTCTCTCCTCCTCCTTAGACGGATAAGGAGGTGCATAGAACGCCAGAAGGGTGATGTTATGACCGACATGGAACTGCATCACAACTTTCGGCAAAAAAGATGCCAGAGTCCATAGAATCAGTTTATCTAGGAAGAAGGTAGTATAAGGTGAATTAACAAAACAGCCCGAAGCTCACTCATTTGCCATGCTGAGGTTATGGCGAAGAGGCACATAGTCTTGATGGTATGGAGCCATAAGGGACATCTGTGAAGTGACTCGTACTGCATGCACATCAAATAAATCAGGACCAGATTAAGGTCCTATTGCGGCATCACAAAGGGAGGAGGGAGAAACATATGTTGTATCCCTTTGAAAAATCAATCACATCACAACTGGTGATTTAAACATTGAGGGTTGATATGGCAACTGTAAAAAGCCTGAAAGACAGCCCCTAACTGTGCACAAAACAAAGTATTGCTGGGCAAGAAAAAGAACACACAACAGAAGGTTATATAACTTGGCACGGAATGGGTCAATCTGGCCGGTGCCGTATCAAGCCACAAATCTGTCCCAACAACAGGCATATACAGTTTTTGTCGAGGGACACCTGACTGCCAAGATGTTTTAAAAGGTATTCAGCTCTTGTCACTCAATCTCCAAGTATGAAGGTGGCAAACCCTGCTCTGTTGCGGCAAAAGCATGTCCACCAGGAAGGGCAGCATGATCATAAGACAGATGCTTAAGCTCAGTAGTTGTGCATACCACACTCTCCATGGCCAATCCAGAGCCACTTGGCTGACTTTGGTCTGATTTCTCCTGATCTTTTTGCGAACTCTTGGCAGGAGTGGTATCAGGGAAAGGCATACGGGAGTCAGCAGTTCCACTGGAGGAGGAATGAGTGTCCAGACGAGAGACACCTTGGAAACTTGAATGCGCAGAAGTGCTGACATTGTGCATTCTCAGCACTGGAAAACAGATCGAGCCAAGGTTCCTCCCATTCGCAGAAGAGACTGCAGATATAACTGCCACTAGTGACAACGACTGAGCTTGTCTGCCCTGGCATTCAATGATCCTTCTAGGTGGTTCAACAGCAGGAAAATTCTTTGCTCCTCCAGCCATTTCCAGAGGTGCAAGACCTCGTGGCACAGTGTTCATAATCGCATCCTGCCCGGTTTGTTGCAGTCCCACGTGACAGTGGGGTTGTCCGTGAACACCTGTATATCAGCTTCCCCTTGATGAATGGCCTTGGATAGCTAGAAGGCTTTCAGTGCCAAGCAGATAGCCATCAGCTCCAGAAGGTTGAGGTAGAGCCAGGAGCCTGCTGGAGACCAGAGGTCTCTGATCTCCACCTCTCCCAAATGACCACCTCAGCCCAGAAGCAACCTATCATTTACCATTGTCAGCTGTGGGTGGGGAAGGGAGACGGAACTGCCACTGACCCAATTCCGATCCAGCAACCAACACTAGAGATCTTTTGCAGCCTCCTACAAATCTGAATGCGATGGGAGAGGTCCCTTTGACGTTTGGCCCACTGGAACTTCAGATCCCACTGCAGCGTCTGCTTATGCCACCTGGTATGTTTGACCAGAAGGATGCAGGAGACCATCTGTCCCACCAGCCTCTGAGTCGACTTCATTGAAATCTTGGACCAAAGTTGAAAGATCAGGATCTTAGCCTGAATGTCCTGGACTCAATTTTGGGGCAAAGACCCAAAACCGAATTGTTCCGAGAATGGCGCCAATGAAGGGGAGCACCTGAGAAGGAGTCAGGTGTGAATGAGGCATGCTGATAGTGAACCACAAAAATGACATGAGGTTCCCTGTAGTTTGGAGGTGGCTGATGACTGCCTGGGGCGAGCCTGCCTTCAACAACCAGCTGCTGTTGAGGTAGGGAAAGACTGGTTCCCCAGAACTCCGAAAATGAGATTCCACCACCGCCATTACTTTTGTGAACACACAAGGGGCACTGGTTTAGACCAAAGCAGAGCAGGTAGAACTGGAAATGCTCCTGTCAAACCAGGAAGCACAGGCAGTCCTGTCTCCCTTCTCCACCCACAGCTGACAGTGGTAAATGATAGGTTGCTTCTGGGCTGAGGTGGCCATTTGGGAGAGGTGGAGATTCTCCTGAAAGTTATCAACGCCTCCCTCGAGACAGCAACCTTCCCCGAAAGCTGGAAGCACGCCGAGATCAATGCCTTACTCAAGAAACCCAAGGCGGACCCCAAGGACCTCAAGAACTTCCGTCCCATCTCCCTGCTCCCGTTCCCGGCAAAGGTCACTGAGAAAATCGTCTACAAACAACTGACCCGCTACCTCGAGGACAACAACATCCTGGACCCATCCCAATCAGGCTTCCGCAGCAACCACAGCACTGAAACCGCCCTCATCGCCTCCACCAACGACATCAGGGCCCTGCTCGACAACGAGGAAGCAGCAGCCCTCATACTCCTGGACCTATCAGCCGCCTTCGACACGGTCTACCACTGCACACTACGAACACGCCTACAAAACGCCGGGATCCAAGAGAAGGCCCTGAACTGGACCACATTCTTCCTCGCCGGCAGAACACAGAACGTCCGCCTCCCCCCCTTCAGCTCCACCGCCACCAAGATCACCTGCGGCGTACCCCAGGGCTTCTCCCTCCTCCCAACGCTGTTCAACATATACATGGCACCCCTCGCCTCCGTCGCCCGTCAGCACGACCTCAACATCACCTCCTACGCCAACGACCCCCAGCTTATCATCTCCCTCATCAAAGACCCTCACACCGCCAAAACCAACCTCCATGAAGGAATGAAGGCCGTCGCCGAATGGATGATGAACAGCCGACTGAAGCTGAACTCGGACAAGACGGAGGTCCTCATCCTCGGCTCCAAACCCTCAGCATGGGATGACTCATGGTGGCCGACATCACTGGGAATTGCCCCGACACCCACTAACCACGCACGCAACCGGGGGTCATCCTTGACTCCACCCTCTCCATGACTAAACAGGTCAACGCCGTATCCTGATCCTGCTTCAACACCCTATGAATGCTCCGCAGGATCTTCAAGTGGATCCCCACCGAAACAAGAAGAACAGTAACCCAGGCCCTCATCACCAGCAGGCAGGACTACGGAATTGCCCTCTATGCAGGAACATCAAACAAGCTCCTGAGACGGCTGCAACGCATCCAGAACGCCTCGGCACGACTGATCCTCGACATCCCCCGCCGCAGCCACATCACACCGCACCTCAGAGACCTACACTGGTTTCCCGTCAACAAGAACATAACCTTCAAACTCCTCATCCACGCACACAAGGCCCTCCACAACGCCGGCCCAGCGTACCTCAACAAACGAATCAGCTTCTACGCCCCTACCCGCAAGCTCCGTTCTGCCGACCTCGCCAGAGTGCCGCGCATCCGAAGAACAACCGCCAGCGGCAGATCCTTCTCTCACCTTGCCACAAAGACCTGGAACACCCTACCCACCAACCTATGACAGACCCAAGATATCCTGGCCTTCAGACGTCTTCTCAAACCTTGGCTCTTCGATCAGTAGCAGCACGGCCCCCCCAGCGCCTTGGGACCCTCACGGGTATGTAGCACGCTTAACAAATGTCCTGATTGATTGATTGAATGGGAAACAGGATGGGAATATGAAAATATACATCCTTCAGTTCCAAAGCCACCATCCAGTCTTCAGGGTCGAGGGTAGACAAGATCTGCGCCATGGTGAGCAATGATGCCCTACTTCTGGTGCCGGTACTCTGCCGAAAAAGGTTGTGAACTACCTGCTGCAAAATAGAGAGATGGTCCTCGGTCAGTCATTGGGTATATGGTGAAAGGTGATCGGGGAAGAAAGAAATGGGAGAGCATACCCAGTGTGAACTATCTGCTAGACCCACCTATTCGACGTGATCTTCTGCCAAAGAATCGTCAGACTTTGACTCCAACTGAGTGGACGTACGCCATCTGGGCATGTTAAAGAGGTTTGGCAGTTGAGGCTGAGGGAAAGAGGGGAGGAGTACTGGATAGTACTCAGACTTTGGGCAATGTGCATCTTGGCCACCAATTTTCTGGATTGGACAGGCTAGCGGCAAGGGTTGACTCATCTGAAACTGTTCAAGAAGCACTGAAACTGGTGTGGTTGGCGAAGAGGGGCTGAGAGGCCAAGAGAGCGAACCATAGCCTTGCTCTCCTTAAACCAATTGCACATGTTATCAGCCTTGTTCTAATATAGGCACATCCTGTCAAAGGGCATGTCCGTCAGGGAAGACTGGAAATCACCAGAGATCCTAGTAGATTGCAGCCATGTATAGCAGTGAATGGCAACACTGGTGCTGATAGCTCGTCCAATAGATTTGGTGGAGTTCAACCCTCAACAATGTCATCAGGTACACCTGGGAGGACTTGAGGCTGAGAATACTAAAGTGCATAGGAATAACAGTCCAACAAGTAGCTGGTATTTACAGAGCGGAGGACTAGAGTGGTGGAGGAAAATATCCTATTGCCAAATGTTTCCACATGTTTAGATTTCTTGTCAAGGGGAGCGGTGGGAAATGTGTTTGGATTAGGCCAACTTCTGAGGCCTAAACAATAAGGTTATCTGGATTAAGATACTGTGAGAGAAAAGCAGGGGCACTCTGAGCAGGACCAAGACCCCTGGCAACTTGTCGGTTGAAAGGGGGCCCAACGTTAAGTTTTGGCCCAAACTCCAAATAAACTGTCCATCAAAGCCTCATTAAATGGGAGAAGAGGCTCAGCAGAAGTTTGTCCAAGTTGCAGTGTTATGTTTTGTAAGGTACCCCAACATAGGCCTGGGTAGTCACCTAACCTTTCACCTACATTTTACCTGCCATTGTACTACATAACTTTTTTTTGGTATTGACCTTTTACCTAGTTAGGCGCTGCATAAAAAGTTGTGTGGTTTTCCCAGAAAATTAGCCTAATTAATTATGCATGAGGATTCTCAGAATCACAGCAGGATTACCATCTTCTGCATGATAACTATGTTTAACCCTTTCCACGCTGATGACGAGCTGGGCTCGTCATGGTGTAGCCTCCTCGCACGCTGATGACGAGCCCAGCTCGTCATGTAAAGTGCGTTTTCGCAAATCCCAGCGTGCGAGCGGAATTCCGCTAGCGCGCATGGTGTTAAGGGTCATCCCTTCAGTCATCCTCGGCCACCATGACACTGCAAGGTAGAACACACCTGGGTACCTTTGAGTGTATATACATCATATCTTTGCTGGGGCAGGCAGAGGAGAAAGACGTCCATGCTGACACGCGGACGCGAGACGCTGATGTTCCAGCACGCTGGGTGCTGGAAGGAGGGTCAGAAGTGGCACCTGAGCCAAAACATTCTTGGAGGGTCCAATTGGCGTAGAGGGTGAACCTGCCGGCGGTATCTCAGGTGGAGGGCCTTGTGGCTCGAAAGTGTGCCAGAGGGAGTCGGAAGGGATTGGAAAAGCCGGACCATGTCTCTGCCTGGAACTCTTCGATCTGACAGGGTGTAGCATTCGACCCTGAAACTCAGGTTGTGCCGGCACAAATTGCAGGATCAGCTCCTATTTTTTTATTTTTTTTATTTTGAAGGTTTTGTATAGCACGAACGGGTATCGGAGCACTTTACAAGGGAAACAAAATGAACAAAAGAACACTGTCTGTCATAGTTATGTCCCACTATACAAGCAGCCGTTAAGAGAGTTAAATACATTGTTCATGCGGATTTAGTCATGAGAAGAGATTTTACTTCTTTTTCGAAAGAGGCAGTAGAGGTATTCAGTCTGGTTTCTGGGATTCCAGAGAAGTCACAGCTGTATGTTTTCTTTTTGGCAAATCGTTGTGGTTTCAGAAAAAGATTGCTGGAGCTCCTAGAGGATCTTTTGCCACATAAGAGCACCAGTTTCTGGGCCAGATACCATGGAGTGTTGTGATGTAGGGCTTTGTGAGTCATGCAAGCGATTTTTATTTGAATTCTTATTTCAAAAGGGAGTTTCTTTCAGAGCCTGTGATGAGCCTGGCCGCTGAGTTGATTTATGCTCTTAGAGGGGACGTTGTAGATCTGGAAAGTATGCAAAGAGTTGCTCTCCCATATTCTAGTCTTGTGATTAGTAGTGTTTGAACTGCCAGTTTGAAGTCATTTGCGTGAAGTCGGGCGACTTCGGGAGCGAGATTGAGAAGAGTGGCAAATGTGAGGGGTACGAAGGAGTAAAATCTGATTCAGCTTTTTGTATTTCTTTGTAAAATTACCTGAAAACATGAAGCACAACGAAGACCGGCTTCCTGGGCAGCTCGAATGACTACGGGAACAGAAACGAGAACAGGAACAAACCTTAGATGCAGACCGAATATTGGAATGGCCCGAAGTGTTCTTATGCTTGGCGATGTTGAGTTTTGCCTCACATTCCCTGATGGCCTTCAGGTTCATTGACAAGCAGTGGGTGTGGCCGTAGAGTTGTGGCTCGATACAGGCACAACTAGAACACCTCATGAGGATCCATCAGAGACATTTGTTTGCAAGTTTAAACAAGGCTTGAAGCCTGTACTTTTGAGGGGTGACACCGCTTGCAAACTGGAAAAATTTGAGTAATAAGGCTCATAGCGACAAAGAGCGTTCCGGATCCACATCACGTGGCATGGAAAGAAAGGAGCTGGTATGAGCCCCCCATGGGAGTGTCACCTATACTAGCTGTACACGTCATTTCCCGAGCATTGTATTTATTACTTTATACTAAGTATATACATTTAAAAAAATATACATATTTGAAATAAAAAGAAACATTAGTTTAATAAAAAAATCACATAAATAATATTAAGAGTAACTTCAAACTTAAAATTAAAAAAGTATAAAACAGATATAGCAATTAATCTAATAAAATTAATTCCAACATCATTTGAACTAAAATAGAACATTTTCAAAAAATGTGCCTAACCTTGGTCCCACTCCTGGTGTCTTTCAGAACTACAACCCATCCCGGCCCCTGTAATTTCTAACAGGAACCTCAGTGTAATAATTCATTATGACCTATGACATGACAAGTCGAACCAGTTGTCGCATCTGTTTCTCCATTCTAGGATGCTGAGAAAAATCATAGGTTTCCTGCAACCATCCTCATGGAAGACTCTCATTCAAGCACTTATTACCTTGCGCCTTGATTACAGCAAGTCCCTACACTTAAGAATCACAGCTTATCTTCTCCATCAGCTGGCGGTACTACAAACCTCTGTGGCCCATTTTACACTGAAACTATTCACAAAACACCAATTTTTGCATCCCTAGAATTCACACTGGTTTCTGGTTCACAAATGAACACTTTTCGAGACCATATGTTTGCTCACAAAGCCTTATGTGATCAAGGTCCACAATACCTTAAAAATAAGATTTTGGTCCAATGTGCTGCCTGTGACCTTCATTTCTTTGGCACCGTCATTGTGGCAACTGTTCCCCGGGCCAATCAATATTACAGTGATGGCTACTCGTTCTTGTACTTCTTAGCCACAAATTGGAATGACCTGCCATTTTCTGTGCGTTTCATGACCAACTACACTCAATTTAAAAATGAAATGAAAACCTGCTTATTTAGGCATCTGTGAGCCATCCACTTGTTATTTGTGTCTTTGGTGAGAGATTGCCCCATTTTGGGAAGCAGCCATACTTTACAAGCCATAAAATATAACATAGTAAAACATAAAAATAGCTTAACATAAAAATAGTATAACTTTCCTAATCCTTCAACTAATGGATATTTGCATGCTTGCTTATCCATTTCCTCAACCAGAATTCAATGATCTAATAAAAGCTAAACTTGTAATAACAAAACAATGTGCATATGGCCCCTACATGTTTCTTGGGAGCACCGTGCTGGTGTTGCTGAATAATAAGGCTGCCTAGCATTATTGACACTTCATATTTCTTTCTTCCTCCATCCAACATTTTCTACCTACTTATCTCTTGAGAAGACTATTTTTCATCTCTTTCTTAGTTTTTCTGCCTTTCTCTTTCTTCTTGTCAGATTCCAAGGTGGCCACCTAGAACCCCCTGACATCTTTTAATCCCTCTTCAGGGTAGAGGTGACTACTGAAACACCTGCCTGCGAAATCATGCTCAGCCTTGTGCTGTGAACATTAGATTTAATCTGGTCATGGAGGATTTTTGTCACTTATAAACTCCACCTTATTCAGATGCTATGTGTTTGAAGTTTGAATGTGTTTGAATGAGTGTGAGATGGATGTATTTATATAAGTTAGTCCAGGGGTCATATTTCTTCTTCAAAAATGTATGTTGCGTAAATTTATAGATCTGAATTTGTAAATTGTATATTTGATGTAATGATTTAAATGCTGTTGTTTTTTTATGATATATGAATCTTATAATTAGGAACAAATTTAAAAAAAACGGGAAAATAAATGTTATAAAGTATATAAAGAAATGAAATAATAAAAGTGATGGACAGTTAATACGTTTAGTGTCACTGTTGTAATTCTATATAATATGTTTGCCCAGGTGAGACTTAGTCTCTAAAACATAAAATATGAATAGGCCACGCGGGAGTTTGTTTAATGTTCTTTGGTTTTTCTCCCCTCCTCTCCCTGGTCTGAAAGTATTATCCCTGGAGGGGGTCCCCCATTGTGCAGCAGCTTTGTGCAGCCTGAGACCTTTGTGAGAATTGCCCTGTGATCGTGTGCACCCGGAGCTCAAGTTAGTCTCAGGAACACTGTGTGCGTGTGCATGTTGTAGCCTGAGACCTTCGTGAGAAATTGCCCCGTGACTGTGCGTCCCGGAGCAGTCTTGTTCTTTGCTTCTATCGACCGCATGTCCAGGAGTTCTGCGATCGTCATTGCCATCGGCCAGGACCGGCATCCCCAGAGGAGCTGTGGGAATCCACCGCGCTGACCCAAGCCTGCCTTTGCCAAAGAGAGACCTCGAACCATCACCATCGGGGGTCCGAATTCCACTGCTCAAGATCAACGAAGTCACATAGGCGGCCAAAACTGTGAGGAGAGGAGAGGAGAGTGAGATAGTACCCCCAGGTAATGCTCAGTGAGCGTACATGTGTCGCTGCCTGGGGCGGGGTGCGGGCTACAAGAGAAACGCTTTCAGCCTTTCCCGTCTTTGCAGCCCGAGCCTCCGCTCAAGTCCGTACCACGGCCCGTACTTGCCGAGGAGTGGCAGTACCGGGGCCGGAGTGTTGAGCTGTACTTTGTTTTCCATCATAACAGTGTTGGGGGTATATTTTGGCAGTAGCTGACCGCGAGTCATTAAGAGTGGCATAGAGGTGTGGGACGGTATGAAAGAACATGGCCTAGTGGATGTATGGCGTCTTAGCCATCCGGGTGTGAAAGATGGTTCCTGCTACACGTCTGCGCATGACACCTGGTCGCGTTTGGATTACTGGCTTGTGACGAGAGATGTGAGTGGATGGGTGAGGACGGCGGAGCTTCTGCCACGCACGCTGTCGGATCACGCGCCTGTACTTATGGAGATGTGGTTACCATCACATGCGCCTGCGCCATTTTCGTGGCGACTACCGCCTGGGGCTTTGTCGGATCAGGTGTTGCGTGAGAGCTTGAGAAAAGTTATTGGGGACTATTTTGTCAGAAATGTTGGCTCTGTAGATGACCTGTGTACGGTTTGGGAGGCCTTCAAGGTGACAGTGCGGGGGGCGTTTATTGGTTTGCAGGCTGGTGTGTTCAAATCACTAAGGGACTCCATGGACAAATTAGAGCGTGTGCTCTTAGGCCTGGAGCGGCAATATGAGATACAACCGGCGGAATCGATTCTGGCTGATATACGCTCAAAAGTTACCGAGTATAATGAATTAGCGGAACAGGAGGTCAAATATTTATCCAAGCGTACTAGGGCACGGTATTATGGAGAGGGAGGACGTCCAGGGCGTGGACTGGCAGATAGAATTAAAGAACCATGGGCTAAGCACTGTGGAGTACAAAAAATTAAGGATGGGGACAAGACTGTGACGGATGCAGACGGTATACTGAATTGTTTTGCGCAATATTACACGCACATGTATGAGCATAGGGAGACAGCTGGTGAAGACGAGATAGCGCAATAGATCTAGCGTTGGTTTGGCTGTCGAAGGGACAGCAGGATTTTTTAACGCATCACATCACGGAGGGGGAATTCAGGGATGCGATCGTGGCTTTGCCGAACGGTAAGGCAGCGGGAACTGACGGATTACCGTCTGAATTCTATAAAGAATATGTGGACCTGCTTTTCCCCCATCTAGCGTCAGTGCTGGAGGAAGCTCTCGATCAGGGGCAGCTTCCGGCGACGATGCGAGAGGCCCTGCTTGTGGCCCTTCCGAAGCCAGGTAAGCCACAGGACCAGGGGGAGTCCTATCGCCCACTGTCCCTGATGAATACAGATGTAAAGATACTCGCCAAAGTGCTGGCGACACGTCTACGCCTGATATTGCCCGAAATGATACTGCCGGACCAATCCGGCTTTGTCCCCCTCCACTCCACGACACATAACTTGAGAGCTTTGTTTGCGGTTCTCCATCTACTTAAGCCCGACCTTGCTGCGGTGGCGGTCCTGCTGGACGTTGCCAAAGCGTTTGATTCTGTAGCTTGGCGATATATGATTGCGGTGTTACATCAAATGGGAGTGCCTTTTGTCTTCACATCCTGAATTAACTTGCTTTACACCAATCCGATTACACGGGTACGGGTTAATGGTCGCGTGTCGGCGCCCTTCTCTATACAGAGAGGCACGAGGCAGGGTTGCCCACTCTCGCCCTTATTGTTCACCATTGTTTTAGAACCCCTGGCCTGTATTTTGAGGCAACGGCATGACGCATCGGCGTTGCGTTTTCAGCTCGGGTCACTCGCGGTTTCCATGTACGCTGACCACATGGTTTTGTATGTGCGGGAGCCCGATAGGTATCTGGAAGGGGTGATTCGGGAGTATATCCGGTTTGAACGCTTTTCTGGTCTATCAATTAATTGGGATAAATCCATATTGTTGCCTTTGACAGACATTACACAACCAGTACAGTTGGAGTTCCCATTGGAATGGGCTACGGAACCTGTTCGGTACTTGGGGATCTGGGTGCACAGAGACTCCCAAGAAATTATACGAGCTAATTATGGAGTGGCAATTTCAAAGTTGGAGGATCCGGTGGCTCGCTGGACGTGTCTACCACTATCATTTGCTGACCGGGTTAGCCTGATCAAAATGGTGGTGATCCCTAAATTTCTGTATTATTTTGTTAATATTCCCCTCGCCCTGACGTCTCATTTTTTTGCCACGCTTCAGACTCTGTTAGTCACTTGGGCCTGGGGGGGTAGGAAGCCACGTGTGAAGTGGGACACTCTGACCAAGCCGTATGAGCTGGGCGGGTTTGCTGTGCCAGATATGCATTTGTACTATCTATGTGCCCATGCACACTTCGCCTCCTACTGGATCTCGGCACCACCATATACTCCTCACGTAGCAATTGAGGCGGGAGCAATATATCCACTACCCTTAAGGGCGATGGTGGTGAACCCGCATTCGGTATATGAGAGGGTGAAGTGGACACGGTGCAAAGTACTACTAAAGCTTGGAGGGAACTGGGGAAACGTGCGAAGCGATTGCCGCCGTATGCTCCAGCCATGCCTCTGCTGCATCATGCTGACATCTCAGTGTCGAGCGAGGTGGGGTCCCTTCAGCTGTTGAGAGGTGCCGGGGTACAGACCATGGGGGATGCTTTTCCGGCAGGACAATTCCTTCCACTACAAAGCTTCTTGGAACATGGGAACAACGGAACCATGGCTACATTTATATATGTCAGGCTGCGTGCTGCGGTGCGCGATCTGTATCCATCTTTCCCCACGGAGCCACCTGTGCTGGGCGCACTACATTTGATGTATACTACGACTACTCGTGTCAAGTCGGTTTCGCAGTTATATAGAGCATCACAGGTGGATGAGGGGGATATGAATGTGACAGCGAGAGCTCGATGGGACGCCTGTTTGATGGAACCCCTGACGGATGATGAATGGTCTGCCTGTTGTACTATGACTGGCAATTTCGTGGTTAATGGTCATTTTAGACTCATACACTACAAATTTTTACAGCAATGGTACTACACACCGGCACAACTTACTAAATACGGTCTCCGCGATTCGGCTGTCTGCTTGCGTTGTGGGATGGATGAGGCGGATTTCATGCATTTAGCCTGGGTGTGCACCCGTGTATTTGCGTTCTGGACGGATGGGACAGCGGCGTTGTCTTAAATGACGTCGGTGACGATTGCGAATGACCCGCGCGTATGTTTGCTTGGCATTGTTTCTAACGTACCGGCAGATGTGAGACGTTTGGTGGTGTTAGCATTACAGCTAGCCAGACGCAGAGTGGCAGTTTGTTGGGGAGGGAGGCGAGCGCCTGATGTCAAAACCTGGTTGCAAGAGTTGGCGTATTGCCGGGATCAGCTAACATGTTATTATGAGGAACTCCCCACTGCCTCGCGTCCAAGAGATATTTGGGGCCCTTACACTGCCTATATGCTATCTAAAATCACTGATGAGTGATTACCTACATTACTTATCTCTATATTGCTCAACCGTTGCCCTCTCGTTACTGTAGTCCTGTGCACTGCCATCTGCCTTGTTGTTAGCGTAATGCTGCTCCTGTACCTGCTAGACTGTAAAACAGCGCTGGTAACCTGAACTTCATAATGCATGGACCTACTTACTTTGTTGTCTGTTAATAACGCCTTCCTACTAATATGTTAGTCACTTACTTATCGGTGAGCACTCCATATGAGTACAGAATGAGGGCTGAAGAAACTGTGCTTCAAGCTCCTTTGTATTTTACTCTCTTTGTTATTGAATGCGGTCAAGCTAGGATCCCTGGGGTTTCGGGGTGGGGGGGATGTTTGTTTATACGTTCGTTCATAGCGTATGTAAAATGAAAGGCTGAGATGTATGTTCTGAATCAGAACGGCAAGGATTGAATACACCTATTTTGAACTACTGTGCCGCCGGACCTTTGGTTGTCGGCTGAAGGGCTGTGTTATTGAGACTGTATTATTCTGCATCGGTGGTCTTCGCGGTCGGCCCCATTGGGTTGTAGGCCTCTTGCTGTGTTCTTGCATAAGGTTACAATAAAGGTCTTTTTAAAAAAAATAAAAATAAAAGAGTGGCATAGAGACCATCCAGAGCACCACGATCGGTGCGGGAGAATATTATTTTGGCATTACGAACTGCCCGATTGTTGCATTACGAATTGCATTTTTTTGCATTACGAACTGCGTGATTGTTGCATTAGGAATCGCATTATTTTTGCATTACGAATTGCCTGATGGTTGCATTATGAATTGCATTATTTTTGCATTACGAACTGCCTGATTGTTGCATTACAAATTGCATTATTTTTTTCATCACAAAGTGCCTGATTCTTACATTACAAACTGCATAGAATTGCATTAGGACTGCATTGGATCATCGAGAATTGCTCATTAATACTGTAAGAATCTGCAAGGGCTTGCTGGCCTGATCACCGGCAAGGTGAAATATTACAAATATGCATATGTTGGATTTGTATTGTATTTTATTGGTTTATCTTTTTTTAATAAACATATAATTGTTTTTTTTCCCATGAAACTCGTTTGGAGTCCATTTGTGGTGTTTTCACTGGGTGACTGAGAGCGTGGTTGCAAATACTTTACACATTTGCCTTGGAGATAGGCCTGGCTGCTCGTGCCAAGCTACCAAGGGGGTGAGCAGGGGCTATCTGAGAAGGTGTTCTTCCTTACCCTGACACAGAAGCAAGGGTCCCTATTTGGACTAGGGTACCCACCTCAGCCAACTAGAGAACCCCAGTTATAAGACCCACCCTTTTCAAATCTTATGGAAGACACATGAAACTGAGTCTTCCTATCCTGACATGGGGTTTATGTGTCCATTGCTTGTAATACAGAATTCTATGAGGGGAGATTCCAAGGAGAAGCGGTTGGGAAAGAGACGGATGTGTTGAGGTGTTGGTGGTCGCTCGTCAATAACTCATCAGGATATTTCACCTTGTGGATTAATTGCAGTCGTCTTTTCAAAGTTGTGATGAGCAGAAGCGGGAATCTCTGTTCGGACCGCCAACTTGCCACTGCTACGTCTACGGTGGTTTTGGGTCTGCATTATTCAAGTAGTTAAGCGGTCGTATCATTTTCCTGTGTGCTGCCTGGATAATGTTGTCTTCGGATTGCTTTGATTCCTTCAGTGGTGGTACCAAGGAAAATTTGGCTGGTCCTTTGGAGGTTGTGCGGCGCACAACACATTCACTATTCCTTTTTTTATTTTTTTATTTTTTTTATTTTATTTATATTTTCACAGCGAGAACACACAGACAAATACATTACAATGAATAGTCATGAAAAATAACACAACTAAGTACACAGGAAGATAAATAAATAAATCAGCAAAAAGGTCATCAACAATTCTAAATAACCATACATAAGCAAGGAAGGAAAAATCAAAAATAAGGAAGAGTACATAGGGATAAAATGTTTCAAACATATTCTGCCAAATCAATTTATACTAATCAATATCATTCCTCAAAGTAATTACGGAATGCACCCCAAATGTTTAGACCCAACTACACATTCACTATTTCCTTACGTGCTCTGTCACATATGCCTCCTGCTTAGCCATTTTGCTGAATTTCTCCTGTTTTATGGGACTTATAAAAGTGCCTGTCCAGAAGGTGAAAATTTGTGTCATCCAAGATAGTGCTGCAGGTGAAATCACATACTTAAAAACCATGGATTAATATACCACTGTCCTCAAGACGTTGGATAAGAGGTTTATCCAGCAAGAAATGTAGTACTACAGAGGTATACATTTTTACAAAGGGCACAGCAACAGAATAAATCAAATGATAATTTGTGTCATGCTTGAGGAAACTAGCAGTCACTTCTAACTACTGTGATCTCAAGGATGAGATCATATGAGACCAATTAATTGTGAGACCCGACAATCGCAGAGTTCAGGAGAAACTATTATCTACTGATAATCCGGATTTGGAATCTGCCTTGAGTATTGCTAGGGACATTGCAAATTCTGACTTGTACTTGACAGAATTATCTAATTCTTTGGACACTTTGCAGTGTAAAGACATTTAGGTTCAATGGGACGCATATTTTCGCAAAGATACCCTGAAGAAAATCAATTTAAAACAGACAATAATTTCGTTTCAAAGAAAGAGCATGTTAATATGGTTTGTTTTAGGTGTGGAGGCCAAAGTCATATAGGATCAGCAAAGAATTGTCCTGCAATACATTCAACAAGCTTTAAATGTAACAGGAAGGATCATTATGCCAAAGGGTGCAAGGTAGTTTGTTCACAAAAAAATGGTAGAGTCAAATGTTGACGAACAGGTTGAATGAGATTCCAAAAACGATGAAGTGTTGTGTATTGAGGAATAGAGCAAGTGGTAATAATAATGCCTCACAGCATGTACACTTGTCACAGGGTATGAAAAGGAAGCTGCCACATTGTAATGTATGGATGATGGCATGGGATTCAGTTAAGGGTAGATTCTGGTTTGCCATTTACTTTAATTGGTCTGGACACTTTAAAAATATCCCACCATTGCCTTTGAATAGTCATGTTCTGTTTGCAAAGTTTGTGTTGCCAAGAAGGGATTGAATTTATTGGAATTTTATGTTATGTTATGCTATTTGGACTTATAAAGCACAAACAATTACCTGAAGGTATCAAGGCACTAGCACTGTGGAAGAGAAAAGAAGAGAACCTAGACAATGCTTATTTTGGGAAGAGCCTGGTTTTGAAGGCTTTTCTGAAACTGAGTAAGTTGTGAATGGAGCTAACCTGGGATAGTTAGTTATTCCATTTTTTGGCTGTGGTGTTGACAAAGCTTTTGCCTTCCCAGTTGGTAACTTTATATCTCTGGACCGCCAGTTGGCTGGAGCCATGGGACCAAATGTTTCTACCTGGAAGAGACCACTTGATTTTTTTTTGCAAAAACTCTAGGTCAACACCATGGAGGACTATGTGCTCCAGGCAGAGGGCTTTGATTGTAATCCTTTTGCTGATGGGAAGTCAGTTTGGCCGTTTTATAGCAGGGGCAGTGGATTTGTGTTTAGGTAGAGCTCCAGCTGCCACATTTTGTAGTACCTGAAGTTTATTGAGGTGCTGTTCCTGCATATTGATATATATGGCATTCCAATAGTCTATATTTTGGTCAATAATAGAGTCGAGATAAATGTTTTCTGGGCATCAGTTGGAATAAAAAGAAAAATCTTTTTGACCACACGCATATTAAGGAAGGCAGAATAAGCGACTGCCTTAACCTGAGCTCGAGAGTCAGTTTTGTGTCCAGAACCACACCCAGGTTTCTGAATTTATTCACTGATGTGGGGAGGGTACCCATCTCTTTAGGCCACCAGGATGGGGCCCACAGAGTTGGTTTGTCACCAACCAAGATGGCTTCAGTTTTCTCTGAATTGAGTTTTAGGCAATTTTGGGTCATCCAATTGCTGCCATACAATTATGAAAGTTAAAGCTGGTATGATTATTTGTTGAAGACATGGCAACCACAATTTGGGTATCATCTGTGTATGGAGTCAAATTCAGACCAAAGGATCTGATCAAGGCTGCCAGGGGTTTAACATATACGTTGAATAACGTGGGGCTTAAAGAAGACCCCTGCAGAACCCCACATAGCAGACTGAAGGATTTAGATACAAAGGGATCAAGGGCCATGATATGTTTCTTTTCCAAAAGAAAGGATCCCAAAAGTTTCAGAGCAGACCCCTCGATCTCAACAGCCTTATGACAGTCGATCAGAATCTGGTGGTCGATCGTATCAAAGGCTGCAGATAAATCAAAGAGCACTACCTACGCCATCCACTATGGCTCTGATAACGTCTGTAGTTTGCGTCAGGGCTATTTCGGTACTAAGACCACTTCTAAAACTGAATTGAGTGGTGTCTAGCAGATGGTGATGGGATAATTGAGCCAGTTGCTGATTCATTGCTTTTTAGGCCTATAGTTGTTAGAATCCCCAGGATTCAGGATGGCTTTTTTAGCAGGGGAAGGATGGAGGCCTTGGTCTAGACCGAAGGAAAGAGTCTGGAAGACAGCATAGGAGTTGAAGATCGTGACCAGATAGTCTGCCACCATTTCCGTGGCCATGTGAATGATGGAAGGAGCTCAAAAATAGGAGGAAGGGGTCCCACTCACCAAAGGGACACGACACCACAATTAGACACTTCTGTCAACAATAAGATCCCTTGGGCTCCTTTTTGTTCAAAGCAAACATGTACTCTCAGTCGTCATACATGCATCATTCAAAACAACAACATTCATGCGAAACCAAAATAATAATATAAAAAAGTTTTTATTTTGTTGTATGCAATTCTCTTAGATTACAGTGTATAAATACGAATTCATAAAACATTGTTTTACACCTCATCAATGTACATCACATGATCAGAAGTTCAAATTGTTTTGAAACCCTACAATCTAAAAGACTGACAATTACTGGAGACATAAAACTCAATCTAAGGAGATGATGGAAGGAGGACACAGGTCCGAGGGGGAGCCTGAGTTAGTTGGTTTAATGAGCAAGGGAACTAGCTCTGAGGTAAGAGGGGAAACATTGGAAAAGTTAGGCGTATCTGGAGAATAATAATAATCCACATTTGTAAAGCACGAACAATCACCCATAAGGGTCTCTAGGCGCTGGGGGCGTCGGGAAGATTAAGCAAGCTATTGCCCAGAGTCACATGGTGCTGGGCTAATCTGCCGGCAGGGATCGAACCGTGATCCCCAGATTCGGGAGTCAGTTGCCCTGGCTGTGGGGCCACACCTCTTCCAGGCAGGCAGGCAGGCAGGCTTAAGGAATGCTCATCAGACCTGGGTGCCTGCTTCAGTACAAAAAGTTTGCAAATTTGGACTACTTTATCCATGAAAAACTGCCTGAAGTGTTACATAAGTCCTGTGTGTTATTGTTCAAGATAATTAAACAACAGGGGGTGGTGATGGACAGAGTTTCTGAATTAAGCAGAATACTCTCACCCAGTCAAGAGATCAGGGCTTGATCCAACACCGTTTTTTAGCTCACTGCACCATCCCAGCTCAGAACCTGGCTATATGCAAATTAGTCTGTCCCTGGCCCAGTGCATCATGGGAACAGGGCAGACCAAACTACCAAGCCAATTCTTTCAATGGGAAGGAAACAAGCTTCCGGGGACCGGTTTCTGGCATTACAGCCGTCTTCGGCCCGGCTTGCTTGAATCCTGATGGTGCAATGAGCAAGGGACTCACGTCTGAGTATACCCTTCCACGCTTATGGTGGACAAAATAATTAAACAACAGGGGGTGGTGATGGACAGAGTTTCTGAATTAAGCAGAATACTCTCACCCAGTCAAGAGATCAGGGCTTGATCCAACACCGTTTTTTAGCTCACTGCACCATCCCAGCTCAGAACCTGGCTATATGCAAATTAGTCTGTCCCTGGCCCAGTGCATCATGGGAACAGGGCAGACCAAACTACCAAGCCAATTCTTTCACTGGGAAGGAAACAAGCTTCCGGGGACCGGTTTCTGGCATTACAGCCGTCTTCGGCCCGGCTTGCTTGAATCCTGATGGTGCAATGAGCAAGGGACTCACGTCTGACTATACCCGAAGACGGCTGTAATGCCAGAAACCGGTCCCCGGAAGCTTGTTTCCTTCCCAGTGAAAGAATTGGCTTGGTAGTTTGGTCTGCCCTGTTCCCATGATGCACTGGGCCAGGGACAGACTAATTTGCATATAGCCAGGTTCTGAGCTGGGATGGTGCAGTGAGCTAAAAAACGGTGTTGGATCAAACCCTGATCTCTTGACTGGGTGAGAGTATTCTGCTTAATTCAGAAACTTTGTCCATCACCACCCCCTGTTGTTTAATTATTTTGTCCACCATAAGCGTGGAAGGGTATACTCAGACGTGAGTCCCTTGCTCATTGCACCATCAGGATTCAAGCAAGCTGGGCCGAAGACGGCTGTAATGCCAGAAACCGGTCCCCGGAAGCTTGTTTCCTTCCCAGTGAAAGAATTGGCTTGGTAGTTTGGTCTGCCCTGTTCCCATGATGCACTGGGCCAGGGACAGACTAATTTGCATATAGCCAGGTTCTGAGCTGGGATGGTGCAGTGAGCTAAAAAACGGTGTTGGATCAAGCCCTGATCTCTTGACTGGGTGAGAGTATTCTGCTTAATTCAGAAACTTTGTCCATCACCACCCCCTGTTGTTTAATTATTTTGTCCACCATAAGCGTGGAAGGGTATACTCAGACGTGAGTCCCTTGCTCATTGCACCATCAGGATTCAAGCAAGCCGGGCCGAAGACGGCTGTAATGCCAGAAACCGGTCCCCAGAAGCTTGTTTCCTTCCCAGTGAAAGAATTGGCTTGGTAGTTTGGTCTGCCCTGTTCCCATGATGCACTGGGCCAGGGACAGACTAATTTGCATATAGCCAGGTTCTGAGCTGGGATGGTGCAGTGAGCTAAAAAACGGTGTTGGATCAAGCCCTGATCTCTTGACTGGGTGAGAGTATTCTGCTTAATTCAGAAACTTTGTCCATCACCACCCCCTGTTGTTTAATTATTGTTCAAGATAGTCGGGCTTGCCACAACTTTGAAAAGCTCTTTAGTGGAATTGTTGGCATCAATTATTTTTTGGGTGAAGAAAGATGACTTTCCTTTATGCACAAGATTTTTATATTTATTAAGGCAGGCGTTATAGTTCTCTTTTTCAGAAGGGTTATAATCCTAATGGGATGAGCAGGGTAGTACTGTATCGCACTCACCCTTGGCAAGTGACTTCTAAGCACAGATTATACAAAGGTAACAAGGTTTGTAAAGTACATACAGATGTAGATACAACAAGGGTTAAAGAATTACCGGAGGTGTTTTCTGAGTCTTTAATCAAATTAAAGGGGTTCCAGCACAAACTTGTTCCACCGGAGGGGTCCATTCCAGTAGTGCACAAGGTTCATCTGGTACCATTATGTCTCAGGGAAAAATTAGCCAAGAAGTTGGATAAGTTATCCAAATTAGACATTATTGAGCCAACTGAAAGTTCGGATTGGGTTTCCCCTGTGGTTTTAGCACAGAACAGTGTAGATCTTTATGATCTCAACCAAAATATATGGGTAGACAGGGAGCCATTG
Source organism: Lissotriton vulgaris (assembly GCF_964263255.1). NCBI lineage: Eukaryota > Metazoa > Chordata > Amphibia > Caudata > Salamandridae > Lissotriton > Lissotriton vulgaris. The sequence continues at coordinate 162,011,010 of NC_141690.1, forward strand.
CATAATATATTTGGAATGTTGAGCACATTGAAGGAGGCATACGGTTTACTACCCTTTATTTGTCTGCTGCATATAACCTGGTGCAGTTAAATGAAGACTCGAAACATCTCAGCTCTGTTGTAACACTGAGGGTGTCTTTTGATACATACACATGCCATTTGGTCCGGCGTTGGCATCCTCTGGTGTGTCAGAGGATTATGAGGCTTATATCCAAGGACGTTGAAGATGTATTATATTTTCAAGACAATGTTCTCGTCTATGTTAGAAATTACGTGATCATGGTCTGAATTTGCGAGTTGACTGATGCCAGTTAAACCAAGAAGGTGTGGACTATTTGGGCCATCATATCTCTCATGAGAATGTATACCCAAAAATGAACATTTTAGTAGCTATTGTGAAGATTCCTGCATGTATTTATAAAGACCAACTTAGATCTTTCTTGGGTTTAGTATAATTTTATTCAAAATTTGTACCACATATTGCCAACAAGACTTTTTCCTTAAGGCAATTACTGATGAAGGGTGACAAGTATGTATTAGACAATGAATGTCAGTTGGCTTTTGAGAGGATTCGTGTGTACATTCTGCGTGCTAATCAACTTAAACCCCTAGATACCTGAGATAATTTGATTGTTACAGATGCCAAAAATGCTGGTCTGAGGGCAGTTTTGATGCAAAGGAGAAAAGACAGGAGAGATGAGGTGATAGTTTTTATGTCCGGGGCACTTCATGATGCAGAGGCCCCTTATTCTACAACAGAAAAGGATGTTTTGCCTTTGTGGTGGTGTGCATAACATATTAAGACATAAGTATGGGGTGTGCATTTTACTACCTGCAGCGTTCATATACCTCTACTGAGTCTGGTTACCACTTAAAAGTGCAGAAAAGGCTATTCCAAGGATAGCATTGGGGCAGTACTGCCTGCAGGAGTATGACTTGGAATTGAAAATGTTCCTGGGAGGAACAACATTGTTGCCAATAGTTTCCTGCGGTTACCTCTTATTGAGGTTGATTGTGGTATTGAACCTACGGATGACATAGAAATGGTCTTTGTAATAACAAAAAGGGAGAGTAAGGGATTGAGTTCACAAAGTGTGAACAGAGATTACTCCTATTCCCCTGGGTAAGGTATCTAATAAACAAAAGAAAGAGTATCACCGTGGAGAATCGTGGATTCTTAATGGGATATGTGTTTGGAAAAAGGAAACATTTTTCCTTTTGTAAAAAACCCCTCACTCATCAGCCTGGTGGTGACATGCTTCATCATTGGGGTCCACCCTGATGACCGAGTGCCATCAGGGTGTGCTGCGACACCTGGAATACAGTGGAGCTGGTTATTGTGAGTGATAAGTGCAAAAAAAGTGTTAAAAATTGTCCTGGTTTAACTTAAGGGAAAGCATTTTTTATTTTTAAGTAACTGGACAATATTAAAAAGTGTGTGAATATACTTTGTGGGTGATTATGGGTCCACCCACATAGATACTGTTGGTCATAATTTTTTCCATTAAGTTAAACCAGGACAATTTTTAACACTTTAATCTGATCTGATTTTGGAAGGATTTGAGACGGACCTCCATGGAGTGAATTTCATCCTTTAGAGAATCAACTAGGCGTGACGCTGTTTTGATTATTAGAACTAACCAATCCCGGGTACAATGCCACGAGATTAGTGACAGTCTTTCTTAAATTGTTTGTCATGTTGGAATATAAAAGGTTCATTTCTGACTATCAAGCCCCTTGGTGCTGTATTTGCTTGTAGGTATTCTGCCATCATTATTCCATGTATCAATGTTTTGATCTGTGTTCTCTTTAGCTCCGTTAGTTCATCCCAACATTAGGTTGCATCGCTGTTGTCTCTGTTGGGTGCCCCTGCATGAGGTAGCATTGAAGCGATTACTCTGTCCACTTCCTCCTCTGAGAATGATAGACCTGTGGTTTCTGCCATAATTAGTTAGTGTCTGTTTATATGTGTGTCCGGTCACTGGCTTACCTAGGATCGGCCGATCCGGTAAATCTTTTTGAGTTTTATCAAATGTCCCGCAGCCATGCAGCTGCTAAATGCAAAAGTAGAAAGGGGTGGAGGGAGAAGGAGGATGAACTCAGCTAGGTCGGCCTCCAAATAAACTAGCAAAAACAGTAGGAACCCAATGTACTGGATTCGGAGACCTAGCTTGTATGATGGTCACTGATCAAATGTCAGTACAGACCAAAAAGAAAGAAAAATTTCTTTCTAGTGTCCCCTCACTGACCGGGGTTTCCCCACGGTGACATGCTTCATCATTGGGGCCATCCCAGTTCTCTACGAAAAGGGGCGTGCTGCGACTAGCGAACTACGCAGGAGCACTTAGTTGTGAAAGACTATGTGTGGTGTAAGTGAGATAGTGATAGAGTGGATGTGAGTGATTTTAAAAATACCGTCCTAGTGGACCTCAACAAATTTATTTAGCTCCTAGATTGGTATATTAAAAAGGGGGTGACACTGCTATTTAACCTTTAATCAGGGCTAAATCAGTGTGCAGTCAACATGTTTCAAGCTCACCAGGCTTTCCATCAGGACCATACAGGGACCAGCTCTGTATTTGCCACTCTTATGAGTCCCTATTTAGGGTGTGTAAAGTTATTACAGAACATTCAACGCTGTTAACTCTAAAACATGCGTGTTATACATACGTTTGTACTGTTTCGTTACTTCTGTAAAAAGAGTGACACATGATTAGTGGCAAGGTAACCCTTCCTTGGAAGGAAGGGTATCACACATTTAATTCACGCCTCATATTCGGGTATATGGTGTCCCATCTGCACCGTATTGGTGCGTGCAGGATTTCCAGTCCAGTGCATGCATAAATAAGAAAGTGTAAAAAAGGTGGTTTGTGAATTCACACATATAAACAACACAGGACTTAATGTGACTATGGACAAACACACAAAACATAAATGTCATTATGGCAAAAACGGCATATTTACATGTAGTGGTGCCTATTATCACTGCATGGTCTCTGGTAGGGGGCAGGATCACCTTATGGAAACATTGCTGCCGATTTAAAAGTAAGAAATGGGCCGAACTAGTGGTGACATCAGGACGCCACACACGCAGCAAGGGTCCCCCGGAACCAGCAATGAGCAGCAATCAAATCTAGTGGTCAATTTGTCCTCTTTAAATCTTTCAGAAATACAGACACAAGTTCTCAATAAGGGTTTGGGCTTTGTACCAACCCCACGTACAGACAAATTTAAACTCTGCTGTGAGTTGAAGGAATTCCTCAGAAAGCTGAAACTTCAGGTCTTTTTTCAAGACAGAGAATCCAAAGAACAAACTAGGAGTGACACAGAACTAAAGAAAAAAATCAACCTTTGTCCCACCACCAAACAACTTACCAGTTGAACTACTGGCCTTTGAAAAAGCAGTAATGAAGGAGGTGAAAGATCTGGATCCACGTACAGTGAAAGTTTTTCACAACACAAGTAAGGTGGAATTAGCAGCAATACAGGAACTATCTAAAAATGACAAAATCACAATCAAACCAGCCGACAAGGGTGGGGCGATTGTTCTACAAAATACTACAGATTACAGGAAAGAATGCTTACGCCTCCTGGCAGACACGAGAAACTACATCATCATAGAAGAAAATCCAACAGACCGTCTAAGAATTTCTATTGCATACCTCATTGAGGAATCTGTTGCCAATGACTAGCTAAGCAAAAAGGAAGCAGATTTTCTGGTAAACAAGAAACCAATAATCCCCTATTTCTATACAATCCCTAAAATTCATAAGCGACTTGAAAATCCTCCTGGCAGACCGATAGTCTTAGGGATTGGATCGATCCTGGAACCGCTATCAAAATTTGCGGATGCTTTCTTGAGACCGCTAGTACAAGGCACCGATACGTACCTAAAAGATACCAAGGATGTTCTCTGCTTACTTAAGGAACTACATTTTGACCCCACATCCAGCATTCTCATCAGTCTGGATATGGAAAGTCTATACACCAGCCTCCCACATAGGGAGACTTTAGAAATACTGGAGGAAGTCCTCTTTGAAAATGATTGGAAATATCATACTCCTCGACACGTGGTGATGGAGTGCTGCCAGTTGGCACTCACTGAGAATTTTTTCAGGTTTGAGGAAACACTATACAAGCAACAACATGGGACCAGCATGGGCAGCACATTTGCGCCGAGCATAGCCGGTTTGTATGTCCATCATTTGGAGAACAACAAAATCCTGAATAACATCAATCCATACAGGCATCATATACTAACATGGAAGCCCTACATAGACGATGTCCTTCTAATTTGGCAGGGGACGGAAGAGGAAGCAGAATCTTTCTTGACCTGGCTCAACGAGCAAGACAGATTTTTGAAATTCACTAGTTCCATGAGCAGATCACATCTAGTGTTCTTGGACTTGAACATTTGGGCTGACTCAGGCGCCCTGATCACAACGACACACTTTAAAGAAACAGCTCGGAACGGTCTATTGACCTATGACAGTTTTCATCCGCGACACCTCAGACAAAACCTTCCCTTTGCTCAATTTTTAAGGTTACGGAGGAATTGTAGCAACAAACATGACTACCTTGCACAAGCAGAAGATCTGAGCAAAAAACTACAATCCAGAAAGTACCCTAAAAAACTAATAAAGGATGCAAAAAAGCGAGCGAGCAACAATGACAGAGATGCCCTGCTGGAACCGAAAGTAAAAATCCAAACAGAAAACAAGAGACCAATCTGTATCACAACTTTCAATCAAGTATCAGACACTGTAACCAAGATAGTCAAAAAACACTGGTCTATGATCAACAGTGGTGGATTAAACATACCAACACCTATGTTCAGCCACCGCCGGGGAAAAAATCTAAGACTATTTGGTACATACCCGACCTGCACCCGCCGTCTCTACTGTGAGACTACAACCATTACTGAGTGGGCATTATCCCTGCAATAATTGCAGTGTATGCCATCGGTGACAAAATCTGTCATCTTTAACAACAATGCTAAATGGGAGCTACGGCATTTCTCAAATTGCAATACCTGTGGGGTGATTTATTTAATCACCTGTATCTGCAATTTACATTATGTGGGTATGACCACCAGGAAGGTGAGTACCAGTATAGTGGAACACAGGAGTAACATCCGCTGCAAACGGGCTACCACCAGGATGACAAATCATTTCATTGAGAAGAATCACACACCCAATGTTCTGACATGGGTAGTGCTGGAAAGTGTAAAAAACAAAGAGAACCTGGAAAAGATACTACATGAACGAGAACAGAGATGGGTTTTCAAATTACACACGGACAACCACGGGCTAAACGATGATATTCCCTGGGGTGCTTTTGGGAACTAACCGCAGACAAGAGTAACAGTAAGTCTATGGCGTCCCTTCTGGCATCTCACATAAGCGCCCACAATCTATGTCATTCGCTTCCAGTCTTTTTAAGATCACGAATGATCTTTCTTAAAACCAAGTTACATTTACTCGAGAACAGCTGGGTAGATTGAACTAAATTATTAAACACCAAAACGTAAAAGAAGTATCAAAGCAAAGTGAGATATAGAGAACCAGGACTGTCCTAATGGTGTAGAAACACAATTTGCTCTACATGGGTCCATGTTAGACCAACAAAAACTCTGTGTATAGTAAAACATCAATCACCTAACAAGATCTATTTTAAGAGAAGGCTCCTACACAATAAGATCCTTATTTTCTGTGCACTAACGTAAAGTTCTTTAAAATTCTATCGGTAACTCTAAATGTAAAGAATAAAGCATGGTCACTCGCATTTCACCGAAAAATAGGAACAGAAATGTGAACAATAATAAAGAAATAGGAATATTTGTTTCTCTTTAATGAGTGATGTAACCCTAAGACTAAAACAAATAACGTTCGAAAATCACTTCGGGTTTGTCAACATCTTTATTGTCCATCTAATTTACATCCTCCCAAGATGGCCGCCACCGATACACGGTCTAGCGCTTAGACAACGGACCCGGAAATGCGATAACTTAAAAACATCCCCCGCCGAACCAGATTGAAGATGCGGTCCGGAGGGGTAACGATTAGGCAATACGGTGCTGTTTCACAGTGAAGGAAGTAAGTACCTTGCTTTGTTCGACGGTGGGAAGATCCCGACTTTTAGAGTACGAGCATTCTCTTTTGCATGGGAACATAGCGGACACACATTGATCGCAGTTCCCTTTCTCTTACTTTTAAATCGGCAGCAATGTTTCCATAAGGTGATCCTGCCCCCTACCAGAGACCATGCAGTGCTAATAGGCACCACTACATGTAAATATGCAGTTTTTGCCATAATGACATTTATGTTTTGTGTGTTTGTCCATAGTCACATTAAGTCCTGTGTTTATATGTGTGAATTCACAAACCACCTTTTTTACACTTTCTTATTTATGCATGCACTGGACTGGAAATCCTGTACACACCAATAAGGTGCAGATGGGACACCATATACCCGAATATGAGGCGTGAATTAAATGTGTGATACCCTTCCTTCCAAGGAAGGGTTACCTTGCCACTAATCATGTGTCGTTCTTTTTACAGAAGTAACAAAACAGTACAAACGGATGTATAACACGCATGTTTTAGAGTTAACAGCGTTGAATGTTCTTTAATAACTTTACACACCCTAAATAGGGACTCATAAGAGTGGCAAATACAGGGCTGGTCCCGGTATGGTCCTGATGAAAAGCCTGGGGAGTTTGAAACATGTTGACCGCACACTGATTTCGCCCTGATTAAAGGTTAAATAGCAGTGTCACCCCCTTTTTAATATACCAATCTAGGAGCTACATAAATTTGTTGAGGCCCACTAGCACGATATTTTTAAAATCACTCACATCCACTCTATCACTATCTCACTTACACCACACATAGGGGTCGATTAGGATCGCGGACGGAAACGTGTTCTGTCCGCCAAGGAAGGTGGCAAGATACTCCGGACCGGTCCGCGGATAAACCGCCATAGCGATTAGGATAATATATGAACGAAACACCGATCGCGGCGGACGGAGCACACCTGAGACCGCCGCAAGCGGACGGAACCCAAGAAACACCGGCCACCGCGTACGCACATGACCGCGTGAACATCCACATCTCCCGCCATACCTGCGTAGTCTCCGTGTCCGCGATTAGGATAACTCCGCAAGTACCCCGGTAGGCACCGCAATCCACGTCCGCTGCGGTAACAATGCAACGAGAAACCGTGCTTCACAGCGGAAGGCCAAAACGAACAACATCCCTACCGTCAAACCAATGCCAAACAGTGCGACGGAAGTAAATACCAAACACAGGAAACTGAACTACCACCCACCTGAAACATCAAAACCAATCACAAAACACAATGACCCACCCCCAAGTACCACATATTGCACACCACTCAACACACCCACCTAGCACCTGACTGCCAATAACCATTGAGACAGGACCAAGACACAGACTATAAAAGAACTCCCACCCACTCCCGAAATCCTCTGCATCACAGCATAGCTGCTAGCAAGAGACACAAGAGAACATACAGCACACACCGATAGAATACACACAACCACCACCCAAACACACCCACAACACAAAGACCCACCACACCATTCCTACACACCACACACCTGCACCTCCCAACTCACTCAAACCCACACTCCGAGCAACACACACCATGGCACCAAAAAAGAACCCCAAATTCACAGACACTGAATTAAAGGTAATGGTGGATGAAATCATCCGTGTAGAACCCCACTTATTCGGGGCCCTAGTCCAGCAGACCAGCGTAGCCAGGAAAAATCACATGTTGGACAGGATAGTTACTAGGGTGAATGCGTCCGGGACCGTGCCGAGGACCAAGCAGGACATTCAGAGGCGGTGGCATGACCTCAAAACCCGTGTCAAAGCAATCCGTGCCAAAAACCATCTCCGGGCACATCACACTGGCGGCAGAACCCCCCCGGAGCCCTTACCCTACACCGACTGGGAGGACAAGGTGCTGAGCATACTGCACCCAGAGACCCTTGAAGGAATAGAGGAAGGAGAAGAGGCTGGTAAGTACAAACCAAGCACCACGAGCACAACGACATGGTGTACCTCACACAACTCAGAAGACACTTCTCCCAGGCCCCAACCCATGCATGCAGTCCACATACTCACCAACGTCTAAACCACTCCAACAGGCCCCCATGTCCATAGGGAGGGCGGTGGTGGTGGGTGGGGTGTGTGAGAGGATGGCACTACAACTCCCAACAGGCCCCCATGTCCATAGGGAGGGCGGTGGTGGTGGGTGGGGTGTGTGAGAGGATAGCACTACAACTCCCAACAGGCCCCCATGCCCATAGGGAGGGCGGTGGTGGGTGGGGTGTGTGAGAGCCCACTACTACAACTCCCAACAGGTCCCCATGTCCGTAGGGAGGGCGGTGGTGGTGGGTGGGGTGTGTGAGAGGATGGCACTACAACTCCCGACATGCCCCCAGGTCCATAGGGAGGGCGGTGGTGGTGGGTGGGGTGTGTGAGAGGATGGCACTACAACTCCCAACAGGCCCCCATGCCCATAGGGAGGGCGGTGGTGGTGGGTGGGGTGTGTGAGAGCTCACTAGTACAACTCCCAACAGGCCCCCATGTCCATAGGGAGGGCGGTGGTGGTGGGTGGGGTGATTGCGACTGGACACTGAAATGTCCTCAATTCGAAAATAATACGTAATGGGCACAGTACTTATCTGCACAATTTTGTTTTCTAGGTGATCGTAATCTCACAGGTGGAACCACCATCCGGCCTCAAGACTCGCCTCATTCAGGACTCTCTGGGGACGATTCCACAGCCAGCTCCGGTGCGGAGGATGGTGCGGGCACAAGCAGGCAGCCACGGCCACCTGGCTCCCAGGTGATTCCAGCACCGACTACTACGGCCTCTGCAATTCCCACCACACCGGCCACTGTGACCTGCACAGCCATCTCCACCACCACCAGTGCCACCACTCCTGCCTCTGCCACCCTGCCCAACCCACCGCAAGACGCCGGGCCTGCGCCATCCCAGCCACGCAGGGAGAGTGTGCGGCACACCAGAGAGCCCAGGCCAAATCAGGCAGGCAGGAGCACAACGCAACAATGTGCAGAGGAAGGACACCCACCCAATGCCGTGGCACAGTCATTGGAAGCCCTAGCCAGGGTCCAGGCAAACTACGAGCGTGGGCAGGCACAGGCAGACCGTGCCCACCAGGACTCTGTGGAGAACACCAACATGTTGCGGGCCATTGAGGGCCGGCTTGGCCAAATTGTAGACATCATGTCCCAGAACACAACCATGTGGAGGGGATGGATAGCCCGCAACACCCCCACCCCCCTCAACCAACGCCACGGGCAGCAACACCACCGCCACCGCCACCTGCGCCCCTGGCGACGGATGTGGAACCAGAGCAGGCTGCGCCCCCAGCTGACTCCGTCCCGCCTCCAAGACGGAGTGGCCGTCCGAGGCTGGAAGTGGGCGAGAGCAGTGTGGATGCTCCTTCCACACGCTCCAAGAGGGGCCGTCAATGACTGTGACACTGCCAGAGCCACCCATTCACCCAGCAAACTATCCTGTCCCACCTAGCCAATCATTGGCACAGGTCTGCTTGACTAGGCAGACACCACCCAATGTGGTGTCAGCACGGACATTTCATCTGCCATTACCTTTAACTCACACTCCCCCCACCCCACACTTATTTGTAAATATGCACCATCACCAATGCACAATCTGTAAATAAATACCACTTACTCACTCAATGATGTGTTGCCTCCATGTTTATTCACATGATTGAATCAGAAACAGACGTTAGCAGGTTCAGGGATCCAAGTCGTACATAATCATGCCGCAGCGGGAGTGACCTAGGGAAAAACAGAAACAGCAAAGACACGTCAGGAAACAGAATCACACTCATCACAACACACTGCAATGCAACATTCCACATACCACACTCATCACAAAATGATTGGATGAGAGGACACACATCATGGAGACTTGCATGTCCAAATCAATAAACACACACACATGCATACATCACATAGCAGAACACACAGATGATGCACAACACAATAACACAACACCAGCAAACATACACAGGGCATACACAACCAGCACAAGAGGTGCACACTCACATTCAAGGGAAGTAGCGATCAATGAGCTGGCGCCTCTGGTCCACACCTTCCTCCTCACCACTATCCTCATCAGTCGACATGGGTGGGTTGAGAGGGCGAGGAACTTGCTGTTCATCAGGGTCCAAGAGCAGTTCAATGTCATTGCGCACAGCCAGGTTGTGGAGCATGCAGCAGGCAATCACGATCCTGCATACTTTGCCTGGTGAGTAAGGCAGGGCCCCTCTGGTCTTATCCAGGCACCGAACCTAGACTTCAGCAGGCCAAAAGTACGTTCTACCACTCGACGTGTCCTTCCATGGGCATCATTGTATCGCATTTCACCCGCTGTAGTTGGATTACGTATGGGACTCAGCAGCCAAGGCCTGTTTGGGTAAGCCGAGTCGCCTATGTTGGGGGAAGAGAGAGACAGAAACATCACTACCAGAATTGGTGGCCACACCATGCCACACAGATATCACTCCTGTCACCACAGCATACTCACCAACAAGCCACGCTTGTGCCAGACGCAGATTTGCCATCAGTTGTGGGACAATGCTGCTCCGCATGATGTGGGCGTCATGTGCAGAGCTAGGAAATCTTGCACACACATGGGATATGATGTTATCGGCCTGGCACACCACCTGCACGTTGAGGGAATGGAAGTGCTTCCGATTCCTATACACCTGCTCACGTGCCCGTGGTGGAATGATAGCGATATGTGTGCCATCAATGGAACCCACTATGTGTGGTATCTGACCCAGTCCATAGAAGTCTGCTTTGACCGCTGCCAACTCTGCCGGCTGTGGGAAATGTATGTAGTCATCCTTGTACAGCATCATGGCTTTCAGAACATCCCGTAGTACCATGCTGAACATGGACTGTGACATCCCCCGGCATGTCCAACTGTGTACTGAAAGGTGCCTGTAGCAAAAAAGTGTAGTGCCGCCATCACCTTTGCTGTGGGTGTAATGGAACCTGGATAGGTTCTTCGCGGCTGCAGGTGAGGAGACAATTGGTCTACAAGCTCGAGCAATCTAAGTCGATCCAGCCGGAATTTCCTGATCACCTCCTCGTCAACCATATCCTCCAGCACAGTGTATGGGCGATGGATATTTGGAGCCCTCCTGTGTGGGAGTAGATGGAATGGAAGTCAATTCACAAACAACGCATGGCTGTGCAACTCAATCACATGTCAACGAACTGTCCAGACAAGTAAAATGTAGTGTATAATTGTCATATGTGTGACATCTCTGATTGTCACTACTAGAGGCGTGGCTTGGACGCCGATCGGGATGGCGGCGTGAGCTTGCAGCTCCGCGCAGGGTCCCGCTATTTATTTATTTATTTATTTATTTATTGGCATTTTTAAAGCGCAGCATATACCTTGGGGTGTCTTGGCGCTGATTAATTTGCCGGCTGGATGAAAAACTGCCTTGCTCAAACCACTATTCTATACCTGGAATTATTTGTTAAATTATTTATTAAACAGCCACGTTTTTAGTTTTTTGCGGAATTGGAGTAGTGTGGGACATGCCCTAATGTCCTGGGGTAAAGTGTTCCAAAGTTTGGAAGCTGCCACTACAAACCGTCGGTCTCCCCACATCACCGTTTTGGTGCGTGGTACCATAAGTTGGTTGCTGTTGGTAGAGCGCAGTTGGCGTGTGGGTTGATACGGTCGTAGATGGTCTTTAAGGAACTGTGGGCCCTGTTGATTTAGAACTTTGTACACAATGCACTGGGATTTAAATCTGGCTCTGTTCTGAATCGTCAACCAGTGTAGTTTGGAAATGGCATTGGATAGAGGAGCAAACTTAGGAATTCCCAGAATAAGACGTGCTGCTGCGTTCTGTATGGTCTGCAGTTTTTTTAGGACTCTTACTTGGGCGTTGATAAAAAGCCCATTGCAATAGTCTAGGGATGTCAGGACTAGTGAGCTCACCAGAGTTTTAATGGCGGTGGTAGGAAGATAAGGACTTATCTTTCGGATGATGCGTAGTTTATGGTGGGCTACAGAGGCCACTTTGCTAGCATGGTCCATGAAATTCAAATGGTTGTCAAAAATTATTCCTAAGTTCCTTACTTTAGTCACTGGATTAGGGGGGGCACCAAAAGTTTGGGGCCACCACGAGGCAGGCCATTCTGGTGAGAGTTGTCCAAAAATCATAACTTCGTTTTTTTCCGAGTTAAGTTTTAGGCAATTTGCTGCCATCCACTCACCTAGTTCTGTAAGTCCTCTCTGGAATCTTTTAGCTACCTCCTCTCCATCACCCCTTATAGCCAGCACCAATTGCGTGTCGTCCGCGTAGGAGGTTAGGCTCATCCCATGTGCCTTGATGACATTGGCCAGGTCCGACACATATATATTAAAAAGTGTCGGACTCGGGGATGAGCCTTGAGGTACCTCACACGGTTGTGACAACTTGGCAGATTGGTAGGGGCCCAGAGTGACAGCCTGCGTTCTCTCCGAGAGGAAGGAGGCGAGGAGAGCTCTTGCCGTGGAGAGAATGCCTATTTTTCCGACACAGTCGACCAGAGTACCGTGGTCGACCGTGTCAAAAGCTGCTGAGAGGTCCAGCAGTACCAACACCGCTGTACCGCCTTGGTCTCTTATTATTAATCTTATGTCTTCGGCTGCTTTAATAAGGGCAGTTTCAGTCCCATGGTATTTCCTAAATCCATACTGAGTATCATCTAACTTCTTGTGGGTTTCTATATACTCAGTTAATTGTAGGTTCATGGCCTTTTCCACCACTTTGGCCATGAACGGGAGGCTGGCGATGGGTCGGTAGTTTTTTAGTTCTGACTTATCAGCTCCTGGTTTTTTCAACAGTGGTTTGAGCAGTGTGGTTTTTAGATTAAGGGGATATGTCCCTGATAGCAGGATGGAATTACAGACTTGTGTCATGACTGGTATGATCGAATCCATCACCGGTAAAAGTGCCGATAGTGGGCAAGGATCCAACTTGGATCCAGCTTTGATTGTCGACACGATTTTTAGTACTTGATCTTCTGTCAGTGGTTGAAAGTCTGTGAAGGATGAAGTCCCTGTTAGTGCTGAGTCTTCCTGACTAATGTTGGGATCATTTGAGTGCGTGATTTTTGCCAGAAAAGGTTGATAAATATCATCCACCTTCTCCTGAGAACGACATCCGGGGAGACCCCTGATCGGCACAACTGGCCTGCGAGGTGTTGGAGAGCGGCTGAGAGCTCTTGGGGGACCGCTAGTGTCACTGAGACCTTGAGAGACGACGCCCGAGGTGTTGCCCGGAGTGCGAAGAAAATGGCGGCGGAGAGGGTCGATGGTCTCTGAACCGAAACTGAGGAGGATTGGCGTCGGCCTACTGGGTGGCCCACCTTCGGCAAGATTGAAGTTGCGGGGACGTGCTGGCATAGACCTGTGGGGCAACTGGGGGCTTGGGGGCCAGCGTTGGACTGGTGTACTAGTTGTACGTACTCGTTTATTCATCCCCCCCCCCCTCCCCCCAGGTCCTGACAACAGTGGAGCGGGCGGCCCTGGTACTCCTGGTTCTTTGAGCTGCCGGCACCGAGGAGGTACTCTACCACAATAATTGCTGGTGCGCAAGTCCCCCGGGCAGGGGTTACCGGGCACTGGTGAAGATCGGGCGGGTCCGTGCGACGACGACAGAGGCCTAAGATGGCGGCTGCGGGAGGAGCAGCCATTACGGAGCAGGCCCGGGAGGACTCGACCGCGCTATCCCAGGTCGATGAGGCCTCCCCGCTGATGATGGACCAGGAGCAGAGACTGAACCGCCGCCTGGATACTATCTTGGAGGCCATCACCTCGACCAAGGAGGCATTGCAGCAGGACATTGCGCAGGTCACCACGGGGCGGGGTCTCCTGAGGGCGGATCATGCCAAGCTGGCGGACAAAGTAAAGGGCCATGAGCAGCTGCTTCTAGACCTGAAACCGGCGGTGGTGACCGCGGAACATAAGATTACGGACATCCTCAACCGTTTGGACACGCTGGAGAGACGTGCGGAGGATGCTGAAAGCCGTAATCGGCGGAACAACGTGCGGGTCGTAGGCCTGCTGGAGAGAATTGAAGGGGATGATGCGGTGGCCTACATGGAGAACTGGTTCCGGACGGTGGTGGCACCGGAGGGCCTCACCTCCTTCTTCACGTTGGAACGAGCACACAGGGTGCCGGCTCGCCCACCGGCGCTCGGCCGCCCCCCTAGACCGATGGTGGTGAAGCTCCTCCATTATAAGGATCGGGACCTGTTAATCCAGAAAGCTCGAGCATCGGGACCATTTGAGGTGGAAAATAGTCGAGTCACGATTTTCTCGGATTATACACAGGCGGTCCAGAAGAACAGAGCGTCCTTCCTGGCGGTGAAAAAGGAGCTGAGGGAGGAGGGCATCCAGTACTCATTGCTCTTCCCGGCTAAGCTGCGAGTAATCCTGGATGGGAACACTCAATTTTTCCAAACTCCTGATGAAGCGTGGTCATGGTTAGAATTGTATCGTGCCGGCACGGACAGGACTGGCAAGAGTCAGCGAGAGAGGCCTAAACCGCTTCAGGTCCGGAAATCCCAACGGATCCGCTCCCGCAACAAGCTTCAGAGAGCGAAACGGGAGGCTCAAATGGCTGCGGACAAAAGAGGGGCGCTGGCAGCGACGGCGCGCATCACACGGTCGCAACAGGAGAGTGACCTGGCTGTATCGGACTCTGGCGAGGACGGCGGCAGGACTGGAGAGGAATTATCGGAGGCGGAGAGCTCGAAGGGCCCGGTGGTCACCCCACAGACTTCCGTCGAGATTTTTCATGGCTGACTCATGTATGGGACTTGTGACATTGTATTTTTCGCAGGGAACTGTTCTGTTGGTGCTAAAAGGGCTGCCAGGTAGGGTGTGGCATCAGCACTGCGGGATGGAAGGCGCGGGTTGCGGGCTCCGCCTGCCCTGGGTCGGCGATAACTCACCCCCTCGGGGCCCTTAAGGCCTTCTGTGGTGGTGACCACAGATTAGTCGGATGTGTGCTTTGTTTAAGGTTTGGATCAGGGCTGAAACTGGGTTTGTAGGCTCTGTCCTGGGGAGTGGGGTTTGGGGAGTTTTTTCTATCGTTCTTTTGGGGGGGGGGGCGCAACTGCTACGATGTGGGCAATGAATGGCTACACCTGAACTGGATCGTTATGCTTTGGCATGGGGACGTTACCTAACTTGAAATGCCTAACATGGAATGTCCGAGGACTGCGAACTATGGTCAAACGCCACAAAGTGCTTATTTGGTGAGGCGGGGGGTCCAGATTGCCATGTTGCAGGAGACTCATTTAACTAAACAGGAATGCACTGCGTTGGAAAAGAGATGGCAAGGGCAGGTCTTTGGAACCACTTATTCCGCGTTTGCAAGAGGGGTAATGATATGGGTACGAGCGGGGGTACCGTTCCAGGTGTTGAATCAGCTGGTGGATCCTGAGGGTAGATATGTGGCGGTGGAGGGGAGGTTATATGGCCGGGATGTGGTCTTGTGCTGTGTATATGCTCCGAATGTTGACCAGGCTCGCTTTTTTGATGGCTTATCCTGCTCACTGGCCTCTTTCCTGGCGGGTGCTGTGCTTCTGGGAGGGGACTTCAACTCGATCACGGATGTTGCTCTGGATAGGTTTCACCCTCCACTGGTCGATTCCCCAGTGCGTAGACTAGCTGCACACAGGAAGGATTGGCAGGAAAGATGGGGTCTTTTGGATGTATGGCGGGAGCAACACCAGGGTGGTAGGGACTATTCCTTTTTCTCGGCCCTCAATGCTCTACATGTTAGGATCGACTCGGTCCTGTGCAGTGGGTCACTAGCTACATTGGTTACTCATACGGAGTACCTGGCCAGGACCATCTCGGATCATAATCCTTTGCTGGTGCACGTACAATGGCAGCGTGCGAGACCTGCGATCCCAACATGGCGGCTTCGGCCCGACACCTTGGAGGACTCGGTGTTTAGTGCCGCGGTCCAACAGGGCATAGACCAATATTTTGATGAGAACGAGGGGACAGCTACTTGTAGGTCCACTGAATGGGACGCGATGAAAGTGGTGGTGAGAGGAGTGTGCATGGGTAGGTTTTCGAATGCTCGAACGTCGGTGTTGAATGCGCTTACTAGGGCGGAAGAGAAGTTGAGGGAACTGGAACAGCGCAGACCGGACCGACCGGACTTACAAGCCCGGTTACTGGAAGCCAAGGAGGTGGTGGCTACCGAAACAGAAAGGCTGCGGAGTTATGATTATAGACAATATGCCATTAAAGCACATGCTGAGAGGGACAAGGTAGGCACGTTACTGGCCCGGCTAGCTAACCCTGAACTCAGAGGCTGCCCAATCTTGAGCATAAAATATACGCTGGGGGAGATGGTTTATTCACAGACAGCGGTGATGGAATGTTTTCGGACCTATTATGCTGAGTTGTATGAGAGTCAACTGGGGGTGGAGGCCTGGGAGATCAGTGAATACTTAGAATCAATGCAGCTTCCGGTGCTGGATGACGACGATGCGAAGGACTTGGGGGGACCTATCACGCTCGCCGAGATCAGGGCGGCCATTAAACATATGGCGAGGAATAAAACGCCCGGGGTAGATGGCCTGTCGATCGAATTTTACCAGAAATATGTAGATAGCTTGGCGCCTAGATTACTGGTGGTGTATGGGGAGGCTCACAGACTGGGGAGTCTGCCCAGATCGATGAGGGAGGCGTTGATAGTGCCATTGTTGAAACCCGGCAGGGAAGCATCTGATGTCAGATCATATAGGCCGCTGTCCATGTTGACAGTGGACTACAAGATATTGAGCTGCATTTTGGCCACCAGGTTGGCCCCGCATATGACCAGGTTGGTGCACAGGGACCAGGCGGGTTTTATCCCTACGAGGAACACAGCGCTTAATATTCGTCGTCTGATTGGGATACTGGACGGCGCAACGGAAGCGGGCGGCGAACCGGCGGTGTTATCTGTGGATATTGAGAAAGCCTTTGATAGCCTGGAGTGGGTCTACTTAGATGAAGTCCTAGTGAAGTTTGGCATTGGCGAGGGGTTTCGTAGATGGACGAAGGTGTTGTATTCCTCGGCTACAGCGCGGGTGCGCCTGGGCACTCTGGTATCCGCGGCTTATACGGTTTGTAGAGGGACGAGACAGGGGTGCTCACTCTCCCCACTGCTGTTCGCACTGGCGATGGAACCATTAGCGGCGCACGCCAGGTCGGGAGTCATGTACACGGGGATTGACGGAGGCGGGCAGTCGCACTATATATCACTGTATGCGGACGATTTGCTGCTGTACATGGCGGACGCGGAGCGGGCTCTGGAGGGGGCGATGGATATGCTGTCCGAGTTTGGTCGATTGTCGGGCCTCAAGGTTAACTGGACGAAGACTTGCGTCTTTCCGCTCAGGGCAGACGCGCCGTGTCCCGTTCGTGATATAGGGGTGGTCTGGGAGCCATCTTGCTTCACTTATTTGGGAGTCTGAATCTACCACGAGGTCGCAAACTTATTGGAGGGTAATATTGGGCGATGTATAAGAGCACTGAGAGGCTGTATGTCCTTTTGGGCTTCCCTCCCTTTGTCGGTGTTGGGTAGAGTAGCGCTACTGAAGATGGTTGCGCTCCCGCGGCTACTGTACTATTTTCGCACGCTGCCCATTTGGATCCCTCAGAGGATCTTTAGGGACCTGCGGACAATGATAATCGATTTTCTTTGGGGGCACGGTCGCCGTAGGGTAGCATTGAACACTTTGCTTCGACCCAAGCTTGAGGGGGGGATGGCGGTCCCCGACTTTGAGTTGTACTACTTGACCGCGCAGCTTCAGGTCCTCACACAGCACGTGACTAGGGTATTCAGAGGGCCGGAACACGAGCGAGAGCATGGTATACAACGTCATGTACTGGCTTACATTATCATGCAGCAGAGACTGGAGTTACGAGGCCTCACAATGGAGGAGAAGACGCTCAGGTTGTGTTGGCAACGGAGTTTGAGGAGAGCGAAGGCGTCCCGACCGTATGCGCCGGAGATACCGTTGGGAATGTTGACTGCGCTGCCGCATGGGGGCGATTGGTCTCCGCTACTGGAGTGGGAGGAGCTGGGATTGCAGGTGGTGGGGAATCTGTATCTTGATGGGACGTTGGTCCCCTTCCAGACGCTGCAGGTACAGTTTGGGCTGCCGGAGGGGAGCTTCCTCTTGCATGCGGCGGTGGTGGCGGCCATGCAGAAGCACTGGAAAGGGGGGCTCGTTGAACCGGAAACGACTATGGCTTGCCAGTATGTCGTGATGGCCGCTGGCACCTTTAAAGCGGTGACCTGCCTCCATAATAGGATGCTGCATGAGGGGTTGGATCCGCTCATGGACCTGAAATCGAAGTGGGAAATTCGCATAGGTAGGCCCATTCGGGACACGGTGTGGGGTCATATCCTTAAACGTACGTGGAAGGGTACAAGGAACGCACGCTTTCAGCAGGTCCATTTTTATGTGTTGCACAGGGCCTACCTGACCCCGGAGAAGATTAAAAGGTATTTCCAGGTGCAGGAGGCGAGATGTCCGAGATGCCTAGCACTGGAGGCTGATCTAGATCACTTGTTATGGGGCTGCCCGAAGCTGGAGGTTTACTGGGCGGAGGTTGGGGAACACATAAATGCAGTGACCGATCGGGAGGTGGATTTTGACATGGCGGCGTGTTTGTTGCTCTGGTTCCCACACACGAAGAATACTAAGGTGACGAGTAAATTTATTGATCTGGGGCTGATACTGGCACAGAGGGAAATCACTTGGCACTGGAAGTCTAAGGAGGGACCGTCTGTGAGGAGATGGGTGAATGAGCTGCTGAAGTGGTCTGAATGCGAGAGTGTGCTCCGTATGAGACAGGCAGTCAAGCTTGACAATGAAAAGAGCCTAGAAGCAGCGCGAGCGTGGGAGATGATAGTCCAGGCGTTGCGTGACTCCATGGTGGAGGACGAAGACTGAATTGATTGTGTATGAGGACTCCATGAGGCTTATGAGTATGGAGGTATCATTTGATCTGTAGCGGGACCCATAGTGGCATTAGGAGCATGGCCCACATCGTTGGCGGTTGCTAGGGGGGGGGGGGGGGGGGGGTGTATTGGGATTGTTGGGGGGGTGGGTTAGGCACCGGGACCCAGGCCGGAGGCAGCGGTGATCCCCGGGTTGGAACTGTCCTAGTGCGGCGGGAGTACTTGGCTAGATGGCGGGGTAGAGTCAGGGACACATGGAACTGTTATGATAGGGGCCCACCACCGGATGACCTGGGGGTTAGGATTGTAATACCACTTATGTGACTGGACTGTTAGGATGCTAGACGGGGTTGGGGAGGGTCAGGTGTTTAGGGGGGTAAAATGCAGATACACGAAGCGATCATTGACCAATTGTCCCTCAGGGATGCTCACTGTGATGTTCTTGCTGGAAATTTGGGTTACTGCGCCGCCCGGCCTCCGGGATACGGGCTAAATGGCTGTGTACGATCTATGCTTTACTTGATCCATGCGGGGGGACACCATGAGTGTGCTGGTTGATTTATTATATGCAATGGTTTCTAATTCTGCAATAAAAACAAATTAAAAAAAAAAAAAAAAAACTCTGTCACTAATACATGGATTGCCGTAGCAACAATGTGCAGCCACTAGCAACATGATGTGTCTCAACATGTGCAATGCTACTTAGTCTCAGGTCAACATTACTGCCAACAAGACAGGTGACATGACCCAAATGTGTAGGAGCAACATCACATACACACATGCAAGTGCATGCACACAAACGATAAAGATATACACACACACCATCTCATCATGCACCAATGGCAACACCAATAATGGTGTGCATACGTACATAACATGCATGGTGACACAATAGGCAACACACATACACTAAACACATGTGTACCCCCACCATAGTCATTTGCTCACATATACCACACACTGACAACAGAATCAGAAAGTGCCGATACATCGTGTGTAGGGAAATACCCGACGTCCATGTGCACATGTGATGCACATTGTTTGCACACCGATGGGCATAGTATGGACACGCATGGAATAGAGCATGACATATGAAGTCACCCAATCACGCACACACCCGTCATAACGCTACTGCAGACAATACAACACGGTGCATCGTCAGAAAATATACAATCATTGGCGCCGCCATGGCGGTGCACTGCTTCCGCTGTTTACGAATGGGTATACGCGGCCCGCGTTCCCTCTTCCCATTGGCTGCATGTGCACGGACCGTCACGGTCACACACCGGCACCCGCATGTGCTAGCCTCCGGGACGGATGCTTAACTTGCAACAATGTTCCATCACTGGCGCAAACATGGCAGGGCACGTATTCGGCTGGGGAGGTGCAGGCCAACACATCCTTTAGCTGATGTCAATGGACATGGCAGGTCATGACCCCCCTTACAGTCACATTGTATCATTCACCGTACACCGGCCGGCCCAGCCCGCCCACTACCACCGTGCCAGGCCCCGTCCTCTACCGCCGTGCCAGGGCTGGCACAGCGGTAGTGGACGGGGCCTGGCACGGCGGTGGTTGACAAGGCCGGCACGCCGGTCCTGGGCCGGTCCTGGGCCGGCCCTGGCACGGCGGTAGTGGACGGGGCCTGGCACGGCGGTGGTTGACATGGCCGGCACGCCGGTCCTGGGCCGGCCCTGGCACGGCTGTAGTGGACGGGGCCTGGCACGGCGGTGGTTGACATGGCCGGCACGCCGGTCCTGGGCCGGCCCTGGTACGGCGGTAGTGGACGGGGCCTGGCACGGCGGTAGTGGGCGGGCTGGGCCGGCCGGTGTACAGTGGATGATGCAATGTGACTGTAAGGGGGGTCATGACCTGCCATGTCCATTGACATCAGCTAAAGGATGTGTTGGCCTGCACCTCCCCAGCCGAATACGTGCCCCGCCATGTTGGCGCCAGTGATAGAACATTGTTGCAAGTTAAGCATCCGTCCCGGAGGCTAGCACATGCGGGTGCCGGTGTGTGACCGTGACGGTCTGTGCACGTGCAGCCAATGGGAAGTGTGAACAAGGCCCGCGCATGCCCAATCGAATGTAGCGTATGCTGTGCACCGCAACACCAGGGCCAGTCATTGGCCCTTTTCCAGACACGCATCCAGGGATGACCAATGGCTGGCGACGTATGCCACTGACATTGCCTCAGGGCCCTATATATGTGTGATGTGCAAAAGCACACATTCTACGATGACCACCGACTGCTGCCTGTGACCATCACCTCGACCTGCTGCTGCGGAGCTGACCACCGACTGCTGCCTGTGACCATCACCTCGACCTGCTGCTGCGGAGCTGACCACCGACTGCTGCCTGTGACCATCACCTCGACCTGCTGCTGCGGAGCTGACCACCGACTGCTGCCCACCGACTGCTGCTCTAGTGCCATACTCCGTGGACTTGCCATGTCGAGAGTCAAAGAGATTCGGTCTCGTCCCTTCACCGCCGCGGAGCTGGATGTCCTCGTGGACGGTGTGCTCCGCAACTTCGGACGGCTGTACGGCGCACCCGGACAGGTGGTAAGTGCAGTGGGGGACATGTTGGTGTGCATGAGGTGGTCCATTACACTTGGCCTCCACAATCTTGGCGTTGTGCTGTGGGCCCAACACGGAATGTGCATGTCTGCTGAGAGATACGTGTTGTCCCTATCTGTGTGACTGGCCAAATGTCCACTGACTTGCACCCTTTTGTCTCCCTTCATGGTAGGTGAAGCTGCACCTTCGCAAGGACGTGTGGAGGAGCATTGCACGTGATGTACGGGCAGTGGGGGTGTGCAATAGACGACATACACACTGCCACAAACGCTGGGACGACATTTCCAGGCTGAGCAAGAATGTAGCGGAAGTGACACTAGGGATGATTCCAAGAACGCCACGTCTGGCCCGACGCTCAATGACCCCTCTCATGCACCGTATCATTGCTGTGACACATCCTGACCTGTCCGACCGGCTGCGTGTGGATCAATAGCAAAGTAGCGGTAAGCATACTGTCTGTGTATGTTGCATGGTAGTGCAATGCATGTATTGTTGCCCAGACACATTAGTGACTCCAGTGTAGCGTATGTATTGTTGCAAGGGCATGTGGGTGCCATTGGCGGAGTCAAAGGTCACTTCCAGGTCCGGCATGTTGATACGCCACTCGCTAAGCAGTTGAGTGTTGATGCACATGCTGTAGTGGTCCGTCGCCCCATGGCAAGACATGTGTGCAGATGTACGTGCTCCTGCCCTGTCCGCATGCTGTACAGGGTACACGGCCAACAGCGCTTATTTCATGTGAGGATGACTGGTAGGGGTGGGCCGTGTGCAGGTTGGGGGCTACATGTACTTTGTCAGCTATTGCATTAGGGATTCCTTGGCCTACTGTACGTGAGTGTGCCCATGACTTACACATCTTTTCTGTGCTTTTCAGCTTTGCCAGGGGCCACTCAGCCACAGACGGCGGAGATGATTGGAGGCAATGCATCCGGATCAGACTTCATGCACACGCACACTGACACAGAAGAGGGCAGCGCCAGTGAGGGGGACAGGACCGTCCCTGAGGACTCGCATGTGGAGACAACATCGTCCTCATCTTCCGACAGTGTTGGTGAGTCTGCACTGTTGTCACAGACTGGGAGTGGCCAATCAACATTTTCGGTCGGGACACAGCACACAGGGCCCACACTGCCGCCAAATGCACCATGTACTGTTCGTGCACGCAGGAGTAGGGGGAGCAGAGTGGCGTTCGGTGTCGGCACCGCTGCCCCAGCCTCGGTGAGCCAAAATGCACTTTGTGCTGAGCCTGTTGATCTGCTGCGACAGCTGTGTGTGGGGCAGACCAATATGATAAATGCATTCCAAGACCACGATAGGAAGTTGGGGCAGGTGGTGGCATTCATGGAAGGGATGCATGGAGATCTTGCTGGTCTACACAGGACAGTTCAGTCATTGGCTAGCAGTGTGTCGTCTGCCATTGTCCAGTCGCATGGACTGGGTGCTACTTCTGTTTCCCCATCTACCACACTGGATGTGTCAGGGGGAGTGTACATTCTGACCAGGACTCCAATGCAGGTTATTGCACTAGAAGCAGCGTCAGCCAGCACGTCAGGGCACGGAGGGCTCAGACACCATCCCCTAGGTCAGCAAAATCTGTTCACAAAGACAACGTCAGATACACTGGAGTACACACACGGGATCCACAAGTGGTGTTGGGGGAAATGCCTCCACATGCTACACTGGCATCCCACACAAAAGGTACTCCCAAGACAAGGGCTACTCCCAGTTCCATGGACACTACCTTGGACAAGGACAGTCAGAAGACAAAGGCACCTCATAAGAGCAGGGACACTCTCAAGGACAGGGACACTAGTAAGGAAGGGGCCACTCCCAAGGGCAGGGACAAGGACAGTCAGAAGACAAAGGCACCTCATAAGAGCAGGGACACTCCCAAGGACAGGGACACTAGTAAGGAAGGGGCCACTCCCAAGGGCAGGGACAGTCAGAAGACAAAGGCACCTCAGAAGAGCAGGGACACTCCCAAGGACAGGGACACTAGTAAGGAAGGGGCCACTCCCAAGGGCAGGGACAAGGACAGTCAGAAGACAAAGGCACCTAAGAAGAGCAGGGACACTCCCAAGGACAGGGACACTAGTAAGGAAGGGGCCACTCCCAAGGGCAGGGACAAGGACAGTCAGAAGACAAAGGCACCTCAGAAGAGCAGGGACACTCCCAAGGACAAGGACATTAGTAAGGAAGGGGCCACTCCCAAGGGCAGGGACAAGGACAGTCAGAAGACAAAGGCACCTAAGAAGAGCAGGGACACTCCCAAGGGCATGGACACACACAGGGAGAAGGTGTGTTCAGGAGACAGGTACACCAGAGACGACAAGTCTGCTGCCAGGAACAGGGCACCATCC
Organism: Lissotriton vulgaris; assembly: GCF_964263255.1. Classification (NCBI taxonomy): domain Eukaryota; kingdom Metazoa; phylum Chordata; class Amphibia; order Caudata; family Salamandridae; genus Lissotriton; species Lissotriton vulgaris. The sequence continues at coordinate 162,035,028 of NC_141690.1, forward strand.
AGTGAACAGGGAAAGCCCAGAGACAGCATTCCTCCTACGGAAAAGGAACATCCAAGGGACAAGGCTTCTCCCATGGACACTGGCGCTATCAAGGACAGGCATACATCACCCCTTGCTGCACTGATGTTGTTGAGGGAACGGAATACAGATGTTTCCGCGGTGGAGTCACCCCTTACCTCCACTTCCATCAGGGCCCGTCAGGAGCAGAGGAATGTGGGCCCAGTTGTAGCATCCCCTACGACACATGTTGCAGAGGGCAGAAGGCAGCCACACAGCAAACGACATGCATGCTCCAGCACGTCCCCAGAGAGCATACCCCCGGCAGCAGATGCACCACCCATGGTGGGTGACATTTTATTTCCGTCCGAACCACTTGCCAGTCCTGTCCTGTCCAGGGCGCACTCACATATCCCCAAGAGACGTAGACACACACCATTGACACCTGCCCACCCCGATGTCGGTCAAGTGCAACTATCCCCAGTTCCCAGAGCCACCCTGCCTCCTGGCCCATACAGCCCTGTGGCTCATCATTTCAGTGGTCCCAGTGGCGCAGCTGCAGTTGACTCTCATGTGTCAGATAGTGGCACTGTGTCTGTTGTTTGCTGTCATGCATCATGTAGTAGCACTGTATTAGTCTGGGTCTGTGGCGCATGTGTCAGTCACTCGAGCTGTGGCTGTGTCTCACACTCCTGTATCTGGTGCTGGCAGTGTGTCTGGGCCTGTGGCGCATGTGTCAGTCACTCGAGCTGTGGCTGTGTCTCACACTCCTGTATCTGGTGCTGGCAGTGTGTCTGGGTCTGTGACGCATGAGTCAGTCACTCGAGCTGTGGCTGTGTCTCACACTCCTGTATCTGGTGCTGGCAGTGTGTCTGGGTCTGTGGCGCATGTGTCAGTCACTCGAGCTGTGGCTGTGTCTCACACTCCTGTATCTGGTGCTGGCAGTGTGTCTGGGTCTGTAGCTCATGTGTCATTCACTGCATCTGTGGCTGTGTGTCACACTCCTGTTTCTGGTGCTGGCAGTGTGTCTGGGTCTGTGGCCCATGTGTCAGTCACTCGAGCTGTGGCTGTGTCTCACACTCCAGTTTCTGGTGCTGGCTGTCTGTCCGATGCAGGTACCTCACGCAATCCACATGATAGTGTGATGTGAGGTGCTGTTCAGTTCACTCCCATGTCATGGCACATGGTGTGTACATTGTCCATTGTGTACAGACTTCCAATGTTGTGGTCCTTGGGACGGGTTGCTTGGAATACGTACTTGTGCTGCCTCTGATGTACCTGCTCTGGTGTCCACAATGCCCTGTTGGTGTTCTGATACTGCAGTCTGCCCTCTCATGTACTGCCTCTGATGTACCTGTTTTGATGTCGACTATGCCCTGTTGGTGTCCTGATACTGCAGTCTGCCCTCTCATGTACTGCCTCTGATGTACCTGCTCTGGTGTCCACAATGCCCTGTTGGTGTCCTGATACTGCAGTCTGCCCTCTCATGTACTGCCTCTGATGGACCTGTTCAGTGCAATGGACTGTTGATGCACTTAGCCCCTCTCATGTACTGCCTCTGATGTACCTGCTCTGGTGTCCACAATGCCCTGTTGGTCTTCTGATACTGTAGTCTGCCCTCTCATGTACCTGCTCTGGTGTCCACAATGCCCTGTTGGTCTTCTGATACTGCAGTCTGCCCTCTCATGTACTGCCTCTGATGTACCTGCTCTGGTGTCCGCAATGCCCTGTTGGTGTCCTGATACTGCAGTCTGCCCTCTCATGTACTGCCTCTGATGGACCTGTTCAGTGCATTGGACTGTTGATGCACTTAGCCCCTCTCATGTACTGCCTCTGATGTACCTGCTCTGGTGTCCACAATGCCCTGTTGGTCTTCTGATACTGCAGTCTGCCCTCTCATGTACTGCCTCTGATGTACCTGCTCTGGTGTCCACAATGCCCTGTTGATCTTCTGATACTGCAGTCTGCCCTCTCATGTACTGCCTCTGATGTACCTGCTCTGGTGTCCGCAATGCCCTGTTGGTGTCCTGATACTGCAGTCTGCCCTCTCATGTACTGCCTCTGATGGACCTGTTCAGTGCAATGGACTGTTGATGCACTTAGCCCCTCTCATGTACTGCCTCTGATGGACCTGTTCAGTGCAATGGACTGTTGATGCACTTAGCCCCTCTCATGTACTGCCTCTGATGTACCTGCTCTGGTGTCCACAATGCCCTGTTGGTCTTCTGATACTGCAGTCTGCCCTCTCATGTACTGCCTCTGATGTACCTGCTCTGGTGTCCACAATGCCCTGTTGGTCTTCTGATACTGCAGTCTGCCCTCTCATGTACTGCCTCTGATGTACCTGCTCTGGTGTCCGCAATGCCCTGTTGGTGTCCTGATACTGCAGTCTGCCCTCTCATGTACTGCCTCTGATGGACCTGTTCAGTGCAATGGACTGTTGATGCACTTAGCCCCTCTCATGTACTGCCTCTGATGGACCTGTTCAGTGCAATGGACTGTTGATGCACTTAGCCCCTCTCATGTACTGCCTCTGATGTACCTGCTCTGGTGTCCACAATGCCCTGTTGGTCTTCTGATACTGCAGTCTGCCCTCTCATGTACTGCCTCTGATGTACCTGCTCTGGTGTCCACAATGCCCTGTTGGTGTCCTGATACTGCAGTCTGCCCTCTCATGTACTGCCTCTGATGTACCTGCTCTGGTGTCCACAATGCCCTGTTGGTGTTCTGATACTGCAGTCTGCCTTCTCATGTACTGCCTCTGATGTACCTGTTCTGATGTCGACTATGCCCTGTTGGTGTCCTAATACTGCAGTCTGCCCTCTCATGTACTGCCTCTGTTGTACCAGCTGTGGTTGCCACCATGCCCATGCATACACTGTGATTATACCCCGATAATGTGTAATAAAGCAAGTCAATCATGTGTCGTGCTTTGTCGGAGTTATTCCTGCGTGTGTGATACAGGTGTGTTTTGGAATTTGCTTCTAATCAGTGGGTTCAGATACCTGACACTCCCCCTTCCGACGTCACCACCCTTGCAGGTACTCCCCTCCAGACAGCGAATGGTTTGTAGCGTACCTGCGTCGTCCTCGGTAGTGGGCCAGGACTAGGACGTGGTGGATCGCGAAGAGTATCGGGTAAGCGTGTAGTGCTGGGTCCATGTCAGCGAGCAGCTCGTGGTGGGTATGTTCGCTGTGGGGACTCTGCAGTGTTCAGGCAGGTTGTTTTTCCGCAGCGCTTTTATGTGTATTTTCCGCCATCTTGATTTGTAGGACGGTCCTACACGTCAGTCCGTACGGCGGTGTCTCTGGATTGGTTACGTCCGCCGCGTGGTCGGGTGTAGATGGCCCGCGGAGCGTGCTCTTCCGTCGCGGACGGAATTCGGGCAATCTTTCCTATCCTGATATGGCGGACGGAGTGACCGCGACAGGCGGACGCAGATAAGGCATGTTCCGCATACTCCAGGGCTGCGGTGGCACTTCCGTCCGCCATCCTAATGAGCCCCATAGTCTTTCACAACTAAGTGCTGCTGCGTAGTTCGCTAGTCGCAGCACGCCCCTTTTCGTAGAGAACTGGGATGGCCCCAATGATGAAGCATGTCACCGTGGGGAAACCCCGGTGAGTGAGGGGACACTAGAAAGAAATTTTTCTTTCTTTTTGGTCTGTACTGACAAAATTTGATCAGTGACCATCATACCAGCTAGATCTCTGAATCCAGTACATTGGGTTCCTACTGTTTTTGCTAGTTCATTTGGAGGCCGACCTAGCTGAGTTCATCCTCCCTCTGCCTCCACCCCTTTCTACTTTTGCAAAGTTTATTTAGACCACCGTGTGTTTGATTTGTTGTACGAAATGACCTGAAACAGGAATAGCAGAACACCTCATGGTTAACTGTCTGAGGTCACACAGAGAAAGAGGGGGAGGTCCGGTTGTATCATGATATTATGGACTTAAAGTGCTGTGAATAGTTCACTTGAAACTACTATTACCCTTTTGTGTTCATGGGAAAGGTAGCTTTGCTTACATATTTACTTGGTTAAAGCTGCTGTTGTAGAATAAAGCAGAGTCAGATAGCATAATCGTCACCTCAATGTCATTAATAGAATTTAAACTGTTTTCACGCTAGCTAAGATTTTTTTTTTATTACACTACAGTTGGGAATACTATGAATTAAGTATTACCTTACTTTTGAAACCATGTTTGATGTTTCATAAAGTGAGTCTGAATTTGACAATTCTGGACACACAAAAGTAGAATTTTATGTATAGCTAATGCACTAAAAGTGCCAATTCTACAGAGCAATAATTAAAGATAAAGGCAAGCCAAGGCATTGGACTGAATGGAAAAGAACATACATTTTAAACATGATAACCTAACATTGTAAAACTCGCAATCGGAATACGGCTGTATCATTGGTCCCAAATGTCTGGTGTAGTTTCGTTTTTTGGTTTTGTACACAGGAAACAAATGGAAACAAATCTATCTTTGAGATAATTCAAGAAATCTGGTATTGCAATGGCTGCCGCCTTCTTCTTGCAACTAAAGAGCCATGACTGCATCCAGACCAGACCTTGGAAATAGTTAGCACATGAGGACGAGAGCCTTTTAGGTCTGGGTTTTAACATTGTGGTGAACTGATTTATTGCTACCAATATACATACACTATACAAAGAAAGCTTTGGAACCATCACATTCAACCATCCTTCTTCAAGAAGTCTCTGTCAGCCATTGGTTTGATACTCTGTAAATCACATTTGGCTCTGCCTAGTACAGAATTCATTTTTCATCTACTGCTATTGGGTGCTTGGCAGTATCCTTCCAATTCAACTCCAGTGCATGCATTGAACTGTCTGAAGTATAGCCCTCTGTCCGCTCTGATGGCTTCTTTTCATGTGTCTTGCTCTAACGTGCTAGTGCTGTTTACATTGAAGGCAAATTAAACCCAGGCCTATTCTGTTTACTATACTCTTGCCACAACAAACTTGCCTCTGTCCTAAACCTTTTATACATTTCAGCTACTTTTGACAAGGTGGCTCATTCTATTTTATTTGCTCCTTCTTTGTCCTTGGGTATTGCTGCTTTTGAGGTTAACTGTTTTCCTTCTCACTTTCTGTCCATTATTATTCAGGGACATTAAAGGGCTCTTTCCAATCCCTCTCCTGTTTACTTTGGTGTCCCTCAAGAATCCATCACGGGCCTATTACTGTTTTCTGGGATCTTTTATTTCTACTAATGTTCTTGATTCACACTTCTAAGTTGATGATTCTCAGGTCTTCTTCTCTTTTTCCACACTTCCTACATAAATACGTCTCAACCTGCTCAGCACTCCCTTCCCTAAACTAAACCTTAAGAAAATGGAAGTGCTTTTCTTTCCTCTTCTGCTACTTCACTGCTTATTTCTTTCCCTAAATCAAAAATCCTTTCTCTACTTTTGCTTGCCATCAGGGAACTGTATTTCATTCATCCCTCGACTTTGCAAATCCTATTTCATCTATGGTAAATTTCTGTTACTTTCATAAGTTTAACATATGCAGACTGAATCCGTTTGTTCCTTTCTTTCCAATAAACCTACTCTTTTCAATGTTAGTCCGTTTACGTTTCAAATATTGTTCCTTGTTCTATGTTAGTTTTCCTGAATATCAATTGGACAACTTTCATCTATTCAAACTATTTGTATTTTTCTTTTTTTCTCCTCCCTTCTAATACTTGTTCATCTCCATATCTTTCCATACATTGTTACTTACCCTTTTATCGTTAGAGCAAATTCTGCATTTTAGGCATGCTATTCAAGTGTTTTCATAATTTGGTGCTATCATACCTCTGTCCTACTATTACACTGTCAACTCATCCATGGTCTCTATGGTCTGTCTCCTTGTGCCTATTGACTGTTCCTCGTCCTTCCTGTGCGCGGTCCTGATCTTATTACTTTCGTACTTCTGGGTTCCAAATTATGGATTAAGATTTTCTATTCAGTGAGATCTGCTACTATTTATCCACCTTCAAGAAACGTTGGAAGGAACACGTTCTATTATCAGGTAATCAAATATGAGCCAACACTTTTGTGTCTGGACCCCTATTGAGATCTGGATTGGAATAACTTAACAAGTAAGCTTGTTCTCCGCAGCGATGAGGGTCTGGCATAGATGACTGGACTATCTAAAGGCTGAAGAAGTACTGGAGCTGAAGAATAGAGCAGAACCTGGATCTGAAGGCAGGGCATGAATTGGGTAATGCTTACCAATGAAAAAACACTCAATACTCAATGCAAAAGACAAGAGCATAAACAATAGCAAAGTGTAATGCAGAAGAACAATAGACCACCATAAATAGGTGATTGTACTTATGCTCCTGGGATGATGATCAGTCTGCAGATAAAAGGTCAATACTGGCGAAGTGGAGCAGGTAGAACCTCACATGGCTACCATGAGTGGCAGTAGGGAAAAAGTTTCATACGTACGTATCTTCATTTTTCTGGTTAGTAATGCTTTTCTTTACACATATTTTGAAAAAAAAACACTGCTACTTATAATAAATTGATAATTTAGTTTGCTGGTTTATTGGAGGTATCACTACAATAGGTACATCTTGGCACAGTGGTAATACTCTTAACCTCTAAAAAGCTCTATCCTCTTCGCTATGTAGCAGACATACCTGAAGAAATGAAGTAAAGGCATGTAACACCAGCCAACAGGCTCCACTAAACTGTGTTCAGACCCCATTTTCCAGTCCTGTAATTCATATAACAGCGGCCGATCCGCTTTGTCCACTTCTTTTGCTCTAGGAAATCAGGAGTATTCAAAGCACTCGCATACTACAACAAGTTCTCCACTACCATCCACCCTCCACCCTCGTTCCACACTAAAGCCCCTGCAGACATTTACCACCTGCTGGCAGAAGGTGGTAAATATGTGTGTTAAGCCTTTCAGAAAAGGAAATCGGCAGAATACTGCGTGGTAATTTTATGTCTGCACTGTTATTCCTCATTCCAAGGTGGAAATCGAAAGCAGAGATACTGACCAGTTATGGTAATTTCGGCTCCTGGGAATCTACACATGGAATTCTGCCCACCTCCTAATCAGGGCCTACGTGTAAAATGGATGAAAGTGAAGACAAGGCAGATCTGCAAGAGTTATTTATTGTTTTATGAACGGATCCAGATGTTTTTTATTGGCAAAAGCATAACATATTTCCAGAATATAAACTTATTAAAACATTTCAGGTGTCCATAATAGGATTCACTTATGAATCTAAAAATAGCTCTACGCAGGTAAATACTGTGCAGTTGTTTTATTAACCCTGAGAACAACCTTGCTTGATTAATCATTTTCATTATTTAAATTAGACGGTTACATGATAAAATTTATTATTTTCCTTTCTTAAAAATAACATTTGTGTTATGTGAAATGTGTTTTGATCAACTACTGAAAATATGCCCAAGAATGAACAATGTGCAATGAGTCGCCTTAACTAAATCCGCTTTAGTGGGCTGTTCTTCCCAGAAACAGACAAGCTCATCCCTTGGCAAATGGAAAAATGTGACCCTGGCTTAGAGCTGTTTAGTAATTCAGTATCCGGTGAATGACGAAATCGGTTTCTTTGGCAGTGCTTTCAAACTCTGCACGGAGGATCCTTCTGACAGCAAGCAAGCAGTGTCCGACTAGGATTCTTCTCACATCCTCGACCTTAAACTGCCAACAGCTGGCTTCTTGGCACAGAATTCTGCCCACCACGACGGCCTCTCCAGCACTTTGCTTCCCTGGAGCACAGCAGTCCACAGGTTTTTGTACAGCTGAAATACAAGAATGATTATCAGACTATGGAGAATACAATGTACACACTCGCACGGCTGAAGGACTCATTCTCGCACATCTGTGTTCAATGGCCATGCGTCTATTATTTCTGGCTATATGCTCTGTGCCTGCGTCATATGCATATTGCAGGTTGCAATGGCGTCTCTGTGCAATGCTGAATCGAAGGATGGGGTGGGAAGTTGGTAGGGAATATGATGGATTGAAATAGAGGATTTGCAGGGCTGTCGCAGAACAGAAGGTCCAAGCCTTGCATTCTTGCACTAATTATGACACAAGAGTCAACCTTAACGGGGCTCCAATCACTCTTACATTGACGAGGGGCTGCTTGCATCCAACATACATCTGTTGTCCACCACTGTGGGGGGACACCACTGCTGTTTGACAACTGTGTATTCACCCGATCATGGTTGTTGGACTTGGCCCTTTTTGGCTAAAGTTCCCTAAACTTTTTTCCTTCCCCCTAGACCTTTTTTGTGACATGGTGTTGCCAACTTAGATGCTTTGGGCACTTTGCCACTGCTGATCAGTGTCAAAGTGCAAGTGCAAGTGATCCCTGTATAAAATGTAATGGTAATTTGGTTGTCCATAATTTGTGTATTTGTTTTACTGGTAAAGTCCCTAGTAAAGTGCACTATATGTGCCAGGGCTGGTAACACAAATGCTACTAGTGGACCTGCAACACTAATTGTGCCACCAACACCAGTAGCCTTAAAGAGGGAACTCAGGCCTGCCACTGCAGTGCCTGCGCGCAGTTTGTTAAACTGCCTTGTTGTCCGGACAAGTGCACCCACTTGTCAGGCCTTACCCTTCCCTTTTTATGCACATCAGACACCCCTATGGTAGGTCCAGGGTACCTCCCTGGGCAGGGTGCAGTGTATGTGAAAGGTAGGACATGTACTCAGGTGTATACCATGTACTGACAGTGAAATACTCTCCAATTCATTTTTCACTGTTGAAAGGCCATCTTGCCCATAGGCCAGAATGGGGAGGCAGTGTAATATGTTTCCAGCCTAACTTGCCATAGGCGTAAGATGGAGAGGTGAAATTTAGTATGCCTGAACTCACAATTTAATAACACATCTTTTTTCGCATTGTGTGTTTAGAAACCACACTTTTAGAAGTGGCTGTTTTTTTGTGTTACAACAATTCTGTGTGTCTCTGCCTGCTTGTGGATTGACTGTCTGGATTTGAAAGTGATAGGATCTGGGGAATGTCTCGAGCTAGGGGAGGAGGTGAGACAGCAACAGGCTGACCTGCATCTGGAGTGTAGGGGGGAGGAGTAGCGCCTGGAGGTGAAGAGTCCTGGGCTCCCGCCATAAAACAATGGCTCCATCTCCTGCTGAGTGATTGAGGATCCAGACTCCGCTATTAAAGGAAGAAGGTGTCACTGGCAGGGAGACACCCAGAACTGGTTTGGACAGGGTCATTGCCCCCTGAACACAAAGGCTTCAAAGACATTTAGGGGTATAACTATGAGAGCTGAAACCCCTGGACTGAAAAGGATTGAAACTACTTTGTGGTCAAGAAGAACCTCTGCCAAGGAAGAAACAGATGAAGAGACTGAAGGAAAGGATTGTCCCTTGCTGTGTGTTCTGGGCCTGGCCTGCAGTTTGCTGATTAAACCAAGGAGAGGCTAGGGGACTTTGCTGTGTGCTGTGTTCCCCTGCTTTAAAGGACTTTGCTGTGTGCTGTGTCCTGAAGTAACTTGATTATACGGACTAGCTCTTAATACAGACTCGTTGTTAATGCTTTATGAATACATCTTAGATTAGGCGTAGCACGGGACATCGAAAGGGTGGGCAAAATTAAACACATCAAAAAATGCTGTTATCTAGTTGTTGAAAAAAGATATTAGAAGCAATTGAAAAATCATTTTCCGCAGCAGAAACATACAGAAAGATTCTAACTTTCTACAATTTCCTAAGGAGTACAAAAAATAAACATGTTTCCATAATATCTACTTTCTGCTTGGCACTGTAGAGTCGAAAAAACATACAAGAAAGAAAAGTAAAATTTCTTTTTCGTTTCTTTAAACAGTGACCTGACCTGCCTTTCCCTCGACTGCTGGCTCTGGCAGCGGGCACTGTGAAGTCAGAACAGAACTGAGTTTGGATGTCATTTGTCACAAGTCGACAATTATAAAGAAATTAGAGACGTATTTTTATAGCAAAATTGCTGAATCCCATTTATTACAAGGAAACTTAGCGTACACTTCGCTCCTCATTTGGGGCCAGATGTACACCGGTTTTTGCATGCACAAACGGGTTTGCAAACCCGTTTGTGCATGCAAAAATCAATTGGGGTATGTACCATACCAAAATAGCAAGTCGCAAATTATTTGCGACTCACTATTTTGGAATTGTGAGTCGCTATTAGGAAGGGGTGTTCCCCTCCTAATAGCGAGCGCAACCCCATGTACAAATGCTTTGCAACCACAATTGCGGTTGCAAAACACTCCCAAATGACCACCCTCTTCAAGAGGGTGGTAATGGGATCGCAAAAGGGAAAGGGTCTTTGCAAACGCAGGGGAAAATCATTTTTTAAGGGCAGGCAGTGGTCCGAAGGTCCACTGCCTTCCGTTAAAAAATGACACTGAAAAGTTTAATTTTTATTTTTTAAAGGCATCCCGTTTTCCTTTAAGAAAAACGGGCTGCATTTAAAAAAAATAAAGTGCTTTATTTGAAAACAGTCCCAGAGATGGTGGTCTGCTGAGCCCAGCAGGCCACCATACCTGGGAGGACCTGCCATTCCCCAAATTGCGAGTCGCAAAAGACTCGCAATTTGCGAGGCTCTATTTTGCCCGTCGTACATCTGGCCCCTGGGGTCCGATTTAGATACTGGCGAACAGGTTACCGTTGTGATGGACACAGTGGTGATGCATATCCCGTCCACCGAAATATAAATCCCTAAGGCTATAATGGGATTTATATTTCGGTGTATGGGATATCCGTTGTGATGGAGTAACCTGTCTGCCAAGATCTAAATCAGATCCTTAGTTATGGAACTTCTCAATGGCTTACATTATCCTTTATTGTATGAGAAATGCACCTAATCTCCCATATAATTCCACCTAAGGGTCTATATGTCATAATAATAAACCAAGAGTAGAATGCTGAATGACCTATAAATATCTCCACAATGCCGAGAGATCATTAACAGATGACAAGTATGTTACACTGTTCAATGCGCGAATATGGATGCATCGGTTTCTCAATAAAGAGGTTTATTTTCTTAAGTTCATAGGGAATGCAGGCAGCTGTCCAAAACATGTGTAAACCCCCCAATTGTCTTCTTCCCTTGTCCCATTCCTCTCGCTATCCATCGATTCTTCACCAACATTCCAAAGTTCGATGGAGTGCTAGAAACATGAGCAAAATAGCCTCCGTCCAAGTCACAACCCACACATATGCAACTTTATTAGGCTTTTCATTGGCTAAAATCCATGTATGAGATTGTACACTTGCAACTAATGAATGTCTAGTGAACATCTGTACACCGTAGCATATTTGCACTTTCAAGTAGCATTCCTCTTGGTCACACTATGTCCAGAAGATGCGGGTATGCAAGAGTGCAGTTCTTAAAAATCCAAAAAACGCTCATGACACTTACCTCTCCATCAGCTTTGGCAATAGGGGAGTTGAGAATGAAGTCAGGCGGAGCAATGACATCCACCAGGGCAACCGCATCATTTTTCAACTGTGGGGAAACAAGGAGCATAAACTTGGCAATCATATAAAAATCCCATGGTTAAAAACTGTTAGAAAGTGGCTTATTAGTAGTGATAAGTAGTGATTTACCACTAGTAATAAGGCCACAAACACAATAAAAGTTTCAGTTAGGGTCTCAATAAATTATTCCCTTGATCAACCCTATGTAGCTGGCAACGAGCAGGCAGGCTTAACTAAGGAGACTGGTGTGTAAAGAATTAAAACACCAATACATTAAATAAGTAAGACACAATAAAAATCCGACTCCAATTTATGAAGAGAGAATATATTGGTTTGAACAAATAGACGCCAAAATTACAAAAGACAATGTAGGGAAGCAGAGATATGTTTTTTAAAGATTAAAAGTCAAACTAGCACTTAGACGCAAATAGCGCTAAAAGGGTAAGAAAGGTTGTGCTGGACAGGGACAAAGTCAAGAGTTCTTCACACTTACTTCCAGAAGTGTTTCTTGATACAGCAAATTGGTCCCCAGAACTAGCAAAGGGTTCAGATATTCTGGTTTGGATCTTGGGGTCTGGGACTACATCTCCCCCAATGCACCTGGTCAACTTATGTAGCTTTTTACAAGAGTTGCTCCAAACTAAACATCTACATCTTCCTGAAGTTCCCCCTTGAGGTTTCAAAGTGTCCACAACACCAATCCATGGGTCTAGTATCTCTAAGGTGGTCCTTGGGAGGTTAGGACTAGAATTCTCACAATGAACCCAGTCAAACCCTTAAAAGTCCACTGGACGCACTCCAGGATGGGACTTCTTGGTGGAGATGAAGCAGGTGAGCTTGTTAACCTGTAGTCTATAGAGAGTCCACTCCTTAATCTGTCTTGAACAAGACAAGGTCCTTAAGGCTGTAGTTCCAATTGTGCAACAGGAGCAGTCCTTCAGAGTGCAATTCTTTGGGGTGCAGGCCAGTGTTCCAGCAGGGCAGACATTCTTCTCCCTGTAGTTTCAGGCAGCAGATCAGAGGAGCTATGCAGGTCTCCCAAATGTATTCACAGTTTTTAGGTGTCAAGCATGGGGCACCCATGACTAGTGGGATGCAGGGTGCCACCTAGGTGTATGACCACTTCCTCCAAAGTGTTGCAAATTCTTATCCCCGAAAGCAACATTCTCTAAAAATCCAACATTGAGAATTATTTTCCTTTGGGGTTAGATCTGGCTAAGCCAGACCACTGGTGTGTCTAAGTTTCACTAACACACCCCTTCCAACCCCCTGACTAAACTAATTACTGAGGCTCCGGTGTGGCTGGAGGTGCACGATGTGGGAGTTAGCCTATGCTGGTCCCAAACTATAATCCAACCTTTGAAGACCAGTTTCTGCAGCTAAAGTTTTCCACCCACAGGAAATCCATTATCTTATCTGACGGGACACTTCACACCTCACAAAGCAGCTCAGGCTCACACTGGGAAAGGCTGGCAAATCAGGAGAGGGCAGTTGGGAAGCTGGACTTTGGCTCACATAAACTTAACAATAACCTATTTTCTGTAATAGCTATTATAAATCTAAAAGTGGCAATCTTAACTGATAATTAGATACCCTGAAGTATATTTTTAGGTGGCTCCTGTCAATATTTATACTTAAATAAAAGATCTCAATGTTAGCCTATGGAGCGATTCACTACAATAGGAAAAACGAAATTGACAGATGTTCCCTAACTAGGGTTTATAAAATATATTTTTAATGTCCCTGCTTATAGTTACAAGGCACCCTACCTCTGGGACACCTAGGGGAGACCTTAGGGTGACCTATATGTAAAAATAAGGTACTTTAAGACTTCGGTAGGAACCTTAAAATCCAAAGTCAAACTTGCATAGAAATTTAAGTTAAAGGTAGCCTGAAAAGAAGTGCTGCCTTTAAAATGACAACAGGCACCACAGTAGTGCACACTTCAGTGCATTAAGTTTGCTGGACCTCCAAACCTATATGTCCTATTATATACTAGGGACTTACAAGCTAGGCTGTCAGTACCAATTATAATTACACCTAATTTGCATATCCGTATAATCAGAGCACTGGCCCTGGGCCTCATAAGCAGAGCCCAGGGTGCAGTTATAGTTAGTTACCCCCAGGACCAAACAAAAAATGGTGGGGATCAGGGCAAAAAGGATGAATTTCTCACACACTCTCATTACAAAGCTGTACCACCTTGTTGCTACGCTACTAACTCAGGGTAAGTTAAGAGGGACCAGTTACCTCTAACAAACAGTTTGCTTTTTAACTTAGTTATCATAAAAATCACATTATTAGATATTTCACAATGCAGGGATAGCTACAGAAATTAAGATGTTTTAAAAAATCTAGTAGTGTTACCATGCTGTACAATAAAGGTATTTGCCATCATATCCCTCTATCAATGAAACAGTGAAAGTTTAGAACCCTGTGTCCATATTACATTAACTCTGAATTCGTGAAGAACATAGGGCAAATCAATTTTGCAGCATTGTTGCTTCTTAGGAATGTTCTCGAGACAGATCATCGATTCCCTTCCCTATGAAAATATCTCTCAGCTTTTTTACATTCAAGAAGTGCTAATTCACATTAGAAAAGGGCCATAAGACGCCTTCTGTTATACACTATACAAACCCCATTATATATATGGATGTTCCATGGTTTGCATGTGGGCAATGACCAATGAAAATGAGGATCCCACATGTGTATTTTTGGTGGGAATGCGGCATTGAGGATCACTGGTACACTCTTGAAAATACACTTAGGAAGAACCAATCGCATAACACATGCACGAGGAACCAGCGCTTTCATCCCAAGTGAGGTTAGGTGGTGCAAATTTACAGACTGTCAGAATTGCTGTGGACTCCCTGTCAACATCCACAGGTACGCAACCTGCACTACTGTCAACTGGGCTGAGACTGCATCTTCGTAGGGTTCCACAAAGCACCCTGAAGCAGTCACACAGTCAAGCACGCAGAAGTTGTCAAAGTACTGTACTCATGCTGCAAAATCCTCTGCTCACATGCTCAGTACGTGTGAGCACCAGAGCAAGGAATGAACACTCATTATAAATGATGAAAACGACCCCACTGTAGGAACAGCACCACTGCTGCCCATGCAGCATCCATGCTCCCCCTTTGTGATGGAAGCCCTGTAGAAAACGGGACTGTTACTTGACAGGGAAGAGACGCAGCAGTATTAATGCAAACCGCTGCTCACCCGCCAAAAAAAAACAATCTGACAGTTCTTAGGTAAACTGCTTTCTGTGAGGACTTACGGCCAGATTCTCCAAGCTTAATTGCGCTCGCAAAGGGCCAGATTCTGAGAATCTGGCCCTTTGCGAGTGCAATTTTTGCATTTGGGATTCATCATCCCAAATGCAAAATTCGCTAATAAAGAATTCGCACATTTTCGAGGAATTGCATTTAAGGAATCTCTATTTGAGATTCCTTAAATGCAATTCATGAACCATTTTAAAATTGCGAAATCGCAATTTTGGGCCGCTATTTACCGCGAGGTCAAACCTCGTGGTAAATAGCAAAAACTTAGAAAAATGCATTTAAATGCATTTTTCTAAGTTGCATGTTACACACACACACATGTCCTTTGGACATGTGTGTGCGCAACAGCAATGTAGATTACATTTCAGGGGTGCTACAGGGCGTCCTTTGGACACCCCTGCCACCCTTGAAATCGCATCCTTATTTAGATATTTCACAATGCAGGGATAGCTACAGAAATTAAGATGTTTTTAAAAATCTAGTAGTGTTACCATGCTTTACAATAAAGGTATTTGCCATAATATCCCTCTATCAATGAAACAGAGAAAGTTTAGAACCCTGTGTCCATATTACATTAACTCTGAATTCGTGAAGAACATAGGGCAAATCAATTTTGCACCATTGTTGCTTCTTAGGAATGTTCTCGAGACAGATCATCGATTCCCTTCCCTATGAAAATATCTCTCAGATTTTTTACATTCAAGAAGTGCTAATTCACGTTAGAAAAGGGCCATAAGACACCTTCTGTTATACACTATACAAACCCCATTTTATATATGGATGTTCCATGGTTTGCATGTGGGCAATGACCAATGAAAATGAGGATCCCACATGTGTATTTTTGGTGGGAATGCGGCATTGAGGATCACTGGTACACTCTTGAAAATACACTTAGGAAGAACCAATCGCATAACACATGCACGAGGAACCAGCGCTTTCATCCCAAGTGAGGTTAGGTGGTGCAAATTTACAGACTGTCAGAATTGCTGTGGACTCCCTGTCAACATCCACAGGTACGCAACCTGCACTACTGTCAACTGGGCTGAGACTGCATCTTCGTAGGGTTCCACAAAGCACCCTGAAGCAGTCACACAGTCAAGCACGCAGAAGTTGTCAAAGTACTGTACTCATGCTGCAAAATCCTCTGCTCACATGCTCAGTACGTGTGAGCACCAGAGCACGGAATGAACACGCTTTGTAACTGATGAAAACGACCCCACTGTAGGAACAGCACCACTGCTGCCCATAGAGAATCCATGCTCCCCCTTTGTGATGGAAGCCCTGTAGAAAACGGGACTGTTACTTGACAGGGAAGAGACGCAGCAGTATTAATGCGAACCGCTGCCCCCCCCCCCCCCCAAAAAAAAACAATCTGACAGTTCTTAGGTAAACTGCTTTCTGTGAGGACTTACGGCCAGATTCTCCAAGCTTAATTGCACTCGCAAAGGGCCAGATTCTGAGAATCTGGCCCTTTGCGAGTGCAATTTTTGCATTTGGGATTCATCATCCCAAATGCAAAATTCGCTAATAAAGAATTCGCACATTTTCGAGGAATTGCATTTAAGGAATCTCTATTTGAGATTCCTTAAATGCAATTCATGAACCATTTTAAAATTGCGAAATCGCAATTTTGGGCCGCTATTTACCGCGAGGTCAAACCTCGTGGTAAATAGCAAAAACTTAGAAAAATGCATTTAAATGCATTTTTCTAAGTTGCATGTTACACACACACACATGTCCTTTGGACATGTGTGTGCGCAACAGCAATGTAGATTACATTTCAGGGGTGCTACAGGGCGTCCTTTGGACACCCCTGCCACCCTTGAAATCGCATCCTTATTTGCGATTAGCAAATTGCTAATCGCAAATAAGGAATAACTCCCCATTCATTCCTATGGGCCTTGAGGCCCATAGGAATGAATGGGGAGTTATTCCTTATTTGCGATTAGCAATTAGCTAATCGCAAATAAGGAATGTGTAGGAATCGCAATTTATTTAGCGATTCCTACATGAATCCCGTTTTGCAAGTCCTTAATAGCGATTCCTTAATAATCGCTATTAAGGACTCGTAAAACGGGACTATGATGAATCTAGCTGTAAGTGTCTCATTCACCCATCGAACCCTGGCACACGTAGAACAGAATTTCACAGATAAAAATGCAAGTAACCCTTGTGCAACACTAAAGCAACATTAGGCTCAGAAAAGAAATTATGTGAAATTGCCAAATAACCACAGACACAAAATAAAAAATGTAATGAGTTTTTGATTCGGATATTAATGAAGAAAATCGGATGGAAGGAACATGCGTTACAGTAAAAAAAAAAAAATCAATTGGAAACAATGTGAAAGTCAGATTCAGTGTTAATCTAAGGAGGGCGGTGGACTAGGACCTAAGCATCCTTTACGGCCAAACGAAGATTCCTGGTCGAAATGTATATTTTTGGGACAATCTTCTGCGAAACAAAGCTGTACGTTTGAGCCATGCAGGGAGTAACAAGACACACAGTCCCTTTTCACAGTCCCACAGTAATCTCAAACATTGCAGTCAGAGAAGACAATAAAAAATAAACAAAGTGGTCATGATGTTTTCCAAAACGTTCCAGAAACCCTTAGGAGACTCTACACTTTTGGGAAATGCTCCGTGGGCAACAATCCAAGGGTTAACATTGAAGGCAGACTCACCGCTCCAGCAGATGTCTACAAAAACAATGTTTAGCTAATGGAATCGCTCTGCAGCAGCTCCCACTCCTAGGGCGCTCGTCATCTCTCAAACACAGGGCAGAGGTTAACACCAGCTGGCTGAAGAAATGACCAATTGCAGCTCATCTACTGATTCTCTTTCAAATGCATTCTGCTTTCTTTGTCTGCTCACCATCGTCAGGGCCTTTGTCATTTCTAAGAAACAGTGAAGAGGTTTCACAAGGGCAAGCTGAAGAAATGTTCAGTTGTCGTTGTCATTGTCAGGGCTGGACTGGGAACCACAACCGGCCCTAGCAAAGTGCTTGGCCCACTCGGGGGAAGGGGGGGGTTGCGTTGGAGCTGCCGCGGAGCTCTTTGCCGGGGCCGGTTTTCGGCCGATTTTGGTTCAGGGCCGATTTTGCAGCTATGCTGCAAAAACAGCATAGTAACAAAAATGGCCCTTAGGGGCCCAAAACCGGCCCCCACCTGTGCGGTGCACCGGGGGATTGCCCGGTGTCCACTATGGCCAGTCCGGTCCTGGCCATTGTGCTACTGATTCTCTTTCGAGATGCTGCTGCTTTGTCTCCAGGCAGGTCCTAAGTCTCCATCGTCAGAACAGAAGTAGTCCATGGCATGTATGCTTCTCTGGACCGGGGCACCAATGTCCTTGGTGTTCAGCAAGAATCTTGCATGAATTCTGGAGGAACATGCTGGTTCCAGAGACCGAAGTCCAAACCTGGAGATACTCTCTAATACACAGAGTCGAAGGGAATCTTAGATAGCAACGTAAATGGATATTTTCTTATCATGAACTGCACGAGGCAGTCCTATTGTTGAGTGTGTTCATGAAGGAATGTTAAGCGAATTAGTCCAATCAGTGATAGTCGACAACTCCTTGGCATCTCAAAACAAGGTTACCAAATTCACTCTGCCTAATATTTTCAGCAGTGTGACTCAGTTCAGTTTCAGTAGCAGCCATCCTTCATAAGGCCGTCTAGGAGAAAGTTTTCCTCCTACCGTTCCAACCAACACCAGTTTGTTCACACAAGTGCCTCGATGTCCCAAGATCCCATTCACCTGCCGAGCCCCCCCCCCCCCCCCCCCCACCCCCCCAGGTTCTATACTGTTCTCTGTTATCTTCAACTCCTAAGATAAAGGTCTATAGCTAAGTCAAATAAACTATACAAACAAATAAATAAAGAAATTTGTAGGAAGGCGCCCACTAGTTCACTTCAATTGAACTCCACTGGCACCCCTTACTGGCCAATGCCATCTCCAAAGCCAGCGGCATCATTTACAAAGCCATCACAACAAGCACCTCAGCTTATCTTGCAGACAAGCTCACCGTTTCTGCTGGTTCTTAGAACAATTTACCCATATCCCCAATGCTGCTCAAGTTTAGGAAAGAGTTGAATACTGTATCACAATGCATTAACAATTCACAAAACAGTTACCTCTCATCACTAATTGACTTAATGCTTGTCATTGACTCTATACAGTGTTCTGCTGCCTTTTGGCTATGTTCAAGCTATAGAAATACATACATACATAGAGCCTATTTCACTACATAAAATGAAAATATCACTCTGATTTAATATAGATGCGAATGTATTCCACAGTGGAACATTTTGCTGAATGTTGCACATTTTTTTATATGTTCCACATTTTTTTAAATGTTCCTATTACTGGAAGTCAATACTGTGCTGACCACCGTACATCTGTCGATGCCAAAAAGTGTTGTTCTCCTCCTTCTACATTGGGTGGTGACCCTGAAATCAGAAACCCACTGCCATGAACATAAGGGGTATCAAATAATTGCAACACAAACAAGCACCATGTAACTTTTGAGGCACTAACCAAATATTCTGGAATAGATACTCATGGCTATGGGTGGTCTGGGCTACCTTGACCTATGTGAGATGCTTGTCTTAGTAATATCTGACTCCTTAAACACACAGACCTGAATTATATTTTACCAATTAAAATTTCTATTCTGTATAAATAATTGTTGTTTGTCAACAATTTATACACGTGTGTGCTTTTCTTATTTCCTTATTTAATAGACATAAGGGGTTGTGCCCGACTTCATTGATAAGTGGCCCACCAAAACAGTAATAATTTAGTATTAAAATATATGCTTTTAGATCAAGCAGCACAGAGTCACAGTGGGCACTTTACCTCACATCACACATTCTAAATATGACAATTAAGCTCGTCACTTCACATGAAAATTGGGTTACATATAGCCAATCTTCTATACAAATCTGACACAAAGAACACACACTTAGGAAGAAATGTCCAGCAGATATGTCAACTGCCTTCCCCACATCTCTTGATATGTTGAAATTGAACATTGCAAGCATGAAGTTGACATACTTCGTTTCAGATACCAACTTACCCCAATCTAAATCACTGTAACACACTCTTCTCTCTCTGGTTACAAATGAACAACTCAGTCCATAACTAGGGTTCCTACAGGATTCACTCAACACAAGGCATGCTCACACCCTCCTTAAGTCTGATAAACATACAGAGATCAATCACCTACGAGCTGACACAGGCATCCCTTTCCTACTAAAGAGTCCAGGAGAATGTGTAGCCAGCCAATTAGAAGACTACAATTACACAACATTGGCTAGGCCATATCTCTGCACAAGCATGTGTGTTCCTAATATCATAAGCCCCACAAAGCTTCCTTTTAGACAGTGCTCGATGGAGATGAACTGACCACCACACTCCAACACAAGAAAGCTGGGCTCCCCATAAAAATGAAAAATACTCCTGAGCTCCGTAACAATAAACATTAGAGTTCGAATTGTTCCAAAGTTGTCCTTTTAATTTTCTTTTCTTCTTCGAATGCATCCAGTAATACTTTTAGTTCTGTAGCCAACACATGTTTTGTCATATAGGTAGTCAACTAATGACTTCCTCAGGGCTAAAGCAGAATCCACTGGTGTATAGACAAATAATTCACAAATATGTTAGTGTCCAGCATCTGTATTCTAGTTCATCAGGCATATTCTCTATGTCAATGTCACTTGTAAATAGGTCATATCAAGTACAGGAGAGAGCTCCAACTCGTGTTATCGTCAGCGTTGTAAGTAGGGAAAGCGTCAGATTTCAATCAAACTGACGTTCTACACAACATACACAAACAGTCACGAAACTGAACCATTTTGTGACTGTTGGTGTACATTGTGGAGAACAGGAGTCTATGCATTAAAATCATGCCAGAACTTCTGATTTGCAAAAAGGAATTTACTCTTTGGAATTATACATAGGTCTGACAATATTCAATGACTGGAATATGTTTTGGAAGAACTTGGGGATGTATTTAGGCACCCCTTATCACCACTTGGGCTCTACAGAAGGTGTCAGAATTTTGTGCTCTGTAGAAGTCTCTATGTTTAGTGACGAATCGTGTTGGCTGTGTCCTTGTCCCTGTTTTTAAACTGCAAGAAAAGAAATAAAAGATGAATTTTCTGAAAAACTCGTATGTTTTATGATGTGTAGTAATTTTGCTGTAATGCTGACGCAACCCTGATTTTTGACCCTTTGGAGGGGTACTTTCCTGCATGAGAAATGTTCACTTTTTTTTTTTCATAAATCTTTTTATTTGCAAAAATAAACTTGGTGATCGGTACATACAGAGATTGCCGTTGTTACAGTGTTGCCTTTACATATTGTTATACAAATATATCACAGCTGGTATCATATAATACAAGATGTTAGCAATGCATGAGTCGCTTAAAGTGTTAATGGTTCGTCAAGGGAAGGGACAAGGGGAGGTTCACACAGATTGCTACGGTACTCATTCCATTTTGACCAAACTGCCACCCACTTCCCGGGGCAACCCCGGGCCACATAGACTGTCTTTTCTTGTAGCATGCACCAATCCATGTCCTTCTTCCATGCACTGAGCGTTGGAGGTGTTACCGCTCCCCATAGGCGTGCAATATTGCGTTTTGCAATTGCGAGTTCCAGTGTCACCCACAGTCTGCCTTTCGCGGACAGATCTGTGGGTTCCCAGATGTTCAGAAGGCACCTCTTAACTTCGGGCCGCAATTCAACCCCCCAGACAGCACGTATACAGTTGTGCACCCACTTCCAGTAAGCTTGTATTAGAGGAGACTCCCACAGTATGTGAAGGAACGTCCCCACCTCCCCACACTATCTCCTACAGAGCCCATCCTCACTCCTGCCCATCAATACCAATCGGGTGCCAGAGATATAGACTCTGTGTAATACTTTCAATTGTATCAATCTCAATTTTTCTGATATTACTACTTCTTTGGGAGAGGAGAGTGCTTCTCTCCACTCTTCGTCATCGATCTCAAGACCGTCTGTCTCCCAGAAATTTTCACTTGTGACTTGTATATATGTGTGTGCTTCTGTCCTTGCTTTGTAACTTGATTCATGTCGTTAGGACCTGCATTTAGACTACCCACTTCTGTACTACATGAAATTGCATACGAAATCCTCATTAAATCCAAGAAAAAGGAGGAGCTCATGCACGAGCACTAAGGTAACCTGGTCCTTATCAGTGAACGTATCCTAGTTAAAGTTATGATATGCCCAAATCGAATATGCACAAGTGTTATAATTTGGCTGTGGTAAACAAAAAGAGTTGGAGGGTCTGTATGCTAGGTCGCTGAGTCTCAAAGGTCCTTAATTAAGCACCCCTTTTGGATTGCACTAAATCAGACCTAGTGGTCACATGACACGGGTATGTAGTAGATATCCTATCAGCCCACCCATTTGGCGGAGCATCGTCATGTAGGACGTCTGACCAGGGTGGTAAATCTAGGCCCAGATGAATCGGCCAGATAATACACACTACTGGTTATGTTTGTACAGTGTCCATGCCACAGAGTGGTACTGAAAAATTGCAGTGCAAAATAGGGAGTGAGGTAGAGTGAAGCTAAAATGACGGTCAAGGCAAAGAAAAATAATTTTATTGGAGATATTCACCAGGACGTCAGGTTAAAAAGAAGTGGTCAGACGTCCTACATGACGATGCTCCGCCAAATGGGTGGGCTGATAGGATATCTACTACATACCCGTGTCATGTGACCACTAGGTCTGATTTAGTGCAATCCAAAAGGGGTGCTTAATTAAGGACCTTTGAGACTCAGCGACCTAGCATACAGACCCTCCAACTCTTTTTGTTTACTGCAGTTTGAATAGGGGTATTGAGTTTGGATAGTCTATAAATATATTCCCCTTGACCCTCCCCAACGTTGTGTTTTTCATAATTTGGCTGTGATCACATAGGTCTTTGTAACTGAGCTGGAGCTTGCGTGTACACTGCATGATACAAACAATAAAGCAATTGTATTTCAATACTGGTCAAATCAGCAGCAAGGAGTGATGTCAGCTTAAGACAACAACAGATAGACCCTCAATAAATGTAGCACAACGTTGTATTACATAATGGTTTGCAGTGGTAATATCACCTAGCAGTGCTACGATTGATACCAGGTGTGGTATTACTGGGCAGGATCACTGCACCTTGTAATAAATCACCTGGCACTATTGATCGTTGTTCCAGTTACATATTTTATATGCTCAGAGCAGGTTATTAACTCTTTAATGCGTTCTTAATATGTTCAACTATCTTCTTACTTAAAACAGAGCTGTAAAGCATTACTGAAACCCCATTCACTGCATTTCAAGAGGTATTGCAGAACCAATCCTCTACAGCTCACCTTTGCACAGAGTTCCAGAATGCTCCCTTGGACGATTTTTCCAGCCAGCTCACCTTGACAATATCCACCTGTCAATGTGAATAATGGTTATTACCATGCGGTAATCTTGAAAGCAGCAAAGACTTTGAAAACCTACCCTGAGACCTTACTCATCAGACCGTAAGACAATATTTTACTATCTGCTATTAGGTCTGGCTTACTCTCGTTTTTAGAGGAAGGCACTCACTCTTACTCCCATCTAGAGGGAACAATTTTCCAAACAGCATTGACTAGGAGGAGGAAATAGCAAAGATGAACGTAAGGCATCATCAAAACAGGTCTTAGGAGAGACTCCAGTCTTAAACTGCATTACAGAAAGAGACAGTTAAAGAATGTATGCAAAGTATCCTGGGTGGCAGCCCTTCACTTCAGCCTGCTAGAGATATCAAGTATGCCACACAGGATGCGAACGAGATAAACATGAGTCATTGTTTCAAGAACAGATGTTGGTTTTCACTGTAATAAGGCATGCAAAACATGGCACACCAATGTAGCAGAAATGCACTATATGTCAGATCAGTCTACAGTGTACATTGTGCAGAGTCTGAATTCTCTAATGCGGCTAGAGTAGATTTTCAAAAGACTTCTATTACCCAGATAAAAAGTTGAAAACAACAAAACGGGTGTTCATCTACGGATTGTAGTGGAAATCTAAAATGACTGTACAAATCATGAATACTCAGTACTTTGATTCATTACGACACATCCTTACAATTCCCCATTAAAACAGCCTTCAAATTCACAAACATAAAATCACGGCAATCTACTATTAGAGAGGGGAACATTGTAAATACAATAATCACAACAATCAGACACGTCGGTGGAAATGATCACCTAAAATGCCTAGGTCTGTAAGTAACATCTACACTTAAATGCAGTCCTCAGCAAAAAATGGGTACAAGAAATATCCCCTCGAGAAAACTCAATAACAGTACAATATCGTGTATTTCGATCTGATTTAACCATGTATGTTCGTTATCTAAATCTTTAAGCATAAATCATACACTTGCAAACGGAAAAACAAATTATTTAGGAAAAATGTTAAATATCAAAAAGGAGGAGTTATGGTACTGGTCCCCTCCTAAAATAAGAGCTGAAGTTCCTAGCTCAACCAGCCCATGCTACAATTCTGACTGTGTTCATAAACATCAACAGTAATAGAAGGAAATGAATGGATACAAAATAATGTATCAAGCAAAAAAATGTTAAGTGACTTCTTGAAAGATATTTGTTTGAGTAAACAGCAGATGCTGAGCAAATGTAGAATCCATATCACTGATGGATAAAATGAAAATCCTGAAAATAGTTGTATTCCTGATGCAAGAAACCATGATCAACAATGGCAGAGCTTTGCAGTATGTTCAGGACTTACCTTTTTTTTTCATCCTAGAGACCACTAACTGGGTGCATAAGAGGAAGAAGGTAACCGCTCACTGTTGGACTTGGCCCTTTTTGGCTAAAGTGCCCTAAAACTTTTGCTTTCCCCCCGAAATCTTTTTTCTGACATGGTGTTGGCAACTTAGATGCTTTGGGTGTAAAGTGTAATAGTAATTGGTTGTCCATGATTGGTATGTTTGCCTTACTAGTAAAGTCCCTAGTAAAGTGCACTATGTGTGTCAGAGCTGGGAAAGCAAATTCTACTAGTAGGCCTACAGCACTAATTGTATCACCCACACTAGTAGCCTTAAAAGAGTGAACTCAGGCCTGCCACTGCAGAGCCTGAGCGCAGTTTGTTAAAATGCCATGTTGTCCTGACAAGTGCACCCACTTGCCAGGCCTTACCCTTCCCTTTATATGCACATCTGACACCCCTATGTTATGTTCAAGGTACCCCCCTTGGCAGGGTGCAGTGCAGGACATGCCCTGAGGTGTGTACCATGCCCTGGCAGTGTAATAATCTGCATTTCTCTTTTCACTGTTGAAAGGCCATCTTGCCCATAGGACAGAATGGGGAGGCTGTGTAATATGTTTTCCAGCCTATCTTCCCAAAGGCTTAAGATGGAGAGGTGGAGTTTAGTGTGCCTGAAATCACAATGTAGCAACACATCTTTTTATGAAGGTGGTTTTTGCATTGTGTGTTTAGAAACCACTCTTTTAGAAGTGGCTGGGTTTTTGTGCTCTAACATTTCTGTGTTTCTCTGCCAGGTTGCGGATTGCCTGTCTGGATTTGAAAGTGATAGGATCTGGGGAATGTCTTGACCTAAGGGAGAAGGTGAGACAGCAACAGGCTGACCTACATCTGGAATGTAGGGGGGAGGAGTAGCCCCTAGAGGTGAAGAGGCCTGGGTTGCTGCCATAAAACAAGGGTCCCATCTCCTGCTGAGTGATTGAGAATCCAGCCCCCCACTAAACAAAGGAAGAAGGTGTCACTGGCAGGGAGGCACCCAGAACTGGTTTGAACTGGGTCAGTGCCCCCTGAATACAAATACTTTAAAACCATTTAGGGGTATAACTATGAGTTCTGAACTGGGGAGAAATGGATTGATCAAGACTGAAAAGGATTGAACCTACTTTGTGATCAAGAGGAACCTCTGCGAAGGAAGAAACAGCTGAAGAGGCTGAAGGTAAGGACTGATCCTTGCTGTGTGTTCTGGGGCTGGCCTGCAGTTTGCTGCTTTAACCAAGGAGAGGCTAAAGGGACTTTGATGTGTGCTGTGTCCCCCTGCTTGAAAGGACTTTGCTGTGTGCTGTGTCCAGAAGTAACTTATCCACAAGGGCCCGAGGTGAGCTGGCTCCCTGTTGCGGAAACTCAGGAACACAAAAGGTTCTTAGAGAGTCTCAGCGATGCAGTGTGCATGTGCTTTTTGAAGCTTGAGCCCTATGTGAGAATTGTCCTGTGACCGTCTGCACCGAAGTCCAAGTGAGTCTCAGCGATGCTGTGTGCGTGTGCTTTGTGCAGCCTGAGACCTTCGTGAGGATTGCCCGGTTATCGTGCACACCCGGAGTCCAAGTGAGTCTCAGCAACGCGGTGTGCATGTGCTTTATGCAGCCTGAGACTTTCGTGAGGATTGACCTGTTATCATGCACACCCGGAGTCCAAGTGAGTCTCAGTGACGCTGTGTGCGTGTGCTTTGTGCAGCCTGAGACCTTCGTGAGGATTGCCCTGTTATCGTGCACCCGGAGTCCAAGTGAGTCTCAGCAACGTATGTGTGTATGTGCTTTGTGCAGCCTTAGACTTTCGTGAGGATTGACCTGTTATCGTGCACACCCGGAGTCCAAGTGAGTCTCAGTGACGCTGTGTGCGTGTGTTTTGTGCAGCCTGAGACTTTCGTGAGGATTGACCTGTTATCGTGCACACCCGGAGTCCAAGTGAATCTCAGCAATGCAGTGTGCATGTGCTTTGTGCAGCCTGAGACTTTCGTGTGGATTGACCTGTTATCGTGCACACCCGGAGTCCAAGTGAGTCTCAGTGACGCTGTGTGTGTGTGCTTTGTGCAGCCTGAGACCTTCGTGAGGATTGCCCTGTTATCGTGCACACCCGGAGTCCTGTGATAATGCACAACCAAAGCTCAAGTGAGTCTCAGTGACGTTGTGTGCGTGTGCCCTGTTGCAGCCTGAGATCTTTGTAGCACCAGCGGCCTGGACTGGTAGCCCCAGAGGAGCTGAGCCGCCAGCCTGAGCCCGCCGTTGCCAGAGTGGGACCTCGAACCAACACCATCAAAGGAGGCAGAGTTCCACAGCCCAGAATCCACAAAGTTGCATCGGAGGCCCAAGTCGCGGGAAGAGGAGAGCGAGGTTGCACCCCCCAGCTAATGTGTGTGCGGCCTGGGTTGGGGTGCGAGCTCGGAGAGAGGCGCTCTCGGCCTCTCCCAGTCCTGTAGTGCGAGCCTCTGCTTCGGCTCGTATCGCAGCCCGTACTTGCCAAGGAGTGGCAGTACCGGGGCAAGAGTGCAGAGCTGCACTTTGGATTACACCATACCTGTGTGGGGGCATCTGTTTTGACGGAAGCTGACCGCGAGTCAGTACAAGTGGCAGAGAGACCACCTTAGGCACTGTGATAGGTGCTGGAGTGTATTATGCATTGATTATTTCTGCATTACAAACTACCTGATTGTTGTATTACGCATTGCATTATTTCTGCATTACGAACTGTCTTATTGTTGCATCACACATTGCACTAATATTGCATGGCGAACTACCTGATTGTTGCATTACGCATTGCGTTAGGTTGCATAACAAACTACCTGATTTTTGCGTTACGCATTTCATTATTTGGCAACTTGATTGGTGCATAACAAACTGCATTATTTTTATATTGCAAAGTGCCTGATTCTTGCATTTCGAACTGCATTGCATTGCATAAGACAGCAGTTGATCATTTAGAATTGCTCATTAATATCGCCAGAACTCAATTTATATTGTGTGGTCTCATCTATATCTTTTTATATAAATGTATACTTGTTTTTATGAAACTCGTGTGGAGTCCATTTGTGGTGTCATCATTGGGTTACTGAGAGCGTGGTTGCAAATACTTTACACACTTGCCTTGAAGATAAGCCAGGCTGGTCGTGCCAAGATACCGAGGGGGTAAGAGGGGGCTACCTGAGAAGGTGTCCTTCCTTTCCCGGACGTGGAAGCAAGGGACCCTATTTGGCCTAAGGTACCTACCTCAGCCAACTAGCGACACCCAGGTCTAACACTCACCTTCCTGCCAAAGCAGTACAGGACACCCATCCGCAAACAGGGTATATTTTCATGACAAAAATTTGATGTCTCCATGTTGCGTTTTGGCGTCTATTATGTCGGGGGCAGTAGGCCAGGCCATACAACTGGGGTACCATTTTTATTGTGAGAAGTGTGTAAATTCTTAATAGTATAACATTTGTTATTATCAATTGTATTTCACTGCATTTTTGGCTACTAAATGCGAGTCAGTGTGTAAGCTAATGTTGTCTACTTTTCAGAAATACATAGCTTACCGACTTTAACAATGGGTTTCACCTATTTCCAACACAACATTCATGTAGGTAGAAACATAAAAAAAAATATGAAAAGTCGGTTACCATTTAAAAAAATGTAATGGCTGTGGAAATATTGATTTTTTTTTTTTACAACACTGCTTGTTCTTGAAAACTGGGAAGATTATGATCTTAGCATAGCAAGCCTTTTGTTGTTTAGGGGAAAAAAAGCATATGCTTCCCTGCACAGCACTTTTTCAGATTTCCCCCCCCTAAAAAAACTCACAATGTTTGTACATTTTGGCTATTTTCTTTAATCAACAAACATGTTGGGGGGAAAAAGAAGCCATATTTGGCCTTGATACTTTTTTGTGGGAATAAATTCGGATGACTTAAGAGCAAAGCGCCCAAACCCCTAAAAAAAGGGCTTAGTGCTGGGGAGAGAAATGCCTCATCAACTGGTGGGTTAAACTCCTTATGAGGAGAAGAAGAAGGAGATACCTTTAGATGTAGTGTAAGCTCAAACGTAGTGTTACAAGGTTGTTCACAAAGTAGTAAACATTTCCGCCTGCCTTATATACTTGGCAGCAGCGAGTACCAAATATAGTAGGGACTACTGTGGGGGAATTACTTTGATCTCATTGAAGCAGAAGTTACTGTAGCATTATTTTGGTAAAATTCTGATAAAAAAATTGCTAATATATTGATAGTGAGATCCCTCACTGGACATCTGGTGACAGAATAATAAAGATTATAAATTGTGCTGCTACCCATAATACTTACATCCACTTATTCTTATGAGAAGAGCGTGGGCTGGACAATTAGTAGGAGAAAAACGCCGACACCCTTATGTTGGGATGGGATTAAACAGTTGAATGCTTAAAATAATATGCCAAACAATTTACCTTTGGTGATGGTATAGGCTACAATGGTCTCAAATCTATATATTCCTGTAACTGGTGGGCAGAAAGGACAGTGTTTAGAGGTACTGGCTACCAAATGATAAACACATCTGCCTGGTTTCCTGGCTTCACTTTTGAATTTAAAATATAAAAGGAAAAACTATTCTCACAAACAGGGAGTAAGTGATCGGCAGGGAAAGGAGCAACAGCATTATCTCATGAACACCTTTGTAACATACAGGGGTATCAAATAATTGCAACACAAACAAGCACCATTTAACTTCTGAGGCACTGACCAAATATGCTGGAATGGCTATGGGTGGACTGGGCTACATTAACCTGTGAGGTGCTCGTCTTAGTAATATCGGACTCCTTAAACACACAGACCTGAAATATATTTTACCAATTGACATTCCTCATCTCTATATATTGTTGTTTATTTGTCAACAATTCACACAAGTGTGTGATTTTGATATATTTCTGGATATGTTGACTTGCATATCAGTTATTTTGAGTGTTCTTTAAATGGCTACAGAGTGAAGTAAAATACATTAATGGTAGATCTTACCTTGGTACAGCAGAGACATGTGTTTATTTAATGACCATAGTCCATACAAAGCACAGAGATTTTTTAAGACTGGCTGAAGTGAAGGAGGTGTGCTGGAGTCTTGAACATAATCATTAAATCGTTGTAGTACGGTGAGTTCAATAAAAGCCAGAGACAAAGAGCGACAATAGTAAACCTTAAAGATAAAAGTAACAAGTAATGTGTATCATTATGTGCCCTTGTATATACGTTACCACACCAGCAGCAGCATCGTTTTTATCTGGCTTGAACATGCCAAAATGAATCATACGTATAAACATTGTAAGGTGGCCTGCAAACTATGCATCTCTCTTGGTCAAAAGTCTCTTACAGAAAATACTGCCACAACCAGGGTGACTAGATTTTACGGGGTCCACACCCAATCCAGATGCTGCAGTTTTGAAGGAACACAAACGTAGGTGTACCTCATTGTGGAGTCAGCATGACTCTAATTTAAAACTTTTGAATTAACTTCAAGATTGGTCTCAAATGTGCACTTTTGGGAAAGTTCATATCCTGATCAGTGATATGTCTTCATATAGCTAATGTATGTTCTGCCAATTGTGTACTTTGGGGGAGCCTATGACAAGCTCTGATAATTCTGAGAGTTCAAGTGAGAAACTGTGTCTCAAGTTGGCAGAGGTTTGCACTCTGTCCAAGTGGAAACACACAGTCGTAGTCCGGGTAAGTCAGATACACAACCTAAATTAACCTGTGCTCACCCTCTGGTAGCTTGGCCCAGAGCAATCAGGTTTAGCTTAAGAGGCAATGGGAATTTGTGCAACACTTTAATTACAGTAACAGGGTGAAAACACCACAAAAAGACTCCACACCAGTTAAGAAAAATAAAGAATATTTTTAAAACAAGACCAAAACTACAAATGTCCAATGAGTATGAATTTTAAAAAGCTAAAACTGCAATATAGCGTTTAGAAGGAAACAGCATTTTGAGGTTGCACTGGACCTGGATACATCCAAAGTGCAGGCCAACCACGATGGAGTGCGGGTCGGATACAGCAGCCACACAGGCCCGCTGTAAACATCACCCTTCCGGAGGATGAATAGACAATGTGTTGGTTCCCAGTCATGCAGTTGGGTAGATGCGTTGTCATCGGGCCTGGCAGATGGATCTCGCATCGTAGTCGAACCCCTTTGTGATGAAGGCGAAGCGCCATCGTCAACCTCCACAGGGATGTCTTCGAAGCAGCTCTGCGTCAATGTCAAAGGCAAATGAGTCGGTACCGATCGGCGCAAAGCAGGTGATGGGTGGGTTTTTGAACAAACCAGCTGCAAAACGTAATTTCAAAGCCCAGGACCAGGTTGACACCTCTTGGCAGGGCAGGACTCATAGTTGGCAAAGTCCATCAGCTGAAGCAGAGTTGATGGAAGTCTTTGATAGCCCTAGGTTTCCAAACATGAGGCAAGTCAGCAAGCCCTTGGAGTCACCTAAGTTTTTGAACAATGTAGAAATACAGGTCTAGTCCTTCTCACTCCCTGGAAAGAAGCAGCAGGCCAACACAGCAAAGCAATACAGCAGAGTGGCAGTCCCTACTGACCGCATAGCAGACTTACTTCCTAGCAGACTGTCCTCAGATTCAAAAGTGACTGAAGTCATGGTGTCAGTGGCACAGTACTAAAACCCTTTTGAGCCTTTGAAGTGGGGAAGAATTCAAAGAGAAGTCTTTGTAGTATTCAAAGTCCCTTTCTTCCCTGCCCTGGCTCCAGACTAACATCAGGGGGATATGCAGCTCTTTGTGTGGGGACAGGCAGAGCCCTATTGAGGTGCAAGTGTCAGCTCCTCCCTCCCGTCATGCCCAGGAAGACCCATCAGGATGTTAATGGCCCATCATGTTGTGAGCCGTAGATCAGGCACACCTCAGCTCCCTTTATGTGTGACTGTATAGTGCATGTATGCACACAATTCCAGTTGTCACCCACCCCAGATGTGTATTTAGAGACAGGTAGCGGTACAGAATGGTTTAAGTAACAAAATGGCAACTTTCTATAAGTCAAAAATATGACACTCTGGAGTTAGAAATTTAGTTACAGATATCGTTTGAGGCCTTTTTTGGGGGATGGTTAGTGTATTGTGGAAGTCGTAGTTTTTGAGGTGGAAATTTCAGGTGCAGCTTTTTTGATAACATTGTGTGCAGGCTGTGGGGGAAGGAGTCATGTTGAGGCAATTACAAGTGTGCTTGATGGTTATTTAAGAGGACTTGAGTGTTTACGCACTGACTATACAAACAGCAAGCATAAGGATGGAACTTTTCCACGGAGAGGAGAGTGAACAGGGGAGGCTGCTTGAAGTGGCTGCATGCGAATGTGAATAGGAAAGAAAAGGGTGAGGTAGGGAATGAGGGTACAGAAACATGGTTATAATGAGGGATAGTGGGAAAGGAAGGGAATGTTTTGAAGGTGCTAGCGAGGGATAGTCTGTTGGTTGATGTGATTGGAAGGAAAGGAGCATGGTAATGGATGATTAAGGGTAGGTGTCATCTAGGAGTGAGAATGGGAGATTATCGGGAGGGGAGATGAGCGTCAACAGGAAGTGGTTGAGCGTGAGCTGCTTAAAGACTTTGGTTAAACTATGTTTGCTTAAGTTGGGAGGATAATAGAGTGCTGCAGTTATTATCACAATCTTTTTATTAAAAACTGGGTGAAGGTAGGGGTTTTATTTACGAAGTGGTTTGCATTAGTATTTTTTTACAATGTTATGATAATGTAGCGATAGCATACATTTATTATAATGGCAAAATCAGGTGACACTGTTCAATTTTATGTTTTAGATTCCCCTGACTAAGAGCCCATTAGGCATGAAATGCATTGGGACAACATATTTCGTGCTCATTTTAAACAGAGATCAATCTGTGCGTACAGCTGAAGAAGCTTAAAATGGCATACAGTATGTATTTGGAATGCCTAATAAAGACTACAGATTGTTTCTTACTGTCTCAGTTGTGGTGAAGTATATTAAGTATTTAGAATAAAATAGCAACAAGGAGCAAGAAAATCACATTGATTACTTTTGATTACCTGGAGAATATGATTCATTGGACGGAGTTGTTCCCACTTAGTGCAGTGCACCAGTACGAGAGCACAAGGACAGTGCTCGATTTTTTCATATAAACTTTCTATAAGTGGCATTTTCAGACTTGCAACTTAAAAATTAACTTCGCCATAAATGTAGTTTTTAAATCGGTGGTCCAGATACACCAAATCCAAATGTCCATCTTTTCCCAATTGGAAATTACACTTATAAAAGGTAATCTCAATGTTAATATGGAAGAGATAGACCTTGCAGTAGGGAAAAACGGATTACATCGTTTTTCACTTCCAGAACATGTAAAACTCAAAGGTACATGTTCTACCTTTTGAATGCACTGCACCCTGCACATGGGGCTGCTCAGGGCCTGACATAGGGGTGACTTATATGTAATAAAAAATGTTTGGGCCTGGCAAGTAGGTTAACTAGGCAGTTCGTCATAGCAGTTAAAACTGCATACACAGGTTTTGCAATGGCAGGCCTAAGACATGTTTAGAGGGCTACTTAAGTGGATAATCTTAAAAAATAAGAGAGTTTCCCAGAAGCCAAAAAGGACCGGGTATCAACAGTATCAACAAGAAAATTTCCTTTCTGTGCTATTATACTTCTAATTAGTGACCAAAAGGCCTACACACAAACCATGATTAGCTTTTACATCAAAATTATGACACAGATGATTAATACTACATACCACAAGTGATTTACCATTTGTTTCCCGAATTTTATTTACTTTAAAAACATTTTCTTATCAGTTAAAAACATAAACAAGCATTCATTGTATATTATCACGATCACGTGCTCTGGTACATTTAAAAAAATTCTATCTAACAATTCAAGTTACGGTTACTATCTCAGAGTCACTGATCCTAATGCTTCAATCAAACCTAAATTTGAATCACAGATTTTATAGATAAACTTGAAAATTACAGTCAATTAAAAACACAATACATAAAAATCCTTGGTCGACGCGTTTCGGTGCTTAGTATTGATGTAACACCTTCTTCAGGACAGACGAATTAAAAACCAATGTGGTCTTCTTTTTTAGTTAGATGACTATTGGTCCTTCTTCTCACTTTTAGGCCAATACAATTCATTTAGGTCAGGAGCCAATTGAATAAACGCTCTCAGGTATTTTAAAAACGGGGAGACTCGTTTTTGTGGGGTCAAATTAATCGTAACTGCGTCTTTCAATCTGCGCAGAACAGCTGATCGGTTCTGATGCACCGGTAGTCTATAAGCTTGAGGTATATCGCTTGGTCCAGCTTTTTAGCTTCCTGCTTGGAATCAGTTTTGAGGCGATAGTCCCACTTCTTTCTGTGTACCAATGTGCTCGTGCTCAGCTCTCTTCAACCACCTTCCTGCTCCCCATGTTTTCAAGCACGGGGATCTTGTGCCGCGCGTGCATTGCTGCGCACTGCAACACTAAGCGCGAGACCTAAAAACGAAGCAGGGTCTAGCCGACGGCAGGAGAATTCAATCAATTGCCTCACATTTCGGTCCACTTTCTAGAAACACCATCACATTCAAAAAGATACACAGAAGATACCGTAGGGCGTTAAAGGGGGACGTGAGCAGGTCTGAAAAAGGCAGCACACACCCATTTACACTTTCCAAGATGCAACCCGGACACAATTTTATGATATTCTCACCAGAAGGGAATAGAAAAGAGCCAGCTGAAGGGGCATCTACGTTCGCACATACACCACATTATAACCAAAACGTAGATAGGTTGTTAAATTGAAAACTTTATGGTGCACAATAATTCTTTGACAGGTGTTTTGATGCTCCGTTTCCAAAAAAGACTGCGTACGTCTTACCATACCTGACTATTATTTCTTGCGTCAAACTCGCTGCTTCCATTCTGTTTCTCCTGCTTCAATTTTAGGCTGCTTTCCCTTAGAAGATAACACACAAGCCATTTATAGGCTGTCACAGCAACTGCAAAACACAAATAAAAGGTAAAATAGCTTGCACATTGATTTATTCGCTAGTGTACGCTTTTGAAAGTAAACAGTACATTTTCCTCACACCATTGATTTCCTGGAAATATATTTTATAACAATTAGTTTTCTCAAATATTATACAAACCCAAGAGATGACAACATTTAGCAATACAAGAAAAACAAATCTGTGCAACATACTTTTTACATTAATGCAAATTCAGATAGCTATAACATTTCAACAAATTAATTATTAGAAAAGGAGGTGGTTTCACAAATCAGAAAAAGCATGAACAACTAAATTGTTTCTTTCTTGTAAACAGAAGGCACATTGTTAAATACACCCTATGAAATCACAAGTTACCGTGTATAGGTTGCAGGTAGCTGGTAAATCGGTTAACGTAGTTGGGGACATGCTATTAGGAGAAAATAATCCATCCCCTGGTGTAGATTGCTTGTGTAGAACCACGCAGATGGACTTTGGACCTTATTTACAGTTTGGCAGACAGAGACCCTGTGACAAACACACCAGATGTCCCGTCTACCACAATACAAGCCCATCGACTATTGTTTACGTGCAATATGACAAACAGGATACTCGCAAAGTTTGCGACAGAGTACCCTGTCTGCCAAACTCAAAATGTGGCCCTTGTTCTCCTACTGTTTACATCCTTTTTGTTACCCCTTTTTTCAGCTGAGCCAGTGAAGGATAATAAGACTGCAACTGTTAGAGGGGAAGCCCCAGATAAAAGGTTCAATTAAGGTAAGTCCATGCTGCTACCTAGGCTTGGTCAGGTGCTTGGTCAGGTGCTTCCTGGTTCTCTCACTCAACGTTAGAGGGACTGTGGGGGAGACTGTACAACAGTCCATATCTGGTGGGAAAGTCCTAATGCTAGAAAAAGTAGTAGCAGCAGTAAAGAATGTAATACATTTTAAAATTCCAGAAGACGCGAGGTTTATGGTCTCCTCGGAAAGCCTGCTGAGTACAGATATGGTCACCAATTTATTTACTGGTAATATAAAAAACACATGTTTTGCTCGAATATGAATCTACACTGAAAAAAAGATAAGAGCCATGTTGGCAAAACAGGAACACTTGATTTGATTAAACACTTGGGCCCTGAGTAAAGCTTGCAGAAATGAGTCAGAGGATTGTCTCAAAGTACAATCAATCCAGAGTAGCTTTTATATAGTTTTGGGTGTCATAAAAGTACATCCGGTGATCCTTATTTGGTAAAAGAATTCGGGCCTGGTCTGTGGAGTCGTAAATAAAAGGTATCTGGTGACAACTGCAGGTGGGCTTTGACCTTGTGTGGACGCAATATGGGCCAGTGGGTACTGTGTTGGCATGAGGAGTGTGTGGTCACTGTGTGTGCTGTGTCCTGATTGGCTTCATGTTCCTAACTCCATGCAGCATCAGGTGTTATGGTATTTTGGGAATTTGAGTGCCCTTCTGGCCATTTGTGCTTTATTGGGGCCGATTTCCTTGGGCCATTGTGGAATTGCTGTGCTTATCTGGGGGATGGACCTGGCTTTCCTGTTCGTGAATTTATCAGCCGGCAAATTGAGCTCCCCCCCCCCCCCCCCCCCCCCCCCCGGCCCCACCTGTGACCTGTCAATCAGTTACAGCAAGCCTAGGCTGCGGAGCCTGCCTGATCATATATTTCTTAGTCGGAGTTGATGGAGAGTTCATGTTGGGCAGATTTGATAATAGTGCTGTTATTTTGTTTGTGTATGCGAGCGTACTATTATAAGCATTGCCATTGTTTTGTGATCAACATTCTCCCCTTTAGTTGAATTTTCAACAACATTATCCAACCCATACTTCATGACAGTCACATTATTGGGGACATGCTGTTCTTCGGCTTTGACTAATACTACTTTACTAGTTACTTGCATTCTGCCTAACTTGAGGACTGTGTTTTTACAGCAAAAAACAAAAATTGTAGGGAACAACACAAGAACAAAAAAAAAAGAAAACGGTTAACAGTGACATGCACAGTCCGGTCAGCCATCAGGGAAGCCAGGCAAACCAGTTTAAATACAGTGCCTGCTCAGGGGCATCTCCCTCCTCATGTATGTCTCTTCCTAAACAGTTCATAAACAAGAAGTTTGACTTGAACGCCTACTATTGAATACTAGACACTGAAGGGGTTTCCAATATTTTTCCAGTACTCCCTCACAAGAGTGACTCCCTATCGCTAATAAAGTGTCATGGTGTTTATAGGTTGTTGAGTGGGGGGCGGCCCGACTCCTTTCTCCCCCTGTTGCTCCAGTTGTGTTGATGATCTTTCTAAACAGTGCAATGCTTGGATGGTAAGAGTTTGAGTTCCGTTATCCAGGTTGCTACCGGGGATAAATGTGCAGCAGGACACACTGATCTTGGCACAGAACCCTCTCTCCATTGCAGTCATTAAGTCCAATACATATCAATTTTGCATTACCATGAGGTGTTTGGCAAAACAGGAACAGTTGGTTTATTTAAACACTTCGGTCGGGACTACAGCTTACAGAAACTGGTCTGAGAACTGTCTCAAAGTGTTTGGTAAAAGAATGCAGTCCTTGTCTGCGAAGTCATAAATTATAAGTCCTGATAACAAATGCAGGTGGCCCTCGACCCTGTATGGACACATTGTGGGCCAGTGGATAACGTGTCCAGATTCTCCAAGGGCTTGTAGTAGAGCTTGCCTCCTGTTAAGAAGTCTAAGGGACACAAAGACTTCTCCTGCAGCATCCTTCAACTGTACAGCTGAGATTTCTGACCTGCCTTGTGCTGCCAAATCCAGTTCTGGCCCCCTAGAAGTTGTTCCTGCTGCAAAAATCGACAAATAACTAAAGAAACCAACAAAAACGAAGCTTTGTCCTTCTTGTTGCAGTATTTGCCGGCACAGCAACGCCATGTAGGCGAAAATTCCGCCGCACAGCCCCGTGCCCTGGGATCCTGCCATCTCCCCTCGTCCCACTCTTTTCGCTCCAGCCCGAATTAATTTATAAAACTTACTGCCTGCATGGACCTGCAGCATATTTTTGTATTTTATTGCCTTGAACTACAGAGAAAGCGTGTTTCTGCATTCCTTATTGAACTAGCATTTTGGTGTAGAGGGGGATATGCGGAAAGACGAGGTAGGAAAAAGAAAATAAGATAGGATTTCTTGAAAAGCTTATTGTGAAGATCTATGCTAAACCATGAACCCTCTTTGCATGATGACTTAGTAGACAGCTCAGTCAAACAGAATGATACATCCTTGCTGGTAGAAGACAAGATGTCAGGGAAACCCACAGCCTTGGACCCTTTAATGCGTTGCTTATTGTTGAAAATGTGCATATTCCTGGTGGAACCAAAGTGTAGGTATTAGACACCATTGTAGCACAGAAGGATTCCAATAAGAAGCAGAGAGGATTGTCATCACTCTCCAACCTCATAATAACACGCATATCTCTAGGAATTAGCCAGGAACTTTTCTAAGGTCTTTAGAGACTGTCTGTATTAAGTGAGACATCATCCAAATGTGATGTGTAAGGTATTACACTTGCAGTAAAATAGTTTTTTAAAATACCACCTTTATGGAAGTTTGGTTTGTATATTTTTGAGAGCAAATGCCAGAATGTAGGCACCTATCTTGCATTAGGACTTATGTTATAACAACTGCTATATAGGGTAAGTGAATTATGAGAATCTTACAGAAGAAAATATACAGAATGAAAAAGCATCCTTCATCAAATGTAAACATTAACACCAGAAATAAGTATATGAAAGAATAAATGTGTTACCAAAAACTTGAGTTGAAAAAATGAATCATTGTGTTTACCAGTTGCTCATCACAATCAGTATCAATTGAAATATCATATGTGAACCCTTTAAGTTACATTTATTGGAAAGTTATTTTCTATTGGGTCCAATCACCATCAATTTCCTGTGTCTATATACAGACAAACACATACAGACAGACACACACCTACAACCTCTCTTTCCAATCTATTTGCCCCTGGAAGCAACTTTGTGGAGAATATTACTGCCATTTACAGCAACTTCAGCCCGCAACCAAACCAGACAGACCTCACCAAATGCCTCACAATCTTATCCAAAGAACCAATACCAACCTCTTAGCCCATCATCACCCCAGATGAAACTGCCATACCCATGAAGTCCATCCACACAGGGGTAACATCTGCACCATGCCCTCGCCACACCTACTCCGGAGGTCAGGAACATATCAGCACCAGGACTACCAACTACTTGACACCACTCAGTCTGGTTTCAGACCCAACCACAGCCTGGAAACTGCCCTCATTGCTGCCATGGATGACAATCTGCATGACTCTAGACAGAGGAGACACAGCAGTCCTCATCCTCTTTGACCTCTCCGCAGCATCTGATACAGTCTCCTTCCCCATCCTCATCCAAAGCCTACACAACAGCGGAATACAATGATAAGCACTCTGGTGGATCTGCTCCTTCCTTACTGGAAAGACACAGTTAGTCAGTCTTGCACTGTATACCTTGGAAGCCTGCAACCCCATCTGCGAAGTCCCTCTAGGATCGTTCTTGAGCCCAACCTTCAACGCATAGAGGATCCCTCTAGCCAGCATTATGCGCTCTCACTAGATCAACGTCCTCTCCTACGCTGATGACACGTAACTCATTCTCTCCCTCACAGACAAAATGCTCAATATCCATATCAAGTTAAATGCCTACACAACTGAAATTGCCCACTGGACGAAGACCAACTGTCTAAAGCTGAACACTGAAAATACCTATATTGTGGTCACAAGCAAGCAGGACTATGGGAACACCCTCTATGCCAGGATCAACAAAAACTCAACACAAGGCTCAAGACCATTCAGAACTTGCCAACCAGAATCACTCTCAACCTCCCATGCTGCACTCACATCACATCACACCACACTGGAAGGACAGTCACAGGCTCCCAAATTCACAAAGGAGTGCAATTCAAACTCTTCACCCACACTTTCAAGGCACTATATAGCACTGGCTCAGCATACTTCAACAAACCTTCAAAACACCCCTGCTTGTCTGTGCTCCTATTTGAACAAATCCCACGCATACGGAAAACCAGATCTAGCAGTTGAGCATTCTCCTACATCCCTCCAAACGCATGGAACAACCTGCTTCCACAAATAA
Source organism: Lissotriton vulgaris (assembly GCF_964263255.1). NCBI lineage: Eukaryota > Metazoa > Chordata > Amphibia > Caudata > Salamandridae > Lissotriton > Lissotriton vulgaris. The sequence continues at coordinate 162,074,730 of NC_141690.1, forward strand.
GAGCCTCCTCCTCACGTCTTGAATTCTGAAAGAACCTGGATGTTTGGGTAGTCCCACTAAGCCCTATGTCGGCTGAGTGCCAGGGTAACCACACCTGCTCATCACTAGGAAACCCTCCAGGGTGATAGCGCACTCTACAAATCTGCATAACATAACTCCAGTAGAGGTTTACACAAGTTAAGTGCTCCCCAAAAAACTGCACAACTGATTGGAATGTCAACATAGCTCACTTGAACCGAGGGATCGTCGACTGGTTGAAAAAGATAGTATCTTACAGCTTGAGTAGGCACATGTTTCTTAATTCTGCGTGCTACAAAGTCTGGAGCTTGGTCATAAATGGATTTGTAAATAATACAAGCCTGTTGGACTAGGCCCTTTTTGGCTAAAGTTCCCTAAACGTTTTTCCTTCCCCTAGACCTTTTTTCTAAAATGGTGTTGCCAACTTAGATGCTTTGGGCACTCGGCCACTGCTGATCAGTGTCAAAGAAGTGCAAGTGCTCCCTGTGTAATGGTAATTGGTTGTCCATAATTGGTATATTTGTCTTACTAGTAAAGTCCCTAGTAAAGTGCACTATGTGTGCCAGGGCTGGTAATGAAAATGCTAATAGTGGGCCTGCAGCATTAATTGTGCCACCCACACCAATAGCCTTAAAGAGAGAACTCAGACCTGCCACTACAGTGCCTGCGCGCAGTTTGTTAAACTGCCATGTTGTCCTGACAAGTGCACCCACTTACCAGGCCTTACCCTTCCCTAGACACCCCTATGGGGGGAGGAGTAGCCCCTGGAGTTGAGAAGGCCTGGGCTGCCGCCATAAAACAATGGCCCCATCTCCTGCTGAGTGACTAAGGATCCAAACCCCCACTATTAAAGTAAGAAGGTGTCACTGGCAGGGAGACACCCAGAACTGGTTTGGGGAGGGTCAGTGCCCCCCAGAACACAAAGATTTCAAAGACATTTAGAGGTATAATTATGAGAGCTGAAACCCCTGGACTTTGGAATGGAACTGTTCAAGACTGAAAAGGATTGAAACTACTTTGTGGTCAAGAGGAACCTCTGCCAGTCTGAAGAGACTGAAGGAAAGGACTGACTCTTACTGTGTGTTCTGGGGCTGGCCTGCAGTTTGTTGCTTTAACCAAGGAGAGGCTAAAGGAACTTTGCTGTGTGCTGTGTCCCCCTGCTTGAAAGGACTTTGCTTTGAGCTGTGTCCTGATGTAATTTATCCCCAAGGACCTGAGGAGAGCTGTCTCCCTGTTGTAGAAACTCAGGAACACAAAGGTTTCCAGGTGTGTCTCAGCGATGCTGTGTGCGTGTGCTTTTTGCAGCCTGGACCCTCGTATGAATCGCCCTGTGATCGTGGGCACCAGGAGTCTAAGTGAGCCTCAGCAATGCTGTGTGTGTGTGTGCTTTGTGCTGCCTTAGACCTTTATGAGGATCGTCCTGTGATCGTGTGCACCCGGTATCCAAGTGGGTCTCAGCGACGCTGTGTGCATGTGCTTTGGCAGCCTGAGATCTTCGTGAGGATTGCCCTGTGATCGTGTGCACCCGGAACTCAAGTGTGTCACAGCGATGCTGTGTGCGTGTGCTTTTTGTAGCCTGAGACCTTCGTGAGGATTGCCCTGTGATCGTGTGCACCCGTAACTCAAGGATGTCTCAGCGATGTTGGGTGTGTGGGCTTCGAGCAGCCTGAGACTTTTGTGAGGATTGACCTGTGACCATGCACCCCTGGAGCTCAAGTGAGTCCCAGCGATGCTGTGTGCTTGTGCCCTGTTGCAGCCTGAGATCTTCGTCAGAGGACTGTGCTGCCGGTCCAAGCCTGCCTTTTGCCACTGCCCAACTCAACAAAGTCTCATCAGAGGCCCAAGTGGCGAGGAGAGGAGAGCAAAGTTGCACCCCCAGGTAACACTCACTGAGCGTGCGTGTGTCGACACCTGGGGCGGGGTGCGGGCTCGGAGAGAAACGCTGTTGGCCTTTCCCATTCTCGCAGCGCAAGCCTTCGCTCAAGCTCATATCGCGGCAACGTACTTGCAGAGGAGTGGCAGTACCAGGGCCGGAGATTGTGTTACACCATACCCGTGTGGGGGCATTTTTTGGTAGTAGCTGACTGTGAGTCAGCCGGAGTGGCCTGCAGACGGTCCCGAGCACCGTGATTGGTGCCGGAGTACATTATTTTGGTATTACGAACTGGTATTACGAACTGCCTGAGTTGTGCATTATGCATTACATCAGTTTGGTATTACGCATTGCATTATTTCTGCATAATGAACTGGCTGATTGTTGCATTACGCATTGCATTATTTCTTCATAACAAACTACCTGATTGTTGCATTACGCATTGCATTCTTTTGCATAATGACCTACCTGATTGTTGCACTACGTATTGCATTATTTTGGTATTACAAACTGCCTGATTTTTGCATAACGAACTGCATTAGGTTTACATTGCAAAGTGCCTGATCCTTGCATTGCGAACTGCATAGCATTAGGACTGCATTGAATCATCTAGAATTGCTCATTAATACTGCAAGAACCTACAAAGGGCTTGCTGGGCTAATAACCGGGCAGGTGAAATATTACAAATATGCATATGCCCTAAATTCCCCCTTTCATCATTTAAATAAGTTCCAAGAAACTTGTATGGTGTATTTTGTAGGGTATACAGGAACCTGGGCAGTGCCTTCATGTTGAAGAGGGCCACTCGCCCAGGCAGAGACAGAGACAGGGATCTCAGTGGTGCACGTCGCTATGCAAATGTGTGATCAGACCCATGAGGTTGTATGCCTAGAAAAGATCAGTGTCAGCCGTTGCAAATATACCTAGATTTTGGTAGCCCTCTGTCACTACTGTGGCATCGTAATTGGGGGGCAGGGTTGGGCGGCACTTAGCAAGTATATTGTGGATTTTGACCAGTTTATGGAGTATACTGAATATTTCCCAAAGTTGGTGCAAATTTGGAGTATTCTATTGATTGATGTCCATGGCTATGCCGCGTAAACAAGAACGTCATCTGCATATAGGGAAATGTTGTTTTCCCATCCCTCTATTCATTTCAGGCCATGTATCAATGGGTCCACGTGTATCCAGACTGCCAAGGGTTCCAAGACAATATCAAACAAAATGGCGACAGGGTCATAGCTGACTCATGCCACTATGGAGAGCAAACCTGAGATATATGTCCATTAACCAATACCTGCGCCAGCGGACCCGCATATAACAGGTGGATCCAGGCCATAAACTGGGGCCCATTTCCTATTTGTTCTAGCAGAGCAAACATGAAGGGCCATTCGATGATGTCTAAGGCCATTTGGAGGTTTAAAAACAATATAACTGAGTCTTCTTTAATCATGTCTCTTCGCCTCACCACCCCATGGAGTTGACGCAGATTGAGGTCCGTGTTACGCCCCGGCACGAACCCCGACTGATCCTGATGTATCAGCCTGGTCACGACTTGGCGCAACCACAATGCAAGTATTTTTGCCGAAATTTTAACCACTGCGTTGATTAGTGAAATGAGACGGTAGGAGCTAGTGTCTACTGCGGGCTTGCCTTTTTATGTATGACTACTATAGACTGCTAGCCTCTGGTCGCTGGGTAGTATGCCCCGTTGCTTACTTTCTAGATACATTTATTGTAGGCATGGGGTTATTTTAGTGGGTGTTAATTTATCAAATTCTATCAGGATTGTATACTTCGGATTGCCGTTTCAATTTCGTCATCAGTGAGGTCAGTTTCAAGTTGTTGCCGCTCCTCCGAAGAGAGCGTTGGCATGGGGAGATCAACTAAAAACTCTTTGGCCTCCACGGCTGTAGCCGTTGCGGTGAGGAAATATAGATTCGTGAAATGGGCAGCAAAGGCCTCTGCTATTTCCTGTGGATCGGATATTCTCAAGCTATCTATTGTTAGTGTGTTTACTCAGCAGTTTGCCCTTTCCCATTGGTCTAGCCATGCGGGAATTTTCCCTGCTTTATCCCCATGCTGGTAGATTTTGTTCCTCGTAGCTAGGTGTTGGGCTCTGGCCATCCCTGAGACTAGAACAATGTATTCTTAACCTCGATTGTGTGTTTGGTTGAGTCGTCTGGAGTGAGTGCAAAACTCCGTTCTCAGTGTAATAAGTCTTTCTCAAGCGCTTCTAATTGTTTACTCTTTTCTTTTTTATAGACTGTTGTCCCTTTATTACCGTTTTGAACGCTTCCCAGAGTATCTGAGGAGAGTCCACTGATCCGACATTTTTTTTTTAAATATCTTTTTATTAATTTTAATAAACAATTAAACATACAAATGATCGGCAAATCACATCTAGGTAATATATGGCATGATTGAATATGACATTTCATTCGGAATACACAGCAACTGCAGGAAACAGTACCTATTTTGGATTGAGTATTCTGGGAGACAGGGATTCACTGTCAGGGAGGGCAGTAGGTGCAACAAAGATATCTCCCCTATATGTGTTCCACTTGGACCATTTTTGGCGGCATCCTCTTGCCACATAGACCATTTTCTCTCGAAACATGCACCAGTCAAGATTTCACTTCCAGGTTATAACAGTAGGGGGTGACAGCCCTACCCATAATTGAGCTATGTCTCTTTTGGCAACTGCGGCATTCAGTGTTACCCACAACCTCTCCGCCCCTCACAAGTCAGTGGGCTCCAACACATTAAGTAAATGTCTTTTAGCCTCTGGGCAGACAGATTTATGAAGGACCTCACTCATGACGGTATGTCTCCCCCATCAATATCTCTGAATTTGCTCACACTCCCAAAGAATGTGCAGAAAGGTGACAAACTGCCCACACCCACGCCTGCATTACATGTTTTCCCCACTCCCCATACGGACTAGCTGTGTTCCAGTGATGTAGATCCTGTGGAGAATTTTCAATTGGATCAGACGGAGACGCGCAGAGATCGTCACCTCCCTGGGGGAGGCCCCCGCCTCCCTCCACTCCTCGTTGTCTAGTAAGAGGCCATCCGCCTCCCACGACTCCCGTAATTTAACCAAGGGATCTTGTGTGTTGTTGACCAGTTTTTTGTAGGTTAATCAGAAAGCATTCTGTGGAAGCAGCCCGTCCAATAGTCTATCCTCTAGGGGGGAGGAATGAGGGAGGGGGGAGTCCCTAACTATGGTGGTGGTTAAAGCATGTCGGATTTGCAGGTAACGAAAAAATTCAGAGTCTGTAAGTTTGTACTGTTGTTTCAGCTGACTAAAACTGAGCATGGTACCCTTCACCCAGAGGACGCCCACCCGAGATGATCCCACATTTTCTTTAAAATAATTATCTATTGATTTAGTAAGGCTGGTTTTGATAAGAAAGACTTTGAGGTACCATGGGTTAAGCAAGATTACCTTGCGCTCTGATGTTGTCCCCAGAGAGTATTGTGCCCAGATCGGGGAGTGGTCTGGGATACCTCTTGCCAAGTGTGTTACATCTTTGAAGTTTGATAATCGGTCAGCCGGTACGATGATGTGGTCTAATCGAGAATGGCTATTGTGGGCCCCAGAGTAAAATGTAGTTTGGTGTGTAAGGGGATTATTTTTGCACCAAACGTCTACCATCTCAACTGGCTCTAAAAAAACGGACAGGTGAGATCTGGGGAGAGGCGTGCTTCTTGGTGGTGATCAGTTCTCCTGGTCGCAGAGCGTCATATTAAAGTCCTCACCGACTACTATATCTCCTGCTGGGAAATGTTATCATCATTGTGCTTATATCTGTAAGTGAGGTCTTGTGAAGTGCTAGGTGGACATACACTCACACAATATTGAAACTCCTGCAATCCCAGCTGCCGCATATGGCTGCGAAGCGGCCGTGTTCGTCTATACAGGATTTGTCTACTAGAAAAGGGAATCTATTGAGCAGGAGGATGCCTGTTTCTCTGGACCCAGAGGTAAAACCCAAATATGAAATCAATCTATATCCTCGCCTATTGAGTGCATTGCATGTATTGTCACACAGAAAAAGGGCCACAGGTCCAGACTAGAAGGAGGTAGTCTAGCTATCTGAATGTACTCTGCCGTGCAAAACCAGGGGGTTTTCCTTTTCAGTACGGTTCCCCTCACACACCAAAGGTGTCATGCTTCATCATAGGGGTGCCTCACGTGACAGACCTAGTCTTCACGTGGGTTACAACCCCCTTTCTACGAGGGAGCAGCTCAGGGATGTTTTTAATTGAGTCGGTAAGGATGTACTAAACCTCTATGTCAGGTTGGTGTGTGTATAAAAAAGTGTGCAGTGCTGTGATGGGATTATTTAAAACTGGATACAGGGTTAGCTATATGCAACTTTATTCGGCTACCATGTGTCAGAATTAAAAACAGTGAAAAGCTGACAACACAAGTGTCGGCATTAGAGACAGTTGTGTAAATCACTCGACCAACATGTTTCGGCCAAAAAACCTAGATAGTGTCACGGCCTTCTTCAGGGTCAGTTATTTAGCTACTGCAATAAATACGTGCAATTACGTGAAAAAACATGGACAAAAACGTGAATAAATCAAAAGTATAATACTGAACCAGTGTGATTGACTGTTCAGTAAGTACTGCATACAAACTATATTGGAGACAGAAAGGCATATAGTCACCGATAGCATATACTATATACAAGAAGCCAGAGTCGGACAAACAGTTTAAAAATTCTCCTAACTGTACGTTTTTTTTAAATCACACATGTACATATTAGAACAATGTGCAGGCATTGAAGACATGTGACTCACCACTGTTGGTTGCTGAATTCCCCACATCTGTCCCGGCATATTAGCCATGTGGTATGTGCACAAAAACCTGCCAAGACGAGGCATATGGTCTTAAAAACAAGAGGTCCCAAGAGAGGGATTCCAAGATAGAGCGTGAATCTGACTAGGATGTCAGATGGCACATGTAAGGACTCTGAGAAAGATGTGAATGTCAATTCACTGTCTAAATCGAAGTGCTGGTATCCATGGAAAAGCATACAAGCAAGGTACCCCGGGAATTTCAATGGACTTTGATTTAAATAGTGGATGTTGGGTAGAGGACGGTGACGTAGCTGTTAACCAGCAGCAGAGGGGGCAAAGTCAGCCACGGTGGAGTACCGGTGGTGTTAAGTGAGGGCGGAGGTAGAAGGAGCAATCCACCATGTGAATGTGTGCGCTCATGGAAGGAGCACTCCAGCGTGTCTGGTGTGCGCTCGTGAATAAATACAAGGATATTAAAAAAAGCTAGAAGGGGGTTTCAAAGTAGCCTGGCTGTCAGCAGGCGTTGTGTCTGTGCTCAGGGATCTGCCTGAAGCAAGGAACGCCAGGGCCGGGTGTAGCCTAGGTAGTCGACAATGTGGTCGTGTGCAGGGTGAGCAAGGGGAAGAAGGGCCGGGGAGAGAAACGGGGTCCAAGCCGGGTAAGATCATGTGTTAGGCTGAATTGGCTGGGCAGGGGACGAGGGACTAGGTGGAGCGCTCGAGGGAAAAGTGTGGAGCTAGCAAAGTTTATGCAGCTCTTACCCCAAGTCCGTGGGTTGTTCTCCGGGCGACGCACGTCCATGGACAGGAAACACAGTTGCCGGTGCGGCTCTGGATATTTATAAAAAGGGCAAGGAGTGTGTTGGATGGAAAGCAGCTGGCTTCCACTTTGCGCGGCCGGAAGCCCCAAAGGTTCACAGGACTTGTAGTGTGGATGCTAACGGTCTGGAAATCTCCGTAGATGGAGTGACAGCCAAGCCGAGGCTCATGGTAGCCGTGTGCTTGTGGACGCATGGGGTGTCAAGGACCAAAGGTGAATCAGAAATAATTTCCGCCTTATGTGCAAAACGGTGCATTAAAAAGGCTCCGGGCGCTGGTGGTTGAGAAATGACCACATTAGTAGGGGCAGCCAAGGAGAGAAAAGGGATGGAAGGCGCTAGATTGCGGGGGTCTGAAACAGCATGCAGGTACATGCAGTGGGGGCCCAGGGCTGCTTTTACAAATTGTGTGGAAGGGAGTAGCCGCTGCGTGGGGTCTGCTGGTGGTGCAGAGGTATCCAGAGAAAGACGTTGGTACCATTAGGGAGTCCCCTGTAATGAATTCAAAAGCCCGTGTCAGGGATTACGACCAAAGGGGAGGTTATAGTGATCGCAGGGGTTCTCTAGCTGCAAAGGGAGGCCTAGAAAAGAGAACCAGTGTTGCTGGTCAGAGTTTAGAGGGGGAAAGGGTGGAAAGCGCGTCTGGTCTGCTGGAGGTGGTACAATAAAGGAGTGCCCCTGATGTAGGTTCAAGGTGCTTTACTTCAATGGGGCAGATTGACCAGGGTATTGGCCTAAGGCCTGGCAGATGGCATTGACGAGGATGCGCACCTGGCGCCACTAGAGGCGAAAGGCACTGATCATGGTTAGTTAGGAAAGTGCCAACCAAGGAATCTCGTTGTTGAGGCGGTTTTCCGAGGTCCCTAGCCTGTAAACCCATCTTTGTTCAATCTGAGGAGCTTAGTCGTGAGATTGGGAGTGTTTGAATTCAAGTTAGATTTATCTAGAAATGTCCAGCTCAAAGAGTCTTGTCCGTGTTTTATGTCAAAGAAGTGTTTGGTCATTTTGGTGATTTGTTTGGCGCACCTTATCGTACTCTTATATTCTAAAATCCTGGTGCGTACATTCCTGGTGGTCATGCCAACATATCTCAGGCCACAAGGGCAAGTGATAAGGTAAACCACGTGCTCACTATGGCAGTTAGTGTGTTGTTTTAAGACCCAGGGTCTGGAAGGGCCTATATCTATGCTCTTAGCCATTTTTAGTTTGAGCGCACACTGTGCAGGAGCCGCAAGGGAAATGTCCTTGAATAGGTGGTAGGTTTCAAAGCGTGTTTGGTCTTGGTGCTTCTGGCAAGGTAGGTCTTGTATGGATCAGTGCGTCTTTCAAATTGCGTCCTCTTTTAAATGCAAAAAAGCGGTTTATCAAGGGTCATTTGCCCTTTATTCAAAATATCCCAATTGTGAAGTATTGATTTATTTACTACATTGGAAAGGGAGCTGTAGGTGTTGACACAAACCAGTTTGGAAGAAGTAGGTTTGGCTAATGGTTGATCCAGGAGGGATTCACTTTTGGCGTTGAAGGTACTTTTGGCTGATTTATTTACTAATTTTGCTGAGTAGTGTCTGTCAAGAAGGTTGCTTCTGAGTTTTGAAGCGCGTGTTGTATTTCTCAGTTGTAAAGCAGTTGCGCTGGAGTCGCAAGAACTGTCCATATGGTAAATTTTCCCGCAATGACTACGGATGGTAGCTCTCACATTGGAGCAGTGCATTGCGGGCCATGGGCTTTTGGTAAAGTTCTGTCTCAAGGGCACCCTCCGCTGGATAGATCTGGAGATCCAGGAAGGCCAGTTTCTCCTTACTATATTCGCAGGTGAAGTGGAGATGTGTATTTCTGCTGTTAAGCCAGTTGTGAAAAGGGTTGATGGTGACCTCATCCCCTCGCCAGATGACAAATATATCATCTATAAACGTCCTCCATAGAAGTATATGTGCGCAAATGGATTCTGTCCCTCCTGGACAACACCATCTTCGAACGCATGCATGTAGAGGTTCGCAAGATTGGGCGAGAAGGTGCTGTCTATGGAAGAGCCAAGAGATTTGTAAATATAAGTGGGCAGTAAATATTGCCCGGCTCTCCGTTGCTGCAATGCCCCCAGCACTCCCATTGCCTATGACAGTCTTATTTCGGCTGTTCGTTTCCTGCCTATTTGGTATTCTTTTCAACGATATTTGTAATGGGACGTTTCCTCTGCTCGGATGCACCACAGGTATTTGTGGAGGCTGATATTGTTCAAGTGTATCCCTAATCAAGTGGAGTGACTGATCTTACCGTTAGGCCTTCACGCGCAATTTTGAAGATTAACTATTGCAAGATTTGTTTCTGAGCCTCATCGCAATACAACATGGTGGTGCTTGACATCCTTATTGTGGGATGCGCCTTTTAGACATCATCTGGTCGTGGTCTAGATACAGACAGCTCTAATTTTGGATATAATATAACATTGGACGGGGAACAGCCTATTAGTAATGAAGCCTATGACTCATCAGCCTTTGGATGTGTTTGACCCACCCAATATTTATGTGTGTAGAGTCATAAAAATTTGACTATGTTTTACCTACTGGAAATGGAATAAAAAGAAAGAATTTGAAGAACATCTTTACTGGATATGGACTTTAAAACTGTTCTTCTTGTTTAAGTTCTGAGGTGTGCACCTGTGCTTGTGTTCTAAATTGTTAGGTCCCTGATGGAACAAGCGTTGTGACGGTGGGTGCCAGTCAGTGTGCACTCAGACCCCAGCTAGTATAGAGTTGACAAGATTGATGGAGGAATAACAGGTTAGGTGCTGGTAGTCAGAAGGTTCACTGTTCAGGTTCACTGTCAGGTTCATCTGTTCATAAATGTAAGTGGGACTCGAACTGGAAAAAAATTCTCTTTCATGGCCATTTGCGCGCAACTCATTATGAATGAGATAGGCGTGATTGTGTCGGTGGATGGTCTGATAGTAGTTGTTCGATCGTCTCAAGGGTCTCGTCCTGAGGTATACAAGTGTACAGTGAGTCCACTTCGAATGAAACCAGGTAGTCAGTTTGGGGGTTGAAGACCATATCGTCCTGTAGGCAAAGTACATCAGTCGTACCTTTGAGATACGTGGGCATCTGGCTGACCAAAGGACGAAGGAAAAAGTCTGCATGTATGCCCGATTAAGTTCCCTGTAGGACAACATCAGGTTGGTGTCTTTTAATATATTTGAGCACTATTCCCCTTTTGATTCATTCTCTCAGCCCATTAACGTTCCAGGAGAGCATATAAGTGATTTCTCCATCTTCCTATCGTTTGTGTGCTGATCTGTCATAGTCGTTATTGGAGAGAGCACCGGTTAGTGCTTTGCTTTGGGGCATTTGAGGCACCTTGGCTGTGGTACTTGTTTGATCGGATTGTTTTTCCTGGCTGGAAAGAGATAGCGAGTTTGGGTTCAAGTGCTGTCCTCTCTGTGGTTTGTAAAGAAGGATATCTAGTTGTGATTCCTTTTCAACCCTACCATAAGTTTAACCATCTTGGTAACCATAACAACCCCCCCACTCTGCCTCCTTGCATGACGTTTTGTGAACTTCCCACCCCGAACATTGCTGAGTGTCCGTCGCCTTCCCTCCCCATGTCGGTAGGACTGTGGCTCTAGTTATCCCCCCCCAATTCGCCAACTATGAATAATGGTAAGGCACACTGCTATACATTGCAATTTACAGTCCTTTTCGTTTTTGGCGGTAGGCCTTCGTCATGCCGATCCTATACTTGGATGGTGACCACCTTTCGCTGGTCGGCCTTCAGGAGTACAGTCTTCGCTGGTTGTGTGATTCTCAGTTGCAGTTCAATCAGAATATTCAAGCTGTCATGTGTTCTGCCATTTATCGACTGTGCCTCTTCCAGGCTGGGGTCTGTTTGTCTCAATGACTTCCACATTTGTCGCCTGCGTCTGTCATTGACTCCTTTTTACCCAATCATCTCCATCCGTCAAGCCATTCCCATGCCTGGTACGGTGCATAAAAAAACAGGTTTTTCCCTCTGCCTCCACCCTAAGGTTGGCCGGAAACAACATGGCATATTTCAGATTTTTTCCCTGAGGGCATTTTTAATTTTCAGGAGCTGAGTCTTTGTTTTGTTACTCGAAGGGTGAAATCTGGGAAGAAGGTAATGGTATTCTCATACTTGATTGATGGCATGCAACGGGTTGTCTGAAGTTTGATATCTCTGTCTCTGAAGTTAAAGACTCGGGCCAGTAACAGTCTCGGTGGCACACCCGGTTTGGGTGGGCCTCCCGGGACTTGGTGTGCTCTTTTAATTGAGAAGTAGTTGGTGAGATTTCGCGGTTTTAGGTGATTTGAGATCAAGTCTTCAACAAAGAGGTCTGCTGCCGGGCCCTCTGCTCTTTCTGGAACGCTGAGAATTCGGATGCTGTTCCGCCTCGATCTGCCTTCATGGTCGACTGGCCGTGCAACCACGTGCTTACTAGTCTCTTGCAGTTTACGGATCTGTTTCTGAGGTACAGAGGTGCTTGTCACGAAGGATTGCGTGGTATCTTGAACTTATTTGACTCTAGTGTCCATGTTCCGCAGATCTGCACGTATAAGTAAAACTTCTGTTGAGACTGAGTCTATTCGAGATTCCAAGAAGGTGCGCACAGTGGTGATGGCCACCATAGTGTGATGTAGAGTAAGATCACTCTGTTCCGTCTCCCACTGCGGTTGTGTAGGTTCAGTTTGGTTGTTTGCCCCCTTCTGGTTCTTCTGCCACAAGAATTTGTCTAGCTTGGGCTCGTGGGAAATGTGCCCTCCTTTGCTGCCCGTAATTTTGCTAGTAGGGGAGCTGTGGCTTCTGGGCACTGTTCGCTATGGGCCACTGGGTACTCGCTGCCTGCTTAGGGCTATGTTCCCCTTATCGGCCTGTCAGCTTCCTCCAGTGCACCTTGCTATTTGTGGCCCCGTGTTTATTGCGCCTTGCCGCTTATGGGTTCTCACTCACTGTGGGGGGTGGCCTTCGGATATCACATCTAGGAGCCCTAAGTATTGTGGAATTAGTTATTTATATATGGCTCAATTCCGTTGTTGATGACAAGTTTGCTGTCTCAGTTTCCCTGGTGTGGCCCTTGCCGGTTACATGGTGGTTGAGCAGTCTCAGATTGTCTTGTTCTTGGGGGCTGTAACACTTCCTGTTTGACTTCTCTGTGATACTACCTGGACCATATGTGGTTCACATTGGGTCACCAACGTAGCAGGCGATATGAGTCCTCCACCTTCACACCTACGTTCTATCTCCTGGCGAGTATCAGCCTCACCCAGGCCTCAGGGAGAGCGGTCGGAAGGGGTCTCCTCCTTTTGGTTGTCTTTCACCCCTATGCCTCCAGTGCACAGCCCACGGCGGCCGGACCACTTGGGCCCAACGGGAGCAGTGTTGTCAACCCAGGTCATGCCTCCCCTTGGGCGAGCAGCACGCGCCTCCCCAAAGCCTCGTCCCCCTCCCGATGCCTCCGCTCGCCCGATGCCTCCGCTCGCCTGCGCCAAGCCAATTCACCTTTTCAGAGGAGAGGGGGTTGGGGAGCCAGTCCTCATCGACGCCCGAGGTTGGGTCATGTTGTAGACCAGTCGAGGCACTCTGCCCACCAGCCCAAGGTCAGAGTTTCTGCAGGCTCTTCTTCTCGCTGCAGCAGGATCCCGCATTGGCTGCTTTGCAGCTCGGTGGAGATCGGATTTCTGCAGTCGCTGCTAAGATCCGATCCAGGTGTAGCAATATTGTGTTGTTTTAGGGTGCCAGCAGATAATTGGATGGATTAATTGGGGTTTTGCAGCATGGGTCGCCGGAGCCTCGTTAGAGTGCGGCCATCTTCTTCGGCTGCTAGCCACGACCCTCTCTTTATATGTTACTTGAATATCTTATCAGACTGTTTCTCCACGACTCATATTTGCATGCTAGGGTGCTACAACGCCTTTTCGCCAAACACCTCCTAACTCAACCCCTACCTTAAATTGTTACTATACCAAACAACCTACAAAAAAATGCATTCAGGTCACCCAAGAACCTGATGCAAACAAGTGCGCTCTGCGACCCCGTGATGGAGTAAGAAGACCTATTTAAATGCAAGAATACAACACAACACTTGTACAAGTCCATGACTGAAAACAAATTACATATGCCAAAATACAGCTGCTGTTTATATGAGTGTGAATGTTTACACTGCTTGAAAATCACGGTAGAATAGTTTAGTTTTATATTAATTACACCACTTATATGTTATGACACAATCTTAAACTATGAAGGAGTTGGCTAAAAGCGCCGCCAAGACTGTTGGAACAGAGGCAAAAAATAAAACACATTTAAAGCATTTTATCAATACACGTCTAATAAAATCGAAGATTAATAAAAAACATAAATCTATGAAGCTAAAGAAAGTGCCTATTTTATCGAATATATTTTGCTCTGCAAAATGAAAACACTTTAACTGGCTAGTTCGTACTTTGGCTGTAACGAGGTGAATGAACATATGTTGGCACAAATGTGATAACAATCGTAAAGTATACTGAAACTTCCAAAAATGGTTGGGCGTCAGCCACTCCAATATCTGTTATTCAGAAGTAGTGAAGCAGAATTCCTATCTGCTGATCTGCCATTATATATAACAGATGTATAGCAGAGGGTGAAGTAATATGTACAATTCTCTTTGGTACAGCATAATAAGTACCTGTAGTGTTCTATTTTGTTCAAGCACGCTCAATTTGTCCAGTAATGAAATCAATCAGAGTAAGCATTCTAGGTTTAATATATATATATTTTTTTTGAATTTTCATTTATACAGTTGAGCAGAACAGATTGATAGTTAATGTATAGGAAGGCTCAGCATAAGCCTTCAATATTTATGTGCTGAAAAGGGAAAAGACTGGGGATGCTAGTGGTACTTTTGTTGAGGCCAAATTATAGGTGTATTGGTAAGAGAGAGCATGCTTCTTCATGTGGTAAGAACAAAAATAAATAAAACTTGCACAATTACAGATCGAGCATTGATAAAATGAAATGTAACCTTAGCAGGCAGAAAGAAAGGTTTATACTGGTCAGAAATACACGTCATATGGCAAATTTCTATTTTCATATAACTTGGAGTCAGCATCTTGTTTGGGCCACACATGATCTCGAAACGTTTTAATGAAAGTTCTACCTCACGAAGGCATTTTATTTTAAAGATGTGTGCACAACTAAGGAAAATTCATATATTACGAATAACATGGCTAAAATTGTAACACACAGGGGACAAAACAATGGTAGGAGCTAATGTGCAAGCAAATATGAAGGCATATGGGAACTCCGTTAAGGTGTTATGACTTGTTTTTTGAGAAAGGCAATACACTGTGCTGTTACTTGTAGTACTATGAAGTGGGGAGATTAGGTAAAGGGCGGATGGCAAAGGAAAAAAAACAAGGTTCTTTTATATGTGGTGTATGCTGTGCAACATGGCATACGGTAATTTAAAAAAATGCCTCGATAATGCCAACTTCAACTCTTTTATTCACCCACCTTATTTTACCTTTTATTCTGATGCCATGGTCTCTCTTTTACTCTTATAGTGTAAGCTCTTGCGCTGTGTGTGGAAAGATGGAACACATGCACTTGTTTGGAAAGTGGGGAGGATTTTCTGTTTTTTAAAGTACCTTGGAAGCGTGTGGCAAATGGAAGGACACTGGCCGCATGTCACTGAGCTACAACCAGAAATGGTACTTGGTCCAAGCTCCAGGGAACAGAAGCCAAAGGCAGGGAAAGAAAGGAAGTGCAACCTGATGCAGTGAAAAGCTGTTGCTGACCAAGGAGAAGAAAGAAAACAAGAGTGAATGGCAAAGCCCACCAATGGTAAGTAATGGGCAGCCTGTAAGCCCCTTTTGAGATTTCTTTTTATTACAAAAGATTTATCAAGCACAGAGCAACAGCTGTGCAGGCGAAATGGAAAACAGTAACAAAAAAAGGCCTAATACGCTACAAAAGACTTTGAAAAAGTTTCTAATTGCTTCACTAACACACATAGATACACCACGGGCATCAAGGGAATAGATGCTTCACTCATACAGAATGGCTTACTGGCAGAGTACTGAAAACTTGCAAACCTGTCACTTTGGGCAGTGTTGAAGACCAGTAATGGAGCAGAGGGGCTTTGATCTCTAAGCTCTGAGAAATTAATGGCGTTGAACAATAGTTACATAAAAGTGACCGGTAGTTTCCAAGCCTCTACATTTTTTTCTTTTTTAAAGCATATCCACCTGCTAACATTAGGCTCTGAAACCTAACCCTGGGCCTTATCGCTACTTACGAAGTTTAATAGAAGAATGTTTTGTTCATTTATAGTTCTAGTGGCAAAACAAGCACGAAGAACAGAAAATCCAGGTGATCAGAAATGAAGAGTAAAATATAATTGGCATCAGTATAGAGCCTTTTTACCTTTTGCACACCAATTACAAGGTGGGTAATACTATATGAATGTCACAATGCAATACATTCAAATCAATTTAGGCTGCACACCAGATGTTTACCCTTCCACCAATTTCCTTCTGTAACCCTCCCTGTAATTCTTTGAAAAGAGAAATAACTTTGGTGTGATGACCCGCTCTCAAATGATCGCAAACCCACGAACCGGACAAATGCTTAATTAAGACATGGACTGGCCACTAAAGTACTCAGGGCCACTGAAATTATCAGCATAATGCGGCACATTTTGTAATTGTGTCACTGCATCATTTTGCCATCCGTATACTTGGTAACACTGTGTGAGCATTGGGTGCACCTCATTAGTACCAGGTTAACACCAAATCAATAAACAACAGAAAAGTGGCCAGGCCAGCTTTGCAAAGGTCTTTCCACTGCACGGCAAACCGTGCAGCTGCATTTTCAGTAACTATTGAACCGTTTCAGCTAGAAACTATTTTTTGTTGTTGTTAAAATCTGCAGATTATGCTGCACATTATGGATTGTGTGGCAAATGCGTAAAATCTATGATTATGTGAAATCGCCAGCGGCCGCACAATCGCATTATTCCAGTGGCCACATTTAAGTGCAAACAGGAAGAACGTGAATCATCCCAAACACTATTATTACCCGCAACTACTGCCACAAATGTTGGGAAACGCATGTTGGCACGATAAACTTGTGGTATATCACCAAAACTCTGTATAAATAAAATACGTTTCTGAAGTATACATGGCAATACCCCTCTGTGCTGCACTGACTGACAGTGCTTGTGCTGGAGGACACAGGTGCAAACAGACAATGTTCGGTGGGAGGAGGAAGGCTGCATTGACATGGCACAGGTGCCTGGCTCTGCATTAGATCTCTTATGGCTGCTCCCATTCTTAGTCCCACCTGCCCATATTGTGCCCAGGCATGCCTGCTGGTAATAGACAAAGTTCAGTAGCAGAGATAGCTTTGCATGCACACTGCATGGGCATCATAACTGTGTATGAGATTTCATATGGCACAGGTAGAGAACAATGCTGGCATTGGTTCTCAGTAACCTGCACAAACTGCACCTGTGCCCACATGGTATAAACAGAGAGAGAGGGGTCAGTGGTTGGCAGAGTTATGTCACAGACTACATCTGACTGCAGAAGGCACGAATGCAGAATGATACAGACTACATCCCATCCCTAATGCTGCACCAACGGGCACTGCTTGCACTAAAGGACAAAGGGTGCCAACACCCTGGGCGGCTGCATATGGATTACATACATGTATTGGATATGTATGGCATTGAGTGCCTGCCTCTACACGAGATCCCTTAAAGCACATATAGTAATAGTATTCAGGTTGTCAATCACACCCCTGTATAGGGCCTTAGGGGGCTTGAAGAGTTAGGGCACGCGAGGGGGCAGAAAAGGGTCAGAGCTGTGCATACAGTGTAACAGGACCCCTGTCTGTGCACAGGGTCCCGTGAGGCAGGTGACAGTCACACTTCTCCCTGTCCCCAGGGAGGAGGCAGTGACAGCTGGGGGTGGAGGAAACACAGTGAGTGTAAACAAACGAGTAGTTTTGACCATATCTTCCCTCACCTGAAAGCTTTAAACTGGCTACCTTACAAAGCCAGAATACAGCTAAAAATGGCATGTATCACCCATAAAGCGATTCACTACAACACACTAAGATACCTCGCCCAGAAAATAGAAATTTCAGGAGGAAACAGACCTGCCCGGAGCGCCACAGATCTGTTGCTGAGACCACTTATCTTCAGAAAGAAAAAACCTATGAGAGAGCGTTTTCAGGAGCGGCCCCAAGAATCTGGAACTCTCTTCCCCCGAGCATCAGAAAAATTACAAACACTGCAACATTTAAGAGGGAAACTAAGATCTTTCTTATGAGTAGGTTCCTGCCACAGGCATGACAATCCACCAGCTAAAACCTGACATTGAGCTGACTTTTAGATAACAACTCGGGAAAAATATAGAAAATCACCAATGATAAGATAACACCGGCGTTTGGTACGATGCCAACCATGGGACTGGAGAAGATAGAGACCTAAAGAAAAATTGCAATAAATACTCATATACGGAAAGATCGCGTACATCGATATAATATAATTAGTCCGCAACCTACCTCAGTGCAATATATACTCGTGTTTAAACAGATACCGGTCCTTATTTATCTTTATTTTACATTATCTTCCTAAATCATCCGGTATGGAATTATTCCGAACTAATTTCCTTTCAGTCATATTGTATATTATATATGTGTGTGTTTTTAACCTATTCCACATGTTGTTAAGTGCTCTGATACCCATGGGTCATGTTCGCGCTATAGAAAACTGTTCAATAAATAAATAAATGTACATGGGAATGGAATCTCGTGGTGGGTGCGTGAGATCCCACAAGGCTGTGGTATGTGCACTTATTCCGCGGCTCTCAGCCACATCCTGCACAGGCTGCACTCACCCATTGAGTCAGGCATGGTGGCGATCCTGTCAAAGTGGGCCGGCTGCTGAGTCAGCGGTCAGTGCATGTTGGAGGATGGGTAACAAGGGTAGGAAAGTGAAGGGAACAAAATCAAGGGTGACGGCGTTTCACAGAGCCATCCTGTCGTGAATCAGGAGTGCCCCAGGCTTGCATGCCACTACTGTGCAACCAGAGACATCGATGAGGCGCCGCATCATCTGGTAAAAAGCTGCACACAGTGCACAATCCAGCCCAAAAATCTGTCACCCGTAAGGTGCGTTTTTCCCAACACAAATGGGGAAAATGTCACCCATTTGTGCGGAATATAGTCCAACCTGGCAACACTGTTTGCTGCACAGAAAACTGCACATCGCGTGTTATCTCTGAACAGCACAAGTTCCTCTCCCAGTGCAAAGAGGTCTGGTCAGAAACATGCACTCTAGTGATCGGAGGTTCCCGGAGAATCGAATACCAAGGCAGCCAGCAAGACGGTAACTTACCCCCACCGAAAGAGTGCCGGATGGATGTAATTTTTCACTACACGAGCCATCACTGATAGCGACCATAGAGATGAAGAAACATTCTATCACAGTTCATAGGGTCAATGTGATTTAAGGAGACTCAAATGGAGTTTTAGTGGAGAACTATAGTGCTAACGTTTCTCAGTGAATGGCAGAACAAAAGGGAAGCAATAGTGAATGCCATGCTTGCTGTCGGAAGAGTGAAAGCTATTTGTATGGTAGTTTCATTTGTTCGACATAGAAATAGAACTATAATTCACAAACACATCTTCAACAACAGATTACAAATGCAGCAAGCCCCCTTTTCACACTCCTCAAACAAGGGTACCTAAGGGTTAAGTGACGCCGACCTGGCACTAAAGTGAAACCGCGTAAATGTGCTGACAGGACGGAGACGAACTGCAGAGATACATGCACTCAGCAAAAAGTAAAAATGAGCACTGGCCAGGCGCTGTGCTACCAAATGCTTAAAAAAAGTTCTCAAAAGTGGATACAAAGAGTACTTGGGCCTCAGGACACTGATAAGAGCAAGCACATGGAGGAAAAACAGGAAATAGTATGCTACAGCCAATAGAAACTGAGGAAAAGTAAGTGGCAAGCACAGGAACACACAAAAAGTCACAGGGTGGGATATAAGCCCCTTTTAAGATTTATACTGAAGACAATAGATTTCACAAGCACAGCGCTGTGCTGGCGAAACCTAAAAATGTACCACTTTAGAACACGATTTGCAGTGCCAGCATAAAAAGGAACTCTGACATATTTGCAAAAACGGCCTTCAATTAATGGGATTTAGAAATATCATAGCAACAAGTGTTACAGTAATGGCATTCATATAATTTCCCAGAACAAATAAATAATTAGAACCCTTGATGGAACAGTGGAAGTAGGCCTGCTAATGAGATAGTTCCTTTTGCAGTCATACGTCTGTTGCAAGTACCCAAATGGAGCATTCTGTGCTGCCAACTCCCAAAGGACTCTTGACGTGCTTGGCACCCCACCCTACCCAAAAGCAAGCGCTGATGAAAGGAGAGAGTGCTGCAAGAGCAGGAGCTACCTATCTTCTGAAAGACAGGATGGAAAAATGGCACTGCATTCTCCAACCGCACTTGCGCAGTCTCCTATGAAGCAGCTGAGAGCGATAAGGATGTCCGGGTTCTGCTCTTTGATTTAACTGAGAGGGCAGCCCAATAGTTAAATTTGCTTTGTTGAGGTGCTATAATCTGTGGTGCTGTTCTTTTGTGTTGCTTTGTTGCTATGCTGTTTTTGTCTTGTTCTATGTTTTTTTGTTTCTTTATTACATTTTAGTGTAAGTTATTTTGTCGTGTAGATGCTTGGGTTATTTGATTTCTGTTGTTATGCAGTTTAGTACTGTTGTGAGTCATACTGTTGTGTGGTTGTGTTATTTGTATTTTCTGTCGTCCTGTGTTGTGATGTTGACAATTTGTTTTGTTGTTATCTTTTTATTCTTTTGGTTTATTATGTAGTTGTATTTTGCTGTGATGTGCTCATTGGAGTGCTATGTTGTTCTATTTTTCTACTCTATTAACGTTGTGTTGATGTGTTTTTGAATTGTTAAATTGAGATGTCGTTCTGTAATGTTGTTTTGTGGCATTGTGTGCTTTTGAGGAGTTGTGTTGAATTAGTATGCTGTGAAAGAGGTGGGAGAGCTAACAAATTAACAGGGAGAGCCGAGTTTCATATGAGTTGGAAAAGCAGAGAGAATAATTACCAGGAAAAATTGACATTTAGGTGTTATTTGAACATTCGTGTTATCAGTTTCTTTCAAAAGCTGATAGTGTTCTCTTGCCATCTGATGAGAGAGAGTTCCACCAGGGAGGGGCAGCGAATATGAATTTATCTTGAAAAAACAAAAGACATTAGGGGTTTGGCAAAACAGGAACAGTTGGTTTAATTAAACCCTGTGGCCGGGAGTAGTGACAGAACAGATCTGAGGACTTTCTCAAAGTACAATCAATCCGAGCAAGTTTGTATACAGTTTTTGGGTGTCATAAAAATACTTCTGGCGATCCTTGTTTCATAAACGAATACATGCTTTGTCTGTGGAGCCATAAATAAGGCCCCTGATAACAAATGCAGTTGGACCTCAGCTTTGATGGACAGAGTGTGGGACAGCGGGTTATATGTCCAGGTGTTGCTGCATGTGCTGTGTCCTAATTGGCTATGTGTTCCTAATTTCTGTGGCATCTGACTTTATGCGCACCTCCCTCTGGGCATGTGTGCTTTATTGGGGACAATTTCCTTGGACCATTGGGTGATACTGCACTTATCTGGGAAATATACCTGAGTTTCCTATTCGTGCATTTAACCTCCGGCTCGTGCCACCCCACCTGTGACCTGTCAATCAGTTCCAGTGGGCTTAGGTTGCATAGCCTGCCTGACCACGAGTCGGGGTTGATGGAGAGTTCATGACGGACGCATTTGATAATAATGATGCGATTTTGTTTGTATATGCGAATTTATCAATATAAGTACTTCGATTTTATCAATATCAACATTAACCTTTATTTGAATTTCCTGATTTGAAGTCGAAAGTTCTCTTTACTTCAGACATGTAAAGAGGCTGAAGGGCAATACGTGCTGTAGTTTTAGGGCACTGAAAGCAAACTGCCAAGTTTTGTAATTGATTCTTGCCTCGAAGGGTTACCCTGTGAAGGTATCTCAAAAAAAGATGCTATGTGATCAATAGTACGTCTTTCATGGATGCTAGTATATTTCTGGGAGCTTCAAAATGAAGAGCATTTCTATAGTCAGGGTTTGAGATGACAATTACTTTAGTGAAGGAAGTCAAAGTGGCTTTGGGCAGTTCATGGAGAATAACGATGGTCTAACTGACTTTACAATGCGTTTGATGCGAGTATTCATACTAAGGTCAGTGTCAAACCAAAAGCAAAGCGATGGGAATTCTTGAGAAAGTTTTGGTGCAAAACTATCCACTTTCCAATCTCCAGATTCTTTGTCAGTACTAGAGGCTTGGATTATGCATTTCTCCTTCTTTTTATTTAGCTCAGTAGTCCAACATACTAATAACGAACAAGAACAAAAGACTACATTTTCCATGAGTCTTTAAAATCCCAAATTCAAAACCACCAATGGCCTTCTTCTACCTCGTATATAGAATATACACATCATCAAGGAAAACCACTTCCTCTTTCTTCGCTGCTCAGCAGCAAGATAACTACCTTTCCTTCTGATTGTTTAATGTTATGAGGAATTGCTTTCATTTCTTTTCTTGTTTTAATATTTGTCTTGTGTCATGATTAGAGTTTAACGCTGTGGGGGATGACTTGGTTTATGGGGGAGACACCTGACTACCATTCACCCCTGCCACACTTCTGCTCTCTTCACAACCAATTTTCCTTTCCCACCCTTGTTTTCACTCTTTCAAGTGTTGCCTCACACACCTGTAGCCTTCTTGGGCGACGTCGACACTACCAGCCGCCCTCCAGGTGCTGATCTTGCACTCATTCATAGGCACAGTATCTGTTTTGCAACAGTAGAGGGCGCTCAAGTTCTTCAGGCAGTCCGCACGTCTCATTGGTCTGCTCTTCGGCTGCAATATTAGTTCGGTGGTCAGAGTGTCTTTACTACGAGCGCGTGGAGCCTCAGGCTATTCTTTTTGCTTTCCTTAGGATTTTCTTGTTGCCCGTTTTACTTTTCTCCTGGGCTGATTTATTTTTCAACAAGCATTGGCAAATAACCATCTGCTTTTCTACCAACATAAATAGTTACTGGCAACATAAATTCTTACCTCATCATGCCCATTCCCAAGAGCAGGCTCTAGAAACGATGAAGGAAGAGTACATCTTAATGCCCCTTAAGGGCTTTTTGGTGTACTCTATGCTGCTTTTCACCAAGCCATTTCTTCTACAGTAGAGCCTATTAATAGGCAACTATTGCTGTTGGCAGCCAAAGCCAGAATCTCTCCTTATAGCAAGGTGGATAGGGACCGTCCCTCCCTGGGGGCCCAAAGGAACTCATCGTTCATTGGGTGCCAAACAGGTAGTCCCTAAGGGCCAGTGAAACCTTCCACCATCTGACACTTTTGAGAGGCTGTGTCTGGCCGGCTTGAAGACAATGGTGAAAGCCCAAGATAGACAGGACGCAGAAACTCTTGGATTACATTTATGATGATGCTTTCCTTCCTTTGGGAGATAATGCCGGAGAAAACTCTGACAAATTTTAATCTGGGGATGAACTACCCCCAGCAGACCATGCAGGCTGGACGGCTGCCCCAAACATCCCAGGATGGATTCTACTAATGGTCCTGGTCCTGCAGAGTTGGCTGATTCCTCGGACATGTTGAACCCCCAACAACATTTCGTTCCCCCGAAAGAGTCCCGGCGGGGACGGTGGCTCAATATGTGAGCAGCCTCATTAGAAACTCTTTGGATAAGGAGGTTCAGGGAAGTCTCAGGCCAGAATGTCTTAGATCATCTCTGGCAGGCAAAGTAGCTAATACCCCCAAAACTGACCCTAAAATGGGCTCATTTAGAAAAGAAATGTATGAAGGAACCGTTAAAAGGCTTTGATCCCTCTTTGAAGTCCAGCCAGGACAACGTGTTAGATGTCTTGTGGCCTCCCACTTAAATTCTAGATATGACCGAAGAGGCCCAGGAAACTGGCAATCTCGTTGATCCAGATATTCTCTCAGGTTGCGCTCAATGTGCCCTGTGCAATGCAAACTGCGTCCTCTCCATGGAGCGCAGGAGGTATATTCTAATAAAAATTGATCCTAAACTGGGAGAGTTGGCCACCTCAGAGATGGTGGCCTCTTTGGAGATGATCCCTTTATCAAAGAGATTTCCAAGTTTGCCATGATGTTTTCCTCCCTTGACAAGGTGCAATTGTTGCGCACAGTTTTTGCTCAGAAGATTTTTGGAGGGGCCGGGAGAGGCAGGGGATGCTCCCCGACTGTTCCTACAACACAGCTCCCCACAAACTGCAAACGAAGAGATACATGCAGTGGCAGGACCAGAAGAGATTTGGGGAATTCTTCCTCTATCATGGTACCGGATGAGGTAACGGCGGCAGGTGTGCCTTCAGAGGAGCCACCAACGCCCATAAGGAACTAATGGTAATCAGTAACCTTTCTTTGCCAGGAAGTGTGGGGGGCAGATTACGCTTCTTCCTACACAATTGGACAGACGATGCTTGGGTTCTTGAGATGGAGTTCTTCGCTACCCCACCCAAGAGAATTCGGCTCTAACCTTTGACTAAGGGTGGGCGTAAAATCCGTTTCGCGGGCGAATTTGCGGATTTTCCGCGATTTCGCGATCCGCGAATCTCGCGAAATCGCGGTAAAATCCGCGAATCAGCGGGGACGAATTTTCGGCCAAGCAAGGGTTACAGCGGCAGGTGCAAAAGTTGAACCTAATTTCTTTGTAACCTTTTACAAAAGGGTTACAAACAAATTAACTTCAACTTGGACACCTGCTGCTAATTGCTTCCTGGCGCCTCGTTGCCTACTTGCAACTATTCTCTGACCCTGCTCTGACCCTTGAAGCAGGGTCAGAGAATAGTTACAAGTAGGCAACGAGGCACCCGTCCAAGGAATTAAACCTCATCAGGAAGCACTTACAGATATAAAAAACAGGAAGAAGGGAGAGGATGGCAAATACACCCATTTTGAGTTGTCAGGAGGGGTTAAACTAAAAGAGACCTTTACAGCACAATTTTCATATGCATTTTGCTAAAAATAAAAAGCTGTATGTTCTGTAGGGGCAACTCAGGAATCTGGCCCTTCAGAGATCCGGCCTCTCTTTCTTTCTCTCGTTCTCTCTCTCCCTCTCTCTTTCCCTCTCTTTATCTATCTATCTATCTATCTATCTATCTATCTATCTATCTATCTATCTATCTATCTATCTATCTATCTATCTATCTATCTATCTATCTATCTCTCCCTCTCCCATAAACGACAGCATGGGTAACTTCGCAATGCAAGCGGCTCGCGAACACGCAAAAAACCCAGCGAACACGCAAAAAACAAAAATCCGCAAATTCGCGAATTTTGCGGATCGCAAATTCCGTAAATCCGCAAATTCGCGGATCGCGAATTCGCAAAATTCGTCCATGCTTACCTTTGACCTTCTCACAAGAGGTCTATCAGTTGATAGATTGGGAAGTAAATACCCTACTAGCGAAAGGTGCTCTAACCACAGCATCTCTTCATCCCAAGGAGTTACTCAGAACTGTTTTCCTGGTGGAGAAGAAGGACAAAGGTTTTCACCATCATAACCCTGGGGCAATTCACCAAATGGGTGATCTACAGGCATTTAAAAATGGAAGTAGAGCACTGAGGATAATTCTCCAGCTGAACGACTAAATAGTATGACTAGACCTCAAGGACCCCTGTCTAACAGTCCCAATTTTCCATCCTCATTGGTGGTTTCTACAGTTCGAACGGAAGCATCAGATCGATGAGATGATGTGCCTTCCATTCAGGCTCTCTTTCGCCCCTAGTGCTTCACCAAGGTAATGCGACCGGTCATGGAATGGCTTCGAGCAAGAGGTGTCCGACTTATCGTCTACCTTGATAACATTCTTCTCATGCATCAGAACCTAGTTTGTCTGCAGGAACAGTTGGCGCAATTTCTCAGTTACAGGACCAAGAAGTCAGAAATCAACCACTCTCAAAGGATAGTCTTCCTGGGGTTCATTATCGAACCCATTCATCAGTCACTGAGACTGCAGCAGAAGAAGATGGCCTTAATTTGCCGAGAACTTGGAAGGACTCTGCTGAAGGACAAGATTTTGTTACAATACTTATTCAGGGTGGTGGGTCTCCTGACTGCCTCCTTCTAGGCCATTTTTCCGGGATCCTTATATTACAGGGTCCTGCAGAGACTAAAGGTCATGCATCTCACGTGTAGCCTGAACTACGCCAAGGAGATTTCCCTCAACCAAGAGGACTGATTGGAGATAAAGTAGTGGTTGGAACACATGCAGGCCTGGAACGGCAGGGCTATCTTTAGATCCACCCCGGATCTTATAATAGAATCAGATGCAAGCCGTCTAGGTTGGTGTGCCCAATGTCTGGATACTACCACCGGAGATCCCTGGTCAGATGAAGAAGAAACTTATCATATCAACTACCTGGAGCTCCTGGCTGGTTCCTTCACAGTAGAAAGTCTGGTATCGAACGAGGTGTCCTGCTCCATTCTTTGGAAACGGACAATGTGTCAGCAATGCAGTATATCAACCAAATGGGAGGAAAAAGTTCCAGGGTACTCGCAAATCTGGTAAAAGACTTTTGGTAATATGGTCTGATCCATAAGATATCAGTGATGGTGGAGTACCTTCTGGGGAGGCTGAATCGGACAGCGGATTGGCATACCAGACATCAGAAAAAGTCCAGTGCCTGGCAGTTGGATCTGTCCCTCTTTCGAGCTCTGATGAACAGATGCGGACAGTGCCTGATCAACCTTTTTGCCTCGCATCTGGACAGTCAACTTCTACACTTCTTCAGATGCCACCTGGACGGACACCACAAAGGCGTTTCTGCAGGATTGGAGCCAGATGATGGGATACACTTTTCCACCTTTCTCGATGATCAGCGGGCTAACTGCCAAGGTCAAGTGACAGCGAGCAGTGATGGTGTTGGTACTGCCACTTTTGTAAATTGTAAAATTGTAAATTGTAAATTGTAAAAATATTTATAGAGCGCAAGGCTACCCGGAGGCCTCCCGGCGCTGTGGACTATTTGCTGTGAATGCTCTGTTTAGAGTGATGGAAATAGCAGTGTTTTCAAACGCTTGCGGAAGACCAGATGGTCGTCTATCAGTCTAATATGGTCCGGCAGGGTATTCCACCCTTCTGGTTTTCTGAATTTTGGGGATTGTTGCTAGGCGTTTTTTTCCAGAGCGCGGAGATCTATTAGGTAAATAGGGGAGGATGGTTCCTTGTAATATAGGGGAGCATTTTGCGTTCAGGATTTTGTGGGTCACACAGAGGGTTTTGAACTGGATCCTCTCTGCCACTGGTAGCCTGTGTAAGGTGGATATGGCATTTCTGGCGGATTCTCTCCGAGGGATGTCCATAAGAAGCCTAGCTGCACAATTTTGTATCGCCTGAAGGCTCCTTATTGTAGACTGGGGTGAGCCCGCATAAAGGGCATTCGCGAAAGTATCAGGGCCTGTACTACTAGTTTCTTGGACTCCCACGAAAGCAGTGGGAAGACTTTTCGCATCATCTTCATTAGTCCAAAACAACATCCTGCGACTTTCTGTGCTTGGGCTTTCATACTGAGTTTATTGTCTAGCCAGACACCGAGGGATTTAATTTTGTCTTTAGGGGTTGGAGCTTTGCCTAGACAATTTGGCCAGAAGTTAGAAACCGCCATCGGGAGTGGTTTACCCAGGAACATCAGTTCCGTCTTAGTTCCGTTCAGTTGTAGAAAGGAGCTTTCCATCCAGGAAGCAATTGTTCTCATACAGTTTGCTAGAGTGTCTGGGATTTTTCCTGGTTGGTTCAGGGAGACGATCAATTGGGTATCGTCTGTGTATGTGATAATTCGAATTCCAAAGGGTTCCACTATTTTAGCCAGCGGGATCATATAAATGTTAAAGAGTGTGGGGCTCAGGGACGAACCCTGTGGCACCCCACATCTCAATGGCCAACTTTTCTATATGACTTCGCCCTCATAGACCCTGAATGATCGGTCCTTCTAAAAAGGACTTCAGCCAGTCCAGTGCAGTCCCCGATACCCCTGCTTCTCTTGCCCTAGAGATAAGCAGTTGATGGTTAACGGTATTGAAGGCTGCACTTAGGTCTAAGAGGATGATGGCTGCCGAGCCTCCGATGTCCATGATTTTTCTGGTCTCCTTTGAGATCGCAAGTCTGGTATCCAGTTTTTCTGAAACTTTCTATGGATTTTCCAGCCTCTCTTCCCCTGACCCCGAACCTGGTGAAGGATTCTCACAGCAACTTGCAGCACTAAGGACAAGCAGGGACTCTCCAACTGATGGCATAGAAGATTACAGGTCACGATGGTAGGTCCTGGGATTATCACATTCAGCTGCTCACTTCATCAGCTGAACGTGGACAAATTTGATGGTCAAGCGGTACAAATCTGCGTGGCACAGATGGTGAAGCTGGTGTATGCAAAGGAGTTTGGATCCTGTGGGGTCAGAATAAGTCGCAATAGTTAACTTCTTATCAGAGTTATCTGAAAAACGTTTGGATTACAGGACCATCAATGCATGCCGCTCTGCCATATCGGCAGGCCATTTTTATTTTCAGGATTTCTCAGCAGGGGAACACCCTCCAGTGTCTAGAGAAATGAGAGGGTTCAGAGGATCAAGACCCCCAGTTCCCAGATATTTTTCTTTGTGGGGTGTTAATGCAGTCGTTAAAGTTATGGAATCCTGGCAGGACATCAAATTTCTTTCGCAGAAACAGCTTACAGGCAAGTTAACAATCTTATTATGTATCGTATCCTGCAAACGTGTGTCGGATGTCAGGGCTTTGGATATTTCAGCCAGAATATTTTCCCTAGAAGGGGTGTCTGTATCCATGTTGTGAAGAACTAAATCTAATACTAGTGTGGTTTACTATCTAGCTTTTCCACAGCATCCAAAGTTATGCATGATACCATGCCTAAGAGCATATGAAGTTACGACAGAGGGGTTCTACCCTCCAGGAATGTCTCAGATTCTCATTGCTTTGAAAAAGCATTTTAAGTCAATCTCCTATCCAACCGTTGCATATTGGGTGAATTGGATTTTGCAAAATGCAGGTATTGCCATTTCTATTTTCAGAGCTCATTTCACTGGGGAGGGTATGTCCTCTAAAGTATTTCAATGAAGTCCTTTGTAAGATATTTTTAATGCAGCGGACTGGTCCTCAGACGCTACTTTTAAGGAGTTTTACATCAAGCCTGTCTTGAGTGTGGCTTCACTGGTGGTTAGTAAGCTTTAAACTTGTTTAATCCGAGAGTCCAGTTCTGACATAGAATGTAAAATTCCCTAACAGACCTGAAATAAAGTTTCAATTCCATTAAGGTCATGGAGGCTAGGATTATCCCTCCCTGCAATACTTCTGTATTTCCACTTACCTTCCCAAGTTGCATGCCCGATACTTAATGGGGATATGTATAGTTTTCATAATCTGTTCTTACAGTATGTTTTGAACTTTTGTGAGATTCGTTTAAACACTGAGCACTGTGCTGTTAGACTTTGTAAGTTACAATATCGTTTTTCCTTTATTCACTAGGAGCTGAATAGAAATAGCAATTTTCTATCACAAGCGGATGGCATAACACTAGGCAACAAAGAAAAAGGGAGTGCCTTTCCTTGATGAATTCTATATATGAGGTGGTTGCACCCAACAGGGGCAGCCCTATTACCCAAAACCTGGGGCCTTAAACAATATCAAAACCACGATGGTTCGAGAGTCAGTTCAACATAAACATTTAAACAAAGGAAAAAGAAAGAAGTTACCTGCACATAAAACTGTTTTTCAAAGCAAAAGAATTTTTTCATTGAATGAATATTTTCCATAAAAATAACAATACAGTATAACAACCAATACATAAACAAACAATGCATGCTCATGATGTTATACAAAAAAACATTCAAATAATATATACAGTGTAAACAAAAAAACAATGGCAGAGGGATAACAATACAATAAGGTGTGTCAGCTTTAAGACCAGAACATAATGCAACTAATGCTTTATCAATATTAGCCAGGGAGGCGTTTATGGTGTTTCGACCATTACATTTATCAGATCATCATCAGGACATATAAAAGTAATTAAGAGCAACCATGAGTGAGATTTGCAATATGCAGGGTTCAAAATGCTTCATAAAACAATGAACAATTAAATTCCAAAAAACGATAGTCAACAGAGGTATACAACCTTTAGCACACATTTTTTACAATAGACTGCCATTACCACACATCTGTTACAACGCATACCATTAAAACGCATAGCGCTTTGGGGCAATCTGACATAGGGAATGGCTAGTGAATAGGTTAATTTACTATCCAATAACCTTCCCTAGTGTCCACGGGGACTGGTGTTGGAATAGTAATTAAACTATTCACTATCCAGCACCCAAAGCACTATGCGTTGTAAAGGTATCGCGTTGTAAAAAATGCGAGGTAATGGTATGCGTGGTAAAAGTGTGCGTGCTAACATCATACATCCGTCTACAGAATCGTCTAAAAGTCGTCTCCTTCAGGAAAAAACAGTTCACGTGTCACCACGTATAACCAAATCATGGTTTAAGAACTAAGGCTAGGCTTAAAGTTCCTCTCCACTTATGATCTCAGTAACATTCCAAATCCACTTTCTTAATGAGAAGTCTGGGAAACAATTTAACTTCGAACTGGCACACCATTAGAACCTAGACACCCATGACGTGGAGCAAAGGCCATTAGTGGACTTGAAAGACTCAAGGGCAATGTAGTCTTTTGTTCTTGTTGGTTCTTATTAGTATGTTGGGCTGCTGAGCTAAAATAAAAAAGGAGGAATGCATAATCATCGCTTCCGTGTCCTTAATAGAATTTAAACTTTCCTTCATGTTAGCTAGAACATTTTACAATCTGTTAATATATGGTTGGTGTTCTCTGTTAAAATGTATAAATTCGGACTTCTTTGGATAATCTCAAGAGAATTTTTACCAAATTATTCCTGTTTGAATTTATGATAAATCTAAAATCTAACATAAGGAGTCAAAGAAGGAGAAGGACCCTACTTCACAGACTCTGAAGCACTAAAGTCTGGCATGTTCACGGTGAGAGGCTACACCTGTCTTACAAAAGATAACAAAGCAGCACCTCCTTTGGGCATGTAGCATTATAAAAGAGAGCAGAAGGAAATTAAGAGAGGGCGGTAAGAGACTGTGCAGAGTTAGCCTTCATCTCACAGTCTAAGTGCATTTGACTAAAAACATAAGGGCTCATTACGATGGAGTAAAGACCATCGTAATGAGAAATACCCCCTTCATATTATAATGGCGGGGGTATTGCGGCGGACGCAAAGTCCGTCTGCCACTTTTCAGCTGGTAGGCAATCTTTCTGATTGCCGGCTGGGCGGTGCTGGGCAAGTAATATGGTGGCGGTACCTAGCAGGCACCACCAGCCATATTACGATGTGGGTGGTGTACAGGCCCTTCCGTGGCGGCGATGCCATGGAAGGGCTGGCGGGGATTGGCTTTGGGGTCCCGTTATGGACCCCCATGGTGGTGTGGGGTAAACTTGGGAGGTACCAATTGTACCCCCTTGCAGTTCCCAGCACCAAGTGGCAGGCACTGTGTTGTGCCTGCCACGTGATGCAGGGAAATGCCAGGCATGCGATTTTGACATTGCAGCGGGTGAAGCAGCACCTGCCACAATGTTAAAATGCAGAATGCGACCGCCAGGGTGGCGGTCGCATCCTAATTCGCGTTGCGGTACCGCCGCATGTCTGGCGGCAGGTCCCAATGCTGCGAGGATGGCGGGCGGACTCAGGTCCGCCCGCCATTCTAATAGGCCCAATAATAGTGTAAAGAAAACACAAGACAATCAGATGATTCGATATATATATGGTAAGTGATAAGGTAAGGCATATCATACAGTTATATAGTTATAGTTCTAGCCTGGCATCAGGACGCCAAGACTACTATAGAGCAAATAAGGTGACAGGTGAACAGACACAAAGTTAGATCACAAACATAGACTTCAAGACAGAACTTCAGGAAACAGCCAAATAATCTAACCTCACAACAGTGAAGTAGGAAAGTACTCTGAAAAGTTAACTGCACTACTCAAAGAAGTATTTCTATACTTGTGATAGCGTCCATCTTTACAGTGGTGATGCTGCAGGTATAGAGCCACCCTCGATGTCATCTGCCATGTTGAGGCTACACTCAAAAGAGGTTCAGAACTCCTGGATAATCTTTATAAGTTTAATTAAAGATGCATCTTACAACACCCTTGACTCAGGAAGCATAATGATACTACCCTATCCTGTACACTAATGTGACCCTAAATCTGGGCCTGCCTGCGAACAATTCACAAGGACTATGCGGGTTTCAAGTATGTCTATTTAATGCATATGTTTTGTTGATTTCAAAGCATTGCTTTGGGGATGGATGTTTGAGAATACGAAAAAGAATACACCTACGAAATTCCTACACATGTAACTATAAATAACGGGGCTTACTGATTTAAAACTAAAATATAAACCCCATGGTATTCAGGGTCGGAAGAAGGACACTCGTCGAGTTGTAATGAAAATCTAGACATTTATGATACTAAACAGCACTTACACTGCAGCATTTAGCTTGTTGCTTCTATTGAAGTAATGCACAACAGTGGCTTTGTTATGCATGATTCATTCTGTGGGTGTGGTGATAGAAAAATGATAGCCACAGTTCTATGTAAATACTGACTACAAGAGCTATTACACATGTTCCTTTTGTGCAACAGCCCCCGCCAACAAATACTCCCTAAAAAGATGACAACGTTTACCTAATCAACATTTACCAGTGTAGTCTATTGAGATGGCAACAAAACAACAGAAAAGTCACAGCAACATCTAGACATAACATCAAGCTGCACACCCAAACTCTGGTTATTGTTTTGTCAGTAAAACCAATACATCTGGAATAAGTTAGGATGACATCACATCATATTAAAGGGCAGCACACACACTGTTGCTAAGAGATATACTCCCATAAGCTGCTTTACTTTTGAAGTCTATCCGGTAACAGCCCTGTAGGCATGCCATAAACCCAGGGCCTTCATATGGTATTTTATATGCTGGTTCTTTACTACAGCTGGCAGTACGACTTAAAATGTAAATCGAACATCTGACCAACACCTACGCAGATGTTCCTTTGACTTAGAAATGCTTCAGAAATATTGTGATATGTCTCCGAAACCTACAAATTAAATTTTCTGAACAGGAAGGAGAAGAGAGTACAAAAGTGATGTTTTCTTATGCTTTGTTCTGCTTTGGTCTTCCTGTCCGAATGGGTAAGTGTGACGTCACCTTAAGACCAAGAAATCCCTGCACCTAAATCACCCCAGCTAATAAAATATACTGCTGCCCTTCCATCCTTTGGTAGTGCTTCACCGTATACCTTGGTGTATAGCATAACAGGATTCCAGATGCTGCCACAGGAAGCAGTTCAATGGTGACATTCACGAGCTTTGTGAACTTAAATCTGTGTACGGATGTTAGCGCAGTGGTTTATGGAATAACAGACCAGAGCGATGTCTGCATGATCCAAAGCCAATAAATCTGCGAATTAAGAGTGAAAAGATCCAGCACATGCATCAAAATAATCATTTGCGATTACCAAATAGTGAATATTAAGTATTCGCAATTTGGTAATCGCAAATGCCTATGCATGAAGGATTCGCAAATAATCTTGAAATCCTTAACATTCCCTAATAGCGATTCGCAAATTGTGAATCGCTATTAGCGAATGCATTCCCATTCATTCCTATGGGCCTACAGGAATGAATGGGAATTCAAATGCGGATTTGCCATCAACTATTTACTGGGAGAAAATACCTGGCCATCGGACCTCGTTTTAGAGCTGGGAGGCAACGGGGCATTACCCAAACAGAGGTGGCTATCCCATCTGCCACCTCCTAGTTTCCATCTTCATTTAGAATTGGGGAAACTTGTAGCCACTGCCGGCAAAACCAGGACACTGGTCAAAAACAAGTGAAAATGGCATTGGAAGGCCCTTGCTGTTAAGGGAAGTCCTCCCGAATCTGGGCTTGCTGTGCTTTTCCGGCCAGGAACCTTAGTGGCAGGCCATAGCAAGGAAAACAACATTAAATTGACTGCTACTGAGTTAGGCCATTAACACTATCAGAGCCTTAAGACGATACTGGGAGGAGCGTGCAATATAAGGGTGGCAAAAATACGTTCTATTATAAAATCCTTCGCATGCTCTGTCTTGGGAAACACAACCAGCGATCATAAGCAAAATTGTCTTTTTGTCTTCCAAAACTGAAACTACGCAGAATGGAGCCGTTTCATCGGCATGACAACCCAGGTAAAGCCTTTCAGAATTCTCACCCACCCGCTCAGCCATGAACTCTACCCGAGAGGTGGGCTGCGCTCTGCCTTCGACGCGGCCCAGCGACCCAAAAAGTTCAATAGGATAAAATGTGCATTTCATGGAAATCATTTATAATACAGTAACTGGGAATGCAAACAAAAACATCTCGCAGTGCGACAGAGGGGTGCGCAAGACTCGTGCCTTTTTGGGGTTTTTTTCAACAAAAACAAGTCGAGCATGAACCCAGGAGCAAACTTAGCCTCAAACGTCCACATAACGAAAATGGCAGAAAATGGCCCATTTAGCTCGAGGGTAAATATGGAGGGATGGGGAGCACGACACTTAAGGCGCATTCCACCATCCACATCGAAATAAAGAGTGGGCTCAGTACCACCCGTGCATGAAGCATACTCCTGATGCACGGACATCATGGATGCCGTGCTCAGAGTCATCGAACAACTGCCAGTAGTTCCTCTAATTTTTTTTCAAAGTGGTGGCCGTGGCATGGTGGACAAAATCCAGCAATCCATCTCCTTGAGATTTCATTCTGTGAGATCCCTTTACTTATTTTTGGAACCAGAGCAGGGTGGCACCAACCAGACCACTTGCAACTACAAAGGTTATAGTAGAGAAAGCTTCCACTTGATTGAGTTCAACAGTTTGATCATCATTCTGGAGGGATAACTACCTACACCGTTATGGGGGTAAAGACCTGCTATTTTTCCAGTTTTATTAAGTTGAGAGTTTGTATTATCCCGACTTTCAGCGTTGAATGGGTTAAGACCTACCTGTGCCGACCTTAACATAACATCTGTTCAGGTTAAGAGGTTGAGTAATAATGCCCTACCAGTTTCTGGCTAAACTGTGCAAAAAGGCTGCTAAAACAAAATAATTTACTAATATTGGTGAATTTTGATGCATGAGGTCAAACATTAAGTTGTGAACTAAGCAAAAAAGGCAATTATTGAGATGCGCATAATGTAACTATACAAAAAAAGGAAATCTTCAGTGTCCTTAGGAAATCTCTTTCAGAATAACATCATATGTAGCTAAAAAGCACTCCAAGGTTTTTATAGTTCTTCAAAGCCATTTGTAGGAAATGGTGAGCACATTGAGAAATGAATGGAACCCTCATGGTCTCCAACCATCCTCTTCACTTCAGTCCTGGTGTACTACCTTCAAACAAGTGGCTGTGAAGGAGGTGGTGAGGCAAGCACAAGAAATAAAAGCCTCTAATTTGCCAGTGGAACCACGCCCTGCATGAATCCGTTGTTCACAACCCCTTCAACAGATGCCATCAACATGATAAACAAATCTGTCTTAAGAGGCAGGTGCCCATCCACTGAAATGCACAATTCTGAAACTGCCCTTGAATTATTCGTTAGAAGACCCATAACCTTTGACCAAGTAGCTACCAATCGTCAACCTCCCATACTGATCACAAGCAACATTTTTCTATGTGATGGCAGTAGAGGCAAACCACCACCTGGTGCATGAACTTTTCTCGAACGCCAACCCCTTAAGATGCACAGATTTTGCACAGCCAAATATCAGAAAGTGGTGTTATGTCACTATTAACAAAGTTGAGGAGGCCACTGTGGTTCTTCTTGTCCTCTCAGTAGTCTATAGTAAGGTGGTCCTGCCCACCCAGGTCAAGAGCCTTGTAGAGTGAACGGTTTGGACCGGACTAAGAGTATCTTTGATTCTCATTCTTCAGGGTCAATTAGGAAATCTAAGCTGGTAGAATGGAATCATCACAGGATATTATGTAGAGTAAAGCAGAGGTATTCCCACTTGACTCTCCTTTCTTAATAATTACCTGCTCCCTTTGGTGCAGACATCTCAGAAGCCCCTGATGCCCTCGTAAATGTACTCGAGCTAGTGGAGAACACCCTTGATGAGCAAGTGGATGAGCTTGTGCGAAAGAACTATACCAACTGCTACGATGCCATTGTGCATTGACAGTGAGGAGCTTCACTGCCGGCCATTCTCCAAAGAGAGTCTTCAGAGGGTCTTCCAATAGTGCAGTTTCCAGCCGGCTTCTAAGTCCACAATTTCAAGTATAAACACAAGATACATGCGTTCAAAATTATTATAACCTTCCCAGCCAAACTCTACAACAGACAGAATAATACAGAGTCTCCTAGCCGGTGTATTGGCAGTTACAGAGGCTATTTTTTCTTTATGGAGTCCAAGGAGTCAAATTGACAATGACAGACAAAATGGCATATCTAAATGTAAGGTCTGCAGTCAAAAATCCAGTAAATAATACAGTAGATATGGACTTAAGATACATGGTGTAATTGAAGATGTAGTATTTAACGTTATTCTCTGAAATAAATACGAAGCCCCTTCTACAACTCCGGTTGAACTGGAGAGGAGAGTATCAGAAAGTAGCTATATAAAAATCTATTTTTTTTGTACAGACTTTTCCAGATAAATTTTTCTAGCTTTAAGAATCTTACCATTTGGTGTGTAGAGGGTGAGCATTTACCTACCATAGTAATTGTTCTATACCACCTTCTGCCTAGAATAATTCTAATTTCAGTCGCTCTGCTAAACACTGTGCATGAAAAGTGATAAAGTCATTATTATAGGTGTCGCTAATGTAAGAAATCTGATTGACTCCCCACTTTACGGAAAACCTACACCCCTCCTAAGAGTGAACCGTCAATGTCACTAAATTAACCTGAGCTCAATCCCCTCCCTGGTAGCTGTGGCACAGAGTAGACACGCTTAACGTAGGGAAATGTGTAAAATATTTATGTAGTAACAAAACAGTGATGAAGTCAAAATGCTAAATATTTAAAATCCCAAAGCGAATGAGAAAAATAGAGGACAATATAATAAACACAATGAATAAAAATGTGAACCATCCACTAGGCAGAACCAGATATATGACGTTTTAAAGTTTTAAGTGGAAATAGCAGCAAAATTCTAAAACAGCCATTGATAGTCAATGGTCACAGCAGGCTGGAACCTAGTCACAGTTTGAGGCTGACCACGATGGAGTGCAGGTCAGATACACCAAAGTGGTTCATCCTGGTCAAAGGTTTTACCTTCTGACTTAGTTCTTTGAGTTTCAATCTTCCACAGAAGCACACTTTTAAAGCCCCAGAGGACCTCAGGAGATAAACTTGAAGACTCAGAGGTATCAGGCAGGGGCCAACAACAGGGTCCAGTCCAGGTTCAGTTACCACTGGTCAACTAAGCAGTTGCAGGAAAGGAGTTTTGTAGCTAGTGGTATCCCTATACTCTAAACAGGAGGTTAGTCTTATGATCTTAAGGATCCACTTCTTAGTCTTGGGTTGAGGAGGAATCAGGTACAGTCCTTCAAGGCTCCTCTCTAGTCAAAGACAGCAGATCCAGTCCTCTTCTGTTCTTCCTCTGGTCCAGGAAGTGTTTTAAGTGGGTGCCTGGAGGTGCCACATTTATGATAGGCACTGTCTAGTAGATATAAATGACTCCTGGGCGTCCCTAACTAAGGGTGTTAAAGTTCCCTGGGCCAGCCCTATCCACT
Source organism: Lissotriton vulgaris (assembly GCF_964263255.1). Taxonomy (NCBI): domain Eukaryota; kingdom Metazoa; phylum Chordata; class Amphibia; order Caudata; family Salamandridae; genus Lissotriton; species Lissotriton vulgaris. Next base: position 162,112,215 of record NC_141690.1, read on the forward strand.
CTGTGCATTTTCAAAATAGTGAACATCTTCCTCCACACTAAACCCGGACTCTGCGGGCTGGGGGTGTATTTGGGGAGAGTACTATAGTAATCCTTGTGTCCTCCCACATGTAATAATAAAACCCAGTTTAAAGCAGCCACTGTACCACAATACACTGAAAGACAAAAGTATGGTAGGAAAAATGTAGGGGTCGTTAGAAACCAGATAGTCAATACACAACATTGGTCTTGGCATCCTCTTCCCTTCCTTGAGGTGTGTCTCAAGTGTTATATGTAAAACACAGCAACAGAAGGCTGGCAGGACAAAAGCAGGGTTCTTCAGCAACCAGAAAATGAACACATAAAAAAATGCCTTGGCATCAAGTGCCCTTCCTTTCAAGTGCACCCCAAATGTTATATGTAAAACTCTGTTTACTCTCTTTCAAGTCTTACATGTGGCTCAGCAGACATGCAAAGCAGGATTTGACACTGTACTGCCAAAGAAAGCCCACAGCCCCACCCTGCATATTCTGCAGAGTTCGGATAATTCATTGTTACCCATTTGATCCTGGTAGGCACTTCACACCTATTCAAAGGCTAATCTCTGGCTGGAAGCTAGCAAAGGCTTATTCTAAATAACCTCCTGCCGGTTCAGACAGGCAAATGATAACTTTCTAAAAGTTAATTTTCCCAAAAATGTGTTTCATCATAGTTGTTAAATAGGTTCTCTAGCTACTTCCATTCCCAAAATACAGATGAAGATCTGTACTCTGGTTTTCTACATAGGACAGCTAGGCGTGCCAAAAGGGAAAATAGCTTTTGGGTACTAGTCGCAGTAAGGACATGTTGACAAAAATATCTGCATGCCCTACTCTTAAATACTACTTGTGGGAATCAAGGCCTACATAGGGGTGACTTATTAATATATGAAAGAGTTTTCGACTAGTCAAAAGGGTTTATTTTGACACGTTGAGTTGCAGTTTTTACACTGTTACAGGCAAGCTACAGTGGCAGGCTTGAAGCCATATTTGCACTGCCATTTTTATGAATGGCCGCATAGGTGCTTAGGTCCACTAGTGGCATTCAACTTTCAGGCACTGAGCACTGTTGGAAATTACTATCTTTTGTGTGGTATTCCTCCATATATTTAATTGAAAACCCTATTTTTGCTGAACCCATTTCTGTTCACATCAGGACTCTGTGCACTCAAATCCTGCTAATCAGGGGTAAAGGGCTTGTGCTCTCCCCTCTAAACATGGAAAAATTAGATTACCCTGATTGGTACAATTAATTTACTTATAAGCCTCTAGTTTATGGTACTAAGGTACCTAAGGACTGTAAATTAAATGCTACAAGTGGGCTGCAGCACTCATTGTGCCACCTACTAAAGTAAAACATGTTCAGGCCTGTCACTGCAGCCAGTAGCGCACTTTCTAACTGCCATTCAATTTGAAAAAATAAACCCTTTGTCAGGCCTAAATCATCTTTTTTAATACTTTCATGTCAACCTTGTGGATATAAGAGTTTATGTGGCTCTTTTTTTGTTAACAAGTCACATGTATGTTTTGGAGGGAAAACAGCACTTACATCGCTAATTTCATTTGTTACCACAACACTGCTAAAAAAAAAAAAATCAAATGCTGTAGGAGAGTTAGGGAGGCAGAGGGCATGCATCCGCATTTCTGTGGCACTGTTTAAGCAGTGCCTAAAACTCATCTTTCTGTTTCAAAGTGAGGGGATTAATATCTGTCTCCAGCATGAGGGTGTTCAGGGCATCAAGCATGTGCAGAAGAGCAGGGTACATTAAGCAAGCAGTATGTTTTAACACAGCTACGATCCTCCAACCAAGCCCTCGCTACTGTACCTCGCATCAACAAAACCACCATGGGAGGTAGATCCTTTTCCTACCTGGCAGCTAAAACCTGGAACTCACTTCCCACTCACCTTCGCCTTACTCAGAACCACCTAGCATTCAGAAAACAATTTAAAACTTGAATATTCGACAAGTAATTCCCCACCCTTCGCCTTGAGACCCTCTGGGTATGTAGCGCGCTATATAAATCACCTGACTTGACTTGACTTGACATGGCAAAGGAAAGCAGCTGATCAGGATCACATTAAATGTTTTCCACTGTATGCATCAATGAGGTATTACAATACCTCGAGGAATGGTGCACTTTTCCACCCGGGGAAAATAATGTTGCTCAAAGAAATGCTAGAAAACAGAAGTAGTGCTGCCCTGGCCAACTCTGCCAAGTGGCACTAATGTGTAGACAGGAAGAGGAAAAAGAGGGTTGGGGCAGTTGCCAGTGAAGATGAAGTGAACACTGCAGGGAGGTGGGCGGCAGGGGCGGCCTTAGGCATGTGCAAGCTGTGCACCTGCACAGGGCCACCAAAACCCCAGGGGCCACCATGCCAATAAATATCCTTAATATAATATTCCTCTGAGGATGGATACATATTTGCGTGGCGGCCTCTGGCAGGGATTTGGAGGCCTCTGGCTCTGTTCCACAAACACCCTGACCCCCCCCCCCCCCTCTTCAATGGCCTCCGCGCTCCGCCCCGCCCGGACCCCCTCTTCCGGGGGCCCCCTACCTACGCTCCCTGCCTAGGGCCGCCATGAGCTTAGAGCCGCCCCTGTGGGCGGTGTGAGATGAGTGCGTTGAGTGGGTGGGAGGCGGGGTTTATCATATTCAGATGGGGGCCCCTACACCGCGGTGAGGCAGATAAATCCAGGCTATCGGTTGCTTTTATTGTGAGTAGACAATAGACATGTATTGCGACCAAACGTACAGATAAATAAAACATTCTTGCCTGAGGATTTAAGAGTTTTAGCATTTCTTTTTCTGTTATCGAGTCAGATGTACATTGGGGGTGGGGGGAGCTGTGGTTACAGTGCCCATTTCATTTGTTACCACAACACTGCCTTAAAAAGAAAAGAAAAGGCTGTAGGCAAGGTGAGGTTGGCAAGCCTGAGGGCATGCATCCTCATTACTTCGGTGCTGTTTAAGCAATGCCTAAAATTCATCTTTGTGTTTCAAAGTGAAGGGATTACCGCCTGTCTGACGCATGAGGATGTTCAGGGCTTCAAGCATGTGGAGATGCAGAAGAGCAGAGAACATTAAGCAAGCAGGATGTTGTAACACACCTTTAAACTCATGGCAAAGGAAATCAGCTGGTCAGGATCACATTAACCCCTTCCACGCTGATGACGAGCTGGGCTCGTCATGGCGTAGCCTCCTCGCACGCTGATGACGAGCCCAGCTCGTCACGTAACATGCGATTTAAAAAATCTCAGCGCAGGAGCGGAATTCCGCTAGCGCGCATGAGGTTAAACGTTTTTCACATTACACATCAACCAGGTTTTGCTTCACTGGCAACATCTGTAAAGTGGGGCTAATGTGTGTGGATGTGAATAAAAGCAATCTGGCCATTTTGCTAGCACTCTCTCTTGCTTTACTTCATTTTTTATTTAGTTTTCGTATTTTTAACCTATTGTTTCTCTTTGTCCCAAGGCTGCACTTTGGAATAGAAAAATGTCTGAAAAAGACGACATTTGCAGCAAAAGTCTTTCTTTCTCTTTTGGATCCATTTCACAGGGAACAACTAAAGGAAAGGAGAGGAAAGAGAAGGTAAGAGACATTTGTTGAAGTCATGGTTTTCAGCAAATGAGAAGGAGCAAGACAGAAAGAGTCACTCACCCTGCAAGTGACACCCGTCAGATAAGCGCCCGGATCTCAGAGTGGGAGGGGGAGGCCTCTGTATCCAGCTCACTGGGGCCTGTGATTGGGTACACACACGCACACAACGGGGGGTGGGAATGAAAATGCCCCTTCTGCCATGTTGGCAGCTGGACTGGCTGGTCGAAAGCAGTGCAGAGCAAGATCCGCTGCTGGCCCAGTGGGGAAAGAGCGACGAAAGCAAGGATTAGGAAAAAATAGTTTTCCCAAACATTGGGTAAAGACTGAAAGCGCAACGAAACTGAACTTGACCGCTCTCCTCAGCTTTAAATTGAAGTGGAGCGGTGTGGCTCACTGGTTAGAGGCGGCAGACCCGGAAGCAGAGGACGGCCCGGGACCAGGGTTCAATTCCCGACGCGGCAGGGTCGTGGACCAAGGGTCAGCGGACTCGATAATTCTCACCTCGGTGCCTACTCTAACCAGGGATCACACTCGACCTCATCTCCACAACGGCGACCCACATACGCCGGGGATGCCTGGTTTCACCTTGGAGATACCCAGTAGGGACCATCTCACAGGGAAAGCCAGGACGGGTTCCCCAGCGGTCTATTGCGCAGAGATACTCCTTCGGGAGTCGATTCTAGCGCATTAGAAACCCGCAAATAAATTAAATGAGGTTTTGGTAGCGCAAATGAATTCAGAGGCAGCAAAGAAGAGAGACACTGAATTAAACCCATAGAAAGCAGCAAGCGGGACCAAGGTAATTTTATCGAATATAACAGGTCTTGCAGACAGTGAATGCGCACTGCCTAGGCTCGGCCTAAAACTGAAATGTGCACCAGACCTCCTCCTGACTTCCAAAAATGCCTTTCTTGTCCCTCGCAAATGGAGCCCACACCTGAGCCTGCCTGCCCTTTGTTCTCATAGACAGATTGGATCCAAACCCAAGAAAAATAGAGAGAAATGTTGAGAACCAGTTGAAGGGTAGGCAAAGGGTGTGTCCCACAAGCTGACACTGGGTATAAAATTGGTACCCTCAGAACCTTTTATGGGAACACTCCTGGACCTGAGAAGATTCAGTATGAGTGTCTTGTTGTCTGAAGGAGGATGATTGGAACTGCATGCCTTGAACCCAGGATCCAAGAAATGACAGTTGGCTGGCTTCTTGTTTGAGATACAGGGCCAGAACACGCTACCACAGGACATTCCTACTTTCCAGCTGACCAGTGCCTTCTGGACCTTATCTGGTCCCCTCTGCTGGTCACTGTAGGAGTGAGTTCTGACCCCCTCCCAAAGTGGCAGTCACCCGAATATGGAGTACACTACCTCACAGCCTTAGACAGACAGAAGATCTCTTGCAGTTTAAAAAGAAAGTAAATACCTGGATTTTTCCCACTGTTGCTGCATAATGTTGTAGTTATCAGCTAGGCATTTTAATGCCTTCTACATGCACAGCTAGATTAGGGTACTTAGCACCAGGATGCCGTTGGGTGATTGTACGCTTTATAAGTCCAAAATACAATACAAGGCCCTTGATTGGAGTCACAGTGTACTTCTCCCTGTTTAACTGAAAGCTCCATCAGATTTGAAGGGAAGCGACACTGGGACTTGCAAAGCCATGCAGCTCTGCACTGAAGGCCTTACTATAATCAATGCCAAGCAATGCCGAGCCCTGCAGAGCTGTGGCTTGCAACTGAACACTTCCCTAGATCCTACACCAAGTCTCAGAGATTCATGTTGTGCAGATCCCACCTGACAGCTGCACCGGAACCGGCACCGATCGTCACTGAGCCTAGTGCAGCTGCACTACCATAAGGCTTTACATGATCTGATGCAGAATGATGTGAAGCCTTGTCAAGTCTCACGGGTGAACACTTCACCAGACCAGACGGTGTGCAAAGTCAAGCTCAGCAAAGCAGCACCACGTAGACCTCGTATCAAGTGGGGCAGTCTTCGTCTTTTATCTGGCCCTTGCTTTATGGTGGTCGGCCTGACTTGTGATTTTGTCCAGCACAACCAGATACCCACAGTTGGAGCTTCACGGCTTTTGGTACTATTTTGTTTTTTAATTCTCTTCATTACTATTTTTCATGAAAACTTTAAATGCTAATCATTCTGGATCTACTGAATGGATTTTTGTAGTTTATGCATCATTTCATTTATTAACATATGTTCTATTTTTGTGAAATGATTGGGTGTATTTTTGCATTGTGTTTTCACTTTATTACTGTTTACGTACTATATATATCAATATATATATTTGTCTTTTTTTTACCTACTGGCGCTTGCCAATAAGTAATTATAGTTAGGGCCTAATTTCCACAGATTGAGTGTTTTATGTTTTGCTAATAACTTTGGTGCCGTTTGACGAATCTTCACATCATTTTCAAAACTAGTTTCCACTCACTTCAGCTCCTGTCTGGAAAGTTTAGGGGTGATTCATTAAGCAGGGGCAGAGAAAAAAAAGGCAGTCCCAAAACACGTTTCCCCCATACAATTTCTCAAATGTCATTTAGACACGACTACAGCCTGAACCACTAAAGGGGATTAAATCAAATTTGTCAGAAAACAAGATCTTGGTCTTGAAAGATCTCTTTTTGTAATTTGGTGTAAATCCGTTCAGTACCTTTGGAGTTATTAGGAAAAAAGATTTGTAGATATCTTTGGACACTTAATTCTCTGTGGTGAGATCTGATTGGCTTAGAACACTTCAACCAGGAAGTGTTGGGAGCCATCTTGGGACTCTGAACTCTACCAGAGTTCCAAAACGAAGCCACTGCGGTCATATGGAAGAATAAGGGTGTCCCAGGCAACTCGAGGTCTGCGACCGGGCCAGACCAATTTTAAGTGGAGACTACGTTGAGAGCCAAATAAGGAGCTTGTCAGAGGAAGGAGTATATTTATTAAAAAAATACAAGAAACTATGGGAGGACAAACATTTTTATGATAGCTATGAAGCGCGCCATGGAGAGAGGGAGTTGCATCCAATGCTCAATCTGGACTGTAAGGCTGTCGATGGCGGAATTGTACTTAAGGCAAACAACTTGCTTCCTGTTTCTGTGTGACATAATAAATAATATTTAGTGGCGTCTGTAAATCATTAACGAGGATAGTCGCAGGAAGGATGGTTACATCTGTCTGGGGAAAGAGTTCAGACTTTGTCAGACCAGAAAGTCCACTAAATCAGATGATTTCCCTCACGGGGTGCAGATCAAACAATAACATGTCGGCAGCGTACATAGATATGAGGAGTGGTCCCAGTTTAAAGTGGAGACGTCGAAGCATATGATGTTCTTGGCGGTGGCGAACCAAGGGGACCATAGCTATAATAAACAATAGTGGTGAAAGAGGACACCCCTGTCTGTTACCCCTAGATATGCAAAGTGTTAAGTAAGGGATCCATTGACCCAAATGTGGGCAATGAGTTTTGTATACAAGAGGGATATGAGGGCAGTACAGCGAGCGGGGATGCAAAGCCTCTGTAATGTTGTATGGAGAAAGGGCCACTCCAAAGAATAAAAATCTTTCTCTGAGTCGAGAAGAGCGAGCACAGCTGGTATATCTGGGGAAACCCTATTCAAGACAGAGAACACAGTATGCAGGCTGAGTGAAGAAGATCTATGGAGAACAAACCCAGTTTGGATGGGGAGATAATCTGCTCAAGTAGCAACAATAGTCTATTAGCCATTGCCTTGGTCAGTATCTTATTGTCGAAATTAATCAGGGAAAGGGGCCTATAGGAGAAGCAGTAATTAGGGTCTTTGCCAGGCTTAAGCAGCAAAGAAATGGCTGTTTCCCACATAGTAGGAGGAAGGATCCTGTATAGACTTTCAACATAAACATCTAATAAGTGGGGATTGAGAATGCCCTTGAATGCTTTGTAGAAGGCTCTAGGGAGGCTAACGAGGCCCAGGGCATTAGAGCCATCTAAGGAGTCGATTGCTTAAGCAAACACTTCCAGCTCTTGGAAAAAAGAGTGGTCATCCACATTAGGGGCATAAACATTCGATTGAAGGATCCTCCTCCCCATCAGCGTTCCTGTTCCTAGTAGTGTGGTGGCTAAAGGGAAGGTTTTTGTGAAGCGGAATACAAACTCCGCAGGAGTATGAGCTATAGTTGGCAAAAGATACATGGAACCCTCAAGATGCTGCAACAATAGGGGAGGATTGGGGAGGAAGATGTGTTTCCTGTAAGGCCGCAACCTTCATAAAGTGTCGAGACTGAGATATGAAAATGCCAGTTTAGCCTTATGAGGGATGTTGAGGCCACGGATATTGCCAAAGAGAAATGTTTGGTCTACATTTTGTCAATTACCCCCATCAACTATATAAGAGGACACGTCACGCATGCTAAATTTGTGTATATGAGGTCTTGTGTAGTCTCATTCAGCCTAATGTGAAGGCAAGAAGACAATAGGAAACAATACCCATAGAAACCGATAAAACTCACCCTCCTCCCATACTGGGTATAAGAGACCCAGTGAAATCCAGCAAAACCCAAACGAGAAACAGAAACCCCAACATTCAAAATATGGAATACTATGTAGGGGCAAACAAAGCAGTGGTAATTAATGCCCATAATGAAGCGTGGATACTGATTTTCAATCAAAAAGACATGAGGGTTACATAAGAAGGGAATTGCAAGGGCAAGATAAAGCTAGTTAACTACAGCAGTATATCACCATGGGAACATGTGAGATTCAGCATGGAATGCAAAATCGCTATTGACCAGTTCAACCAGGATGAAAAGGTGTGCACTGGCCGATTTAGTGCGGTCGGATGAGGAGAGCTCTGGGGTGGTGCGGGACGAAGAGGGTTTTCCAGGGCCCAGCTGTTTACAACAGGAGAGCACATTGCCCAGGGTGTCGAAGAATCGGGCCTTGCCATCCACAACAACCGGTAGCCTAGCAGGTTACAGCATTCAATACTTGATTCCATGCTTAAGGAGCAGCGCTTTGGTATCGTTGAAAGTTTGCTTCGCCTTCTGGGCAGTGAGAGTTGGAGATTGTGGTGTCTTGTTATTGCAGTGGAACCTGTTCCCTGGCCAGGTGAAGTATAGTGTCATGGTCCCTATAATTCAGGAGATGAGCCACAATGGGGTGGGGGGAAGGGCCCACAGGTGGATGGGGGCCGATAGACCTTTGAGCGTTTTTGACAACAAATGTAAAAGTGAAATGATGGGAAACAAATAGAGTGGTAAGCAGAGTTTCTACAAAATTTTCGGGGTGCCCCATGCTTGTGGATTCCGCAAGGCCAACTATATGAATGCTATTCTGGCATGAGTGTGCCTCGAAGTCCTTGTTTTTTATGGCTACTGCTTTCAGCAGACTTTCCGTCTTCTCCAAGCGCCAGATCAGGGAAGTTGTGCTGTCCTCCAGGCGGTACAAAAGGGGGTGGTGATGGACGGAGCATCTGAATCAATCAAACACTCACACCCAGTCAAAAGATCTGGGTTTAATCCATCACCGTTCTTTAGCCCACTCTGCCACCCCAGTTCAGACATGGCTATATGCAAATCAGTCTGACCCTGTGCCTCATGGGAACAGTCCAGCCCGAACTGCCAAGCCATGTCTTCCCTGGACCGGAAACAAGCTTCCGAGGACCGATTTCTGGCATTCCAGCCATCTTCAGCCAGGCTTGCTTGAATCCAGTGGCAAAGTGAGCAAGGGACTCATGTCTGAGCATACCCTGCCACACTTATGGCGGCCAAAAGCGGTACAAAAGGGGGTGGTGATGGACAGAGCATCTGAATCAAGCAAACACTCACACCAAGTCAAAAGATCTGGGTTTAATCCATCACCGTTCTTTAGCCCACTCTGCCACCCCAGCTCAGACATGGCTATATGCAAATCAGTCTGACCCTGTGCCTCATGGGAACAGTCCAGCCCGAACTGCCAAGCCATGTCTTCCCTGGACCGGAAACAAGCTTCAGAGGACCGGTTTCTGGCATTCCAGCCGTCTTCAGCCAGGCTTGCTTGAATCCAGTGGCAAAGTGAGCAAGGGACTCACGTCTGAGCATACCCTGCCACACTTAAGGCGGCCAAAAGCGGTACAAAAGGGGGTGGTGATGGACGGAGCATCTGAATCAATCAAACACTCACACCCAGTCAAAAGATCTGGGTTTAATCCATCACCGTTCTTTAGCCCACTCTGCCACCCCAGTTCAGACATGGCTATATGCAAATCAGTCTGACCCTGTGCCTCATGGTAACAGTCCAGCCCGAACTGCCAAGCCATGTCTTCCCTGGACCGGAAACAAGCTTCCGAGGACCGGTTTCTGGCATTCCAGCCTTCTTCAGCCAGGCTTGCTTGAATCCAGTGGCAAAGTGAGCAAGGGACTCACGTCTGAGCATACCCTGCCACACTTATGGCGGCCAAAAGCGGTACAAAAGGGGGTGGTGATGGACAGAGCATCTGAATCAATCAAACACTCACACCCAGTCAAAAGATCTGGGTTTAATCCATCACCGTTCTTTAGCCCACTCTGCCACCCCAGCTCAGACATGGCTATATGCAAATCAGTCTGACCCTGTGCCTCATGGGAACAGTCCAGCCCGAACTGCCAAGCCATGTCTTCCCTGGACCGGAAACAAGCTTGCGAGGACCGGTTTCTGGCATTCCAGCCGTCTTCAGCCCGGCTTGCTTGAATCCAGTGGCAAAGTGAGCAAGGGACCACCCTGTTTTGTACCGTCCTCCAGGCTGGAGACATGATCATCAGCTGCATCGAGACTATTGCCATGACACTCGAGGCATTTTCCAATGCAGGCCAGTTTAGCGACAAGGGCGTCAAAGCCGACATCATAAGGTAGTAAACTAGCCCGGAGCTCCACAACAATTGCAGCTGTGCACTACGGGTGGTCTGAGAACCATCCTCAAAATGACCACCCTCAACATCAGAGAGGAATTGGACCTCCCGGTTGATTTAGTAAAGTCAAAACTGAAATTCCGTTGTCTGTGGTCACCCCGGCCCATGAGGAAATTTGGCCCTTGGAGAGGTAAGAAGAGTGGCGGATGGGCAGAAGCAGTAAAGAGTAAAACACCAGACTAAGTTAAAGGGTGTCCCGATCAGAACAATGCTCGGCCTGTTCTAAGAAGCGGGGGAACCCACCAGTAGTAGAAGAGTAGGGACAGTCCCAGCAAATCAAATTCAGAACGCAAGGTAACCAGCTGCCCAGTCCAACACTAATAGAATGATTACGTTTCCAGGGTAGGAAGTCACAACAAGGCAGAAAATATCTGGAAGAGGGCCTCAAAAATGAAGAGCAGAATGGAGTTTAGTTCAAAGGAGGCTCACCAAACATCAGAGGAGGCCTGGGAGCGTTACTCATACATCGTAGCCCAGGCAGGCAGCACCGGTAGTAGTACTCGAGGTGGGTGGTCTGACTCACACGGCCAATGGAGGAGGACTAACCTGAAGACGTGCCAGTGGAACGCAGACTCCAGGTGTTCAGGTGCTAAGGAGGTGCTGCACCAATAGCCTCGGCCTCCTGCAAAATGCAGCAACCAGGCTCTCCGCAGTGTGAGGGCATCGTCCCAGGGAAGCGATCTTGTAGTCTGCGTCAGGCCGTAGGGAACAGATAGAGGCCCGGCGTCCTCCAGACGGCCCCCAGCCAAACCCCGCACCCAGTGCCATGATGGGTCAAAGTCGAGGCGGGCACGATTGGCCGGGTAGACAGCAAAGCTGTGGCAGCAAAACCGGAGTGGGAGGCCGGAGGAGGTAAAGATGAGGAATCAAGGGGAAGGCAGCCAGCGAGGCTCTACTGCCCCGGCCTCAGGCTAACCCGCGGCCCCTGTCGCTGAGGCGCCTCTGAGGCGGGCTATGCCACACTCCCCAGACCCGGCAGTGCTGCAGTAGGATGGTTCATTATGCGAGCAATCAGCGGGCGTCCGGCCACTCTCTTTATGAGGCGCAGAAGAAGGAAGGTATGCCATAAACCTCAGGATAGAGACTATCAGCTTCAGAGCTTCATGACCGTGCAGACATTACGGTCAACGGCATGGCCATGCCACCCCTGGAATTCATTCATATATAATTTTACTTGTTTGAATTATGCTTTAACTAAAGATATTGAAAAGACCGTAGCCAAGGCAACAAAGGACATGCCCCCATTCCTCCTGGATCGGGGGAGGCCAGTGGCTGTGGTGCTCTATAGTGTAAAATAAAATGGCAATTAAATCATGTCATTGCTATTTTATTTTTCACGTTTAGTGCGGCTTCATGCGGGTAAGGGGGCAACGATTACCTGCCCTCATTAAGAAACCTCCACTGATTATCACACAGCACAGTCCAATGTGGTGTATTGGCTCAATAGACGGTGTGGGGCACCCGATCTGCCTGTAGAAAATTAGCAAATAATGGTAGGAAACCCACACACTAGTGTTATGCTACAAACACCCAGACCGATGCATTTAGTCTACATGGTTCGCTGCACCAAATGGCCAATGCCAGAAACCGGTCCCCGGTAGCTTGTCTCCTTTCTGGTGAAGAATTGGCTTGGTAGTTTAGTCTGCCCTGTTCCCATGATGCACTGGGCCAGGGACAGACTGATTTGCATATAGCCAGGTTCTGAGCTGGGATGGTGCAGTGAGATAAATAACGGTGATGGATCAAGCCCTGATCTTTGGACTGGATAAGAGTGGTCTGCTTAATTCAGACACTCTGTTCATCACCACCCCCTTTTCTGTATCGTTTCTGGCCACTATAGGTGTGGCAGGGTATACTTAGACATGAGTCCCTTTCTCACTGCACCATCAGGATTCAAGCAAGCCGGGCCGAAGACGGCTGAAATGCCAGAAACCGGTCCCCGGTAGCTTGTCTCCTTTCTGGTGAAGAATTGGCTTGGTAGTTTAGTCTGCCCTGTTCCCATGATGCACTGGGCCAGGGACAGACTGATTTGCATATAGCCAGGTTCTGAGCTGGGATGGTGCAGTGAGATAAATAACGGTGATGGATCAAGCCCTGATCTTTGGACTGGGTAAGAGTGGTCTGCTTAATTCAGACACTCTGTTCATCACCACCCCCTTTTCTGTATCGTTTTTGGCCACTATAGGTGTGGCAGGGTATACTCAGACATGAGTCCCTTTCTCACTGCACCATCAGGATTCAAGCAAGCCGGGCCGAAGACGGCTGAAATGCCAGAAACCGGTCCCCGGTAGCTTGTCTCCTTTCTGGTGAAGAATTGGCTTGGTAGTTTAGTCTGCCCTGTTCCCATGATGCACTGGGCCAGGGACAGACTGATTTGCATATAGCCAGGTTCTGAGCTGGGATGGTGCAGTGAGATAAATAACGGTGATGGATCAAGCCCTGATCTTTGGAATGGGTAAGAGTGGTCTGCTTAATTCAGACACTCTGCTCATCACCACCCCCTTTTCTGTATCGTTTTTGGCCACTATAGGTGTGGCAGGGTATACTCAGACATGAGTCCCTTTCTAACTGCACTATCAGGATTCAAGCAAGCCGGGCCGAAGACGGCTGAAATGCCAGAAACCGGTCCCCGGTAGCTTGTCTCCTTTCTGGTGAAGAATCGGCTTGGTAGTTTAGTCTGCCCTGTTCCCATGATGCACTGGGCCAGGGACAGACTGATTTGCATATAGCCAGGTTCTGAGCTGGGATGGTGCAGTGAGATAAATAACGGTGATGGATCAAGCCCTGATCTTTGGAATGGGTAAGAGTGGTCTGCTTAATTCAGACACTCTGTTCATCACCACCCCCTTTTCTGTATCGTTTTTGGCCACTATAGGTGTGGCAGGGTATACTCAGACATGAGTCCCTTTCTCACTGCGCCATCAGGATTCAAGCAAGCCGGGCCGAAGACGGCTGAAATGCCAGAAACCGGTCCCCGGTAGCTTGTCTCCTTTCTGGTGAAGAATTGACTTGGTAGTTTAGTCTGCCCTGTTCCCATGATGCACTGGGCCAGGGACAGACTGATTTGCATATAGCCAGGTTCTGAGCTGGGATGGTGCAGTGAGATAAATAACGGTGATGGATCAAGCCCTGATCTTTGGACTGGGTAAGAGTGGTCTGCTTAATTCAGACACTCTGTTCATCACCACACCCTTTTCTGTATCAATATGGACCACGGCTGAGGCGAACACTGTGGTGTAGATATACTCTCATAAATTCCCTATGTTAGACAAAGGGGTTCAAATCAGGCTTGTGACATCTGGGCTGTGGACATTTCGGCAACTATTTGTGGCTGCAAAGTTTCTGTCCTACAAGCAGTTTGGGGAGGGGCGGACACGCAGACAGCTCTTGAATGCATGGACTATCTCAGAACCAGGCACGCCGTCAGACTGAGAAGGCGTTTGTTTCCTGATGAACCAGGTGAGTTGACCTCGCTCATGCAGGGTGGAAGGTGGCCTGAGCTGTATAGTCTATTTGACCCCGGTCCTATCTGGACACTGGGGAGGTGGGAATCAACCAATGGGTGGAGATCAGCCGCAAGGTTTGGAAATACTACTGCATGCAAACAAAAGAGGTATCCATCAACTATTGTCACAAGCTCCTCCATTTTAGATTTCCAAACAGAATGTAGTGCACCACTGCCATGCACCACAGATTAGGCCCTTCTCGTGCATACAATGTCAGGCCGGGCGTGGAAATGTCTGCAGTTGGTGAAGTATTTTGCGGAGACAGCACACGTTATTGTTGATATTGTTGGATATGCAATTGACTGCACCCCACGAAGTACTGCTGTTGGATTATGTTAAGGACCTCACCAAGACTGGGCGTAAACTAGAGACCATTCTGTTAATGTAGACAAAGAGCCGACTTCTGAAAACATGGATAAAGGGCCTGTCCCTTAGGACTGTGGAATAGGCTCAAGGATGCTGCTTATGGGGGCGAAAGGCCAGAGACTTTGCTGCCATGCTGACGCCATAGGCCAGACCCAAAGACACATGGGCACGCTCAGACAATACCTCATACAAAAAGACCCTGCGGACCATGGAGACGGGTTCATGCTTCTATGATGCTGGAAACGGGCGTCACAATAGCTATAAGGATTTTATCATTCACAAATTGTATAGATTAGCTAGACCCCTGGGTCACTTCGCCACCTTATTGATCCATTCAAGGCACCGAATAGGCATCTACAACACCTATCTTGACCGCTGCTTTGTACTATGGGAAACATCAGCCTGCTTTTTTTATCCAGGAGTGAGGGTTAAACAGGAAAGTGTTGATTTGCAAAATCTAATTTAAAAAAAGAAGAGAAGTTGCTCCCTTCTTCCTTGTGCCACCTTTATATATTTTAGTCATTCAAGACCTTAACCTAACTGAAAAGGAATTTGTTGGAAGATGAGTGATTTGCTTACTTATTTGTCCAAAATGTATATTATGAATAAGGACGTATATATTTCAATTTACATGTACAGTAATTAGGCCCTTTAAAGTTTTTATATAATTGTCTTATATACTGGAGTTCTGGGTTGCATTATGGATACCACGTGGGTGCCTAGAAGCTGCTACAATGCAGTACTGTTGGGAGGTATAAATTCAAGAAATACAAAATACATAAGAACAATATCGGAGATGAAAACATGTTTGTGTTCAAATATTTGTTTAAAATTAGTCTGTGTGACTGGGAGCATATACAGAAAACAGCTGCACCATTAGTAGGGGGACTTAGCATGATAAACCTACACCTGCTGAATTTCAATTCGTAGAAAATGCTGCAGTATAGATCTCTTATAGACGACACTGAGTATTTTACATTGACATGATTATGGAAAATAAATTGTCATTTAAAAACATGCTTTATAAAAGTTATTTTGCGGATTTTGTGCTGTTAATGTGCAATGTGAGTATTTGTGCTGTTAATGTGCAATGTGAGTATTTGTGCTGTTAATGTGCAATGTGAGTGAAATTCAGGAAATGCATCACCTTCTTTAACTTATGAGGTCAATTTGTGGAAATTGAAATGGCTCACTATTATAAATTCATGATACAACTTTAAGGGATTGAGATATACTTTTTGTGTATTTAATGAATATTCTACGCATTAGCATCTTTTTAACACGAACAATTATGAAGGTGAGTTATCTGAATAGCTAGAGTAAAGAGGGGTTCATTTTGAACAGGTATCCAAACAAAAAGTCACATACTAGAAACACAAATACATACAGATGTAGTTCTGCCATTATTAATTTGCTCAAACTATATTTGAGCTGATTTTTAAGAGCAGACAGTGCGAGGAAGAAATAGAGGTAAAGATTCAATCTCTGCATAGAGTACATTAGGTTATGTGAAGACATCTACCTGCAGAATCCATGCAGTCTTCAACAGTGGTCGCTGTGAACTTCAGGCCAAGAATAGAATTATAGTCTTCCAAAAAGTTAACTGAACCAAGAGGGGACTCAATAGGCTCATGACCTAAAATAAAAGCACAATACACCAATAAATGGCAGTTGTCAATGTATTCATCATCTAGGAGCAAGACATTTTTTTAAATAAAATGCAGACAAAATATAAATAGGCAACTAGATCTTACAAACGTAAAAGGTAAACTTTAAACTCTCTTGCAAATCAGAACACGATTTGTTGGGATAGTTGCACCAGAGAGGAACATTTTGAGCATATATAGGAGCTGCCTCCTTGGGGAGTGAGGGATCTGGATCTGTTGTGGCAACTGCTGGTGTGGACCTCTCTCTCCCTCTTCTCCCAGGAGCTTTGCAAACGTCTGTGCAGAAGGTGCGGTACTAACATGCTGCTTGACCATACCTGCTGGGGACTAAGTGGATTCCCATGATGGAGTCCGGAAGCGCCTGCCACTCTGACGGGCATGGGGGCTTCCCATTGCCTCAATAACATTTGGAGTTATGATCCCTCATGTACCACTTATTGCCTGGTGAAAACCTCCATTGAAGGTGTTTGCTCTGTACAGCTCAGCACATACAAAACAAAGCAGACCAGCACGAATGAAGAAAATGGCTGAATACACCTGTAAGTTGTTGTGGGTCACACCTTCATATGGAAGATTGAACAACTACATTCACACTTTGCTCATCCCTTGTCCTGAGCTTTTGGAATGCCTTAAGGATACCTGACTCTAATAGGATTTATTTTTATATTTGAACAAAAACAAGAGCAACCCTTATGTCCATGCGAACAGGTGTATCAAGTAATCCTTAAAACAGGCGTTCACATGGAATTCCTTTGTTGGCAGATTTTGAGAGTCACAGATCTTTCTGTGTGGAATTAATCAATATAGACAAGTATTCTTCAATAACATATTGCAAAAACAATAATAACACACCCAGTATTTCTATAAGCAACTACAGTTTAGTCGAACCAAGTTTTATTAGACAATAATTATTTCAACAAACAATATTGTGAGTGTCTTTCAGGACAGTAAGGAAAGCAAATAGAATAAGTAGACCCCAGGTGTCCAAAACCAAAATAAAACAGAAAAGGGTGAAGTGAGAAATAAACATTGAAGGTGTATTGGTTGATTCCTTGAAGAGACAGCAATTTATACTCAATACTATCTAGAGTACAAAGAATAAATCATTGTATCACAGTTTTGAAAACTTTGTCTGTCTCTGTAAGTGTGTCTATGGCGTTTTGACCCACTATGAAGGATTTGATCTCATCAGGACTAAGATTGCATCGCGTTGGGTGGGATTGTTGAGGCGCTGAACAATATCAACAATTTGAAGCCACTAAGGGTTTAGAAATCAATCCTGCTGGGTGAACTAACATCTATTAAAATTCAAAGCGATCTCTTTCATTCGTTTTTTAGAAAAAAAGGCGCATCTCCCCCTAGAAAAGCCACCTCATTTTCCTCTCTCAAGTTGGTCGCATTAGGAGCATTTACTGCCCTATTAGGGACTATCACATTGAAGATAGCCCAGTTGAGAGTTTGAGCCTTCCTTCCGCCAAAGTCGATGTGTTTTTAAGAGAGCTTGACATAGCAGCTCCCATTTTTCTAATGGTAGAAACACCATTGACACACGTACAGAGACTTCACCTTCTTCTGTTTTATTTTGGTTTGGTTTGATATATTGATTAATTCCACACAGAAAGATCTGTGACACTCAAAATCTGCCTACAAATGACTCTCATTGGAAGCACGCTGTAACCATCAATCTTAATCTTTTGAGAATGGACTTGGAATGGACTTGGTTAAGATATCAGGCCAAGTATGTACATACGTTTGAATATGTACAGGGTATTTCGAAAGCACAAACTTAGGCAAAAGGCAATAGAGCACTGTACATGGTCAAAGACAATCATGAGTTAACAAGAGGAGATGGAGCTGGGTTGAGGATTGTTAATAAATTGTGATGTAGTGCTCTTTATACAGTCGATTCTTCAAATATATCCTGAAATGAAATAGCGTTGGGGCGATCCAGATTATGTGGGGATGTTACAGATCCAGGGTGCATAGATGGGAAAGGCCTGCTGTCTACTTTTGTTCTTTTTTACAGTTCTTACACTGCGGACGGATGGTGTCCTGGCTATGAGTGTGCCAGAATCCACCACAGATGGTGAGCTTGTCTTCAAGATAAGCTGGGTGCTGGTCTGATAGCTTTGCTAATAATGCAGCTGATTCTGAAGATGTTGCGTGCCAGCACCCTTGCCAATATAGTTCCACCAGGATGGGAGTTTGAATGAGAATATTTCTACAAGCCCTGGATGTGATTTGCTGCATCATGTACGGTGCCCCTAAGGGGTACCACTGTATCTTCATAGAAGCCATGGAATAGGGTTTTTCCACCATCCAGATGTGAGAGTATAAGGGCATGAACAGCAGCTCTGAAGTTGCTTTCTGGAAGACATGTTTGACTTTTGTTTTGGAAGAGAGTGCTGGTACCAAGCCGCCTTTGACTTTCTGACAAAGTGTTCCTTGAAGGTGAGGTCGGTGTCCACGGTAAATCCAAGTAACTTTGCATTAGGTGAAAGTTGGGGTTTGAAGCAGTCAAAATTGATGTCACAGAGCCAGGTGTGTACTGTATCTTATTTATTGTTCTTGGTGAACAGGAATTCTCACTTGGTTGGGTTGAGATTCAGGTTAGCGCTAGACATCCAGGTGGATGATGTGCAAGCAGTGTTTGAGGCTTTGTATATCTGAAGCAGAAGAGACTTTCAAGTATAGTTGTGAATCGTCTGCATATTGGTGAACCTTGATGCTGTTATCTGTGAGTAGGCTTCCACCACAGAGCTGGTGATCAATGAGATACCCCAACTTAAAGCAGACTTTGCAGCCTTTCAAAAGTTGCCTAAACCTCTGGAATTTCAAGCCACAGGTGTGGAGTACAGAATACAGATACTGCGGAAAAAATATGCAGATGGTGGACTGCTGGAGAGGGCAAAATGTAGGTGTATGGAGGACTTTATAAAGGACAGGTTAATCAAACACCTGAAACGAAGTGGCCTATCATCCCCCTTCTTGATTGAAAGTACACAAAGAACTCACCAGAAGAGGCACCACTTAGGTCTGTGATATTTAGACTGTTAAACAAAAGACAGATGACAGTAATTCTACAGCAGCGAGAATGATGAGATAGATACACTTCAGGAATGCAAAGATATGACTATTCCTAGACTACATTCAACAGGTTGGAAAGCAAAGACTCAGCTAAGACGTTATGTATATGCAGATACTTTCCAGTATAAATAAGAGTGGTAGATGGAAACTGTTCCTAGTTCTTCAGTACTTGGAAACCGACCTGGGAATGGAGGAATGAAGACATGGAGGCACGAGGGGACTGAAAAAGGACTAATGCTTCTATGAAAACAATTCCCAAAGCATTCATAAGGGTCCAACTTGTCTCCAGTACAGAAACATCTTGGCCCATATTGGCCTGCGTGAGAGCCTTTGAGGAAGATACTTTGCCAGGCACTGGGGTGTCTATGCTTTGTGATTTTCGAGAACTCATGCAGGCTTATGAACTTCAAATATGACTTTGGCTAGAGGTTCAGCTGATAAACCAATGTAAGCTTTACAAGATTATGCAGTGGATCCATATGGACCAGCAGCCGTATTACTCTGCAATTTCTTGATGATCATTTACACCTTCTGTACAGAAATAGCCTCCTCTAGTTCATTAGGTTACCTGGATCTACTGTTGGAAAGGTAAAATTGGTTAGTCACTGGAAAATTAGCGGGTTGTTACCCCCTTGGGTGGAGGGAGAATTAGAAGTAAAAAAAAGGCCTATAATGTCCATAGTCATGTGAAAAGCATTGTCCCTTTTAGTTTCAATGGCAGATATGTGGTTTCTAATTTTAATTATGTTAAGTTTGTGTGCTAGTGGCCTATCTACTTTGCCACCATGTTTGTAATATTTTTGTAAGTAAACAACATTTGTGCATGCAGTTTTAGTCACAATATTTGCTCTAGTTTCATTCACCCTTGCCCAGTGCAGCGGCCTATAGGTTTTGCCTGGTTCCATCCCATTTGTGTTGGATATCTAGACTAAATCTTACTCTCCCTGGTTAACTTCACGATTTTGGCCAATTGTGATATCAATTCACCCCATATGACCTCCTTGGCTGTATCCGACACAGTGCCCCAGGACATAGTCTGCTCATCTGCTCGATATTCTCAAAGAGGCGCAGCTTTAAGGAATCGAGGTGTATACAGTTGGGTCTTTATATGCCGATTTGTGGATTTACTTGTGTACTGATAATCGCTATTCTAGATGAAATGATACAACCCAGTGGTTCAACAGAATATTCACACCAATTTACGTTACTATTATAGCTGGGACTTCTGAAATACTTCTGTATATATTGAAATAAAAGCATACTCAAACTCATTTGTATGTTGAAAAATCTATATAGTGATGAGAGCTAGGTGTTCAATACCTTGTGATAGTGGGGAATACAATCTAGTTGTGGAGCAATCTATCTGGGGTTCAGGGCCACAATGATGTCCTCACCTTATATACTGTCCCCTCTCATACCTCCTTTTTTCCTCCAAGGCCCAATACACAAGTACTTCACATCTTGGAGATGCAACTCGACATCCAAGAGGACCCCCTTAACCGTTACAATGCCTAATCCCTTTGTTATGATGGTGGCTTTGTTGGGAAATTGAAAAGGGTACCAAAAAGATATCAATTGTGACAAGTCTTTCCTCCTCAGATGTGTCTCCTAGAATATATCTATTTTGACTGAGTGTGCAGCCATTTGGGAAGGACTAATTATTTTATCGGTGAGTATTTTTTTTATTTTGTGGAGTTTTATATAGTGCAAACTAGACCAGGAGGTATCAGAGCACTTTACATGAGTTACTTACAGACACATTCATTTTTTTTGTTAGGAATGGGGAGATTATTTGATTTGCCCAGAATCATAGAATGTTGGGCGTCCCTGCTGAGACTCGAACCCGGTTCCCCAGCTCCGAGGACAACAGCACAAGCCATTAGGCCACATTCTCTCCCCAGAGTAGGGCCCTGGTGAGAAAAATAATTAGCGTTAGGGGTAAAAGGTGTCCAGCACATGTAACAAAAGTCACTAACTTGTTAGGTCTAGTCATAGGCTTCAATAGTTTAAACCTGAGGTCAAACCTTGGTATGTCTGGCACAGAGCAGACAGGCTTAGCTTAGGGAAACTATGTAAAGCGTTTAGAAGTACCAAAATAGTTACAAAACTGAAAACACAATAAAGTAAATATCCTACTCTAATTTATAAGCAAAGAGCAAAATGTAATGAACCAAATAATACCAAAACGACAAAACTCCCAAAAGGCGGACCGGCGATATGAATTTTTAAAGGTTTCTGGGGTAAGAGCACCATTAGTGCAAAGGATCAATGGTAGTCAATGATTGTAGTAGACCAGGACCAATGCGCAATTTGAAGTCGACCATGACGGAGTGCGGATTGGATACATACAGTAGAGTGGCCCCACTAGGGCGTGGAAGTATGAAAGTTTGAAAAGGTTTCTAAGTCGTAATCTAAAAAGGGATGTTTTTTTCTGAGGAAAAAGTTTTCTCCAAGTGGGACTAACCAGAAAATCAAATCCACCCTGCTGAACTGCAGTGGGATACTTTTCGTGGTTGGTCCACTTGAAGCTCTAGAGCAAATGTTTTGAAAGAGTTCCCAAACTAATTTTGGTGCCCAAATAACGGTTGAATGACACCACAACGCATGTCATTATATAGCATGCCATTACAAAGTGGTTGTAACAACGCAAGTGTTGTTACAACACGTTACCTTTACAAAGAGAACTTTAACCACTCATATACCTTTACAACGCATGCCTTTATAACTAATTTTGTTGTAAAAGCATGTTTTGTAAAAGCATATGCATGGTTAAAGTTATGATTGAAAATATAAATATTTTATAGGTAAATATAAACGCTATATATGTATACAATATAGCTTTATATTTCCCTATACAATGCTTATAATTTCATAGTAATGACATGCATGGTAATGCATTAAAATATATGTGAAAGTAAACTAATGCACTTATTTTTATATATGTTTTTATATATTTCCCACATGATGATGTGTGTTGGAAAATATAAAACCATATATAAATATATGTATGCATTTTATATAAATGTGTATAAATATATATATACGCATATATTAAATATATATTTATAAATATTTACACACACACGCACACTTCCTAAAAATCCACCAACCCCTAAACACTACCCACCCTAAAATTATCCTTGCCACCCCTAAACCCCTACCCACAGTAAACCCTAAAACTACCCTTGCCACCCCAAAACCCATACCCACCCTAAACCCTAAAATTACCCTTGCCACTCCTAAACCCATACCCATGCCACTCCTAAACCCATACCCACCCTAAACCCTAAAATGACCCAGGCCACACCAAAACCCATACCCACCCTAAACCCTAAAATTACCCATGACACTCAAAACCCTTACCCACCCCAAAACCTGAAATTACCAATGCCACCCCAAAGCCCATAGCCACCCAAACCCTTAAAATAGCCATGCCACACCAAAACCCATACCCTCCCTAAGCCCTACAATTACCCATGCCACCCCAAACCTCATACCTACTCTAAACCCTAAAATTACTTATGCCACCCCATGACCCAAACCCACTGTAATATTACCCATGCCACCTTAAGACCTATACCCACCCTAAACACTAAAATAACCCATGCCATCCCAAAGACCAATCCCCCCCTCAACCCTAAAATGACCCATGCCATCCCAAAACCCATACCCACCCTAAACCCTAAAATTACCCATGCCACCCCAAAACCCATCCCCGCCCTAAACCCTAATATTACCCTTGCCACCCCAAAACCCATACCCACCCTAAACCCAATAAATAACCAGGCCAACCCACAACCCCTACCCACCCTAAACCTTAAAATTACCCATGCCATCCCAAACCCCATACTTACCTAATACCTACCTAATTTAAAGCGTATATCCCTTTACCATTCATGCCGTTACAACGAAATGCGTTGTAAAGGCATGAGTATTAAAGGCCTATGCGTGGTTAAAAACGGCATTTGATGGTCATGCATTGTTTCAACGCTTGCGTTGTAATGGCATGCGGAGTAACAGCTGCAATGTAATATCTGTTTCTCCCAAATAACCATAGAACTACTCTTCCAAGTGCCTGGGACTTCAGTGGGAGAACATAGAGACTTCAAGGGTGTCAGGCAGAGTCCAGTACAGATCCATTTGGCACTGGTCAGCTGGGATTATAAACAGGAATGTCGTCTTTAACTTTTTTTATGTTCTTGGAGTCACCCAGGGGATCAGCCTTGTGTCACTGTATTTCAAACAGGAAGGGGGGTCTAAACTCCTCAGGTCCTTCTCACAGGTCACTGGTATCCTTTCGTATGCCCAACAGTGTTCAGAGGAAGGCTGGGTGATGGTCCAGCTTTGTAAGGTTCATCAGCCTGTGGGTGGGAGACATTCTAAAACACTCCTAGCTAATCTCTAACCAATAGACTAAAGGTTCCCAGGCCCTGACCTACCTGCATTTGCAGTTGTTCCTATTTACCTTACTACAAACAGGGTTAAAATGCATGTATCTGGGTCAAGATGGCTGAAGTCTTTAACCACACTAAACTTGGGTTCCACTTTGCCGGGTAGGACAAAAGCAGGGTCCTTCAAAAACCACACAGAAGGTACATACGAATAGTCTTGGCATCCTGTTGTCTCCTTTTCAACTGTGTCCCAAGCATTACATGTGGATCATTAGACCTGTCAAAGGTGCAAATATTGAGGGGTTTATGCCTCCTACCCAAACCTTAAAAGTATCATGTGTACATATGTATGTATAAATTGATCACAGACATCAGAAAAAAATCTGCATACATCACCAAAAGATAAGTGTGCACATCAGACTGTGTAAATATTGCTGTTTCTATATACATATGGGTATTTATATAGAGGGATTACTCCAACAGCCACTAAGACTTACCAAGTGTTATATATATATATACATTACTGGCGGTCGCCAGTAGGTAGTTATAGTTGGAACCTATGGCCACATGCATCAATGTTCCCGTTTGCGAATTCTTAATTGCGAAAATTAGGGAATCGCAATTAAGAATTCGCAAACGGCTATGCATTAAGAAATCGCAATTTTTTTTCCGATTTCTTAATTTTCCTTAATTGCGATTCACAATTTGCAAATCGCAATTAAGGAATCCCTTTCCATTGATTCCTATGGGCCTAGAGGCCCATAGGAATGAATGTGAAGGCATTCTCATTGCGCAATTCGCAATTAAGGAATCGCAAAATGAGAATGCAATTTCAAGGGTGCAGGGGGGGGTCCAAAGGACCCCCCCCTGCACCCCTGAAATGTACCTTTAAGTACTTTTTTCACACACACATGCCCCAAGGGCATGTGTGTGTGTAAAATGAAACTTTTAAAAATGCACTTTTGTGCATTTTTGAAAGTTTTGCAAGTTTTGCAAATTACCATGAAGGTTAACTTCATGGTAATTTACCACTTCCTATTTGCGATTTCGCAATTTAAAAAAAATCATGCATTGCATTTAAGAAATTGCAAAATTGCGATTTCTTAAATTGCGAAAAAAGCAAAAACCTTAATGCATCCCAAAAAAGGGATTTGCATTCGCAAACGGCCGAATTTTGCGATTCGCACCGTTTGCGAATGCAAAAACCCTTGATGCATGTGCCCCCTAGTTTCCTTTTTTTGAAATTATTTTTATTTATTTATTCCCCCCCCCCCCACCCACCCCTGGGAGCCTGGTATTCCTTGGTGCTAATTATTCCCCGGTTAATGACAGTCAAAAAACAAACAAAAAAAACAACAAACATCATGTTATACATGTACAAGATAAAGTATGAAAGTAATTATTGACCGCAGAAAAGAGGTGAAAAATTAAAGAATTAAAGAGAGGAAAAGAGCCATGCGAGTTTCAAACATATTTTACATGTAACATTCTCCTATGGATTTACTGAGCCTAATTGCCCCCGTTGCTCTGTCCAGGAGGAGAATCTTTCCCATATTTCCAACCCTATCTTCTTTTTCCTTCTTCCTTTCCTGGCATAGACTGCTTTTTCTAGGTGGAAAGTGGCAGCCAGCCTAGCCAGCCATTGCGCGTGGGAGGGTGAGTCTGCGTCTAGCCAGCTTGAGGAGATACATAGTCTCCAAATTGCCATGGCGATAAATACCAGCCCTTCTTCCTTTATTCTTGGTGAGTCGGATTGTGTACCAAGAAGAATAATTGTGGGGTTTAAGGAGATTGGGTGTTTCATTATTTCGCTAAGTGTGTTTTGTATTTTAAGTAGTGTCGGAGCTATAGTTAGACATGTCGCAAAGATATGTACCGAGTCAGCCCCAATTTCAGAGCAGCGTGGGCATAATGTTCCTTTACCAGTCCCCCATTTGATAATCTTACTGGGTGTCATGTATAAAAAGAAGATAGTTTTAAAGTGTTGTGCTTGCAGCTTGGCAGATATTAAAATCTGTTGTGATTATGCGAGGGAGTTGTAAAAGATACTTTCTGATGAATTAAGTTTGAGGTGCCATTTTGCAGCAATAGCCTCTAGGTCATCGGGGGTTTGTCTATTGAGTATATTATACAGAGAACCAATGCGGGGGGTGGAAGTGTTTCGAAGTGTGTTTAAAAATTCAACTTCTGAGAAACCCGAGGCTCCTCCGACTTTGTTGGAAAGAAAGGCGTGGATAGACAGGTATTTGAAGGAGTCTTGGTTTCTCAGGTTGAATTTGGCTTGTAAGTTTGCAAAAGGTTTGATTCCCTCGGTGGTAATCAGGTCCCCAAGTTTAACTATTCCGGCCCGGTACCACTCTGAAAAGTATGATGTGTCAAAGATAGCTGGTAAATAATTATTGTTAAGTATGGGTGAGTAGAAATTAAATCTGCCTTTGAAGGAGTTCAATAAGGTCTTAAATTTGACCCGATTGTAGTAGCCGTAAGTTGTTTCTCGAAGTAAGCACCCCCAATGTTGATCCCCCAGTAGGATCTGGAAGGGTGAGGGCAGACCAACTGTAGAGAGAGTAGGTTCCATAACCAGCTCTGAGCTATACTGCGCGACTGATGCCCAGTAATAGAGGATGATGTTAGGGAGGGCCCAGCCACCTCTTTCTTTCGACAAAGTAAGATGTTTAAGGGCGCGTCTGGGTTGAGCGTATGCCCAGATGAATTGAGTAAAAATTTGTTGGAATTTAAGTAGGTGATTTTTGGTGAATTCTAGGGGTATACTACGGAAAAAGTACAGAAGTTTAGGGAAATACGTCATTTTAATAACGTTGCATCTTCCCACTAGCGTTAAATGCAAGTTGTCTATTTGTTGTAAGGCTTTCCTTGTTTGGGCTGCGAGGGGTATTAGATTCTCTGCTACAATGTTCTCCAGTTTAGGTGAAATTTGGACCCCTAGGTATTTAGCATTGGGTACCACCCGTTCATCAGTCCATGTGATTTTCGAGTTTACCAAAATCTGTGTTTTATTTTTATTGAGGGCATATCCTGCTAATTTGCTAAATTTCTGGGCCTCGAGTTCTAAAGCCTGAATAGAGCTGGCGGGATCTGTGGAGGTGATGGCAAGATCGTCGGCATATGCCAAAATTTTACAGCAATTTTGATGATAGCATACCGGAGATATGCTCTCGTTTTTTTCTATCTGTTTGATAAAGGGGTCCAGGTATAGAGCAAACAGCAAGGGGGAGCAGGGACAACCCTGTCTCGTCCCTCGAGATATGTTAAAAGAGTCTGTAAGTAGTCCGTTTATGGTGACGCTAGCCCTTGGTTTATTATAGAGTGCCTGTATTGCCCGAATAATTTTATTTCCGAACCCCATCTTGCTCATAACTTTCCACAGATATCGCCAGGACACTCGATCGAAAGCCTTTTCGGCGTCGAGTAAAATGAGTGACATTGGGTCTCCGGCGACCTGTGCAGCGTCAAATAGAGTGATCACTCTTCTAACGTGTTCGATAGTTCCTTTCTTGGGAATGAACCCATGTTGCCAATCAGAAACTAGAGATTCCACTATTTGAGAAATCCTGGAGGCTATTACTTTGGAAAAAATTTCGGAGTCGCTATTGATGAGGGTAATGGGCCTATAAGAACTCATGTCCAAAGGGGATCTATCTTTCTTTAGAAAGATAGAAATCCTGGCATGAGCCCATGAGTCCGGTGGAAGAGCCCCATTGAAGATGGATGATATTATGTCCGAAAATATTGTTTTAATTTGTGGAGCAAAGATTTAAAAAAATTCTGTGGGGATGCCCTCTGGACCAGGGGCTTTCCCATCTGGTAAACTTGTGAGAGCTTCCTGGATTTCCTCCCAGGTAGGAGTTCGGTCTAAGGACTCGCTAACCATGGGGTTGAGTTGCCTCAATTCGCACTCGCTAAGATAACTAGAGATTTCGCTATCTAGGGTATCTCCCCCGGAGCAGATTTCCTCAGTATATAGTTTAGAATAATATTCCTGAAATCCCTTCCGGATAAGAGAAGGGTCTGTAGTTTCAGCGCCAGAGGGGAGTTTAATTGCGTGTATTTCGCTGTTAGATACCTGCTGTCTTGTCCTAACAGCAAGATGGTGCCCAATACTATCACTGCACTCGTAGCTTTTTACCCTAGTGGCAGCCCACTTGGCTGCAATTTTTTCCATGTACACAGTGCCTATTTCTGCCTTGGCAAGTATTGCTTCCTCTTGAATAGATTGACAATCCAATCCTGCATGTATTGATTGCGTTAGTTTAATCTCAATGTTCCTTAGTTTGTCCTGTAGCTCGCTAATACGTTTTCTTTCCATAAAGATTTTCTGAAAAGAAAATCTCAGGGTCTCACCTCTGATCCCCGCCTTTAGAGTATCCCACACTGTCATTTGAGAGGCAGTGCGGTTGTTGATTTCCAGGAATTCCTGGATCCAACCCTGCATATGAACTACATAGCTATTATCCTGTAGTAGTGCTTTCTCAAAGCTCCACTTTGTGGGTTCCTTCTGTGGTAATACCCCTTTTAGCGTGACTATAAGTGGATTGTGGTCGGATAAAAAACGGGGTGCTATTTCAATTGTGAAGTTGTTCATTAATGAAGCGGAGATAAGAAAGTAGTCTAGTCTGGCTAGGGTTTTGTGTGGGGCAGAATAAAACGTATATCCGGCTGGGTGGGATTTTTGTTAGCCCACCCATCAATTAAGCCGTGGGTCTGCATGAGGTTGTTCAGAGCTTGACAAACTTTGGGTTTCCTGCCTTTATATTTTTGTGTTGAGTTTGAAGCCCAATTGCTAGGTAGGTGGATATTAAGATCCCCACAGAGAACTATAGGGGTGGGCCAATGTGCTAACTCCCCAGATACAAGATTGATAACCCCGGGTTCGTCGAGGTTACTTCCATATACCGAGCAGAGTGTGATAGAAGAATTATTGGGAAGTACAATCTCTGAGATAACCCACCTCCCAAGAGGGTCGGATTTGCTGCGGGGGCAGTTAATGGCGAGTTTTCTATCTAGTATGATTCCTACCCCCTTGGTTTTAGCACCTTGTGAAGTTGCACCCACCAGTTTGTATCCTAGAGTTTCTAGTAGCTGTTTTTGAGAGTGTTCTATATGCGTTTCTTGCATACATATGATGTTCCCACCCAGTGTTCGTAGACCCAGCGCCACTTTTTGTCTCTTAGTTGGGTCATTTAATCCACATACATTGATAGATATTATTCGTAAAGAATCTACCCTAGCCATCTTACAATATAAGGTTGTAGGGCTGCGGGACGTTCCTTTTTTGATTTAGACGTTTTATTAGTTTGACTTTTTTTTTTGACAAGAGATATCTAAATTCAGAGATGTGGTTGTGTCGTTATGGGCGTATTGCCTAAAAAAAAGAATTGTTTTTTTTTTTTTTTTTTTCCCCTTTCTGCACCTAAGTGTCCTTGCCGAGCCCCCTCCCCCCCCCCCCCAGCCTCCCATCCCCCCCCCCACCCTCCCCCTTGTGTGAGCAATCAGGCAGAGCCTGAATGGTGGTGTTCAGTCGTGAGCCACGGCTGCTGGAGCCGCCAGTCAGTCCTGTAAAGGAAGAAGCCTAGGTCCATGACCGGCAAAAAGTGCTGCTGCGTGAGGTTGCAATACAGTGAGTGGGTGCATATGTAACTTGCGGACATGTGTCAACCCATTTAATCAATATAAGTAACCAAGATGTATAGAAGAGGAGACAGATAGGAGTGAAGACTTGTCCAAATACAATATAGATTTATAGATTTGTGAGCGTTATCTAATCTTTATGTCCTTTTTTGGCTTTAATTTCGTCAAGGTACTCTTTAGCCTTAATTTCTGAAAGAAAGACTCTGGTAGACCCTTTATGGACAACTTTCAGTCTGGCTCTATTGAAGGATGCCCCCGCAGAAGAGGCTACCGGCAAGACAAATACAGACCAGGTCAGTGGTGCAAAGAAAAACGCTCTGGCTAAAAGTGGGGGGGTGGTTAACAAAGACGCTAAGGTTAACAAAGACAACAAAGATAATAAAACCCCTACGTCTAACCAGCGTTCTAATCCTCCCCCCGCCAAAATATTTAATTTAGCCAAATCTCAGGCCGGATTAAAGAGTAAACAGCCCGCTTCACCGTCTAAGATCTTACCACCGCCAGAGATTACTACAGACAACGGGGGCTCCAAAAAACCTTGTCTCAATAACTTAAGTATAACAGAAAATCTGGCCACCTTTCCAAGTAATATCTCTGTACCTGCACAAGCACCCCCTGCCTGCAACCATATGCCCACTGAAAGCTCAGAGATCAGCCTGTCTCAACCCACAGAGGTCCCCTGCTCCATTAGCCCTCACACTCCGTTGGGTGCTCCACTGCCTGTTTCATCCGCCGCCCAAGAGCAGCAGCCATTATGTGAAGAATCTAACCACCAAGGGGCTGATACTCCTTTAGTCACCTTTGGCGCCGGCTTTAATCCTACAGGGGCTGAGTTTACCTTTCAAAACCTGGAGACTACGGCTGGCGCACACAACCCCTGGACTCCAGAGGTTGGGCAGGAGGACTTCTACACAGTTTCTGATAGCACTCCTAGCACATCCGGTGAGGGAGAAGAGGAGACGGATGAAGATGACGAGGTAGGCACCCCCAGCTTCAGCGAAGAGGAGAGCGGGGACTCACACGTTAATCCTGATACAACCGTCCGGCCCAAGAAAATTAAGAATAAGAGCAAACGACGAAGCCAACTTAGATGGGACTATTCTGATACAAGGATGTCGTACCCTCTGGAGGAGGACAACTCAACCCAGCCGCAGTGGAACAGTCTGGGGAATCAGCAATCTAAGGCAACAGAATCAGGGGAACCATCATTGGCAGCCATACTAGCTTCCATCAAGGATTTCCAAGAAGAGGTGAGGGCCGATAGTCGGTCCGCTAAGAATGCAGCCAAAAAACTCCAGGGAAGCCTAAGAAGGCTGAACAAGACCTGTATAGATATCTGCGACAGGGTAAGCATGGTGGAAGCACGGACTGAACACTTAGAAACTGAAGCAGCGGCTACTAAACAATTGAGCGAATCCCATTCCGCCTGCCTTACAGACATAATGGTAAAGATGGAGGAACAAGAAAATCGGCAACGAAGAAACAACCTCCGCTTACTAGGCATTCCAGAAGGGAAAGAAGGGGATGACCCCCGACAATTCATAGTTAATCTACTACGTGAATCCTTCCCTGACCACCCTGGGTGGGACTGGAATCGAGAGGTACAGCGAGCACACCGCTTCCCATTCTTTCAAAAACGACAACATAATGGCAGTAATTCGACTGGTGGCCAACCCAGAGTATTCCTGGTTTACTTTGGCAACTTTCTTTTGAGACAATTGATCTACGACCAAGCCCGACCAAACTGCAAAAAAGGGGCTAACGGGATCCTGTTCTTCGCTAAGCCAGACTTTTGCCATCAAACTGTGGAGCGGAGATGGCACCTGAGGCAACCTATTTCCCCCTTCCAGCAACAAGGCGCGGAAGTATATCTTATGTGCACCCTAGTTTCCAAGGGAACAGCATTTTTTGATTTGCTAATAACTTTGGCGTCGTTTGACGAATCTTCGTGAAATTCTCCCAAAAAAAGTCTATCCAGGTCAGCTCCTATCCTGAAAGTTTCGGGGTGATACGTCTAGCGGGGCTGAGAAAAAAGGGGGGTCCCAAAACGTGTTTTTCCCACATTAATTTTCATAGGAAATTTTGAGACGAGCAACAGCTTGAACTGCTGAACGGAATTACCCCAAATTTGGCAAAGAGGTAGAGCTTGGTTCAGAAAGCAACCTTTTTTTTAAATGGTGTAAATCCATTCAGTTCTTTTTGAAAAATTCCAAAAATAAGAGTCAAAAAATCAATTTCCTATAGGAAACTTTGGGCCAGCCAAAACTGCTGAACGGAATTACAGCAAATTTGCAAAAAAGGTAGTGCTTGGATCGAAAGCCGACCTTTTTTTTAAATGGTGTAAATCCGTTCAGTAGTTGCTGAGAAATCCCAAAAATAAAAATTTCAATATCTAGAGGTGCAGTGGATCCGTGCACCCTCCGGACCAAGAGAAAAACAAACACGAAAAACAAGAAAAGGGGGCAGGGTAGAAACACCCTGAACCCCTAGTCCCACAAGGACCCCCAGGGCCCCAAAAAGTTTTTTTTTCTTTTTTTTTTTAATTGGCTCCCGTGCATTGTTGAATTGTGGCCTCCAGTTGGGCCAGGTCCCGGGGACACTGGAAAAATGTGTGTGGGGGGCCCAATCCCCCCACACTGCCCTGGGGACCGCCACCTCCCCGGGGCTTGATTTAAGAGTTGCGGGGGGCACGCAACCCCTCCGCAGCCCCGGGGACCGCCACCCCCAGGGCTAATTTTTAAATGTGTGGGGGGCCTCCAAGGCCCCCCCCCCAAGCCCTAGGGACGACTACACCCCAGGGCTTTTATTAATTATTTGCGATAGGGCACACGGCCCCCCGCTGCCCCGGGGACCGCCACCCCCGGGGCTTTTTTAAATAAATAAATAAGTAAACCTGTGTAGTTGGGCTCAAGCCCTCCACATGCCCCGGGGACCACCACCACACTGAGGCACTAAGATGCAAATGTGGGGGTCCATTACGGACCCCGAGCCCCAGAGACCACCACCCTACTCTCACTGACAGGCATCCTAATCTACCGCCCCACTGGGGCTTTAGGTAAATTCTGTAAAACACTACCAGAGGTGGCTGCAAGCCTCGGCAGCACCCCTGCTAATATCACTTTGCTAGGCGATATCAACCTGCATTTTGATGACCTATCGCACATGTCTGCAGCAGAGATTACGAAAGATCTTGCCTC
The DNA here is from genome assembly GCF_964263255.1 of Lissotriton vulgaris. Lineage (NCBI taxonomy): Eukaryota > Metazoa > Chordata > Amphibia > Caudata > Salamandridae > Lissotriton > Lissotriton vulgaris. Next base: position 162,144,600 of record NC_141690.1, read on the forward strand.
AAACCAACTTAAACAAAAGATCACTAATGCGACCCATGCGAGAGGCCACCTCCTGGACCCAATTTTTTCTAACTTAGAGGAATTATTTGTAATGCCTCCTATCTTATAGCAAAAACTTTACTTAAAGCCCCCTCACCCCCGGATATACCTGATACCACCGGCCAACGCTGTAATGAGCTCGCAAACTATTTTCATAATAGGATCCAAACAACCTATGCATCATTCTCCCAGGTGAACAGTCTAAACAAATTCCACTAAGAGGATAAGGATCTACAGAAAAGAGACCACCTCCTCGAGGCTGTCTCCCTGATGGACTGTGATTCCCTGCATTCCATCTCGTTACTCGTAAAGAGCGGGTTGCCGACAGACCCAGCTCCACTCAATAATCTCCCCGGTCAATCTTGACCTAATCAATGTTTCTCTCTCCTCAAGAGTGGTTCCACCCCTTTGGAAAAGAGTGATGGTAAAGCCTCTCCTGAAAAAACCTAGCCTTGACTCGGACATACTGGGTAACTTTCACCCCATTTCTCTCCTCCCAGGGATCAGTAAATTAGCTGAGAAATATGTAAACGCTGAACTGTTAACATTTCTTGAGTCGCACAATCTCCTTCATCCCTCTCAAACGGGCTTTCGCCCGCGCCATGGAACAGCGTCGGCAGTTGTCGAAGTATCTAAAAAGATTCTCGACCATGGAGCAAATAAACTCTTGGACCTTAGCGCTGCCTTTGAAACGATCAACCACTAAATTCTGATCCATCGCCTCAGAGGTTTGGGGGTGACTGGGGTAGCTCTATCATGGTTGCAATCATTCCTGACTGAGAGATCTTTGCAGGTCTTGGAGGGTGATGTTTCCTCTAAACCTCTGCCTCTCCAATGTGGAGTCCTGCAGGGATCATCCCTGCGTCCATCTCTTTTTAATGTCTATATGACTCCACTTGCAGAGATTGTGCTCCCATTTGGGTTCATATAGTGACTTACGCAGACGACACCCAACTGGTCGAAGCACTAAACCACGCTGACATGGCCTCTATTAGCCTCTGTTTCTGCCTAGAAGAGGTAGTCAAATGGATGCATCAATCATACCTAAAGCTAAATGGTGACAAGACCGAGTTGATGCTCCTAGGCAATCCATCCCTCTTCAGGGTAGACACTCTTTGGCCAGACTGCATGGTCCCCGTACCTGTCCCTACGACCCGGATGAAGAGTCTAGGCTTCCGGCTGGACCAGGATCTTAGCTTCATGGTTCAAGCACGGAAGGTTGCCGCTTCCTGATTTGCCATCCCAAGGATGCTCCGTAAAGTGCTCCCTCTTCTCCCTTTTCGGGCAAGAAGGCTCTTATCCTTTCCCGCCTGGACTACGGGAATGCCCTTTACCTCGGAGCTCCGTTTGCGATCCTCACAAAACTCCAAACGGTGCAAAATTGTGCTGCAAGGATGCTGACAGGGACTCCAAGCCGGCAATCCGCAAAGCCCACCATGAAGCCGCTCCACTGGCTTCCTGTTCGGGAGAGAGTCAGCTTTAAAGCCATGTGCATAGCTCATAAGATGCTTACCGGGAATGGCCCCACGATCAACCACTCCATGGTTCAGCCTTATGTGGCAAATAGATGACTGCGCTTTGACGACTTATTTTGGGCAGCTGTTCCCAGGATTCAGAGGGCCAGGAGTGGCGGACGCCTATTCGCTTACAACGGTGCTAAGATGTGGAATACTCTTCCCCTCTGGGTGAAATGCCCAACTAACTATAACGCCCCTGAAACTTATGTTTTTTTTCAGTAAATTTCTAAGGTTTTTTTAAATGCTAATTCCTAACTATAATGTGCCTGAAACCTAAAGTGTTTTCAGTGAATTTCAAAGGTTTTTCTAAATGCTAATTCCTAACTATTACGTGCCTCAAACCTATGTTTTTTCCAGTTAATTTCAAAAGTTATTTAAATGCTATTTTCTAACTATGTCTACAGAGGAAGGACATGTAAAGAAAGAAGAAAAAACGCACAGAAAGAAGAAAAAGAAATGCAAGAAGAAGCAACAGAAGTCCTCAAAGATGAAGAAAAGTGCAGGAAGAAGGAAGATATGCAGAAAGAACAAACAGAGGAGCAGAAAGAGGCCTTTTTGCTAAATCATCCTGTACCCTCAACTTTTTCAGAAGGGTACTGGTGGTAACTGACTCTGACTAACCAGTCCTAGAGCCAGTGCTATGCTAAAAGACGCTTAGAATACAGTTAAAACACCTACATACACTAGGGAACACTATGGGTTGGGGTACCCCTGTTATTAGCATGACCTCCTCTGTAAGCCCCTAGTATATAATAGGGAAGGGGGATTAAAACTACCTCTTAAAACGCCACAAGGCACATTTGCACACTGGTAAAGGGAGGGGGCCTGAGCTGACATGTGCAAACACGCCCTGTGGCCGTTTTAATTTGGTGGATAAAGTCCCTTTGAATCCTGCGTGTCCCTTGGGTACAAGTTGCCCACCAGGTATCTCCAGTTAGCGCCACAGAGCTGCGATGCAGAGAGGTGTAAAAAGTGGCCTGGCCTGGACCACCACTCAGCAGCGCAGTGCAGTGACGCTTACTGGAAGCACCTGGTGGGCTAGTTAGCCCCCAGGGGCCCTCAGGATTGAAGGGGAGTTATTTCCCCAACTTCCCAACTTAAAAAGCGCCACAGGGCGTGCTTGCACACGTCACCTCAGGCCCCGTCTCCTCCCTTCCCCACTGTGTAAACACACCCTGTGTCCGTTGCAAGTTGGGAGATTAAGTCCCCTTGAATCCTGAAGGTCCCTAAGGTCAAACTAGACCACTAGGTACGTCCAGTAACCGCCACAGAGCTGCGTTGCAGAGAGGTGTCAAAAGGGGCACGGCCTGGACCACCTCTCTCCAACGCAGCGCAGTGGCGCTTACTGGAAGCACCTGATGGGCTAGTTAGCCCCAGGGGCCCTCAGGATTGAAGGGGAATTATTTCCCCAACTTAAAATGCGCCACAGAGCGTGTTTGCACTCGTCACCTCAGGCCCCGTCCCCTCCCTTTGCCACTGTGTAAATGCGCCCTGTGTCCGTTGTAAGTTGGGAGATTAAGTCCCCTTGAATCTTGAGTGTCCCTAGGGTCAAACTAGCCCACTATGTACCTCCAGTAAGCGCCACAGAGCTGCGTTGTAGAGAGGTGTAAAAAGGGGCGTGGCCTCTGAACACCTCTCTGCAACGCAGCCCCCAGGCGCATACTGGAGGTTCCTGGTGGGCTAGTTGGCCCCCAGCCACCCCCAGTATTCAAGGGGAATCCGTTCCCCATCTGCAAACGCACCAGGGGGCACGTTTGCATAGTGCTGCAGCGAGGGGGCAGGGCCTCCGCACAATGCCGGGGTTTTTTTTCTATTTTTTTTTTTAAGACGGGGGCTGTGTGGCCCCTCTTCGTTTCCTATTTTTTTGGCCCTGGGGAACCCATCCCCCAGGGCCTGCCCCCTAATTTATTTTTTAAAAATTAAATAATTTGGAAGGGGGCATTCATTATTTTGCAGGGGGGCTGTGTTGCCCCCCTCCTCTGGCCACTTATGGCCCCGGGCACCCCATCACCCGGGCCGGATTAAATTTTTTTTTTCAATATTTAAATTTTGGGGAGGTCCCGCCGGCTCCCCGCGTCCATCGGGAGCCGGCATTGCTTTTCAACATGGGGAGCTGCTAAGATGCTAAGATGCAGCTCCCTGTGGAAAAGCAATTTGGTTTGAATTTTGAAGGAGAGAGCAGGTTTTCCTGATCTCTCTTTCAAAATTCAAACCAAGTTTGCTATGTCTCCTGCCCTGCCATAGCAAACTACAGTGTCCCGGGGGTGGGCACTCCGGGACACTGCAGGAGTCGGCCCTGGGGTTGGCGGTCCCCAGGGCCACGACAAGGCTACAGGAGGGGGGCTGCGCGGCACCCCTCCCACAATTTTACAAAGCCCCGGGGGTGGTGGTTGCCGGGGCTAGTGAGTCTGTCGTGGACCCCCCAATTTAAATATTTAGAGCCCCAGGGAGGTGGCGGTACCCGGGTCGTGTGGTGGGCTTTAGCCCCCTACACAGGGTATTATTTTTTTCAAGTCCCGGGGGTGGTGGTCCCAGGGGCTGGGGGGGTGCCCCCCGCAATCCCAATTCAGTCAAGCCCCAGGGGGTGGCAGTCCCCGGGGAGGCCTTAGAGGCCCCCCAACAGTATACTATGAAGCCCCAGGGGTGGGGGTCCCCGGGGCTGGTGGGGAACCTACAGGAAAATAAATAACTGAAGAAAACTTTTGAAGTGGTGTGTGGCGTCTTCTTAAGAGAAGGTTCTTGCTAAAGTATTTTTTGCGAGGCTGTCCCAAACCTCACCGCCAGCACCAGCTAACTAGCTGCTCCCCCCGCTTGTGACATTTGCTCGTGAATATATATACATATATATATATATATCAAGTTTCACAAGTTGCCCAAAAGCGGAGTGCACTCCCTGTTAGCACTTTCCAGGTAAGGGAAGAAGCAAATGCAGTCGGCGCCCGCAGAGCCTGACGCGTTTCGGGTTCACCACCCTTCTTCATAGGCATATCTGCATATTGTGAGACTGCAAGCAAACAACAACCAGTTTCATTAGTCCCTCTTTTATTACTACCATCTGAATCACCTGCGTATTCCCAAAGTTCCATCTCAGGTGATCAATTCAAAGCGATATACGCTGGGACTGGAAGTTCATTATATCACCCCAGTGGGCTGCATGCAGTTCTCTCAATAAATAAGTTCACATTCACGAAAGCACTTGCAAGGCACTTCCCTGTTCAAATTTTGTGCAGACCAGGTCCGTACCGCCGATTCCAGAACCAGCAGTGGAACCGCACTGATATGCAGCGGTGCTCTCCCCGGCCGGGTCGGCCGTAATTAATCAAGTTTCACAAGTTGCCCAAAAGCGGAGTGCACTCCCTGTTAGCACTTTCCAGGTAAGGGAAGAAGCAAATGCAGTCGGCGCCCGCAGAGCCTGACGCGTTTCGGGTTCACCACCCTTCTTCATAGGCATATCTGCATATTGTGAGACTGCAAGCAAACAACAACCAGTTTCATTAGTCCCTCTTTTATTACTACCATCTGAATCACCTGCGTATTCCCAAAGTTCCATCTCAGGTGATCAATTCAAAGCGATGTACGCTGGGACTGGAAGTTCATTATATCACCCCAGTGGGCTGCATGCAGTTCTCTCAATAAATAAGTTCACATTCACGAAAGCACTTGCAAGGCACTTCCCTGTTCAAATTTTGTGCAGACCAGGTCCGTACCGCCGATTCCAGAACCAGCAGTGGAACCGCACTGATATGCAGCGGTGCTCTCCCCGGCCGGGTCGGCCGTAATTAATCAAGTTTCACAAGTTGCCCAAAAGCGGAGTGCACTCCCTGTTAGCACTTTCCAGGTAAGGGAAGAAGCAAATGCAGTCGGCGCCCGCAGAGCCTGACGCGTTTCGGGTTCACCACCCTTCTTCATAGGCATATCTGCATATTGTGAGACTGCAAGCAAACAACAACCAGTTTCATTAGTCCCTCTTTTATTACTACCATCTGAATCACCTGCGTATTCCCAAAGTTCCATCTCAGGTGATCAATTCAAAGCGATGTACGCTGGGACTGGAAGTTCATTATATCACCCCAGTGGGCTGCATGCAGTTCTCTCAATAAATAAGTTCACATTCACGAAAGCACTTGCAAGGCACTTCCCTGTTCAAATTTTGCGTCAGGCTCTGCGGGCGCCGACTGCATTTGCTTCTTCCCTTACCTGGAAAGTGCTAACAGGGAGTGCACTCCGCTTTTGGGCAACTTGTGAAACTTGATTAATTACGGCCGACCCGGCCGGGGAGAGCACCGCTGCATATCAGTGCGGTTCCACTGCTGGTTCTGGAATCGGCGGTACGGACCTGGTCTGCACAAAATTTGAACAGGGAAGTGCCTTGCAAGTGCTTTCGTGAATGTGAACTTATTTATTGAGAGAACTGCATGCAGCCCACTGGGGTGATATAATGAACTTCCAGTCCCAGCGTACATCGCTTTGAATTGATCACCTGAGATGGAACTTTGGGAATACGCAGGTGATTCAGATGGTAGTAATAAAAGAGGGACTAATGAAACTGGTTGTTGTTTGCTTGCAGTCTCACAATATGCAGATATGCCTATGAAGAAGGGTGGTGAACCCGAAACGCGTCAGGCTCTGCGGGCGCCGACTGCATTTGCTTCTTCCCTTACCTGGAAAGTGCTAACAGGGAGTGCACTCCGCTTTTGGGCAACTTGTGAAACTTGATATATATATATATATATATATACACACACATAAATACATACATACATACATACATGGATAAATATACATATATATAACATAGTGGCAGTCGCCACTAGGTATTTGTAGTCTTGTCTGTTTTTCCATTGAAAGAGCTTTTTTTGTTTTGCTAATAACTTTGGCCCGTTTGACGAATCTTCACACAACTTTCCCAAAAAAAGTGCATGTACCTCAGCTCCTTCCAGAAGAGTTTCAGGGTGTTCCGTCAAGTTGTGGCTGACAAAAAAGGGTGGTCCAGAAATGCAAAATCCTCATGCGTTTTCCATTGACTTCTTTAGGCAGGGCTACAGCAAAAATTGCTGCACAGAATTAAACCAATTTCGTCTGGAAGCTAGATCTTGGTCCGCAGATTGTGTTTTTGGTGATTTGGTGTAAATCTGTACTGTATTTGTTGAGAAATTAAGGGACAAAAATAATTGTATATTTGGAAAGTCAGGTTCGCGACAGTCTCGAGAGACTATCGCAGGAGCGCCAATTTACAAATTGAGCATTCTGATAGGCCCAGGAAGCTTTATTTACCTTGGGCTATCTCAAATGGCTGCCAGCAACAAGAGAAAAATGTTGCAGGCAGCCATTACAGGACTCAGGGTGGACCCCAGCCTTCCGGGTCAAAAATAAAAACTGTCAGCAAAAAATGCAACGAACCCACAGGACTCCTGCGGGATCGAAAAAACAAACAAAAACAAATTGGTAGCCGGGCTGCATTTATAAAGCTTATGCCTCGGGGAGCCCACCCCCAGGGACGATATTTGTTTATGTGGGGAATGGGGATGCCCGTCCCCCTTCCCAAACCTCTGGGGAGCCCACTCCTAGGGCCAAAATTTAAGAAAATGAGGAGGAGGGCCACGTGGCCCTCCTCCCTAATTACAGCTCAGAAGGCCCTGGGTAACCCACCCCTGGGGCAGATATTTAAGAAAATAGGGAGGGAGGCTGCATGGCTCCAACCCCCCGAGCCATTAAACACCCTGGGGAGCCCACACCCCGGGGGACAGCTCAGAGGCTATGTCCTGGGGAACCTATCCCGGGGACACAGCGGTTTCCCTAACCACAGTGCTGCTGTGTTTGCTCTTGCTTGACGGGTGCATTCTTTCCTGCCAAGCAGGAGCAAACACCAAGTCCGCTTCCAGCGAGCGGGTGCTATGAAATGCTCCCAAAGGGTGCAGACCTTTGCTCCGTTTCCCTGTCTGCACTGAAGCAGGCAGGGAAACCGATCAAAATATTACTCCCGACCGCAGGAAGCAGCATTAGAAGCCCTGTGGACAGGAGCAATGCCGGGTCTTGCTGCATGCAGGCAGTTGGCTGGGGTCACGGGACTCCTCCTGCAGCCCACCCTTTTACAAATGCGGGCCCCGAAGGATGGGGTTCCCGGGGCCAGTAACAACTTGGGGTGGGGGACCAGTGAGAATTGTTGATATTTAATAAACATTGTGGCTTCATTTTTTTTCTAGCTGCTCCCATGCCATAGATGCAGTATTAGTATTTTAAACTGTACTCTTCTTTTCTACATAGGACTGCCACAGAGAAAACTGGTTTTAGTGTCTTGGCACTGTATTCTTTTTCCCACTAAATACCATGCAATATCTTTGTCAGCTACACATCTTACATAGGGATTACTATTTATTTAAAAATTAGGTTTTTATATGTCAAAAAGGGTTATTTTGATAGGTTACACCACCGTTTTGCAGCAGTCAGATCACAATGTGAGGCATGAAGCTATGTTTTCCTTGTCACTGTAGTGGATAGAACAGTAAGTACTGCAGTCCACAGGTGACACTTAACTTTCCATGCCATGGGTAAAGTTTCTACACCATATACTATGGAATTTTAGGTGTGTTAACTACAACAATCAGGGATTAGCCAATGTCTACAGGTTTTGTGTTTCAGAGCACATATACTAGGAAATGGACAGCAGTGTGCAGAGTGTAAAAACATGCAGTGAAACTCAGCAAAAAATGGGGTGACCACAAAAAAAGAGGCATTTTCTCACAGCCTTGAAAATTCAAAGTAATACCAAAAGGTGTGTTTAAAGCTTAAGATATTACACTGATTTTCCAAAAGATGCTGGTAGAAGTGGCAAGATGTAGCAACTGAACAGTCTCAGGATGAAAGGAGACAAATCGGTTTTATACACCACTGTATCACTGAAGTATTGTAATGAATCTGCCCTATTACCCTTGAGATGGAACTCATTATTTCTGCAACTTGGTAATGATCACCAAACCACAAAACCCATGGACCAGTACTACAGGTTGAACCTTGAAATCAGTGGCTTTCTATACCTGCCTTTACAAATAATAGAAATAGCAGCTCCGACTAAGACAGTGGTCGTGCCTCACTGCTGTATATATTTCACGATAGCAGGCTGCTTTATGTTAAGGGATGTCTTTAAAGAGTTTGATAGCATACTGAAATGCTAATTACAAAGCAGGAGATTCAGTAGAGTCAAATTAGCTACTCAGAAGTTTAATAGCGAAGAAGAGTGTCTACAGGTACCAGAAAAGGAGGAACACTATCTGGGCGGTCAGCTTCACTATGCAATGGATTGGTTAACAGATTAACCGACCTTAGACAGAATGACTCAACAGGTTAAACAAGGTGACTTGCTTCATCCTATATCTTGAATAGTCCCATCACAGCAACAGTTGGTTCGTCAGGAGTGTAATAGGTGGAAGAAGATTCTTAAATATATCTATCTAACCATGCCTCTGGGGCCGCGCCATTTGGTCTCTCTAACTTCAGCAAAGCTGTACATCAATTTGCAAAGCACAGTTCATGTTTGGCATATTAAAACACAGTTCGTACAATACATCTTTAAAATACATAATTTTGACATAATGTCTTTGATACAATTTTAAGATAGGAATATATCAAGCTATTTCTCAAGTATTCTGCTAATGGTATAATAAAGCAACGCCTTTTAAAGCAACATGATATGCTTGTGCCCCTTATAAGATTTTCTTTTAAGTTGATATATCTGGCTCTGGAAATAGTTCTGGGTTTTGTTTTACAGAAAATGTCAAAATGTCTTGGCACTGCCTCGCTTGCATGATAGCTGAAATATACAAGAGTAGAAACAGAGTTTAGTGGTTCTAAGACCCCTACCATTTAGTTTAAAGGTCCTTTCATCTTATCCTTTAACAAGAACTTTTACAACAACAATGGAAAGTTGGGACTTTTTCCATAAAACATCCACATTGAGTGTAGGAGGCTGTGTTTAAACCATTTAAACTAGTGGGCCCTCCTGGAAAATATAAATGTCATGGGAAAGTGCCAATGTTATGCAGAAAACAAAAAATCAATGTGCAATGAAAACCTTGACTTAACCACAACTCTATTGCACTTTCACTATCTGTGTAATATATATCTATAAACAATGCTCTTGCAAGATTGGCCTACTGAATAAGTTATTCATAACATAAGGAGGCACAAATGAGTAGATCCCAGTCTTTCGGTTGAGAGTTGCTCCTTTATATGAACACATCTAACATATAAACTACATCTCCTCACCTCAAAAGTTTGCTTTTCAAGCAGAATTGTTCAGCATTGGATAAGTCCAATGCCATCAACAGCAGGATAGAAATGTTACAAAACATTTAGCATTTTTAGCATAACGATATGAATTGCAAATGCTATCCATGCAGACTTTTAAAAAACAAATAACAAAGGCATTTTATCTTTGCAGGAACAGTAATAAGGCTTTGGATTGGTAAATACTATCTAAATCAAATGGAATTAGTGGGAAAAAAGCAGTCTCAAGTCCTTATGTTCATCTTTGAACACTGTGCTTCTTGGTCAGCAGTGGAGCCACACAGCACAGCAGCTGCAGCCCAACACGAGCCAGAGCAGAATTCATGTAGCTCCAAAGTTATAGCTCGAGAAAGACCTCGCAAGGTTTTATGCAGTAGATAGTTACAGCCCAACGTGGGTCAATGCAGAATTCACGCGATTGATATAAAGTGGGTTTTTTCGGATCCCAATTTTCTACAATGTGGATCTGGATCCAGTGCCTCAAACTTAAGAACCGGTTTTGGATGAATCTCTTTAAAGTGTCCTCAGTCTGCTCTCCAGACAGCCTGTGTGTTAAGAGATGCTTCTCAGAGCAGGCAGTACTGGGGCTGTTCAAACTGGATTACCCACAACATGGGCCCAATGAAGTGTGAGGTTTCTGCACCTGGCTGTCACCAGCCTCTCTGAAACAGTAATCAGAAACACATGAAAATGCACATCTGACCTAGAGACTTTTACACCTTGTCCAACATAAACTGCAGTACCCCCACGCCCCCATTCCATTTATCAAACGGCAGTGGCCAGGACACACTGATCAGCTGCCCCTTGCTAACAAAGTGTTCCTGGAATTTCTAAAGTGGCCCTATTTAACCCTTGTTCACTTTAGAGTCTGGATCTCAGCCTTCCAGACACAGAAGTATACACTACCACTTTCAGGAGAAGCTGTCCTCTTTCTCCATGTTGTACCATGCTAAATTTGGGGCATCCAAAATGGATCCCACTGGCTACATTGCTCAGACATAAAGAGCCCTACTACTACCACATGGGACACACACATCCTATACATGCACTACACATAGTTTATACCTGCACACATGTCACCACAAGGTTCTAGGCAATAACAGTGGCACTTTATACATGTGGGCCAGTAGGCAGCAGTCTCGCTGACTTAGATAAGAGGGTCTGGTAACACTACCAACCAAAACATATGGTAGGCTGTCACCACCTCTTTATGTGCTATACCCAGGACAGGAACAGTGTTCCTCTGTCCACAAGGAGGGTATGCTTTGTAGGCCCCTCACATGACAGGAACTGTACCTTGTACTCTCAAAGAACAGCTAAGGCCTCTAAGCACCTTAGACTACCATGGTGCCAGGGACAAAATAAAAGCCAAGGCACCAGATTCCCCAGCAGTTGGGAACTTGGAGCAGGGATAAGTGTGTGTTTGCCATGCAGGGTCCTGAATTCATTTTTTAAATGACGTGAACCTTTATGACACGTCTAATATTATAAAAAGAAATGACGGGTGGATTGGTTCCAAATGTTCAGCCTGCTTGGACGTCATTCAAGTCCATTATTATGTTGCCTACTATGCACTCCAGACAGGGAGCTATGACATAAAGATCAGTCCTACCCTCATCCAAAAGGTAGAGCACGAATTGTCAGGGTATGGCAACTGAACGGGAACTAAAGAAACATGAGACCGCCTTCACTGCAAAACATGCGCTAGAATGCAGCCCAGGGCGACTGCAAGTGGATGAGGCTTTTACAAGCTTACCAACCACAATCATTTGTTGTTTTAATGTGATGCTCTAAATGCAACGGGTCTTTGCAGACATGGGGGACATCCTAAACTATGTCATAGAGCAGAAACTGCAGCTCACTCATGAGGTTCAACTAGGTCGACGTTATGTGGGACCTTTTGTTTCTCTTCAGAGGGCCGTGGCCTGCCATTTCATGCTGAACTGGTCCTAATGAACAGGGACAAGACTGATCGGTTGTAGGTGGTGGGTCACATACCATGGCTAGCAAGACCATACAAGTTCTTCCCAGTGCATCCTGGTAGATATGGCGCTACTTAGTACTCACTTACTATGATTGTAGTGGCAGCTTGAATGTTCAAGGTTAGCTTGTGCTGCACAGTGCTTCACACGCGTTTCACAATTCTGTACTCTACAGAAGGGAAAGGTGTTTGGGACATTATTCACAGATGAGTGTAAAAACAGCTCCTGGGTGCAGATGCCTGGCACCAGGAACCAATTACCAGCTTCTCTAACCAAGCGAAGCTTGTACAAACTTTCTAAAATGGGTTGTGGGGCCACACACCGGCTATAAAGACCGCTCCAGTCCTTCCAAGTGTATTCAGAGACACAATGCTTATTCACAGTGGTTAAAGAGTGTGTGTGTGAGAGAAAGAGCGTGTGTGGTTGTGCGCGTGTATATGTATGTGTGTATATATACAGCGACAGCTGAATAAAATCTGAACCAGCATCTTACGTTTGGTCCGTGTCTGTATCCAGCGCGATCGAGGGAAAAGCGATTGCGGGAGGAAAACGGAGGTTGGAGTATATATATATATATATATATATATATATATATATATATATATATATATATATATATATATATATATATATATATATTCAATGAAAAAACCCTAGGTTTTACACACGTTATAGTTAGGAAGTAGCATTTAAAAAACCTATGAAATTCACTGGAATAACCATAGGTTTGACACATGTTATAGTTAGCTGGACATTTTACTCATATAAAACCAATGAAATTCCCCGTTATAGTTACTTCAGGTAACTATAACTCGCGCGCCCGCAATGCACTGCTGATGATGTCACACATCACATCACTCATGACATCATCTATTAAATGGGTTAGTTTTGAAAATTACATATATTTTATATATGTAGATCAGAAAGTTGGTTGAAAAAAAATTGTAGTATATAAGTGTATAAACGGTTGCTTTTTGGGTGACAAATAGATTCTATAACTGACTGATTAAATATATCTTAATGAGTACATGTGTTACTGAGTAATATTTAAATATATACCTATCTGTGTCTGTCTATCAGTTTCTATTTTATTGGCTGAATGTGTTGATGAGTAGCAATATCATTGAAACATTATATCTATATAGGTTATTGTTTCATTATATTACCAAAAGTATCTCAGTGTCTAAGTGTTAATATGCTACATTAGGAGATTTTACATATTCCATTCATGCAAGAGTCAGTGACATACTATTCCTATATGTTGTAGGCAGCATATGTGAGATACTAGATATTATCAGTGTTATCAAGAGTAATGTCACTAACCATGTGATAAGTGATGTAATATGTAACATCATCAGCAGTGCATTGCGGGCGCGCGAGTTATAGTTACCTGAAGTAACTATAACGGGGAATTTCATTGGTTTTATATGAGTAAAATGTCCAGCTAACTATAACATGTGTCAAACCTATGGTTTTTCCAGTGAATTTCATAGGTTTTTTAAATGCTACTTCCTAACTATAACGTGTGTAAAACCTAGGGTTTTTTCAGTGAATTTCATAGGTTTTTGAAATGCTATTTCCTAACTATAACGTGTGTAAAACCTAGGGTTTTTCAGTGAATTTCATAGGTTTTTTGAATGCTAGTTCCTAAGTATGAAAGATATACCTGAAATAAATATCGACATACCAATCTTACGTGCACAACTGAGTGCACGCACCCACTTATTTATTTCATGAAAGCTTTCCAATTTAAACCTAATGAATTTCTTCATAGACCAATGAAAGAACATATAGTACGTTAAGACACTGAACCTGGGCTTTTTTTTTGTCATACAAACCTTTTAATTAAATGGAGCCGAATTTTTTTTAATCGTTCGTGCGTGACTAATTGTACACACCTTAATATTTTTTTTAAAAAATATAAAAGGTTTTATAATTTAATAATTGTATACTTAAATCGAGCTCTAAAAATATGTGAAATCCGTATGTGTCTGAATTCACTTCTTTTCACGTTTTTAAACTTCACTAAAGAATATCGCTACTTCCAAATCACGTTCATAACTAGATAGTGTCACCGCCTACACGTCCTGAGAAGCGCATGTAAAGTCATGTGACTTGAAAACAACACTTGCAATTGGTTGTTGGTAGTTTATATTCTGGAATTTACACACAGCACTCCACCCACTTCCATCACTTTCTTTTCTACTCTAAATAGAGAACAACGTCGAACATCTTCCCGAAGACTTTGCTGCAATGGCTACCGTTCCGCATTCATCTTCCGAATCTGAAGGAAATGAGCGACCACCTTTGACTAGAAAAACGGAGGCCACGCTATTACCATCAGAAGTGACCAGCACATCTTCTGCAGAACGAATTGTATCTCCATCGAGTGCTGACATGGACTTGAAACCATATCTGGCGAACGTGCACATGAAATGCAAGAACTGTGGAAAACTTCTTGTATACGGAGAGCAAAGCTTTATTGTAATTAAACACAAAATTGAGAGTCATAAATGCTCCAAGAAAAGTTAAATTTCTTCACTTTATTTGGATAGTATGACATACTGAAAAATGTCGTAGCAACTTTAAGAAATCAAAAGCATCATAACACTTGTTTCCAAAAAAAAAGAAAACAAAAAAAAAAAGTTCTTTTCAGAACTAACTCTTTGTACCAAAACGAGCTCCAAGAGCATATTAGCTGATATTTTCTCGCCACTTTTTTTTAGTGCGCGATCGGGTGCGCGCACCCACCTATCGCGTAGAGGCAGCGACACACGCATGTGAAGTCATTTATTTATTTAATTTATAAGGCGCGTTATAACCACAGGGGTCTCTAAGCGCTATTTGTCCAGATTTACGTGATGAGATATTACATTCACTTGAAACCAACTGTGCACCTAAGATCTGCTCCATGCTTGTTTAAACAATACAGTTTTTAGTTTTTTTCTGAAGAAAAGTAAGTTACTTTCCTTCCTGAGCTCTGGATCCAGTTTGTTCCATAAAGCTGGGAGCGTGTTGGAAAACGCACGGCCCCCCACCGTGGTCAATTTGAAGCAGGATTGGGACAAAAGAGTGGCGTCCGACGAACGCAAAGTCCTACCCGGTATGTAGGGGGATAGTCGAGATTTCAGATATTTTGGTGCTTTGCCATACAGAGCCTTGTGAGCGATACACAGTCCTTTAAAGACGATCCTCTGACGAATTGGGAGCCAGTGCAGCTCCTGCATCAGGGGAGAGGCATGAGCAATCCTGGGTTTTTTAAATATCAGCCTCGCTGCATCATTCATAACTCCCTGTAGTTTGTCCAGCAGCCGCTGGGGCAAACCTATATATAGGGAGTTCCCGTAGTCCAGCCTAGCCAGAATTGTGGCTGAGACCACGTGTCTCAAAGTAGGGAATGACAGTAGGACAGAGATCTTCCTTAGTTGTCTTAGGAGGCCTATGCAGGTACCCACTACAGTGGTAACTTGTTTTTCCATGGATAATTTGTTATCCACATATAGGCCTAAACTGTTGACCGCGGCTGCCGGTTTCGGTGGTGTACCCAGCTCCCTAGGCCAAAATTTCTCACTCCAAGGGTTGCCCGAGATGGAGATGGGCAGCACTTCCGTCTTATCGGGATTGACTTTCAAAGAGTTCTCGGACATCCAGTTGACTGTGGTTTTCAGTATGTCCTGTAGCCTAGTGGATGCTCCCGGGCCATCATCCAGCCGGATGATTATCTGGGTGTCATCTGCATAGTTGTACACTAGGCAATCCATCCTATTCAGGAGAGCAATTAGTGGCTGCAGGTAAATATTGAAAAGTAGGGGTGACAAGGCAGAGCCCTGTGGGACCCCTGCAGGTGATCGGAGCAGAGGTGGAAAGTAGATCACCCAGCTGAACTCGTTGTGTCCTACCCTGCAAGAATGATGTAAGCCATGCATGTGCTGTACCCATGACGCCAAAGGATCTCATCCGCGACAGAAGCTGTTTGTGACACACGGTATCAAACGCCGCGGAGAGATCCAGAAGTATCAGGGCGCTCGGTGTTTTTACATCAGCCAGAGTTCTTAGCTCATCTAGAATGGATAACATGACTAGTTCCGTGCTATGATTAGCACGGAACCCTGCCTGATTGGTCTCCAGCAGGTTGTTAGTCTCTAGATGGCCCGAGAGTAGAGTTAACACATGTTGCTCAATCACTTTAGCCAAAAAAGGCAACTGAGAGATGGGCCGAAAATTTTTCAGACATTTTGTGTCTGCACCAGGTTTCTTCAGTAAGGGGATCAGGCGAGCCTCTTTAAAAGCTAGAGGGATCTGTCCTGTGCGAAGAGAAGTGTTCAATAGATGCAGAACCTCTTCCTCAATTCCTGGCATTGCCGCCTTGAATATGTCAGGAGGGCAAGGGTCCACCAAGGAACCCGATTTAACTCGGCCTATGATTTTAAGTAGTTCCTGTTTGGAAATAGGGGAGAACTCAGCTAATGGTGGGATATTTAGCGGGGCGATAAGGTCCGGTAGGCAAGGACATTTGAGGGGTACGGTTTCCGCAATTTCGTCCAAGATATCTGATATCTTCTTTACGAAGAAGTCCTGAAACCTCTGACAGTCCTCCTGAGTGAACTCGGGACTTTGCTCTTTGTTCACCCTGAGCTCCGCCAGGACCCGAAAGATTTCCTTTTGCGGATTTCTTGCAACAGCTATTCTTTCCTCGAAGAACGCAGCCTTCCTAGATTGTATGGCTAGTTTATAATGGGCTAAGGATAAGACGTATTCTTGCTTGGTGATGGCGTCATATTTTTTACGCCATGCCCGTTCTTTCTTCCTCACCCCACGTTTCATCTCCCTTAGGGAATCATTGTACCAAGGCGCCCCAGCTCCTCTCCTCTCATGTGACTTTAGAACAACACTTCCAATTGGTTCTTACTAGTTTCTATTCTGCAATTTACACGGAACACTCTACCCACTTCCCTGGAAAACCAGTTTATCAAAAAACTTTTAAAGCCTCCTCTTATGAAACATTCCACATCGTTCACATAGCAGTGTAGTAAATACCACTATATACACTCCGTCCCTTAATTATAAGAGACTTATTGCTATGTGAGAACAACTTTTGTTTTCACGCGATAATGTGAAATGCTGAGCCTGTTACAGAATTTTCTTTCACATATATGGTACTATTCTCCTTCGAGCACTAACACCGTAGAAAATACCACCAATAGAGTTGATATTTTTTACACCGAGAACGGGCGATTTGTATCGCTTAGACCCCTTACAATTATAAAGTTTTATTTCCTAAGTCTCTGATCTCCAACTGTGCAACGTGGCTCCCCTGTGTCGTAATGAGGTCCATAGACAAAAACTACAGGGCCAGCATTATACACATGCACAGAACCACAAACCACAAAACCACAAGAGCCACTGGGTTAATATATATCCTTAATATAATAAACCTCTGAGAATGGATACATATTTCCGTGGCACCCCATAACAGAAATGTGGCGTCCTCGGACTCTGCTCCATTACCAAACACCCTAACCCCCCGCCCCCCTCACTCCTCACTCTTCACTAAACTTCGCACTCCACCCCACCCGGACCCCCTATTACAAACCCCCAACCCTTCCTGCCCAAGCCCACCATGAACATCAAACCGCCCCTTGAAAACTTATAAGACACAGGATTACTAAAACTCAAAGAATAGGCAACAGGCAGATAATCTAAATAGTACATAAAGGCACATATTTTTTCCATAATACTATTGAAAAACATGTTCTATTTTTTATAAATCTATCATGCATCTGACCCTCTAGAACCGCTTTCAAAACGTGAAGTATAAACCTCTACATTTCATTTTCAAACCATACACTTTCAATTACATTTTTTTTTTTACAATTCATGTAATGCTACACACCTTTTCTAAAATACACCAGTCCCTGTTATTTATAAGGATTTATTTTCAGTCTTCATCAGTGACACTTTTTTAACATATAATAAAAATCACTGTAACTTTTTAAACGACAATGCTAACGCGGTAAAAATAACCCTCCATTTGCTTTCCTTTAAGAATGTCGACTATGTACCCCACGCATGCGTTTCTTGATCTTTGCATTTGGCAGCGAATACCGACCTTGAATCGGAAGACATGAACAAGAGCTCCATTGTCACATTTAAAACTGAACGTAGCATCTGCTCACACACATATCTTTCACTTAGCTAACATTCACAGAAAACAGCATTGATGTAAAAAAAATTGACCTTGCTTTACAACTTGCTCAAATGACTCCCTTATTTTTTAAAGCATCCTCCACTTCAAGAAAAGCTACTTTTTTGATAACTACTAAGCAATATTTAAGTGACTAGACTCCTAGAAAATTTATCAAGTCATTCTGCTCCTCTCCACTGCATAGCCGGCGACCTAATTCTGTGGAGTTGCTATACAACCGGCAGTGCTGCGCCGTTTCCTTTACCATCTTGGTAAATTCAAAATGGATGTCCCTCCTGCCTTCGCAAACGAGCCGGACCACTTAGAACTATTACGCCAGAGGATGCTTGACTACTACGGCATCTTACCACTCTCGACTTTGAATGCATCATATCGATTATCATTTCGATATTCGTATTTCACCTGTGTGCAGCCTGTATTTCATTGCCTGAGCTGTGATTTCACGTGGGCCCTGGATTTATGTCTCTGCAATTTGGTACCTCCTGAAGCGAATTACAATCACCTCATGAATCCGTTACTTGATCATGAACAGCTTTGTTACAACGGAGGGTTTATGGCCTTTGCAGCGATACAAGGAGTTCTGGGTCATTGGAATATATTCGCAGCGGCGCAAGATTTCCTAACAGAGAGCTACATCGAAAACCCACCGAGCTGCCCTATGATGGTAAAAGACGCTCCAATAATGACAGATCATGAATGCTCCTTTCATCTTCTCAATTGGATGGCTGACATGTTTTCAGATGATAACAGTGATTTCCTGTTAGAAGCACAGTGCAGCCTATTTTGCCTACACAATGGACGGTTAACTCTTTCCTAACAGAGAACTACATCGAAAACCCACCGAGCTGCCCTCTGATAATAAAAGAGGCTCCGATTTTAACAGATCATGAGTACTGCTTTACTCTTTTCCATTGGATAACTGACATACTTTCAAAGGATAAAAGTGATTTCCTGTTAGAAGCAGAAGCTACCTATTTTGCCTAAACAATGCTTCAATAACTCTTATACAAGCCATTGACGTCCTCATTTCCTTTTGCTTCCCTATATTCTTCACGTTCTTTTCCATATTTTCTTTTGAAGAACAGACCTATTGCCTTTACTAACAGTGGACATTATGATTTTGTGCTGGTTAAATTTTGTTCTTTTATGTGGACTACATTTGTTTCTTCAGCTACTCGATTTTCAACTTTATTTTTTTACATTCTAATCTCAACAATTCTATTGCATATCTTATCTAAGGTTATTTCAAAAGTACTCGATGCAAAACTCGCTAATATATGCTACATGTGCCCTTATTAATGTGTAAATTTTAAACGAATTTTTTATAACTGTAAACGCCATTTCGCATCTCAACTGCTTATTTCCGCCTCACACGCCTCTACTCCTTTAATTTCCTATAAAATTATGTTTTTAAAATACTTTACAGAAAAATATGTTCTTTCAACAATATTTCCATTATTACTTGTGCTGTATTTCAAATGCAATACTGCAACCTTCAAAAGATATCTCAATACAGTAGTTCTCCTCAATAGTGATTTGCGCAGCATCCAACAGATTACATACATGCACCTCTCACCATTTTATTGCTTTTGACGCCTTTTTTTCCCCTCACACACTGACATAACACAAACTTGATAGTGCTTCGCATGTAGACAGCTGATTGATAAAGTAATGATGTATAACCACTTGCATTTTCATATATCGTTCCCTAACTGTAAGGCCAGACACCTCCTTCCATTTATTAAAATATGATATACTTCCTTTTAAGAGTGTACAATGTTTTTTTCCAACTATATTCATTTTTCTTCAACTATAGCGTTTGTATTCCATGTACTACTGACAATACCAATTACTGTGTTTTTTGCAATTTCTGTACTCATATTACATAATGATTTGCCTTTAAAACAGTACATTTCTAAATAAACATTTCAAATATTCACGGTTTCTCTTTTAATCCATAATCTCAACTGAAATGATTTCATATTGAAAAACTATTCATGGGTTCCACATAACCTTAATTGTAGTCACTGTGGACCTTATTTATGAAGACCTTCCGCCGCCGGTGCCTCATTTTTTAAAATGGGAAAAAGTGACGCACCGGTGGCGCAAGTCCTTCATAAATAAAGTCCTGAATGTTTTCTTTTCTCGACCTCACTTACTGATACTAGAACCTGCAAGCCAATTGTGGCCCGTGAACTCTTTCTTAGTAGGTCGCGCACCGTACAGACAGTTGTACCTCTGTTAAAAAAAATTTTTCACTGTTACCAAGCACCGCCACAGTTCCGCTTCACTCAGAGTTAATCACTGCTCCCACGCTTCTACAGGCCAAACGCTATGTCGTATTTCTCTCCTTATCACCCTTTAATATCCACAATAACAAACAGTTCTCCGCCAGCCACCACAGAACAGAGTGCAGATGCAGAGGCACCAAAGAGTGAACCCATCACCAACTGCCATCTCCGGCTGTTTCCATGGTTACACCTCATTCTGCACCTTGCTGAAGGCAGAGGTCAAAAGTTCATGTCTCAACGTTCTACAGCAAACTAAGAAGACTGTTATCCCTCCAGAAACACCTGCCAATCCACAACTCTGTTACATGTCTTTTTTTTTCACACCCAATAGTACTTTTCGTTTAACATAAACATTAACATGCAACATACTCTTCAATCTCCACTTATTACAATCAACCAATCATTTTTATCTTTTTAACCACACCCAGCCTCTTCCTTTTTCTTTATTTAGAATTTCAACTTCTAACTACCATTCCACTTCCAGAACCGATCGGAGGACGACTACAAATCCCTTGAAAATGAAGGTCTGGCTAATAGGACACAGTTATATTCACTGGAGTGAAAAATATGCAGTAAGCAGACGAATTTGCAACCTCGGCTTACCAAATGTACACATAACATGGATTGCCAAAAGAGGATTGAAATGTCACCAATTGATTCCATTGGTGAAAACTTTTATGCATCTCCCAGAACCAGACCTTATAATTGTGCACTGTGGTGGGAACGATCTAGGCACAATCACTGGGGTAGGTCTGGAAATGCTTCTAAAAGACACCTTTCGACAATTGATGACACTTTTTCCTCGATCTGCCTTGGTATATTCCAATATATGCCAAAGACAGAAATGGAATTGGTCCAATCAACATTGTGCACAATTTGAGAAAGCAAGGAGACATGTAAATAAATCTGTTTCTGCGTTCCTCAGAGATTATAGCATGGGTTCTATTTACCACAACAACTTGCGATACCACATGCAAGACGTCTATAGGAGAGACGGTGTTCATTTCACGAATGAGGGAAACAGAATCTTCCTCTGCAACATCAGGCTCTGCATCGGTACTTACTTATAAATGCAGAAAACACTCAATTAACACAAGGGCTCTTTTCAGAGCCACCTTATATCTAAGCACTCAAACTTCTGATTTATCTCCATTTTCACACTCTTGTAAATAGGTGTGCGCGACCGGGTGCGCGCACCCCGTTTTTTTTTTCCGGAAAAAAAATTATATCTTTTCGCGTTTAAGGGCCTTACTGCACACCCCGAGAAAACCTACGCAGCAAGACAATCTCTACCTTCTCCCCTTTCCATGTTTCAACGCTTTGAAATAAACAATATATTTACTCGCAGTGACAAAATGGCGGACAAAACTTCCTGATTTCCTTTGAATCGAACGTTAACAGACGTCACGCAGCAAAAAAAAATTCCGCTCACGCGCAGCCGCTTGAGTGCGCGCACGCATGCGTGCCTATAGATATATAATTGACTTTAACTTTAATTTTCTCAACAACTACTGAACAGATTTACACCATTCCAAAAAAAGCGTAATCTGCGAACCGGACTCTACAGTTTAGCCAAATTTCGTATAAATCCATTCAGCCGTTCGACCTGTAGCCGAGTCTAAAGGTCCTATGGTAAATAACATGAAGAAAACACGTTTTGGGACCCCCCTTATATCTCAGCCCCCACTTGACCAATCCCCCCCAAACTTTCAGGGAAGGAGCGCAGCGAACCGAGCCATCTTCTTTGAGAAATTCGCTAAGATTCTTCAACCAGGGCCAAAGTTATTCCAAATAGAATGTTGAGGATTTCCTATGGAAAACAATCCTAACTATAACTACCTACTGGTATATATATATATATCTATATATATATATATATAGATATATATATATATATATATATCATGCTGCATCTCTGGGGAGAGATAGTTTGCAGAATCCCAGCATCCCCTCCTGCATAAATAAAATAATGTCATACAAATAACGTAGTTACATTACAGGCTCCTTGTTAGAAAATTTACAAGCTATGACGTGCTCATAACAGTTCCTCTAAAAACACAATCTTGACTTGTCACTCTCACACTGCAGATTTTACAAGAAAGCATTGTGTTAATGTTTTCAAGGTGAAGATACATTTTTCCAAGTTAACCGGCTGACACCTTATGCAGAATGTGTGCATTAAACACAAATCTATGCTACAATGATACATATTTAAATCAAAAACCATAACTGTAAACATAAATACCTATTTCACTAGACGTGTGTGCATACATACCCTCATGCTTTAAAGTCACCCAGTTGAGTAAGTAGTTGCTGGTTTGCTGAAGTAGAACATTGTTGTCTCCTTCGTAAGTGCAATTTGGGTCATTGTCATTTCGGATATCACCTAATCGATTCACTTTCAAATAAAATAATAAAAATAGTAATTAAAAGATCAACATGAGACTGGGAGAACTACATAACTTGAAGAAAATATCCACTTAATTTCTACCAAATCCATGATGCAAACAGTATAGCATATTAATACGCACATAATCTATTTATTTGCGTACAGTATTGCAAATATTAACCAGGAAGGAATTTGTTTGAAAGAAATAAATATTAAAGTTTCGTTCATTGAGAAGTTTGGAGAGCAATCAACTCGTTGGGCAATATTAAATTCTGTCTGCAGGGAGATATTGGTGGCCATATTTGAGAAGGTTCGCGTGGAATCAAGCCAAGTATTGTGTATCTCAGTGCTATTTTAATTTCTGAAGTTATTCCATATCCACATTCAACATATTCGAATGTCATTATAAATCTATTTTGATAGCCCAACAATTCTCTTCAATGGTCACCACAGTAATAGCTGTTTCTCCAAATACATATGTTTTTCATTTATCGAGGCTCATGGAACTCTGTTCCTAGTGGGACGCCCGAGGTCAGTGACTGAAGCATATCTCAACGGTATTGATCGCTGTTCAAGTTGGCAGCAGAAGTTCAGGGACAAAGGACATGCTTCGGAAATACCCCTGTACTTTTTGGAGCTGTGTCAGGGGTTGTCCCTATGCTTGCCACCCTAAGGCATCCATCCTTGCTGTACTTATGGGGCGTGTGGATGTTTGCCAGACATATGGATGCCTTGGGTCGGTAGATTAATCCTATGGCGAAGGGTCAAGTCACAGATGTGCATGGAGGCTTCCAGGATTTCTAACTGGTGGTGTCTCAAAGATTTTCAAGTCCTTGTGGTGCTTCTGGTATTCTGCCCTGGGTATAGAGGGAACTGCTGTTCTGTAGCTAATAGCGTAGTTCAGAGGCTGCTCACTGAACTGACAAAGGAGTCGCCAAGCAGTCTAATTCTCTTAGTCTAGAAAAAAACGGAGAATCCTGGAATTCTGCCCTTGGAATGAAAGACCAATGCAGTTCAGTGGGTAGAGCTCATAATCCTGGAATTCTGCCTTCAGTATGAAAGACCATTACAGGTCAGTGGGTAAAGCTTGAATTCAGTGATCTCAGCTCTACCCACTGACCTGTATTGGTCTTCCATACCGAGTGCAGAATTTCAGGATAATCAGGATTATTCTGGGCTAAGAGTTAGACATTCTGGAGTCTCCCTTGTCAGCTCAGTGTGCAAACTCTGAACCACAGCTTCAGACATGCATGGATACCTCCCGTAAACCACACAGGGCTTCTAAGAATCAGCTATCCCAGAAGTGCATGTGAGTACTAGCACGGCTTGGGGGATTCTGCCATAAGTATAGAGAGATGCTTTGGGTCAACAGCAAGAGCCCCGGTATGGGGCCTGTGCACTGAAAATGTCTTTGGGACTCCTCTGTAAATGCAATAGGTTCAGAACATGTCTCCCTGAAGGAATCTGGGATTCACCATTTCTGGAATGCTGCCCTGGGTTTAGGGCTGCCCCATCAGAGATCCAAGCATAGATATGGAGGCGTCACTGCAGTGTATGAGTGAATTAAAGGAATTCTAACTGAAACATATACAGATCTTACAGGCTGAAAGGAGACTGGGATTCCTAACAGGGCATCTGAAAGTCCACTAGGGGTAACAGGTCTGCTTTAGCTTAGTGGTTTGAATCCGGGCTAGAAGCCATGCTCCAGGCATGGTATCCATACGTGAAATGCAACACTTTTTTGGGCAAGCACACTGTCCACCTCTCCAATCATCAAAGTTAACCTGGCCTCACTATCTTTTCTGGGAGAAGGGTCTAGGTGGTGTTGCGTGAAGCAATATTGGTGGAGGTGACCGTGTTATCTTGCAATTCATGTATCAGAGGTGAAAGAAGAATACCTATCATTAAATTTACTCGAAATTCTTGTAGAACCTATTGGGGCAAAATTGCAGCTGTAGTCGGGTGTCACGCCTCAACCCACCTTGGCATTGGGCTCAACAGGGATCTCTGTTCGATGACCAGAGAGCCGGCATGCCATTCACCACACCAATGAAGAGGGTGAGCTGAGGCCTGACAGCCAACTACAGCAGGTTACCGCCAGTGAATCCTTCACTCCCTGACATTTCATGGGATCCATGGTTGGTTTTGTAAATATTGTGAATATGATTTAATTTTTATTTAATTTGAGCACTTTTTGAACATCAGCATCTCTAGGTCCTAAAGAAAGCCTCAAAACCTTCTGGGCCACAGGCTGAAACATGTCGAGCATTTTATGACACACAAGTGGGTCTAATGATTCCTGTAGAGTCATGTTGTTTTTAATCCTAGCCCAGGGTCTCCCTAAAACAGTTTCTTGAAACCCTGCAGTTAGTTTTAACCATCACTTTCACTTGATCTGCTGCCCTCATTACCCGAGCTCCACAATTGGGTATTTAGTATACCTCTCTTCGTACGAAAACATCCCTGAACTCCTCCCTCTCAGTAAGGGGGTTGTAGCCCGTATCGTGACTACGCATCACGATACGAGAAGCCCCCAATGATGAAGCATGCCACCTACGATGGGTGAGGACAACCATCTTATAAAAGGAACACTCCATGGTGGTTAGGTACCCAGCTAGGCTATAGATGTACATAGACTAAAGGGTTTCTTTTTGTGCTTTGACATATCAAGTAGGGAAGTCAAGCCTTGTAGGTCTTTAAACCTTTTCCAGATCTCTTTTGTGATATAACAGAAATCGAATGGATTGTGTGGATTGCAGTGTAGTTTTACAGTTTTGAAGTACGGCTTCAAAAACATCGTTCCAGGCAGACACTGTAATGGTAACAGGCTGTAGTTAAATATGCGTTGGAATCCACCAAGCCGGGTCGCATAATACATAAAAAGGAGCCATCGCCAACACTGGGACACGCATGTCCCTGCAGAGACAGGATTAAAGGCCACATGTATCAAACTGTGCATTTGCAATTCCTAAATTGTGATTTTTAAGAAATCGCAATTTAGGAATCGCAAAAACAATTGGGATTCCTACACATTCCTTATTTGCGACTTGCACATTGTGATTCGCAAATAAGGAATTGCTTCCCATTCATTCCTATGGACCTAGAGGCCCATAGGAATCAATAGGAATTGCATGCACACTTTGCGAGCACCAAATAGGTACTCGCAATTTGCGCATGCAATTTCAAGGGTGCAAGGATACCAAAAGGACATCCTGATGCACCCCTGAAGTTGCACTTTCAAAACATGTTGCGCACACACACACATGCCCCAAGGACATGTATGTGTGCAACAGAGAACTTTGAAAAATGCACTTTTGTGCATTTTTCAAAGTTCTTGCAAATTACCATCAACTTTGAATTGATAGTAATTTGCGTTTAATTGTGAAATCCCACATTTTTTTTTGGTTTTAGTTTAGGGAATGGCAATGTCCGATTCCCTAAATGCAATCTCAATTTAAGTAATCGCAATTTTAGAGATTACTTAAATACCGATTTTTGAATTTGGGATAACGCATCCCAAATGCAAAAACTGCGGTCGCAAAGAAGCAGATTCGCAGAATCTGCCCCTTTGCGACTGCAGTTTACAATGATGCATCTGGCCCTAAAAGTTTTATCTCACTGCAAAGACTACAATCTCTACTTGTGAATGAAAATTATTTTTTTCATAAATTGGTTTTGGGAGCAACTATAAAACCCACCGCATAGTAAATTAAAAATCAGATTTATTAGATTTTCAAATACTTTTGGTAAATATGGTTCTAGGATGATTTTGATGAAATGTGGTTGTCTACGACTGGAGCCTGAAGAGACATCAAACTGGTTCGAACAGGTTCTCTTTTCCGTAAATAACTCTCCTACGTCTCCTGGTTAGGCATACAATACATTTCTAGAAAATATATTGCACATAAGAGATCTCTGTAGTATTCTTGCATCTTGTTTATATGGTATACATGCTTTCTCCACTACCAGTCCAGCTTGTACTACAATCTCTTTCACGGAGGCACCTGGAGGTTAAAGACAAGTTAGTAACAGAGCGTTCATCCCCAGTTATTTTAGAATATCTGACAGGATTTGAACAGGGCCAACATATAAGCATTACAAACAGCTGGAAGGAGCTCCCAGAGTAGCATGTTTATAGTAATTAGGGCTCTGGTGTGTAGCTTGCTTTGACGATGGCCACATTCTGCCCAAGGGGTAACCATAGCCTAAAAAAAGAATGAGTTGGGTTCCCCCAGCATATTTCTCAGATTACTACGTCAATATCATGCAAACGATGGTGATGAGAATCATGAACACGACATGGATCTTCAGTTTCACTAGAACCAAAGTGGTCAGCGGAATAAGGGGGAGTTTTTAATTCTCAAACTATGATCCCATCCTCCCAGTGCACAACTTTGTTTTCTAAAAGTTGATATGTGACACATGTGAAACTAACGCCTCACAAACTTACAGAACTGCATACATTTTTTTTAAAGAAATACATTTAACACTAGATGTTACCAATTAAGGTTAATCAATTCACAAAAACACACCAATAACCTACCAGCTACAATCTAACTTGTGTAATATATTTTCTAGGTATATGTGTTAAATTGTACCTATTGCAATCCAGAAGAGGACTTCATCAAATAACAGGTCTAAAACAAAATGTACTTCTCAACTGAACAAAAAATACCATCACTAGAGTGAATAGAGCAGCTCATGGCACATGTTTCGCTCTAACCTGAGTTCAACACCCAAAAACATTTTAAATTAGCAAATCAAGTTGCAATATCTGAATACATCTGAAAGAAGCCAAAATATAATTTGGCAAATGAATAATCGAGCTCATGTAAAAAAAATTGTTAACACCAATCTAACCTATCTTTCGGTGTCTAGCAGCAAAGATAAAAATGCAACATTACTTACTAGCTAGGTAGCCATGGCCTCCACAAGCTTCTCGGCACTCTTGCGTCCCCTGCTGAGCAGTCCACGACGCCAAAGGTTTACTGGCACTGGAGAGAGCATGTATTTCACGTCCAAGTTCGGCCTTTGTTACAAATGAAAAGGGGGTATGGTGAGAAATTAATTAATGAAATGTCAGTTTTCAGTATCATAAATGTATGTACCGACAGAAGAGTACCAACAACCTTACGACACGATGACAGCCTAATGGGGTATTAGAGGTTCTTTTTAAATTCCCCATCCAGCAATCCAAATATAGTAAACAAGTATGTCTGCGGTTCATCTATATTTACCTATTGCAATATGGAAACACATTAAATGTGAATTAGAACATTGGAACGTTGGAAACTCCATTGAAAACACTGGAGTAGCTCCGGGCTTATAATGGCTGGTATAAGCCCGGAGCGCCAACATTCCAATGCTTCTTTGTAGTTTTGAACAAATGCTTCACGGAGCTTAAGGGGATTTCAATCCCTTACACTCCCAGAAACCTTTGATTAATTTGTTAGAACATTCTGCCCTCTAGTGGCAGAATGTTCAAATAGCCTTATAGCCCTTCATAGCAGGGCTATACCGGCTATTAAAGTCCTGCTGCCTTGTTAAACTCCCACACCTTCGGCTCGGGCCTTTAACGCTGCAGCAGGCATTTAATGGACGGTATAGCCTGCTACAGTGGGCTATAAGTCTATATTGTGTTCTATGATTTATAAATGTAAAAAGGACGGACACTGAAAAGGAGAGTAGCTTACATTTTACAAAGTCTTTTAAGTTTGCATTTCCTTCAGTTTTGAGGCATTACACTATCCCCTTATGTAACAAGTACATGAAAGTACATTTGCTTTGCCTGATCACTGACCCTTGTTCATTGCACTGCTGATCTGATCTGAAGGTTATCATGCCTTGCGTGCAACAAACCTTACTTCAGGTAGGGCATTTTTACCCATAACAAACCTAGATAGTACATGTCAGAAATGGGATGCCTGGTTGGCAGAGGTATGCACCCTGTCCAAGCAGGAACAACCACTCTAGTCAGGGTAAGCTAGATTGACACTAAAAGATAACTGTGCTCACCTTCCGTTAGCTTGGCAGTGAGCAGTCAGGCATATACAAAGTGGCAATGTGTAAAGTATTTGTGCAACTCACACAGTAACACAATGAATACACCACAAAAAGACGTCACACATGTTTTGAAAAAAATGATTATTATATTCTGAACAAAACAAGATCAAAACAACACAAATACACCGTATAGAGGTTGAGATACTGAATTATAAAGGAATAAACACAGTAAAGCAAGTAGAGCTAAAAAGGTTACTTTAGGTCACTCTGGACCGAGGCAAAGTCAAAGTTGTGCCGATAGAAAGGCAGCGCTGGCCGGTTACAGGACCTGTGCACGCCCCCGGCAAACAAAGTGCCTTTCCTGATCGTAAACAGCAAGATGCGTCGATGTCAAGGCTTGCAGGTGCAGGAAGCTTTGAACTTCTCCACGCAATGAAGGCGATGCGTCAGTCCAGAAGATGGGTGCCCGGAGTTGAGAGGCATTGAGTGATGCGCCGGATTCTGCCAGGCAGTGAAGGAGATGCGTCGATCTCACCAAGCTCAAGTGGCGGCAATATGCTGTCCGATGCGTCAATCTCGGGAGGCAAAGTGCTGGTTCCAAGGTGATACACTAATTTTACTCCTGCAACCGGGTTGATGCGCCGTTCTGCTACATGCAGACAGGAGATGCTCTAAATTCTGTTTTGCAAGCATGTGGGCCACTTCCAGTGAGCCAGTCAGAGGAGCAGGGTTAGAGACAATGATATCCAGAGTCTCAAGCAACAGCAGGCAAGCCAACAAGCCCTTGGAGATCACTTGGAGTTAAGGCAGAGTCCAGCTCTCCTTCAGAAGAGTTAGAGAGCATCCGGCTGCAGGGCAACAAACAAAAAAGCAGGCCTTCCAGATCAGCAGTCCGGTTGAGTCCTTTAAGCAGGGCAGCTAATCTTCTGGCAGAGCTTAGGTTATAAGTGCAGTAGTGTCTGATGTTAGGAGTCAGAGATCCAGTACTTATGCCCAAAAGTGCCTTTGATGTGGGGGTGACTTCAAAGGAGCTCTCTGAAGTGCACAAGTATCCCTTACAACCTAGTTCTGTCTGCCAGGCTATCTGTGGGGGTAATCAGTGCTTTGTGTGGGGACGGGGGACAGCATATTCAAGTGAAGTGGTAGCCCCTCCCTTTCCTCCTCCTCAGGCAAGACCATCAGAATGCAGAGGCAGATACCAATGTGCATAATGTTTTTAGCACTGCTCACCATGGTGTGGGGTTATGCTCAGGTGAAGTGTGTCTGCACAACCTTTGATATGATATTGCATTATAGCTAACAGTCACTAAAAGTTGCAGAATGAAGAACATTTGATTGCGCTTGTAGCAATTTTATAAAGCCATTACATATACACTCAAGCATGGCCATATTATACAATCTCAAAATAACATTTGTTGAACTCCCAGGATTGTGACCTAATGCACATTCATATCCTAGGCATGAAATGACCAAAGTATAAAATACTGTAGTTCCATTATCACATGTAGTAAAAAAATTATTTCCAAATTCTCTACAAACGTCTTCATTAAAACCACATACTGGACTTATTTTGGTGGCCACAGTGCATTTCAGGACTTCTAAGTAACTTCTTCAAATGGCTAATTTATTTTGTGGGTGAAACATATCTACAAATTGAGGATATATAACAATGTTATGTGATGCTGTCTTAGAGTGCAGCAGTTTGACGTGTCTAGAATTGGGAGCAAATAACACCAAATTTTACAAAGCTGAAGCCAGTCAGTGGGCATCCCTCTTATTTTGACTGTCTGGCCTTCTCAAATACTGAAACAAACAAAGGTTACAGTGAAGTTATAGTAGGAATTGTAATTATATCTTACATTATATTTAAGAAAAATCTTACAAATTCACTGAACAAACCAAAGGTTAAAGGGGACGTTACAGTTAGGTGAACATGTCAGTTAAAACATAGCTTTTTAATTTAACAAAACCACTGAAATTCACTTATTATAGTTCTCTAGTAAGTGTAATTTGTGCCTTAAAGTAACTATGACTTGTGACCTCACCATGCACTGCTAATTACCTCACATAGTACATCACTCATGACATGTTCTATGACATCATTGATATCACTGCACCAGCTGAAATTACATCATTGATGACAACACAGTACATGGTGGGAGCAGTATTTTCTTTACTGATCCCGCCCGGGAGAGAGAGGGAAGAGTATGCCTGCATTTTCCAGGGCAGAGAGCACCAGTGTTCTGGTGGATGAGGTCCCTGTGACAATGGAGCCATATCGGTCCACAGGGCCAGCACAAGGACCGGGTAGGGGCGCCGCATGTCCCCATCACCTTTTATTTAATATGGCCTGCAGGATGGGGTCAACGGAGTCTAAAAAAAAAAAAGAAAAAGGCTGAGGGGGCGAACTCCCCCTTCGCTGAAAATACAGATGCAGAACCCTCCCGGCCCTGTACACTCTGGGGGAGGGTGGGGTGTAATTTTGAAAATGTTTGGGAGCTCATGTTTCTTTTTTACGTGGTACTATGCAGAGAAAAACAAATATACAGTTTTGGCCCTGGGGGAGAGGTAGGGAGGGTATCCCAACCCTCTCCTTCTATATGGTTTTTTCTTTGTTCTAGGACAAGGGGTTAAGTCCACAAGTCCTAAAATGCCTGCCATCACATTGTTGTTGATGTGGTGGCAGGCAATTAAATCTTATCTTACGATCGGATGGCTCCTCTCTGTGCTCTCTCGCTCCAAGTAGACATCTCCTATTACGGACCCCTGCCCCCCCACATCTTCCACAAAGCCGCCACTGCCATCGCTCCCGAACTAGGACATACTATCAAGTCCTCCTTCACATCCGGCACCTGCCCTAATGATTGGAAACGCGCAGAGGTGAAACCCCTCCTCAAGAAACCAACGGCCGACACAACAGACCTGAAGAACTACCAGCCTATATCTCTACTCCCTTTTGCTGCCAACGTCACTGAAAGACTTGTAAACGATCAGCTGACTGCCTACATAGAAGAAAACTGCATCCTAGATGCTTCCCAGTCTGGCTTTCGCAGCAACCACAGCACCGAGACCGCAGACGACATCCGCATGCTGCTCGACCATGGACACACCGCAGCCCTCTTCCTCCTAGACCTCTCCGCAGCCTTTGACACCGTCTCACATCGCACACTAGTCAATAGACTCCATAAGGCAGGAATACAAGGATCCGCCCTCGCCTGGATCCAATCCTTCCTCTCCGGCAAAACCCAGGGGATTAGACTCCCCCCTTTCCTCTCGGAGCCCACTGATATCATCTGTGGAGTACCCCAAGGATCTTCACTAAGCCCGACGCTCTTCAACATCTACATGGCCCCCATTGCCGCCATCATCAGACAGCACAGGCTTAACATCGTATCCTACGCCGACGACACCCAACTCATCCTCTCCCTCACCAAGAACCCAGAAATCACCAGACTCACCTTCCAGGAAGGAATGAGAAGCGTAGCAGCATGGATGAAGGACATCTGCCTAAAGCTCAACTCCAAGAAGACCGAGGTCCTCATTCTTGGACCCTGCACCTCCGCCTGGGACAACACCTGGTGGCCCCCCGCCCTCGGGAGCCCACCCACCCTGATAGACCATGCTCGGATCCTCAGCATTATCCTCGACTCCTTCCTCTCCATGAACCGCCAGATCAATGCTGTCTCCTCCACCAGTTTCAACTGCCTCCGCATGACTTTGAAATGGATCCCCCCCGACTGCAGAAAGACTGTCACCCACGCATTCATCACAAACAGACATTACTACGGCAACGCCCTTTACGCCGGAATCAACAAAACTCTTCTAAGCAAGCTCCAAACCATCCAAAACGCCGCCGCCAGACTCGTCCTAGGGACACCGCGTCACGAACATATGACCCAACACCTCCGAAGCCTTCACTGGCTCCCCGTCGAGAAGACAATCCCCTACAATCTCCTCACCCACGCCTACCACATCCCTCAACAACATCGGACCCAAATACCTCAACGACCGAGTATGTTTCCACATTCCCAAAAGGAACCTCCGCTCCGCTGACTTTGCCCTGGCATCCGCAGAACGGGAGGGAGAGCTTTCTCCCACATCACGGCCAAAACCTGGAACAAGCTCCCGGTCAACATCAGACGCTCCCCAACCCTCCACACATTTAGGAAGGACCTCAAAGCCTGGCTCTTCGACTGACTTGGAGCTGCTCCTCCCGCCCCCCCTAGCGCCTTGAGACCCTCATGGGTGAGTAGAGCACTCTATAAACCACTGATTGATTGATTGATTGATTTTATTAAAAAATACAATGCTCCAAACGAACCAGATAACTGCAGCGATTCTGTGGGATCGGAAAGCCTGCCATGTTCAGGGATGCAGATTCTGCTTACATATAGAGGCAGGATAATTTGAAGAAACAAGCATTTTCAATGCAATAGGTCTCGCATTACTGAAAGTTTGACCTATTTTAATTTCAAATAATAATGCAACACCAATAGCTCAAACTTTCAGTAATGCGAGACCTATTGCAATGCAAATGTTTGTTTTTAGTTGGTGCCTAGTGACAAGAGTTCTTTATCAACATGTGCTCTAAAATAATATTAACAATAATAATAATTTACAGTCTAACCACGATTCCAGATCTAGGATGTGTGTAAGGTTCAATAATAATGTTTCAATATTGAAACATTTGGGAGAGTTTCACATACTTCATAAAACAGCAAGTTTTGTTTATGACCTTGGTTAAAGAAAGCGAGGGAAATGTGTTCTTTTCAATCTTATGAAATTACAGAGCTATTAAATACATCAACGGAGCTTTCAAAACATTTTCCTTGTTTGGACTTTTTCGGATTCTCAATGCAAAGATGCGAGATCATAGC
Source organism: Lissotriton vulgaris (assembly GCF_964263255.1). Taxonomy (NCBI): domain Eukaryota; kingdom Metazoa; phylum Chordata; class Amphibia; order Caudata; family Salamandridae; genus Lissotriton; species Lissotriton vulgaris. The sequence continues at coordinate 162,178,186 of NC_141690.1, forward strand.
ATAGGTTCCGAGTCGCTGCAGCAAAGCACCATACAAGGTCAGCATGGCTCACTTTTTTGTGTGCTGTTATTTGGATGCATAGGAAAACCATTAGCCCCAGAAAGGTCTTATGTTTGAACTGTAGATTTGTTTCGCTAGAACACAGATTCTCATCAGTGTGAAGTACAATTTAGATCTCTCAAACTAAAAACCATTTGAAAACGCTCTATGTTACTTTTAAAGCCAATGATTTAGTAGAGAGTGTTTATTTGAGTTTCACGAATGACAAGTTTCACTGATTTAAGGTGTTTTTCTATAACATACACATGCACAATCTATAGACTCTGAGCAAGGAAGGCGCCCTCCACTGGCTTCTAGAAGGACAGCTGTCGTATTTTTTTGCAGTTATTTTATATAGTCCGAACCTGACCCGCAGGTATTGCAGCACTTTACATTAGCACCAGTTACGTACCACAAGGACAACAGGAGCTACTAGACCCGAACTTGGGGGGGGCTAAGACTCGCAGTCAGGTATGGCCCTAGCACTGGTTGTGCACAGGGCAACAGTCCTTTTTTTGGTGCTGCTCCCCCATTTCCTCCTTCTTCCCTCACGACCACTCACCAACAATGTACCTCATCTCTCTATAGCCCCTTTCTGACAAACATATAATTTTTTTATCTTCATAGGGCTACTCGTAGTTTACTCACACTCAGTTCTGTGTTGGTGCATGGTACACGTCCTTTGTAGCAGGCACATTAACCCTCTGCAATGTGTGGGTGACAGGAGTGCCCATGTGAGTGCACGGTGTGCGATGAGACAGTGCGAGAGTAGGGGAGAGGAGTGAAAGTGAAAAGCGAGAATGAGCAGTGAGTTGTCTGAATGCAGGGTGCACTCCCAGACAGTTGAAGTAACTCAGCATGTTATTGAGGGCTATGGTAGGGTTTCAGATATAAATTAAGCTATCGCTATTATGGCATTATTCAAGGACAGGAACTACAGGAGGACTTTGCAGGCTCTTTAAACAACAAATGGCTGGTATTTTTCTTTTTGGCAACCCTACTTTATATTTCTTTTCATGAAATGCATTCTCACACTAGGGCAGTGAAAGTAAAATCCAAATGTAAGAAACAGATAGAGTGGAGGCCCAGGGGGGTACTGGAACCAAACAAAGCTTTGTTAAACAGTTTACAAAGGTATGTAAATATTAACCCTGGGCGGAGCTGACGGAGCAAGACTACGCAGAGGTCCACGGAGTTAGGAACAAACTCTGTGGAACTCCGCTTAATCCGCTCCGCCACCCGCCTCCACCCTTCATATTAAGAATTAATACAAAATACATTTAAAGGTAAAAGAATAAAGAATTACCTTGACTGCGGCATCCCCCGCAAGCACATTTCTCGCAAGGAATGCGCATGCGCGGGCGCGTGCATTCGCAGACGACCCTGAGACGGCGAGGAAGAGGAGGACGACAGCCCGTGAAGCCGCAGTCAAGGTAAGTGTTTATTCTTTTACCTTAGATGTATTTTTTATTAATTCTTAATAGGGGGGTAGAGGTGGGGACAGATCAATACAGCTCAGCTGCGGAGTGTGCGGCGATTTGCATACTCCGCATTCTCCGCGGAACGTGGAGTAGGCAAATCTCTGCACACTCCATCGGTGGAGCGGAGCTCTCCGCCAGCACCTAGTAAATATGCAAATGGTCTTTCAAACTGCCCAGCCGAGCACACAGCAGCTCAGGCTGAAGCAGCCCGGCCTGAGAGACACGACGGAAGGGGGGAGGGGGTACAGCGGCTGAAGCTCGATCAGCCCTATGGACATTACGCATCTGAGAAGGACACACTAATTTTTGTAGGCACGGGGAGATTAAGTAATTTGACCAGAATCACAGGATGTTTAGCCATCACCGAGGCTCGAACCTGGTTACCCAACTCCAAAGCCAACAGCTCTGGCTGTTACGCCACACTCTCTCCCCTCTTTAGCCATGGACCTGTGTATCTGGTGTTGTGTAAATAACCACCCCAAAACGCAAGGATCAAACACAACTAATGGTGCATTTTACATGGTAATATTACAAAGAAACTGGTGAAAAGCCAATATATCTCAAACAGCTCAATTTAATCTGTTTATGCAATTTGATGTGGCTGAAGGGTGCTGAATAATTTGTGGCCTGGAGGAGCTTAATTCCACTGCATGCCACCTGCGACTGCTTATAATATCTCCAAATAGCTTTTTACAATAGGAACAGCTATTTGGAGATATAAGCTCTATAGATGCGATGCAACAGAGTCTGTAATCTATGCTTTTGAGTTGACATACCGCATGAGCACATAAAGCAAAATGAACATTGGCGTCTATTGTGTGAACAAGACCATTTGCGAAGCAGAAAGGTGTTGGGGCAGTCTGTCAATAAAGCATATTTCCTGAGTACACAGCTTGAGTGTCTTTGCCTGTTTCTTTGCAAGATGGGAGGAGGAATAAGATATAAATATATAGAGACTATATATATATATATATATATATATATATATATATATATATATATATATATATATATATATATTCCATACACAAAGAGTTGCCCCTACGGAAAGAGCCACACAGGCAGATATGCTTTCTTCCTTTAATGAAGGTGCAGAGAGTGCGCAAACTTCGAAGCCAAAAACAAATGTTGCAGCCTTACGCGTTTCGGGCGGACACCGCCCTTGATCACAGGCACAGCCAAAGTCTCGCAGCACAGATTAACACGAATCTTCTGTTTAAATGAATAGCAGTCCCGCCCCCAATGGGGCTACACAGCCTTCTGGTATTTGGAGTTCGTTTGTATTACCCATGTGGGTTTCCGTGTTGCTCGCAGATGTGGCAAAAAAATTAACATCCACAGTGGGCTGAACTCCGGAGATTTGCACACCCTCGTGCACATATTACAGCCTTCATTGGAAATCCACCAGTCCTTGTGATGACACGTCCTTCAATGTCACCAGGATCCGCACACATGCAGAGGGCACTTTCCACGACCAGGCAGGCCGTCATTTATTCCATACACAAAGAGTTGCCCCTACGGAAAGAGCCACACAGGCAGATATGCTTTCTTCCTTTAATGAAGGTGCAGAGAGTGCGCAAACTTCGAAGCCAAAAACAAATGTTGCAGCCTTACGCGTTTCGGGCGGACACCGCCCTTGATCACAGGCACAGCCAAAGTCTCGCAGCACAGATTAACACGAATCTTCCGTTTAAATGAATAGCAGTCCCGCCCCCAATGGGGCTACACAGCCTTTTGGTATTTGGAGTTCGTTTGTATTACCCATGTGGGTTTCCGTGTTGCTCGCAGATGTGGCAAAAAAATTAACATCCACAGTGGGCTGAACTCCGGAGATTTGCACACCCTCGTGCACATATTACAGCCTTCATTGGAAATCCACCAGTCCTTGTGATGACACGTCCTTCAATGTCACCAGGATCCGCACACATGCAGAGGGCACTTTCCACGACCAGGCAGGCCGTCATTTATTCCATACACAAAGAGTTGCCCCTACGGAAAGAGCCACACAGGCAGATATGCTTTCTTCCTTTAATGAAGGTGCAGAGAGTGCGCAAACTTCGAAGCCAAAAACAAATGTTGCAGCCTTACGCGTTTCGGGCGGACACCGCCCTTGATCACAGGCACAGCCAAAGTCTCGCAGCACAGATTAACACGAATCTTCCGTTTAAATGAATAGCAGTCCCGCCCCCAATGGGGCTACACAGCCTTCTGGTATTTGGAGTTCGTTTGTATTACCCATGTGGGTTTCCGTGTTGCTCGCAGATGTGGCAAAAAAATTAACATCCACAGTGGGCTGAACTCCGGAGATTTGCACACCCTCGTGCACATATTACAGCCTTCATTGGAAATCCACCAGTCCTTGTGATGACACGTCCTTCAATGTCACCAGGATCCGCACACATGCAGAGGGCACTTTCCACGACCAGGCAGGCCGTCATTTATTCCATACACAAAGAGTTGCCCCTACGGAAAGAGCCACACAGGCAGATATGCTTTCTTCCTTTAATGAAGGTGCAGAGAGTGCGCAAACTTCGAAGCCAAAAACAAATGTTGCAGCCTTACGCGTTTCGGGCGGACACCGCCCTTGATCACAGGCACAGCCAAAGTCTCGCAGCACAGATTAACACGAATCTTCCGTTTAAATGAATAGCAGTCCCGCCCCCAATGGGGCTACACAGCCTTCTGGTATTTGGAGTTCGTTTGTATTACCCATGTGGGTTTCCGTGTTGCTCGCAGATGTGGCAAAAAAATTAACATCCACAGTGGGCTGAACTCCGGAGATTTGCACACCCTCGTGCACATATTACAGCCTTCATTGGAAATCCACCAGTCCTTGTGATGACACGTCCTTCAATGTCACCAGGATCCGCACACATGCAGAGGGCACTTTCCACGACCAGGCAGGCCGTCATTTATTCCATACACAAAGAGTTGCCCCTACGGAAAGAGCCACACAGGCAGATATGCTTTCTTCCTTTAATGAAGGTGCAGAGAGTGCGCAAACTTCGAAGCCAAAAACAAATGTTGCAGCCTTACGCGTTTCGGGCGGACACCGCCCTTGATCACAGGCACAGCCAAAGTCTCGCAGCACAGATTAACACGAATCTTCCGTTTAAATGAATAGCAGTCCCGCCCCCAATGGGGCTACACAGCCTTCTGGTATTTGGAGTTCGTTTGTATTACCCATGTGGGTTTCCGTGTTGCTCGCAGATGTGGCAAAAAAATTAACATCCACAGTGGGCTGAACTCCGGAGATTTGCACACCCTCGTGCACATATTACAGCCTTCATTGGAAATCCACCAGTCCTTGTGATGACACGTCCTTCAATGTCACCAGGATCCGCACACATGCAGAGGGCACTTTCCACGACCAGGCAGGCCGTCATTTATTCCATACACAAAGAGTTGCCCCTACGGAAAGAGCCACACAGGCAGATATGCTTTCTTCCTTTAATGAAGGTGCAGAGAGTGCGCAAACTTCGAAGCCAAAAACAAATGTTGCAGCCTTACGCGTTTCGGGCGGACACCGCCCTTGATCACAGGCACAGCCAAAGTCTCGCAGCACAGATTAACACGAATCTTCCGTTTAAATGAATAGCAGTCCCGCCCCCAATGGGGCTACACAGCCTTCTGGTATTTGGAGTTCGTTTGTATTACCCATGTGGGTTTCCGTGTTGCTCGCAGATGTGGCAAAAAAATTAACATCCACAGTGGGCTGAACTCCGGAGATTTGCACACCCTCGTGCACATATTACAGCCTTCATTGGAAATCCACCAGTCCTTGTGATGACACGTCCTTCAATGTCACCAGGATCCGCACACATGCAGAGGGCACTTTCCACGACCAGGCAGGCCGTCATTTATTCCATACACAAAGAGTTGCCCCTACGGAAAGAGCCACACAGGCAGATATGCTTTCTTCCTTTAATGAAGGTGCAGAGAGTGCGCAAACTTCGAAGCCAAAAACAAATGTTGCAGCCTTACGCGTTTCGGGCGGACACCGCCCTTGATCACAGGCACAGCCAAAGTCTCGCAGCACAGATTAACACGAATCTTCCGTTTAAATGAATAGCAGTCCCGCCCCCAATGGGGCTACACAGCCTTCTGGTATTTGGAGTTCGTTTGTATTACCCATGTGGGTTTCCGTGTTGCTCGCAGATGTGGCAAAAAAATTAACATCCACAGTGGGCTGAACTCCGGAGATTTGCACACCCTCGTGCACATATTACAGCCTTCATTGGAAATCCACCAGTCCTTGTGATGACACGTCCTTCAATGTCACCAGGATCCGCACACATGCAGAGGGCACTTTCCACGACCAGGCAGGCCGTCATTTATTCCATACACAAAGAGTTGCCCCTACGGAAAGAGCCACACAGGCAGATATGCTTTCTTCCTTTAATGAAGGTGCAGAGAGTGCGCAAACTTCGAAGCCAAAAACAAATGTTGCAGCCTTACGCGTTTCGGGCGGACACCGCCCTTGATCACAGGCACAGCCAAAGTCTCGCAGCACAGATTAACACGAATCTTCCGTTTAAATGAATAGCAGTCCCGCCCCCAATGGGGCTACACAGCCTTCTGGTATTTGGAGTTCGTTTGTATTACCCATGTGGGTTTCCGTGTTGCTCGCAGATGTGGCAAAAAAATTAACATCCACAGTGGGCTGAACTCCGGAGATTTGCACACCCTCGTGCACATATTACAGCCTTCATTGGAAATCCACCAGTCCTTGTGATGACACGTCCTTCAATGTCACCAGGATCCGCACACATGCAGAGGGCACTTTCCACAACCAGGCAGGCCGTCATTTATTCCATACACAAAGAGTTGCCCCTACGGAAAGAGCCACACAGGCAGATATGCTTTCTTCCTTTAATGAAGGTGCAGAGAGTGCGCAAACTTCGAAGCCAAAAACAAATGTTGCAGCCTTACGCGTTTCGGGCGGACACCGCCCTTGATCACAGGCACAGCCAAAGTCTCGCAGCACAGATTAACACGAATCTTCCGTTTAAATGAATAGCAGTCCCGCCCCCAATGGGGCTACACAGCCTTCTGGTATTTGGAGTTCGTTTGTATTACCCATGTGGGTTTCCGTGTTGCTCGCAGATGTGGCAAAAAAATTAACATCCACAGTGGGCTGAACTCCGGAGATTTGCAAACTCCAAATACCAGAAGGCTGTGTAGCCCCATTGGGGGCGGGACTGCTATTCATTTAAACGGAAGATTCGTGTTAATCTGTGCTGCGAGACTTTGGCTGTGCCTGTGATCAAGGGCGGTGTCCGCCCGAAACGCGTAAGGCTGCAACATTTGTTTTTGGCTTCGAAGTTTGCGCACTCTCTGCACCTTCATTAAAGGAAGAAAGCATATCTGCCTGTGTGGCTCTTTCCGTAGGGGCAACTCTTTGTGTATGGAATAAATGACGGCCTGCCTGGTCGTGGAAAGTGCCCTCTGCATGTGTGCGGATCCTGGTGACATTGAAGGACGTGTCATCACAAGGACTGGTGGATTTCCAATGAAGGCTGTAATATGTGCACGAGGGTGTGCAAATCTCCGGAGTTCAGCCCACTGTGGATGTTAATTTTTTTGCCACATCTGCGAGCAACACGGAAACCCACATGGGTAATACAAACGAACTCCAAATACCAGAAGGCTGTGTAGCCCCATTGGGGGCGGGACTGCTATTCATTTAAACGGAAGATTCGTGTTAATCTGTGCTGCGAGACTTTGGCTGTGCCTGTGATCAAGGGCGGTGTCCGCCCGAAACGCGTAAGGCTGCAACATTTGTTTTTGGCTTCGAAGTTTGCGCACTCTCTGCACCTTCATTAAAGGAAGAAATCATATCTGCCTGTGTGGCTCTTTCCGTAGGGGCAACTCTTTGTGTATGGAATAAATGACGGCCTGCCTGGTCGTGGAAAGTGCCCTCTGCATGTGTGCGGATCCTGGTGACATTGAAGGACGTGTCATCACAAGGACTGGTGGATTTCCAATGAAGGCTGTAATATGTGCACGAGGGTGTGCAAATCTCCGGAGTTCAGCCCACTGTGGATGTTAATTTTTTTGCCACATCTGCGAGCAACACGGAAACCCACATGGGTAATACAAACGAACTCCAAATACCAGAAGGCTGTGTAGCCCCATTGGGGGCGGGACTGCTATTCATTTAAACGGAAGATTCGTGTTAATCTGTGCTGCGAGACTTTGGCTGTGCCTGTGATCAAGGGCGGTGTCCGCCCGAAACGCGTAAGGCTGCAACATTTGTTTTTGGCTTCGAAGTTTGCGCACTCTCTGCACCTTCATTAAAGGAAGAAAGCATATCTGCCTGTGTGGCTCTTTCCGTAGGGGCAACTCTTTGTGTATGGAATATATATATATATATATATATATATATATATATATATATATATATATATATATATATATATATATATATATATATATATATATATATATATATATATTTATTTATTTTTTTTCACTGAAAAAACAATGTTATAGTTACGTGAACATGTCAGTGACAACATTAACCTTCTGAATAACGACAAAAAATTCTGAAATTCTATAGTTATAGGTAGCAGAGCTAACTATAACTTGCACCCCACCATACACTGTTTATGAACTCACATATGATATCACTCATGACGTTCTATGACATTATTTATGAAATCTCAGATTACATAATTGACGATATCACAGATGACATCATCCAATGAGTGTGTTAGTTTATTCATATTTTACATAGTGGCGGTTAACTATCCTATTGCTTTTCTACCTTATTTTGTGCAGCTTGTGTTCAGCTAATGGGTCTAAGTGTTTACAAAACGCATGTGCTTCTAATGCATCATAGGTGTGTAGAGGTATTTAACACGTTATAAATATTTAAACTGACAACTTGTGTCAAGTATGTTCCATACAGGCTTTTGGCTCAGCAGAAAAAGTTTCCAATAGGTCAACAGTTCAGCCTTGGTTTATTAGACACAATCATCTCAGCATGACAATTCCTACGTAAGATAGAAGACTGTGTGCATCAGGTACTAACCTATGTACGTGTGCTTCTTTTGCTTCAGAAGATGAGCTGTCTGTAAAGTTTTCACTTTACAAAAGGGGGTGGTGATGAACAGAGTGTCTGAATTGAGCAGACCACTCTTACCCAGTCCAAAGATCAGGGCTTGATCCATCACCGTTATTTATCTCACTGCCCCATCCCAGCTCAGAACCTGGCTATATGCAAATCAGTCTGTCCCTGGCCCAGTGCATCATGGGAACAGGGCAGACTAAACTACCAAGCCAATTCTTTACCAGAAAGGAGACAAGCTACCGGGGACCGGTTTCTGGCATTTCAGCCGTCTTCGGCCCGGCTTGCTTGAATCCTGATGGAGCAGTGAGAAAGGGACTCATGTCTGAGTATACCCTGCCACACCTATAGTGGCCAAAATCGATTTACAAAAGGGGGTGGTGATGAACAGAGTGTCTGAATTGAGCAGACCACTCTTACCCAGTCCAAAGATCAGGGCTTGATCCATCACCGTTATTTATCTCACTGCCCCATCCCAGCTCAAAACCTGGCTATATGCAAATCAGTCTGTCCCTGGCCCAGTGCATCATGGGAACAGGGCAGACTAAACTACCAAGCCAATTCTTTACCAGAAAGGAGACAAGCTACCGGGGACCGGTTTCTGGCATTTCAGCCGTCTTCGGCCCGGCTTGCTTGAATCCTGATGGAGCAGTGAGAAAGGGACTCATGTCTGAGTATACCCTGCCACACCTATAGTGGCCAAAATCGATTTACAAAAGGGGGTGGTGATGAACAGAGTGTCTGAATTGAGCAGACCACTCTTACCCAGTCCAAAGATCAGGGCTTGATCCATCACCGTTATTTATCTCACTGCCCCATCCCAGCTCAGAACCTGGCTATATGCAAATCAGTCTGTCCCTGGCCCAGTGCATCATGGGAACAGGGCAGACTAAACTACCAAGCCAATTCTTTACCAGAAAGGAGACAAGCTACCGGGGACCGGTTTCTGGCATTTCAGCCGTCTTCGGCCCGGCTTGCTTGAATCCTGATGGAGCAGTGAGAAAGGGACTCATGTCTGAGTATACCCTGCCACACCTATAGTGGCCAAAATCGATTTACAAAAGGGGGTGGTGATGAACAGAGTGTCTGAATTGAGCAGACCACTCTTACCCAGTCCAAAGATCAGGGCTTGATCCATCACCGTTATTTATCTCACTGCCCCATCCCAGCTCAGAACCTGGCTATATGCAAATCAGTCTGTCCCTGGCCCAGTGCATCATGGGATCAGGGCAGACTAAACTACCAAGCCAATTCTTTACCAGAAAGGAGACAAGCTACCGGGGACCGGTTTCTGGCATTTCAGCCGTCTTCGGCCCGGCTTGCTTGAATCCTGATGGAGCAGTGAGAAAGGGACTCATGTCTGAGTATACCCTGCCACACCTATAGTGGCCAAAATCGATTTACAAAAGGGGGTGGTGATGAACAGAGTGTCTGAATTGAGCAGACCACTCTTACCCAGTCCAAAGATCAGGGCTTGATCCATCACCGTTATTTATCTCACTGCCCCATCCCAGCTCAGAACCTGGCTATATGCAAATCAGTCTGTCCCTGGCCCAGTGCATCATGGGAACAGGGCAGACTAAACTACCAAGCCAATTCTTTTCCAGAAAGACGGCTGTAATGCCAGAAACCGGTCCCCGGGAGCTTGTTTCCTTCCCAGTGTAAGAATTGGCTTTTGTAGTTTGGTTTGCCCTGTTCCCATCATGCACTGGGACAGGAACAGACTAATTTGCATACAGCCAGGTTCTGAAACTGGGATGGTGCAGTGAGCTAAAAAACGGTGTTGGATCTAGCCCTGATCTCTTGACTGGGTGAGAGCTTTCTGCTTAATTCAGAGACTCTGTCCCTCACTACCCCTTGTTGTAAATATTTTTGTCCACCCTAAGCGTGGAAGGGTATTCTCAGATGTGAGACTCTTGCTCATTGCACCATCAGGATTCAAGCAAACCGGGCCGAAGACGGCTGTAATGCCAGAAACCGGTCCCCAGGAGCTTGTTTCCTTCCCAGTGTAAGAATTGGCTTTTGTAGTTTGGTTTGCCCTGTTCCCATCATGCACTGGGACAGGAACAGACTAATTTGCATACAGCCAGGTTCTGAAACTGGGATGGTGCAGTGAGCTAAAAAACGGTGTTGGATCTAGCCCTGATCTCTTGACTGGGTGAGAGCTTTCTGCTTAATTCAGAGACTCTGTCCCTCACCACCCCTTGTTGTAAATATTTTTGTCCACCCTAAGCGTGGAAGGGTATTCTCAGATGTGAGACCCTTGCTCATTGCACCATCAGGATTCAAGCAAACCGGGCCGAAGACGGCTGTAATGCCAGAAACCGGTCCCCGGGAGCTTGTTTCCTTCCCAGTGTAAGAATTGGCTTTTGTAGTTTGGTTTGCCCTGTTCCCATCATGCACTGGGACAGGAACAGACTAATTTGCATACAGCCAGGTTCTGAAACTGGGATGGTGCAGTGAGCTAAAAAACGGTGTTGGATCTAGCCCTGATCTCTTGACTGGGTGAGAGCTTTCTGCTTAATTCAGAGACTCTGTCCCTCACCACCCCTTGTTGTAAATATGTAAAGTTTTCACAACAGTATGAAGGCTGCAGAAAGTATGATCTTTAGCACCGCACCTTCAGACCTGGTTATTTTAAGCGAATAGTGTCTTTTTTTAACAAGTGTCATGCACTGCTTTTAACCTCACATATTACCTCACTCATGACATGTTTTATGGCATATTTATTGACATCACTGATGACATCATCTCAAATGACATCACTGATGACATCATCCAAGCTTCTTCTGTAAGCATTGCTCTATAAACGGATATAGATTAGAACTAAGAAAGTCAAAATAGCTAAGAGTAATATGAAGCATAATTACCGCTATCATACATAAACACCCACAGGAAAACAAGCTTGTGTTATGTGCAACATTGACTCTACACCATACACTTCATGGGTAGTCGAGTTCATGTTGACTATGAACCACTGATGAAAGGGTAACCTATCCTGCACACACTGTTGAATCTGTATTCAACTGTTCAGGGAAAGCATAGTTCCTCCAGAGACTCAAACCCTGTTACATAACTAATAACCTACTACGGACAGTGTTTTCCGGTCTCAAATCTTTGACAGTCACTAAACCTGCATTAAGAAATCAAGTGGCTATGAGTAGAAAAGTGGGTAGGGTTAACACTGTTTACTCTATACCACACTGTTTGCAGATAGTGAAACTCTCATAAGAAATATCCCAAAGAGTATTAAAAAGTATCTACAAAGAACAGTGTACACTCTCCGCAAAGCTTGTCCAAAGAGTGCCTATTCACTTAAAATAACCAAGGCCTGGAGGTGCTAACGTTCATACTATCTGCAGCCTCCATACTGAGGTTAAAACTTTACAGATAACCCATCTTCTGAAGCAAAACAACCACATGTACATAGATTAGTAACTGGTGCACACACTCATATAAATTGTGTAGAAATTGTCATGCTGAGACGATTCGGCCTAATAACTCAAGGTTGCTTACTACAATTAATATGTTTGACGTACAATCTTTACCCTGTTGGAAATGTTTTCTCCTGATCTAAACAACTCTTGTGGAACATGCTGAACACAGGTCATCAACGGTCACCTGCCCAGAATTAGTCTTCAATGCAAAGAATTATGCTGTGTTCTATACATCTACACACCTATGATGCATTAGAAGCATGTACGTTTTGTAAACACTTACATCCATTAGCTGGACTCAGGCTGTACAATATTAGGTAGAAAAGTAATATGGTAGTTACCTGCCACTATGTAAACTATGAAAAAAAACTAGCACACTTTTTGGATAATGTTATCAGTGATATCATCAATGATGTAATTTGAGATGTTATCAGTGATAGAAATGAGGTCACAGAATATGTCATGAGTGATGTAATGTGAGATAATAATCAGTGAATGACCGGACGCAAGTTATAGTTAACTCTGCTAACTATAACTGATGAATGTCTGTGTTTTGACTTTTTTAGTTCAAAACGTTAATGTTTTCACTGACATATTCACCTAACTATAACTTTACTTTAACCATTGTTTTTTCAGTATATATATATATATATATATGTATCTGTAAGATGGTCTGTAATAACATTGGTTAGAAACATGCAACTGTTGTTTTGTGCCTACTTTAAGTGATGACTGTCAAATTCTCTTCATTTCTAGAAATCCCCAAAATGTAATGTATGCAAAACGAGAAAGAGAGTTTTATTAGTACACCAAAAAACAAACTGAAAACACATTTGTTAAAAAAAAACCTCTCAGCAAATTTGGAAACCACAGGATATAAGCTACCTTCAATGGTCTACGAATTAATCTTTATTTTGGTTGAATCTAAAATTAAAAAGTCCTTCCATATATTTCCTTAACCTTACCCAACGTCTTATGCCCACGAAAAACAGCTTTTTAGCTTGCAGTTATCACTAATGTATTATGTTTCCAACATTCGTGGCAAAGCTTCATTTCTTTCATCACGTATTAGTAAGAAAGATATCATAAAAGGAGTAGGCATCAACTACAAGAACTTACCTGCCTTGCACTCTTATCTCTCAGCATAAGGCCTATCTGAAGTTCAACGAGGTTCATAAACAATGTCTTTGCGAAATGGTCCAAGGCAAAAGCTGCAGCCAAGTAGGGAATCAGACGCCATTGCTGGAAATAAAAAGCATCAATGGCGTTGGCAATGTTCAATACAAGACATCTTAGTCCTTCAAACTCAGGATGAGGGTCTCTGGTTTTTTTAAGCAAATTGTTCTCTCAGTTGCTAAACAAAAGTGTAACATGGCATTGAATGCACCGTGTTCTAACTCCTCCGAGTGCACTGGGGAAATATAAACCAGATAACTTGTCCAAATAGCTCAGGAAAGCCAAAAAGAGATTTTGAGAAAAAGACAAAATGCTTAGTGCGTCATTCATATTTGGGGGAAAAACTGAGCATAATGTATTGGCATATAAACATGGGCAGGGATTGGAATAACTTTTTAAGCAAATTTATCACAAACTCTATATTTGATGGACAGCCACTTCCCTAGTTATCACTCCCAGAACGTTCACTTTGACTTTAACCCAAAACGTAACATTTTTCTTCAGATCCTGTCGTTGCCATGTAATTTATTGAGGGCATTTTCATTAAATACATTTCTGCAAGCATTTGGAGTGAAAGCAATTGGCGCGCTGATATCTAGATACCAAGATTGTGGAGACTCCCCTAAGAAGAGAGAACCTTTTTTTTAGGAAAACATCCAGTCTAAAGGTGACTTTGCTTGTTTGATCTAACAGCTGCTACATGGCAGCAATGTCCCCATCAAGATTAACTCCGCCCTAGAGTTTTCTTCAGCAAATCACTTTCATCCACACATTGTATGTGCAAATGAAAACCTGAAATTGCTTTCCACCATTGAAAGAGTCTGTGTAATATGAGTATTGGCTCCATAAGTGAGCAAACTGAAGGAGATTTGTGGCTGTATTACAAAGAGGGTCCCGGGCGTGCAGTGTGCATGTGCTCCTGCTTGGTGCACTTTGGTATTACAGGAGAGGCCGCAGACACTTATGCATCCCCTTCTGTAGCTCTATCATTCAAGTGAGTTCCCTCATTTGTGTGGCCCCATGCAAATGAGGGGAATCACTTATACTCCGTATTACGGCCGTGGGCGCGGACGCAAACATGACCGTAGGAAGTGCACTTGCAGGAGAGTGCAGTCACTCACTACACCCGCCTGCAAGGGGATCTCTCTCCCCTCTTTAAAGTGCAGGTGTGTTGCCGCCTGCACAGTGAATCAGCCTCTCTTTATTTCACTTGAATGCGCTGCCCTGCAGGTAGTGCGCGCTCACAGCTGCTCAGGGGGCAGAACATTCACAGTAACACAGCGCACTTTCCCTGTTTGCGGATGGTGCACCTATTTAAAGGTGCGCCGTTGGGCAAACAGGGAAAGTATCCCCCCGTGTATGTAATACGGCCCCAGATGTTTGACAGTCAGTCAAACCGTTTATTTTGATACAAGAAACCTTTAAAAAAAATACTGTATAAATATTTTGTTTAATTATTTCACAATACCTATTAAAATATACCTACAGTTTCCAATAAAATTACATAAACATATTTAGATTAGAACAATTATAAAACAGTTAAATAAAAACATACAAGCTCTGACATCCTTCGCCAAGGTATCTCCCTTATCTGAGTCTTAATCCATTTGAATCATCCTTAGATATTCTGACCTTCACAGCTGTCATCATAACTTTAGAGATCGCCAAACTAATGCAAGGGGCATTTACCCTCAATTATTCAACAAAAGCCGGCCTTTGAGATTAGTGATCCAGTGACAATAAAATTGGTATTAAAAACGTATTTTGGGGGATTTCTAAAATTTACCAAAGAAAAGACAATGCTTGACGGTTTGGGTAAATATTGCATCACACAAATATGGGACGCAAGTACTGTTAACAATTCTATCCTTAGGAGAACTCAGTGTTTCAGAAAAAAATATCAAATCTGCACTGGTAGACCTGGCATCCTTGGTGTGTGTTTTCTCCTAACTTTTTGCCTTCAACTCTCCTGTTTTGCTGACTTTGTTTTTGCTAGCCTGAGGACTCTTCACTTTTTACCACTGCTAGCCAAAGCGAAAGAGCTTGTGCTCTCTCTTTAAAACATGGTAGAATTGGCTTATACACATTTGGCATATTTTACTTACCTGGAAGCCCACAGTAAAGTGGAACTACCTGTGTCCAGGGCCTGTATATTAAATGCTACTAGTGGGCCAGGATGGTGAGCAAAAGAATGATGGATTTAACCCTGATCTCTTGACTGGGGGTGAATGTTTGATTTGCTCTGCATTCCGTTCATCATCTGTGTGTCTTTTGCTTTCTCGCCCTAAGTGCACCGGGTATGCCCAGACGTGGGTCCTGGGCTCACCGTGTCACTGGATTCAAGCTAGCCTGGCTGTTGAGGCGTGATGCCCCGAAACTGGTCCCAGGATGTTTGTTTCCAGTCCAGGGAGGACCTGGTTTGGCAGTTCAGGCTGGACTGTACCCATGAGGCACATGGTCTGGACTGATTTGCATATGGCTGGGTCTAAACTGGGGTGACATGATGAGCAAAAGAATGATGGATTTAACCCAGATCTCTTGACTGGGGGTGAATGTTTGATTTGCTCTGCATTCCATCCATCATCTGTTTGTCTTTTCCTTTCTCGACCTAAGTGTGCTGGGTATGCCCAGATGTGGGTCCCAGGCTCACTGTGCCACTGGATTCAAGCTAGCCTGGCTGATGTGGGGTGAAGCCCCGAAACTGGTCCCAGGATGCTTGTTATCAGTCCAAGGAGGACCTCGTTTGGCAGTTCGGGCTTAACTGTTCCCAAGAGGTACAGGGTCAGGATGGATTTGCATATGGCTGGGTCTAGACTGGGGTGGCATGGTGAGCCAAAGAATGATGCATTTAACCCAGATCTCTTGACTGGGGGCGAATGTTTTATTTGCTCTGCATTCCGTCCATCATCTGTGTGTCTTTTGCTTCTCGAGTAGTGGGCCGGCAGCACTGATTATTTGGTCCTCTGAACGGATCCGGAGGCATTCAGCAGGACCCTAAATAGATAGTCACTCTGCATATGTGAAAATAATGTGCACCTTCCGTAGAGATGTCCAGGCTGGAAGTCTTTCTGGACGGTGCACCATACTAACATGTTGGGCACAATAAGTCTGTTTAAGTGCATGAAGAGTTGGTCTGTTATATCGTTCTGTAGTAGACGTACCCCTTGAAGTGAATTGGGTTGTTGAACACCTGACCGCCTAGTTCCTGTGGTGGCCATTATGTTGACATTAGTTTCACATATGCAGAGTGACTATTTTTATTTTAGGGAGTTTTATATAGCGCAAACTTGACCCGGTTTTGGGTATCAGAGCGCTTTACATAGCACCAGTTGCGTTACATGAGGACACATTCGTTTTCGGGAGGAACGGGGAGATTAAGTGATTTGCCCAGAATCACAGGATGTTCAGCGTCATTGCCGAGACTCGAACCCGGTTCCCCTGGTTCAAAGTCGACCGCCCTAGTCGTTAGGCCAACTCATCTATTTAGGGTTTTGATGAATGCCTCCCGATCCCTTTAGGGGTCCAAATAATGGCTGAAACATGTAGACATTTTTCTAGGGATATATTGGCTTTATCTCTAGTCCTCCTGCTTTTTATCTGTGTCCTTGTGACCACCCAGTAACGTTTTAGTGGATCCAGAGATACACTTTTAATCATCACAACTTTTTCTGCACTCTGCCCCGCAGTCACCACTATCTATACGATCATCTCTGAGAAAAAAACTCAGCTCCTCCCCTCGGGGAGTCGCAGCCCACACCTTGATGTGAGGAGGGAACCCATATGATGAAGCATGTCACCTAACGGTGAGTGAGGGTTCTTGCCCTGAAGGAATTCTCTCCCCTCTTCTGACATTACACCATTCTTATCTTCTTCTCTCTTACACTGACATACTCTTTGTGAGAATACATGTTCTATTGAGGGATCAGTACCTCCTGGCTTTGTCTCCAATCCCCTCTGATCCTAAGTGTGTTGACAAACATTAAATCCAATTTATGAAATTGTTCTGCATTCTGTCCATCAATTGTTCTTTTTGCATTTGTCTCCCCGAGTGGGACGGGTATGCCAAGATGTGGGTCCCTTGCTCTCCATGACACTGGAGTCAAGCTATCCTGGCTGATGAGGAGTGAAACCATGAAACCGGTCCTTGGATGCTTGTTTTCAGTCCAAGGAGGACCTGGCCTGGCAGTTCGGGCTGGACTGTTCCCATTGGGCGCAGGGTCCAGACTGATTTGCATATGGCTGGGTTCAAACTGGGATGGCATGGGGATAGCACATTAGGCTCTAAACAGAAAGGTAAGACTAAAATAATAAATTAAAAACAAAAATACTGGCACTGAAGGCAACCACCTTATGCATGGAATTGTTCATTGAGAGAGGGTAAAATGCTGTCCCTCCAAGTGAAGTTAACCAGTGGCCTAAATAATCTGACCCACTGCAAATGCTGTATGTTGTAGTAGGAGGAGACCACAGACCAATGGATGAAGAAACTGGTCTGAAAGCCCTTTAAAGTAAGTATATTATTCAAATAAATTTAATAAAATTAAAAGGTCATGGCTAATGCCAAACCTAAGAAACTTCAAGTGCTCTAACCCTTATATGAGTATGAGACAGCTTCCAAGTGACCTAATATCTTACGTAACAGCATGTATTTATTTTGACATTCTCAACAAAAGCTTCACATGCTGGGATTTTTGTACATCCCCTGCCAATGTCAAAAGCCAAATTATAAATTCTGAGTGTAACGTGCTATTTGCTGAAAAGCCAAGAACTGAGAGAAGGTTTCTCAAGTGTTTTGGACGGACCCGGTGGCAACAATGTCCTGCTAGTGTTTATGCAAGGTTAGTGTAAAAGTGTTTAGCTGCAGTGTAAAGTTCCAGTCAGTGTTGAGCATTGTATAAACTCCCTTTAGCTTTCTTCCTCTATAAAAGTTTTTAAATATTTCTGGTAAACTTGTACTCCACTGAAGCTGGGGTAAATGGAATCTATGAATGGATTGCCCATTCTCTGAAAGGTGGTAATTATAGCGTTATGAGACAATGTGCACTAGGACAGACTCAACAGAGAAATTACATAACTTGCTGGGAGGTGTTAAGGTGTTGTTGTTGATGGCTATGATTTAATGAGAGTACAGTGTGTGATAGTATGCTGAGGAATAAAGACGTCTGTTACAGAGCTCCATGTATGGCGTTTTTATTTTGTATGCTCCTGGGCTGGGGAGGACGCTACAGTAATGAATGAAGCACTGTACAGAATTCTACTGCATTAAAAGTGTTCTAGGTTAGGTAACATTAATATCACTACTCGTTACCTTTCATGAAAGTTTCCATTTCACAAAAAGTAGTAATTGTATATGTATAAGAAAGCTACACAATGATGCCTTTAATGCAACTGTTTACAATAACCACTGTTTGATAATAATAGACTGCATAGCACATCTACAACACCCACTTTTGTAGATAGTAGGTGTGAATTCTTTGGTAAATACAAGGCGCACATATAAATTCAGTTACTGAGTCACTTAGTTTCCGCAGGGAATACGGTCAACCCATTTTCCTTTCATTACTGTGCCATATTGTTCCAGAATCAGAAAGAAACCACAAATTTCCTACCACACAGTGTTCCCTCTAGATCTCCCAATATAAATGCTACCTCACTTGTGTGGGTGGGACAAATGCCCGTGACAACGAATGGCCCACAATGAATTGTGGAGACATCAAAAGTATCTAGCACAAAATGACCCCGTTTTGCAAGGGGTCACCTACGTTTTTGGTCCCGGGCTCGGCGGCCATCTACACATTGCATTTTGGGCCGTTTCCTGTCAAGGGCACTAGGCCTAATCACGCAAGTGAGGTACCATTTCTATCGGTAGACAAGGGAAACTGATGGGTGGGTGGAAGTGTAGCTCCCCGCAGATTACAGATCTTCCCATCACAGAAATGTGAGGACTTTTTTTTTAGACAAAGTTTGAGGTTTGCAAGGGATTCTGAGTAACAGAAACAGGTGAGAACCACACAAGTCAGCCCACCCCGGATTCCCCCGAGTGTCTAATTTTCAACAATGTACAGGATTGCTAGCTTTAAC
Source organism: Lissotriton vulgaris (assembly GCF_964263255.1). Taxonomy (NCBI): domain Eukaryota; kingdom Metazoa; phylum Chordata; class Amphibia; order Caudata; family Salamandridae; genus Lissotriton; species Lissotriton vulgaris. The sequence continues at coordinate 162,197,472 of NC_141690.1, forward strand.
AACATGCCAGTGGAGCTTGCAAAAAAAGGGGCAGCTTTCAGTTGAAAAATGTGATGTGTCTACATTTGGTTTTAGCCCGTTTCCTATCACGGGCTCTAGGCCTACCCATGCAAGTTAGGTACCATTGCTATCAGGAGACTTGGAAGAACATAGAATAGTAAAACAAGTGTTTTACCAATAGTCTTTCTCTGCGTTTGTGGCTCCAAATGTAATACATTGTGTAAAAAAGAAGTCATTTCGAAAAATGCCCTATAATTCACATGCTACAAATTCAGTTTGTGTAAATAACCACGGCTTCTAAACTGCATATCTTGTTCCCATTTCAGAAATACATGGATTTCTTTGGTACATATTTTTCATTCTTTATATTTTACCAAATGAATTGCTGTATACCTGGTACAAATGAAAAATGACTGCAAGGTGCAGATGAATTATTGGCTCTGGGTACCTCGAGTTCTTAGTGAACCTACAAGCCTTTTACATCTCCAAAACCAGAAGAGTACAGCAGACATAATGGTATGTTGCTTTAAAAATCTGCCATAGCTAGATGAAGTTACAGGTGAAAATGTAGGCACAAATGGCAGTATTTCTCAACTAATTTTCAATAATTGTTTTATTTCAACTGTTAATTTATATAGGAAACCCTCAAAGGAAGGCACATAAAAATAGGAAACATGGGCTATGTCCCAGTAAAATGCAAAAACTGTGTTGAAAAATGTGGTTTTCTGACAAAAGTCTGCCTGTTCCTGAAAGCTGGGAAGATGGTGATGTTAGCTCCACCAACCCTTTGATGATACAACTGCAGGGAATAAAACAGATGCTTTCTTCATCAGCACTTTTTTCCATTTTGCCACAAAAAAACAAAATGTAGCTGTATTTTCCGCTAAATTGTCGGTCCCCTCCAGCTGAATCTACAAACTCTGGGTACCTTTAAAATCCCCAGAATGTTGGAAAGAAGGATACAAATTTAGAGTGGATACCTCATGTGGACAAAATGTTATGGGAGCCTATGTGTGAATTACCCCTAGTAGAAAAAAAGGCTTAAAACACTACTATGCAATGAGAGGTAGTTGCACAAATTAATGTGTGCAGCAGGGTTCAGCATCTATTTTTCCTGTGTTACTTCTTCGCGCTCTCAGCAGCTGTGGTGGTGGGACACAAAGGAGGCGGGAGAAATGGAACTGGGGCACAGGCCACATCTGGCCTTTCTCTACAGACACCCCTACATAACAAACGTCTGAATACACATCAAGTATTTGGCACGGAAACCCAGCCATGACATTTTTTTAAATAATTGTTAAATGGCTATGTTTTACCTGCATTTGATATTCGAGTACAGGAATTTCTTCACTTTTTGTTGGTCCAAACTGACGTCGAGTTGCTGAAAAACGAATTGCTATCGACACAGCAAGATTTAAGTTTACGACAGCCATCCCTGATATGGAAACTCTACCACTGGACAACGCTCCCAGGGAAGCACCGAAGCGTTGTTTGGGATCCTGAGGAAAGGAAGCAGGTGTGGGTTAGATTCAGGGGTAAGGGGGCACTCTGAGAATAGAACAAGTGATTACTGCATACACGTAGCAATACGGTATGAACTTTATTCAATGTGAATTATACTTTAAGTTTCAACTGGGTCGGCCTAAAGTATCATTCCACACAAAAGGCTGATGAAGTTCGAGTACTATAATGGATATACATTTGACTACTCAAGAAGATACTATTTGCACTTAAAAAATATTGGATTATTAGTCCTGTGTCAATATGGAACTTGATGCATTTATCAATGAAAATGAAGTCTTGTCTTTATAACAGATACACCCATTGTCAAATCTACATCAACACAACTCACAAATATGTAGTCTAACAGGCCCTGAGAGCAAGACCCGGGATAGGTCACAGGTGGGAGGGTGTGTAGATGGCAGGCTAATGCTCAGGCAGGATAATTTTGATCAATCCTACAGATAGGGGCAGCGACATTACAAAGGGCCAAAGGAGATCGCACCAATAAAGCTGGAGGTATATACACGTGGCTAAAACACCATAAAAGTAAGATGCAATATCAGTTAGGAACACATAGCCAATCAGGACCTAGCATACTTAGTGATCACTCGCTCCAGGACATTTGGGCACGTTATCCGCTGGCCACATTATGTCCATGCAAGGTAGAGACACACCTGTGGAAACCATTAGACAATTAAATTATGACTCCAAAGGCAACAATCAACATTCGTCACCATATATGGAACGCCGGAATGGTTTACAACCTACTAAGTTTTGTATGTAAGAAGAATACCTAGAGATTAAACATTAAGACAGTCCTAAGACCTTGTGCCTGTAACTGTACTTCCGGCCATAATGTTTAATTAAACAAACTATTCCTGTTTTGCCAAACGCCTCTTGTCTTCTGTTTTTAAGGAATTTCGAACTCAAGCAACACCTTACCAGGATGTGATGACAAAGCCAGCTGGTCGTGACGTAGGAAGAGTGCTTTGGGTCACGAAAGCAAGGAAGTACAATCTGCTGCATTTTGATTATGTAGTGTAAGACCGCCATAACAGCCATGCAAAGGGCTCCTCACATCTGTACGCGATGACTGCCACTGCACATGCTGCATTAATGACAGCTATGTCTCTGTAAGCTCATCTAACTTGTTATGGGTTATGTCAGAACCCCTTTCAGAGGGAATCGGGGCACCCAGGGGTCACTGGGCCTTTTAATCCTGATGTCCCAGGGCCCACAATACTACAGATTCGCAGCACCTGAGCAAAGTACCATTCATGCACAGGACTCTTGCTTTTAACGTGATCAAGCAGTCCAAAGCTCCCTTGGATGGAGGTAGATACAGGGTAGGGAACACAGTCTCACAATTCAAACGGTGCACTAAAGCAGCAGTAAATCATCAAATTATCTAGCCAAATACTCACTTCATTTCTACTGCTTGCTAACACAAAGGAAAAATAGGACATTCACAAACAACTACACAATCCCCCTGAGGTCAGGGCTCTAGTATTTCTTTGGCAGTTCCCTGTCCCAGTCTCTCCTCGCTTTAACAATGGTAGTTATTCCCCATTCACTGTTGGTAACATTCAGTGTATCCACCACTGTCAGTCAGAGTCTCAAGAGTCCCCTATGACTCTAATTTAAAGTAAATAGTATTCCCACAAGTTCCCCTGTGGCCGACAGGCCTGGAATCAGTCTTTACTGCACCGACAGGCGTGAAGCATCTGGAGTTGCTGAGGGGGCCGGGTCTGTGGGTGCTCAAAGCAGCTGCAACTAAGTTCTGGTGAGTCTGTTGCATACAGCTCAGGTGGCTACAATTAGAGAGCACAGCGTTCCTCAGTCATGGTCACGCTCCAAAAGCGACAGCAGGTTCTCAATGTTTCCTTATGCAGGGTAAGTGTCCAGTCATTTTCCTGAGGTGGAGTGGGTGTGCAGGTACTCCCACAGTATCCTCACTTCTCCAGCAGAGTGTTGCAGATCAGGTTGCATTCTTTGATGTTCCTGGCAACCTCCTGTGGCATACGAAGTCACCGTATCTCACAGTACACAGGCTCCCGCTGGCACCGCAAAGTATTCGGGGGCGCCTCCTCCTGCCAAACAGGTTCGTGACTCGCAGCCCGCTTCTGCACAAGGCGACGACCCTCACTGCCCAGCAGTCTTTTTCACGGAGGCCCCTCTTGGCATAGGGGGTCATTGACTCAGCACTACATATGGGTTCTGGCCCGATTGGCACCACGTGACTTCACTTCATAGTGGCCCTTCCAAGGCATACAGGTGTCGCCAACTCTGTCTTGCACATGGGCAATGGCCAGACTCCGAAGGTCCCTATCTCTCGGGTTGGGGGAGATCTTTCCAAGCTGTGGCTTCACAGCTGTGAAATAGCCTTCCTCTCTCTTTTAGACATAATCTGGGCCTCCTTACTTTTAGGAGAAGTCTAAAAACATGGCTCTTTCAGCTTTGTGTTTCTGCTTTGTAGGAATGTTTTGTTTGTTGTTAAGTGGTCTCTGTTTTCCAGGCGCCGGGACACTCCTGGGAGTAGCTGTGCGCTCTATAAATACCCGATAACATAACATAACATCAATGCAGCAGTAGTTTCCTCACACCTCCCAGTGGCAGTCCATTGGACAGGGCAGGCAGGCACTGGTGCTGGTGCTCAAGGCTCCAGGACAGAGGTTCTTCGATTCCCCAGGTAATATCCCCTGAGCTAGTAGTGTGACTAGCAGGCCTTGGCCCATAGTCATGGGCACAGGCAGAAGTCTTGCAGAGCTTACCCATTTCACACCACTGATCTAGCTGCTTGGCAGATGACAATTTTTGGGGTCTCTAACTCTCCTTCTTGTAGTACATTTCCAGACTACAAATGTGATTTAGGGACTCAGTCTTTGACATTTTATGTTGGGGTTCTGCTTCTTTTGAAGTGTCCACTCCTCTGCTCTCTCCCTCTTGAAAATAATGTTGCTCCTTAACATTAAGATAATTTACCAAGAATGGGTCAGACAATCACTATTTACATTGTTTTTATTCTCTGTACTAGAGGATACTAGAAACGTTAAGGCAGACCTAAACAGGAAAGACAGAATTGAAGACATATTGTTTTACTTCTAATTTTTCAAATTTCACTAGGAAATAAAAAAAATAGTTTTTTAATTGATTAAATGTAATCAAGTAACATGTTTTCCCATTTCATACCAGATCTACTTGATTTCAATGTTTTGTATGATTTTTGCCTGTCGGCCATCTTTCATTGATCTTGTACGCTGACTGAATCAGTTGCCTTCCTACCGGGCACTCACAGCTACACTGCATTCATCCTCTCAGGCAGAAATCAGCCACATTTTGAGAACTGGATACACGCACAAGCGTCCCACTTTAGCCAGAGATCTCCACCCTGAGCTTGCTACCAGTATTTAACTTATTTTTTCAATGTTCTTCCTGGGACCATGCTTTAATCTACCCGCATCCCACACAGCTGCAATACTCCGCCCTGTGCTTGTTTGCAGATAGTGATGGAAAAAATATTTTTGACGGAATTTGGAGTTTACGTTAGCACAGATATCTGACAGGATTATCAGGGGTAGAGTAAGTTAGACCAAATATCAAATTGATTATGCTAACTTTCTAGATATGTCTTTCCCTTGTTCATTCTAATCCTTACAAAATTTGCAAAAGATATTATTTAATTTGCTACAACCATACTCACCTCTGTGGTGCTTCTTTTGGCAATAACACTATTAGCCCTTATCGCTCTTTTTAACAGCTGTCCTTATTCTAACAGTAAACGTAAGTAACCTCTTTGATTATATCAGTGAAGGACTCGATTACACCTGTTTTTCTTCAACTCAGGAACATTACCATGCCCACTTTTCTAAGTCTCTACACTGCCTATTATGGTACTAACCCCATCCATTGCAGTCACTTGAATGAATCCCTACATAGCTGGCTTGTTTGAGGTATTCTTTTACCGTCCCAGTCCTGATAATGATCCTATGGTTTTAGACAGTTCAAAACGTTGTAAACCGTGTCACAAACAAAAGCATTTTGCAGTCGGTAACAACCCGATTTGTGGAATAGGGCAGTTTCTGACCGCAAAAATGCTTTTAAATATGTACAGAGCACAAATTGTGATTCAGGAACATGTTACCAAACCTCAAATTGTGTTTAACGATCTGCTATTTGAAAGGGGGGGGGGGGGGGGGGGCGTTTAGGGCGTCCCTTCCAAATACAGAATAGTAGTGGTCTGGAAGAAAGTTTTCTGACTGAATTACATTGCAAACAGTCATTTTTTATCAACACCTCAAGGGTGGTGGTAACAATTTGAAATGGGAAGGGTTTCCCAGAGGACCCCTTCCTCTTTGAGAATGCTGAAGCAAATATTTTTCAAGAGCAGGCAGTGGTCCAAACTTCAAAGTTTCAGTTTTGTTTTTAACCCCATCCCGTTTTCCTTTAACCCATTCCATGCTTTGGATGCGTGGGAGATGTCCGACGCAACAGTGGTCGTGTGCGTCAGACGGCTCCAGCGCGTCCGAGCACATAACATTGGAAATCACTCGGGTGCGAGCACCTAATGGATTTCCTTCATCTCAAATAGCTTCCCCAGCTCCTGAGGGTGTTCTGATTTTTTCATTTCACTGAAAACTAAAGTGAAAAAAGCCAATCAGCTCAGTTTGCTTTCACTGCCTACGTGCTCGGGGGGCTATGTCAGCCCCCCGAGCACGTAGGCAGACGGGAGAGGTAACATTGGAAAGGGGAGAATCTCTAGTGGATCCCCGCTTGGGGATTGCCACAGGAGGGAGATCCCCATGCAGGAATCCACCACTAGACACCAGGGTTGGGGGAGCGGCCCCTTGGGCAGGGGCTTTTGCCCCCCCCCCCAAAGTTTTGGGCAAAATTCAGTCTTACTACCCCTCTGGGAGGCATATGGGGGAATAGCCCCCGATTCTCCTCTCCCCGGGGACAGAAAGCACACTAGACACCAGGGATTATTTTCATTTTGTATATAGAGGTGAGGGCTGCCCAAAATGTGTATGCTAATGCTGCCACCATAAAAAAATGGCAGTCTTTCCGCCCCCCGGGGGAGTTGGGGTCAATAGTCCCTGATTTGTCCCCCCGGGGGACAGAAAGCCCACTAGGCACCAGAGATTATTTATATTTGTATATGTAGGGGCTGCCCAAAATGAGCATGCTAATGCCCCCACACTTCAGAAAAAAACGACAGTCTTTCTGCCCCCCTTGGGGTGCAGATGGGGGCAATAGAACACAATCTACCCCTAGGGGGGCAGAAAGCCTACTAGGAACCAGGGATAATTTTTATTTGTATATGTAGAGGTGGGGGCTGACCAAAATGGCCACTCCGAAGCCCCATCCCCCTAAAAAATTAGCCACAATCTTTCTGCCCCCGCCGGAGGCAGATGGGGGCAATAGCCCTTGATCTGCCCAGCCCCCCACCCACTAGGCACCAGGGATTATGATTTTTAATTACGTAGGAGTGGGGGGTGCTCAAAATGGGCATGCCAGTGCCCCCACCCCCCAAACACGAATTGGTCAGTACTCCTGTCCCCTTGGGGGGGGGGCAGATGGGGCAACTACCCCCCTGGGGGGCAGAAAGTCCACTAGAAAGCCAGAGACTATTTTGCTTTTGTAAGTCAGGGGTGGGCACTGCCCAGAACGGGTATGCCAATGCGGCCACTGCCCCCTAAACAATTTGCAACCGTTTTTCTGTCCTCCCCCCGGTGGAAGATGGTGGCAATAGCCCCTGATGTGTACCCCCTGTAATGTTGTAACTGGGACGGGCACTAGGACCTGTGCCAGGGATCCCAAAATTGGGAGGGGGGGCAGGGAGAATGAATAGGAGGAGTTAGGGGCAGTTTGGGCAAGTGAAAGTAAGAGTGAGGACGCAAGATAAATAAAGCTCCCACTTGAAATTATACAGTGTCGCCTGAGTACTTATTGCGACACTACAGCTGGCGACGAAGGTCGTGGACCTTCACTGCACTTACCTGGTGCAGTGGTATCCTGTGCTGAGCTCCGCTAAGTGGAGCCGTGCTGTACGCGACCCGGGAGCTCACCCCGGTCGCGTCGTGTTGCTGCTGTGCCCGCCGTCTCGCCTGCCGCTCCGTTGTCCAGGAGCACTGCTGTTCGCGACCCGGGAGTCCACCCCAGTCCTGTGTGTCCCCTGTGGTGTGCCGCTATAAACGCGGGCCGGAAGCTCACCCCGGTTGTGCTGGTCAGGCCGTGAGCCTGCGGAGGAGCTTAAAGGGTGGAATCCTGTACCGGTGGCCACTTCCTCTCCACTGCCGGTAGGTTGAAGTGCCTGCCTGCTCACATGTGGTGGAGTGTCTGCAGTCGGCTGTGCTCTCGCGAGAAGAGAGCTCTGGCCGGCGGCCATATTGGAATCAGGCACCTCAGCCAATCCCATTCGACGATTTTCCGGCAGCCATATTTAGGTGCCTGTGGAATACCTTTAGATGCCTGTGGTGGACCACACATATTGTCATTCATGGACTAACACTGAAAAGAACACTTTACATGTCTACTGGAGTGTGACGTCGGGTCATTACCAAGTGGAGGAGCTGAATGCATGTTTTCTTTTCTCTGCTGCCTGCCTTGGTACAAACTGAATGGTGCCAATAAACAGCGCCTGTCCTATAATTAACGCATTTTTGAGTCATTTCCTGCGTATTGAGCATCTTCCTTCAAGTGCTGACACTGTTCATATTACTGTAATTGTGCCAAGTGACAAGGCGTTGTGAGATTCATCATCCGTAGACAAGGTCTGTCACAAACTTCTGCTCACGTATACTGCCTACGTTCTGTCATCATGTCTGGGTCCCCAACGTCCAGGCAGCATCACACCTCTGCTGGCGCAAGTAACAGGCCGGGGTCGCCTACTTTGACATCACAGACTTGAGGCCAACGTCTTGGCATGCTTGGAGTCCCGTTTCTACGTCCACCGGAACCTCTAGTCCTCATATCTGGGGGAGGCATGGGCCTTCGCTGGCAGGAATGGTTGGAGGATTTCGAAGATTTTATGAAAGGGTCTCATGTGACTGAAGAGGATCAGCAACTGATTGCACTGCGCAATCTAATTGGGAAGGATGTTGGCCAGATCATAAAAGAACTTCCAGCTGATGCTCCGTCGTCCTATGCAAACATGCGTGACGCTTTAAATCGAAAATTTCTTCACAAAAGGAAAATTGACTATGAAAGATACACATTCAATTTAGCATCCCAGGAGAAAGATGAACTCATGAGCACATTCATCACACGTCTAAGACGTTTGGCTCGTTACTGTGAATTTGACTCGTTCACGACTGAAGACGCCCTTCGCCTGTGAATCATAGAAGGATGCCAGTCTGGGTCGTTACGTAGACGTCTATTGAAGAAGAGCTACTCTCTTGCCGTGATTGAAGAAATGACGCGGGTACACGATCAGGCGGAAGAACATGCAAAGAGAATGGAAGCGGGAAGAGGCAAAAAACGAGAACAGGCACTTAGGCTCCAATCTCGCAACAATGACAGATCGTCCCCTGCAAAACAACGCTCATCGAGATCCAAATTGCAGTCTCATCACACAAGCCGTCGTAGTCACAGTCGGACTGACAAACGACAGGAGCGCCGACTCAAATGCTATCACTGTAGAAATGACTTCCCTCACACGGAGCCGTGCCCTGCAGTAGGCCAAAGATGTAGAAAGTGTGGTCGGGACAATCACTTTGAAAATGTCTGTAGAGCCCCTCCCAAAGACACTCACAGAGATACGTACAGACAATCCAGACAATACACTGTTCGCCATCATGTCAAGGCTGTGAGAGACCGCAGAGAGTCTTCTATCTGCTCTTCAAGGTCCAGCCGCCAGTCTCAAGGCACATAAAAATCACATCGGTCACTATCTCGGGAGTCGAGGTCGCTGTCTCCAGTATCTCAAGACAGTGATGAATATATCTTCATGGTTGCGGATCCTGAGCTGTTCGTACTGGATAGTGGGGCATTTCTTAACTATATTTCTGTTTCAGAATACAACCAAATAGATCCACAACCACGCTTGCATAAAGCTGCAGTGTGGGTATATACATGGATGTCAAAGGAACCTCTTCCGTGCTTAGGACAATCTTACATATAAGAACAGGACTATTCCCACCCGCATCCATGTCATTGGTGGTCCCGAAACAGATTGTCATCTCAGTTTGCTCATAGCGGAACACTTGAGGCTAGTTGAAATATTATATCGAGTTGATGATGAACCGGACAAAATTCACAAATTTCCAAAACTATTCCATGGACTCGGAAAAATGGCTCACTGTCAAGTTTGACTGCATATAAATGAACGAGTGACACCCATAGCACAACATCAAAGGAAAATTCAATTTCATCTTCAACAGTCTGTGGAAGAGGAACTACAGGATCTTCTAAGGGCCGACTTCATCGAGAGAACATCAGGACCCACTCCCTGGGTCTCTCCAGTGGTCGTAGTATCGAAAAAAAGCTCACTGGTCAAAGTGCGTCTCTGTGTGGATATGAGAGACCCCAACACCGCAATTGAGAGAGAAAGACACCCGGGACCTCACATCAGCGACATGATTGCGTCACTCAATGGGGCGAAAATATTTTCCAAATTAGACCTCAACTAGGGATATCACCAGCTAGAACTTCACGAAAAATTGATATACATCACCACGTTCTCGACTCATCAAGGCCTGTTCAGATACAAACGACTCCGTTTTGGGGTCTCATCTGCCGTTGAGATTTCTCAGGAGGCCATTAGAAAAGTAATCCATCACATTCCCAAAGCTCTAAAATACAGTGTTGACATTCTCGTATACGGAGCAACTATGCAAGAACACAACAAGGCACTGGACCGTGTTTGTCATGCCCTACTGGAAGCTAACCTCACATTAAATAAAGACAAGTGTGAATTCCACAAATCTACACTAAAATTCTTTGGATAAATTTTTTCAGGTGCAGGCATGAGACCGGATCCCAAAAAGATTGCAGCCTTAAATGAAACTCCCAGACCGAAAGAGGCTGGAGATGGGCGCTCTTTTCTAGGCATGGCGAGCTACTGTGCACGTTATATTAAAGATTACGCCACCATCAGCTATCCACTGAGAAAGCTTACCAAACAAGGCCATCCATTCCAATGGACCAAAAGATGTGATCAAGCTTTCCACACAATCAAAGCTTCAGTGGAGTCCGCTAATAACCTGGCCTATTTCAATCCCCGGCAAAAAACCGAAATCACTGTGGATGTGAGTCCTATGGGACTTGGAGCCATCTTAGCTCAATATGACATGGAGGGTGATCAACGATACATTGTAGCCTATGCAAGTCGAAGTCTGGCGGACACAGAGAGAGCATGCTTGTAGTAACCACAGAGGCAGTGGTTAGTGAATAAAAAGCCTTTATTCCTCTAAGTACAGCTACACAAGTGTACAGCAACCTCCAGCTTCATCAACCGACCATTCTTTCAGAATCTCCCAGTGATGTCATACTATGGCATCACTGGGTTCTACAATGGGAGAATGAAATCTCCACACCTCTCCCCCCTTACAAGGAATTGCAATAAAACATAAAGACTTATACATTTTAAAATCAATAACAAGAAATTAATATACCCAACAACAATAACATAATACTCAATACAATATATATATTTTTTTACATTTGCACCAATTGCTCAATAGAATTAGGAGCATCAACTTTGCATAAATTACCCATACTCCACATTTTTCCATCATCCAGAGTTACTACTGAGTTCAACACTTTTATTACTCTTTGAGGTCTGGAAAATTTGCTCTTACCTTTTCTCACGAATCCCATTTTCTTTGTAACCACTCAATCACCAATAAAGATTTTAAAATCCTTCACTACTTTCCTTCTGTCATAATCATTTTTGTTCCTTTCTTGAGACTCCTTAACTATTTCTGCTATTAATTCTCGATCCACCCAGACCTGATCTTTCTTTTGCAACCACACAGGAGATTCTTTGGTTGCTGGTTCTCTTCCTTTTAAAACCACAAAAGGTGATACACCTGTAATAGAATGAGGAATCACCCTGTGAGCCCAGATCATCTTGTCTAGTTCCTCTCTCCACTTTAAACCATTGCTCAAAGACAATTGAATGTTGTCCACTGTGATGCGATTAACTCGCTCAACTAATCCATTAGCTTGTGGTCTGAACAACGCCACTCTTTCATGCTTTATACCCAATCCCTTAAGAAACCTTGCCATCATACTCGAAACCAATTGGACTCCATTGTCCGTAACCAGAGACTTTGGCATTCCTTCTTCTAAAAATGCACTCTTCAGAAACTCAATCACTACTTCTGATGTAATATGTTCTACGGGTATCACCAAAAACCATTTACTGTGGTAATCAACTAATACAATTAAAAATCTGCTTCTCACACCCAATCTCTCAATTGTCCCTAGAAAATCCAAAGCTAATGTTTCCCAGGGTTGATTAGGAATACCTACAAAACCCAGTGGTGGTTGCCGGATTACCCTAGACTTGTCGCTATAACTGCACGCTTGACAATCTTTTACTACCTCTTCTACCTCTCTATCCATTTCCGGCCACCAAAAATTCTGTCTCAATCTCCTTTTGCACATGCTTCTCCCTAAGTGTCCCTCGTGTACAAGTTTGATTCATTTACTTCTTAACATCCTAGGTGGGACTACACAATTGCATCTCAAGGCTTTATCTGTTTGAATACTTAACTGGTCTTTGACTTTTAAATATTTCTTTAATTCCTCATTCAAGCTCATCACATCGCCATGAAATGTAGTAACCACAGAGACAGTGGTTAGTGAATGAAAAGCCTTTATCCATACAAGTACAGCTACACAAGTGTACAGCAACCTCCAGCTTCATCAACTGACCATTCTTTCAGGATCTCCCAGTGATGTCATACTATGGCATCACTGGGTTCTACAATGGGATAATGAAATCTCCACAATACTCTCAGCCCGAAAAGGAAAGCTTGGCGGTAGTCTGGGCCTGTGAACATTTTCACATCTTCATTTATGGAAAACACTTTATGCTCATCACGGATCACCAGGCCCTGCTAACCATTTTTGGAAACCCCCGAGCCAAAATGTCACCCAGAATAGAGCGGTGGGGTATCCGCCTCCAAGAATACACATATACTATAGTCCACAAACCCGGAAAAGCTGCAAATCCAGCTGACTATATGTGGAGCCATCCTAAACAACATCTAAATCAAATCCATCCCTAGCGGAAGAATACATTCATTTTGAAGTGGCCCAAGCCAAACCACCTGCAGTTCCCCTGGAGGTCATTCTGGACGCCACCAATGAGGATGTTACACTACAAAATGTGAAACAGCGCATTCAGACAAATAGTTGGAGACACCTGGAAGAACCCGGAGAAAATGAACAGGTTGACAGTCAGGAACTGTCCTCCTTTAGACACGTGAAGAATGAACTATCCATCACTTCCAATTGTCTTTTATTACAAGACAACCGGATCATCATTCCGAAACAACTGCGCCAGGAAGTCATCAACTTAGCACATGAAGGGCACAGAGGCATTGAAGCCACGAAAAGAGAACTGTGGGTGCGAGTCTGGTTCACTACACTCGATCAGATGGTGGAACTCACTCTGAAAGACTGCCCACAGTGTCAGCGAGTGAGTCGAGAGGATCCACCTGCACTTCTACAAATGTCAGAACTGCCGGACGGTGTCTGGCAGCATGTTGCAGTAGATTTCTTTGGCCCATTGCAATCTGGCAAGAATATCCTGGTCATAATGGACGAGTACTCACGTTTCCCAATTGCACACCTCATAGCATCCACCAAACCTGCCACCACGATACCCATATTGGACGTGACCTTTGCAGCATGTGGTATACCGAAGGTAGTGAAAACGGACAATGGTCCACCGTTCAGTGGGCAAGACTTTGCGGCTTTTGCCAACCACTTGAATTTTAGACACAGGAAAATCAGCCCCCTATGGCCACAGGCCAACGGAATGGTAGAAAGGTTTATGGGCACCCTCAAGAAAAGCATTCAGCAAGCAGTACTCTCAAAGTGTGATGTTCAAGTAGTTTTAAATGAGGTGTTACAAGCTTATTGAACCGCAGCCCATACCACCACAGGTAGATGTCCTGCAGCCTTAATGTTGGGTTGCACAGTGTGCACGAGAATACCGGCCTGGGAAGACATTGCCAGTGACATTCACCAAGACACTGATCACAAAGAATTAGTAGCACGAGACAGACTGAAAAAGGAGAAGATGAAAGAATATGCCGACAGTCGGAGAAAAGCGGCGCAGTCATCCATCCAAGAAGGGGATTGGGTGCTGGTGAAACAAGAAAAACAGCGAAAAGCAGTCAGCCGATATCATCCGTGCCCACTGTTAGTAACAAAACAAAAAGGGACCTTGATCACGGCTGCGTCAGAGAACAGGAGGATGACAAGGAATGTAGCGCACTTCCAGAAATGCACGCCCACTGTCCGAGAAGCACTGACTGTGCCTCACAATGCTTTGGACGAGAAAGCACCTGAGTTAGCAAGCGATCATCGGACTTCCACTTCTCCTGGTGAAGATGAGCAGGTGACTCTCGATGTAACTCACCGGCCACAGCGAACTCATCGAAGACCCGTTCGCCTCAATGAAGTACTGTAACTATGTTATTATCTCTCATTGTTAATTTGACATGCACGTATGTCACTGATATGTTTTCAAGTTGTGTAAGAAGGAAGGAGCCAGGGATCCCAAAAGTGGGAGGGGGAACGAGGAGAATGAACAGGAGGAGTTAGGGGCAGTTTGGTCAAGTGAAAGTAAGAGTGAGGACGCAAGATAAATAAAGCTCCCACTTGAAATTATACAGTGTCGCCTGAGTACTTATTGTGACACTACACCCCCTGGGGCCAGAAAGCCCACTAGGCACCAGGAATTTCTTTTGCCCCCACATACACAAATTAGATAATTTTTCTGCCCCCTTGGTTGGACAGATGGGGGTTATTAACCCCGATCTGCCCCACAGAGGGGGGCAGAAAGCCCATTAGACAACAGGGATATGTTTATGGGCAAGTCAGAGAGCGGCCCCATTTTGGCTGTTTCTACCCCCTTGGGGGCAGATCAGCAATATTTTTAGGCTCCCCTTACCCCCACGGGGGGCAGAAAAGCACTACATACCAGGGAATCATCTGTGTATGTGTGGGAACTGGAGTTTGGCTGACAGTCTGCATGTACTGGCGTTTGGCTTGCTGTGTGTGTACTGGCATTTTTGTTGGCGGTGTGTGTGGACTTGCACTTGGTTGGTGGTGTGTGTGGACTAGCACTTGGTGGCGATGTGTGTAGACTGGCACTTGCCTGGCGGTTTGAATGGACTGGCGCTTGCCTGGAGTTGTGCCGGGACTGGTGCTTGGCTGGCAGTGTGCATGGACTGGTGCTTCGCGACGGTGTGTGTGTTTGGCGCTTGGCTGGCAGTGTGCGTGGATGGTGCTTAGCTGGCAGTGTGTGTGTACTGGCACTTGGCTGGTGGTGTGCATGGACTGGCAATTGCCTGGTGCTGTGCATGAACTGGTGACTGCCTGGCGGTGTGCATGGACTGGTGCTTGGCTGGCGGTGTGTGCGGACTGGTGCATGGCTTACAGTGTGCATGAATGGCACGTGGCTGGCAGAGTGCATGGAGAGTACTTGGCTAGCAGTGAGTGTGTACCGCCACTTGGCTCATGGTGTGCGTAGATGGTGCTTCACTTACAGTGTGCGTGGATGGTGCTTAGAAGGCGGTGTGACAGGATGGTGCTTGGCTGGTGGTGTGCAAGCATGGAGCTTGGCTGGCGGTGTGCGTGGATGGCGCTTGACTGGCGGTGTAGAAGGATGGAAGGGAGGCGCTGGGTCCAGCTCCACCTTCACTTGGATAGGCTGTTTACTGGCTCCTCACAGAGGGCTGCATACCCCTCGTAGTTATTCTGAAGCCAGGGCCAGGAAGGCAGAGTACCTGCACACTTCAAAAGCCAAGTCTCTAGAAGCTTTTCCCCACTTCAATGGCAAAACTGTGTATAAATACTGGACATCAGGCACAACCACTTTGGTACACTTCTGGACCAGTGAATACTCTTCCAGGGCGAAGGAGTGCTGTGCTGCTGAAAGGACTGCCACACTGCTGACCGACTGCTCTGAAGTAACTGCTGCTGCACTGAAATAACTGCTGCTGCTGCCTGGTTGAGAAAGACTGGACTTGCATTTCCTAAACTCAGAACCCGGAGTGACTCCAAGGGCTAGTTGGATGGCCTCCAGAGATGGAGCCTCAGGGACAGAACATGCTACCAACAACCTTGCACCTGGACTCTACCACCTGTGAGTGTACCCTGTCACATGGTGCCACCTCAGTCCTGGACCCTTGGAACTGAGCTTAATGTGCTATGCCGGCCTCTGTGAATTCAGTGTAACAGACACATAGCCTCTACTGCGCAACTCCGAGCAGAACCAACACAACTCCGCTGTTGCGTGGATTGGACTCTTCGCTAAGACACAAATTGCCAGCATAGCTCGTATCGCCTTCCGAACCGTTCCTACACAATGCATCCTTGTTGCAAGCCCTCACATCTCTCAACGGCAGCCTCAACGACTATGTCGGTCTCCCAGCGCAGCATTGCAGTTCTCCGGAACAGACACATCACCCAACTGTGTGCTGCATCCTTGATGGCGGCCCTTGCATCGCAAGCCCTGTTGACAAGATCCTCGCTGACCACACAGGCCCTCGCATCGCAGCCTCACCACACTACAGAACGCATACATCGCTTCTGCTGCGCATTGAATCTTCAATGCAGATCCTCAGAATGCTCTGTAAACTAGGATTTATGGTACTTTGTTCAGCATGCCTCACTGGGTCCCTGTAGCCGGCCCACAATCCATTGTGACCAGATATCCATAGCTGGCGCTTTGTGCTTTTTTGGGCGCTATTGTCACTAAAATCTTTAAAATTTAATGTCTCCAGTTCTACTAATTGGATTTTTGTCATTTTGGTCTTGTTTTGTTCATTAAAGGAAGTACTATTTTTCTAATTTTGTGTGGGATCCTTTTTGTGTGGAATTTTGACTTTATTACTATTTGAGGTGTTGCACATATACTTTGCACATTGCCTCTAAATTAAGCCTACCTGCTCTGTGCCAAGCTACCAGAACATCAAGTGCATTTTAATTTCAGGTTGGGTTGCGTCTCAACCCGACAAGTATTGTGGTTGCTGCTTGACCAGGACTCACACCCCTGTCAACCAATTCCTCACAGTATCCTCCACTATATCCAAAATCCACTACACACTCATCGATAGTCTGCGCCAGATTGGAATCACTGAAAATGCACTCAAATATATGGTTTCCTTTCTCACAGGGTGCATCCAGAGAATCAGTCACCTCACAAACCAAGTACATCATCTGTGGCATCCTCAAGTCTCATCCCTCAGTCCAACCCTCTTCAACATCTACATGACACCCCCAGCAGACCTCGTCAGAACCCACAACATCAAAATCATCTCCTCCGCTGACGATAACCAGCTTGTCCATTCACTCTGAGCAGACCCCACCTCGACGAAGATCAACTTTCACAGCAGTATGAAGAATTTCTCTAACTGGATGAAGAACAGCTGCCCGAAGCTCAACATGAACAAAACCGAAGTTCTGATCTTCGGCAGACACAACTCCCTCTAGAATGGCTCCTGGTATCCATCTGAACTCGAACCCACCCACACTCCGAAAGACCACGCCAGCAACCTAGGCATCATCCTGGACAGCAAACTCTCTGTTAAGCGTCAGAAAAAAGCAGTCTCTTCAGCCTGCTTCCACACCCTCTGCATGCTCTGCAAAGTCTTCAAGTGGCTCCCCATATGCACCAGGACAACAGTGACACAGGCCCTCATCACAAGCCAGCTGGACTACGGCAACGTACCCTGTGGAGGCATCACCACGGAACTCATGCGAAGACTCCAGAAGAGCCAGAACGCAGCACTGATATTGGTCCTCAACCTACCCAAGAGTCCCACATCAACCAGCACATGTTGCATAGTATTGTAAAAAGGGGGTGTGGCCTCTGAACACCTCTCTGCAACGCAGCTCCCTGGCGCATACTGGAGGTACCTGGTGGGCTAGTGGGCTCCTAGGGGACATCTGGAATGACGAGGAATTAATTCCCCAACTTAAAACGCGCCACAGGGCATGTTTGCACACATATCACCTCAAGCCCCACCCCCTACCTTCACCACTGTGCAAACGCATCCCGTAGCGCGTTATAAATTGGGGGATTAAGTCCCCTTGCATACTGGGGGTCCCTGGGGGCCAACTAGCCACCAGGAACCTCCAGTATGCGCCAGGGGGCTGCGTTGCAGAGAGGTGTAAAGAGCTGCGTTGTAGAGAGGTGTTGAGAGGCCACGCCCCATTTTTACACCTCTCTGCAATGCAGCTCTGTGGCGCTTACTGGAGGTAGCTGGTGGGCTAGTTGCACCCCAGGGACCGTCAGTATTCAAGGGGAGTTAATCCCCCAACTTAAAATGCGCCATGGGGTGCGTTTGCACAGTGGTAAAGGGAGGGGGCGGGCCTGAGTTCACACCTGCCCAAACACACCCTGTGGCGCGGTTTACGTTTGGAAATTAATTCCTTGTCAATTCTGTGGGTCCCTGGGGGCCAACTAGCCCAGCAGGTACCTCCAGTAAGCGCCATGGAGCTGCAACACAGCCTCCTGGGGCAAACTGGAGGTACCTGGTGGGCTAGTTGTGCCCCAAGGACCTACAGGATTGAGGAGGAATTAATTCTCTAACTCAAAACGCGCCACAGGGCGTGTTTGCAGACATGTCATCTCAGGCCATGCCCCCTTCCTTCACCACTGTACAAACACGCCCCGTGGCGCATTTTAAGTTGGGAAAAAAATTCCCTTTCAATCATGAGGGCTCAGGGGGGCCAACTAGCCCACCAGGTGCTTCCAGTAAGCGCCACTGCGCTGCGTTGCATAGAGGTGGTCTAGGCCATGCCCCTTTTTTCATCTCCCTGCTACGCAGCTCTGTGGTGCTTACTGGATGTACCTAGTGGGCTAGTTGGACCCTAGAGACACTCAGGATTGAAGGGGAATTATTTCCCCACTGATCCTGAAAAGTAATTTTAACCGTACTGTTAAATATTGGACGGAGTTCTTAGCATGAGCTGAAAGCCATTTTGTTTTTCTGGCAGCCCTTTTAGTTAGCCATGTGCTCTTTCCTCCCTCAGTGTTGACTGCTCTTGTAATCAGCCTAAAAACGAACTATATTCAGCATCTTCCACCTTCGCACATGCTCAGTTGAGCGTGTAGCTGTCCTGGCAACTGTTCCTAGTATGTAAATGTTGGGATGTGTTTGCCAAAAACAGCCACTGTTAGCTCCTCCCACTTTGTTGAGCAAGCAGATCTTGTCTCCCAGATTAGTCATTTTGCATGCTTACATGAGCCAGGACTGGCCCTTAGTCTTATGCGGACTATGTAACCCTAAGCATTTATAAGGCCCCAGTTTTCTGTACTCCTTAGACTGGCTCATTCATTTGCTAAGGCTTCTGTGTGACGTAGTCTCCCTCATCTGAGTTTTAATAAATATGTATTTTATATTACAGCTTCTGTGCCAATTTCTTCTTTGTTGGTTTAAAAGGACCAAGTATCAGTGGGACCCCTGAGAAGGTTTCTTGTTTTCTTCAGTACTTACCAGTAACTTGAATTTCCTTCTATAGGATATCAATGCCTGCTTTTTGCTGAAAAAGTTTCTAAGTGTCTTTTTTTGAAACATACAAATATTCCTTTAAAATCAGCCGAACTACGAATTGCCATTTACTCACCTGTTATCACGAGAGACCTCAGTGCTGCATCTTTTAGCCCAGCACTGACCCTGAAAAGTAATTCTAAGCGTACTTACCACTAACTTGTATTTCCTTCCATAGGAATCCATTGTGTGGTTTTTAGCTGAAAAGTTTCTGTCTATTTTCACAAACTAAAAATATTCCTTAAAATTGCCTGTATGACTTAAACTCATTCTTTCAACTGGTTACAGGAGATGCACCCGCGCTGGATCAAGGAATCACCACTGTGTAAGAAAAAGTAACGTTAACACTACTTACCTGATAAGTGAATTTCCTCCCATAGAATAACATTAGTGATTCTATGTGAAAAAGTTTCTAAGTTTCAACTTTTAAAATACAATAATGTTCCTTAAAATCACTACTGTAACCAAAACGCTTTTACTCAACTGTTTACAGGAGATGTCCCAGGACTGAATCTAGGATCCAGTCCTGTGGTAACCGTAAGCATATATAAGGCCCCAGTTTTCTGTACTCCTTAGACTGCCTCATTCATTTGCTAAGGCTTCTGTGTGACGTAGTCTCCCTCATCTGAGGTTTAATAAATATGTATTTTATATTACAGCTTCAGTGCCAATTTCTTCTTTGTTGGTTTAAAAGGACCAAGTATCAGTAGGACCCCTGAGAAGGTTTCTTGTTTTCTTCAGTACTTACCAGGAACTTGAATTTCCTTCCATAGGATATCATTGCCTGCTTTTTGCTGAAAAAGTTTCTAAGTGTCTATTTTTGAAACGTACAAATATTCCTCTAAAATGAGGCGAACAACGAATTCCGATTTACTCACCTGTTATCAGGAGAGAACCGAGTGCTGCATCTTATAGCCCAGCACTAACCCTGAAAAGTATTTCTAAGTGTACTTATCAGTAACTTGTATTTCCTTCCATAGGAATCCATTGTGTGGTTTTCAGAAGAAAAGTTCCTAAGTGTCTATTTTTGAAACGTACAAATATTCCTCTAAAATCAGCCGAACTACGAATTGCGATTTAATCACATGCTAGCACAAAAGAACGCAGTGCTGCGTCTTTTAGCCCAGCACTGACCCTGAAAAGTAATTCTAAGCGTACTTACCAGTAACTTGTATTTCCTTCCATAGGAATCCATTGTGTGGTGTTCACCAGAAAAGTTTTTAAGTGTTGATTTTTGAAACGTACATATATTTCTCAAAAATCAGCGGAACTACGAATTGCGATTTACTCACCTGTTAGCACAAGAGAACTCAGTGCTGCATCTTTTAGCCCAGCACTGACCCTGAAAAGTAATTCTAACCGTACTTGCCAGTAACTTGTATTTCCTTCCATAGGAATCCATTGTTTGGTTTTTAGCTGAAAAGTTTCTGTCTATTTTCACAAACTAAAAATATTCCTTAAAAATTGCCTGTATGACTTAAACACATTCTTTTGACTGGTTACAGGAGATCCACCCATGCTGGATCAAGGAATCACCACTGTGTAAGAAAAATTTACGTTAACACTACTTACCTGATAAGTGAATTTCCTCCCATAGGATAACATTGGTGATTCTATGTGAAAAAGTTTCTAAGTGTCAACTTTTAAAATACAATAATATTCCTTAAAATCACTACTGTAGCCAAAACGCTTTTACTCAACTGTTTACAGGAGGTGTCCCAGGACTGAATCTAGGATCCAGTCCTTTGGTTAGAAAAGTAATCCAAAAAGTAACAAATTGCATTTGACTAGAAATTCCCATTGAGCTCAATGTTGCATTGTGTCTGAAATTGTGTTGCGCATTGCAACAACTGAAACTACTGTACTTAAAAGTCTATTGCCTATTTCCAAAGTATTTAAACTAAAGTAATTTATTCTGAGAAGGTATATTTTGTAATGTAATGTATAATGTAATTTAAAAAATAAAATATCTAAAAATAAATAGTTTTTATAAATGTAGTAAAACAGTATGAAAACAAATAAATGTAACAATTAATACATTTAAAAATTGTCATTTACAAAACCTTTGAAATTCACTGAAAAACCATAGATTTGAGGCCTGATATAATTAGGAATTAGCATTTAAAAAACCTTTGAAATTCACTGAAAAAACCATAGGTTTCAGGCCTGATATAGTTTGGAATTAGCATTAAAAAAACCTTAGAAATTCACTGAAAAAACCATAGGTTTCAGACCTGATATAGTTAGGCATTAGCATTTAAAAAAACCTTAGAAATTCACTGAAAAAACCCATAGGTTTGAGGGGTGTTATAGTTAGCTGGACATTTTACTCGTACAAAACCATTAAAATTTCTCCGATATAGTTAGTTGTACTAACTACATCTCGCGCGCCAGCAATCCACTTGTAAAGAAGGGAGGAGGCAGAAGAAGTTTAAATAAGGATTTATTTAACTTAAATCCTAGGACCCACTGGAGTATAGAGCAAAGCGTCTAAATCAGATCAGCTCCAACCGCTTCTCTGATTTAGAACACAGCTTACAACACATTCTGCATTACATAGATAACACTCTAATGATAAGACAATTCCATAAGTGACATGTCAAAACTCCAACAAAGAAAGAGAAGAAGAATAATATTACCACATGTATCCTTTTTACAGAAAAACAAAAATAAATAAAAATAAAACCAAACAAAAGAAAAGTAAAAACAAGAGAAGAAAGATTAATCCAAAACATAGTCATCAAATTTCTTGGGCAACTTAACACATCTCTTAGGAGAAACATGTGAATCAAGAACTGAAGAACTAGAAATTGCATCATCAACAGGAAAAGGTGAATCCAAAATAGGATCAGGTAATGAACCAGGACATGAGTCACAAGAGACCTCAGATGATGGACCAGGACACGAATCACAAGAGTCATCCAACCAGACATCATCCTCACCATCTCCCCTTTTATCAAAAAAAAATTCTTGGCCAGGTTTCAGAACCACAGAACTTTTACACCACCACCCTTGAGAAGAACAGAGGAATCAGAAACTTGTTGCACCACAAGGGGCTTACTGAACCTGGACAAACCTTTGGGAGTGTGAGAGGGATTAACAACCCTAACCCAATCACCAACATTTATAACCTTGCTCTTACAATGATGAAACCCATCATGATAAGATGTTCCAGAGTTCCGTGCAGAAGAAATATTGTCTCTAGCTTTAGAGATGGAAGACTCAAAACTTTCAGACACACTTTGGTAAAAATAAGGACTTAGCCTGTCTGCCTCTCATAAGACAAAAAGGAGAAACCCCAGTACAGGAATTAGGAGTGATATGATCACTCCAAATTTTGTCTTTTAAAAAGTCAAAAACGTCCAAATTACTCTCCAAAGCAGCTTGGATCCCCTCCTTAAAAAATCTGTTAGCCCTCTCAACCTGACCATTTGAACGCAGACTATAAAGAGGAGCCCTCTTAGCAGACACTCCAAACTTTTTAAGAAACGCTCCCATTTTACTAGAGGTGAACTGAACACCATTGTCAGACCTAATGGAGATGGGTGCCCCTTCAATTCTGAAAACACTGTCCAGAAAACCAATCACAACGTCAATACTAGGATGCTCCACAAAAGAATAATGTAACCACTTAGAAAAATCATCAACTAAAACAATTAAAAACCTATTCTCCCTGCCAACACAATCATAAGGTCCAGAAAAGTCAATTGAAAGCCTTTCCCACGGACCAGTAGGAGCCTCACAAACAGACAAAGGTTCAGTGGACACCTTCCAATGCTTGTCAGACCCGACACACACCGCACAGTTGTTGATAAACTTCTCGACAAAGGTATCCAAACCAGGCCACCAATAGTGATACTTAAGTATCTTCTTTGTGCCAGAAACACAAGGATGTCCAGAATGTGCCAACCTGACAATCTTTTCCCTAAGGCTACCAGGTGGAACAAATAATTCATTCCTCAACAAAATACCATTTTCAATGGACAACTCGTTCGCCACTTGTGCAAAACTCCTCAAAGAAGATTCAATATTTTTAATGGAGGGCCACCCATTAACCACATAAGACTTGATCTTAGCTAATAAATTATCCTTACCAGCATGATCATTCCATTCATTCACATCAATGCCAAAATTGCTAGACTCCACCGCATCCACAGCAGCCACCACACACTCATGCTGATCAGTGACTTCATCATGGGTATCACCAAGTGGAGGCAACCTGGATAAACAGTCAGCAGCAAAATTCTTACCACCAGGAATGTGCTGAATCTCAAAGTTAAACTCATGCAGTCTAGCAATCAACCGAACCAACCTTGAGGAGGCGCTACCACTCCTCACGCCATCCATCATATAGACTAATGGTTTATGGTCCGTGACCAAAACAAAAGGCCTACCCCACAAAAAATTCTTCAATTTCTCCACAGCCCACACACAGGCAAGAGCCTCCTTCTCGATCGTGCTATAATGAACCTCAGCACCTCTAAGAGCCCTTGAGATAAATGAAATAACTATCTCCTTACCATCAACCATCTGTGTGAAAACAGCTCCCAAACCAATTGTGCTGGCATCAACAGTTACAAAAGACTTCCCCTCAGGATCAAAAGTTTTAAGACCCGGGGCATTAGCGATAAGTTTGATGACACCCTGTAAAGCAGAATCATGGACATCAGTCCAAATGAACCTAGCACCTTTTTTAAGCAATTGTCTAAGTGGCTCGACAACCAAAGCATATCCTTTAACAAATTTTGCGTAGTATTCTCCTAACCCAAGAAAGGAACGTAAAGCATCCTTGTCCTGAGGCTTGCTAGCATTTTCAAGATTACTAATGATGTCCTTTTTCGGAAAAATCCCTTCCTGAGTGATTTTATGACCCAAATAGTCAATTTCACTAACAAGAAACTAACATTTTTCCTTGCTCACAGTCATACCTTTGCTGCTAAGGATCTTTAAAACTGCTTCCAAAGTGACATTGTGTTCATCAATAGACTTTGCAAAAATTAAAATGTCGTCTTGAAAAGACTGGACACCTTTCACACCACAGAACAAATTTTCAATTAATTTCTGGAAAACGCTGGCAGCCGAAGCAAGGCCAAAAGGCATCCTCAAGAATCTAAATAATCCAAACGGAGTTATAAACGCCGTCAGATCTTTAGAATCCTGACCCAGAGTGACTTGATGGTACGCAGCCTTCAAATCGATAATTGAAAAAAATTTGCTCCATTCACAGCAGCCAACATTTCCTGTATTCTAGGCAAAGGATATGTTTCTACTACAATGTTTTATTGAGAGATCGAAGATCTGCACACAGCCTAATTTCTTGATTTTCTTTAAGAGCAATAACGATAGCCGAAACCCATTCTGAGCTATCAGTGGGTTCTATGATACCTTGAGAACAGAGACAATCCAAATGCGACTTAAGCTTGTCTCTCACACCCAAAGGTACCATGCGAACTTTATGTTGTACGGGTAAAGCTCCTTTTTTAAGTTTGATCCTGTGTGAAAAGCTTTTGACCTCACCCACAACATCTTCAAAAACATTCTTATACTTATTAAGAATGGAAGCAATAGGATATTCCAGAGAAATACTGTTAATAGGCATTTCTCTCAACTGAATAGGACGATCAGATCCAGGACATAAATTAATGCCAAGCTTACCAAGATCATACCAGCCAACAATGTTCTTCCGATCAATTGCGACATACATTTTGGTAAAAATAACACAGGACTCAGATTTTAACAAGTCTTCAAAGAAGCCTAGCATTTTGATCTTAAAATTACCAAAAGCTTTAGGATTGATATCAGATTTAGCCAGTTTGACACCTTTCCATCTCTCATAAAAGAAAACATCAGATAGAATGGTCACAGGCGAACCAGAGTCAGCCATAGCTTCAAAGGCAACTTCCTCAACATGAACTATCCCTAAAGGAGCTTTGAAGGGAAGAGAAATACTATTTATGTGACTATCAAAGGAATCATCATAAATAGTAATGACCAAATTCTCCAAATCATCATGAATACAAGAAATACTGGTCACAGCGGAGTCAGATCTACCGCCCTTCCTTTGAATCCAGCAAGAAGTTGCAAGATGGCCAACCTTACCACACTTAGTGCATTTTTTCTTAAGGGCAGGACAATCTGGAGAATTCGCCAAATGTGCTTTTGAGCCACACCTAAAACAGCTTAAGATTCTATTAGATTGAAAATTACTCCTACTTCGCATTTGAACAGCACAAATAGCAGTGTCATTGGTGCTCTTGACTTCATTAGCAGCAATGACTTTAGAAGACTCAATAGATCTTTCAATCCCTTTGGCCAAATCAATTACTTCTGCCAGGGTAGGATTGCGACAAGCTAAGAGTCGTTCTTGTACCTTTTTAGCTGCACAATTAAAAACAAATTGATCCCTTAAAGCAGTATCAACATAAGCACCAAATTCGCAGTTTGCGGCTAACACCCTAAGAGCCGCTATATAATCCTCAACAGATTAATCTGCAAGCTGTTTCCTCTTATGAAAAGAATGTCTTTCAATCATAACGTTAGGTTCATCTTCAAATTGTTTTTCAAGTCTAGCAACAGCTTCAACGAAAACATTCCATCCATCACCTCCATCAGCTGGTGGAGCAATGGGTATAAGGTTCTATATATATATAGGCAGCGTGAACAAGGGCTTTTTGCTCGAAACGCGTCGCTGGTTCTGTTGAAGGATAATAAAACACCTTTTGCTGACTCTGATGGTCCGGTCCTCATTTCTGCTGGCGTGGAGGCGGTGTCTGCGAGCGCAGAGCGAAGCTGAGGAGGAATCTTTTTTTCATATATATATATATATATATATATTCTGAAATTGCTGGATCCCGCCAAATAGAAGGAAGCAGAGACGGCACACCAGGAAACCTTGCACAAAATTCCTTTATTGTGCACTCGTTAACCCAAGACGACGCGTTTCGGCGTAAGGAAAAAGGCTTACGCCGAAACGCGTCGTCTTGGGTTAACGTCTTGGGTTAACGAGTGCACAATAAAGGAATTTTGTGCAAGGTTTCCTGGTGTGCCGTCTCTGCTTCCTTCTATTTGGCGGGATCCAGCAATTTCAGCATTTAGGTAGCGGCTGCTGCTACCGACGGCATCAGCGTTGCCTGGTTGAGGGTCGTTCCAGCAGCTGTGTGAACGTGATATATATATATATATATATATATATATATATATATATATACACACACACACACACACACACACACATATGTTTGCCAATTGGCCAAGAGCAGCAGTGACGTACTGAATACTTATTTTTCATTTTTTTGATTTACAGGATTTGCAAACCCGGAAAATTGGATTTTCGAAATATCTGTGAATTCAGAAATCTACAAATTAACAGTCCAAATATCTCTAGAATTTAGCCACTACAAGCCCAGAATGGAACACCTATGAATCTTATGGAAAAGTACTGAGCTGATACACACAAAAGAACAAGCAGAGGTACTTTCCTCAGTAAAATTCTGCTTAAATATCAAGTCTGGTGGAATTTCGTTCAACAATTTTTTTCTATCAAAAGATAAAGAATCCTAAGGGAGTTAAAATGGGAAATGTTACTTCCCACCACCTGTTATTTTTCGGGCACTGCTCTACAGATGTGCACAATATTTGCATTAAAGAACCTAAACTGAATGCAATTGCTTAGGAAGTTTTGTGCAGATTTCTCAAACTGTGCTGAAGATATTAGCAAGATTTTTGCATAGATTTTGAAATAAATAATTATTGTGCACGCACGTACATATGACCTCTCTTGCAAAAAATGAATCTTTAATGGCACATATTTTTTAATATATATAGAAGTCATACCTTAAATGGAGTAACGTAGACTCCCAAGCTTGAGACGTCACCGTTTCTATTCAATAGATTTTCTTGAGGAATTCGAACTTTGTGAAACATGGCAAATCTGTAAAAATGACAATAAAAGTGAAAGTTATTTGGCGAATGTTTAGTGACTAGTATAGAACAATAAATGAAACGTCTTTCAGTTGTTAGTCAACTTTTTTAAAAACTCAAATTCTGTTTACTGAGTTTGACATAAAAAAGGGAGAACACAGTGCTGGTGTCATTACACAGAAAGACATCGTTTAGCAATCAGACACATTGCCGTAATAGCGTGTGCATGCAACATTGACATAGCTATGTGGAAGGCATAGTGCCTTAATGTTGATATGCTAAACTAAAAAACAGGAAAATCTATGATTATTAGGGACCCGAAGTGTCAATTAAAGAAGAGAGAACAATGGTCCCTAATACCAACAAAATGTAATGGACATCAAATAGTCATATATTTACAGATATATAACAATGTACAGTGAGGAACAAAAGTGTCTGTGCTCAGTGCACAGAAGAGTGACACGCTACTGTGATCTCGAGAAATAGTTGTCTACTACAAAGCTTTCTTAATATACGACTAGGAGAACTAGCTAAGATACAAATTTCATTGAATCTGTCTAATTAGTCAATGGCGTTTTGATCCCAATTGATGACAGGAACCTCATCAGGACTCCTAATATGTGTACTGGCTCAGTTGAAGCGCTGGTCCGAGAAGGGTAGGATGAATAAGGGCAAAGAGCTGAACAGACGGATGTATGTCGTTACTACGCATGTTTTTACAACGCATGCCTTTACCACGCAGGTTTTACAACGCAAGTCGTTACAACGACTTGCGCTGGGGGCGCTGGATAGTGAATAGTTTTATTTACTATTCCAACTCCAGTCCCCGTGGATAGTAGAGAAGGCTTTGGATAGTAAATTAAACTATTACCTATCCTACAGCGCCTCCCAGTGCAAGTCGTTGTAACGACTTGCATTGCAAAAGTTGCGTGGTAAAGGTACTGCGTGGTACAAGTTGCGTTGTAAACGCTGTTCCCCGAACAGACGCCTATTTCACATATTGTTGGTTTCTCTTTACAGGAGCCGGGCCACCATGACTGTGCACCTCCCAGCACTGCGGGTCGCTGCAGCTTTATTTCGCTTCACTCCAATTCTCCCCAGCTCGGCGGCCTGTTCAGCACTTTGACTTAATTCATCCTGCCCTTCTCAGGCCATCGCTTCAACCAAGCCATGACACTCTACTTAGAATAATAATATTAATAATTCCTTCTTGTAAAGCGCAAACATATCACCTCCTTAAGGGTTTCAAAGCGCTGGGGGCCGGTTCAGGGAGATTAAGTGAGCTACTGCCCAGAGTCACATGATGCTGAGCTGAGCTGCTGCCAGCGCCAGGTATTGAACCGTGACGTGAGCCTTGTGCTCCGGAGTCAGCCGTTCTGGCCTCTGTGCCACACCTCTCCCTAATGACTCATATCTCCCACATCAGTTTTTGTCATCCTCTGATTGTGCTGCTTGTGCTACATGCTCTCAACATGTTTTCGGGCTCATATGTTTATTAAGTCTTGATGGAGATCCTGTCACCAAACAGGTCGAAACGCCATTGAGTAATTACATGACTTTACCCACTTTACCCAGCAAGCCTCAAACTATGCATTTTACTGACATTTCAGAACTGTTTTGGAGGGGAGAGTTATACCTTCTCGTTTTAAAAACAGCAGCACATCGCCAAGCCGCATAGGTGTCTGATGTCACTACAACTGCGGTACAAAAGATTTTTATTGGTTTAGATTGCCTACTACTCTTTTGCAAAGGGACGTTTGCATCCTTTTGGGAAAATATTATGACCTAAAAATAGCCAGCGGAGAGTAAAAGCAATTTAGAACACTTGGGATTTGTGGTTATTAAGTGTACTTTATCCAGTGATTGTTTGTTTAAATGACTGATATTATGTATATTGTTTTAACTGTGCTTTTATTCTATTTTTATAGCTATTTATCCATGAAACTGTATTTCATGTATTTACTTAGTGAATTTATCTTTTACGGTTGTGATTGAAACCCAATAAAGATTGATTTGACTGAAAGTCGTTTGTAGCCCTGATGAGCACTCTGGTGAAAGTAGCTACTTTGAAAGCATGAACATCTTTTTCTTTAGCCATGACAGTTATTTATTTATTTATTTATTTATTTAAAATATTTATAAAGCGCGACTGTCACCTGGCAGGTATCCTGGCGCTGGTAGCTACTTTTGTGGTTTATTGACGGGGGTGGACTAGGACTGGCCGGTTTTTATAGGGACAGGGGAAAGAGCCATGTTTTGATACGTTTCCTAAATGGGAGGAGATGAGGGATGTGGCGAATGTCGACAGGTAGACTGTTCCATAGCTTGGCTGCAGCTACTCTGAACGATCTTCCTCCCATCCTGGCCTTCTTACATCTGGGCACTCTCGCGAGGCAGGCAGTTGTGGACCTGAGTGTTCTGGTGGGGGTATACCAGGAGAACAGACGTTGAAGAGGTCTGGGTCCTATTCCATGTAGTGCCTTGAAGACCAGGCAAAGGGCCTTGAAGGCAATGCGTTGCCTCAAAGGAAGCCAATGCAACTCGGCCAGTGCGGCAGTGGCCGAGGATCTCCTAGTCCATCCCAGAGCCAGTTTGGCTGCTGCCGACTGGACTCGTTGGAGTCTGTCCAGTAGTGTCGCAGGAGATTCAAGCAGCAGAGCGTTGCAGTAGTCAAGGCGACTAAGAATAGTACACCTGACTACTATTGCTCTGGCGGAGGGTGGAAGTAGAGGCAAGACTTTGCGCAGTGAGCGCATAAGGCCGGCGCAAGTTGCGACTGTTCTTGAGACGTGTGTTTCCATGCTTAATTGATGGTTGAGCATGACGCCCAGGTTGCGAACGGTGGTAACTGGTGGGGGGTTGTTGGAGTTTTCCGGGGGCCAGAACTCAGCAGGCAGAGGGCGGGGTATGCGACTCGCAGGGCAGTACATCACCTCGGTTTTCGAGGAGTTGAACTGAAGTGAGTTCCGGTGCAACCAGCATGCCGTGTCTCGTAGGCAGTCATGGAAGGCTTGCAAGGAGATGGAGTCTTCGCCTTCCCACGAGAGAAGGAGCTGTGTGTCGTCCGCATAGTTTACTGTGGTCATGTTGTGTGACTTGATTAACGTGACCAGAGGTTTTAAGTAAACGTTAAAAAGAATCGGACTGATAGAGGAACCCTGGGGGACACCGTGAGGGACCGGGGAGAAGACCGATTGGAAAGGGGGGAGGGAAACAGCCTGTTTTCTGTCGCTGAGGTATGAGTGAAACCAGATCAGGGCCGTGCCGTCGATCCCTGCCGCTCTCAACCGCTGGAGCAGGACCCTATGATTGACAGTATCGAATGCGGCAGACAAGTCAAGTAAAATGAGGGCCACAGCTTGGCCCCTGTCTGCGCGCATTCGAAGCTCCTCCATGGCCGTGAGCACCGCTGTTTCAGTGCCATGGGCTGGGCGAAACCCAAATTGGAATTCGTCCAAAAAATGGTGCTGCTCGAGGTGGGTTGAGAGGCATTTACTGACCCAGCGTTCGAGCACCTTCACTGGGAAAGGCAGGAGTGATATGGGGCGGAAGTTGGACAGACAATCTGGGTTTAGCGTGGGTTTCTTTAGCAGCGGGGTTATAAGCGCTTGCTTCCAGGAGCGGGGAACGACGCCGCAGCTCAGGGATTGATTACAAATCAACCGGAGGGTGTGAAATAGTTGGTGCCCACAGGTTTTCCATATTTTCGGTGGCAGAGGGTCAAGGGGGGATCCGGAGGTGATGCCCTGTGCGACTATTTCAAATTCTGCTTGAGAGATAAGAGGGAAAGCCAGCAGTTTATTCGTGGGAGGACAGGTTGGCCTCAGAGATTCAGGGTTAGTAGGGTTGATTTCGGGGAGGGTGGAGGGAGTGGAAGACGGGGACGTTGCCAGGTTATTAATGATAGTCTAAATTTTATCAGTAAAGAACTGAGCGAGGCTATCACAAAGGGACTGAGAAGGGGGGATGGAGTTTTTGACGCAGTCAGGGTGTAAGATATTGTCCAGAATCTGAAATATGCTTTTTGGACTGTTAGCCGCATTGGTAATGGTGGAGCAGTAGTAATTCGCTTTACTCTCTGCAATAGCGGACTTGTAGTCACGGAGTGCCTTCTTCCAGAGGGTTTTGTTGTTGTTACAGTATCCGTGTCTCCACTTTCTCTCAGCTTGTTTGCAGGCTGATTTGAGGGTTTTCAGAGAGTCGTTGTACCTTTCGGTTTACAGAGTTTAAGAGGAGCAGCAGAGTCCGCAAGGGAGGTGATTCTTGAGCTAAAGGATCTGTAGTTATCTTCCACTGAGTTGGTAATGGTGAAACTGTCTTCCACCTCGAAGATTCAGTCAACAAAATAATTCAGCAAGGATAATAACCTTAATGGTTCTGGACACCAGAACGGCACAAGCATCAGTGTGCCCTGCCATGCCTCAATCATCATATCTGTGCTCCATGGAAACTTTTGGATTAGCACGGATAGCCACACACAAAAACACAAGTACCAGGCACATTCCTGTAGCCAATCAGCCATAAAATATGCCTGCCCAAAGCAAAGAACACTGAGCACATTCATGTGAACTGTCCAAGCATGCTGTTTTCAAAGAGAGGAACCATATTATTGTTTTATGACTGACTTTACAATGAACTTGCATTTATAGATGTCCACGTCCTTTCCAAACAGCTTTCAAGAGTGAATCATAAAGCCAATGTTATTTGTCATTCCAGCAACCAAGCTAAGTAAAACAAACATAGAAACGCAAGTACAAAGCAGCTATAAGAGGAGTTCGTGTGAGATTCATGTTGGTTAAAAGATAACCAGAAACAAGCATTGGCAAAGCCAACAGCTCTGGCTTTAACCTGTTCACTGCTAAAGGCTTCTGCACCTCAGTGCTGAGCCCTTCTTTGCTATCTGGGGTACTCTGCACTTAAGCCTCCATAATTCCTTTTCCAAATAAGACATCCACACAAACATTTTCTCCTTTCCCCTCCCCCAACATCATGGAGATTTTAAGGTTTTCTGGATGCCCATGAAGAGGACTGAGAAAATAGCCAAAATATACCCACAAGTTGCTTTTTTTCTTGGGTAAAAAATGCTGTGCTAGAAAGTTTTTTTGCCTACAAATGACATCAATGATAGGTTTGCTGTGCTACAGTCACAATCTTCCCAACTTTCAGGAAGAAGAAGAGCTGAATCTAAAACAAATTTATGCCAGAGTTTTGGCCTTTTTCTAAGACGTAGCCCTTTTTTCTAATTTTTGTGCTTTCAATCTGCTTCCAACGTGTAGAGGAAAAAGGTATGAAACCTATGGATGATTCTGGAAAACTTTACATTTCTGAAAAGTAGACAAAATTCTGAATTTAGCAAGAAGTCATTAGTGTAGATCCCTCAAGGTTTTCTCAAGGAAATTACCCATTGAAAAGAAAATATGATAAAAATGAGTAGGAAAAAACATCTATTTGAGACGATATTTTAATCTGTAATTTCCTGACACGATGCCGGATTTACAAAAGCAGTATACTGTTACCTACACTAGACCGTCTGGTTGCAGGTTCTTTGTAGATTCTCCAAGAACCTGAGGCACTCAGAGCCAACATCTGAGTTGCACCTTACAATGGTTTTTCATTTGTACTAGTATATAGCAAGTCCCACGGTAAAATGGGAAATCCACAATGATCCCTATTGATCCTGGTTTGATCTGTTCCTATCGTGGGAACTAGGCCCAGTCACACATGTGAGGTAGCATGTTTATTGGAGCAACTGTGGGAACGGTGGGAGGTAGGAATTTTGTAGAGCCCTGCAGATTCCAGATGTTTACACCAAAGAAATGCAAACAAAATGTGTGATTTGAAGCAAAGTTTGAGGTTTGCATGGCATTATATGAAACAAACTGTTGTGGGATCCATGTGAGGCACACCATCCTGGACTAGTTTTCAGAATTGTCTGGGTTTGGTAGGTTTCCCTGAGTGGCCATCCAGCCAAATACCGCCACTACCAACCGTTACCTCTATTGACGTTTTCTTCATGTTGGGTTTTGGGGCCCTTTGTGTTTGCTGATGTTAGAGTCAGCAACACACAATGGGTACCATTTATATCGAAACAAGTGAGGGAACGCTGGATGGTAGGGAATTTGTGTTTTCACTCAGATTCTGTAACTTTCCTACTTAGAAATGTGAGGAAAATGCATAGTTTAATGTTTGCATGGCATTGTGGGCAAGAAAACATTGTGGGATCCATGCAAGGCACATCTCCCTGGAGTCTCCTGGGTGTATAACTTTCACACTGGGTGTGTTTAGTTTGTTTCCCTGGGTGGCAGAGCACCGGCCCAAATAGCGCACCTATCATCATGGCTAGTACGAGAAAATTAGAATTTACTTATATTATGCTAATCCATATGTCAAGACTGAGGTCAAAAGGATCAAAATATCTTTTTGCTTGCCATGGGATGGGGCTCTGCGCTCCAAGTGGGCAGAAAGACTGTTGAGGTTTTAAGGTTGGAATATAGGCCCATCACAAGAGTGGTCCACCCACACACCATGTTCTTTTTCTATAACAATAAAAATATATCTTTGTTGTCTGATGGGCCCTCTGCCCTACTGGGGAGAGATGGGATAATCAACACCATCCGCCCCGCAGGAGGGGGTAGAAAGACTAACTAGGCCCAGGGCAGTGAGGCAGCACAGGCCTATGCCATTGGTGATGCTCCCCTCTAATAATAGTCCCATGTAAAAATCCCTGGTGTCTAGTGGGCCTTCTTCCATCCCAGGGGAGGCAGATTTAGGGTGAACATCCCCACCCACCACCTGGAGGAGCAGAAAGACTGATAGAGGCCAGGGCAGAGTTGAGACAAAGCCCATGACTTTGGGGCTACTCCCCCCACCACCTCTGGAAAATACTGTCAAGTAAAACTCCCTGATGTCTAGTGAGGCTGAGGGGGAACACCACCATCTGTCTCCGAGTACAGGCAAAAAGACTAACTGGGCCAGGAAAAGGGGGAGCACAAGCCCCTGATTAGGGGCCGTTCCTCAGGCAATCATCATCCTTTGTGGCCTAGTATAGCGGATCCCTGCTGGGTTGTCATGTGCCCAGCAAAATCCCCAAGCAGAGATCCTCTAGGGAAAGGCAGTACTGGAACAGGGACATTGTCCACTTTCAATGGTATTCCTCCCATAACAATCAGTGCTCAGGGGGCGAATTTATGCCCATTCACCGATGCAGTGAAGCTGAAATGAGCCAATCGGTTCATTACACTTTCACTGAAATTACGTCAGCGTGCGGGTCGTCATGTCGCAAGAAAAAAGACGCAGGCTGTTGGAGGAGCTCTTTCCCATAAACCGGTCAAACTTTTAAAAAAGGAAACCCTTAAGTGCTCGCACCATTGGGTCCTTTAAAGCCATGCTCAGCATTGGACAATGTCCGACAGATGTACTGGGGAAAGGGCGCCGCTCGTAGCTGCAATACTGTTCGTGCCGCTTTCTGTGGATTTCCTGCCAATTTCAACGCCGCTTTGGAAAGGAGTGAGGCCAAGGCGCTACAGACCCTCAACTTAACACCGGGTAGCCTGCTGTTACAGGGGACGGGACTGCGAGACCCAGGGTTCCGCGCAGGAGCATCAGAGCGCACCTGGAGTCTCTTCCCGCCCCCTGCTCCTCCCTGTTTGCCTGCTTGAGTTAAAACAGCTCGCGGCCCCCGCTTCGCGGGCGCCGCTCGTAGCTGCAATACTGTTCGTGCCGCTTTCTGTGGATTTCCTGCCAATTTCAACGCCGCTTTGGAAAGGAGTGAGGCCAAGGCGCTACAGACCCTCAACTTAACACCGGGTAGCCTGCTGTTACAGGGGACGGGACTGCGAGACCCAGGGTTCCGCGCAGGAGCATCAGAGCGCACCTGGAGTCTCTTCCCGCCCCCTGCTCCTCCCTGTTTGCCTGCTTGAGTTAAAACAGCTCGCGGCCCCCACTTTGCGGGCGCCGCTCATAGCTGCAATACTGTTCGTGCCGCTTTCTGTGGATTTCCTGCCAATTTCAACGCCGCTTTGGAAAGGAGTTAGGCCAAGGCGCTACAGACCCTCAACTTAACACTGGGTAGCCTGCTGTTATAGGGGACGGGACTGCGAGACCCAGGGTTCCGCGCAGGAGCATCAGAGCGCACCTGGAGTCTCTTCCCGTCCCCTGCTCCTCCCTGTTTGCCTTCTTGAGTTAAAACAGCTCGCGGCCCCCGCTTCGCGGGCGCCGCTCGTAGCTGCAATACTGTTCGTGCCGCTTTCTGTGGATTTCCTGCCAATTTCAACGCCGCTTTGGAAAGGAGTGAGGCCAAGGCGCTACAGACCCTCAACTTAACACCGGGTAGCCTGCTGTTACAGGGGACGGGACTGCGAGACCCAGGGTTCCGCGCAGGAGCATCAGAGCGCACCTGGAGTCTCTTCCCGTCCCCTGCTCCTCCCTGTTTGCCTGCTTGAGTTAAAACAGCTCACGGCCCCCGCTTCGCGGGCGCCGCTCGTAGCTGCAATACTGTTCGTGCCGCTTTCGGTGGATTTCCTGCCAATTTCAACGCCGCTTTGGAAAGGAGTGAGGCCAAGGCGCTACAGACCCTCAACTTAACACCGGGTAGCCTGCTGTTACAGGGGACGGGACTGCGAGACCCAGGGTTCCGCGCAGGAGCATCAGAGCGCACCTGGAGTCTCTTCCCGCCCCCTACTCCTCCTACAAAAACGTGCAAAAGACGTACAGCGGGACGCGTGTGCGGGACGCCGGACGAAGCCCGGACAAAGGGCGGACAGTCTTAGACAGTCCGAGACAGGCCGAGACTGGACTGGGCACACCACTTTGTTGAACCTGACCTTTTCCTTACAGTAAGACTAATAATCCCTGAAATATTCGTTTAATCTTCGTTATTTTGTACCGTATTACTGTGAGTCCGCTTGTCTTGGCAGTTCGTTAAAGTTCAGGACTTAATATCACCCTCATTCAGAATGCCAAAGAAGAATGTTATGGTGGGGGGTAACTCTATTGAAAACTATATGGTACAAGTAGTGTCAAAGATTAATAACGACAGGAGACAATCTCTAGGTCTTAGTCACTCCCCTAATTTATCTCCCTTAAGTCCATCACCAGACTCACCATGGATAGATATTCCATCTCAGGCTGAGGGAAGTGTAATTTTAGATCCTGAGATACCTGAAAATGGTCCCTCAAATATGAGTATCAGTATAGCTCAGGATCAAGATATAGCTACGACTAATGTTTCGGACTCGCAGATAGTTGATCTTGAAGAAGATCACACTGCACAAGACAGTGAGCAGACAAATACAGAAGCTGATCCTCCTGCTCAAGCCCCAGCTCCTCGAGCGATTAGAAAGTGTAGAAAAACTCAATTACTCCGCGGTGGAGTTTGTTCAGAGAGGAAGAGGGCCGCGTCACCATTGAGAAGTAGGGAAAAAGGTAGGAGGAAAGTAGAAGATGATGAAAAGTTAAATATGGATGAAGATCTTATATCTAGGATAGCAGATTTAATTGACACCAAATTTAGATCTTTAATTAAACCAGTAGTGGCTAAACTGGACAAGTTATCCGCAGATGTGAAAAAGTTGGGTGTAGATCAGAAGAAGATAATGGAAGAAGTGTCTAACATATCTGGTACAGTTAAAAACCTGGCCTTACCTGTAAAAGAGGTATTTGGCCCTCGGCCAGATGAAGGCACAACTCCTAACATCACAAGGTTAAATCATTTAGATCAGACCCCAATTATTGCATCCAATCAGTCACCGTCAAGGGAGATCCACCCTCCACATCCCCCAGAAATATCCCTACCAAGTGTAGAAGAAGATACTTTACACTTCATTGAAGACGCGGCCCCATTAGTGCTGGTTTTAGCAAATGCTCCCCCATTAGCACCGGACCAATCTGAATCACCCACGGCGCTAACAAGTAAGCCCTGCATTGGCTATCAGGCAACTTGCGGTTGGCCCCATGGGGGAAGCAACAGCTAGCTAGAGATATTAAATCAGCTAGAAGGGCCAAATGGATAGGACAAAATCCCAAAAAATTTAAAGGCGACTGCATAATTATAAATTTTGTAAACTCTGCAGTCTTACCAAATATCCTTCCTAACATTCTACCACCACAACGAAGGAGAGGTACCATCATCCCTCTTACTCTGGAATTCTTTGGCAAAAAACAACGGAGTATGACATATCCTAAGCCTAATCATACCTACACCAGGCCAATATGGCCAGAAAAAACAAACGGTTGGGGCTTTGACGCACCAGCAAACAACTGGGGTTATAGTAGGGACAGATTCGACCAACCATCACGACCATATCATACAGATCACCAATATTTTAATATCCCCACATCCAATAGGTATGATATTTTCTCTGCGGAGGGTGGGCTGGATGGGGTAGAATGACTACCAGAAGATGCAGGCATAGTGAATGCTAACCAAGTATTAAAATCAGAGGCTGGTAATATTACGGTATTGGGTGCAGACATCACTCATAAAGGTATTCCTGGTCCACATACTGCTTCAAATTTAGCTCTGCCTCCAGTTCATACCATGGAGTATTCTGGGCCAGCTCAAGAATGTTACAGTATTGCCATCCCTACTAACCCACTTGTAAGCGAGAATATGAATATAACACAGTGTGGACGTCAAAAATGTAAGGAGGGATTTTCATTGTTATCATGGAATATAGCTGGACTCTCTGATAAACTGCAAGACAAAGATTGGTTGCACTATGTTAAAAAATATCCCATAATATGTCTTCAAGAAACCTGGGTAGTAGGGAAAAACTTGTATATTGAAGGATACCAGAGCTTTATAATCCCGGCAATTCCATCTGCTAGTGGAAGAGCTAAAGGGGGTTTGGCCATCTTTGTTAATTTGTCGCTCATATGTCATAAAATCGAACACAAATCTGGTAATAATAACATCCAGATCCTGGAATTCAAAAGGGGTAAAACTAACTTTGTACTGATTAATTTCTATAATTCTGTGAACCAGTGTGGAGATTGCAATATAGAACTCTTACGTGATTTGCTAGGGGCAATTGATAGTTCTCTGCCACGTTCTAAAATTCTAGTAGGTGATTTTAATACACATTTATGTGGGAACCCTAGCGTGAGACCTGCTGGACAATTGGGTTGTAACAGTATGGAAGGAATACATTTTGAACACTCGCGGAGGGGTACAGGTCTAAACGATTTAATGAATGAAAACAATCTATTCACAGCAATGTCGACAGTACCAGATCAAACTGTATTCCTAACCCCTACTTTTAAAGGCCATGCTACAGGTTCATATATAGACCACATTCTTATTTCAGCTGACTTTGTTAATATCATTGAGGAATTTATGATCCTCATGAGTATTTACAGCGACCACAACCCTTTATGCATTACTATGGGCATGAGTCTACTTGAAAAATGCAACCCTCGAGAGGACCGTGGCCTTTTAAAATGCATTAATGGTAAGCGTCGCCTAAAATGGTCAATGGTGGATTGCGATCAATTTTATACTTCTATTAATGTAGTATGTAATCAAGATCTGATGATATGCACATCTCCTATATCAGCTCCGTTGCAAATCTTGACATCCTTCAAGGAGATAGCCAAGAAGGTGGAGTCACTTTTAATGATACCCATTAAGGGGAGAATAAATTCAAATAGCAACCCGAAATGGTTTGACAGTGATTGTACAAAGGCTAGTCGCGAGCTTAAGAAAGCCCTAAAAACAAAACCAAGAGATCCATTGATCATCAGGGGTTTGCGGACTGAATATAAGAAATCACTGGCCGCCCGCAAGCGAGCAGTTAAAAAAAGTGTATGGGAGTCACTTTTAGAACCCGAGACACTAAAAAACAGCTCGAAGTTCTGGGAGATAATCAATAAACCAATATTTGATTGTCCTAGCATTTCAAATGTGGGCACAAACATTTCAGAGGATGAATGGATAGACCACTTTAGCTCTATTTTTATAAACAATGAATCACAGGCAGAACACAACTCAACTAAAGGAAGAGAAATCTCACTATGTTTCACAAATGACGAAATAATAAAAGGAATTAAAGGTCTATCAAATAATAAGGCCCCAGGTCCTGATGGACTTCCGCCTGACCTCTTTAAATCATGTGAAGCACTATGGGCGCCGGTACTTACAGCAGTACTTAATGCTGCTGTGTTATGTGGATGCCCAAAATCATGGGGGGTATCTACAATAGTCCCTATATTCAAGAAAGGAGACCGTAGCAGCCCGGCCTGCTACAGACCAATATCGTTAATAAATTCTGTGGCAAAAGTGATAGGAGGAGTCATTTTAAATAGATTGATCAGTTGGTCAGAGGAAAATAATATAATATCTCCAATCCAGTATGGTTTTAGGCCTGGACACTCTACCATCTCGCAATGTCTGAATTTGTATCTTATCATTGGGAAGTACACCAAGGCTCGAAGAGGAACGATTCACATGGCGTTCATGGATCTTTCCTCGGCTTTCGATTGTGTGAACCGAGGGAAGCTCTGGGGCGCCATGGAAAAAATGGGCGTGGACAAAAACCTAGTGAACTTTCTAGAAGATATGCATTCAGATACTAAAGCGAATGTCAGATACACCCAGGACCTAAAAGTGACCAAAGACTTTGGAGTGTTTCGGGGCGTCCGGCAAGGATGCATTTTGGCCCCGTTCCTCTTCAATCTATACATTAATGATCTGGAAGAGTCCCTTTTAAGCACCAACACAGATTATCCATACATTGGTCGAAAAGGTCTGCCGGTACTATTATATGCGGACGACGCAGTCCTTTTATCTAGAACGGCCAATGGACTCCAAATTTTACTAGATTCCTTTTACACATTTATGAAGACAAGAGATTTAAGTATTAACAACACTAAATCCTACATAATGAAGGTTGGTCAAGGTTTTAGAAAACCAAATCGCCTAAATGTAGCTGGAGTGGAAATCCCTGTAACTCACACATTCTCCTATCTCGGGGTACTCTTTGATAGTCAACTTAAATGGGGACCCGTGATTCAGAAAAAGAAGGGAGATGTTACAAGGGTAAACGCGGCTATTTTGGATTTCTCAAAAAAGATGGGAAATAGCCCAGTTGCCGCTCTACTCCAACTATATAAGGCCAAAAGTGTAACCACAGCTTGTTATGGCAGTGAAATATGGGGATATGTTCCCCTGGATGCACTCCAGATAGTCGAAAATAATTTTTTAAAACAGATTTTAAGGGTTCCCAGGGGTACAGCAAACTTTTCTGTGCATGAAGAACTGGGGGTGCCGTACGTATGCGATAAAATTGCAGTGAATCCCATGTTATGCTGGATGAATTGTTGGCTAAATGACAATATCCCACTGACCAAGCTTATTTTAAGAGAAGCACTTACATGGGACAACAGGATGGAGGTTCCTTGGCTTAAATACTTATCTAAATGTTTTACTGATTTAGGCCGCTCTGAACTCTTTCTATATCCGGAATCCATCACCAAAACGGATCTTATTACGGTCAAAAATGCTTTTATTGACTCTAGACAACAGGAAAGGGAATCATGTGAACTAAAAAAAGAAAGTGTACGTAATCATATATTAATTAAAAGCACTTTGTTTACGGAACCCTACCTGACATGGCAAATGTCGAGTTACGACCGTTTCCTGCTGACAAGGTTCAGGTTCAACCTGTTTCATTTTTTGTTGGCGGTACCTAGGGGCTCTCATCGAGGTCAAGTGTTGCCGGCTTGCGGCTGCGACGATAAGTCTCCGCAAGACCTGGCACACTTCTTGTTTTTCTGTCCTTTTTATGCTGTACCAAGGAAGCTATACTTGAAACCCTGTTTGAAAAAATTGAACTTCCAACAATTTCGCCCTGCACAACACTTTTTACAGCTGCTAAATTGTGACTACACTTTGTTTATATGTAGTTTTTTAAAAATGGCAATCAAATTCAGAAACAGTATGGAAGGATAGTAACACTGATACATGAATTGTTATTTATAAATGTTGTTAAAGGAATACTATTTTTAAACGGTCTTCAATGTTTTGATATAGTGCAGTACTCTTAATTCTGTGATTTTTAACTGTAATTGAATACTCTTTTTTAGATTATGTGTTTGTCGTGTTATTAACTGTAATGTAAATACTTTTATGGTTGTCAAATCGAACAACCGAATAAAGTTTATTTGACTTGACTTGACTTGAGTGCTGGTGTCCGTCCATGGCCAACACCCGCACCATAGATAATAAAGTACCAACAAATGTAAAACAAAACATTCACACATGCTGTTTGCATGCTTTGTATGCACACATATTGTCTATCACATTAAAACCTGCCCTACTGGATTTTCTAATGCTCGGTAAAAGTGCCAAAATATGTCCGTCTGTGTGAAAGCATATAGGAGAAAAACAACTGAATATTTCAAATGAGCATAGTTAGGATTATTTTTCAGTTTTAGAATGATCTCTTTCCGGAATATACATCACCAGCTTATAGCATTAGGTGAGAGAGTAGGTTTCGTCGGTTGGAGCTCAGTAGGAGAAATTTAAAATTTGCATCTAAGAAGGATCCCTTACTGGGTCATACACACTTTCTGCCGTGATATCAGGCCTAGTGTGGGTACTACCCAAGTCAACCCCACAGCCTACGTTTAACCCTCTCCTAATGTGATGACTTCTGACATAAACTCCGGTTAGCAGGGCAAGGTATAGGGTACGGAAATTCCAGACGGATGTCCATTGTGCCAAAAACAGGTGGGCTCCGGAATAAATCTACAAGCAGGAAATATGATTCCCTTTTCTAATGGAGTTGGTTTAAAAATATCACTTTGTCTGATGTGTCAAAATGCAGCCTTGAATAGTCAGTGTTATCAATTAACTTGTGTATCTACATTACCAGGGTGGGAGCAATCTACGGTTTTATGTCATAATGTGTTGAACGGCACTTAAAAAAACACGCATTTAAGATCAATCAGAAATGATCAATTTCTGAATGCCTGAATTTATCATGGTAGACCGTACAGTCCTTATGCTTTTTCTGTATTTTCTTTTATTTTTTTTAAATAATTCAAGCGGCCTCTTGTGAATAAATTCAAAACATATTCAGTATTTGGTCACCGTTTTTCTCTTTTCCTTAGTATGCATACAAACATTCCCATTGTGTATTCATTGCTTTATAATTTGTGTATGTTTTGATGACTACACAGCTTGGCTAAAGCCCTGCTCCTTGAGGCTACCCAGACACCCTGACTCGGCTGTGACTCAGTGCTGACTGACTGTGAAGAAAATCCGCTTTGAAGATCTTAATCCTAGACCAAAAGCAATAGTGAAGCAATACATCAGATAAAAGAATTGTGATATACAAGTAAAAGGTATTGTGTAATACTATA
The DNA here is from genome assembly GCF_964263255.1 of Lissotriton vulgaris. Lineage (NCBI taxonomy): Eukaryota > Metazoa > Chordata > Amphibia > Caudata > Salamandridae > Lissotriton > Lissotriton vulgaris. Next base: position 162,239,996 of record NC_141690.1, read on the forward strand.
CAGATGTCCAAACATTTCAACAACTGTTTTTTTAAATGTTTAGATAATTGTAGGGCATTTCAGGAAAGTGTGTTGAAGGTATAAAAAAGTAAACCATGAACATTAGAAACGTTATACAGACACCTATTACAATATTTATAGGAAGAACAGGACCAATTCCATCTCATCTGGAAACTGTTGATAGAAGGAACATTCAGCTTTTGTTCAAGATGATTCTTTTTATAAAATGAGAAATCGAAAGAAACCGGTTCGAAGGGCTATAGACAAGTTTCAGTTCTCAACAGAACAGGTGTTAATGTAGAGGTGCAAACATACCACTAGCTGTAAAAGGAAGCACGTAGCATTACAGAAGGGTTTGTTAATTGCCAGATGGATGGTAAATACAGTATTAGAAGATTCCATCTGCATGAACAAAGCCAGAGATAACCATGCCACTAGATGGAAAAGATTCAGCTAGTAATGTGCATGCAAATTAGGACAGCATTATAATGTACACGAACCCCAAGGTTTACTGGATGAAAAAGAGCTAATTTTGTATGAGCAAAACAAAGTTGCAGGTCATGACATGAGGGGAGGTTCAGTTTCAGATCAGTTACACCCCCCCCCCCCTCCACAACACACACCTAGCTCTTTCAATCATTGTGAATGTAAGACATTTGGAAATCTTTTTGACTCCAATCTTTTTTCCACGCTCCCTCCCCTACCCCAGGTTAAAGCAGTAATCTAGAACAATACACAGGAATGTTTATTTCACTTCTTCTCCTGATGTGCGCTGAATATTGCAACATGATCTATACGGGTCTTCTGTATAAACTCACTAGTACTCTCCAGAGGGTCAACAACCAAGCTGCTATAATGTCTCTGAACTTTCAGTGAACTAACTATAATAAACGCACTGAAAACACTTCACTGGCTCCAGTACAGGGGAGAGCCAAATTCAAGGATGCCAGGCACACAATGCATACTGCGACAGATAAGTTCCCCTCATTAATACCCACACAGGGCCCTTTGTTCAATAAATGTGAAATGAATCACACACAAAGACTATTGTGTCTGTCATCCCAAGCTGTTCAATGCGCTTCCATTGCATTCAATTCCCAGAGATGCCAGGATTTGTACAGCAGCAAAGAAGGCTTGCAAGAGGCACATATCTTCATGACCAAGACACAGAACCAAGAGGTGCTTCTTGCTATGCGTGAGTTGTCAGGAACAGTGAGGACGAGAGAAAAGTATCAATAGCAAACTCATGTGTGTGAGAAGTGGCACGTCGTACAAAGTGTAATGGCACAAATAATATGCAGCTCCAAAACACTGACAACAACCTCATACGAATAACAGGATGTGGACATGGTGGGGTTCATGGCCGGATAGTATGGACTATGTATATATGGCAAGTTTACCTCTGAGCCCTGGCTGTGAGCGGACACTGCTGGGGGTCCATGCAGTAGGTGACAGTGTGGTGTGCCACAGCACTGAAAAGTATGTACAAACCGTGAACCTCTCCTGCGCAACCACTCGTCCTTAGGCTCATGTTTGGAATGTTGATAGGACGTGCATAGTGTCGCTGCACTGCTGGCAGCCCCAAATTCCTGATGTATTTCCCAGGAGCAACAGTGCACATGACTATACTAATAGCAGTTAAATGAGTTGTATAGCACAATACACGTCTCCAACTTACTTCGTTACACCAACACACATAAACTTGTAACATGCATACATACCACGGTAATAAGCAGTCTTCAAACAAAGAGAAGACAAATCAAAAGAGCACCAGATAAACAGTGTGCTATCTTGTCAGGCTGCCCCAGACCCATCAAGAATTCCATGTACACCGTGGTGGCCTTTAATATTCATTTATCCTAGGGCTCCACCGTCTGAGTCCTGAGGAAGATCTCACATTTCTGAAGGGATCAAAACGTAGCCGACCATGGTGGGGACCCGTTAAAAAACTCATTTAATATTAACTGGGCTTCTTGCTGTTCTTGTATATTTGATATGGAGTATGATCTCATTTTTCACATGTGTATCACTTTTGAAAGAGTGCGAGCACACTTCACTCACTGGCGGAGTTCTAATATAAGTTTTGGTTTGATTAAATTCCATTTGGATATGTTACCTATTTGTTAGACCTGGCATACTTGTCTTGGTATTCCCCCAAACGTTTTATCTTCATGTTATATTTTGTGGATTTTGTTACAGCTTGCTTCAGTAGTCTGTGCACTTTAACAATGCTCCGCAGAGCTAATGTGCTTGTGCCCTCTGCCTAAAACATAATCAAATTGCTTACACCTACACTAATTGACACATTTAATTTACTTGAAAGTCCCTAGAAAATGGTACTACATGTTCACAGGGCCTGTAATTTATAAACTACTAGTGGGCCTGCAGCACTCATTGTGCCACCCACTAAAGTAAGCTTTGAAAAACATGTTGTAGGCCTGCCACTGCAGCCTGTAGTGCAGTTGTAAACTACAGTTTCAACTTGGCAAAATAAACCCTTTTAATACTTATTACTCACCGGTAAGGCAGGCTCTAAAGGCTAATAGGGCAAGGTGCACTGTATTTAAAAAGGTAAGCTATGCGTACTCAAGATTGACATGTCCTGGCAGGGAAAAAGTAAGCTTCACTGTTGTAAAACGTATCTGTCTCAGTGACTAACATTGGGTTGCCATAATACATTTAATAGGCGCCAACTTTGGATTGGGAGCAGAAAGAGGTATGCTGTTTAGACTCAAATGAATTGTAGTTTAAAATCATCTTCAATGCTGAAGTCAGATTTCGAGTCAAAATTCTCAAAAACACTTTTGGAAAGTTGGCATTTTTTGGTCCTAACCATTTGTGCCTCCTGCCAGTTTCCTAGGTCACATTACTGTGAATGGCTCCACTGCTAGGGCTTGTGTATACCTCCCAGACAGTGACACAATGGGGACTAGTTGTGGGCATGATGGGCCATCCATAAAGTATGGACCACATGCAGAATTTACAATCTTACTTTACTAACCCTGCCAAAAATTCAATCTTTAACAGATGTGACCATATGAATGAATGCATGAATGACTGACCTACAGAGTAATTGACTACTTAACCACGTATTCCAGTGCTGATCTGTTAATAGGTCTGTCCACCACCACAACCACCCTAATCTGAGGCAAAAAGGTGGATTTCTAGTGGCTTCCTAAACAGGGATTCCTGGGAGCTAGCGCTCAAAGAGTGTGGGAGCTATTTCCACTCCTTACTCACCAAGCATGAAAAAGAGAGACTACGGCTCCCAACCCTACTGAATCTTGGCACCATGACCCATAGAGCATATGTAGAACGAAGAGTGTGAGTACGGGAATTCTGGATCCTATTGATCATGTACTCTGGATCCTATTGATCATGTACTGTGGGCAACCCTTTTAAAAGACCCATGATGGAGCAAGATTTCACTCGTAAAGAGACTTGCTTGTTATCAGCCCTCTCGAAATAAACTGTCATACACTAATAAACATGTTTCGTCTTATTAACAAAGCAAAACACAACATTTCTGGTATCTAGGCATTCCTATTTGTGCTTTTTTTTACTAACCATAACTCAAGTGTCTTAAAATGGCCGCCACAACGCAGGATCTTTTGCGCGTGCGTCTGTCATACTCACGTGACATGACGTATTCTTAAGCTTGGTGGGAAATCTTTGCTTCTGAGCACTAGAGCTAAAGATGGCTGTTCTATGTTCTCATGCGCTAATGCTTGCATTGCTGCTATTACTAAGTTGTTCGTTCTGCCTAATCCCTAATGCTGTAGTTAAAATAAAGTAATGGGAATAGAGTACAGATAAGTGGTATACAGTGCATTCATGTATTCTTTGTTCTAAAACTGTTCTTCTTTGTCTTTGCTATTAGCTCGTGTTGAGAACAATCAAGTACAATGTTGCTCCATCTTGGGTCCTGAAACTGAGCATGCGCCGAATTCACCCGAGTCTACAAGCCATGGCATTGAACTCATGCCAACTCCCGACTTGCTAGAAGATGTTTATGGGAACCCGACCTCCTGAATCTCCAAGAGGATGTTAAATTATACATTGTATTTACTATTGGAACATTCATTGTTGGGTGGAATAAAAGTGCATGGGAATTAAAATACTGGGCGGGAACATTGATCTGAATATTAAAGAGCTGGATCTCATAACTGGTATGGTGTGATGACCTCTCCCCGTACTTTGACCAATCAAATTGAGGGAATACACACATTTGCACATTAGGGGGTGGTGCACTGCCCTAGAAAATGGTATAACTAATGTAGGCTAAGCTAGTTAGATTGTCCGACTTGTCCGAATAGCTGACCTGTCACTGATCCGATGCACTCAATAGGCGATCCAGAGCAGAGGTGCTGGCGGAGCACTCTGTCAGAAGATACGATAATTCTATCGGGGTTCTGGGAAGGAGTTTGATAACCCAATCAGGGTTCCTGAGGGAGAAGATTTGCTAACCCAATCGGGGTCCGACTGTTAGCTGCAGAGAGGGGTGTGACGCTGGCGTTGCACTTTAGCTGTGGGTGCCGGTCCTTTAGATAAAGTGTTTAAATCTTTACCAAGTCTGTGGTTATTTTATAAGTGCAAATGTTATTTACTACCTATTTTCTTGCTAACTCCCTAGATCCCTTAGGACTCTAGGTACCGGTAACTAGGATTGGTAAGTCAAGGTATTGGTCCTAAAAGGTTAAAATTCACATCACTGATTTAGCGTAGGTTTACCTGTTTCAAAAGTGTGTATGTTTTATGGGCCCAGGTGAGTATGGTAAAATCTTGAGCAGGTGAACCCGCGCTCTATCACCCAATGTATGGAAGTAAGAGCTTTGAAAAGAATCCTCTTAATAGGTAGACAGTGCAGGTCTCACAGACTGAGCGACAGATTCAGATCTGTGAATATAGAGAATGGGGCGGACCACGACATTCTATATTGTTTGAAGTATTTTTTTCTCAGTTGCCTAGCATTAGGATGTTGACATAATACTGTCTGGCAGTTATCAAGGCACGGACAACTGTCCTAATGGCCTCTTGAGGGAGAAAATCAATAAGTTCCCTGTAATGACACTGGGACACTAGTGCTACAAGTTGACACCTTTATTGTAGGCAGCATCACAGCGGCAGCAACTAAGCGCTATCCACCATTGCCAGCCAGACTCCAACAGTCGGCTTAACTGACGCTGGTGGAACGATGCCGAATGAACATTCTAAACTGGCAGAACACTGGGGCCGAATGCAGCCAAGCTCATAGAAATAGATAAGCCCATTACAACATTCCCCTATGGAATGAATCAAAGCAAAGCAGATTCTGGCCACAGACAGATTCTGGGGAAGAAGAGAGAACTTATTGATCGTGACGCCCAGGTTCTTAGCTACTGCTGTGGACGACGGTTTAGAAGATAGATTTTTGGGCCAGCAGGCCATAACCCAAAAGTAACTCCCTTCCCCCAATAAAAGAATCAACGCTTTTTCTACATTGCATTATAGATTTCTCTCCCGGAGCCGGTGAGGCACGTTTAATTACTAGGGATGAATGTAAAGTGGTGCATTTGTCTCTAGAAGAAGGATCGAAAGTAAGGAATTGTCGCATAACAGACGGCGACACAATAAGTTTAGCTACGGAGAGGCATACGTATATTAAATAGTAATAGTCTGAGAGTGAAGCACTGTGGCGCCCAAAACGCTAACTGCTTGTTAGACCAGACAGATTTAATCAGCCAAGTGCCCTGCCCTCTCCCTTCCAAGAAACAATTTAGCCATCTTCAAAATCCAGCTCTGTCAAGTACTGAAGCAGAATTGGATGAAAGACAGTATCAAACCCTGAATCGATCGAGCACGATTAATGCAGCGCGTTTACCTGCATCCAGAGTGAATTTGATCATCTCCAATACCTCAACCAGGGCAGTTTCCATGCTGTGCTGTGGGCGAAGGCCCTCAAAACAACTGGCTATCCCAGAGAAGAGCTGCTCTAGCAAACAGAACACGGTCCGTTCAGTCTATATCACTAATTACTGTGGCTTAAGAGGAAAAGGTTTCTGATTTAGAACGTTCCCTCAAATTAGATTTATATTCTGTGCAGAGTGCTCAGCTGGATAACAGCAGATAAGCTCCTGGTTATGTATATTTTGATCTATATCTTTGTGGTTTCTTGGTAGCCTGCTAATCTTTGAAGTGGAGAGTGCGCCTGCAGCTTTAAAGATTGTGGTTGCAGATGGCTTACAGCCTGCGTGTGCTCTGCACTGGCCTGCCAGAGTCTCCCCATCTCTGTCCTGTGAAGCGTCTAGAAGACCTGACAAACAACCGCCATCTTACTTTGATCTTAATCCAGTCGTTTTTGAAAGAAGTGCTGGAAGGTCACTGTGAGGTCAATGAGCTGTATACTATCAGAGGAACGCGTTTTCTCAAAATGACGATCAGCCAGGAGCATTAATATTAATGCGCCTATGTTTTAGTTTTGTAAGCTAAACAAACTTCAGTGTTTCTTTCAAGTAAGTTGCCTGCCAGAAAAAAAAATCTGACCACAGAGGCTTGGAAGCTTTCACCGTGTAACATGCATCAAGGTCTAGATAAAAACTGGCCTGCAATCAATTCAATCAGTTACGAATTCCAAAACATAGCCCCCTCATCCTTCTTCATTGTAAAAGCCCTGACAGTGTTAAAAGATAGGCCGAAAACGTCAACATTATCGGCGCCATCTTGTCCCATGTTGAGCCCATCCATGCGCATAAGCGGCAGCCATTTTTAGTACCATGGCCTCTCTGCCCATCATTAATAGCCAGCGCGTCTCTCTCTCTCCTGACCTCGCAAACATCCCCCGCACGCTGACGGCCCCCGCTCTCACATGCCTTGGGTCATAAACCTCTCTTCCTCGCAGCTCTGCCTCGGAACCCCATCCTGTTCCCAGCGCGACACTTCCCTCCATCCCTTTCATGGTTCCGGATCCCTTGATAACACCCCTCTTTCCTTTGTGCCCGTTTGTCTCACTCGTTCCCAAGCCGCCACCTGGCCCTGCGGATACTGTCATTGACCCCTTCCTCCTGTACAGTAGGAAACACACCCCCCCCCCCATCAAAGGATCCTTGAGTTGATCAAAGCCCCCACCCCATGAGATCCGATCAACCTCACACATTCCGTAAATCGGCGGAATGTCCAGCTGCGCGATAATCATCACCTGTTGTGACCGGGGTGGGGACTTCAACTGTAAATGTGTGTGGGAACGGGCCTGAAGCAGGGATTCCGAGGATGTCTTTCCGTACATCAAAGAGTTGACAGAGATGTGTTTTATGCAATAAAGTAATAAACTCATGTATAAGAGGCCAGGCCTCAGAGATGCAGTTAGAGCACCTTGAGAAGATACCCTGTTGTCTGATTTGATGTGTTCTGCTCCGTCGGAATAAAACTTCTGTTTCCTGCCTTTCGGTCTCCAGCGCCTGCCTCTTTGTTTGGTAACTTGAATGGGTATAGAGGCGGTTAACGCCGGGCAACTGCGGAAAAGGGTCTTCTGCCTGTACCTTTTTTCAACAATTGGCGTCCCAAACGTGGGGCCCATCAGCGACCAGTGGATCCAGTGGGAGAGGTCCTGACGACAGAGTGAACAACTGCAACGATCGGGAGTGCACCTGTCCGATAGACCCTCGTCTGACAGCCGATCATCCGAACTTCACTGGTTCCGAACAGACCTCTCTCGAGTGATCTACGGTCCTGACTGGGAACCATCAGGAGTGCCGCGAGGATTACGAAGAATAGAGGACGATCGGGCGCTGGATTCGGAAGACAAGAAACTGTCCATGCGGTCCGGGTAAGGTCGTGTAGACACGACAAATTGCGAAATGATTGATTGTTTGAAAAATACTAGTATTACTCTTTGATTGATTCATTTGGAGATTCGCTGCCTGCAAACGGAGAAACAACAGGCTCTCTCTTTGCAAGCAGTGAAGGATAGGTAACGTAGACCTTTGTCCCCATTTTCGTCCATCGCACCTATCCTTCTCCCCCACTGATTAATTGATTGAACCCGAACTACCGTTCGTAGATTATTTTCTGGAGATTCTCTGTCTACAAACAGGAAAGAACAGGTTCCCTCTTTGCAGATGGTGAAAGGGTAGGTAACGCAGACTTTTGGGGGCCTACTTATTCTCCCCACTGATTATTTGATTGAACATTGACTGCTCGATATTGGTTCATGAGGTATTCACTGCCTGCAAACAACGTAGAATAGAAATATTCTGTCTAGTCTTTGCACACAGTGATAAGATAGGTAGTGCTGACTCTTGTCCCCATTTCCGTCATGCCTGTCTTCTCCCCACTGATTGGTAGCCTGTTTAGCCCGGACCGCTTATTAGAGATGAACCATCCGGCTCCACTGGAAGGCACCCCTAATAAGGACATGTTCATGAAGCATGGATTGATCGCTATAGCTTATAGCAAGCTGTGGCATAAATATACGAAAAAGGATCGAGAAAGTCAGTGGCCACTGATAGGATCCTTCGATGATGATAAAATGAGCGGGCTAGAAACAGCCCTTGGTAAAAACAAGACAACGCCCACTATGCTTGATAGTTTCGGCATGTGGCGCAAAGAAACTGAACAACGTAAAAGGAAAACTGAGAGTAGGTTGGGAAAAGAGCTGCGAAAAGCAGCCCACCTAGCTGCTCAGAAACTAGAAGAAGAGATAAAAGAAAGAGAGGAAGCCAAACAGAAACTAGAAATAGAAACATCAAACCAGTGTCCGGTTAGAACGCCCCCTACGCTCTATCCTGAATTACCCTCGAAACAACGAGCCAACGATGATCTGCTGTTAGGTCCTCCGATCATCTACATGCCCCCTCCATATGCCCCTTCCCAACTCTTAGCACAGCACCCACCACCCCCAGGTACAAACGAGAGTCGCGCCACAGCTTCGGCCCCCGTGGCCTCTGTGCCGGCCGAACTCCTTGTATTAGATACTACACAAACGACAACGTTAGGCCAGTGCTTAATTTGTGCCGGTGCTTGCCGGTGCTTAGCACCGGCACTTAATTGTCAGGGCCGGGTCTACACGCATTTAGTGCACAGCACGTAATTGATTGATATGCTTGATAGTAATTAGTTGAGTGCTTCTCTACCGCGTAAGGTTACTAGTTAGAGTATTACGTACTGCCTGGTTGCATTGTGTTGTTGATGTCGACTGATGTTGAAATACTGACGATTGTTTCATAGACAGTCACACGTTCAAGTCAGTTAGTTATTTTCTCTCACTTCGTAACTGGTTCGTTCTCAATTAATGTTGTTGCAGTGTTGCTGGCCCAGTGGGCGGGAAACTGAGGTGGGCAGGGCAGGGCGGGGCTTTGGTTGGTCCTCTGCGGGGGTTGACTTTGGGCTGTGCACTGCAGCAGGCAGTGCGCGCAGATTTTTTTAGATTATAATGCGCACGCATTCGCTGCTTTTTGCCACGCCCCAGGCATACCCTCACGGGCCGTACCTCACGGAGTCATCGTGGTTTCAACGGCCGCTGCCGCGCTGCTTAAAGTCTCTGAGTGAGAGCGCGATTTGGACGACGTTGGCCGGGTTGTGGAGTAGACAGTACATAGTTACTTACAACACCACCAGGTGAGGCACGGCCTGGTAGGCCTAATCATCATTATTTAAAATAAAGTTGCGAAATAATGAGCACCAGGTGAGGCAGGGGCCTGGTAGGCGCCGCAGCCTAATCATTTAATGAAGCTGGGCAGTGCGCAGCCGTGACAGATTCCCGAGTGAGTCAGTTCCGGTCCCAGACTCCCACAGTCCCATTCAACTTACTGGTTCGGGTCCCATCTCACAGTAAAGTGTTGCGGGTAGTGGGTACACAAGACAGCAGTATGGAGATTCATGAATGAATTTCAATAGTAAATCAATCTCTGGATATCCATGATTATTCGACTGATTATATGTTGATTCACTGATGATGGCGTGGCGATTCTGATAATTCTATTCAACCGATTATGATTGATCATGATGGCGTGGCTGCGGGCCCGTGGCCCTTAGTTTGATGTTGGGGGCCGGCCCGGATGGATTCAGTTACTTTTGGTTCCAGTTCCACAAATGACTAATCTAATTCCGCACAGGTTGGGGCTGTGCGCGGCAAGCAGCGTGCACAGATTTTTTTACATGGTAAAAAATTCGCTGCTTAGCCACACCCCAGCATACCCGCACGGCCTCACCTCGCTCTCACCTCCACCGAGTCTTCATGGCCATTATTCACGTTCAGGGTACAAGAACTGTTCAGCAGCGTCGGTTCACTGTAGTGTTGTTGTTGTGACACACAGACTGAGTGAGAGTCTCACACAGTGTGCAGCTCAGAATATCCGCGGGGTAGATGGTTGATGCAGCAGACCCAGCTGCGCATTGTTCATTTAGCCCATAGTTGCGGGGCACGCAATAGTTCATGTTTGCCAGCTCAGGCATCGTGGGTCATCTGCATCGGACGGTGGAGCAAGCACTGCAAGATCTGATCTTTTCATTTATTTAAGACAGTAATCTGCAGGCAGGGCTGGTCTGGTTCGTCATGCTTCAGAGGTTTTTTATTTTGGGTACCGTCATTGAAAGCACTAGCCATGACCCACTCTGTTTGTAATGAACTTAGTTCAGCTTATGGACAATTACAATTCAATGAGTCAGTTACTGAGTCTGTAGCTAAATCTGTCTGCTAATCTTATATAACTAATTAAATGTTATAGCTGAGAGTGATGTCACATTACATATTATTTATACACTGTGCTTAATTTATAAAATGATGGTGCAAGTAATCATGTACATACCGAGAGGGTTTATCTTCAGTGACACGGGTGGTGGGTATTTTGCAGGGCTCTCTGCTCTCTCTCGTCATGTCCCCCACATGGGGGTGGGGGGGGGGGGGGGGTCACGACGCATGTCAGATCCCTCAGAGGCCCCTCAGTCCTCTTATCATGCTCTCTCCAGATTTTGCAGGCAGAAGATGGGGAGGGGGGGGGGGGGGGTGTCGGGCCATGCTACTGACTGGATATATGTTTTGTACTAAACTAGTCAGTGTTGTTTTTCTGCCGGCCTGCCCGGCGACACACTGACTGGCAGCTGTGTTGACTTGAGGCTCCTCTGAAAAGACTTGTTTAATATCATGGTTAAGCATTTGTTTACAGTACAATCCGGCTACAGGAGGGAGCACTAGGGTTAGTGCCCTTCCATTTCTGGTGTTCTGCAGCAGTTTCAAGAACTTCTTGGAGTTTTTTGTTGCTCAAATGGCTGTAATTTGTGATATTTAGAAGTTTCGGTCGTCTTTAATGCATGATTTTTACTGGCGAGAAAGTGTCACTCATAGTCGTTGCAATGTCACTCATAAATTCACTGAAATTCTGAAAATGTCACACGTGCCAATCTGAAACCTTGGCAGCCAAGCTGTCTAACTAACGTTAGTATGAAAGTAAGCCAGCAGCAAGCGTGAACAGCCAGGCCAGACTATGTTGCGGTGCGTGCAAGACAATGTGAATTGGCGACTTATTGGCTTTGAGGACTCGGAGTTGCAGTAGCCCCCAGTTGCGCGGCCAGCAGTGTGAGTGAGTACTACTACTGGCCAGTCTGACTCTGGCCAGTGCCGCCAGTAACCACACCAGCCACCAGGTGAGGCAAGGCCTAATCAGTTAAAATAAAGCTGCGCAGGAGAGTAAGAAAGGCTGCAACCTTACTTAGCCGAACCAACGCTGCTTTTTGTTTGGGTGCGCACAGCTGTGCGTGCCTCCCTCCATCCTCCACCCTCGGAGTCCTCATCACTGATCAGGCAAAACACACAGACTGAGAGGACAGGGTCCAGTCACCATTATACTGCGTGCATTCTGACTCGGCAGCCTTAGTGGGACTTGTGACTGGGCCGAGGTGGTGAGCTCAGTAGTCCCAAAGGTAAGCCGGGGCCGGGTAACGTCAATGCCTAGCACTTGGGCGGAACTTGGAAGTGAGTTGACGTTGGCACAATCCAACTCTCTATTCTCAGACAATCCGAGGAAAGAATGAGAAGCTTTGCAATGAACCCGTCCCAGAACCTGCTCCAATGCTTAACACTGAGCGCTTTCAATCTCGTACTGCTCAGAACATGCCAATATTCTCAGTCATAGTATACCAAGTATTTTTTCATTATTCCGTACAATGTACCACCTCTGACTCTGTACTGTGATTGCCGGATTACTTGTTCTATCCATGAATGAGGCACCAGTGCTTCCATTCATAAATCAATGTTCCAGGTTGAACAAGGCGGGCACACTCTGCCATCACTACTTCAGGGTCACCAAGGGCACACAACTTCTTTTTTTACTACTGATGGCGGTGGCATCATCATACAATGTGTGTCCAGGATCCCCAAGTCCTCGCCTTTGTTTTTGCAGTTTGCACCATTATGTATTTCCAAAAGCCTTTAATCCCTAGCCATGCTTTTTTCTCTATTTAAATTGTTTACAAATCTGTCAACTTTGCTTTACTCTATTCTGTTTCATTCTTTCACGTAACTGTGGCGGTGTCAGTTTGCCACTATATTCTTGTTTTAAAAGCACCTGCTGCCAAGTTCCTTCCTGGCCTCCAGTAATATTAAGGCATACATTAAAATGTCAAGATAACTCTGATGATTAATCTTCTTCTTGGAGAGAGACAGGAGTTTTGTCTAGGGGAAGTTGTGACTGCTTGTAAAGTAGTACAGATGGTTAATATACCTGTTGCAAAGAACGTTTCCCACGCAGATCAAAAAGTGCATATAATGCCAATAGGTCAGTGGGTTACTGCTTCTGTCAGAGAGATACTTTTGTTACTTGCAGTTTGTAAGTTAAAATCCTATCATAGAATAGCAAGCTATTAACTGTCATCCAAGAGCTGCATGAAAACTGCAAGTTATATATTACAGCAATATTTTTTTTTGCCCAATATTTCATTATCCTAATCTTGCAAAATGGTTCATTTGTGTAGAAATCAATTCTTATTGGAGAGAACCCCTAACAATGCTGTTATGTTTTAAATTCTGAATTTGCGCTTTTCCATACTTAGAGCTCTTAAACTATATTGCACAATGACAATCATGGATGACATGTGACTCCTATACCTTGTAGTCCTGTCTGATGTAACATTCACTACATACTGATTTACACACGTAGGATTTGTATCTATGCAATGTGTGTATGATGCAAAGTGCTCCGACACCTTACACTATAAAACTAAATTAATCTGAGAGACAAGGGTTACGTTATGGAGACTTGAAGGGCAGTGTTAAAGGGTGGTACTGAGGGAATGCCTGTGAGGGGTGGTCATTGGGGAAGCACCAACAATGTCGCACAGGGCGCCACGCCAACACCAGTGTTAAAGCTGGCCCTGAGTGAAGTAACCTATTGCGAAGGGGAGGAATATTGCATAATGTGCAGTGTGGTGGTGGCGTGACGCCGGTCGCAGCAGGCCACGTCACCGCATTGTAGAAGAAGTGGGTGGAGCCAGAGAAAAGTAGGTGTGGCCTTCGACAAACATTTGAGCACCTGCACTTCATATTTTACAAATTAAGCACTGCGTTAGGCGACCCTGAGACCAGAAGGGCTGGTTCTACAAGAACGAACAGGTTAAGCAAAGATGAGCGAGCAGGGATTGACAAGATAGCAAGGACGTTGGTAGAAAGAAAGGAAGACGAAGAGTATATCACAGATATGTTTAAATCGTATACAGGAAGTCACAGACGACACTTTACCGTCCGACTGTGTTACTATGTCTTGAACGTATACGAGGACCGATATCGAGACAAAGGTCCCGAGAGCCTAACGACTCTGTACCGGAAGGTCGATATCGGGGATGAGGGCGAGTGTGATGTGACGGACCTCCTTACGCGCACGCTTGAGGTTTTCCACCACCTCACTGAACCAGAATCGGGAGCTAAACCCACGACATCCGTAGCACCCGAACCACAAACTGAGCGATCTAACGCCATGATGCCGATACGAGAAGCTGCCCCTTACTGGGTTCCTCCACGAGGTGAAGGGACTCACGATGATGCAAATAACAAAGATGCGAAAGGAAGGGTAGTGTACAACTGGGTCTACCAGCCGTGGGACCGGCAAGAGATTCTGACGTTTTGGAAATCTCTGCCTGATCTACGTAAAAACCCCACTGCCTTCTATACTGAGTTAGCTACAGCCCTAGGTTCAACGATTATGACCCTGGCTGACATCGACTTGTTCTTCGGGTTATGTCTACCAGCTGATGTGTGGAAGCAAATCCGGAAAGTCGACCACCTTGAGCTGTTTGGACATACCTGGTCACAACTCGATGGCATTGATAAACAACGAGAACCTGGACAAAAGCCTTTGAAATCCATTTTAGACCTCCCAGATAAGATCGTACAGAAATTAAAAACCCTGATTCCAGAAAAGAAAGTGGACTGGTCGATAGTGACGGCCTGTCGCCAGAAACCCCAGGAGGATGTATCGGATTACTTCTCCCGGTTCGAAACGGTGTTCTCCGATTACAGCGGCCAGGACATGACCTCTGCAACCGGACACCATCTGTTCGTCCAGAATTATGTTAAGGGTTTGTCACCAGAGGTCTCCCAGAAACTGCAGGCCAGCGAGAGTAGTTGGGCAGCCTCCAAACCTACGGCTATCCTCCAAATGGCCCAATATTACGAACATCAGAAAAATGAAAACGATAGAGCAACAGAGAAAAAGAAGAAAGATTTAAAAGAGAGGGTGATGATCGCGCAACTGCAAGGGGTGACTATAGGACGTGACCAATACAGGGGAAACTATCAGATGAACGTCCCTAAGACCGCACCTCCCAAGGACCGTACTTCGACTCCCCACATTGGACGTACAGACATTAGAGAGGACCAGTGCGCTTTCTGTAAAGGAACTGGCCATTGGAAATCCCAATGCCCGATCCTTTTGGAAATAATCAGAAACAAAGACCCCAAGGACATAGCAAATGGACCGAGAAATAAGGGACAGCAGCGAGGGCCTTCAAATGACATGACTAACGACAGATCAGGCAGACCAAATACATTTGATCGACCCAGACAGAACCAATGCCAGCAGTCTGACTATGACGACGCCCACGACTTTGCATAGGACTGCCAAGGGCAAGGGAGGGATCCAGTCGAGCTCTATGTTGACCAGCAAGGCCCTTACGTCACTGCTCAATCAATCAATCAATCAGTGACACTTATAAAGCGCGCTACATACCCGTAGGGTCTCAAGGCGCTGGGGGGGGGGGGTGCCGCTACTGCTCGAACAGCCAGGTCTTCAGCTTCTTCCTGAAGGAGAGGTGGTCTTGGGTCAGGCGCAGGTCGGTCGGGAGGGAGTTCCAGGTCTTGGCGGCCAGGTAGGAGAAGGACCTTCCTCCTGTAGTCGCTCTTCGGATGCGGGGGACGGCGGCGAGGGCGTGGTTGGCTGATCGGAGGTGGCGTTTGGGAGCGTAGAAGTTGACTCGGCTGTTGAGGTAGCTCGGGCCTTGGTCGTGTAGGGCTTTGTGTGCGTGGGTGAGGAGGCGGAAGGTGATTCTCTTGTTGACGGGGAGCCAGTGAAGGTCTCTCAGATGTCCGGAGATGTGGCTGGATCGTGGGATGTCGAGGATGAGTCTGGCTGAGGCGTTTTGGATCCGCTGGAGTCTCTTCTGGAGCTTGGCGGTGATGCCGGCGTAGAGGGCGTTGCCGTAGTCCAGTCGGCTGGTGACGAGGGCCTGGGTGACGGTCTTCCTGGTCTCTGTGGGGATCCACCAGAAGATCTTCCGTAGCATGCGTAGGATGTTGAAGCACGCCGAGGAGACGTTGTTGACTTGCCTGGTCATGGAGAGGGAGGAGTCCAGGATGAAGCCCAGGTTTCGTGCATGGTCTGTCGGTTTGGGTGCGGTGCCCAGGGCGGGAGGCCACCAGGAGTCGTCCCAGGCGGAGGGTGTGGAGCCCAGGATGAGGACCTCCGTCTTGTCCGAGTTCAGTTTCAGGCGGCTGGTCGTCATCCACTCGGCTACCTCTTTCATCCCTTCGTGCAGGTTGGCTCTGGCGGCGGCGGGGTCGTTGGTCAGGGAGAGGATCAGCTGGGTGTCGTCGGCGTAGGAGATTATGCTGAGGTTGTGTTTGCGTACGATGGCCGCGAGGGGGCTCATGTAGACGTTGAAGAGGGTGGGGCTCAGAGATGATCCTTGGGGGACGCCGCAGATGACTTCGGAGGCCTCTGACTTGTACGGTGGTAGGCGGACTCTCTGTGTTCTTCCGTCGAGGAAGGAGATGATCCATTCCAGCGCCTTGTCCTGGATTCCGATGTTGCTGAGGCGCCGTACTAGGGTGCGGTGGCATACCGTGTCGAATGCCGCGGAGAGGTCTAGGAGGATGAGGGCCGCTGTTTCTCCATTGTCCATCAGGGCTCGGATGTCATCGGTGGCGGCGATGAGGGCGGTCTCGGTGCTGTGTTTGGCTCGGAAGCCGGACTGTGAGGGGTCGAGGGATCCGTTCGTCTCGAGGAAGGCGGCCATCTGCTTGTTGACGGTCTTCTCGATGACTTTGGCTGGAAACGGGAGAAGCGAGATGGGGCGGTAATTCTTGAGGTCGGTGGGGTGCGCTGTTGGTTTCTTGAGTAGAGCGCTGAGTTCGGCGTGTTTCCAGCTCTCAGGGAAGATGGTGGTGTCGAAGGATGTGTTGATGATGTCTCGCAGGTGGGGTGCGATGACAGCGTCGGCCTTGTTGAAGACGTGGTGAGGGCAGGGGTCGGTCGGTGATCCGGAGTGGATGGAGTTCATCGTGCGGATGGTGTCTTCGGTGCTGATCGGGGTCCAGGCGTGGAGGGTGGTGGTGGGGGGGGGGTGGTTGGTCGGTCATGGTGTGCGTTGGTTGGTTGTTGAAGCTGCTGTGTATGTCCGTGATCTTGTTGTGGAAGTATGAGGGGAGGGAGTTGCAGAGGTCTTGTGATGGGGTGATGTCGTTGTTTCCTGCGCTGGGGTTGGAAAGCTCTTTCACGATGTTGAAGAGTTCCTTGCAGTTGTGTGCGTTGTTGTCCAACCGGTCCTTGAATGCTGTTTTCTTGGCGGCGCGGATCAGCTGGTGGTGTTTCCGGGTGGCAAGTTTGTAGGAGGTCCTGTTGTCCGGTGTCGGTTCCCTTTTCCAGACTTTCTCGAGGGCTCGGCAGTTCTTCTTGGAGCTCTTGAGTTCGTCGGTGAACCATGGGGCCTTCTTGCTGCCGGGTCTGCTAGGCGGGGTCCTCAGCGGGGCGAGTTCGTCCGCGCAGTTGCTGATCCACTTCGTGAGGTTGTTGGCGGCCTGGCTGGGGTTCGCTGAGCTGG
Source organism: Lissotriton vulgaris (assembly GCF_964263255.1). Lineage (NCBI taxonomy): Eukaryota > Metazoa > Chordata > Amphibia > Caudata > Salamandridae > Lissotriton > Lissotriton vulgaris. The sequence continues at coordinate 162,257,276 of NC_141690.1, forward strand.
CAGGAGGGTGCTGGCTCAGGGAGGTGGCGAGCTGGTCTGCTGTGATCTTGTTCCAGCTTCTGCGGGCGGCCTGTTGCTGGTGATGGTGGGTCGTCGTTCTCTTGAAGGTGAAGTGGACGCAGCTGTGGTCCGTCCATTGAAGCTCTGTGGCGTGGCTGAAGTCGATGTCTGTGCTGGATGAGAAGACGGCGTCGAGTGTGTGTCCGGCGAGGTGGGTGGGGGTGGACACCAGTTGCTTGAGTCCCAGGTTGGCGAGGTTGTCGAGCAGGGTGCTGGTGTTGTGGTCGTTGTTGTTCTCCAGATGGAAGTTGAGGTCTCCCAGGAGGATGTAGTCAGCGGAGGGGAGGGCATGCGGGCTGACGAAGTCGGCGATGTCCTCGCTGAATTGCGTGCGTGGTCCAGGGGGTCGGTAGATCAGGGTGCCTCTGAGGGTGGTGTTCGGGTTGGTGTGGATCTGGAAATGCAGGTGTTCGGCGCTGGCCAGGGTGTTGTCGGTGCTGGTCGTGAGACGGATGGAGTTCCTGTGGATGATGGCGATGCCTCCTCCCATCTGGTTGGCGTTTCGGTCCCTCCGGACGATCTTGTAGCCCTCTGGGATAGCGATGGCGATGTCGGGAGCTGAAGAGGCGTTCATCCAGGTCTCCGTGAGGAAGGCAACGTCAGGGGCTGTGGCGTCTAGGAGGTTCCAGAGTTCGATGGCGTGTCTGTGGACGGAGCGGGTGTTGAGCAGGATGCACTTGAGGTGGGTGCTGCTAGTGTTCGACTTGGCGGGTGCTGGAGCGGGGCTGGTCCGGATGCAGGAGAACTTGCAGGCGTGGCAGCTGAAAGGTCCGTGGGTACGTCTAGGGGTGGCTTGGTGGCAATCTGGGAGTCGGCCGGTGTTGAGAGCGATGAGGGTGGCGGCTGAGTACGTCAAGCGGGTAGGTCGGGATCTTCGAGGTCCAGGGGTCCTGGCGCTGGGCGCGGTCCAGTCGCGGACGGGCGCAGACGGGCTTACCTTTGGCGCGCCTTCGGCGCACAATCGGCGCACCCGCTGCGCGTGACCGCTGCGCGTTCGCACGGTCGCCATTTAAGGCGAAGTGCGCGGGTGGGCGGAGCAGCTGGGAGGCGGGAGCGGGGAGGGTTACAGAAGACAAAAAAGGGGCGGGGACAAGCGGCGGTGGCGGGAAGGGAGGGCGGAGGGCGGCGAGGTAGGCGGACAACAAGGAAGGAAGCAAACACGGGGAAAAGAAATTCCAACAAAACAGGCACAAATAAACGATAAAACAAGGGAAAAATGCGAGTTAAACCAAGCAGGCACAAATTCGCGTCAAAACAAGGGCAAAAACAACCGCAGCGGCGGCAGCCGGCAAACGAGGCAGCAGCGAGGCAGAGGGCAGGCAAGGGGCACACGCAGCAGCTGGTGGCCGTGCGGCGCTGGGGTGTCCCACAAGTGGGTCACACTCACCTGCGTCGCACGGTCACCATTTAAGGCCAAGTGCGCGGGTGGGCGGAGCAGCTGGGAGGCGGGAGCGGGGAGGGTTACAGAAGACAAAAAAGGGGCGGGGACAAGCGGCGGTGGCGGGAAGGGAGGGCGGAGGGCGGCGAGGTAGGCGGACAACAAGGAAGGAAGCAAACACGGGGAAAAAGAAATTCCAACAAAACAGGCACAAATAAACGATAAAACAAGGGAAAAATGCGAGTTAAACCAAGCAGGCACAAATTCGCGTCAAAACAAGGGCAAAAACAACCGCAGCGGCGGCAGCCGGCAAACGAGGCAGCAGCGAGGCAGAGGGCAGACAAGGGGCACACGCAGCAGCTGGTGGCCGTGCGGCGCGGGGGTGTCCCACAAGTGGGTCACACTCACCTGCGTCGCACGGTCGCCATTTAAGGCCAAGTGCGCGGGTGGGCGGAGCAGCTGGGAGGCGGGAGCGGGGAGGGTTACAGAAGACAAAAAAGGGGCGGGGACAAGCGGCGGTGGCGGGAAGGGAGGGCGGAGGGCGGCGAGGTAGGCGGACAACAAGGAAGGAAGCAAACACGGGGAAAAAGAAATTCCAACAAAACAGGCACAAATAAACGATAAAACAAGGGAAAAATGCGAGTTAAACCAAGCAGGCACAAATTCGCGTCAAAACAAGGGCAAAAACAACCGCAGCGGCGGCAGCCGGCAAACGAGGCAGCAGCGAGGCAGAGGGCAGGCAAGGGGCACACGCAGCAGCTGGTGGCCGTGCGGCGCGGGGTGTCCCACAAGTGGGTCTGCTAAGGTCTTGGGTACAAAGTCTCCATTTCTGGTAGACACTGGCGCAACACGTAGTGCGTTATCTAAACGACTGATTCCAAGGGCACCCTTGTCTGGCTCACTCATAACATCGACAGGTTTCGATGGAACGCCCTCCACTAACCCTTTGTCCGCCCCGATCCTCTTCGACTTAGAAAACAACACTACTGACACCACGTTTTTGCTTTCCGCCAATAGCCCTGACGCCATTATGGGACTTGACCTATTGAAACACTTCCGAGCGACAATTAGATGCTCTCAAGACGGAGTTCGAGTTTTCCTTTACGACAACCCCGTTCTGCTTAGATATTGCCCTCCCCGACGCATGTTTTCCATCACTGACGCTGACGCATCCCTGCTTGACACCCTGCCTCCGTATCTGTGGGCCAAGACATATTCGGACGTAGGGCGCATGATGATTGACCCAATACACATTACTGTCCGACCAGACCCAACACTCCCAAAACTTCCACAATATCGGATATCGCCTGAAGGCGAGAAGGCATTGGTAAAGATTATTCAGTCACTGATAGACGCAGGAGTGGTAGAGGAAGTGGTTAGCAACGTTTGCAACAGCCCTATCTTGCCCATCATCAAGAAACAAGGAGAAGGAGATGAGAAAGCATACCGCTTTATCATTGACCTTCGAGAGATCAACAAAGTGGTGGTACCCCAGTACCCCGTGGTCTCAGACATCACCACCATCCTGACATTGATTCCTTCTACTGCTACTACCTTCACTGTCATTGACCTCAAAAACGCATTCTTTTCCATCCCCATTCACCCAGACAGCCGATATCTCTTCGGCTTCACCCTAAAGGCCCGCTCGTATAGGTTCTGTCGAGAACCCCAGGGCTATACAGAAAGCCCTAGCATTTACAGCCAGGCCCTCAAGAGACAACTGGATCAAGTCCAGTTACCCGATGGAGTGGTGATGGTGGAATACGTCGATGATATCCTTTTGGCGGCCGACACCACTCCGCTAGCAGTCACAGCCACCATTCAACTCCTACACTTCCTTGCGGAAAATGGCCACAAGGTCTCCAGGAAGAAGTTGCAATTCTGCCAACCCCAAGTGACATACTTAGGCCACCTCCTGTCCAAAGAAGGAAGGAAGCTCACTCCCGACCGGATCCAAACCATTCTCGAAACTCCTGTCCCTAAGACTCAGAAACAGGTTCGCTCCCTACTAGGCCTCACCTCCTTCTGCCGACAGTGGTTGCCAAACTTTAGCCTCGTTGTAAAACCACTGCTTTCTCTGCTAGCTAAAGACGTCCCCTTCCCACTCCCTTGGACCCCTGAGTGCCAAACCTCCTTCACGGAACTACGAGACGCCCTCTGTTCGGCCCCTGTCCTAGGTACCCCTGATTACACAAAGCCCTTCTCCCTTTACACTCACGAAAGGGAGGGGTGCGCTTTATCTGTCCTGACCCAGTCCATTGGCCCAAAGCAACGACCGTGCGCTTACTTCTCTGCCACTCTTGACCCTGTAGCCAGAGCCTTGCCTGCCTGCCTTCGAGCTGTAGCGGCCGCTGCTATCTCTATCCGACAGAGTGAGGGGATCGTCAGTGCACGACTGACAGGATACGAGCTGACCTTGCTAGCACCCCATATCACCCTAAAAAGATGCACCACACTGAACCCGGCAACTCTGTTACCCTTACCAGAGAACGATCCCAATGTGCTCCCTGTACATGACTGTGTGACTCTTACGGACGAACAAACTAGAAGTAGGGTTGACCTCAGAGACACGGCCTTTCCTGACCCTGACGGAGAACTGTGGGTGGACGGTTCCTGTATCAAGCTCCCCGATGGCACCACTTCAGCTGCCTATGCAGTCACCACGGCTCGAACTGTAGTCGAGACAGCCCGCATCACGCAACGATCTGCTCAGGCAGCGGAACTGATTGCCCTGACACGAGCCTGCATTCTAGCAGCAGGAACCACCGCAAACATTTACACCGATAGCCAGTACGCCTTCGGGGTGGTTCACCATTTTGGGCTCCTGTGGAGGGAGAGGGGATTCTTGACCTCACACGGCACACCCATCTTGCATGGGGATCTAGTCTCCGCCTTGATCGAAGCTGTCCTTCTCCCCAAAAAGCTTGCAGTCATCAAATGCCAGGCACACAAAAAGGTGACAGACATTATTGGACAAGGAAATGCACTAGCCGACATCACCGCTCGAACGACAGCTGAAAACAGGACGACAACACGTATGTACGTGACCAGGTCACAAGCAGAGAAATGGACTGACGCTAGGGACACTATTAGAGACATTCAAATGGCTAGCACACAACACGAACTGACTGAATGGACACGGGTGGGATTAAAAGACGACGAAGGCTGCTGGCGGACAAAGGACACAAACAAATGGTTGCTACCTGACTCCTATCTGATTCCCATACTGACTATGGCACACTCCCCCGCCCACATAGGATCAGCCCCCATGATTGAACTTGTCTCCAGAGTTTGGCACAATGATAAAATCACAGACTCCGCCAAACGCCTGGTCCAACAATGCTTGATATGTCTACAACACAACCCCGGGAAAGGAACTGTAGTACCCCGGGGAGGGTTTGGGGTCCCAAATCACCCGTTTGAAGTCCTGCAGATGGACTATATTCAACTAGACAGATGCCAAGGCCTGAAATACATACTCGTTGTGGTGTGTGCATTTAGCAAGTGGGTAGAGGCATATCCAACCCGTGACAACACCGCCATGGCCACTGCAAAGGTACTATTAAAGGAATTCTTCCCCCGCTACGGCCTTTGTCGAATTTTATGGAGCGACAATGGCCCCCACTTCATAGCCGAAGTCATCCAGCTCATCATAAAGGGGCTGGGCATCAAGCAGAAGTTCCACGCAGTTTTTCACCCCCAGTCTGCTGGACTTGTCGAGCGACACAATGCCACACTGAAGCTTAAACTAGCCAAGATAGTAGCTACCACAGGACTGAAATGGCCAGACGCTCTCCCCCTGGCATTGCTATTGATGCGTTCTACCCCCACCAAGCACCACTTGACACCTTACGAGGTTGTTTTCGGCCGACCCATGAGCGTCTGGTCTGCACCAAAACCGACTTCCATTCATGATGTCCCAGACGTCCTAATGTCTGATTATCTGTATAAATTGACTGAAACTCTGTCTGTCATTCATCAGCAGGTGCAGCAGGCCATCCCCGATGCTACCAGGGGTCCGGGTCATGCCATCCAACCTGGAGATTTCGTGCTGATCCGGAATTTTCAGCGAACGAAAAGTCTGGAACCCAGGTGGACGGGCCCCTGGCAAGTGCTGCTCACCACCCGGACGGCTCTTCGTGTGGAGGGGAAACGGCACTGGCTGCACGCGCACCACTGCAAGAAGGTCTCCTCGACCCTGACCACAACAGAAAACATCGACAACCAAGAAGAGCTCCTGAACAAGGACCGACCGTCTTTAGCCTGCTATCCTGATTCCGAAGCCCTTGAACTTGCAAATTTCTCTGATCCTACTGTGCCATCCAGAGAAGGGTATTTCCTGCGACGAAAGGAGGGAGCTTCGGCTAAGCAGACCACAGACTAAGTTAAATCTCAGAACGGTGACCTAGACATCACCAAGGGTCACCCGGAGAGACGCTAAACGAAGTCTGTGGTTCTGCCCGCTACCGAGCACCTTGAAGATGATGGAAGCGCCAAATAAGAAGATGATGGAAGCGCCAAATAAGAAGATGATGGAAGCAACAGGAAATACCCACTACAGAAACCCGAAAGCAGACAGACTCCACAGCTCAAAGACAATTGCACTTTTTATCACGATCCTTTTCTGCTTTCTCCTCATGACCACGCTCTGGATTGTGGAAGAAAATACACCTGCTCACGAAACATTCCTGACCAATGCTCAGCCTACCACCATGAAGGAACATTACCTGATTTCGCTCTCTCCTCAACTCAGAGAGAGACGAAAGGAATTTTGGAATAACTCCTTTGTACAGTTGCTGCACCAGCACAATCTTGCCACCAACGCCACCAACTGTTGGATTTGTGGGTTGCTACCTCACGCCACTGGACACTCGATACCTTTCATCCCTTCACCCTTTTCAGTCCACGGCTCCTGCCTTGCGTGGCTGATCCTCCTGCAAGAAAGCTATAAAGACAATGCTACCTCCGGCAAAACTATGACACACTTCTATCATGGGGTCTGGCAAAACCGGACAAAGACGCACTTCTGCCCGCAGACCTCCAACGACTCAATCCACATGGACATCCCTGCTAAAGAACGAATTGAAATGCAGGTGTTCAACAATCCAACCAGACCCACCTTCTCTTACCTGCGGAAACGAACGGCTGCCACTCTGACTGTGGCCCTGTCAGTCATCAACGTCACAGGCCACATGTGTATAGAAGGGCTTGGGACACAGCTGGTAGGCCGCAGTGCTTGCCGTTTTACCAGAACTTTGGACTCTACTGATCCACCTTCCTTTGTGTCGTCCCCAAATATGTACTTCGTCTGCGGCACAAAAGCTTACACCTGGCTCCCCAAAGGCTGGGGGGGCACTTGTTTCATCTCCTTCATCCTTCCTCCGACTTATGTGGCTCCAGCGAATCACCACAGACAAAAACGAGCCAAGGACATTGAACAAGCCGACTCAACAGGAGCACAGTTCCTTGATGCTATGAAGGGACTTGTTCCACTCTGGGGCCCGATGGCAAACAGCCGTGCCATCTGACATCTGACTCAGGCAGTCGAGACAACAATGAACATCACAGCTGGTATCCTTGCTAACAACACTGCCGAGCTTCAAGCGGTCCGCTTGGTGGCACTCCAGAACCGCCTTGTGCTAGATGTGGTTCTTGCGGACCGTGGTGGAGCATGTCGCATTATTGGGTCCAGCTGCTGTACATACATACCGGACAATTCACCATCAGTATATAAAGCCATCGAGCATCTCCACAGACTGTCTTCAGAAGTCCACCAGGAGCAGGAAGAATGGTCACTTGGTGGATGGTTCTGGAGCACGGTTAAGAACTGGGGCTGGAGGCTATTTACCATTATCTTGATCCCTGTAGTGGCAATATGTGGTCTATGCTTAGGAATTCAATGCCTGCCCCCTCTGTGTTCATTATGTACAAATTGTATTTGCCCCAAGACTGTGGACTTTGGAAACGAACGCATGGGAGCATTATATGATGTCGAGGTTAGGAATTTGATGAAGATTGACATTGAGTAGGCAAGTTGGCTAGATATGTTGAAAAGGGAGGACTGTTAAAAGATAGGCCGAAAACGTCAACATTATCGGCGCCATCTTGTCCCATGTTGAGCCCATCCATGCGCATAAGCGGCAGCCATTTTTAGTACCATGGCCTCTCTGCCCATCATTAATAGCCAGCGCGTCTCTCTCTCTCCTGACCTCGCAAACATCCCCCGCACGCTGACGGCCCCCGCTCTCACATGCCTTGGGTCATAAACCTCTCTTCCTCGCAGCTCTGCCTCGGAACCCCATCCTGTTCCCAGCGCGACACTTCCCTCCATCCCTTTCATGGTTCCGGATCCCTTGATAACACCCCTCTTTCCTTTGTGCCCGTTTGTCTCACTCGTTCCCAAGCCGCCACCTGGCCATGCGGATACTGTCATTGCCCCCTTCCTCCTGTACAGTAGGAAACACCCCCCCCCCCATCAAAGGATCCTTGAGTTGATCAAAGTCCCCACCCCATGAGATCCGATCAACCTCACACATTCCGTAAATCGGCGGAATGTCCAGCTGCGCGATAATCATCACCTGTTGTGACCGGGGTGGGGACTTCAACTGTAAATGTGTGTGGGAACGGACCTGAAGCAGGGATTTCGAGGATGTCTTTCCGTACATCAAAGAGTTGACAGAGATGTGTTTTATGCAATAAAGTAATAAACTCATGTATAAGAGGCCAGGCCTCAGAGATGCAGTTAGAGCACCTTGAGAAGATACCCTGTTGTCTGATTTGATGTGTTCTGCTCCGTCGGAATAAAACTTCTGTTTCCTGCCTTTCGGTCTCCAGCGCCTGCCTCTTTGTTTGGTAACTTGAATGGGTATAGAGGCGGTTAACGCCGGGCAACTGCGGAAAAGGGTCTTCTGCCTGTACCTTTTTTCAACAACAGGACGCAGCACCCCTTTGCAGATCCCTGCTACAGAACAGTTCCTATGTCTGTCGCAGGGCTAGCCTGTATGGAATATACAGAGAGTGGCTTCCGGTCAGCCATGCATTGGGTCAGTCGTGCTTTCTTTGGGTGTCTTTTGTGTAAGCATCAACTCAAAATAACGCGGAGTGCGTGCAAGGTTTGCTGACGGCAAAGCTTCCACACAAGGCAGTAGTCGCCTCCTAGTATTTCCGAGCTCTGCTGTCAGTAAAACAGGCACGAACTCAGAGCTAGCCAATGCACGGGGGCGTGGCTTGCGCGCCGCTTCAGCATGGCGTGTTGCGCTTGAGCTCCGAGGCGAGAGTGTCCCGTCGGGCTAATTTCTCCGTTCCTTGCTGCCCCTGTGTGCGGAAAAGGCCGCCCTCAGCAGCGGAACATGCAGGGAGCTGTTTGACGATGTTTTCCTGACGTTTTGGTCACCGGTTGAATGATTTCTGTTTCACGCTCCAGAGACGCTCGTTTTCCTCACGGGTCGGCCGCCATTTTCCCGCTCCTGACACAGCTGGCATTTTCTCCTCAGAAGTGCCGCTTTGGATACAATCTTGCAGGTCGTGGTGGCTGTCCAGGACGTTTTCTTCTATGATGCCTACAATTGGTAACATTTTTTCCTTTTTTCTGTTATTTTCTTGCTGCTTGGCTGGAAATTAAGTTGCCCACGCGCTGTTTTTCTCAGTGCAGTTTCTTATACAGGTGTAGATCTTTTTCCTACGAACTCATTGCTGTGCCCTCCTGCTCTAATTGTAGCTATATCATTAATTTGCTACCTGCCTGCCCTGCATATAAGTCCGCCGCTATTACTTAATTAGCGCCCATTGAGCTCAGTGTGCTATATCTCTTTTTTTGACACAGACTGCGCAGTTTTTGCTCTCCTCTTCCCCTCAAGTGGTTTATATTTTTTTTCTTGGAGGCTGCTCCTTCATGGCTGCAAATATGGGTTGTTCCTCGAGCAACAAGGACTCAAAAGATGTTGGCACGTCGCTGAAAAGACTTAAGTCAGTGTCTCCTACGCCTGAGTCTGCTCAGTGAGACACTACTTCCACACTGGACACAATATTAACGCGCCTTAATGAAGTGCATGATATTGCGCAGTCAACAAAAACTAATACAGATTTACTGCAAGTGGAGGTGTCTGCTATCAGAAATGACTTTAAAGCCCTCTCTCTTCGTGTATCTGCTACGGAATCACGAATCAGTTGTGCAGAGGATGGTATGCAGAAACAATCCAGATCCCTCAACCACTTGGAGCGCTCAATGGCGGCCTTGCGGAGAGATCTCACTGAGCAGGAGGACCGTAATCGTACATCTAACCTACGCATTTTTGGTCTGCCGGAAGATTCAGAGAAATCATCTTCATCTATGATAGAGTTCTTATCTCATTGGATTCCGGACACCTTACAAATCTCATTCCACAGAGAGTTTGAGATAGAAAGAGCACATCGTGTTCCAACGTTTCGGTCTAAATCGGCAACCCAGCCAAGAGTAATCATTTTTAAGCCATTGCGGCATCAGCATACTGAACAGATTCTCTCTCATATGCGGAAAGCTAAACAAGTCATCTGGGACGGTCATCGAATCTCAATTTCTCAGGACTTTGCCAGAGATACGGTCATAAGGAGAAAAGGCTTCCTTAATCTTCGGAAACGGCTTTCTGAGATGGGCATTCCCTTTTCGTTTTCTGGACCATCGAAGTTCTGCATTACTTATAAAGGACGTTCTAGAATTTTCGATGAGCCGGCCGATTTAACTACATTCCTGGACAACCAGTTGGAGATAGAGATGGAGATTCAAAAAGCCACTTCGCAGACTCCTGGTGCCTCGGGCACTTGAAATGTCTCCTTCTTCTTTCTGGATGTATTTTTCTGTATGCCTGGTTCTCTCCTCTCTCCTGTTGAGCTTATCTGTCGGTCTTAACCTCCAAGGCTGTTAATGGAATTTTTCTGTTATTTTTGTGTCCACACTGATTTCTGTTCTATCCTTCTTCCTTGGATTTATACTTGTTCGATTTTTCTATGGTTCTCTTCCTAATATTACTCCTTCTTATCTCTTTATTGCTTTCTTGTTCTTCTATTTTACTCCGCTTCTTGCCATTTCTCCTTTCTATATTCTTACCTCTTTTAGAGTCATGCCTTTTATTTTTGCTCTTTAACTTCTCTTCAGCTCATCTTGTCTTTATTTTCTGTCATTGTTTATTTCAAGTCACTTTTCTCTTCTCTTGATGCTTATCTCTTAAATAGTTACCTTGCTTTTTCTGATATGTGTCATTTTCTATCTTTCTTTTTTCTTTCTATTTTGCTATTTTTTCTTCCTTTCTTTTCTTACATATTTATATGTTCGTGCTTTTTCCACTTCAGCTACATATTGTTATTATATACAGTTATAGTTTGTTCATTCCCTATGTATTTATTTTTAGGATATATATATATTGATCGTCATACATTCATCTATTGTTCATGATTTACCTCATGCCTTTGTTTTTCTTATCAGTTTGTTTGATAGTATTAATTACTATAGATATGTCTTTTGCTATTAGACTGATAACTAAATGTGATTGTACAATTTTCTTAGTTACATTATGACTATTTACATTATTAAGCTGCTTTGCGTTGCTACTTTTGATTATTACCAGTTCCTATTTTACTGCTATCAGTTTGCTGTATTTTTGGGGCTATTGTTATCAATTACTTTTCCTCCTGGTATGGGTCCCTTACTCGCCTTTCCACGTTCTCCCTAGTATGATGTTGGTCTTTTTAGGCCTCCCCTCCTGCTTCTTCTCTCTCTCCCTCCTTTCTTTTCTCTTTTCTTCTTTTCTTTCTTTCTCTCTATCCTGGATTCCCCACATGGATTCTCCCTCCGTGTTTCTTATGATTGATGGTTGGTTCCTTGTATTTGTGAGGTTGGTTCTTTTTCTGTCATCCGTGTCGTCTTTTCTCTATTATTATGTATTTCCATGCCGGGTTTAAATGTATTATCCCTAAATGTTAAGGGTTTGAATCATCCGGTGAAGAGGTCGAAAGTCTTAGATTACTGTAAAACTCTGTCTTCTGACCTGGTTCTTTTTCAAGAGACCAAGTTCACTAACAGAGAAGCGTTGTTTTTGAAGAAAGAATGGGTTTCGGATGTTTGCTGTTCTGATGCCTTTGGTAAACGAAATGGGGTTATTACACTAATTTCAAAGAATTCTGGTTTATCCAAACTTTCTTCTGATCATGATTCTGAGGGTCGCTGGCTGTTATCTAAACTGTCGGATGGACAGCATGATGAATGTATGTGATGAATATCTATGCTCCTAACGTTGACGATCCGACCTTTTGGAAATCGGTTACCAAAAAATTAAATGACACCCCGCATTCTGGCAATCTTATTGTGGGTGGAGATTTTAATTTACCGATGGACCCTCTTTTAGACAGGAACTCTGCATTTCAGTTTCGACCTCCTAAATCTCACAAACAAATGCTTAACATGTGTTCCTTTACTCATCTTCAAGATATATGGCGTCTTCATAATCCCACTGGTAGTGATTTTTCTTTCTTCTCTTCGCCTCACTCTTCCTTCTCTCGTATTGACTATCTCCTGGTTCATTCTTCTCTTATTTCATCTTCTTCTTCTCCGCTTATACATCCTATTTTAATTTCTGATCACGCTGCGGTCACTTTTACGCTGTCATCCTTTGCCCCTAAATCGCGCGCTCGTTCATGGAGATTGAATACCGAACTTTTGCATGATCCTTCTCAGGTTGATGAATTTTCTAAAGCTATAGATACTTTTTTCCATGAGAACGAAGGCTCTGTCTCTTCCCCAATCATTCTATGGGACTCATTTAAATGCACTTTCCGTGGGCAAGTCATTAAATGTATGTCCAAACGGAATTCTGATATTAAAAAGGAGCTTACAGATTTATCATCTGAAATTAAAGCTCTGGAAGCCACCTTTAGGCAATCTAAGGATTCATCTTGTTTACAGCTAATAAAACAACTAAAATACAAATATAATACTATTGTTACTAAAAGAGCCCATATTGGTGTACAAGCACAAAAATCCAAGAAGTTGTTGTTAAAAAATCGAGCTGGGAAGACTTTGGCTGCTACATTAAAATTTCAGGATTTCTCTTTTAAATCCTCGCAAATCTCTTCTATTACTGATCACACGGGTTCTAAAAAATTCCAAACAGGGGAAATACTTGAAGTTTTTCGTGACTTTTATAATAAATTGTATACTCCTTCTAACCAATCCTCTTTTGACCAATGTCAGGATTTTTTAAAATCGGTTCCGATTCAGTCGGTCTCTGATGATGATCGTACTTTTTTAAATAAGCCTATTTCCCCCGAGGAAATTGTTTCTGCAATTAAAGCTACTCGTTCTGGCAAGGCTCCAGGCCCTGATGGTTATCCAATTTTATTTTATAAAACTTTTCTCCCTAAGCTTGTCAACAAATTACAATCTGTCTTTGACTCTTTTGTTAAGGATGGGTCTGTTTCTGGTACGGCTGCTGAAGCTACTATAGTTGTGATCCCGAAAGAAGGGAAAGACCACTCGGATCCCAAAAACTTCCGTCCTATTTCTCTCCTTAACATGGAAGCTAAGATTTTTGCTAAAATCCTGGCTAAAAGATTAGAATCCTTTATCCCTCATCTTGTTCATCCTTCTCAAACTGGTTTTGTGAAAGGTCGTCTTGCGCGAGACAATATACGCACTTTCTGTCATATTCTCGGTGCTGCTAAACGGTCTCAACTTCCTGCCGCGGCCTTGGCCCTTGATGCGGAAAAGGCCTTCGACAAGGTCTCTTGGCCATTTCTTCGTGCTGTTTTATGCGCGCATAACCGTGGCGACTCTTTCATTAATATGATAATGTCTTTATATTCTCAACCTAAAGCTAACATTAGAGTTAATGGCGCTACGTCGTCGTTTTTCAATCTTCGTCAGGGCACTAGACAGGGGTGTCCTTTATCCCCACTTTTATTTTTATTATCTATTGATCCTCTTCTTCGATTGATTGAGTTACACCCTGATATTAAAGGTTTTTCTTTCGGGCCTCACTGTATTAAAACTGCTGCATACGCAGATGATGTTCTTATTTTTTCAGATGATATCGCCTTGGCAATCCCTGCTATTTCAAATACCATTTCCATCTTCTCATCGGTTTCAGGTTATATCCTAAATAAAGATAAGACGGAAATGTTCCCTTTGAATGCCTATTGCTTCCCTTCTTATATGGGCTCAGCGGGCTTTAAGTGGCAGTCTACACACCTGAAATACTTAGGGATTTATTTCTGTTCTACTCTTTATGCCACCACTGCCTATAATGAATCCCAGACTCTCCTTAAAGTGCGTCGTCTTTTGGATACATGGTCTCCGAAATATATTTCATGGTGGGGTCGCCTCCAGACTCTCAAAATGATGATCACGCCGATTATTAATTTTGTTTCATCCATGCTTCCGGTTAAATTATCAGATTCCTTTTTTCGCGAAATCGATGTTCTGACATCTAAATTTTTGTGGAATGACAAACGTGCTCGACTTGCATACACATTTTTGCGTCGTCCTTGTGATATGGGAGGTTGCAATTTTCCTGATTGGGAAAAATACCAAACTGCCTTTTTGGCCTCTCAAGGTGCTTCATGGTTCTCTCCTCCATCTCTTCATGTTCCCTCTTGGTTGCTCATAGAACAAGAATTAGCATCCCCTTTGCCTACTGCCTCTTTTTGCACTGCATCTACTTTGCATATCCTGTTCTCCCGTTCTATCATTCTTGATACAATTGCTGCGGTCAGGAAAATAGACAAGAAGGTGGCAATCCCTTTACATAAAACTAGGTGGTCATCTATCTGGCGGAATTCCAAAATTAAACTCAACATTACTCCCAACCTCATGTCCTACTGGGCAGATAAAGGGATCTCTCTTGTTAAACATCTATATGGTGCTTCTGATGAGCCATTACCTTTTTCCAACTTGGCTCAAAAGCATTCTTTAACAAACCTTGATTTTTATACTTTTCTTAAAATTAAAGTGGCCCTTGCTAAAATTCGTCTTCATCCTACCTCTTCTACCATCTCACTTTTTCATATCTGGATTAAATCTGGTCGCATCGCCTCCAAAATTTATACATTTTTGTCATCTGCTTCACTACCCGCACAGACGGTTGCTCAACAAAAATGGTTACACCATTTTGATCATGCCATTACGGATCATATTTCCTCGGATACTTGGCAATTAATTGGTAAACTCTCTCTTCGCAATAAAATTGCACCATCTTTAATGCAGTCTAAGTTTTTCTCTATCAATCTCCTCCATTGGACGCCTGTGCGTCTTCATTCGCTAAATCTTAAAGATGACAACTTATGCTGGAGTTGTGGTGTGTTGGCAGGCGATTTTCATCATATGTTTTTTGGTTGCTCCTTGCTTCAACCTTTCTGGAACCTCATCCATAAACATCTCTCTCTTATCTTTGGTATTGAGTTCCAACTTTCTTTCCCTTTAATTTTATTGGGTCCACTGGCTGCCCCTACTCCTCTCCCATTAGATCCACTGGAATTACAGTTGATGGATCTTCTCCTGACTGTTGCGGTGAAAATCATTCTTATGGAGTGGAAATCCTTCTCTTCGGTTTCCTATCATACATGGTGGGCTTGGGTCTCCTTTTTACGCAGTGCTCACACTTCGGTTGATCAAGCTCACCTCACTACATCTATTTCTAGTGGTGTTTGGAAAGCTTTGGATGACTATATGGAGTTGTCCTCAAAAGGGTTGGTTCCTCAGTTTCCTTTTGATCTGTCTGTCTAATTGTTGTCTTATAATTTTCTAGGTTGGGTTAGTCCTGTGGGAATCCTTCCTCTTTTTCTTCTTTTTTGTTCTTCTCTTTTCTCTTTCCTGTCCTCTATTCCCTTTCATCTTTTCTATTGCTCTCTCTCTTCTTTCTTCTTTTCTTTTATTCTAATTCCTCCCCTGTCCCCATCTCCAAATTTGATAGTGATATGTTTTTTTTATTGCTTTGATAGTAGCTTTTACCTAATCGGATTCTATACTTTATAACAGGCTACATTTACTTTTATATGCATTTACTTTGCTTACTTCTCAATTTTAGCCCCTGATTGTATATTTCTCTTGATTCAATTGTATCACTTGTATTGTATTTTGGTCCTTCTGTTATTTATCACTTCTTTATCAATAAAATTTTCTTGAAATCAAAAAGAGCTAGCCAATGCACGTGCTCACGACTCAAGGCACGCTTCTGCATCAGCACAGAGGGCAGAACGCGGAATCATAACACGGCCTCTGATTGAATGGCTATTTTGTCTGTCTCCGGTTTCCGCACTTGATTCAATGGTTTGACTCCCTATTCTTTTGTTTGTCTAGTCCAGGAGCCATTTTGGGGTGAGAGTGTTCTAACTGGATGAGTTGTATCCTTCCACTGCGGACTTGAGGGGACTCTTTATCTCTTTTCCATTTTCAATAGAAGTGCATCTGTTTTTACAAGGTCCCAACAGCAGCAGAATGCTGCCAGGCCACTGGCTTCCTTTGTTTGTGCTGCAGTGCACATTCTTTTAAGTTTTACTTCAACGTTGATAAAGGTCTGTCAGCCATGTTGGATGGTAAAATAAAACAAATTTACAATTTGTTTCAAAACATTTGCAAAATGGCCACTGGTGGTTCACCAATGTCATTTTGGTGTTAGCTACTGCTAAGGAAAAACATAATTTACAGCTGGGACCAATTGGGCTTGCCAATGCTCGGTTATTCATCGCTCTTCCACAAAGGAAGGAATCATCAGTACACATATTTTGGATATGTCTCACTAGAAAGAGAACTGTTGTGCTCCTAACTAACTGACTGGCAAGTGAGTATGGATCTTTATTTAAGTAATCATTTTGCCATATATCTTACCCAAATGCTATGGGGCTTGAGTAGTAGCTGGGTATTTTCTTGTGCAAAGCCACACTATGCATGATAGGCAAAGTCTACAGCCACAGTGCTTTTAGAAGAGTATTGTATGGAATGCGTGACTATGAAAATACACCATCCACCTTTCCTCCTCCTTTTCTAAGGTGTTATCTGCATCCGGTTTTGGTTGGGATGTTGTTGCACGAACACGGAAGGGGCACAGGTCACACACTACTGATTGCAACAGGGCCAAGTTGTGCAGGAGGCAAGATGTCATTCCAGCCGTTTTTTTCCATGTCTCCCAGGCAAGTATACATTCTCCAACTAGAACAGCAATCTAAATGGAGGGCCGCACTAGGTTGATTGAAGACAGTCACAGGCTGGTGCTCTTTCCTCTCTAGAGGAAAGAGCACAAGGGTGTCAGCATGGCTGGTTAAACAGGACTGGATGCTGGACACCCAAAGGAAAATGCAGAGTGGAAACTTGACCCCTGATTAGGATTGCACAGACTTAAGAGCAAAATGATATATATGCATAGGTGACAGAAGTATAGAGCAACATTGGAAAAGTTCCGGGGATAGTTTTGGTTTGTTTGTCGTTATCCTGGTGTTAATGTGGAGCATGATAGCTCCCTCAATCAATACAGACCAATAACTAGGACATTGAAGAATATGACAGAGCATCCTTCTACCTTCCACTTGGTGCCTATCATGAGCATGTTCAAGTTACTGTCTATTGAGATGTATATCCACAGGGACATACAGTGTTTATTATAGTTGGTTACTACGATTACACACTTACGCTTAGCCCCAAGATCAAATCACCACCAACCATCTCCTGTATAAGTATCAATCTGGCATCAGATCATGCTGCAGCAGAGAGACAGCTATCTTACAAATTGTAGATAATACCCTCCTGGCCACAGATGAACACAGCACCTGTCTGCTGATACTGCTGCCTCTAAGCTACCTTCATACCATTAACTATTCTGCCTTCTTCCATACCTTGAAGTCTTGAATGGGATATACAGACAACGTCCTTCACTAGTTCTCATCCTATCTATGCAACTGGCACTAGTATGTTCATTGTGCACCTCCAGATCCCTATAGCATGCAGAGCTCCCCAAGTTCCATCTTATAACGTGCCATGTTCACCCTATATGTAGAAACCAATGGTGTTCTACTCCGTGATAATAGTGTTACATTTTAAACAATAAGCTGACATTACTAAACTTTACTTAAACGTCTGCTCCACTCCACACACCCAATGCCTCAAACTTTGCCTTACACCTCATCCAGATAAACATGTATAGCACCTACCTGAAGCTTAACCCCACCAAGACAAAACTCCTCTTATTTTCTAATAAAAACAAACAATAACTAGTCCAGTCCTGGCTCAATGCCGTGAACCCTGTTGGCTTTGAACCCCAACTTTCACGAAAATGTCAACTCATTTGGATTTATCCTCTACAAGAATCTCATCCTTAAGGAATGCATTACAAGACAAACAGCCTGGTAACACCTCTTATTACTAAAGAAAGTGAAATTTTTCTTCCTAGAAAGGGAATATGGAATTCCTTTTTAAGTCTTTGTTGTATATTGATTCAACATGCCAACAAGCAGGGCTAAATTAGTCCATAACTGAGCCGAAGAAGCGAGGCGACAGAGGTAAAAGAAACTGGACTGGACAAAGGCTGTTCCAAAAATAAAATATGGACAATTGTCAAAGAGGAGACAAGGTTGTCCAGGAACAAGGAGCGGAATGTCTCAGTAGAAAGATGGAGAGCATGGACAGAAAGTCCACAACAGGGACAAAGTTCCCAGGTGAGAGTCTGGACAGTAAATCCACAACAGGGACAAAGGCCCCAGGTGAGAGTCTGGACAGTATGTCCACAACGGGGACAAAGGTCCCAGGTGAGACTCTGGACAGTATGTCCACAATGGGGACAAAGGTCCCAGGTGAGAGTCTGGACAGAAAGTCCGCAATGGGGACAAAGGTCCCAGGTCAGAGTTTGGACAGTATGTCCACAACGGAGGCTAAGTCGGAAAGCCTGAATTTGGGACAAAGGTTCCGGGTTTAACATCGAGGATGGACAGTGGTCCGGATTGCGTCTAAGTTAGTCACATCTAGGACTATGTATCCATCTTTTGAAGTGAAAGCTTCAAGGAAAAATGAATCTCTTTACATCGCTTGTGATACTGCACTTAGTAATCTTCAGGAGTACCTACGTTTGGAATCTTCAGAGTTATCTAAGAATCTGGTATCTATAAAGCACGAAGGCGCATGTTGAACTCTCTATCTCCAACTCAGAGCGTAAAGTGTTGGCGGACGGAAACAGATTCGAGAGGGTGGACTGTCTCTTCCTGTTTTGATGGTCAAAGACAGATTGGAGGGAGTGCACTATCTTTTTCCTGTTTTGTCAGTCTAAGGGGAGTAGGTAGTGGTGATGCCTATTAGTAGTTTCAAGTATTGTGTCTCACCTCACACTTCACTTTTACACTCTTTGTCCCAAAATGCTCTTTTGCCTTCATGAACTAAAACTAGTTCAAGTCGACTTAGGCCTCCTTTCTGTTATTATTATTATTGTTGTTGTCTCCCATGCATCAAGCTTTATTTTTATGTTTGTTTCATTTATTTTCTGTAAAGGAGGAAGATGTGTTGTATATCGATTCTTCTTGTAATATGGCTGACAGTAGTCTTTAGCCCTTCCTTAGTGTTCTTACCTCCTTAGCTTCCCAGAATACCTGTGAGTGTTCTAATCTGTACCAGAGTGTTCTACCAGTGTCAGTTGATGGTCTGGTCAGCTGGCGAGGTTTTGTACTCAGCTGTGTCCTACAATAAATCTAAATGTAATCAACTACAAGTATCCTGTCATCTATCACCATCTTATTGTCATGTGCTTATCTAGGATCCTGATCGATACTGTGACCTTATGCCCCTATTCGGCTATAAAGCCATTTATTCCCTATATTGGCATAACCGTTCAAGTGCGATTTTCTGAAAAGTCATCTCTGGCCTCACACGAGCAGAGCCACAGAGCCACATTCCAGCATGACTCTCTGCTACTTCCTTTGCGACCAATTAGTGCAATGACAGAGCAGCAGTCACTATCTGATATTCCTAGATAACACTCCGAGTTCTTCAACAAGATAAAAACTTAGCAAACCTGGAAATCCCCGCTTGCTATGTTTTGATTAGTAATGGAACTCTAATGAGCAACTGATAACTATCACTTCCTAGTGACATCTTTAATTGACGTCTTATGTCCAGCAAACTTGCGTCAAACCCGGCACCTGTCAGGTATAAATATTACCAACGTTGCCTTAAGCAATGTGCGTTGCCTGTTGCTGATGCCAGCTGCCTGCATGACCCCGTGTTGGTAAAAACTAGCACTCTGTCGCTGCAGCCTGCTATCCTGTGGTGGTGAAGCTACTGATTACCATTATCGCCGCTACAGCGCGAACTGTGGTTCAGTACGCTTGAGGAGCCGTGCAGCCGTCCTCTGCGAAGACATCCAGCCCAGCTGCCCGCGGACGCTGTCACCCCTCCTTCCTCCCGACGCGCTGAGAGAAGCCGCTGCCTTTCTCGTGCAGAGAAATCCAGTCCCGGCGCTTCCAGTTTACCCTCGCAGGTGACTGGGATATCGAGAGAGACCCCTGAAGGAGATACCAATCCTCCATCATTCTATTCAGAGGTATGGTGTTGACTAAACCCTTAGACGAGAATTCTTGAAACAAACCTTGGCAAAACCAACTTAACTAAAGCTACTTACTTACTCCCCTTCTCACGTGTTAGGCCTAGGTCAGGCACACTGGGGTAGGTTTAGTTAGAAGCACCAGTTGAGTATGTTAGCCTAATGTATATATGACTGTATATATGTTTTATTACTTTTAAACCATTGTATGGCTAAGAAACCATATCAATGCTTTTACAGTTCTATTTCGCTATTCTTATCTTACTGTACGTACTTTTTATAATAACAGTTATTGCAATTGTGGCAATACATTTCTCTTGTATGAGAAGAAAGACTGTTCAATAAATGTTAACCTTTATTGATACACGCCCGTCTCTCTATTCTCTACATACTGTGAAAGTAAACTGCACCAGACTGACTGAGTGAAATCTATGTCTATTGTTCACACGACCCTAGAGATCGACTCTTGATCTGAGGAGCAAAGTTGTCATGTTGCACGGTTGTTGGAAAGCTGAATCCCTTCTTGTCTGTGCCAAGGAAGCTGATCACTTCCTATGCAGAGAAGAAAGTTTCCAGTGACCTCTGAGCTAGTTGGTAACACAACCCAATTAAGTTTAGCATAGTCAGTGGAGGCCTGGAATATAAGCAGTTCCACGTCGATACTACTGTTTATGTTATTCCAATGCGCAGGGCCTAGTGGGAAACTAGGAACTACACTACATGGCGCCCTAACGTTTGGTAAGGCGATAAACTAACGTAAGACTTGTAGAGTAACTCAGTCGTGCATATTTCACACCCTTTTCTCCCGTAAATACTCCAATAGACGTCTGGAGTGGGTGAAAGGTTAAAATCCGCCCGACCTTAGTAGGAAGAGATTCCTATGTAAAGCTCTGGTTTATTCAACGTTGAAGGATACAGTGTTCCAAAATATTGTGCATCTAATCTTTGTCTCCTTGGAGACCTACTCTGCAAAGCCTGCATTTTTTAAATGTCAGACAATGAAGAAAGGGAAGCAGCTAGGCTGGCTTCCATACTAATAGAGGAGGACTCGAGTCTCCTACAGGCAGACCCGGGTGCTATTATCATCCCGGTCCACTTAAGAAGATCTATAACGTTAAAACTTATAGAAAACGGACTGCCACCTCAAGGTGGTACAGTAATTTTCGTGATAGAGGCTCACGAGTATCGGCAGACAGAGGTGTTCTATTCATGGATAAACTTTCCAGCGGTAAACGCAATAACACAAGAGTTTCACTATTACAAAATAGAGGAACCTCCGGGAGAGTACGCTCCTTTCGAGGAGATTGAAATCCCACTTAAATTTCAAGAGCACCTGCTCTGGTTTAATGGCGCCCTAAAACACACTGATCACATAACTAGGCTCGGTCCACTAGGTAGACCAGGAGCAACGTGGCCGGTTCTAGCCAGCTACACACCACATCCTGACATTGCAAGAATGTCTAAGGAAGAGCTGTTAGCACAGCTTAACACATTAATAAAAATACATAGGCAATTAGTCCAATATGTAATACGGACTGCAACAGTCCAGCCAGCTGTTAATTCACACCAGCTGACCCCTCATCAGGGGAACACAAATAAAATTACACCACAGAACATACAGTCATGTCTTGGTAAAACACCCGTAAAACGGGAACAAATTCCTTTCTGGTTAGCCCAGAAAATCACTCAAATAGAGGCAGTATTTCCTGATACTACCCCTATTGAGAAACACAGAATCTTGACCATCTGCCTTCCTATGGGAATCGCACCACACGTGGAGGACTGCGACACTTGGGGTACAGTCTTTGCTTCCATTTACACAAAAACACACGGTGTTCCGTCTATGGCGGTAATACCAGACGTGCTAAAACAGATTCAAAATGAATTCGGTCCAGAACCCGCTTTAAATCTAGGTATGAAATTACTGAAAGACTTCAAGCAGGTCACGGCTATATTATTAGCCAATGTAAAGGGAGAAGCAGCATCTGTGGCAATTCGCCAAAAGTTGAGGGAAACAGATATAAAAGATCCTGTTGAGCTTGCAAAAATCATAGAAAAATGCTATGAAGAATTAGGTAGAGACAGCTTGGGTGGAAAACCAGTTAAGCCCCAACTGCTCGAAAATCCTGAAAAATTATTTATTAAAAATAATTTAAACACTCCTAAAAAGAGCTGGGATGGAAATAAACAATCCACTCCCAAGGAAAAAGTTTTCCAGTCCAGAGGAAGGTCTCCTCGACGGAGGGAAAGAACTCCGACTCGAGAACGCCAGTCTCCCCAGCGGGAGCCCTCTGAGAAAAGATATAACCTTAGAAATAGGGATAATATAAAAAAACCTGATAGATATCAAAGTATTGATACACGTCCCTCTCGATCTCTTCCACAGAATTCGGAAAGAAGAGGACGGTCAGACCCAGGAGAGCACACCAAGTCCAAAGACAAGGAACCTGCTCAAAATAAGAAATCTCAATTTCCTAAAAAGAAGGTAGCCAGTATTAGAGTAATCAACCATGCCGAGAATACTGAGGACACAGTTGAAAAACGGGGAGTGGGCATTGACAATGTTGGACAGTGCAGCAGAGATCAGTATAGCACGGAAGATCTTGATGAGTCATCTGGAGACAGTGGACACGAATGAATTCATTCAGGTTGAAACTGCCGACGCCAGACTTAGCGAGCCCCATAAAATATACGAAATAACATTGCGTATAGAGGGTGATAAGACTAGGAAAATTAAGGGTCTATTTTGGGATAAGCTCTCAAAAGGCTATGATATTCTGTTAGCTGAAAAAGATTGGCCCCCGGAGTTTGTCAGGGAGTGCCCTCGTGGCGAAGAAGTAATTATGCCTGCCTTCTCGAATCACATACCGATTCATAAAAAATACACATATGCAAGGAAATGGGCAGTGGCCCAGGCACCTGCGTTGTATAAAAATCACGTAGGATGGGATGAGGATTCACCACCTCACAAAATCCAATTAAAAAGTGAACCAACTGCCCAACGGCAGTATCCCATAAAGCAAGAAGCTAAAAAACAAGTCAGGGAGATCTTAGATCAACTTGAGTACCAGGGGGTGATTGAAACATGCACCTCTCAAATGAACAATCCTTTGTTTCCTGTTTCCAAGCCAGACAATTCATATCGTCTAGTTTTGGACTACAGACATCTTAATACATGTTGCAAAACTTTTGCAGTACAAAACTCGCATAGTGCAGCCCTAATGAATAACATAGTTAGGAAAAAATATAAAACGACATTAGACATTTCTAATGGTTTCTTTTGTCAAAACATTGCACCGGAAAGCAGATACTTGACCGCTTTCTCCGCATTTGGGTCGCAGAAAAAATTCTGTCGACTCCCACAGGGGTTCAAGAACAGCCCAGGACTATTCTCAGCTAGGGTAACAGAGTTACTACAGATCTATGATGATGAAGCATTATCTTACGTAGATGATATTTATCTCACAGACGACGACTTGGATACCCATTTGAAAAGAGTGAACACCATTATACTTGGGTTCGCAGCAGAGGGTTACAAATTCAACTTTAAAAAGTCCCGGATTGCCCATCTGACAGTACTATTCTTAGGGTACGAATTATCTAATGAAGGGAAAAGCCTAGCGGACAACTTCTTAGAGAAATGCGCTGTACTCCAAGCTCCAAAAACGCTGAAGAATTTACAATCAATACTAGGTTTTCTGAATTTCGGAAGAACTTACATCCTAAATTACGCAGAGAGGGTTAAACCTCTCTACGAACTAATTAAACCTGATTTAAAACAAATCAATTGGACTCAAAAACACACAGAAATTTTGAGATCACTGCAAACAGACATGTTAGCAAAAACAAAGTTAGATACACGTGACAACACGATCGATCTTGTAATCCGAGTCATCCCAGGAAGATGCGGATTCACATACCTAACCTCTAATGAGGGAGAAAAGGTACCAATTTCAATTAAATCTCACTTGTACACACAAGCAGAAAAAACATTCAGTCACACAGAAAGAACTGTGAACGCAGTGCAAATCGCATTAGCAAATGAACGAGAACTAGCACACGGCAAACGGATTAATATCCTTACAGCGGAATCCGCCTTCGAAGCGCTATTCAGCCCAGTTAACCTGCCTACAGTGTCACTGGATCCAAAATGGATACAGTGTATAGATTCTCTAGGAGCGGAAGACGTGAAATACTATTTCGCCCCGCAATACGAAGAACTGAATGATTTAGAATATGAAGAAGAATATCCTCTGCCAATCGAAATCCTGCCTCTCCCACAATATGCCTGTATAATCTATACAGATAGCTTTGTACAGCACTTCAACGTAGAGAAAAAATCCTACAATGCAGCGTGTGCGATCATTAAATGTCGTTGGCTGTGCGGTAAAATCAAACCGAAAATAACAAAAACTGAATCAGTAAAGTACTGTTCGGTTCAAAGAACTGAAATCAGATGTTTAAAGATGGCGCTCGAAAATGCAGAACGCGAATTCCCCACACTTATCGTGTGCGATTCTCATTTTTGCGTCAATTCTTTTAACAATAAACTGCAGAGTTGGATCGAGAACGATTACAAAGATGACACAGGTGCCACAATAAAGCATAAAAAGCTCTGGAACGAGGTAGCTCTTTTACACAAAGAACTACAAAAGACTCACGTGATTCACACACTGAGTCATCAACGTGATGGCGTTCACGTTGCAGGGAATTCATTGGCTAATACAGCCACCGCGGAAGCAACTAAACCGGCTTCCGTAGCCACAAAAAAGCGTACAGATAAGTATATAGACGGGGAAACCATGCTAGCAGTAAAAACGACCGTAAAAGGCGACTGCGCAGCACTACCCGTAAACTATCCACTCAATTATGCATACATAATCGATGCAAACTCCGTTCCTTTTGCTCGAATCCCTGGAGTGGGGGATAGAGTAATTTCAAACACGAATAGGAGAATATTTTTAATAGCAGACGCACACATGGGTTTGGGTCTTAGGCACAGAAAGATCAAGGAATCACTGACTGAATTACAATCAGTATTCTGGTGGCCGGGAATGAGTGTAGAACACCAAATATATGCAAACAACTGTGAAAACTGCAATAGGGATCGCAGTAGCGAACCTTGCTACCGGCTACCAATCAGAAAGAGCGTAACGCTGCCTACACCCCATCCTGCGTCCTATTAATAGTTAAAACGAAATGCACTTAAATAATGAGGCCACAAGCGCTTGGCTGACGCTAGAACGGTTATAAAAGATTTGCGAGTCTTTATCGGCACATACGCAATTACCACGTTCCATTCTGACCAGGGTCCTGCCTTCAGCTCTCGAGCTTATAGGGAGGCCATGGCCAGCATGGGAATTGGGTTGCGGTATTCTTGTCCGTCGCATCCCGAAGGGAATAGTGTGGTAGAAAGAAAAAACCGGGACATAAAGCAATCTATAACAGCGAAGGTATTAGGTTCAGGCGCTGGGTGGGTCAAACATTTAATAAGTGTCCAGACTAGTCTTAACAACATGCCAAGAAATTCTCTAAAAGGTTTCAGCCCATACGAACTATTGTTCGGAATAAGAATGAACATTCAGGACCTCGATAGTCAGATGTCAGTGGTACAAAAAGAAACAAAGCAGTTTGAAGTAAAAGACCGTTTGGCTGTTTTACAGGAACTGA
This sequence comes from Lissotriton vulgaris, assembly GCF_964263255.1. Taxonomy (NCBI): domain Eukaryota; kingdom Metazoa; phylum Chordata; class Amphibia; order Caudata; family Salamandridae; genus Lissotriton; species Lissotriton vulgaris. Next base: position 162,282,926 of record NC_141690.1, read on the forward strand.
ATGAAACAAGAAAATCATTAAGCAACATAAAGTTAAAGCAACAGCCAAAAACCACTGACGAGGCACCACCCGCAACAGCCCCAGCAAGGCCTGTCTGGATTCCAAAGATTGGGGATCTAGTCAGAGAAAAGATCGCGGTTAAGAAGGAATTTGGGCCTTCTTACAGAAAAGCAGTACCTGTCTTGGCAGTCACCGGAACAAGATCAGTTGTGCTACCGCCCCTTGCTGGTAAAAAGGAGAACAGAGTCGTGTCCATCGATCTGGTAAAACCACAAGCATGTGGCCTATAATCAACAGTAGGCCCAGTGGACTCCCAAGAAACAACAGAATACCCAAATTTGCAACAATCCAAGAGGTTCAAACTGAAAGACTAATCACATTCGATCAGCCTGCAGTGCCCAATGAAGGACTATGCAATAATGCCATGGAACTCGTGCCTCTTGAAACACAGATTGAAACAGTTCGTCAAGAAACAACGCCAGTCTACACTAATGTGGCAGCAGAAAGTGCTACCGAGAGACAGATTGAAAGAACAATCCCATCAATTGACAGAACTGCCTCTGGTTATTTCATCAACTTCGACAACTTCTCTGAAGATGAAAATGAGCCCGAAGTGATGCCAGAAACAAAAAAGTCTTTTAAAGAAACAGCAACGGAACTCTTTCATCAACTGAAGGAAATCTACCTCATTTCCCCTTGGCTAGAGTTCTGGTTCGGTCTAGGTGTATTTTTCCTCCTGCTTTGGCTCATCATGGTACTATGTTTGGGAAAATTCATTGAAGGAAAATATATTACAATGGACACAGCAAGTCAGAACATCCACCTAGTCCTGAAACCACACAGATCATCCCACGTGAAGAAAAGAGAACTGTCAACAGTAAATGTCACAGCAATTCCAATACCTAGTGGGGTAGTATGGGAGAAAACAGACTATGAGATCTATGGTCCGGTCCAAATCCTGAAGTATCCTCATCAACTAAAGGTTTCCTTAAGTGACTTTGTTACACCTAGTACATTCTCTGATGATTGGGACTTTAACAGTATTAATGACATGATGTCTGATTTAGTAATGTCAGCTAGGTTCACAGATCATGATTATTTACAAGGTTCATCTAGTTATGAGCAGGTATTCTGTTACACCCACTATGGGGATCATTACTTGCATAAATCTGCGCAGCCTAGAAATGTTTTTATGTATAACCAATGGGAACATTGTTCTACACCACCTAAAAGCAGTTCTAAAGCATTTTTTGAGAAATTCAAATATTTTTCAGGCTTTAACACAAGTAATGCAGAAACGTTTTATTACAAACTATTAGATAAAACAGGAATGAAAACAATGCTGACAAATTCTAAATTGATATATTCAGAAGCATTTTATGATAAAATGATGACATTTGGTTTTGATTATTGGAAAAATAATATTGAAACGAAAACAATTTGGGGTACAAAAGATTGGCAGGTGCAAGGCATAGAAGCACTGTTTAGAACCTGCATGATACCAGAACAAATGTTATTTTTAAATGACACTGTACACCAAACATCTTGTCTTGGCCTAGCTAAGAACAAAGACCTTAAAACACCGTCTATACCAAAGCCAATACCTGAAAATGCAACTGCAGATAATGAGTTAGACGTGTCACAAATTTTACATTTCAACAGAACACATCCTGATTGGAAAAAATGGTTAATCTGGCCTGCAGACACAAATAGCTGTCAAGATAGGTTCCTGAATAAAACACAGGGGTTAAAAATGACCAGATTAGACCCTAGATACTCCCAGAGACAACATCCAGGGATTATTACAACATACAGTGTAGGGAAACTCTGCCTAGAATGGCTAGCTACATCCACACTGGCTGAAATTAAGCAACACTTGTCTTTGCTAAAAGATGGTGCTGATTTGCGCGATTTCATTCTTGGACCACGCAAACAGCGTCAAAAGCGTTTCATAGCGACCAGCATCTATGCTGCTTACAACGAGGCTTGGAAAGTAAAGCAAATTGAAACTGCTGAAAAGATACGAGAAATTGATCGTATTAATTTGGAGAAATCACTTTCTGTGATAGACAATGGGTTAATGACTCTGTCTTCCAGAATATATTCGTTGGACAATATTGTATCCTCTGCCTTTGATGTGATAGACAGAGATTTGCTTATGTTACAACATGGCCAGTCTCAATTACGTTCTATTATAGAATTAGGCTGGACGCTGCAAAATCTTCGTTCAGGCTATGTGCCTTGGCGTTTAATCAACACAACGTCATTATTTTCCAGTTTTAACCTTACTGATAAACAGATCAGTTTGGCACAGAAAGGAGCAGACTATACAATCCTGAGCATCGAAAAACTCGAGCGATTACCATTGACAATGTCAGAGAGTCCTGTCATTGAATGGATAATACACGGAATTATCACTATTCCGATAACAACTTTCCGATTTCATAAATGCCTTGAATACATACCTGCTGGCCAGTATGAACAATTGGGTAAGGGATATGTTAAATCCGAATGGAAATTACCATACACTCATTCTTGCTATAGTGACAGCGACAAAAATGTATTTCTTAGTGGTGACAACTGTAAACACTCACTAAGCGGTATACTTTTGTGTCAGGGTATTAATTTACACGGAGCATGTGATGGGAATTCAAACAACCTTTCATGCCACCAGCTAGTCACACCTGCAACTCAGATAGAGCCCTTCTTTGTGCAACTCGCAAACGGGAGTTACATTCTAAGAACGGATCACAGGTGCTGTGGCCTCGCGCCCGGACTAAGTTATCTAGTAGAAGTAACGTCCATGGTCAAATGCTGTATGCAAGCATTGTTTCCGAGCGGGCCTCCAGACATAGTGACTCCCATCTGGCCTCGTCTGAATCTCTATTCTATACGAATTGATACATTAAGCAAAATGAAATCTGTGCTTTTACAGACAACAGTGCCTATAACGTCATCTAAAGAGACGTATGATCTTCTAGTCGCAAGGACGGCTACTGAGGTCCATGACCTTTTATCAACAAATTGCCCCGTGCATTTCGTAGAAATGTTGAGCCAACTCCTTAACATGTCTAGTGCAACAAGCATCCCAGGCATATTTAAGACAGTCTTTACGGGACTGCTAACACCCTTCCAGGCAATTTTGGGAATCTTTCCTAATTTTGTGCACTCCATCTTTGGTGGTATTCCACTATTTTTTGGACTCATCGCAGGGATTCTATTTTTGACCCTCCTGCTTCGATATGGCAAGCCTCGGCTCAGACATAGCTCCCATGGGAATGGAAGAGACAATCCTAGCAATGCGCTACAGGGACAGGATAACTGACATCCTCGGATTGGCCAGGCTGAGAGATCTAAACATGACCTGGTTCCTTTCATTCAGACCAATATGGCAAAATTGCATTTTACCTGTGCTACGGTGTATGCTTTGCGGCGATGAATGCGTGTTGGACATCTGTCTTTCACTTCCATCAGCAGTACCAATGGACGTCGATACTTTGCTCAGTCCAATAACGGCTCACGCATTGTGTTGTCCCCAGCGGCTACCAATCCTGATGACGGCATTTGTGGAGACTCCTGTACTACGACTAGGTGGTATCAGTGGAGCGAGTGACAAAAGCAGCATCACCCAGGTACAGCCATTTGTGAGCATTGCTGGTCCTACCTTCGATGACAGCAATCATTCTCACACCTGCCAAGTTACAGCGCTATCTAATTTGGTTGAACTATCACCTGATTTTGTAGACCAATTCTTTGCGAGCCTGTCTGATACGATGTTCTCACCCACAGAGAAACAATAACTTTTTGAGAAGCTTTTCCGACACACAGCGTTCCCATGAACTCTGAATTCGGCCTTCGGTTTTGATCAACAAAAAACTGCCAGGAGCTTTGGTAAACTGATTTTTTTGTTTGAATTGGACAATTTTTCGAATATTGACCCTTTTTGGCACGAACAATTCTTTGCTTAACGTAAAAACTATTCCTAGAGAACAGAAGCTTCACACTTCTATTTCTAAACACATCTAGAGACATAACAACATAACACCAGCCTCTAGCACACATGTTATTACAATGCATTTTTATGTGATGATTTATCTCGCATTTCTTCTGTCAGAGATACTTCATGTGTAATTCCTTTTGCATAATCGTTCATTGATTTTATATGCAATCATTTTTTGAATGAGTACTATGCTTTTTTTAAAAAAACGTACAGTACCTAAATTCCATGTATTACAAGTACGCCTATTTCGAATGCATTTATGTATTTTGGGGTGGGCTATGTTACACAATGTTACACATGCATCTAATTGCTTAGTTTTAGTGATTTTGATGGACATGAATTCGTGGAGTGGGTGTCATGTGCTTATCTAGGATCCTGATCGATACTGTGACCTTATGCCCCTATTCGGCTATAAAGCCATTTATTCCCTATATTGGCATAACCGTTCAAGTGCGATTTTCTGAAAAGTCATCTCTGGCCTCACACGAGCAGAGCCACAGAGCCACATTCCAGCATGACTCTCTGCTACTTCCTTTGCGACCAATTAGTGCAATGACAGAGCAGCAGTCACTATCTGATATTCCTAGATAACACTCCGAGTTCTTCAACAAGATAAAAACTTAGCAAACCTGGAAATCCCCGCTTGCTATGTTTTGATTAGTAATGGAACTCTAATGAGCAACTGATAACTATCACTTCCTAGTGACATCTTTAATTGACGTCTTATGTCCAGCAAACTTGCGTCAAACCCGGCACCTGTCAGGTATAAATATTACCAACGTTGCCTTAAGCAATGTGCGTTGCCTGTTGCTGATGCCAGCTGCCTGCATGACCCCGTGTTGGTAAAAACTAGCACTCTGTCGCTGCAGCCTGCTATCCTGTGGTGGTGAAGCTACTGATTACCATTATCGCCGCTACAGCGCGAACTGTGGTTCAGTACGCTTGAGGAGCCGTGCAGCCGTCCTCTGCGAAGACATCCAGCCCAGCTGCCCGCGGACGCTGTCACCCCTCCTTCCTCCCGACGCGCTGAGAGAAGCCGCTGCCTTTCTCGTGCAGAGAAATCCAGTCCCGGCGCTTCCAGTTTACCCTCGCAGGTGACTGGGATATCGAGAGAGACCCCTGAAGGAGATACCAATCCTCCATCATTCTATTCAGAGGTATGGTGTTGACTAAACCCTTAGACGAGAATTCTTGAAACAAACCTTGGCAAAACCAACTTAACTAAAGCTACTTACTTACTCCCCTTCTCACGTGTTAGGCCTAGGTCAGGCACACTGGGGTAGGTTTAGTTAGAAGCACCAGTTGAGTATGTTAGCCTAATGTATATATGACTGTATATATGTTTTATTACTTTTAAACCATTGTATGGCTAAGAAACAATATCAATGCTTTTACAGTTCTATTTCGCTATTCTTATCTTACTGTACGTACTTTTTATAATAACAGTTATTGCAATTGTGGCAATACATTTCTCTTGTATGAGAAGAAAGACTGTTCAATAAATGTTAACCTTTATTGATACACGCCCGTCTCTCTATTCTCTACATACTGTGAAAGTAAACTGCACCAGACTGACTGAGTGAAATCTATGTCTATTGTTCACACGACCCTAGAGATCGACTCTTGATATGAGGAGCAAAGTTGTCATGTTGCACGGTTGTTGGAAAGCTGAATCCCTTCTTGTCTGTGCCAAGGAAGCTGATCACTTCCTATGCAGAGAAGAAAGTTTCCAGTGACCTCTGAGCTAGTTGGTAACACAACCCAATTAAGTTTAGCATAGTCAGTGGAGGCCTGGAATATAAGCAGTTCCACGTCGATACTACTGTTTATGTTATTCCAATGCGCAGGGCCTAGTGGGAAACTAGGAACTACACTACATTATTTACAACAGTCTTATACTCTAGCATCTATTTGGTGACAAAACTCAACTGCATGGCCTCTCAGTCTCAGCAAAGCCACGTCTAAGGGATTCTCACATGCCTTAGCAAGTCTCATCCATGTCCTAAAGAAATCTGACCTGCAGCCTACAATGTGACGAGTCAAATGAGTGGACAATAGACAAAAAAATAACCAGAAATGCAATGCGTAACTATGTCGTATGTGATGCTGTTGGAATACTCTTAACAAAAACGGTGTATGCAAACATGAGAGTTGTTTGTATTAAGTTTGTGGAAAAAAAACAACAAAAAAAGGATTGAAAAAACAATTAACAACTTTTTTTAAATGATCGCTCCCAAACTGATAGAGTTCGACTGGCTCACTTGCGACATTATCGTAAAAAACACAGCTGCATCATTAACAAAGCTGTCATGATCAGCACCTCTCCCTAGCTGGCTAATATGCTCAACATCTCTGGTGCCTCTTAGCACGCCTGCAGCTAGGACATCATCAGACTGGAGACAAAGATGTGCAAGAAAGAAAAAAACAAGGCAATAGGCCTTTTCCATCTATGCATCCAGGACAACATATCTGTATCCAATAGGACCACCCTCAACCCCTCTGTATTTTAGGAAATAAATGAAATGGCACCTTTTAGAGATTGTTGACAGTGTCTTTGCATTTTACCCTGCACAGCACTCTGATTTCTTTTCACTAGATTTGCACTGCACAAACACACACACATACATACATAGCTCATCAACTATCTGACTTGCTTGGCAGGTTGTAACCATCTATAACTACTACACGCTCATGAATTAGCAGTCAGAGGGGCTACATAATGTTAAACAGAGTGGGGCTTAGACAGGGGCCCTGCAGTACCCCCTTGTCAATCAGTATGCTGTGATCCTTAAAAGTGTCCTAAGAGATAGTCTGAGTTCTGTTTTTTTAAGAAATCTTGAAACTAATTCAATGTAGTGCCAAAAATGCCAACCTCATACAGCCTTTGAATCAACCTAGAGTAGGACACAGTATTAAAGACAGCATATAGATCCAATAGCACCAGCATAGATGGAATGCCTTTTTCCAGCGAGAGTCTTATACAATCAGTAACCACAACCAAGGCAGTCTCAGTACTATAAGAGGAGCTGAACCCAGAGTGCGATGGGTCCAAGATATTATTATCCTCAAGATAGGCTGAGAGTTGAGTATTTATTATACCTTCGATTGATTTGCCCAGGAGCAGAAGCAGCAAGATGGGGCGGAAGTTTGCTAGATTGCTGGGATCAACGTTGGCCTTTTTCTGTATAGGTACCACCTCTTTTCAAGCGCCAGAAATACTTCCCATGTCCACGGATAGATTAAACAGTGCTTGAACAGCAGATGACAACTGGAGCGCAAGTGAGGTTGAAATCCATGAAGGACAGAGACCCAAAAGTGAGCCAGATTTGGTTTTCCTAGTATCTTTTGAGTCTGCTCAAGAGAGAAGGGTGCAAGCTTTTCTAAACTGCAGGCATTGTTTCGGGGGAAGGCGGCCATTATAGTTAAGCACCTCAGCAGACTAACCTGTAGCAGTGGTACATTTCAGATCAATTTGGTTCATTTTGTACTCGAAAAACTCAGCTAAAGAATTACATGGGTATTGCAAGCTTGAATAAACTAGGAGCAGGTGGAAGGATTTACAAAACCGTTGAGGATTCTGAATAATTCTCAGTCCATGGCGAGGGGCCTTCTTTAGGCCTTCCCACCCATTCCTTTAATTCCGAGAGTATTGACAAGAGTCCAGAGGAAGTCAGCAGAAATAATTATAGTGCTCCAGACAAGAAGATCTTATTTTCCGCCCCATCAGAATCTAGCCGTAAATCAGGAATGCATCGTTCTTTTGTCTCTGTCTCCCCTGACTCACCCTCTTCTGTCTTTTGCCACCCTCGGCTGGCTAAGACTGTCAAGTTGGAGGAGGAGAGAGAGAGGGTTTCTGGAGTAAGAATCTTTCCTGTTCTGTTTCTAGTTCTCTACAGACCTTGAGAAGTTGTTCCACAAATAAGGCATTTTGTCATCATTGGGCTTCTTTTGGTAATTAGTGTAGGTCTAAAGATCTGTCTTCAGTACACAGGAGAAGAATGTCCTCTAGCAAACTACAGGATATTCTTCAATTCGTTCAACAAGAATTTCTCTTTAGTCACACTTAAATTGCAATGGTCTTCTATAGAGCATTTATATTCCCCCTGAATGACCCTTATTCAAATGGGCCACTGATTACAAAGCTTTTTAGAAGATTCAAACTATTAAGATAAAAGATTAAATCTGCTTATTACAATTAGTTTTAGCATTTATTTTTCTTTTGAACGCTTGAAGAAGCTTTCTGTAAAAAGTCTTATTGTCAGAGTGTTTTTCTAGTAGCACAAACTGTGGCAATGAGATTGTTGGGAACTGGGTGCACTCCTTCTTAAAGATTTTTGAGGGTCTGAGTGTTCTTTTTTAAGTCCAAACTTTCTGCCCAGGGTATATAAAGCCTTCCCCAGAAATCAGGAAAGCATTATCCCTTCCTTTGAGGCAAGCTCATCCACAGATATGGACCCTTTAATTCATCTCCTGGAAGTTGTGAGATATTAAAAAAGGTACCTAAAGAGAACAGCAGACTATGGGAGATGTATCTTTAATTTCTTTACCATATCAAGATTTTGACAAAGAGCTCCCAGGTGCAGTTACACCATATCCTACAGGAGGGATGACAGCTTCTTGGGCAGAATGGGCTGGGGTATCCTTGTAGGTATCTGCAGAGCTGACACCTGGGCTTCCAATTCTACATTCATTTTTACATTATAGGCTAAAAATAGCTTAGGGTTCTGAGTAAGGGTGGGCGTAAAATCCGTTTCGCGGGCGAATTTGCGGATTTTCCGCGATTTCGCAATCCGCGAATCTCACGAAATCGCGGTAAAATCCGCGAATCAGCGGGGACGAATTTTCAGCCAAGCAAGGGTTACAGCAGCAGGTGCAAAAGTTGAACCTAATTTCTTTGTAACCTTTTACAAAAGGGTTGCAAACAAATTAACTTCAACTTGGACACCTGCTGGCGCCTCGTTGCCTACTTGCAACTATTCTCTGACCCTGCTCTGACCCTTGAAGCAGGGTCAGAGAATAGTTACAAGTAGGCAACGAGGCACCTGTCCAAGGAATTAAACCTCATCAAGAAGCACTTACAGATATAAAAAACAGGAAGAAGGGAGAGGATGGCAAATACACCCATTTTGAGTTGTCAGGAGGGGTTAAACTAAAAGAGACCTTTACAGCACAATTTTCATATGCATTTTGCTAAAAATAAAAAGCTGTATGTTCTGTAGGGGCAGCTCAGGAATCTGGCCCTTCAGAGATACGGCCTCTCTTTCTTTCTCTCGTTCTCTCTCTCCCTCACTCTTTCCCTCTCTTTCTCTCTCTTTCTACCTATCTATCTATCTATCTATCTCTCTCTCCCTCTCCCATAAACTACAGCATGGGTAACTTCGCTATGCAAGCGGCTCGCGAAGATGCAAAAAGCCCAGCGAACACGCAAAAAACCCTGCAAACACGCAAAAAACCCCGCGAACACGCAAAAAAACAAAAACTCGCAAATTCGCACAAATTAGCGAATTTTGCGGATCGCGAATTCGCAAATCCGCAAATTTGCCCATGCTTAGTTCTGAGTTATATTTTGGGTCAGGAATTCTTGTGAAGACAATGTTTGCATAAGCAACAGTTCCATTCTGGTTTCTTTCTATTCCTCTGTAAAGTGGAATACGTTTTTCCACTTTCCTTTCTGCCCATCACGCCTGTTGGCTGTAGACTTGAAGGATGGCTATCTGTGTTCTGCTCTGAGTGCGATGTATTCTTTTTATTTCTGACTCTTCCGTAAACTCCTGACGAAGGCATACTGAGTGATCGAAAGGATAAATGAGACACATTCACTCACTGAAGTAAGTACTGGGACGAGGAAGGATGACTAGGTGTAATGATGATTACCAGTAAATAACCCTGGCAATATTGTAAACTAGGACTATGTTTGTAAGAGGGCGTTGGATAACGTAATCACTTTCATTTACACAGAGAAAAATTAAGCATTTGAAAAGAGGATGCTGTTCTACATGCATGAATAGATTTCAAAGATGTTTTTCCATGGATATCTTTTAGCTGTTTTGATATTTACATGTTATCTATAGAGTCATAAACCTAGTGTCACAGGACAGAGTTCTGTGTTCTCAAAAGTAAAAAGCACTGGCCATGTCAATGGCGGTGATGTTTGTGTTGTGTGGATCAGGTATGGACTTTAGTAACTACTGGGTAAATAATTTGCCATCTATCCAGCCCACATTTACAGATATGTCTAAAGGTATAAACTCATAAACATACTGTTGGAAAAGCATTGGAATTATATCTTTAAAATGTTGCACACCTACATTTTACACTCAAAGGTGTTAACTTACCCATTATCAATACCATTCAGACCAAGTTTCTTGCCCATGTCTCCAACCATCACACCTGGCATGGACAGAAGTGTTTTTGGATCTCTGATCTATGAACAACCAAAAACAATGTAAAACTAAATGTGTGCAAAATAATTGCAAAAGGTGCCAAATGCACATACCAATTAATTCAAGTTTTTTTTCATCTAATACAAGTAATGGAAGAATAAATCTCTAGTAGGTATATGAAATAAAAAAAACATCTATTTACACAATCATTTTTAAGGTGCTTTACAGAGTTGCAGAAGTACAGCATTCCAACAGAATTGAATAATGTGCAACAGCAGTGCCTTCAATTTAAAATATTCAACCCACTCCTACTCGGCGCCTAGATATGGGTATAAAAAAAGGACTCCACTGCAAATTGAGGAAGATGTCAGTCTGATTGGAAGATGTCCCATTTTCAGTCCCCATTCGGATGAGCATAGTGCAGACGGGGGCTACTTGGCCCAATAGTAATGGGTGAACTTGTTTGCTAATGAGATCATGGGGTCCACACTACTGTTGCTTTATAAAATGGGTCAGGTACAGCCCTTCCTCGCATTTCATTGTCAGGGTAGAGCAGACAAGCTATCTGAGGAAGGTAATGTGGGGTACAGCTTGGGAGCAATGAATCAGGTGACTGTGAGATATGTAAGCAATGTCATTGGCTAACTTCTCACCTTCTGTGTACGTCTGGGGAGGGCATTGTAGGTCAAACATCACCACTTTCTACTGTTCTATATCTACATTAAAGCACCTGATCTGTTGCATGGTGTAGATCAAGCTGGAGGGATTTCCCTTGTAGATCCCACAAAGACGATGATCATACATTGGTCAGAGTGGAGAACAATGATATGTATTCACAAGTCTATCATGCAATTTTCTGCCATATCCCATTCATGTGGCACTCCTTCAAGATATATGTAACACACAGGAGCACTCCTCTGAACCTGCCACAAATACCAAATACTTTTCATACAGGACAGTCTGCAAACCTACAACCTACCTTTTTATAAGAGACAATGGTCCCTGGGACAGTGAAGAATGTATATACAATGAATATAGCCTCAGTCAGTACTATATTTAAACGAGTATCCAGCCGGATAAAAGCAATTTTAATATGCAAAATAATTGAAAATAGAACAAAATTGCGAGTCAAATAACAGTGGGATACAACTGTATCCATGAACCCACATATAAAATAAACAAACAAAGTAAAAAGGCTCAGGCAGTTTGTGGTTGTTTCTATAAAGTAATACATAAATTGTGAAACAACAAATATGGAGAGGGCACCTTTGCACAATATTAAATACGAGAATCACTGTGTATAAGGTTGACAACTATGTCGACGATGTTTCGATCCTTAACTGTAGGATATTGGATCATCATCAGGACTATCAGATAAAGGGCCTGAAAACATTTGCCTATAAATTACTGCAGTGTAGCCCTATGGGTGAGGGCTGAAGGGAGCATATCAGGATTGCAGGCGATGCCCATTGACCCTGGAAGAACCAATTCTATCATTTGAGGAAATAACATCAAGCGGGATCGGCGTCTTGATGAAAGAAGATATGGCATAAAAACGGTGCGTGGTGATAAGGATGTGGCAGCCTCAGTAAGAGAGCAATGCTGAAAGTTTCACAGGACGGCACGCAATGGGCTTCGAATGTAGTTCTTCGCGGCGTGTGGTTGTAGACACCAATCCAGCGAGATAAGGATCGAAACATCATCAAAATAGTTGTCAACCATATACACAGTGATTACTTTATAGAAACAACCACAAACTGCCTGAGCCTTTTTATTTTGTTTGTTTGTTTTATATGTGGGTTCATGGATACATGCTTGTATCCCACTGTTATTTGACTCACAATTTTGTTCTATTTTCAACTATTTTGCAATTTAAAATTGCCTTTATCCGGCTGGATACTGGCTTAAATATAGTACTGAGTAGGGCTATATTCATTGTATATACATTCGTCACTGTCCCAGGGACCACTGTCTCTTATAAAAAGATAGTTCCCACGGTCCCGGACCGATTTTATTTGGGTTCCCTTGTTTTTTATGCACACAACCTACAACCTACCAGCCAAGAACAACTATCAAGAAAATGGCATGTGTCTGAAAGGGCAACTCTGTCTATAATAAAACTCTGTACTTTACCTTATGCACCACTATAAGTTTGCTGTGAAATGATATGAGCAAATATCCAAGCCTCATGCATGATACCCAGTACTTTCCACATATGCCACACAATATCAACCATGCACAGAAAAGGTTTTACTTGACAACCTATAAGTGCTTTGTGGCCTTATAAGTGGCATGAAGCACTAAATAAGACTTCTAAAATAAAATTCTACAATTCTGGAGAAGCTTTTCTGCCTTTTCATGCCCACCTTTCCCTGGATTCTGAAGGCAAGATTCACTGGTCAGATCATTAAGAACTGATTAAAAATGTTTTGCTGACTCCAGGCCAAACAACCCTCCCATCTGTTCCGTTGCCTCTTAGACCAGTAGGAACATAGAAAGAAGGGAATAACTTGGTTTCAGTAGAGCGGGAGGAAAACTAATGTAACAAAAGGAATGCGTTGGATGCTTTTGCCTCATTCAACCACTACAACTGGTTTCAGGAAAGTGAGCTTAGGAAGCGGTATTTGCAGGCTATCATGTTTTCCATGGACTAGGAAAGCTTGCACTTCCATACATGGCAAAGGCAAGAGACCACTGCCTGGGGCACTGGACAACCAATAGTCAATCCACTCACAGCAATACAGGTTAAACATCTTGTGCCCATGTAACAACAGTCTACGGATAGTAAGACCTGCCACTGTACAGCCTCATTTGATGGTCCATGAAGGAATCTCACAGATTGGGTACCATTTAGATGTCTTGAGACATCAGAGCTCTGCTAAAACAGAACAGCAAAAGAATGGTACACTTCCAGTGAACAAGTAATAGGGGAACACAGGGATAGTCAGAATACCTGACAGTGTAGGATGTTATAGCACTCCCAAGCCATCAGAATACTTTTGGCCCATTAATTTAAACGTGCCATAATATACTTGTTGGCTTAGTAGTAGAGTACAGGCAGCATGAAATCAGCACTATGAAGTGTTTAACAAGAAGGTAACTGTAAGAAATTGGAGTATTAGTTAAGGGGAGGTGACAACCTACCTCAAATATTAATCTCAATCCTTCTCAGGGTGAACCACCCATGCCACTTGTTGTAACTTATCCCTTGGTTCCTTCCTCTCCTTTCTGTTCCCCCCATGCCTCCTTCCCACCTGGTATGGCCCGTGCTGTCACCTGAAGGCAGCAATAGAAAGTTGAGATGTTGTGACAAACCCCGTCAAGTTGGGAGCACCTATGTTAAATAGAACTTAATAAATGTTCTTGAACCCTACTACGTGTGGACTTTACTTACTACACTTTTGGCGACGGAGGTAACGGAGCTGAGCCAGGGTCAGCGAGGTGTCTCTCCCCTGGAGTGGTATGAGCTTGGACGGAAAAACCTCCTTCAACACCTCCTTCGACACCGCCACCTTCCCGGAGAGCTGGAAGCATGCCGAGCTCAGCGCCCTACTGAAGAAACCAACAGCGGACTCCACCGACCTCAAGAACTTCCGCCCCATCTCGCTCCTCCCTTTTCCTGCCAAAGTCATCGAGAAGATCGCCAACAGACAGCTTGCCGCCTTCCTCGAGACGAATGGATCCCTCGACCCCTCGCAGTCCGGTTTCAGAGCCAACCACAGCACTGAGACGCCCTCATCGCAGCCACCGACGACATCCAAGCCCTTCTCGACAACGGGGAAACAGCAGCACTCATCCTCCTGGACCTCTCCGCCGCGGTCGACACTGTCTGCCACCGCACCCTAGTCCAACGCCTCAGCAACACCGGCATCCAAGAGAAGGCATTGAAGTGGATCATCTCGTTCCTCGCTGGAAGAACACAGAGAGTCCGCCTCTCCCGTTTCGTTCCGAGGCCACCGAAGTCATCTGCGGCGTCCCGCAAGGATCATCACACAGCCCCCTCCTCTTCAACGTCTACATGAGACCTCTCGCAGCCATCGCACGCCAACACAACCTCAACATCATCTCCTACGCCGACGACACCCAGCTGATCCTCTCCCTCACCAGAGACGCCGACACTGCCAGAACCAGCCTCCACGAAGGGATGAAAGACGTCACCGAGTGGATGAAGAACAGTCGCTTGAAACTGAACTCAGACAAGACGGAAGCCCTCATCCTTGGGCCATCACCCACCGCCTGGGACAACTCCTGGTGGCCCCCAGCCCTGGGCACCGCCCCCAAGCCGACAGACCACGCACGCAACCTGGGCTTCATCCTGGACTCCTCCCTCTCGATGACCAGACAAGTCAACGCTGTCTCCTCTTCATGCTTTCACACCCTCCGCATGCTTCGCAAGATCTTCCGATGGATCCCGATCGAAACCAGGAAGACGGTCACCCAGGCCCTCGTCACCAGCCGGCTGGACTACGGAAACACCCTCTACGCCGGAACCACAGCCAAGCTACAGAAAAGACTACAACGCATCCAGAACGCCTCCGCCCGACTCATCCTGGACATCCCTCGACGCAGCCACATCTCCGGCCACCTGAGGCACCTGCACTGGCTCCCCGTCAACAAGAGGATCACGTTCAGGCTCCTCACCCACGCACACAAGTCTCTCCACAACCTGGGCCCCAAGTACCTTAACGACCGCCTGACCTTCCACACGCCCACCCGCCAGCTACGATCCGCTAGCCTCGCCCTCGCCACCGTACCACGCATCCGAAGAGCCACCGCCGGAGGCAGATCCTTCTCCTACCTGGCGGCCAAGACATGGAACTCCCTCCCCATCCACCTTCGGCTGACCCAGGACCACCTCGCCTTCAGGAGACAGCTCAAGACCTGGCTGTTCGAGCAGTAGCAACCCCCTTCCCCCAATTGCCTTGAGACCCTTCCGGGTGAGTAGCGCGCTATACAAGTATTATGATTGATTGATTGATTGAAAAAGGGAAATGAATTGATGACTTACCCGCAAGTTGAGCCACTCCCCTTCAGTTCGGATTGGTAAGAATCGGAGTTAGAAGAAGTTGATCACCGGTCATATCCCAATTTGGAAGGACGGCTGGTCGCAGCTAGAACAGTGTGAAGTACCCCCGTTGGAAGGTGAGCCGGTGCAGAGCGGGGGTGAAGGCCCGACATCGGTGACAATCGCTGGATGAGTGGCAATCCGCATTCGGACGAGGTGCGAGTGAGCGGCAGGATTTCGGGAAGTCAAAGGCAAGATCAGGGGGCGGAAGGAGAGCAGAGGCGTGTTCTAGGAGCTTGCTCGGCGGAGCAGAGTGGGGATCGAGATTGTGAGGCGTTCCATCGTTCTTTGTGACGAGCATGAATTTCCTGAGGTAGCCGTTCGCTTTCCTTTCGTTGCTCGTGTGGAGTGGATGTACGGCGTTGGATGTGACAGACTCGCGTGAGGGACAAAACGAAGGCGGACTGCATGCCGATCTGTCTCACTCTGATGAGGCCTCGACGTTCCTCACAGGAAGTTCCCGCCCTGGACATTTCACACTGCTAGTAATTGGTTCAATGAGGAGTGTCGAGTGATACAGAAAGAGGACTCGTGTGGAATCTCTAGTATTTGTGTTTATAATTCAAATGTACTGTGAGAAAGGGTATAAAAGGAAGTAATCTTCACCTCATTAAAGGGGGAAAAACAGGTATTTTAGAATTAACCCTGCACAAGAAGG
This sequence comes from Lissotriton vulgaris, assembly GCF_964263255.1. NCBI lineage: Eukaryota > Metazoa > Chordata > Amphibia > Caudata > Salamandridae > Lissotriton > Lissotriton vulgaris. The sequence goes on from NC_141690.1 coordinate 162,299,032, forward strand.
AAATAAAGTTAAAAGGAAATTTTAAATAGTGAGGGCAAATTTAGCGGTGTCATATTGTAATTGTTAATTAAAGTTGTTTGTGTTTTAGGAGGGAATACAGTTTTATGGCCATGGCAGGTGCAGGAATGAGCCAGCCTCCACCTTTCTTAAATGATCTGGGTGAGCCGGACATTCCATGGAAAAGATGGGAAGGCATATTCAAGTCATACCTCATAGCTATAGGGGGAGGCAACTATAACAATGTGAGAAAGCAACACATATTACTACATAATTTGGGAATTCATGGCAGGAAAGTGTTTGAGGACATAACTGGCAGACAGGTAGATGATGAAAAAGAATAGGTAGAAGGGACCAATGTGTACGAATATACGTTAATGAAATTGGAGGAACATTTTAAAATCAAACTGAATGTGGTATTTGGGCAATCAAGCATTTCAAGTACTACGTGTGGGGAGTACAATTTGAGGTGCATACGGACCACAAGCCATTGGTACCTTTGTTCACAAAGAAAAACATGGAGGAAATGACTCCGCGCATAGCGAAGTGGGTGTTGGGCCTGCAAGGATTTAATTTCAGAGCAGTATACATACCAGGCCAACAAAACAGAGTGGCGGATTTCCTTTCAAGGGCGCCCATCCGCTGTGATACGGAGGAGGAAAAGGAAGATGACACAATTCTGGAAATAGGCGTAGCAGCAGTGGCAAAAGAAGAATGGGAGAAAGAAATGGAAAAGGACGATACCTTGAAGAGGGTAAAGAAGTATATAGTGTCAGGATGGCCCAAGAGGTGCAAGGAACTGGATACCGATATCCAACCGTACTGGAATGTAAGAGAAGATCTCTCTGTGGAGGCAAACTTCGTTATGAAATCTGGAAAACTAGTTCCTCCCGAGGGAGTGAGGAATCAAGTGATCTCCTTGGCCCATGAAGGTCATTTGGGCAGAAGTCTATGTAAGTCAAGGTTAAGAGCAGATTACTGGTTCTCAGAAATGGATCGAGAAATGGAGGAAAAGGTTCGAGATTGCTATGCGTGTAGCTTAAGCGACAAATCTAAAGTAACAAAACATTCTCCTTTGATTCCGGTAGAAGTACCTATGGCACCTTGGCAAAAGCTGGGCTTCGACATTACGGGCCCCATTCGTGGAAGGGGCTCACAAGACTGGTACCTGTTAGTGATGATTGACTATTACTCAAACTGGATAACTCACAAGGTGGTAGTTAATATCAATACAAAGTCATTGATAAGATTCTTGAAAGAGGTGTTTACAAAAGAGGGAATTCCATCAACGTTGATAACAGATAACGGAGTGCAACTCATCTCGGAGGAGATGAAAGAGTTTCTTAAAGACTGCTCGCTAACCCATATCTGTACACCATTGTATTGTCCTAAAGCGAACGGCAAGGTGGAAAGGGCCAACTGCTTGCTGAAGGAGTGTATCAATCTGGCCAGCAGGTCGGGAAAAAACGTGGAGGACGCCATCATGGAAACTCTTTGGGCCTATCATACCACCCCCAACTCAATCACAGGACACTCACCTTTCGAGCTGTTGAGAAAAAGAAAAGCCGGATCAAAGCTGTCCCCGAATTGGATGGGGAAAAATGGTCATGTGGAAGTAGATCAGGAGGAAATGAGAAAGAAAATTGAAGACAAGCAAAGCAAATACAAAGATTGGTATGACAGGAAGTGGGGTGTGAAAGAGAAGAACCTCAAAGAGGGACAGATGGTGTATATCAGGAAACCGGACAGGGTTGGGAAAGGTGAGGACCGATTCTTTGCCCCAGGGAAAATAAAGGAGGTTAAGAGTAATGTGGTGGTCATGGAGGACGGGAAGATGTGGAGTCAAGAACAGGTAGTCCCCGTTACCATTAGAAAGAACCAGGAGGGTGAGGGGGTTTCAGAGTCAGTTGACAGTTGGCAGGAAATGGGGAAGAGAAGAGAGAGTCACAGGAGAAGAACCACCCCGTCCTGGCATAGACAGTATAACATGAATATGGGGTAACTCTGCCATCATTGGTAGAGGCTCTGGGCTTCTCCTATCAGGTTAACCTAGGTGTTGAACCTGGGAAAGAGTCTTCTGTGCAAGACTCAATGTTTTGGGTTGTGTTTCATTACGCATATGTTGTTTCCACCCAGACCTGCTCTCACCTGTTTTTCCCTTACTCTCAATCTCTCTCTCTCTCTTTCGTTCTCTCCCTTTCCCCACCTCGCTCCTACTCACCTGCTGATTCCTGGCCCCAATCCCCCAACCTACTGTGGTCTCCCTAGGGAGGATGATGTGTTGTAACTTATCCCTTGGTTCCTTCCTCTCCTTTCTGTTCCCCCCATGCCTCCTTCCCACTTGGTATGGCCCGTGTTGTCACCTGAAGGCAGCAATAGAATGTTGAGATGTTGTGACAAACCCCGTCAAGCTGGGAGCCCCTATGTTAAATAGAACTTAATAAATGTTCTTGACCCCTACTACGTGTGGACTTTCCTTACTACACCACTAAATAAACCTGTGCTTAATCCACTGGTAGTTCGGCACAAAGCAGTTAGGCGTAACTTAGCGCCAATGTGTAAAGTATTTATGCAGCAATTGAACAGTAATGAAGTGAAAACACAAACCAGAAAATACCCAACTTCAATGGAGCATGTGTAGGATGTAAGGACCGCTTTAGTCCCAGTCAAAGAGATACCTTCACACCTAGAAGAAATGCTGTAGGGCAAAGCACTAGTCTGTATCTGAAAATGGGTTCGTCGGCAATGGGGAGACACTGGATGAGGTCTCGGTGAAGCTGTAGACGCAGGCTGGAAGCACTCCAATCCAGAAAAGTCATGCTTTCACGCTGAGGAGGCCGCCGTCGATGTAGTGCTGCTCAATATCAGGCCCACTGACGATTTCTACCATTGGACGTGGAAGTTAATCTGAAGCTCAGATTTTCTCAGCAGTCAAGGCTACAGGATGTACTTTAAGAGGGCTCCAGAAGATCAAATACCGTCGCTGGGAGGTCCTGCTGAACTGATTTTGCCATGGAGAAGAACTGCAGATTGGCTTGCAGGTAGGCCTGGTCCCCCGCAGAAATTTGCAGAAAAGTTTCTAAGTTCCATCTTTCAGGGTTAGGCAGGAGTAGAACAATCTACCACCAATCCAAGCGCCCAAGACCGGAAGGGACCCACCTAGGGGTTAGGACTCATTCCAACAGAGGCCAGAAACAGGGTCCAGAGCTAATAGGAACTGGTCAGCCAGGCAGTGGGCTTCTGGAAACTTGTTGTGTACCTATACCTCAAACATAAGGTCAGCCAACTGACCCTTGGAGTCACTTCTGGGGCCCTGGGTTAAAGGCAAGCAGGCTCAGTCTCCTATCTAGGTGTTCAGGACTGGGAGTGTTCGGTGGAGAGGTCTGTGGGGTCTACATTTATGCCCAAAGCCAGCCTGTGGGAATGGAATAACCCTTAGCACAACCCCTAAACCACTTCTGGTCAGTTCCTCTACCCCCACTGGGTTTCGTGCAAACCTGATTAGCGAGGCAATGTGGAAGTAGGCCTAGGTGTGAGCTTCATTTGCCACTGACAAGGTAGGCATCCTTTGAAGATCAGGAAGGGGCGGGGAACAGCCGGCTGGCAATCCTGTCAAGGAGGAGTCCCCCTACCCACTCCCAGGGCCCTTTGCCTACCGTCTAGGATCAATACACACCTCACCAAAGGGAAGCCATTAGGGGTCAGGTGACATCTGGACACTGTAAGGACAGCCTATTAGTTTAGGCAGGGAGATTACAACTATAATACTATATAGTTGTAATTTGGAATTATAACTATAATAATAAAAGTTCTATTTCCAAAATAGTAATATAAAATCTGAGTTGCCGATTACCTTGGACTTTAATTTTTTATTAAATGAGTCATTAAATCATCTTTCTAGCAGCTCCCTAATGGAAACTAAGCAGTATATGTTGCTATAGTGTAACCCAACAGCTTCCTATAGGAGAGCCTACCTTGCCATAGTGAAAAAAGACTTTGAAGGTTTTGCACATAAATATCCTACGTTATAAATACCATGCACCCTGCTTTATGGGTATTTAGGGCCTACCTTTGAGGTGACATATAAGTAGCACAAAGGAAGGTTTAGGCCTGGCAAAAGATGTATTTTGCCAGGTTGATATGTCAGTTTAAAACTGCATACCATACAGCAGGGAAAGGCCTAGAGACATGCTCAGAAGGTGGCACAGTGAGTGCTGCAGCCCACTAGTAGCATTTCATTTACATGCCCTTGGTACATGTGGTAGTTTATGTGCAAATTATGTATATAGCAAGTTTATCTTGTTTAAAAGGGAGATCACAAGCACTTTATCTCTGCTTAGCGGGGATAAAGTACCTGGTCCTATGGCCAACAAAAACAGGTTAATTACAAGAAGGAACACATCTAAGGAAATACCACACAAAAGATGGTTATTTATAACGCTAACCAATAGCCAAAGAAGGGAAACTCAACTGTGCCAACAGATCTGTAAAGAAAATGCAGAAAGGATGCCTTATAAGAATCACATGTTTGAAAAATCAGATATGCTGGACATGTGCTCTATCTACTGTCCTTGAGACTGCTTTTTAAAGGAATTAGACTGAATGAAAATGCCATTATCAATCTCACAGGTATTTAGGTAATATTTACTTAACGTTTCCATGAAAGCATCTTGAAAAAATCTGACTAACATTTGCTAGGCACATTGATTCTAATTTTTCAAAGATATATACTTGTTCTTCCTTCTGGTAAGAGATTGGAATGAAATCTCTCAATGATTCTGAGTTGGTGACTAGAATAAGATGCCCATGGCACCTGCTTCTATTTTAAAAATATTACCTGTATCCTATGTCTCCAATCAACAGATGGCACTATGTGCCTAGACATCAATTTCCAGTTATGGCCTCTGCTTTTACAAATCATTGCTTCAGGAGTTTAGTGCGTTTTATTTTAAATAGAACTTACTCAGAATTACAAATACCAGAATGCAATGATTTGTTACATAAACAATTGGGCTACAAAAAAAGATGCCGTGCTAACATGGATAACATGGAGTGTTTTGGTAATGCTGTATCTGGTTCTGGGGCATTTCTGTGACTTTGTAAGTTATAAAGAGTGTAAAGCTTTAGATACATATATAGCTTTAGCTCGTCTTGCAAAGGATCTGATCATTGTGACCATTGGCCATAATTGGTCTCTCAGGGTTTTTTCTTGACTGTTGGTATATATTCTATACCATGTCTTCCAGATTAATTTGGAAACATTCAAGCATCCTCTTTGATGGTTATTTCGACCATTAGACCTATGACTATGAGTTAGGGCTGTTTGGGGGCAAATTGCATATAAGACAGTTTTAGGAGTAACTTGCGAAAAGACATGGGTGCCAATCATGCTCACTCTTTGCTTGCAGTTCTACGTGGTAGTAATTGTGTTGAAATGTGCGCTAGGCATAATACTATATAATTTCAACTATTTAGACAGCAGCTGAGTAAATAGTGACGCTTCTATACTATTGGCACAGCTACTGAACAAACTGTGCATACAGGCTGCTAATAATAAGTGAAGAATGAAGTTTCTGTGCTACTTGCACAGACATTGGCCACATTGTATATAGTGTCTGCTACATAGTCTGGAGCTGGGTAAAAAGGAAGTTTCTTTGCTGTTTAGATGACTGTTATTCAAATAGTAGTGTCTACTATTTAACCAGCAGCTGAATAAAATAATGATGCTTATAGGCTACTTGCACGGCTTCTGGCTAAACAGTACATCATTTCTGCTATTTAGCTGACATCCGGGTAGATGAAGAAGTTTGCTTGCCATTTACAAGGTCGTCCCCCAAATGGTCTTCTGTTTATCAAACAGTGAATGGTCTTTGAGATTTGCAAGACCCCCGGCCAAACAGCACATCATTTATAACCTACCTCAAATAATAATCTGAAAATATAAAGCCAAGAAAAGTGGAAATAATGAAGATTACTTACTATTTGAATGGCCAACACATACCTTTGCTATTTAGCTGTTGGCTATTCGAATGTTGAAGTTTCTTTGCTATGTGTCCAAACAGTACATGCTGTCTGCTATTTAGAAACAGGTTGGGTAAATAATAACGTTTATTTGCTATTTGCATGGCTGCTGGTCAAACAATACACAATCCCTGCTATTTACCAAGCAGCCAGATATATAGTTTAGATTACTAAACTATTACTAAACTATTACTGAGTTGCTGACTAGCATAAGAGACCCTAGGAACCTGCTTCTAATTCAAAACTATTGCCAAAAAGCAAACATTTTCTAGTAATTATCTAGGACCAGCTAAGTAGCAGAGACATTTCCGCATGAAATGGGAGCCTCTTATGCATTATGATAACTGTACTCTTCATTTAATTTCACTGGAAAATGTCTTAAATCGAATAAAATGGAGACACTTAAAAAAAGGCTTAATCGGCAATGCGGACTCTAGCTTGAAAGCAGGAAACCTAATGGGCAAAGATTGGAGCACTTTAAAGAAAACACTTGCTGAGAGCTGACACAAGCTTGGGGCAAACAAAAGCAGAACCTCAAAAGTAAAGTTCTTCTGATTAGAGACTAAAATATTATGCAGCCGATATATGGCGCAGACACGTAATTGCTTTGATTTTCAGGGCAAAATCTATCGGACCTTCGATTTCTTTGTACGGCAATCAATTCAATACTTTTAGCTCTATTAACATCTTGCTTAACCGTTTAATTGATAATGAGACTAAAAGACTAAAAGTATTACATGTGTGGCAGATTGTATGTAGAATTGTTTTATGTGTAACCAAGTAAAATATTTGCCAAACTATAATCAGAGCAGGAAATGCTGCTCCCTGCTCCAGCACACATTAAAACAATTCGAACAGGAGCTCACGTTTGGATGCGGAAAAAGAACTACTTGCTCACATTAACGTGCACGCTTCATTAAACAAACGTTCTTGTACAGCTACTTAATCATTATAACAAAATATAATAGCCATTGTAATGCCACAGCTGGATCCAGATGAGAACCATTTAAGACCTCGTCAAAATAACATTGAAATGATGCTTTAGTTCTTTAGAATTTAATGTGATGCACATGTAACTGCAAGCTAGACCACCATCTAGTGGCACTTACTGATATTACATTGCTCTGGTAATAAACAATCATACAAAATAGGAATTTTAGTATAGCCCACGTAAACGACTTTTTGCAATAAAAACGATGAGTGTGGGTAACAGAAAACACCACAGAATATAGGGAGGAGGAAGAAAGACAATCTTGACTTCAGTTCTTAACATATTTTTTGTGCCCACCCGTAAAAGGTTGTCACTGGACACCGACTATGTGGTACAAACAAACATTTTTTACTCTCCTAAAATGACACTTTCGTAGTCATGACTCGATCGTGTCTCTCCTAGGCCTTGCCTGTTAAAAGACTGTCTGTTTCGCCCTTCGCTTTCTGCCCACTCTGCGGATGACACTATAGGTACAGCAGTCCACAGATAGCATTTTACTTCCAGTCCATGGGTGCATTTTCTACCTTCATCATATAATGTAGACTTGTAGTCAAGTTAAATATGTCAGTCTTGGCTAAAGCAATTTAACCATGTTTAAAAGGCAGTAAGTAAGTAAGTAAGTAAGTAAATATTTATTGCATATGGTTAATTAAAACCTTTACAAGATTGAGTACAAAACACTATACGAACTAGCCTTGGTTAAAATGCATTTACACTCTTTAAAAAACAAGTTCTCTTTTTTTTAAAAACAGTGTTACATCGACTGCGGCCTGAGCCTCACCTAACATATCAATCATTCGGACTTGGTCCGCACCATTTTTTTTTCAGTCTTCTGGATTAGGAGGCTCGCCTTCTGTAAGAATTTGGAGGCCCTACAGGCCGTTTGCAACTGGAAACTGTTCAGTGCTAGCATGACGGCAGGCCTGCATGTTCTGATTTGATAAAAACGAAATATTTGTAATAGGTAGTAACGTCTCAAACTAGCCAATGATGGACAGATGCACAGGATGTGAGTCAGTGTTTCTTCCGAACGGCCACACAGTCTGCATAGCGATGTTTGCCATGTTTGCTTCCATGCTGGGGTCTGGTCCTTTGTGGTGTAGGTGCCCAGACGTATGCGAAGGAGCATTTGTTGTGTGGACGGTGTTATATAGTTGACTAGGTATGGTTGTGGGGCACTTCTCTCATACGTGGCTAGCACCATCCAGCCATGTTTTTTCTTTGCGAGGGCGGCTTTGTCAACAATCATGGATTTTTGTTTTGCTGTACTGTTGGCTATTTTTTTTGAAGGCCATAAAGGGGTGGTTTGTATTCCATGCCTCTCGCATATTAAGTTGTGTCAGTGCGTCTTCCAAAGATGTTTTCCATACGTTTTTTGCATTTGTTCGGTTGTTAATTTCGCACCAACAATGGCCCATCAGCGTGTCCTCACTTGCTGCCCTTAATTTCCAGCACATTTTTAGTATCCCGGCCTGCCTGACTTGATGCTGATTTGAAAGCCCAAATTCCAGGCGTACTTGCGCTTGTGATACAGACCTTGGTATGTAAAAGATGTATTTGAACAGATTTGACTGTTGTAAGTTCAAGAAGTTTGCGTCTTTGCCTCTGAATAGCTCTGAACCGTACGTGAGGGAGGGTAGAAACTTTGCCTCAATCACTTTCAAGAGGTAAAGGTTGGAGGGGCATTTCAATTTTGTTTTCAGTAACATTAGAGCAAACCGTAGTTTATTGGACTGCGCTTTTCTATGCAGTTGGTGAGTTTTTAATGACCAGCTTGAGTCGACCACTACCCCCAGGTACTTGTAAGAGTTACTTGACTCTATGGTGTTACCCGCGATGTGCCATTTGAAGGGTTGTCGTCCTTGCCGGGATGAGAAGCAGACTATCTTTGTTTTATTATAGTTAATTTGCAGGCGATTCGCAGAGATGTATTCATGCAATTTTGTGATGGAGCGTTGAAGACCCAAAGGGGTCTGGCTGCAGAGAACTATGTCGTCGGCATACTGTAAGCTCCTTATTTTGTATTGAGCTAGCTTTGGCGGGTCAGTTTGTGTCTCCGCGATGCGCTTATCAAGGTCGGCGGTGAAGATATTGAAAAGGGTTGGGGCTAATACGCATCCCTGCTTCAGGCCGATTAGGGTGGGGATTTTTTTTGTTGTTCTATCTCCAGGGCCTAATTTGATCTTGACCCAGGTGGATGAGTATAATTCTATTATTGCTCGTAACAAGTTCGGAGGAGTGCCCCAATTGGCCATCTTTTGCCATAGGATCTCCCTTGGGACAGTGTCGAACGCCGCCTTTAGATCTACGAAACAGGTGTACAATTTTGTTGACCTTTCCTTTGCTCTTTCGACGAGGAGGTTTAAAGCTAGAAGATTACATGTGGTGTTGGTTCCGGGCCTAAACCCCGTCTGGGTGATTGGAAGGATATGTTTGGAACTAACCTAATGTTTAAAAGGCGATCATAGTTAGTTTACTCACGTCCAGAAGAGGTTATGTGCATATAGTTCTAATGGTAGCAAAAGAGATAGGGCAAACGTTGGGGGGGGGAATCACACCAGAGATCGTAATTTCCTACACTTGTATATTAGCACAGTTGAGTTGAAATGTCTATTAATTACATATTGTTTCAAGGAAACATTCCCAGAGAGAAAGCCCATGCTTCATTATCTCATTATCTCAGTATTCTTCATATACATATTTTTTAAATATGGTATTGGACTGTTGAGCACTCCATTGAAGACAATGGGTAGCTAAAGGCTTTGTAGTAATGTGACACTACACAAAGGGGGTAAGTTGAAATACTTCTTTATTGTTTTCTTCTTATTAGAATGAGAAAGGCACATCCCCAGCTGAAGGCACTGGGTGAGACACTGAGTTCTCTCAGCGAACGTTCTAATGCCACCTTCAGTGACGTTACAAGGAGGTACCAACCAGGGAGGGGAAGGAGGGGGGGAAACCCGGGGAGGGCTATACCAGTGGGAGGTTACAACAGGCTTCTAATGGCTGGAAGAAGCCAGGAGCTCCCAACATTCCAATGTTTGTCTTTCACAACAACAGCTGTGAACGAAGACCTTGTTAGCCTGAGGGGAATTCAACCCTGTCGTAATTCCCCACGGGCTGCGCAAGGCCTTTGTTTTACTAATTCGAACATTCTGCCCTCATGAGACGGAATTTTCTAATATAGCCTTATAGCCCGCGGGCTATACCAGCTATTAAAGGCCTGCTCCAGCGTTAAAGGCCCGAGCCGAAGGTGACAGACTTTAACAAGGGAACAGGACTTTAATAGCTGGTATATCCCAGCTACAAAGGGCTATAAGGCTATAAGGCTATTTGAACATTCTGCCATTAGAGGGCAGAATGTTCTAACAAATTAAACAAAGGCCTCTCGGAGCCCGAGAGGATTGAAATCCCCTAAGGCTCTGAGAGGCCTTTCTTTAAACCACATTGGAATGTTGCTCTGCTGGCCTTTATCGGCCCGTAGAAGCATGGAGCACTCCGTTGTCTGCAATGGAGTGCTCCACATTCCAATGTTCCAATAGCCTGCCGTAGCAGTGCTATACCTACCATTAAAAGCCCGGTCCCTTGTTAAAGGCCCCATGCTTTCGGCTCGCACATCAGACAGCAATTATATACATAAAGCACTTATAAAAGTGTTGTAGGGCTGTGTTAATGATCCCTGACTCATAATTAAACAAAGGAAAAAATACTTTTCTGTGTTTTTTTTAAAGTCCTATTAAGTTTCATGTCCAGGTCTTTGTAGACTCTTGAAACTACAACAAACAGACAGCATTTTTTCTCGGAAAGGGGGCAACTCTAAAGGAGACTAGAAAGGCCACAAACAGAAAGCAGCAAGAAAAAAACATATCGTTTTTATTCCACCCACTTTAATGTTTAAAAAGGACCAGCTGGGAAGGGGCTTTATTATTTTTTTTCCACAAAGCTGAATATTAATTGAAAGGAAAAACAATGAATAGAGCCCATGAGCTCAAAAGCAGACCAGTTTCGGGATCAGGTACTTACGTTTCTCCTGCCACTTGTGGTGGAAATTTCTTCTTAGGAAAGCCCGATATCCATAAATATTTCAGGTAAACAAACACCTCATATTTTATCTTTGTCTTCATTTACATTTGGTGATAGTATGGGAGACGAGCAATGTGTATGTGCACAGTGCGTAGCTTGAGCAGTCACTGCACCTAAACGTGTAAATTGTAGAGAGACCTCTGGGGCCCTTCTCCCTCACTTTTCAGAGAGTGTGTTGCTGGGGCAGTGTTTTAATAGCCTAATAGCCTACGTTTAAGGCTATGCTGGCCATTAAAGGCCCGCTTCCTTGTTAAAGGCATTAATGCAGGAACGGGTCTTTAATGGCCAGTATAGCCTAAGGCTATAAAACGAATATATATACATATGGTTCTTATCTATCTTGTGGAATTGATGGTTCACTGACAGAATATTGTTGTAAAAAATATAGAAGAAAAAAATATCGACCCCCTATACTTAAACAGGTAAGTACAAAAATATTGAAACAAAAATGTTGATGTCAAAAATATAGTTGTGCAAAATATCTAATATATATACATATATATATATATATATATATATATATATATATATATATATATATATATATATATATATATATATATATAGAAAGTTTTATATAGCGCGAACATGGCAACCAAGGGTATCAGAGCGCTTTACAGTTTATACAGCAAGAAGGGTACAGGCAAACAAACAGAATCAACATAGCGAAAAGTACACACAATCTTAAAAAGTCCAACATTCTTGTGAGCCAGGCAGCTGGGCTACAAATCAGCGGCTATGGCCCCGAATAAAATGGGGAAGCCAGACTGAGGCAGAAATTTCTTCATCAAGAGCCCTATGACTTCTATTTTGAAGAGGACAGTGGAAGGGATCACCCTGACTTCGGAGGGAAGGGAGTTCCAGATCCTCTGAGCCATACCTTACAAATACTTTAAAATAACATAACATACCGGAGAAGGCTCAATTATAGCCCTTTATTTCTTGAATTTTTGTGGTATTAGTCATAAGGTGCTGGTGCTTCTGGATGCTCTTGAACCACAGGAGAGCTCCAGTTTCTGAACTAGGTACAGTGGGGTCTTGGAGTGGATGGCTTTGTGTGCCATGCATACAATGTTTAACTGTATCAGAGTTTCATATGGAAGCCAATTCAGGGCCAGAGAGACGTGGTTGTATTTTTTAGTGCCAGTTAAGAGCATAGCAGCAGAATTGAGGGCCACCCTAAGAGGAGCAGTTTCACTCTGGGCAAACCGCAAAAAATTGCGCTGCCATAGTCCAGCTTTGCGATCACTAATGCTTGAATTGGAACCTTTAGGTCATGAGCAGGGAGAAAGAGTTTGAGCTTCCATTTGAGCTTCCTTAGGATGCCGAGTTGGAAGTTCGCTCCTTTGGTGATGGAACTAATGTGCTTTTGCATGTTCAGACTTTTTTCTAATGTAATACCCAGCGAGGATGCAGAGTCCATGCGGTGAGGTTTACAGTTAAGAGCAGTAAGCTGAGTTGAGGGACTGAGTTGAGGGACTGAATTTCCTCCGGGGAGGCGATCTTCAGGTGTAGTTGAGTATTGTCTGCATACATGTGATAGTGAATGCTGGATGATTTCAGAATTTCTGTTCGAGGCTCCATGAACGAGTTAAAGAGCGTGGGAGAGAGTGCTGAACCTAGGGGAACCCCCAGCGTAACTGGTGCAGGATGGGACAGGGATTGGTTCACCTTGAAGCTTTGGGATCTGTTCAGGAGGAACGAAGAGAACCAGTTAAGTACGGGCCCAGGCAGCCCTATCCTGTGTTCCAGGAAGTTAATTAGGTTATAGTGTTAGACAGTATCAAATGCTGATGAAAGGTCAAGAAGGATCAGTAGGCACCACTCATTATGGTCCAGTCGTCTTAGTGCATCATCGACAATGTGCGTTAGCGCCAACTAAGTGATATGGCCCGGGCAGAAACCAGATTGGCATTGGTCTAGGAGTTGGAAATGAGGTTATAGAGTTGGGCGAGCACACATTTCTCCAGGAGCTTTGCCAAGGTGGGGATGTTGGAGATTGGGCAAAAGTTAAGAAGGTCTGTGGTATCAGCAGTTGGTTTCTTTAGAATCAGGGTTACTTGACCCGATTTTAAGCAATCCGTAATAGCACCTTGCCGACGTGATGCATTGATGATCGTAGTCCACAATGTTAGTAAGGAGGATCTGACTTCCGGGAAAAGATTCAATGGCAGAGGGTCGCTGAAATGATTGGAAGGTTTCAGCGTCGACAGCATTTTGCGTATATTGCATTTATCCAGGGTTTAGAACTGTCTACAGGATGCATTGTTTTTGGGGAGATAGGGTTGCGCAGGGTCAGTGACATCCAAGCCTGGTGGACGGAGAGAGATCAGTAGACTGAATGACAGATGGTCATGGGCAGAGCGTAATTCATTTTCAATCTTAATAGTCTTATCTGTGAAGAAATCTGCAAATTCTTCACAATTAGGCAATGTCCCTTGACCCAGTGAGGCGGAGTTAAGATGACTATTAGCTTGGGACTTGATGAGTTCAAACAGTTTTTTGGACTGTTGTTGCTTGGTCTAGTTTAGTTCTGAAAAAGGTGGCCTGTGAGCATCTGATACGTTTATTATATATGCTTCTCAGGGATCTCAAGTGGTAGAGATGCTCATGGGAGGGATAGGACCGCCACAGCCTTTCTGCAAGTCTTCTTTCGGAATTAAGACTATCAGTAAACCAAGGTTTGGAGAGTTTAGAGAACATTCTTTTAAGCTCTAGTGGTGCAACAGAGTCTAGTACAGTAGGCATTGAGTGGGTATAGTGGGTTGTAAGGTCGTGGACATCCAACATGTTCGGTGGGGGGGGGGGTAGGATGTTATCTCAGAGAGCAGTCAGATCTTGCAGGTTGATGTTCCGTAGACATCTTTTAAACTGTTTTGGGTTCTTAGGCTGGGCTTTACTTGCTCTAACCAATTCCAGGATGAGGAAGGTGATGCATTAGAGGTCTGTCAAATCACATGGGAGGATCGAATCCAGGAAGATGGAGTTGGGCTTACCAATGACAAGATCTAAGGTAGCTCCTTTGATATGAGTAGGGCTGTCACAGATTTGGATTAGGTTTGAGGCCCAGTAGAAAGGATTTAAGGCTATCAATCAATCAATCAATCATAGCATTTGTAAAGCGCGCTACTTACCTGCGAGGGTCTCAAGGCGCTATTGGCCACCACATCATTTACATTGTTCCAGTGGAGGTTGAAATCTCCCAGGAAGATCTGAGTACCATGGAAATCTGCATTAGCCGAGATAATGTCCATGATCTGTTCTGTGAAGGGAAAGTTGTCATGAGGGGGGTGGTAAAACTTGTGCAGTTTGCATGAGTGATTGTTGTCACCAGTCACTTTAATGCATAGGTATTCACAGGACGGGAGGAGGTCGGCCTGTAATACTTTCACTGTAAGATTGCTGTATGGAGAACGGTCCTGTGAACCAGTTGGCGATTTTTTGGCCAATCAGTTTGGAGGAGTCTCATCGGGCAATACTAGCGACCAAATCAGGGTCACCGTTTGATCCATGCCCCCCTGCACTTGATCGTTGATGTTGTCAACCCTGTGATTAATGAAATTGTAAATACATCACTGGCCACAGCCAAAATCTCCTCAGAATGGAAATTAGCAGCAGTTAAACCACTGCAGAAAAAACAGTTGTCTGACCCCACCACTTTATCCAATCTCCAACCAATCTCACTACTCCCCGTATTGTGTAAGATTACGGAGTCTTTCGTAAATAAACAAATTACCAAGTTCCTTGAGGATAGCGAGGCTTGGCACCCTAATCAATCAGGCTTTAGAGCACAGCACTCTACCGAGTCAGTGCTCCTGTTTACCACCGATACCATTCGTAAGAAGGGTAAGAAGGCTGTCCTAATCTTATTAGATCTGTCGGCAGCCTTTGACACGGTCTCACATGCCATCTTGATTGACCGGCTAGCAACATCTGGCATTACTGGTAAGGTCCTGGAATGTATCAAGAACTTTTTGAGTGGCAGGAGACAAGTGGTCACCCTGGGTGATTTCTGTTCAAAGGAAAAATCACTTAAGACGGGAGTACCACAAGGGTCTAGTCTAAGCCCAACATTGTTCAATGTGTACAACATCCCTCTGATCAGGTTGAAATCATCATTCGGTATTGACGTACGGCTACATTCGATTGGATGGGGAAGAACTATTTGAAATGTAACACGGGCAAGACGGAGATCATGCCAATGGGTCCACACTACGATTTTGCCCCCAAACTGTGGTGGCCGGAGAAGGCAGAGATACCGCCTCATACCACCAATTCGGCCCGTAATTTAGGGATCAATTTTGATACCGCCCTGTCTTTCATGCAACAGGCACTGACAGTAGCAGGGACCTGCTTCAGTATCATCAAGGGACTAAGGAAGTTTTTCGATCTACTTCTTTTGGCGGCTAGGAAAACGGTAACGGTCACCCTTGTGACATCAAGGACAGACTACTGTAACAGCCTATACGCAGGGACCAATAAACTTGTCACTCACAAACTTCAGATGGTGCAATACGCAGCAGCTAGGCTGGTGTTGAAATGGCCTAAGAGATCATCAGCATCTGCCGCATTAAATACCTTGCACTGGCTACTGATAATCAAAAGGGTCCTGTTCAAGATACTGATTATCACCTTTAGAGCTGTCCACTCCCAAGGGCCGTAGTACCTAAGGGGAAAATTCTCTTGGTATTATCCTACACGTACCTTGCGGTCCTCAAATGCTAATCTGCTGTCTGTTCCAGCCTTCAGACTCAGCACGAGAGGAGGTAAATCACTACCAGTTCTAGGGTCAAAAGCCTGGAACACTCTTCCCCCTCACCTTCGGGCACTAGAGCGGGAAGTAGAATTCTGAAAGGCTTTGAAAACGTGGATCTTTAATTTACAGGAGACCCGCGCTAGAGCACTAGTGTGATAGCTGGACTAACTACCATAAGCAATTTGACCGTGGTATAGATTGTTTGGTCAACAGCGGCGCCTAGATGCTCCTTGGAGCGACAGCTGCGCGGTACACATGCACCATTACATTACATTACATTGCTACGATGCAAACATGCAATGCCTTCACCTTGACCACTGGATCTGTCCAACCTAATGATATCATAATTGGGAGGCATTTAAAAGTCCAGGATGGGGGCAACGGAGTAATTTAGCCAGGTTTCCGTCAACATTACCAGGTCAAGATCGTGGGCAAGGGTGAGGTCAGCAATGTCTGCAGCGTGTTTAACAGCTGATCTACAGTTTAGAAGCACGCATTTGAGACTTATGTTGGTGGCGGTAGAGTGGTGGTGACTCTCGTGAGGTTGTTCTCATTTAAAGTTCTGGTGTGTGGCCTAGGTTCCCTGAAGAGATCCATGGGGATGGTTTCAATTTGTTGCAAGTTTAAAATGATGGGGGGAACTGCTGGATCATACGAAAGTAGGAGTGAAAGAATATCCATATCAGACAGGGAGGCTCTACATCTGGAGGGGTGAGAAGGGTCGTTAGGGAGCAGAGCGGAGGCCCACCTATGCGGTGTGTGGGTGATGTGAGAAGGTGACCGCCGCATGTAGGGGGAAAGTGAGCCAGGTACACCCGCTATATGGGAGCGAGCGGAGTTGGGGATTTTTCATGGTGGAGCAACTTAGTTTGGAGTTAGCAGACAGGGCCTCAGTGATATGCAATAGACTACGAACCTCTGTCTTAAGTTGTTGTAGGCAGAGTGCTATCTCGCTCCGACGGCCTTCCAGTGAGGTGCGAGGATGGGATTGGAAAGCTAAGTCCAGGGGACCCTGGAGTGGTAGAGGGCTACTGAGGGTGGGGGAAAGTAGGGCGGGTGGCGAATGAAGGTGCCGCGAGGGACGGGATTCTGGGAAATGGAGCTGCGAGCTCGGAAGGATGGGTAGGATAGGGGAGGAGGAGAATGAGAGATAGAGACCTGTTGGGATTGTGGGTTTGACTGTGGGAAGGGATCCTGGGGACAATCAGGGCAGTGCTGTGAGCAGTAGAGCTCGGGAGTTAGGGCTAGCTAACAGTAGGGGGGAGCATGTAGATTGGCGTTAATGTGTGCTGTTGCAGCTCGTTCATAACGTGCATTGAAGGGGAATTGTTATTATGAGTTAGGGTAGGTAGAAGGGGGCCCTTCGAAGCAGATGTGGGTTCACAGGATGGTGGTGGAGAGGTAGGAGATAGACTTTACAAGGACTGGCGGACCCCTGGGGGGCCAGCCCTTCCGCTTGGGGTGGAATTGAAGTTAGCCACTGTAATAAAGATGGTGGGAAAATTTGTCAAATACCACTAGATTTCGATCTGAGGCTTGTATAAGGATGGTTCCATTTTTGTAGAGGGAGATAGTGGCTTCAGCTCTGTAAGCCAAGAAGAGTGCAACCATCAGTCTAAGACCATGTGGCGTTTTCAGCAAAGTGGAGATCTTGCACCGAGAGTAAATAGCCTTCATCCATTGAGCATGCCGTTTAGTGTAGAAGATGTCCTTTATGGGAACACCCTTTCTGGTAGAGAAGAAGGGGTCTGAGATAAGGGTTTCCAGATGAGTTTTAAGTAGTCTATGTTTGAAGATTTTTGCAGCATCTTTAGATAGGTTCGGGGGATATCTGAGTCGGAAGGCGTTATGGGAAGTTGATTCCAGTTTGGGAGATATGAGGCTCAAAGCTTTCAGCTCCATAACAGCAAATGTCTGATGTCTGAACAGAGGAGGCATAGGTAAGCAAGAATCTGGGCAGAGGTCTGCTCCGACCATAGGAGGCATAGGTAGGCCAAGCGTCTAAGGCAGAGGACGGGGACGTTTTGAAGGAGTTCTGTGTGAGAGCAGATGGAGAACTGAATCACACTTGCTAGCAACACACCCTCGGGTTCCTTTGGGTAGACTGATACCATGTGTGGTCAGATTATCTAGGGCTAAAAGACCGGAGGCTGGGACGTGATGCGTTGAAGGCAGTTCCTGGGCTGGATTTACATCTTTATATGGAAGGCATTTCAGGCAGGAATTTCATGCCGACCACAAGGAAATAACCACCTCACACTATGTGGTGTTGGGGTAAACTAAGCAGGGCCCATGTGAGGTATATAGGTAAAATGACCACTCCAAGATGACCACCATAGGTTGACAGTGGAGCAAGCCCATTTCTATTTCC
Source organism: Lissotriton vulgaris (assembly GCF_964263255.1). Lineage (NCBI taxonomy): Eukaryota > Metazoa > Chordata > Amphibia > Caudata > Salamandridae > Lissotriton > Lissotriton vulgaris. Next base: position 162,317,251 of record NC_141690.1, read on the forward strand.
AAGTCCTGTAGAGCATCGAGAGCAGGGAAGGGGTCACCCTCTTCAGCTCCGAAATAGGAGGACGAATTCTGAGTCGAACAACAGCATCAAAGGTAAAAACAAAATGGGCGCCCAAAAATGTACACATCAGCCTATAAAGAATCACCAAACAGACCAGGATACGTGGCAACCAAAATACCTGCTATATGCAGGAAGAGCCGGCAGCCCCTGCAGGAAGGCCAGAGCCTTAGCGACTCGCGCTGCAGTGCAGCGCTAGGTCAGTAGCCCCCACACCCACTACTCCTCAGTTAATCTGGGCAAAAGAGGCGGCAGCAGGAGGTAACATCCGAGACCCCATGCATTCAATACCGGGAACGCACATCCCCATCAGCCTTCGTCGGCCATATGGGAGCCTCCGGACCTCGCCGTGTCAGGCTTCGCCATCAAAAAACCAGAGAGACGCTCAGAGATCCCAACCGCAGTGGGCTCTTCCGCCGCACCACAGGAGGCACGGGCATTCACTCACCGGGTCAGTGTCAGGCAGTCACGCCACAGGATTCCTCTTTTATTTCAAATAGGAACCCACACGAAAGAAATTTAAATTGTACCAACTGGAGTATCGAATCAATAGCCACTAAAAACAAAAGAACTGAATATACAGTCTTTTTTGGCCGATAAATAAAGGTAATATTCAACTACCTGCTTATACCTCAATCTTTAAATATAAAACTGGAGCTATCGATTAGACCTAATTTTAAATCTCCCACACAACAGAACTCTTTGCCTACTACGTATGAAGTAATGAGAGATCTGGTGAGCGCAAGGAATCCATACAATACATTCTAGAGGTCAGTAGATATAGATATACTTCAAGCCCCTTTGATCTAGTAAAGCTGGTCACTTACTATACCATAATGGAGGGACTAGAGATGATACAAGTTGTGAGCACTGTGATTTTATAAAATGCATCACGATACATATACAAGAGAATCATGAATGATATGTGACAAAGATGTAGACGCAAATTAAGAATCATGTAGGTGAAAAGAGGTAATTCCCATGAAATCAGGCAATAGTATATTAACTTACAGTGCTGATATGTAACGGCATACAGGCACTTACTAAATAGAAACATGAGAGATATGCTGTCGTAAATTAAGAATCATCTTTGTGAAAATTGATATTGTCTATGAGGCCAGAGAATGGTGTATCTCTCAGGGTACTGACATGGAACTACATACATGCACTTACTGATTCTCTTTCACTACACAGAGAGGAAACGGTCGTTTGCTCTTGAAGACCCCAATACAAAAACTGTCCTGATGAAGGTGTGACCATATCAACTGGCTACAACACCGAAACGCGTCAACACACTTTTTTGCACAGAATTCAAACTTACTTTGGGGACCCCTGAGATATTTTTACTGTACTATACTGGGAGTACCCCAAACATTTGAAAAAGGTTTTTTGAATCAATCAATCCGTAGCAATATCAAGTGCCGTATTGAATTTAAAGGGGTTATGTTGTTTGTTTTGTTTGATTTGCGATATACTGCATGATTACTCTTGTGGATTAGGAAAATGTAATGTGTTCTTCTTTTTTAATATGATATATATATGTATTGTCTCTTTCTTATATTTTACATATGAAAATGTATTATGTTTTTCTTCTGTTTTTTAAATTTTCTCATGAGATGTTTCTACATTGATGTGTTCAGTAGATTCAAATAGAATTCTAACTGAATTTTTAACAAATATATTTTTAATAAAATAGACTCTAAACGTTATGATCTAGTTTGTGACCGGTGATTTAGTTTATACTTAGAGTGCTTGGGGTGAGTGAATGCTATAATATTTGTGGCAAGAGCTCCCCTCTTTGACAATTGTTTCCAGGGATAGCCCTTTTGACTTTCAGTGTTACTAGTACCCTGTTCCCTGGAACCTGTGGGGTCTTCTCTCAATTTTTCTCATAGATGTTTGCAGTACCACACTCTCCTGACCCAGTCCAAGGCATCTGAGGTGACTTGAGTCCAGTCCTTCCTGATTTTTCTTCAAAACTTTGGGCAGAAAAAGTGTAGTCAGGAAGGCATACAGGAGTCTCGAGCTCCATTTCAGTAGAAAGGTATGTCAGAGGGAGAACCTCCTTGGGAGCTCCACGCAAAAGCTTCAATACAGAGTATACTCCGCAATGACAAAAAGACTGGGTTCTCCCCATTGCTGGAAGACGCACTACATCACATTTAAATGTAATCAACATTCATAATCCTCTAGACAACTTTGTCTGTCCCAGTATTTGAAGACCTTGTCAGGTGATCTACGATCAAGTTAATGCCCAGACAACTGAGCCAGCTCCAAAGGTGTAACGCCTCTAGGCACAGCTCCCAAGACCCAATCCTACCCTGCTTGTTGCAGTACCACATGGCACTATTGCTGTATGTTAGGACATGCACCTGTTACCCCTTTATAGATGGAAGTAAGGGTATTAGTGCCATTGGAATAATCTGCAACTTCAGCAAATTCATATAGGGCCGGGTGTTCAACGGACAACTGACTCCTCTGATCTCCACCTTTCCTAGATGGCCTCTCCATCCCAGCAACAATGCATCTATCACAGTCATCAGTTCTGGGTGAGGTAGGGGGAAGGGTCAGCCTCTGGTCCAGGTGGGGTCTAGCAATCACCACTGCAGATCTTTTCAGTCTCCTCCAATACCTGGATGGATTCAAACAGGTTCTATTGGCACTGAGCCCATAGACGGCCTGCAAGTGCCACCTGGTGTGGTCCACTAGCAGGATGAAGGATGCCAAAAAATCTCAGTCACTGTCACAGAGACCCATGCCTGTGGTTGAAACATCTGGTAGCTCGAACAGCCCAGACTCTATGAGATGGGAAGAACGCCCAAAACTACACGGTATCCAGAATGACTCTGATGAAGGAAAGGCAAGGTGTCAGGTGTGGCTTAGTCACATTGATTGAAACCCAAAGATGTTAGGAGGTTTGCTGTCATTTAAAGGTGGTCCACAACTGACTGAGGCGAGCCCACATTCTACAGCCAGATGTCGAGGTATGGATAGACTGGTATTTCCAACCTCCGAAGATATGCAAATACCACTTTTGTTTACACCTGAGGGGCACTGGTGAGGCCAAAGGGGAGCACAAAGAACTATAAATACTCATGACCCATTTGGAACTGCAGGCAGCTTCTGTTGGACTGTAGGACGAGGATGTGGAAATAGGAGTTCTGCAATCAAATGCCACCATGGCAGACAGAATTTAGGCCAGGGTGAGCCTCTCGAAATTGTGTTTTTTGTGGAATAAGTTCAGAGTGGAAAGCTCTAAAACACGACGAAGTCCTCAGTCTTACTTCAGCACCAGAAAATAAAAGGAGTAGCATACTTAACATACCTAAAAAAATTCCTTAAAAACATTTTTTGAATTGGCCAATTGTGAATGTATGTGTTCTTATGGAGTGTGTATCAATGTGTTCTACTGTGTGTTGGGGACCACCGGTGGGGGGACGACCAGATTTTTTAATTTGACCGATTTGCAAATTATGTAAACTTTATAAAAAACAACTCATTTCGAATTTATCATGGAGTCCAAATGGCATTAAGGTTTTAAGTTTTTTAATCCAGAAGACTTCACGTTGGAGAAGGTTCTTTGAATTGTCCGTGCCCGGTTTTTTAGGTACTTGTTCGATAATTTGAAATTTGAGTTGAGCTATCGAATGACGTTGTTCTGTCCAGTGAACAGCCAATGGTGATGTGAGATTTTTGTTCCGAATTCGACTCTTATGTTCAGAGAGACGAGTTTTAATTTTACGAGGGCATTTAATCATATACACCAAATGTTCTGAGTCACAGTTGGAGGTATGATGTAGTTTGATGCTCTCACCCGTTCTGGGGTGCGATAAGGTGTTGCCTGGGATGACGTTATTGCAGTTTTTGCCATTCCAACACTTAACAGTGCCACGAGGTTGTGAATCTCCATTAGGTTTCTTGGATTTACGCCTAGTCAGTATTTCATTTAGATTTTGTGCCCTTTTGTAGGCAAACAATGGTTTTTCAAGAAACAAATCTCCAAAATCACTTTCAGCTTGAAGAATATCCCACCTTTTCATGATTATATTCTTGATGTCTCTAGATGCAGAGGAAAATTTAGACACAAAAACCATTCTTTGTGTGCTCTTTTTTTGTTGTTTTTCCAGTAATGTCATTCGTGGTAAAGCCTTAAATCTTGTAATTTGTTTGTCTAGATTTGTTTTTGGATATCCTCGTGCGATATATCGCAATTTTTGTTCCTCAAGTGTGTGATTACAAATTTCTTCATCCGAAGATATTCTTTTGATACGCATGAATTAAGACACAGGTAGGTTCCGAATCAAGGGTGGAAACTATGAAATTGTAGTGCATTATTTTTGTCTGTAGGCTTTTTGAATAATCGTGTTTGAATTTTATTACCCTTGAGTTCAACTAGTACATCCAGGAAAGGTATGGCTTTGTCACTGATAGTGTAGGTAAACTGTATCCTTGGGTCTACTGAGTTGAGGGTTTTGATATTGTTGATTAGAGCTCTTTCTGTGTTATGCCAAATCAGAAAAATATCATTAATATACCTTCTGAAGTATAACAAGCCTGATTTCCAAGTCTGATCTGTCAGTATAAAATCATGTTCAAATTTTGCCATGTACGTATTAGCGTACATGGGTGCTCCTGGAAAACCCATGGAAGTACCATTGAGTTGACAGAAAAAAATTCCTTGCCATTCAAAATAACTATTTGTTAAGCAGAACTCGAGAATCTGAAGAATAAAGACTTTCAGAGTATCTGGTATGTTTACTTGTAGAAGAGCCCATTCGACTGCTTCCAACCCCATTGCATGTGGAATTGAAGTATAGAGAGCGACAACATCTATTGTGCATAGAATCAAAGTGTCCATTCGCTCAATTGGTAATTCGGCCAAACTTCTTGGGAAATCTGAGGTGTCTTCAATGTAAGTTGGCCATCTTTGAATGAAAGGTTGTAAATAGTGGTCAATGAATACTCCAAGATGCTCGAAGATTGATTGACAGCCTGAAACGATTGGTCTGAATGGAGGATTGGTGAGGTTTTTATGGATTTTAGGCAAAAAATAAATCCTAGGTCTTCTTGGAAATGTTTCTAACAAATAGCCTTTTGTTTTGGTGTCTATCCAACTCATTTCTTCAGCCTCATCCAGTATTTTACTCAGTGTGTCTGATATTTCCGTGGTAGGGTGATTATTCAGTGATCCATAAATGGTGTCATCCATTACATGTTCTGTACCTTTTTGTAGATAAAAGTCAGTATCCATGATTACAAGTCCCCCTCCTTTATCTGCCTTCTGGAATGTTAAAGTGTCATCTTGGGCCAATTGTTGTAAAGCACTGTATTCAGCACGTGTCAAGTTTCTTAGTTTGCGTTTGAAATGTATCTTTTGCAAATCTGTTTTCACCAAAGTTTCAAATGTATCAAGAGACTTATGTGATATAGGAGCTTGAAATGTGCTTTTTGGTTTGAATTTTGCTTGTGAATCTTCTTCCGATTGAGGTGGACAAATGTTCGTAAAAAAATGTTTTAGGCGTAATACTCTCATAAATTTAAAGAAAGATACTTCCGTTTCCAGTTCAGTAGTATGGTATGTACTGACGAATGATGTACCTTTATTAAGGAGATCTTCTTCACATTTAGTGAGTTTTTTCTGCGAGATGTTGACTACGAGACTTTCGCTTGGCTCCTCAGCCCTTTCTTTTTTTTCTTTGTCCTTTTCCTTTTCCACTTCTTGTCTTCTTTCGGTTTGTTTGGATGTGGTTGCATCCGGAGGTCTGGTTTGTTCTACTACTTTCTCTAAAAAAGGAGTAGACGACGAAGCACTTCCATTTGATCCTGTGCCTGTGGTTTCTTTAGCCTGACCTGTAGTTTTAGTCTTCAATAACTGGCTGGCTGGTGGTCTAGCAATATCAGTTTCCTTATCCGAAATGACACTCTCTTCTGAAGAGGCAGGTTGAGTTTTCTTTTGCGTGTAGCGTCTCTGCGCATATACCTCGGCCCATGTGTATGCTTCGTTTAATTTATAGTCAATTATATCTCTTTTAAACTTCCGTAGTTTTGTTTCTTGAAGTTCTTTGCCATATTTATCGAGACGTTCATCAAGTTCTTGTAAGAATTTAGTCCAAGGTTCCTCTTCCATGCGTTTGGATACCTCATTTTTGATGTGATAGATTTCTTCCTCCAATTCTGTTAGAGTTTTGGATAATTCTTCTATGAGAAGTAGAATGAGATCCAGCGAGCACTTATTTAAGATACAGTACCATTTTTCCATGAATTTCTGGTTGTTATTTAATCGGAATAGCATTGGTCGAATTGCTAGCCTTAGCCCACGAGGGATCCGCTTCACACAATGGTATTGTATAAGTGTTGAAGCATGAAGTCTCTGATTGAGTTCTCGGCTGGTTAGGTATTCCAATTGACGCAATTGTTGTGTTACTGACCCACTTTGGGCATCGAACGTTTTTGCTTCCTTGATCAGTTTATAAATATCATTGGCTTCCTCTGTAGTGTACACTTTCGTAGATGCACTATTTACGGTGATAGCGATCAATAGACCAATGATTTTGGCCTGAAGTGCTAACTCCTACACGTTGTAGGGTGACACACAAGTGATGGATTGAAAGATCTCACTTGTGTAGTAAAAGATCCACGCCCCATGGGTCTCGGGAGGGGGGTGGAGGCAAAAATGGCACACCCTGTAAGTAAGAATAAAGGAAAGAAAAGCCTCGTAAATTTGCGCGGCTGACAGAGGTGACAGACAGGGAAATTACTTAGCTCAAAGTTACTGATGCGAGGAATCTTATGCCCGCAACGCCTGGCACCTGCTTGGCACCTAGCTTCTCCTGCTCCGGACCCCGTGGATGTGGGTCTCGGCGCCGGGGACGCTGATATGGAGTGCCGGTGGGTGTCGGGGTAGGCGGGGTAACTGTGGCCAATCGGAGGCCGTCCTCAGAGAGAGGGTTGGAGGGAGGGACCAATCTCAGGCCGCTCTCAGAGCGAGGCTTGAGAAGCAAGCTCGCTCGTACTGGCTGTCTTCGGGGAGTAGGCGGAAGACCCGGGCCGGCGTGAAAAAGAGGCGTGGTCCTTCGTTCACTCGGGCATTCGGGTTGGCTCTGAATTGCCAAACAGTGGCTGGGGAACCAGAGACTCATCTCCTTGTTGGTGGATGAATCGGGGACAATATTAATTATTAATTGATACTGTCTAGGGTGAAAGAAAAAGAGGAATCTGATTATATTAAAAAAGGGGGGGTCAGACGACACAGATTAAAGAGATTAGTTAAGTGAAAGGACAAAAGCGAGGGGTTCGCTTAATGGGAAGCCTTGCTAGAGGCTGGTTGGAATAACTACAAAGTCTGGCACTGCTATGGGCAAAGAGATGGTGGAGTGCCCCAGATATTAAAGAGTAATGCAGTTGGTATTCAGAGTTTCGATTTAAAAAGGGGGTGGTATTCAGAGTTTCAGCACTGTGGACCAAGGGATCTGTTCATTAAGGCCATCAAGGTGTGTACCCAGTCTGTACACCCAGCGTTGTTCTTTTTCAAACAGTATGCTTGCAGTGTTGGTTGTTGATTCAATTTGCTCTATGATGGTCCATCTCAGGTCGTTTGGTGTATGGTTGAGTTGGATGAAGTGCTCGCTTAGTTTTGTGGTGATTTTGCGGCATCTGATATTACTGCGATGCTCGCAAATACGTTGTTTGACTTTGCGAGTCGTCATACCAACGTACCTTTTCCCACATGTGCAGGTGATAAGGTATATGACGTTCATGGAATTGCAGTTGGTATGTTTCTTTTGGAACCATGTTTTCCCTGGTTCTAAGGAGAGTTCTTCTGTATGGGTTGTTAAATGACAAACGCTACAATTAGAACATGGGTAGTGCCCTACTATTGGAGGGAGGCCCCATGCGTTAGTGATAGAACTCAAGATTGGATGGTTCAGTTTATCGACCTTGGGTCGTGTATTCACCAGTGTATCTTTGAGGCTGGTTGCTTTTTTGAAGGAAAAAGTGGTATTTGCCAATCTTTTCTGTTGCTCCTAATTATACTCCAGTGTTTGTTTACAGATTTTTTCATCTGGTTTGAGAGGGTACTGTAGGTGGTGACACATGTTAAAGGTATTTCCGTTGGTTCCTTGATGGTATCCTCTAAAAGGGCTTCACGGGGTTGATTTCTAGCCCGTTTGTTGCCCATCTCAAGTATCTTTGTCGGGTAGCCTCTTGCTTTAAGTTTCTGTGTTAAGTCTGCTGCCTGGCATTTGTAGTCACTGACATTGCTGCAGTTCCTGCGTATCCTGAGGTACTGACCATAGGGAAGGTTCTCCCTCAGTGGTCTAGAATGGAAACTTGAAAATTCCAAGAGGTTATTTTTTGCTGTGGGCTTATAGTGTGTTTTTGTGGTCAAGGACGTGCCATTGACCTTGATTTCCACATCCAAAAAGATGATTTCATTTCTGCTGTAACTGTGTGTGAACTTAAGATAAGTATCCAAGGTGACCTGATCATGTCAGCATCTTGTTAGGGGCACTTTAAAGCATGACACTGATAACCACCACCCCTCCCAACCCACCCTGTGTACTCCATTCCGAATCCCAAACATTAACCATATAGGCGCCAGTGATAGCATTAACAAAAGAGGGCTATTTTGTCTTACTCCTGGAGCATAACTGTGAGGTCACCGGCAGAGGCATGTGCGGCTCTATTTTTTTGCAGCTGTATATAGCGCAAACTCGACCGAAGGTATTAGAAGGCTATAAATAGGCACCAGTTACGCTACACAAGGACACATTCATTTGTGGGAGGCACAGTGCGATCAAATGGGTTGCCCGGTATCACAGGATTGTTGAGCCAACGCTGAGCGTGAACCTGTTTCCCCCGCTCAAAAGTCGGCAGCTCTGCCCGTGAACTTTTTTGCGCATTAGAAATTTTCGCATATAAACAGTTTGCAAAAATAGATACCAAATTCTGACAATTAAAATGAGCAGTTTCCTACCCCAGTCAGTGGGAACTACGTATGTTAATCGCTTACCCATACTGGTGCTGGGCGGATTCCCAGCTGTGGTGCTCAGCGCTGTGAGAGCAGCTCCAAGGAGTTCTGAATTTAGAGCTCAGAGAATGCAATGTTTTAATCTCCTTGTAGTCGAGGCAGGAAAAAGGTGAACGTAGGTGAGAAAGAGGTGTCTGAGGAGGGGCGGAGGGTGTGGCAAAGCGAAGTGTTGGGGCCTAGAAGAAGAAGTCGAGAGTGGGTGCAAAGAAGCAGCACAAAAGGAATGCAGATAGTATTGCCACTTGGCCCCTTTTTGTTTTTTACCCGCATGACCGGTATTTTTGCGTGCCGGCAGTTAAGAAAATTAGGAAAATTACGTAAATACGGTATTTTTCCCCCTATTATAGCTTAAACAGTAACTATAAGAAACAAGCCCGGAAATGTTGCGCGAGCAAGCGCGCTTGTGCCTGCCGCGGCAAAAGTGAAAGCGACGCGTTTGCCCATATTGTTCCAATTCACGAGACGTGGCGCGATAATTGTAAATATATGCGCTCATGCTCGCTCCTGCGGATCCTAGGCCCCAGAACAGAGAAGGCAGCATATGCACCCCCCTTGGGCCAATTGCGTGCTGTCTTTCTTCGAAAGACAGCACGCAAAGCCCAATAGCAAGTGATAAATTCCAAGCACACGCACAAGCATGTATTTGGAATTTAAAAGCCCTTACAAAATGCCTCGCAGAGCAGCGCATGCGCTGGCTCAGGCAAGACCTAAAAAGGATGCAAACCTGCCATGGATACCTTGTGTGGAAAGCAAAACCCCAGCATTCAAGAGATTAACATTTTTTGATAAACATCGTCAATGCTTTACAAGAATGCACGATGAATTACTTCAAATGTGTTGGCCAGCTTGGAAAAGTAAACCAATAATAACATTTTGGTAAACTATTAAAAATGTTCTTCCCATGTTTACCCACATGGGCAGGCAGCCAACTTTTAATGATTTTTGGCATATATCCAAATGGCAGCTGCTGTGCTTCAAAAGAAACTAATCATATTTCCAGAAATATATAAAGACATAATTTATTGCATATGGTGCATTTTGAAACAGATTTTCCTGAAAGGTTTTACTCATAAATACCAGAATTTGTTAAATAGAAATGGTAAAATAATACTTTAACAACAGCAGTAAGTTGTTTTACCTGTACTACAAAGGAATGCAGTCCATGACACTGTCCATCTGGAGTATAAAGCTGGGCGTACACAACAGCATGAGTGGCAGTCTTGCCCATGTTACCAACCCAGAACTTGGCAGCTTCAAAGTCTGGTGAATTAATTATGAATTCCTGAAACAAGATAAGGAATTATTCTCTACAAGCATGCACAAATTGTATGTACCAAATTGGTACACTATGAATAGGTAAGCAGAAAACGGGACACATTGCTGATGTTCAACCTGCAAGTATATTCTTAATTAGGCTTCTACATCTGGTTTACAGATTTAAAGCTGGCAGGATGACTCAGCGAGTTGAACACCATAGCTGAAACAGAGCGATTTGCAGTTCACAAGTTCAAATTCCTACTAGGCCCACTCAGCTTTTCATCATTTCGACATTAAATTGAATTACATATTTAGAGGTTACTATTATGCAAATCCACACAATGACACACTGCTTCTGCATTTTACAGACATACAAAGTGGAAGCAGGTTGACAGGCCCAATATAGCCCAACAGATAAACAACTGCAGGCCATAGTTAATTTGCAAACTAACTACAATTCTCAATATTCTGTGTGTGGCCTGAGACTGCTCCTGCCTCCTGAATTCTAACAGTCGTGGATGACCTCACATCCGACCAAGCCCTTCTATTATGTGCGCCCCATGCCCCAGCCAGGGTGAGGCTACACACTAATGTAGGGCTCTTTTTCCAGGGTTCATGGCCTTTCCCAAGCAAATCAGTATACACAAACATCATCATAAGCCAATATTCAAGGTACAATATTTGCACTAAAAGAATACATCAACAGAGTCCTAATGGAGAACGGTACCATCACAAACTATAGGGAATGAGGAAGGCACACTGTGTATATTCATGCAGATTAGATGCCTTGATGAAAATGTAGTTTTAAAATCCGACTGCTTTCCAAGCTCAGAAACATTTTATCCCAAACTAAGGACCTGATTTCGATGGTGAAAGATCCGCCACCGCCGCATTGGTGGCGGACCCTTCAACATCAGACAGCAATTTTCCCCCGCTATATTGCGTTGGCGGGGGGAATCGTTGTGGTACTGAGGCAGTCATAAAGACCGCCGACATCGTTCCGCCATAGGCAATCGTTCCGATTGCCTGGCGGAGTGGTCAACATGTGTAAAATGGTGGCGGTGCATAGGAGGCACCGTCTGCCATATCACGATGCTGGCCGCAGCCAGCCTTTCCGTGCGGCCCCCCTTGTGTTGGGGGAGGTTGTGGTGCACTGGGGGGTACCAATGGTACCCCCCTACATTTTCCTACACTATGTGGCAGGCACTGCATTGTGCCTGCCACGTAGTGCAGGGAAACGCACTACATGCATTTTTCACATTGCGGCGGGTGCAAAAGCCAGCAGCACCCACCGCATTGGTAAAGATGCAGGAGGCAACCACCACAGTGGCTGTTGCATCGTGATTCTATGTGCGGGACCGCCACCATTTAGGCAGGCAGTCCCAAGCAACACAACAATGGCGGGTGAAAGGAATGTCTGGGGTCAAAAACTCTGACCAAGAAAGGAGGCAAATAGAATATTTTATACTGTGATTAACACACCAACATATTGGGGCACATGCATCAAGGTAACCATTTGCGATGACCAAAGAGCGAATTTTAAGGATTCGCTATTTGGTAATCGCAAATGCCTATGCATGAAGGATTCGCAAATAATTTAGCAAATCCTTAACATTAGCTAATAGTGATTCCCAAATTGCGAATCGCTATTAGGGAATGCATTCCTATTCATTTCTATGGGACTACAAGCCCATAGAAATGAACGGGAATGCATTTGCAATTTGCGATTACCAAATTGGTAATCGCAAATGGCAAATACAAATCCAAGGGTGCCTGGGGCCTAAGGTCCCCTGAAGCACCCCCCAAAACAGGTAAGTTTGCACGTGTGTAGCACACACATGCGTGCGCTACATAGCGCATTGAAAAATGATTTTTTTGCATTTTTCCATGCATGTACAAATTACCATCAACTTGAAGTTGATGGTAATTAGCGTTTCCTAAATGCACAGTCACATTTAGGAAATGCTACATGCATCTCAAATTAGGGAATCACAAATTGCGATTCCCTAAATACATTAGCAATTTAGGTAATCACAAAAAATTGCGATTACCTATATTGCGAATGCTAAAAGGTACATACATCGGAAATGGCATTTTTCCACTTGCGTTTGCGACCGGTAAAATGCTCCATGCATGTTCCCCATTGTAGTTATAAAACAGAGAAGTATGCAATGAACTTCTAAATCTTGTGTATAGAATAAAAGCCATGCCCTATAATGCATTGTCCATCATGAATAGTCCCATCTAAACAATATTTATAGTCTGAAATTGTTTCTCCCTACTTGGCTGACAGAATTACAATTACAAATTATAAATTTGCAGCCCACCAGACCTGGTTATCGTGGGCGGAGTAGAGGCATTACTATCGTGCAGGACAGGGGCGGATTGAAGGGCTTGCTCAGGCAGGGCTGTCTTGTAAACTGCCTCAAGGCACAGAGTTGAAAGTCTATCACTAGGTCTATCACAAAGTCAATCATTGTCTGAAAGCCCTGACAATGGGGTGAACCAATTTGTGTGTGTGAAGAAAACAAGGATGTTACTGGGCATCTCAGCCACAGGCCTCATCAGCTGCCTTGGTTGCCGTGTAGATTGAATGGACTGTTATGTGCCCAGGTTAGTCCCATGTAGCAACGCTGCACATTTTTCTTACATTGTTATCTTTTTGCACAGTAACAGTTTTACTGTGACCTTTTGCGACAATGTTGGATTTGTTTCTCTAAAACTGCTTTGCTTACACATCTGGCTTCACAAAACATTATCATGATGCCTCGAACACTAAGTACAAGGCCTTTACGCATGCTGTACAAATGTCAATCTATCTTCATCCACGGGGTCACTGGGCTATCTGCATACCCATAACAATACCAATCTGCATATACATCACAAGGATGCTTTTTATTAGAAATAAAGAAACATTTCCGGGGATTAGTAAAGGAGACACTTAAACTGACGTAGAGGGTCCCCGCATGCGGAGGCTTTGCCAAGCAGCAGCATTACATTTCCGTGAGGGATGTCCAGTTAGTGACCAAGATGGGGTCCTACATTTTTTCCCGCCAAGTAATGGGGTTGGATTATCCCATGGGGGATTCTTGGCTATACACCTACATACACTCTAGACACACAGAGTCTGAGTTTATCTGATTATTACCTTGTTTTATATGGCTGCACATATACACTGTTTTAGCACTATGGTGGAAGCATACCTGCTATTTACTATTCTGCTGCTTGTAATCACATTCATATGCTTTTGTCTACTGATTATCGCAGCACTTGTACTCTATACAAGAATAACGTTAGTTCAATAGATCTATTGAAAACATCTCCATTGTGTATTTTCTGTATACTTCTCTGAGAACACGATTGTACGAGTGACTGAACGAAAGGGTTCTAAATCTGTTACCATGATCCCGGAGGGAACAGGGTTATCATGTTCAGTGGTTGCCAGAAACTATGTGCTACCTGTTTGGGTTAGGGGGGCTTATGGTGGCACAGTGAGCTATCTGATCTCTAGGCCAACATATACTATGGGATGCATGGAATCAGTCTGGGCCGTCACCCAAAGTTTTTTGTCCTTAAAGGCGCAGATCCTAAGGATTGGTGGGAAGTACAAGACATGGAGCAGCCAACGTTGGTTGAATTCTTATTTTACAGTTCTACTGAGTAGTTCAATCATGCCTTCTCAGAGATTCCTACTCATCTCCAAACTGGAGAAGTCTGTGGTGGTAGGGAAACCTTGGTGGGAAGTACAAGACATGGAGCAGCCAACGTTGGTTGAATTCTTATTTTACAGTTCTACTGAGTAGTCCAATCATGCCTTCTCAGAGATTCCTACTCATCTCCAAACTGGAGAAGTCTGTGGTGGTAGGGAAACCAGCCTCAGCTGAGTTAGGTAGACCCTATGTATTGGCTGTAGGTTATTTAAGCTTGAAGGATATACTTCTAAAAAATGGTGTTTCCCAATTTCCATAATTCATTTGCTAACTTCCTTTTTCTTCCAAGCATTTTAAAACAATGGCTGATGAGGAAGAAGAAGAGGCATTAAACATGACAGAAAACTGCAGACATGCAGTAATTATTAAATTATTACATTTTGGTCTCCTGAAGACGTAACCTTTGTGGTTGCGGCACACAGTGCATTTAGGACTGAGGTATTCTATTCCTGGGTTAAATTCCCAGCAGCGAATGCTCGGACACAGTTTTTCCACACCTACATAGTGGATGAAGCGCCAGAAAAATACACTTCGTAAGAGGACATAGGAATTCCTCCTTATTACCAAGAACATATTTAATGGTTTAAAGGCGCCATCCCACACTCAACAGAGCGCATGTGACTGGGTCTGCTCAACAAAGAAGAAGCATGGCTGGTCCTAGCTGCATACACACTGCATCCAGACACTGCTAATTTAACTGCAGCAGAAGTGCGTATACTATACAGAGATTTAATGAAAATATATAGAAATCTCACACAGTTCATAATGCAAACACTCATAGTAAAGCCTGCGCGGGATGCTCAAATTGCACAACCACAATTAGCTTCCCCAGTGGAAGACTGCTCCACTTTGGGTACAGTCTTTGCTGCAATTTATATCAGAACCATGGTACCACTTCACTGGCTGTTTTACCTGATGTGTTGAAGCAGCTACAGGATGAGTAAGGGGCAGCACCTGCCCTGGACTTAAGGATTAAACCGATGGGCAATTTTGACGCAGTATCAGCCATTATTTGAATTAAAATAAAAGGGGAGTCAGCTACATTGGCTATAAGCCAACTCTGATGGATCTCACTCCTTCACAGCGGGAGAAGGAATTACCAAAATTATCCAAGAAACCTATTCTACGCTAGGTAGAGATAATTTGGGAGCCAGACCTGGGAAACCACAACTTAAAAGTAATTCTGAGAAGCATAACTCTGAGCAAGCACCAGATTCCTAGATGAAAAAGAAGTGGGCTAATAAACACAAAAATAAAGGCAAACGAAGATCATAAGATCATCGGTGGAATTTCTCAGCAGGATGCCACTGAAAAAAAAGATACACTCTCAGAAACATGATACCATTAGGAAGCATGACAGGTATCAGAATACTGATACACGTTCCTCTCATTCCTTTCAGGAGTCATCCGATACACGTTCGGAGAGAGGTGGACAGTCAGAACGCAGATTGCGGGAGCATGTGAAGCCAAAGGATTCACAAAGCTCATCGGACTATATTATTAATAAAGAAGAAAAATCCATGAATCCCAAACCTCAATTTCAAAAAGAAAAACATAAGCAGGCTTAAAATCAGCCATACCCAGAAAAATGAGGACTCTGCTTCTGAACGGGGCGTGGGCAGTGACGAAGCTCGACAGCGTGGCAGGAGAAACAATAGCTCACCAGAACCTCATGGATTATCTGGCCGCAGTTGTGCTATATGAGCATATCAAGGTGGAAACAATAGATACTAGGGCAAGTGTTCCCAATCGATTATACGAAATCACACTCCAGTTGGAGGGGGACATACCCTGAAACATCAAGGCTCTTTTTTGGGAGAACTTGATGTATGGTTACAATATTCGTTTGGCTGAAAAAGACTGACCACCTGAGTTCGTAATGGAATACCCAAACAGGAAAACTGTAGTTTTGTCTGCTTTGTCTGACCTCTTTCCAGAATCCGTGAAAGATTCTTACTCCAAGGAGTGGGCATTAGCTTTAGCTCCTACTTTATACCAAAAACATGTTGGGTGGGATGATGAGTCACCTCATCCGGAGATCCTGTTGAAATCAACTCCTCAAATCCCAGACACAACACCCAATAAAACAATAAGTTGAAAAACTAGTTAGGGAAATCCTAGAACAACTTGAATATCAAGGTGTAATAAAAAAAATGCACCTCAATGAGTAATCCTTTGTTTATCGTAATGAAACCAGACAATTTATATGGTCTAGTATTAGATAACAGACATTTAAACACATCTACTTGCACATTTACAGTACAAAAAGCACACAGTACCGCCTTAAAGAACAACATTGTGCGGAAAAAATACAAAACAAAACTACATATCACAAATGGATTTTTCTGCCCAATATAGTGCCCGGAAGCAAATTCTTGACAGAATTCTCAGTGCTAGGCTCACAAGGGCAATTCTGTTGTTTGCCCCAGAGGTATAAGAATAGCCTTGTGCTGTTTTCAGCCAGAATAACAGAGTTACTTAAAATTTTGATAAGGAGGCATTGTACGACGTTGCTGACATATACCCCACGGATGAGGAATTAATGGAACACTTGGACAGAGTAGACCACATAGTTCTGGGGTTTGCTCACCTGAGCTACAAATTTAACTCAAATAATCTAAAATTGGCCATCTCAATGTCCTATTTTCAGGATACAAGTTGTCCGTTGAAGGAAAAAGCCTGGCTCCAATTTTTTTTTAGAAAAATGGGCTTTACTCCAACCTTCAACGACTCTGAAAAGACTACAATCCATTGTAGGATTTTTAAATTTTGGCAGAATATACATTTTGGATTATGCAGAACGGGTAAAACCATTCTTCGACTTGATAAGACCAGAGTTTTCAATAACACATTGGACACAGGAACATATAAACTTTTGACGTTCCATACAAGCAGATATGATAGCTTCTAAACATTTACACAAATATATAAACATCACAAATCTGGTGATATGCGTAGTCGCTGGATCAACCGGATACACTTATATCACGTAAAACGAAGGTAATACAGTAATGATAGCATAGAAATACATTTTATACACCAACGCTGAAATTAGTTTTGCACCTACTGAGAAAATTCTCACAGCTGTGCAGGGTGCTGTAGTGAGAGAGGGAGAGAGCACCAGCTCAGGCTAAACGCATAATTGTGGTGACCCCGGTGCCTAACCTAGAGGCTGTCACTAAAGCAAGCATTTCAAATGCCAATGCTTTACAACCACGATTGATAGAATGGACTAACTGTCTCACTGCAACAGATGTAGACTAAAGATTCTACATCACAGACATGTTTGCAGTATGAATAAGAGCATCCTCTGTGGAATTAAATAATGCCTCTAGATCAATATGATTATATCATCAACATTGGTGGATCTGCCAGCCTGCTGTAGGGACGAAACACCAATATCCTGCCGCCTGCGCAAAAGTAAAATGGAGCATGCATGATGGGAAATTCCATCTTGAAAAAAGTCACACGCAGTCCTTACGTGACTGCACAGCAAAGCTGCCAGAGCTCAAGGCCCTGATACTGGCACTATAAGTGTGGGGGATCATGGATCCCCCACACTTATAGTGTGTGATCCGCATTATTGTGTTCAGTCATATAATGAATACCTTCACTGCTGGGGCAAGAATGGATTTTGAGATTCTAAGGACTGCACAATCAAGCACAAGATGCTTGCCATGGGCTCATGTAATACACACATTGAGTCATCAACGTGCTGGCGTTCACATTGCAGGGAATTCCATAACTGATGAATCTGTTAAGGTGACAGATTGTACTGCTGCCATTGTTGCAAACACTCGTTATAGTACGAGAATAGCGAGAGACATCATGATGGCTGTCAATGCTGCGTGAAACCACACACACTTGTTGAAAGGCTTTCCACCCAATGGATGCACAGAGTATACCATATGCTCACATTCCAGAAGTGGCGGATAGAGTCATACCAAACATTGATCACAGATTTGGGTTGATACTAGCTGCACATGAGGGTCTGGGTTCAGCATACGCAGGAAATACTGCCACAGTTTCATTACTACAGCAGCGCTGTTTGTGGCCTGGTCTTACTAAACAAACCACAGACTTTGTCCTTAAATATGGCATCGGCCAGCAAGATGAAGGGCTCGACTATAGCATGTACACCATACATACCTCTATTAATTTCAAACAAACCTTGTGTCTATTTGGACTACTATAGCCCCTTGCAATTTAACGGGCCTACAAGTACTTCTTGGTGGCAGTGGATTCATGCTCTAGATTCCAGTGGGTTTGGCCATTGCTGTCGATTGACACCAAAACTGCTTGTCTTCAAGGGGACATACGCAATTGGCACACTACATTCCGACCAGAGCCCGGCGTTTAACTCTCGGGCTTACAAAGAAGCCATGAGAAGTTTGGGTGTGACCTTGCTGTACTCCTCCCCTTATCATCCTGAGGGAAATTTGGTAGTCAGGAGGAAAAACCATGACTTAAAGCATTCTTAAACAGATATGGTACCAGGCTCAGGTTGCAGTTTGGTCCTTCACCTGTCTGGGTCCAGAGGGCACTTCACAACATGCCAATAACATCCCTGGGTGGCCGTACTCCATATGAAATCCTGATTGGGGTTAGAATGTGGGTCCCAGACTTCTATAATGTTGTCACAGTGGCGGCAGACACACCGTTCAACATCAATGAACGTTTGGCTGTTTTACAGGAACTAAATATATTTCTTGACAAACAAAGCAACGTCCATGTAAAATGCGCAGCCATTGGGGAAGTGAAGGTTGTCCTGGCAAGATCCAGCTGGGTCCCGAAAATCGGGGATCTGGTCAGGGAAAAATGAGTGGACAAGAAAGAATTGGGGCCATCTTAAAGAGCGCCTGTTCCTTTGCTAGCAGTCGAAAGTACGAGAACTGTACTTCTTCCGCCCCTTGGTGGTCGACTAATCAAAAGGTTTGTCTTCATTGATCCAGTCAAACCACATAATATGGCCTATTCTAAACAGTAGGCCACTTGGACTCCTAGGTAGCCACCGCACTCCTCTGGCAACCATACAGGAAGTTCAGATGGAAGCTTTGATAACTAAAGAATATTCCTCTCAACAAGAGTCCAGTTATGGAACCAATAATCCATGACAACAATTTAAAGAGGGAACACCTACACTTTGGCACTGAACAGAAGTGTACTTCTTCCGCCCCTTGGTGGTCGACTAATCAAAAGGTTTGTCTCCATTGATCCAATCAAACCACATTATATGGTCTATTCTCAACAGTAGGCCACTTGGACTCCTAGGTAGCCACCGCACTCCTCTGGCAACCATACAGGAAGTTCAGATGGAAGCTTTGATAACTAAAGAATATTCCTCTCAACAAGAGTCCAGTTATGGAACCACTAATCCATGACAACAATTTAAAGAGAGAACACTTACACGTTGGCACTGAACAGAAGTGGCAAAGTGCCCAAAGCATCTAGACCAGCAAAAAAGAAGTCCAACACAGTAAAAATACAGGAGTCAAAGTCAAACATACAGGGGAAACCCATGCCGTGGGAAAATCTAAGGCAAGCCTCTGAGGCTAATAACATCACTGGGTTTTGGAAGGTGGTAAATGCCCCATTTAAAAAATATATAGGGGGAACCATAGTTGGATGTTCATATCGAGGAGGAGGGTTGGGTTAGATTTTTTCAAGATATTTTACAAAACAATGAAGGGTTAGCAAACTATGCAGACACCGTTAGCTTGGTAAAGTACTCATCCTTGACCTTTGTAGTGATAGAAATAGAACAAGTCCTGACGGGGTGCCTGTAGACATTTTCTTAACTAATAAGTTATTGTGGGGTCCATTACAGGTAAATGTTTTTAACCCCTTCCATGCTCATGACGAGCTCAGCTCGTCATGAGGCACAGTGGAGCTGTGCTGATGACGAGCTGAGCTCGTCATGAAAGAACCAAAATCACACTTTCCAGCACAGGAGGGGAAAATGCACAGCAGCGATCTGGTTAATTCTACTGTAAAATCAGGTCAGCTTACTTCTTGGAGACATTCAACATCATTCCCATTTTTAAAAAGGGGGATAGATGTATTCCAAAAAATTATAGGCCCATCTCCTTAATCAACTGAACAGCCAAACTAATAGGTCGCCTCCTACTGAATAGGCTAGAAGAATAGCTGATCCTTTTTGTGGCCCAATACGGCGTCAGTAAAGGCGCATGGGGTAGATACATCAATAATTGCCTTTATATGACAGCTGTATCGGGGAGCGACAGCAAGTGTTCGTTATGGGAAACGAGGGGAGTGTACTGGGATCTTTAATATTGAAAAAGGAGTGAGACAAGGCTGTGTTCCTGTACCGTTCTTATTTGACCTCTATAAAAATAAACTGGAATCTGCATTGTTAGAGAGGGCTAGGACACTCCTTATGTCAAGAAGGCGTCCCTCCCAATACTCCTCTATGCAGACGATGATTTACTACTAAGACCCTAGTACAGTGCACTGTGTGTGCCCAGGGCCTGTAAATCAAATGCTGCTAGTGGGCTTGCAGCACTGATTGTGTCTCCCACAAAAGCAGCCTTGCAAAAGGTTCTCAGATCTGCCATTGCAGTGTATGTGTGCAGTTCAGTACTGCCATGTTGACCTGGCAAGTGCATCACACTTGCCAGGCCCTAACCTTTCCTTTTCTTACATGTGAGTCACCCACAAGGTAGGCCCAATCTACCCCTGTGGGTAGGGTGCAGTGTACGTGAAGGGTAGGACATGTCCTGGTGTGTGTGTGGCATGTCCTGATAGTGAAATCCTGCCAATTTCATTTTTCACTATTAAAAGGATAGAATGGGAGTTTATTTATAACATCTTATAAATAAAACTTCCCATTGGTACCAGATATTTTCTTGTATTTTCTTGCTTAGCCATCCTGTGTGTCTCTGCAGGTTTGTGGATTGAATGTCCATTGAGAGAGTTGCGGGAAGTTGGATGCAGCGTTGATGGTTTTTTTGGGGGTTGAGTAAAGTAAGAATCGGGTGGGTTTACAGTCCTACAAGGTGTGCGCTCGCTAGCAGAGTGATGTGGAATGGAGGGGTTATTTGAGAGAGTAAGTAAATAAGATCATATGGCCAGAGAGAGGAGGGTGTTTCAGAGGTTCGTACACACAGCAGTGATAATTCGGGGTCCATGGGAGAAGAGGTCCTAATAAAGGATATGTGGAGATCACTTAGGTTTAAACAAGCACTGGTAACAAAAACTTTGATTGTCATTCAATGTATTGGTACACAGGAAAAAAACATATTCAATGCGTTGCTTTCAATGGGAATTAGTTTTAACGATTGTGATATTGTTTGGCTTACACAATGGTGTACCTCATAATAATGCATGTTTCATTGATATTTTCAGTTGCCTCTGATGAAGGGCTGGAATCGCCCGAAATGCATTGGGTTAATAAAATACTGCTGTTGATGGATCTTGGTGTTTGTACTTGAACTTTGAAAAGGTCCGGATGGACAAACCTGAACATGAGAAAACCTTGTAAATTGGCATGATGTCTGACGTGTGGAACCTCACACAAATTTCACCAACTTAAAAAACCATGATGAAAAGAATAAAAGGAGGATTAAATTGTTTACCCAGGATAAATTGTGCGCATAGCACTTAGCAGTGCCGTTGGTCTTGGGGGGACGAATCGCCCGACATACAGAGATGTAGTACTCAGGTGCCACGAGGGCAACGCTCCAAAACCCAGTGAGCACGCAACACAGGATGAACTTTGCGGATTAAAAGTGACAAACGATGAAAATATTTATAATAGGTGTGCATCCCCTACCCTTACAATTGCAATGCAAAGTATACCATGTTGCACATTGAAAAATTAGACCAACTACCTTTCACCTTTGCAGGGACACAGTCCACGCATTGGATAATCCATGGATAAATTACCCTACCAGTCACGACATTCCAGTTCCAATAATGTCTACATCAACCGGTAGGCAGATATGAAGCTTTGGGGAGGTATTTGTGCGATGCAGGAATGAGGACACAGAGGTTTTTCGCAGCAGTTCCGACTGTGAGAATGCTTCAAGTGAGTCCTTAAGTATGCAAGGACATTTCACTTCAAGGGGCTTGTAATGCATTGGTTGCAAATTTGTCCTGCTATCTGAAGGGTTCTCCGGGTGCCGTGATTTGCCTTGTTTTCAAGCTGCTCTCTAATGGGAGTTATTTGATGCTGAAAAATTAGGGCTGCTTTGGAATGGAAACAAGCATAGCTTATCCTGTGACAGTTAATTCCATGGTCACTGGTTGCACACAAGTACTGTTTTCGCCTGCCCACATAGTTAGAGAGGGAACACTGATGCCTTTGATAAATGTTTCCAACATATGCTTTGATTCTCTGAGCAAACTGAAAGCCATGCTTTTTCAAGAAGATGTGGCCTTAACATCTGCCAAATATACATTTGATCTCAAGGTTGAAAGGTCTACGAAACACAGACGTTACTTCATTCTAATTTCCTACTGTATTTTGGGGAGATGGTCCACCGTATCTTAAACATGTCTGATACGAAAGGAGTAGCGCACTTTTTAAAATGTATTGGCTTTGGTTGGTTAGCAACTTTCAGACAGTTTTTGGAGTTATACCAGCCTTCATACACTCCGTACTAGGAGGCATTTTTGTTGGTCTTACGCTTATCGTGCTATTTGATGTAGGGATTCTTATCTTAATTTTCCTGTTCCACAATGGACGTCCCAGTTCAAACCGGAATGGAGACAGGACTGCCAGTGCTGCTATGCCATGAGCGCATGCTACACTGCATGGCACACCTCAGCTTTGAGAACTGAATGAGCATTGATTCTTATCAAGTGGTCTCACTGTGTACTACCTATATTACTCTGAATCTCTGCCTCAGATCACAATTGATTGCACCATTGGACATTGAAGTACTGATGTACTTTAAAGGCCCATTGGTATAGTTGTTCCCAGCGTATTCCTTTGCTTCTGAACGCATTCTTAGATCCACCTTGGGATGTTTTGTCTCCTAGTAAACTGGATATTCGCTTTGCGGAATGCATACAGGATGTGGTCCCTCCCTCGCCTCAGCCGCTGCTGTGGGAACTGCATGGAATCACCTTATCTACACAAACCTGCTTCGAGGCGCGACTGTGGGATGTTGCGACTGCCACTCGAAACAAACAATTAGCTATTTTGTTTGGTGGGAACTATTTGGCCTGTTTTTAAACAAAATGATGTTTTTCCCCTCTCTCTGCACTTTGTTACTTCTGGGCAACTTGGCTTTCTGTGTGCTTTTTATTTGAAACTGTGCGTTAGCCTTTTTATTAAGAGATTACTTTTAGGTGATTTCAGAGGAGTTTTGGATATTACAGTCTTTATTGTTTTATAAGACCAGCTGTTTTTTAGATAGTTTTTAGATTGACTAATAATATGAGGAGTGGGAGTGTTGTGCCCGGGTTAGGTCTATGTAGCAATGCTGCTCATTTTTCTTACATTGTTCTCTTTTTGCACAATAACATTTTTTATGTGACCTTTTGCACATATTTAAGTGCATGAGAATGTTGGATTACTTTCCTACACATCTGGCTTCACACAACATTATAATGATGCCTAGAAGAAGTACAAGGAATTTAAAGAAGGCCTTTAAGCATGCTTTACAAATGTTGTTCTATCTTCATCCACGGGGCGACAGGGCTATCTGCATACCCTAAAAATACTAATCAGCATATACATCACAAGGAATGCTTTTTAATATAAAAGAAGCATTTCTGGGGGTTAGCAGAGGAGACACTTCAGCTGACGTTGAGGGGTCCCTGCATGCTAAGGCTTCGCCAAGCAGCTGCCTAACTACTCCATGAGGGGTATCCAGTTTGTGGGTTCTTGGCTATGCACCTACATACACTTTAAACACACAGAGTAGGGATTGCGTAGTAGGAGTACGAGTGAACAGCTAAGGTAATAAAATGGTCAAGGGCCGGGATCGAATGGAATGCAATTCACTATGGAGCGTGGAAAATTTAGGGTTTGTCTTACTGATCTTGTCCTCTTCCTTCTTGTACTTTCCGTGGAAACATTTGCGCTTTGAAGCGGGTGTTTTGGAGGCATCAAGGAGAAGATAGAGAGGCAAATAGGTGTTATGTCGTTACCAACGGCAGGCAAAATACAAGGGTTTACATTAGGGACATTTTGTCCTCATATAGCCCGTTGCTGAACCACAAGAAGGGCCCATGGGTGTGGTTGTTCCCAGTGTATTCCTTTGGTTCTGAATGCCTTTTTCGAGCCACCCTGGAATGCTTTGGCTCCTAGTAAACTAGATATTTGCTCTGCGGAACACATACAGGATGTAGTCCCTCCATCGGCAGCTGCTGTTGGAACTGGATGGAACCACCTTTGCTCTACAAACTTGCTTCGAGGTGAGACTATGGGAACATTGTCTGCTGTTGCTGGCAACAGCGATGTTACGACTGCCACTCTAAATGAAAGCAATTGGGTATTCCATTTTGTGGGAACTATTTGGCCTGTTTTTAAACAAAATTATGTTTTTTGTTGTCTTCTATCTGTATTTCTTTACTTCTGGGCAACTTGGCTTTCTGTGTGCTTACTATTTTTAACTGTGTGTTGGCCTATTTATTGAGAAATTGCTCAGATGATTTCAGAGGAGTTTTAGATATTACAGTCTTTATCGTTTTATATGGCCTGCTGTTTTTTTAGAAAGCTTTTAGATCGACCCTTAGTATGAGGAGTGGGTGTTTTGTGCCCGGATTAGGCCCATGTAGCAACACTGCACATGTTTCTTAGATTGTCCTCTTTTTGCACATCAACATTTTTACTGTGACCTTTTGCACATATTTGAGTGCATGAGAATATTGGATTACTTTGCTTACACATCAGCCTTCACGCAACATTATAATGATGCCTAGAAAATGAAGTACAAGGCCTTTAAGCATGCTGTACAAATGTTTTTATATCTTCATTCACGGAGCGACAGGGCTATCTGCATACCCATAACAGTACTAATCTGCATATACATCACAAGGATGCTTTTTATTATAAATGAAGAAGCATTATCAGAGGTTAGCAGAGGAGACACTTCAGCTGACGTCGAGGAGTCCCTACATGCTAAGGCTTCGCCAAGCCAAGGAGCAGCCTAACATTTCAATGAGGGGAGTCCAGTTTGTGACCAAGTTGAGGTCCTACATTCTGAACCACAGCAGGGGTGCCTGATGAAAGAAAACTTCCCTCCGTTGGGGGGCTTGAGACAGAGCTGGGTGGGACGTTAATCAACTTTTGTACACCGTAAATGTAAGTTGCAACCAACTCTATCTCCGTCAAGATCACTCCCATAGCACTAGATAGGTAGGATTTAATGAGGGGGGACGTGGAGGCTCCCTTATGACCTGGTGTAAATGGCTGAGGGGTGTTTCTTGCCCATGATTAGCAAATAGGTTAATAAGTCACAGGATACAAAATGTCTGGCCTACCTCGATGGTGCTGCAGGCGAGGGAAAGGGCCTTGAGGGGAGGCCCAGCCCAGCCTTGTTTGGCTGCCACAGCCACAAATGAATCCACCATTGGTGGGACTGCAGCGCACTTATGTAGCACTGAAATGGTTGCAGTTGCGGCTCCCAGCGGGACTTCTGGAACACATGGTGCCCAGCAACTTCCGACTGCAGCGGCTCTTCCCGCAAATGAGGCCCCAGTGTCAGTGCAGTACTCAGAAATGGGCAGCATGCACACCTTTTACACCATTACTAAGGGTGGTGCAGCCCTGGCTAATAGCACTTATTAAACTGGAGAAGTAAAATGAATACATTAATAAGTCTGTACATTATAACAAATAACATAAATTACTGCACTCCAAGTGCTCTTCAAATTCAATTGCCTTTAAAAGCACTTAACTGAGCTGAGCAAAATTTAATAATCGGCATAGATGTGGCACATTACATTTTGTTGGACATCATCTCTTGCTAGATGTTTTCAAATCAAACATTGGCCCCCGACAGTCAATAGGACTCTCCTAAGATTTCAAAATTGGATGTAATCTAGAATATTCCAACCAACTACCTACAGTAACAGTCAAAATAGAAAACAGACTGACCTTAGTGGCAGCATCATAATTTGCAGTTGTCCTGATGGCCTTGGTATTGCTTCCATGGCTGATCTCAGTCAAAGCAAAACATCCAAAGATCTAAGCATTCAAACAATAGTATGAAATTTGAGTCATCATACTCCATAGTTGACATCATTCAAAATGTTAAAGGCTAAACATTTTTGTTTTGAAATAAAGTTTTAGAAAACAGGTTTGTAATATAACACTATGCTTTGGAATAAGGGAAAAAAGTATTGAAACTCTTAATAAAACTATACATAACTACAATAAAATATAACTATATATATAGCTTAACAAATCAGACATGTTTTAAATGTTTTAGCAAACAATGCCAACTTTATTTTACAGTTAAAAAGAATTTTTTTAAACTCTTTTTATTAACATTGCTCAAAAGACCATTCTTTACATGAATCACTTGTATTGGTACATGATGAGGTTTAGACAGTACAGCAATAAAAATTACGAGAAAACAGGAGACTATAGATCGTTAAAAGGCTTCACCGGGTAAACTTTCATACCATGATATTTCCGTTCAACAAGTGTCTTGGCTCGGGTCCTCCCTTCCAACTGAGTTACAAAGATTTTTTGAAGATGCTGAACATTTTCCCATGACAATTTCATGTATTCACATAATCGCGAGCGCTTTCTGGGAGCCATGGGACAGACTAGTGGGTGTGATTAGGCGGGTCTGCTTCCCAAATGGCCTGGAACTGCTAGGAGCACAGTAGGCCAAGGACACCAGTCTGATCTTTTCCTGTAAGGAGTTTATCCAGTCTTAATATTTAAAATCTTAAATAAATGTTCTACTTTTTACTCATTTGGTTTGCGTATTTTACTTCGTGGTTTCTTGACCTTTTTGGTGTTTGGTATTGCTTACATACTGGGTAGACATGACTGTTGATCCATGGCCTACCAGTTGATAGCCAAGGATTCCTCTTTGAGGCCGGCTTTTACATAGTAAGTACATTACTTGGTGAGACCATGCTCCAAATTAATAATCCAATGTGTTGCATAGGGAACACACAGTCAGCACTATTTTCACCTTCGAGGCCACTATTTCACCTTCAAGGACACTACTTGCATGGCTTCCTTGTCCACATCCTTCGGGTGCTTTGAATTACTATTAGTAACAGTCGAGACTCTGGCTCCCCCAGTCACTGCTCTGGAATCAGGAGTGTTGCCCTTCCCATTGGATCATGCAGGAAAGACCAGAGCATGGTTCATGCCACTCTTCTGCAATTCGGGTCCTTGCCCTCCTCAGTTTTGCTTTCAGTGGCAGAGGAGGCAATCAAATGGGACAAGCGCAACCTTTTGCTGGAATGATAAGGGTCATTATATATTTGTAGATCAAGAATGAACATCAATCACAACCCCAGAATAAAGCTCTCTTGCAGCCATATGCAATAAGCTGAAAGTAGTCGCTATGGCTTTCTTCAGCCAATTGTAAACGTCTTAGGGTGGCTGTCCTGGAGCTTCTGATGTGTAATCAGTATGGTCCTTCGAACCATAAAAAGTCATGCATTTAAGATATCTGTTCATTCAGCAGTAAGGAAGTCTTTTAACAACACCTCTGAGGAGACAGCATGGCATGTAAATAAACTACTTTTTTATGCAGGAAAATAAATTTACTAATTCCATACCTCCATATTTTTTGTTTGCTCTACAAATTTACTGTGCCTCTCTGAACCAGTGTTCTGAACAGCGCCAGCAAAAACCTGAAAATGTAAAGAAGAATCCTTAATAAACATCAGAACATCATATATACAGGCAAAATTGTAAGTCAAGCTTCAATAAAAGGGAGTCAAGATTTGCCTTTTGGTTGGAATCCCCCTATAAAACTTCTAAATAACCCGCCTCTGTACTCTGTAGAGACACAGCAAGGCTCAAACAGAGAACATTTCTTCAGCTCTAGGGGGTGTCCATCCACATCACGTCAGGTAAGGGAGCACATACAGAGAGATGGAGGAGAAAATGTCCGGAGGAGAGTTCTGCAGGGAGATTACAAGGAGAATCAATCTGCTCCTGTACAGAGTTAGGGGCAACTTAGAGTTGCAGCCAGCCTAATACTATGCCCCTCTCCTTTCCCACAGAAATGATGGTGGTAGAAGCGCAAGAATCGGTGAGCAATATAGAACCACAGAAGACTGACCCAAGTAAACCACAGCAAGGGGTAAATTCATATAACATGCAGCGCTAGCTGCAGAGATACATGGCAGAGCTAAGGTGCTACTCAAATGGTATACTGCTATTTTTTTTAAACTGATTAAGCCTGATTTATATTTACAGTACAATTATCAATGTATTTGAGAATTGAAAATGAAATGGTTTCATTTTTCTGAAAAATGTGATATATGGAAAATGGACTAATCTATTTCCACAGTAAAAACTATTGAAACTAAATACATTTCAATTCACTTCAAGCTTTATTTTATCAATCATTAAAGCCAATTACCATAAAATACAAAAACCAAGGCTACCAAACAGTTATATAAAAACATTTGTTTTGTTGTCATCAACAATTCCTATATAGGGGGCGTGGCTTGGATGCCGCGCAAGATGGCCGGCTGATTGTGGAGCTCCGCCGAACCGGGACATCTCACCGCCGGTAACTATATGTTGCGGGAGCCGTTTTTCGTGCGGCTTACTTCTCTGAGCGTCAGAACTCACCGGGATTCTCATTGTGGTTCCTAGACGCCTCCTGCTGCTCATTTCCTGATTTCCAGCGACGCGAGTGCTGCACCTCACAGAGCATCACAGAGCCTCCATTTTGTGACGTGCCGCGGCTGACTTGAGAGCCGCGCCTTCCACATAACTATGCCGGCGTTATTTTGTTAACTAGTTTGCCACTAAACCAGGATTTCCAGTCTGCCCATGATGCCGTTCTCAGCTTCCTGCCACTGATGGAGCCTGCCTCATGGTCTTTTATTGTTTCAGCCCTTCTGTGGTGAGCTTTCATTTTACATTCATAATGGTATCCTTTCCTCAGCTGCTTTCTCCTGCCAGCTTGCACCATTTACCTTCAGCATTTATGGGAGCATTTCTTTAATACCTTTGAGCCTGCATGCGTGGACCTCACTTCATCTTCACTTTGTACGTTTCCCTGACTAAAGGATCTACCTTAGACACCATTGTAATACTTTGTTAAGGCTGCAATTTCTTAACTCTGCTGCTGTCAATTCCTCCTTTTGGCAACCCCCGGATGATTAGCGACATTTGCAAGGACCTCTTCAGGTCATTCCTGTGTGGCAGCGCTCTGTTCAGACTGCGACCTGTTTTCCTCACAACGAAGCGCACCACCGCCATTTCACGCTTCACCTGCTACCTGACATTGCCGCCTTACATTACGCCTCAATGTTGTATGCTGCGCTGGTCCCACTTCACTTGTTTTTTTTTTAATGTATTTCCCTGGAGTCGCCTGTTCCTCCTACCCACAAATCTCATCATTACTTCAGCAGAATTGACTTTATTATCTCATGGATATACATTTTGATTATATTCTCTCTCATGGTCAAACTGCGCAAGCCAACATTTATTTTTGCTCCCTCTACGGGTACCTCAGCCTGTCCCTCTATGGCTTTGGGTGCGTCCACGTCAACTATAACAATGGCTGCTTCTGCTCCTCAT
Organism: Lissotriton vulgaris; assembly: GCF_964263255.1. Taxonomy (NCBI): domain Eukaryota; kingdom Metazoa; phylum Chordata; class Amphibia; order Caudata; family Salamandridae; genus Lissotriton; species Lissotriton vulgaris. The sequence continues at coordinate 162,347,012 of NC_141690.1, forward strand.
CGTTCCTCTTCACCTACGGCGTCCTCTTCTGAACGATTAAAGCAGGATCCTCCCTCGCCAGATAAGTCTTCCTCTTCTTCCTCCATAGATTTGATTTTAGAAGAAATTCGTGCATTGCGCCCTTTCATTGAGGAAACAAGTAAAGACATGCAACTCTTAAAAGACAAATGGTCGGTCATGGACGTCCGGATCTCCTCAATTGAACAGCAAGTTCCTGACATACAATCCAATTCCCAAAGTATTGCCTCCTTGGAAAAGACTTATCTCTTTTCAACAGCATATGGAGGATTTCGAAAATCGTAATAGAAGGAACAACCTACGTATTTATGGCCTACCTGAATCTCTTTAAGGGGATGACCCAGTCACCTTCTTCACCTCCTTTCTTCCAAAGCTTCTGGACATGCCGCCATCTACATCCATCAGTATTTAGAGAGCTCACAGACTTGGCCCACGTACAACTTCTACTACAAAACCCTGTGGTGTTATCATCCTTTTCCTGAAATTTACTGATCTTCTTTCGGTCCTTGCCGTAGCTAGGGCCAAATGTCCTGTTTCCTGGCTAGGTCAACGTGTGTTTCTGACCCAAGATGTTTCTAATGCCACGGAAAGAGTTCAGACGGAAAGAGTTCCTTTCTCTTCGACCCTCTTTGCGCTCCCTTGGGGCGCGCTATGGCTTGTTCCACCCCTGCATTTTTAGAGTTACGCACCAAAACAAGACTTGGACATTTCAATACCCTGGTGAACTCCGGAACTTCATCCTTCTGCAGACCAACGGTGGAATGGAGACCTCTTCTTCTTCTAGTGGCTGAACAAGTCTTTTGGAGCTCTTTGATTCAATTGTTGGCTGTTCTTTGATTCTTTTTGTTCCTAATCTGTGGATATCTTTTTCGTTGGTTTATTGCTCTTCTTAATTTGTCCCATGCTCTCCTATTATTCTAATTGGCTTCTTTCGGTTCTGCTCTTTTTTCTTTAGTGTTTTATCGTCTCGCAGTTCTAATTTTGTACTCATTATATATTGTATTTTTTCGTTTTTGTCCTTGGCTCTAACTAATTCTTATCTTTCTTCCCTCCTGCAGATTTGTTTTTGTATTCTAGTGTTCTCTTCATCTTGTGACATTCCTTTTGTTGTTCTATGATGTCCCGGTGCGGTTTGTGACCTCCTGCGTATTATCTGTGTCCCTGTGACCACCCAATAAAGTTTTAGTGGATCCAGAGATACGCTTTTAATCACTCACAACTTTTTCTGCACTCTGCCCCGCAGTCACCACTATCCATACGCTCATCTCTGAGGAAACACCTCAGCTCCTCCCCTCGGGGAGTCGCAGCCCCCACCTTGATGTGAGGAGGGAACCCATATGATGAAGCATGTCACCTAATGGTGAGTGAGGGTTCTTGTCCTGAAGGAATTCTCTCTTGTTAAGCATCACCGCTTCCCTGCCTTCCCCTTGTATTCCCCTCTCAGGTATGTTTTTTGCAGTCATCCTTATGGATTTGTACTGTCTCCTCTGTCTTCTTTCTCCATGTTTTTTCTCTGATGCGATCTTTCCTCTATCCCGTCTCTTCCCTTCCCCCTCACGTATTAATTTTCCCTTTCTCCTCTTTTCCAATTTTCCAATGTTTTTCTCATTAATATTTGCTTGTTTTTTTGCACTGTTTATAATTAATATGTTTCCATTGTTTATGCATTCAGAGTTGTTTCCTGGAATGTGAAAGGTTTTAATAGTCCTATCAAACGTCAGAGAGTACTTTCTCACTTATCCTCCTATAATCCTGATATTGTCCTTCTACAAGAAACCCATCTTTCTGACCTTGAATCTTTAAAATTGAAAAGGAATTGGGTTGGTACTGTTTTATTCTCCCCTTCAATTAACAAGAAAATGATGTTGCTGTTCTAATTCATAAGAAACTAATATGTAAGGTTCTATTGGAGGAAAAAGATGTTGATGGCCAATGGATTCTGGCTAAATTACTTATTAATGCAATCCCCATTACTGTGTTTAATGTTTATGGCCCTACTCAATTTGACACTTCCTTTTGGCCGTCAATCCCCAGTAAATGTATCCAATATATTGATGATTTTTTTCTTTTAGGAGGCGATTGTAATCAGATAGTTGACCCTTTCTTGGACCGTAAATCTTCTGTTCGTTTTATTCCTCAGAAACCCCACAAGCAATTTTTGGACACTATCTCACAAACACATCTTTCCGATTCTTTTAGACTTACTCACCCTGACACTTTAGACTTTTCCTTTTTCTCTCCCCCACATGCCTCTTTCTCTCGCTTAGATTATATCTTCCTCTCCTTATCCCTTTCTCAGAACCTAATAACCTCCTCCATTGAACCTATAGTAATTTCCGACCATGCTCCCATTATTACAGACTTTGACTAGCTTCCTCCTCCTTCGAAACCTTCCAGTTGGCGTTTTAATTGCTCTCTCCTCTCTCCTGACTGACCCTAATTTTTCCTCCTCTTTCCGTTCTTTCATTACTGAATTCTTCCACTTCAACTCTGACCCCCAGATTTCTTCTCATGTCCTTTGGGACTCTTTTAAAGCTGCAGCACGTGGATTCATCATTGATTTTGTCTCTAAGAAAAAGAAACAATTTGCTCAGAAGCGTAAAGTTGCCTTAGCTCATATAAAGAGTCTGGAATACCAGTTCTATACCTCCTCTACTAATCATATGTTAGCTGAATTGCTCCAAGCGAAGATTGCCTTTAACAAACTAACTACTGACTCGGCGTCCTCTTTTCTTCTTCGTAGTAGTGCGCTTTATTATGGTGGGTGTAACAAATCTGGCAAGCTCCTGGCTAATTATCCTAAGTCCCGTAAAGAGCGTACTTTTATTGAATCCATTTACTCGCCTGATAATGTTCTCCTTTATACTGATAAATGCATTCTAAATCAATTCCAATCGTTTCATACTACTTTGTATACTCCAGAATCCCCTCCTACTCCCTCTCTTCTTCAGTCTTATTTTGACACCTTGCCTAAACCTTCTGCCCCTCCACTTAACTTTTCAGATATCGAAGTAGATATTTCCTTATGTGAAATTTCCACGGCTCTATCCACGGCAAAACCCCAGGTCCTGACGGTTTTCCGGTGGAGTTTTATCTTCATTTCTCTGACCTTTTGTTACCTAAACTTCTCTCTCTTTTTCGTTACTTTTGCTCCTCGGGTGTGGCCGAGGGTACCTTTCAGGGCGCTACTATCTGCCTTATTCCCAAGGAGGGTCGTGATCCGAAATTTTGTAAAAATTATCGACCGATTTTGCTAGTTAATGTAGATTACAAACTTTTTGCTAAGCTTTTTGCGTTGCGTTTGGATCCTTTCATGCCCCATTTTATTGATAAAGAACAATGTGGTTTTGTAAAGGGTTGTTTTTATTCTGACAACTCAAGACTTTTTCTAAATGTTCAGAATAAAGCCTCTTCTCTTTCTATTCCTTTAGCCGCAATTTCCGTGGATGCTGAAAAGGCTTTGATAGAGTTGATTGGTCTTTTTTATTTGCTTCCCTAAAGTGGCACGATTTTGGTCCTACATTTATTTCCCTTATATCTTTATTGTACTCCATGCCCAAGGCCTCAGTTCTTGTTAATGGTCAACTTTCCTCTTCTTTTACCCTTCAACTTGGGGTTTGTCAGGGTTGTCCTCTCTCCCCTCTTCTTTTTGTGTTAGCCCTTGAACCCTTTCTTCAGCATACAGCCCCGACCGACAGTTCGTGGGTGTGTAATAAGTTTCCCAGAATAGACAGCGACAACAGACTATCGAATGTTGCCGAGACAACCATTATTCGTATTTACTCGAGTATCAAAGATGGCAAAATTCATCTCTATTACTAAGTGGGTTTGGTTAGATTAATAATCTCAGAGTAACCGCACTTAATGTTGCCAAACCTCCGACATTTAGACTTGAATTAATCAAGAAGTCAGCATCGACAGGGGGACTCATATGGAATAGTCCCAGTGACTAAAATTGATTAAAAGCCTCGAAAAAGGGGACAATTTTCAATTTCGAGCTACTGGCAAGGGTGTACTCATGGGGTACCGCATAACCCAACAATGGGCATGGAAATAGAAGTTGGACTAAAGCCATACGCCATCTTAGGAAAGGACAGACTTACGTATTATGCCATGGGTTTCTAAAGATACTCCAACAGAATGGAACCAAATGATCGATTGCAACCATTAATTCAGTCAAGTTCAAAATTCAAGGGCTAAACCACTCCCTTCTTCTTCCCCTCTACTTGTAATTCTTGCTACTCTTCCTAAGGCCTCTCATATTTATCGCTTCTTTTCTGCTCCTAATCCTGATCGTACCAAGACTAAGCTAGAGTCTTCGCGGGAAGCAGACTTCGGTTGTTCTTGGCCTGTTCCTCTTTGGGACAAAGTATGGGCCAAAGCCCTAAAAACCTCTTGTTCTGCCTCCCTCACCCAATCGTTATTTTTCCTGTATCATAGACTTTACATTACTCCCATCTCTCTCTCTCGCTTTACCTCTTCCTCTGACTCAAAATGCTGGACATGTGCTGCACCTGATGCTGACCTTCTTCACCTTCTCTTTTTCTGTCCCTCTCTTGATATATTCTGGAAGTAAGTCTGGACTCACATTTCCCGTATTTTTCAATTCTCTATTCCTTATTCCGTTACTCTTGTGTTCTTAGGGAGTCTCTCAGATTCTTTAGATCTCCCCCCACACTCTATTGGCGTTTTTGACCTAATGATTGCCGTGGCATTTCAGCACATTACATCTAACTGGAAATCCCTCACCAAGGTTTCCGCACGCTGTTGGTGGAATTCCCTTTGTCATTTTCACAGACTCGATGTGGCTTTTGCCTCCTCTTGTAAGCCTTCTCGTAATGTTGAACTTTATTGGTTGCCTCGTACCTCATATTTAAATCACTCCGCTCGCCGGAGGTATGCCTCTCTCTCCTCACAAAATTTTAAGCCTCCCTGAAGTGTCTGTACTCTCTCCTACTTGTTTTTTATTTTATCGTAGTTCACAATTTACTTGCTCTAGTTCTTGCATTATATCTGCTGATGTCATATTATAGCTTGTACCTTTTTCTTTAATAAAGCTTTCAAACTTAAAAAAAAAAATCCTATATACAAATTTGCAATTCATAGTTTGATAACACTGTACACATTTACAATAAGCAAGAAGATATAAAATCATCTGTAAAACATTGGCCATTAAAATCGATAAGAAATATAATTTATATATATATATATATATATATATATATATATATATATATATATATATATATATATATATATATATATATATATGTTTTAAAAATCAACTAGTCCTTTAAGTCATTCTACAAACTTCGTAATATATCAAGAATAGCTTCTCTGGGTTTGATCATACTACATCACTAACAGGAGATGGGTCATCCATGGCAGTCACGCTGACCCCAGTGATCTGTTTTTTAACAAGCTTTGCACGAATTCTCCAAGACCAACTCAAAAATTTAGCAATAGCTATAACAAATAACTCATTTGTGTTGGTCATGAGAATACGCAGGGCTATAGCACTCAACCGTGTGCCCATTTGGAGACAGATTTGCTTTAGCCATACTTTACAAGGAATTTTGTATAATGGGCAGACAAATAAAATGTGTAGTACCATTTATCCTGCTCTTTACAATACAAACATTTACTATCACACGTGCTCGGCCATTTTCGGGTGTAAAAGTTAACTTTAAGACTGCCGACCCTGAACTGGAAATATAATCTCCTGTCGCTGGGTATAGGCATAAAATCCCAAACATTTTCAAATTTGGGAGCAGTCTTATGCTCCACAAATAAACCAGTCAAAGAATTAGTCATAGTAGAATGTATGTGCTCTGCTTTTACCATCGACCAGTATGCCTCCTTGAGTTCTTTTTGGATGGGAACTGGTTACCAACCAGCTCTTCCCACAGGTAGGTAACCAATGCCTATACCAGCCAACATGATTTTAACCCTCCGAAGCCAGACAACCATACAGGATCTATCAGCCTCCACTACGTCCTTCACAGCCATTGCGTAATCGATAAGCTCCGTGGTTGACCATATTCGACGCCAAAATGCAATGGGTCTAAATCGTACTTCCTCCACCGACAAATTACATCCCAAATCAGATAACAAAGGAGTTAGTGGAGTGCTTTGTGGTAACCCAGTTAAAGCTCTCAGAAATATATTCTGGGCTAATATCAGGAGAGAAAGATCATTGAAACCCCAGAGCTCCACACCATACATTATGGAGGACCTGACCTTGGTATTGTAAATCTTGATTGCCGGGCCTACATGCTTGGTATGCGAGAGAGGATATTCTTTTAATAAAATCCCTGCTAGTTAGCTGTGTTTGAGGGCCATAAGATCTATATGATGTTTCCAGTTTAGTTTTCTACTCAGGGTAACCCCTAAGTATGTGAACAAATCTGCCTGTTCTAATAACTTCCCATCCATGGCTATTCTTCCTTTGACTGCATGCTGCTTATGCAGGACCATAAATTTTGTTTTGTCTACATTGATCATCAATTTGTGATCACAGTAAAATACCTCAAAGCGCCTGAGTGCCCTATCCAACCCTACTTGCGTCTCTGATACAATCAGGGTGTCATCTGCAAACATAAGTAGCGGTATTTTGGTGCCAGCGAGTGAAGGAACGTCCGTTGGCTATGTTTGAAAATAGTTTACAGCCCCGTTGATAAATAGAGAACATAAAGTTGGGGCTAAGACACACCTGGCGCACCCCTTTGGGTGGCTGGAAACCGTGGGGTAACTTCTCCTTGGGTACCCCATCGGACTTGTCCGTAGTTATCATTGTGCAGTCTCACAACCATATATAAGAGTTCACTGAGGTATAGTTTGTAAAGAAAAGCAGAAACAATCAGCCTTCCATCTGAGGTGCTAAAGGTGTTTTTATTTATGTGCCAATAAGTACAACTTACTTGCCCTTGTGGCGATACTTCTCGTGACATATTACCCCTCAGCCCCGTGTTTAGGTCTAGCCTAGGCAGCGCTTGCGCTAACTCTTCGGGACATGGTGTATCTAGATATGGGCATGATGCAATGCCCTCCATTTTGATGAACTAGCTCCTTTTACTGTCCTTCATAAATGCCTCTTTTTGTTTGGTGAATATGCTTATTAGTCCCATCTTTTGGTCTTTTGTAACCTCCTATGAGGCCGACCCTTGTCATATGTATAATTTCACTTGTCTCGTTATAGCAAGTGCTAAAGGAACTTCATCTTTACTTGTCTAAGAGCAGTTCATGTGAGAGCACTCTGTGTTTGCACTCCTCTGAGCTTTAAACAGGGCAGTAATTCTTATCTCTTTGCATTTGCTGTTCAGGGCAAGACTGATATCAAATGTCAGACATGGTTTCCCCGAGGGCACATGTTTTTTTGTGTTTATCTACACTTGCCCGGTCATCTTCTGTTTTACTTTTTGGATACTGTTACTTTTGTTGACATATTTTTGAGTTTCTTTCCCAACGAAACCCAGCAGGCAAACAATAGGGTTTGGCAGGAGTGTATCCCCTGTGATAATACTCACCATGTCACAAACAGTCGCCCAAAAAGCCACTATTCTAGGACAGGACCACACTAGGTGTGAGAAAATGGCCTCTGACCCCAAGCAGCTCAAGCAGCATGGGTCTGCCGTCAGTCTTATTTTGGGAAGTTGTGTTGGTGAGCAATAGGTTCTGTGCAGGTAGTTAAAATGTATCAGCTGCAGTCTGTAATGGGAGATAGTTTCTTTATTTGGGCAACGCAATATTGCCATTAGTTTCTCTGTTATCGTAGAGCGTAGATCTTTTCCCCAAGCCACCTGGGCCCTCGAATCGTCAGTCGCTGATGCATTGTGCATCAATAGGTATAAACGTGTAATACGTTTGCATGGTGAAGCAGTTGTGTATACGTATTCCAAAACAGTGAGTGCGAGCGGGGGAGGGGGCGGGGGGGGAGGGAATATCTCACAACCGTGTGCTCTGATTTGGTAATATAGCAGTGTATCTGAGACTGGGACATTTCTTGATACTGCGCACCTCTGCGCGTCTGGCAGCACCTTTGTCCCGCAATGGTGGGACTAAGGGGTTATCTATCATGGATGCAGAAGGTGCGTATAGTATCAGTAGGCTGGCACGTTTACGAAGGCCATCCCACGCTCCTCAAACACTACACAGTGCTAATCTTACCGTTAGCAGCTTTATAATGTTGGAACCCCACGATTGTCAGCGGTAGCGTTTGATCGTGCTCGATCGCTAAGTGGGGCTGGAAAGGGGTAGGATAAAGCCAGTAATGCAAAAACTGCACTTTAGTGCATACTGCATATAGCTACATGTTTGGAGCTCCTAGACAGTCTCGCCTGCATCCTAGCACAGGTTTCTGGCTATCAGCCGTCATCAGCCCAGATAGCTTGACTCCAGTGGCATAGTGAGCACGGGATGCACGTACATACACTCTACTCAATGCAACATAAATACACTCCCCATAATACAACACAGTGGCACGTAATTACACGCCACATAATTAACCTGCACTCAATGCAACATACACTTCAAATACCACTCAGTGCCGCATAATTACACACCACATAATTACACTCTACTGAATGCAACACAAACTCCACCCAATACCACTCAGTGCCACATAATTGTATGCTACATAATTACACTGCACTCAATGCAACATACACTCCAAATACCACTCAGTGCCCCATAATTACACGCCACATAATTACACTGTAACCAAGGCAACATATCCTCCAAATACCACTCAGTGCCACATAATTAAACTGCACTTAATGCAACCTACACTCCAAATACCACTCAGTGCCACATAATTACACGCCACATAGTTACACTGCACTCAATGTAACATACACTCCAAATACCACTCAGTGCCACATAATTACACTATACTGAATGAAACACACACTCCACACAATACCACTCAGTGCCACATAATTATATGCTACATAATTACACTGCACTAAATGCAACATACACTCCAAATACCACTCAGTGCCAAATAATTACACACCACATAATTACACTCTACTGAATGCAACACAAACTCCACCCAATACCACTCAGTGCCACATAATTGTATGCTACATAATTACACTGCACTCAATGCAACATACACTCCAAATACCACTCAGTGCCCCATAATTACACGCCACATAATTACACTGTAACCAAGTCAACATATCCTCCAAATACCACTCAGTGCCACATAATTAAACTGCACTTAATGCAACCTACACTCCAAATACCACTCAGTGCCACATAATAACACGCCACATAGTTACACTGCACTCAATGTAACATACACTCCAAATACCACTCAGTGCCACATAATTACACTATACTGAATGCAACACACACTCCACACAATACCACTCAGTGCCACATAATTATATGCTACATAATTACACTGCACTAAATGCAACATACACTCCAAATACCACTCAGTGCCACATAATTACACACCACATAATTACACTCTACTGAATGCAACACAAACTCCACCCAATACCACTCAGTGCCACATAATTGTATGCTACATAATTACACTGCACTCAATGCAACATACACTCCAAATACCACTCAGTGCCCCATAATTACACGCCACATAATTACACTGTAACCAAGGCAACATATCCTCCAAATACCACTCAGTGCCACATAATTAAACTGCACTTAATGCAACCTACACTCCAAATACCACTCAGTGCCACATAATTACACGCCACATAGTTACACTGCACTCAATGTAACATACACTCCAAATACCACTCAGTGCCACATAATTACACTATACTGAATGCAACACACACTCCACACAATACCACTCAGTGCCACATAATTATATGCTACATAATTACACTGCACTAAATGCAACATACACTCCAAATACCACTCAGTGCCACATAATTACACACCACATAATTACACTCTACTGAATGCAACACAAACTCCACCCAATACCACTCAGTGCCACATAATTGTATGCTACATAATTACACTGCACTCAATGCAACATACACTCCAAATACCACTCAGTGCCCCATAATTACACGCCACATAATTACACTGTAACCAAGGCAACATATCCTCCAAATACCACTCAGTGCCACATAATTAAACTGCACTTAATGCAACCTACACTCCAAATACCACTCAGTGCCACATAATTACACGCCACATAGTTACACTGCACTCAATGTAACTTACACTCCAAATACCACTCAGTGCCACATAATTACACTATACTGAATGCAACACACACTCCACACAATACCACTCAGTGCCACATAATTATATGCTACATAATTACACTGCACTAAATGCAACATACACTCCAAATACCACTCAGTGCCACATAATTACACACCACATAATTACACTCTACTGAATGCAACACAAACACCACCCAATACCACTCAGTGCCACATAATTGTATGCTACATAATTACACTGCACTCAATGCAACATACACTCCAAATACCACTCAGTGCCACATAATTACACTGCACTCAATGCAACATACACTCCAAATACCACTCAGTGCCACATAATTACACACCACATAATTACACTCTACTGAATGCAACACACACTCCACACAATACCACTCAGTGCCACATAATTATATGCTACATAATTACACTGCACTCAATGCAACATACACTCCAAATACCACTCAGTGCCAGATAATTACACACCACATAATTACATTCTACTGAATGCAACACACACTCCACACAATACCATTCAGTGCCACATAATTATATGCTACATAATTACACTGCACTCAATGCAACATACACTCCTAATACCACTCAGTGCCACATAATTAAACTGCACTTAATGCAACCTACACTCCAAATACCACTCAGTGCCACATAATTACACGCCACATAGTTACACTGCACTCAATGTAACATACACTCCAAATACCACTCAGTGCCACATAATTACACTATACTGAATGCAACACACACTCCACACAATACCACTCAGTGCCACATAATTACATGCCACATAATTACACTGCACTCAATGCAACATACACTCCAAATACCACTCAGTGCCACATAATTACACACCACATAATTACACTCTACTGAATGCAACACGCACTCCAAACAATACCACCCAGTGCCATATAATTATATGCTACATAATTACACTGTACTCAATGTAACATACACTGCAAATACCACTCAGTGCCACATAATTACATGCCACATAGTTACACTGCACTCAATGTAACATACACTCCAAATACCACTCAGTGCCACATAATTACACTATACTGAATGCAACACACACTCCACACAATACCACTCAGTGCCACATAATTATATGCTACATCATTACACTGCACTAAATGCAACATACACTCCAAACAAAACCACTCAGTGCCACATAATTACATACCACACAATTACACTCTACTGAATACAACATTCACTCAACACAATAGCACTCAGTGCCACATAATTACACTATACTGAATGCAACACACACTCCACACAATACCACTCAGTGCCACATAATTATATGCTACATCATTACACTGCACTAAATGCAACATACACTCCAAACAAAACCACTCAGTGCCACATAATTCCACACCACATAATTACACTGCACTCAATGCAACATACACTCCAAATCCCACTCAGTGCCACATAATTACATGCCACATAATTACACAGCACTCAATGCAACATACACTCCTAATACCACTCAGTGCCACATAATTACATGCCACATAATTACACTGCACTCAATGCAACATACACTCCAAATCCCACTCAGTGCCACATAATTACACACCACATAATTACACTGCACGCAATGCAACATACACTCCTAATACCACTCAGTGCCACATAATTACACTGCACTCAATGCAACATACACTCCAAATACCACTCAGTGCCACATAATTACACACCACATAATTACACTCTACTGAATGCAACACACACTCCACACAATACCACTCAGTGCCACATAATTATATGCTACATAATTACACTGCACTCAATGCAACATACACTCCAAATACCACTCAGTGCCAGATAATTACACACCACATAATTACATTCTACTGAATGCAACACACACTCCACACAATACCATTCAGTGCCACATAATTATATGCTACATAATTACACTGCACTCAATGCAACATACACTCCTAATACCACTCAGTGCCACATAATTAAACTGCACTTAATGCAACCTACACTCCAAATACCACTCAGTGCCACATAATTACACGCCACATAGTTACACTGCACTCAATGTAACATACACTCCAAATACCACTCAGTGCCACATAATTACACTATACTGAATGCAACACACACTCCACACAATACCACTCAGTGCCACATAATTACATGCCACATAATTACACTGCACTCAATGCAACATACACTCCAAATACCACTCAGTGCCACATTATTACACAGCACATAATTACACTCTACTGAATGCAACACGCACTCCAAACAATACCACTCAGTGCCATATAATTATATGCTACATAATTACACTGTACTCACTGTAACATACACTTCAAATACCACTCAGTGCCACATAATTACATGCCACATAATTAAACTCTATTCAATGCAACATAAATACACTCCACATAATACTACTCAGTGCCACATAATTACACGCCACATACTTACACTCTACTCAATGCAACACAAATACACTCCACATAATACTGCACAGTGCCACGTACTTATATGCTACATAATTACACTGCACTCAATGTAAGATACACTCCAAGTACCACTCAGAGCCAAATAATTACACACCACATAATTACACTCTACTGAATGCAACATACACTCCACACAATACCACTCAGTGCCCCATAATTATATGCTACATAATTACACTGCACTCAAATGCAACATACACTCCAAATACACTAAGTGCCACATAATTACCCGCCACACAATTACACTCTACTGAATACAACATAACCTCCCCATAATACCACTCAGTGCCACATAATTATATGCTACATAATTACACTGCACTCAAGACTTACAAGGTGGTGGCAGCTCCTTGGTAGTTTTTGTTACTAGAGCTCGTGCAGATTGCGAGGGGCTCCTCCTCTGCACGCTGGAAAGCATTATTGAGAAACTTTTAAAATTGCATTTTACTCTGTTTTAAAACGCGCATTCACTTGTACTATAATTGTTTGGCTAAGACGCTTAAAAGCATATGTACAAATTCACCGTTTAAAGTTACCGCTTTGTGGACCCCCAGCCCCGTTCCATCGCGGCTTCGTGCCGTTTGTGTGGAGGGCAGGGCGAGCTTCAGAACTACAGAGCCGCCTCCCCGAGCAGAACGGAGTTAGCGTTCCAGCTGGGGGCGTGGCTTAAAGTATAAAATGGTCACTCTGAAGCGCAGCGGTCGAGCGCAGTGGGAGCGCCGACACCGCGCCAAAGCCGTGCCAAAGGGGTGCCAGTCTGCGCCAGTCCGCGCTGTGCGCCAGACCCCCTACCTCTTGTAACATCCACAATATTCCTAAGGTAATAACTTACACCCGATCTCAACTTTTGGGTATTGGCAACACTCTAACTGATAAAAGATGTTCCCATTTTTGTGCAGACTCTCTGGCCAATCTGCCTACTAATCCTTGCCCAAACTGCTCTTTTAAATCCACTCCTCCTCACTCTAATTTAGCTGCCCCTAGGTTGCCACTAACCCCTGAAGAATATATACATTGTGCTCTTATAAACGCCCGATCCCTTGTTAAACATAGGGATGAGGTCGCTGAACTTATAGCCACTCTAAATCTTGACATCCTGTTTATTACTGAGACCTGGGCAGACTCTGCTTCTGGCCCGGATTTCAAGATAGCTACTCCTGATGGCTATTATGTCACCCGACTAGACAGATCTTCGGGAAAACAAGGGGGTGGGTTAGCTATCATACATCGAGCTAACCTGGCTCTGAAAACTGAGCCAATGATCCATGATTCCATGGAAGTCTTATGTTTCACCTTTACTCTTTCCCCCACTCAAACTTTTAAAGGCACATTACTTTACCGACCTCCCACCTCACGCACATCTTTTTTGGAAGCTCTCAATCCTCTATTAGAACCAGTAGCTGCCTACAAAGAATATACAATACTGGGGGACTTTAATTTTCATCTAGAAAATCATGCGGATAAAGATACCATCAAGATTATCTCTGATTTTCAAGCAGTAGGCCTAGAACAGCGAGTCTCCTCAGCCACCCCCCAAGCTGGTCATACCTTGGACGGATTATTCACTAATAATCCATACATGAATCAACCTACGGTGATTCCACTCATATGGACTGATCATTCGGCAGTCGTATTTTCTATACTAATTAGGAAACGCAAATACTGCGCGCCCTCTGCACGCTCACAGATTAAATGTCGTGACTGGAAAAATATTGACCACCATGTCTTTAATAATGCACTAAAAACTACTAAATTCAAAGACTCAAATGACCCAGGTGAGGCATCCAACAACTACGTGCGCTGGTTGAACAACGCACTAGATCATGTGGCACCTCTCAAAAAACTGCAGCCTAACCGTAATAAACCTTCTGCTCCTTGGTTCTCTGAATTACTAAGGCTCGAAAGACAACGATGTCGTAATCTAGAGAGACGTTGGCGTAGGAACTACGACAACAACGATAAAGATAGATATAAGACAGCCCTGCATAACTATAAAAAACTTATTACGAAGGAAAAATGTAATTTCTACACCACACAAATAGAATCAGCTCAAAATTCGAGCAAACAGTTATTCCAGGTGGTAAAAAAGTTATCCAACCCTACGGTTCCTGATTCTACAGAACCTTCTCAAACCTTCTGTAATGAAATTGCAGATTTTTTTAAAGGAAAGGTTACAGATATTTTTAATAACTTCACACAAAAAATCTCTGATGCTATAGTTGGCCCAGTTGCTCCTCAGATATCTACCAGGCCAACCCTGGAAACATTCTCCTCACTCCCTCAAGCATCTATAGAGGAAATTATGAATGCGGTCAAATCAGGATCTCCTATGGACCCTTGCCCCCCAAGCATTCTTAAACTAGCATCTGATCAGGTAGCCCCGGTTCTTACCCACATTTTCAACACGATGTTCCAGACAGGTGATTACCCTAAAGTCTGGAAGAAAGTCATTGTGAAGCCTCTTCTAAAAAAATCAACACTAAACCCAGCAGAGTTAAAAAGCTACCGACCCATTGCCTCGCTTCCTTATCCCTCTAAGGTATTTGAGAAGGCAATTAATATACAACTTTCTAGCTTTATTGATGACAACAACCTACTAGATGAGACCCAATTTGGGTTTAGAAAGGGTCACGGCACCGAGACCGCCTTGATAAAAGCAACTGAAGAAGTTAGAATAATTCTAGACCAAGGCGGTACAGCAATTTTGATACTCTTAGATCTATTGGCTGCCTTCGACACGGTCGATCATAACATCCTGATCGACCGTGTCGATGCCATGGGCATCCAAGGCAAAGCTAAGACTCTTCTGGCATCTTTTCTATCAGACAGAGAACAGTCTGTGAAAATGGGTAGCTATTATTCGCCTGATTTCACCTTACCTTGTGGAGTTCCTCAGGGCTCCTCGCTAAGTCCGACGCTTTTTAATATCTATGTATCGGACTTAGCGAGGGTGATCAAGTCATTCGGCATAGGAATAACATCATACGCCGATGACACTAAATTAGTCCTGGCTATTCATAGAAACGGAGCTGCAGTGGCCGCTAACTTCCAGGAAGGAATGAGAGCAATTTGCACTTGGATGGACCAGAACTGCTTAAAATTAAACTCCGACAAGACGGAGGTCATGCTCTTTGGTGATCTGACCCCGTCTTGGTCACCAGTCTGGTTGCCAGCAGAGCTGGGAGATCCTCCTCACCCGGTGCTAAAAGTTAGGAACCTCGGAGTTCTATTCGATAATAAGCTTACTTTCCATAGCCATGCTAATACAGTGGTTTCAGCGTCCTTTTATACCTTAAGAATGGTAAAAAAGCTTCTCCCTTTTCTTCCTCCAGACTCAGGTAAAACCCTAATGTCTACACTAGTCCTTTCAAAGATTGATTATTGTAACGGACTATGGCTGAATGCACAGGAACAAGTCATGAATAAATTACAACTAGTGCAAAACGCTGCGGCAAGAATTTTAACCGGTACACCCAAATTCTCATCCATATCTCCCATTATTCGCCAACTTCATTGGCTGCCTGTGAGAAGCCGTACAAAGTTCAAGGCTTTGTGCATCATTTATAAAACATTGAACAATACCGGACCGGACTTTTTTAAAAAATCCATCACTCCCTATAAACCCAATCGTTCCTTACGCTCTGCGGCATCCCAGCTACTTCATATTCCACGCACTAAGAAAGCAACATGGGGCGATAAACGCTTCACATTTGCTGCTTCTAAATTGTGGAATGAGCTCCCCCTTAATATTAGATCAAGATCTTCCCTAATTATATTTCGGAAGCACATTAAAACGTGGCTTTTCAACCAGTAAGTTCTGTAGGAGCTCTCTGCAATCTCAACGAACTCTAGCGCCGAGACACCGGAAGGTATTTGTGCGCTCTAGAAATTTTATAAATAAATAAATGCAACATACACTCCAAATACCACTCAGTGCCAGATAATTACACACCACATAATTACACTCAATTGAATGCAACACACACTCCACACAATACCATTCAATGCCACATAATTATATGCTACATAATTACACTGCTCTCAATACAAACATACACTCCAAACAATACCACTCAGTGCCATATAATTATATGCTACATAATTACACTGCACTCAATGCAACATACACTCCAAATACCACTCAGTGCCACATAATTACACACCACATAATTACACTCTACTGAATGCAACATACAATCCACACAATAGTGAAGTAGTGTGGCTCACTGGTTAGAGGTGGCAGACCCGAGAGCAGAGGACGGCCCGGGACCAGGGTTCGATTCCCGGCGCGGCAGGTTTCTGGACCAGGGTCAGCGGACTCGATAATTATCTCGCCTCGGTGCCCACTCTGATCAGCGATCACACTCGGCAACTCTGGGCATTAGCTTGCCTCATCTTCACTAACGGCCCCACCAGACCGCCGGGGATGCCTGGTCTCACCCTGGAGATACCCATTAAGGGACCATCTCTCAGGGAAGCCAGGAAGGGTTTCGCAGCGGTCGAAGCGCCTTGGGACCCTACGGGTAAGTAGTGCGCTATATAAATGTCAATACATACATACATACATACAATACCACTCAATGACAAATAATTATATGCTACATAATTACACTGCACTCAAATTACACTGCACTCAATGCAACATACACTCCAAATACCACTCAGTGCCCCATAATTACACTCTACTGAATGCAACATACACGCCACACAATACCACTCAGTGCCACATAATTATATGCTACAGACTTACACTGCACTTAATGCAAAATGCACTGCACACCATGACACAATTTCACTAAGCATAATTTCACAGAACACCACAGTTCCAAGCCACACAATTCAACTCCACACATTTCCAATACACACCACATAATTACACACCAAACAACATAGTTCAGCTCTAAAACTCCACAATCCACAACGTACCTCCAATCCACACCATATAGTGTCACCATCTGAGCACCAAACCTCATATACCACCACCATTTTGCATCACAAACCACCTAAGCATCATGTCAGTCTGCCCTTGGAATCTGGCATCTGTTGATTCTCCCCTAGTGTCTGTCTGCTGCTCGTGTTCTAATTAAATTACTGTTTTCAAACATCCACTCCCCCGTTATTTAAGTCCCGCTCCCCCGTAACAAAAAAATTATAACAAACAAGCATGAGAACATGCAGGAAGTAGTTGCCAGCAGCGCAAGCACGAAAAAAGTAGAAGACAATTTTTATGTTAAAATCTTTTTTTAATTAGGTTTTTCAGTTGCATATAATGTTGACTTTGTTTGTATAAAGGTAACGAAAATGCTTAATACTTTTTATTATAAGTTTTCAACATAATGCACAGCAGCCACAATCAGACCCCCCAGGATATAGCGGCATAAAAGTGCAAATTTAGCGGCACAAAAATGTAAATTTAGCGGCACAAAAATGTAAATTTAGCGGCATTATTGCGGCACTTTATTTTACTCGAAATAATTCCTTTTCAGCCCTAAATCAATAAAACCTGTTTTAGCATAGTATTCCTCTTTGAAATAGGCGTGGTTAAAGTTTCTGCAGCTCTACAGAAGCACAGCTCCTATCTACTAACCTACTAACCTTGTGGGAGGGGGCGTATTTCTCCCTGGGATTTTCTAGCACCCATGAGTGCACCCCTGCCGGGGCACCACTTTCACCACACCCTGGGTGCAGTCGCACAGCTTCCCTTTGCTCCATGTGTGCAGTAACACAGCCCCCATTTGCTCCCTGGGTGCAGTCACACAGACCCCCATCTCTCCCTGGGTGCAGAGGTACAGCCTCTTCTTGTGTTGCGTGCACTGACTCCCTTTTATGGGTAGTGCTGACAGGGCAGACATCTCGCAATAATCATCCTTCAGAACCAAGTTCCCCAGTTCCAAATTCAGTAGCTCTGACCATGGTGTCACATCCTCTCCCCCACTGAGAGAAACTCGCACTGCCTCAACTATAACCCAATTGTGCCCGCTATAAACACCTGGATGCGGCTCAATTTAAATGACACACTAGACAAGAGCAATATCCTGCCTACAAAAAAAAGTAACATTATCCTGGAAAAAGCAAATACTCATAGGGAATACAAAATTAAGTAAAGCATGTGAAATGTAAGCAGGAAAAACATGGTTACTTTAACGCTTTTACACTCACTATTCAGAAATCAGTGAGTGCTTTTGCCTGAAAAGTTAAGGGCACAGAATGGACCCATTTCAATGTCCATTGCTTATATCCTTACAGAATGTAAGCAGTATAATAAAAAGACCAATTCCCTGAACACCGAGACGCAGTACACATTTTGTTTTCCAATCCATGTGTTGCAGTGCCTCCCGCACTGGTGCACTAGTTCCCCGCCAGGGGGAAAACAACGCTATTCAAAGAAAGACAAGTAAACAATCAATCAATCAATCAATGACACTTATAGAGCGCGCTACATACCCGTAGGGTCTCAAGGCGCTGGGGGGGGGGGGGGGGGGGGGTGCCGCTACTGCTCGAACAGCCAGGTCTTCAGCTTCTTCCTGAAGGAGAGGTGGTCTTGGGTCAGGCGCAGGTCGGTCGGGAGGGAGTTCCAGGTCTTGGCGGCCAGGTAGGAGAAGGACCTTCCTCCTGTAGTCGCTCTTCGGATGCGGGGGATGGCGGCGAGGGCGTGGTTGGCTGATCGGAGGTGGCGTTTGGGAGCGTAGAAGTTGATCCGGCTGTTGAGGTAGCTCGGGCCTTGGTCGTGTAGGGCTTTGTGTGCGTGGGTGAGGAGGCGGAAGGTGATTCTTTTGTTGACGGGGAGCCAGTGAAGGTCTCTCAGGTGTCCGGTGATGTGGCTGGTTCGTGGGATGTCGAGGATGAGTCTGGCTGAGGCGTTCTGGATCCGCTGGAGTCTCTTCTGGATCTTGGCGGTGGTACCGGCGTAGAGGGCGTTGCCGTAGTCCAGTCGGCTGGTGACGAGGGCCTGGGTGACGGTCTTCCTGGTCTCGGTGGGGATCCACCAGAAGATCTTCCGTAGCATGCGTAGGATGTTGAAGCACGCCAAGGAGACGTTGTTGACTTGCCTGGTCATGGAGAGGGAGGAGTCCAGGATGAAGAACAAAAGAAGAGCTTCACTGGCAAACTCTGTAGAGTGGCGCAAATGTGTTTAGGTATGAATAAAATCAATCTGCCCACTTTGCTATCACTCTGTTTGGCTTTATTTAGTTATTTTTCATGTTTTGAACCTTTCTTTCCCACAGCTTCACTTTGGAACATTGCTTTCATTGGGCCGGTACTGTCCAGTACGTAGTACACAGCACTTTTTTATATTGAGAGAGAGAGAGTACCGGCACTTCTCAGAAACAAGCAGGTACTCTGTTACAGAGTACCTGCACTTCTATTTATCTATTTCAAGCACTACTCTGGAATTGTAAAATATCACAAAAAGACGTCAATTACATGTTTTTCTTTTTTGGATCCATTTCACAAGTGCACAAATCAAGGAACGAAGAAAAGAGACTGGGAGAACCGTTTCTGAAGGCAGAATTTCAGTAGGAGAGAAGCTGCTACACAAAGAGAGGGAAGAAAAGGGAGGAAGAAAGAAAGGGGGAGGGCAGTTGAAGCGGCAAAGCAGACAC
The DNA here is from genome assembly GCF_964263255.1 of Lissotriton vulgaris. Classification (NCBI taxonomy): domain Eukaryota; kingdom Metazoa; phylum Chordata; class Amphibia; order Caudata; family Salamandridae; genus Lissotriton; species Lissotriton vulgaris. The sequence continues at coordinate 162,367,361 of NC_141690.1, forward strand.
GGTGTATTCTGTGCGCAAGAAGGAAAAGACAGTCCTTTCCCTTCTCTGCGCGCCCCTTCCGTCCCCGAGCTGGAATCGTAATTTTTTATTCTTTCCAGTCCCTGCAAGCTGAAGAGAAGCGATACTTTCCTCGCCTCGCTCCTCTTTCATAACTTTTGTAAACAAAGGAGGAAGCAGGCATCTAATAGAGCCGTTTGGCGGGATGACGTATGGGCGCACAACCAATGAAATTGCATCATTTTTTCATGCCTACCGGGGAGAGTTATTTTCGCGGGCAGTTAGGTAAATATCGCGCCCGTCGCGCTTGCCAGCTGATTTCGCGATTTTTTCGTGAATCGCGAAATCGCGAAATGCTGGAGGGTCTGCACAATGCTCTACAACATAGCCAAAAGATTTGGCTAAACACATAACTTCCCAAAGGCGAGACCTACTGGCTATGCCAATGCTTGTTTTCTTAAGCTGTGAAATGCAAAAGAAGCAACAAACAACGACGGGGGGTGCAGGGCTAATGTTGAGGGAAGCAACAATAAATGGACGGAGGAAGGGTGGTTGTTTGTGCAAGCAAGGACGGTGCAGAGGGGTGGGAGAACGGGTGAAACCAAACACGAGCAACAAGTTAAACAAGCAATGACAAACACGAGTTGGAAACTAAGAAAAAAAAAGAATTCCCCAAAACGAACATATAAACACCAAAGCGTAAAGATACCATTAATTGGGCAGTGCTCTGTGGGAGGAAATAAAACACAAAAAGGAGGGACAAACAAGAAGGATTAACTACTAGCAAGCAAGCCTTTTTAAAGGACAATCGAAGTAACACATAAAAAGGCAATGGCCGGGCTGTAAGCCCACAAAGTGCATGCAACATGTCTCGAAGAATCAGCACAAGCACAGCCTAAGCTCAACCTAAAAAAGATCCTAGCAAGCAGCTTTAGCAATTGTTTTTCGTAAAGTTAAAATTCGTGCCTCAGAGAATCTAGCATTTAACGATGGCTCAAAGTAAACGTGCTATATGGAACAGTAAAAATACTTTGTTTAGAAGGAAGGTAGTTGAGACATGTAATATAAACACTGTACACTAGCTATGCAGATAGTTGCTAGAAAGAGATGTTTAAGACCCTAAGCTTAGTGACTGTTCAAGTAAGCTACAGGAGTATGCATCTCCCAATGGGTCCTAATCACACCGAGTATGTGAAATGAATATAGCACTAACATAACCTAAATGGAATCACTGTACTTTCAAAGCATAAGGTGTAGTCCAAGAACTATTTAAGGCCACAGGAAAGTCAGAAATTCACGTACAAGAACTCATTCTTATTTATCAGATAAGACAAACGTAACCATAGAATACATTTAAAATACATTTAGATAAATATATTTTCCTGCTAAAAAGTCACTATGTTAACAAATATAAAACAATATATAAACCAGACTGGAAAATGGATCGTTCGCGGGTATAGAAGATGGTGGGAGCAGGCTTTGTAATTCACCACATTTTAGCACATGACACACACAGCAATTCCGCCATTTCACCAAATCATAGTAGAAAACAGTGACTTAACCAAAGGTGGCTCAAAGTCACAAAGACTACGCCCCCTTATGAAGCCATTTAGGTAAGCATATCCAAATACTTGAAATCAAGTGGGCAGAGAAGTCCTAGTCTCTATGATGATGCATTGTGGAATCACGATGCCCGGGCTATAAGGCATATGACTGAATCATGAGATATTGTGACACTCGCTTTATGGACTTCTGCTGCATTTGTCTTATGTGACAACATTTAAGTCAACAAGAAAAAGGCAAAAACCCAATGGTAAGCAATGTACAAAAATATGACATTTGGGAACGAATAGCTGATTGAAGAGACATAATTAAGAGCCTGATGCTATTATAAGTCCCAGTACTACAAGAAGAGATCCGAATATGACGATCACATCAATACAAAATACAGATTTCACAATCACTTACTTCCGAATTTAGCGTAAACTTGGCTCCCAAAGACCAATCGTACATGCCAAGGCAGTTTATCAGGACACGAATTTTTAACGGCTGCTCCATCATCTCATCCATTGTCAAGAAATCATATTCGAAGACCCTTTTGCATTGCAAAAATGTGAGTTTACGGTACTGATCCAACGATAGTTCTTCACCAGTGTGCTGAGCAAAAACAGGATCGCTTTCTAGAGCTGAGAAGATTTTGTTCTATAGAGAAAAATTTAAATTAAAAACCAAACATAATGTTGGTGTACAAAAAGTCACAGCTACTGGCGATTCAACATGAGTTAATTACTGCTTCTACTTTATTCAGGGAGGCGGATGGGTATGGGGGTGGGTGATGTAATGAAGGAATAAGAAGCCCCTGCTACTGAGCTGAAAATAATAACACTTTCATGCACCCATAAGAAAGAGGTGTAAAATGCCAAGCAAATGACAACTTATTAGAAAGTTATTGAAGGTGAAAAAATGAGAAAATGTGGGTTAAAATACAAGTAGGCCTTGTCTATTTTTTCTAGTGGGTGTACTCCCATATATGTAGAGGGGAGAACACCTTTCCATCAAACCAACCTAAAAGAATTATGAGTTGCTCTAAGCAGTGGCATGGTGGGATAGCTTCATTATTTAAGAAACCAAGTCTTATGTATTTGTTGCTTCATTAAAACATGATATACAACTAGTTACTCATTGGTAGAGCCAATCAGGGTTACTACCTCTGCCCAGATCCAACAAGATTTTACTAAAACTCCATCCCCTTCACTCAACTGTAAAAGAGGGCATTGTTATTCCACAAGCTAATAGCACAAGCAAATGAACATATCAGAGGTATAGACACCCTAGTAATGTTGAGTGCGGTATTACAGCACAACACAGTTAATCGAAGAAGCTTTACCTGCAGCTACCCTAGGTTATTTGATATGTCAGAAAAAGTTGCTACCTGGGATTTTCTGATAATTTCGTTTGATCCAAAGGTACAGCACAGAAGAAAAAGAAAAACTTCGCTTTACAATATAACTATCTAATAAGATGTGCTAATGCTCACAGAACTCAAGCATGTGGATTAAAGGCCGGCTGCCCTATTCTCAGCCCCAGATAATATGTCAACATATATCAGAGGAAAACAACAAGGGAAATGCGGAGCTAACCCAGAAATAAAAGGGTAATTTGTTTTCAACAAAAACAAATAAAGAATGTGCCAAAAACACAAATATAGATAAACTTTCATCTAGAAATGTACCTTCATGTTATTCACATATTGTTCCTTCAGACATTAAGATGTGCTTTTTATTATTTAAAAAGTATTTTTGTTCTTTATATTTAGGCTGGAACATTTCATTAGTATTTAGTAGGCACTTCAAACTTTCTTTTCTCATTCATTTCATTTTTCCTCTTTTTATACAAACCTTAAAAGATAGGACTTAATTTAAACTGACATGTTGCTTTTTTTATGTTCATTCTGGAGCAGATTTTATTTTTCCAGTTGATCTTAATTATTTTGAACTGTACCCTCTTATATATCATTCACTGGTAGCACATCAATAATTGTAAAATTACAATTATCAACTAGGCTTTTCAAATGTAAAAACATTATTATTGAGTGTACCTGTAAATAACAAGAAAAAGACATGAGACAATAGCGTATTTGGCAAACATTAAAGGGGAGATTTGCTGATAGTAAACAGAAAATACCCACTAGAAATGCTAATGTCATTTACATTTCACAATAAATATGTTAGACGTTGGCATATGCAATTTTCAGAGAGTAATGCACAGGTTATTCTATAATGTATGCAAGGTAGTTTACTTAAATGGCAATATTTGGGTGTATTTGTCCACTAAAAAACCTGTAAAATAGGCAGAATGAATGGACAGTATTGATGAGGACGGGAGTAATGTTAAATGTGATGGGGCAGAGGTGAAATATTTGGGCAACGGATATCAAAAGAAAGTCAAAAATAATGTTGGGTGAGGCAATTGAGGGGGTACACATTGTGGAAAATTAGGAACAGCTAACTGACTCGACAGTACGCAAAATAGTGTGGTACTCTTCTAGGATAAGACTAATGATAATTTGGGCTAAAATCTGTGGAATGTATATGGAATTAAAGTTGTGAGAGAACATTCAAGTCTAAAGAGGAGTGAATCTGAGGCAACTGCACTGAAAACATACATGATAGGCAGGGCTTTAATCTCAAATGATGCCAGTGCCTACAGTTTGGGAGCAATATTTTTACAATAAAGTGAAGGCTTAGAAGGGTTGCTTGACTTTGCAGAACATTTAAGGGTGATAGGAACAGTTATTCGGTCACTGATAAGAGGATTATTGCATTGTGGTTGGGTCTGCAGCACATAATTATGTGGTGTGAAGCTTGAGTTTGGCACTGATCAAAAAATTCTGTTGGACAATTTCATGACGAAGGGGCAAATCATGCTACTCCAAGGGTTGTTAAGTGGTATATCAATTGAAAAAATTAAGAATGCTAATCCTGGTTACATGTCACAGTTGTCCTAGAAAGGGGGAAAGGGTGAGTTAGAGGAAAAGTTTTGATCACATGTATGTCACTGGTTATGAGAGAGGCCATATCAAGGAATGAATAGTCCATTGGGAAGAAGAGTTGAAGGTAATGAGAAAGTAAACTGAGAAGTAGCGTGTGACATGGCCCCCTCAGACTACGGAAAACTGCAGCCAGCACCAATGCTGCCAGGGCCTGAGGTCCAGGCTGTTGAATCCTATCGGGCTCTACAGCATGCACCAGCACCACTGCATCGTTGCTGCTGTGCCCAGCCATCATGGATCTTCAGACATCATCATTGGCACCATGCCCTGAGGTCCAGAGTTACCAGCTCACTTCCACTCTAGGACTCAGTCAACCAGAGTATGGAAGTAGGAGTTATTCTGGTGTGCAAAAGGGTTCATAAGTAGTTGAGGTACCTCAATGGCTAAAAAGGGATTGGCCTAGAAGAGAGACACTGGGAACCAGCAAGCCATGTTCCGCTCTGGTACAGCATTTTCACAACAGTGTTCCTTCTAAACAGGAGCCTGGGGGAAGAGTGCTTGAAATGGGATACTATCATTACTTTATGCATGCACCCCAACCAGTACTCATGCTATTGTGCTCAGAGGTTAAGGCTGGTGGCTACCTGCAGTCCTTTAAACCTGATCCCATCTGCCTGATCTTTAAAGTGAGGCCAGAAGTTACAGGAAAAGAAGGTCCTGCAAACCGGAAAGTCCATACTACCATATAGGATCACTGTGCTGCAATATGGCTGCCACCAAACACAACCATATCAGCAACAAGAACTACTGCTGAGATCACAGACTGATTATGCTGCAACTATTGGCACAAATACACTGCTGAACTGTTAGTACAGGGATAAGGATATCCAGTGTACTATGTGTCCTACTTTTAACCTCCCTAAGCAGTGGCCATAACCGGAGCCATCGCTCCGCACAGAGGCCCTCAAGACATATTCAACCACAGATCTTGCGTCGGTATATGCAGCTGTTTTTTATTTTAATTTGTGCTAAACATATTTATATGAAGCAGACAAGCCATATGGCCAGGAGAATACTTTACAATAAAAGATACAATGAAGACAAGTGTGGGTTATACTAACTGCACTGAGCAACAGTAATAGTTAAATGAGAACAAATATTGACAAAATAATGTGAAAAGTAGTAGAAACATAGTTATAAGAGTTCATGGAGAGCTCAGTCTTATAAATACTTTTTTAAATAGGTGGATCTTCAGGTTTATCCCTCTAGCAGTAGTTTGTTCAATTCGAAATCTTGAGGAAAAGGTTTTAGCCAGACTCAATAAGGTTTTAGTTAGTGTTTTTGTTTTCCTTTCTTTTTGGATCACTAGCATCAGTTAAGACTTGTTCGTAGTTTTTCTTTCTCCTCCAGGGAGCAACAATTTGTGTTTTAAGTAGGTTGCACAGGCTTGTTAAAAATTTGTGTGTTAAACACGCTATCCTAAATTGCTTTCTGGCCTCCAGAAGAAGCCAGAGGAGATTTCTCAAATTGAGGGTTATATGATCCACTTTCTTTGCCCCTCTGACAAACCAGATAGCTGCATGTAGTAGGGCTCTGAAAAAGGTTAGAGCATTTTAGGTAGACCGGTAAGTAAAGCATTGCTCCATTTAGATGTGAGAGGACCTACGCCTTTATGGTAGACCTGAAATATTCAGGCAGGATGGAGGGTGTAGAAGATAAAAGTTAGAGCTGGGTAGATATTAAGGAGACAGGTGTGATTTAGGAGCAAGTTTTTGCCAATTTAGTTTAGCCATACAGTCATTATGCAACAGTTTTTCCCCAAAAGTACATAACTCCAATTTATTAAAACACACTCCTTACTTTTGAATATTTTCCATTTGTGCTCTGCTGCTTTTTGTCTAGGTTCACGCTATACGTCTACCATACACATACATACATACAGATAGACTTTTTTATTAAAGTGTTTTAAGAAAATTCACAGATGTAAAAAGGATGGTATATTTACACCAACAAAAGGTATCATATTTTCTCAGTGGACGTCATGCAAGTCATCACATTAGCTCTCATTTACAAATAAAAGAGAAAAACCACAGTTCGTAGAGAGGTAGAAGATGTTGGTGATGCACAACTACAACCAAGGAAAATGTTATGATAGTGAACATACAGGTGACATGAATCACAACAGTAACACCCAATCAGTCAAGAATCCAAGTCCAGTATAATTGTATAGCTGCACAGCCCCACACAGTGTGTATGGAGGCGCCACCTGAATGTGCGCAGCAAAGGCAGGAGAGGGAGTCTACCCTGCCAATCACTGAGAGCCTGTGAGGTGTAAACTATGTGCGGTGGAGGTAGTTCAGCTGCATGAGCCGCAGCCTTGACGCAATGGCTGAGCTTCGTGGTGATGCGCTACCCTTTATCCGCCAAATCCCTGACATCCCTCTCCCAAACCGCATTCAACGAGGCAAATAAATCAGGCATATGCTGAACCAGGTACCAATAAACCAGACAATTTTATGTGTGGCTAGTTCCTCGAGGAGTAGCTCGGCATCAAGGGGGTTATAGTGAGCGAGCGTCTCTAGCCCACAAATGTGCAGTGGCATGGCGTAGCGCAGCTGGAGATAGCAGTACAATTGACTGTGATGCAAATTAAATTAGCTTTGGAAGGTGGCATATGATTTCAGCATGACCCCCTTTGTGATATCCCCCAAAGTCGAAATACCTATAGTACCCCAATTGGAGAAGCCCTCCAGTGCCACCACATGAGGGAGTGAAGCACCCACCCACAGGTCTGTCCTGTTAGGCATAATTTCCATCCCTTTTTTGCTAATAGCCCATCCCAGCTCTGCAGAACTAAGTTTGTCACTGTGGGGGAGGGGTTGGGGGGGTATTAAACAGCTTCTAGACCCGTAGAGTAAGTGGTGGATTGGGGTGCCTTAGAGCGGGATAAAGGAAGGGCCGACCAGGTGTTAATGTCTGCTGCCAGTGTGTCAAGATGTAGCCTGATTTTCAACTTCAAAGTCGGGTTAGGGCCATGGGTGATGAGCACTCCCAAATATTTGAAGTCATGCCCAGCTATCTGGAATCTGGAAGCCCATCCCAAGTCCTGAGTATGGGGGGGGCGGCACGGGGAAACAGGGAGGGTGGTGGTTAAAAACGGGTAGCTTAGTGCAGAGCGGGTGGGCAAAACCCTGGAGGAAATGTGTAAAGCACACACAGCACACTACAAAAAGAGACTCCACACCAGGTTAGGTGATAAACAGTATGTGTATTCTAAAATAAACACATCAGAAGGGAATCACAGGTGCAGATAAACTGTGTCAGCCGGCACCGGGGAATAATTCACAGGGGGACTATATACAGGGCAGCGGCAATCGGGCCGCTGCCAGAACCATCATAAGTCCAAGGTTAACTAAAAGACCATAAGCAATAACGTCTCACCGCCTGTACCTACTGGTGAGTAGACATGCACTTGGCATAAATCACTTTAGGCATTTGCAAGGTAGGCCTAAACATGAAACCAGCCACGTAGGCATTAGGGAAAAACAGTAGCCTAAATGCATTAATCATGAAAACACATTATGCATAACTTCAGGCATAGATCATCGTTGCCTGGAATGGGAACCTCAGGTTAGGCATACCCCATGCAGCACACACGCAGGGGAATTAAAATATAGCGCTTTGACAGCACCGCGCTGCAGGCGTCAGCTCCTCTTCCCCTGGCACCTTGAATATAGCACTTGCGAGGCACTAGGTCCCACTAGAAGCTTCAGGGATAGAAGATAGTGTACCTCTTCTGGTAATCAGGAAAACAGTGCCCACCAGGCGCTAGAGTGCAGGCAGAGCAGCACAGTCCCTTCAAATATGGCGCTCACCAGGCGCTAGGCGACTCACGGTTCCCAGGCTCCCACCCGTGGGAGTAGCGCCCACGCTCCTCACCTCCTTGGAGTGCAGGCAGTCAAAGTATAGCACTCACGGGCGCTGGGGCAGCAGGCAGGCCAGGCTGGGCAAGATCAGCAGACAGTGGGCACTCATCAGTACAGGACAGCAGCTGCTAGAAGCAGTCATCTCCAATAAAGTGGCACTCCTCCTGACACATCAGTCTTCACTCCAGCAAAGGCTCTCACTGGCCCTGTGGACAGCAGAGGGGTACAGATGGGCTCAGGGGCCAGCACACAGGCCCATGCGGCGGTACCTCCTGGCAGAGTGTCCCCTCTCATTCCAGTCCACCCTCAGTCTGAGCACATGGCATCTCTACAGCTCTACATATTCACCCCTCCTCCCACCTACCAGAAAGAGCTGGAAGCTTCTAGAAGGTCCCTCGCAGTTCCAGCCTCACTGTTACTGGGGGAAGAGTGGAGCACCTTGCCACTTCAAACTCTAGACCGCCAACCCACCTCAGGCAGGCGGCACAAGCAGACAGAAATGGCGTCCATTTTAAAAGTGACATTTCCACAATGGTGAAAATAAAGGTGCGTCCACCATTACACAGCATTTATTATTTTCCTCTCACACCACACATGGCATATACATTTCCTACCATGGGGGAGATGTCCCCTATAGGGGAGGGGGAGTCCTAATATACCTATGTAAGGCAGAAAGCACATGGGCCAAGTCCAACAGTGGTAGACTTGGTCCAATTGACAGAGAAAACCCATAGTCTCACTGACGATTTGTAGGATTTGGAGCACACAAGGGCAAAATTCTCCAGTCTAGTCGAGAAAAGTAAGGCGTCATCAGTGCAGAGTGCGACTCTATCCTCAGGACCTCCATCCCACTCAAACCCCTGTACCTAAGCATCCATAAGAAGCCACTCGGCCAGAGGTTTTATGGCAAGTGCAAAATGTAGTGGGGATAATAAACACTGCTGGTGTGCCTCATTTAGTGGCAAAGTGGCTGTAAAGGGGAGAACCCACTTGAACATGGGTAGTAAGACCTGTATAGAGGAGTTTGACATATTTCTGGAACATTGGTCCGAAGCGCAGTCGGCGAAGCAGTGCAAATAAATATCTCCAATCCACCAAGTTGAATACCTTTTCAATATTAGCTAGCAAAATTACTGCTGTCCCATCTAGGCCATGGCAAGCATATTATATACCCTACAGATGTAATGTCTGGTGGTGCTTCCTAGCATAAAGCCAGCCAGATCACAGTGGAACAGGTAGGGGATAACCCTAAGCAAGTGGTTGGCTAGAGCCTTGGTTAGAACCTTAGCCACCGTGTTTATTAAAGAGATCGTTAGAGAAGAGGAGCATTGGTCTGTAGATTTCCTCGGTTTAGGAATCACCACAATCTCCACCCTATGGATGTCCTGAGGAAGCACTCCTGTGTCAGCCGTTTCAGTGAGGGCTACCATTAGGGGTTTCACAAGCTTGCTTGCAAAAAGTTTTAAGAGCTCTCACAGGAAGCCGTTGGGGTCTTGAGTCTTACTAGACTGCAGTTTACCCAAGGTAGTAGCAAGATCCTCAGGAGTCAGGTCTTCGTCAAGTGTCTACATTTCCTATGCACCAACCGATATTCCCATACCCTAGAGGGCCCTGTACCAAGTCACTCTCCAACCAAGTATGGCCTAAAACGTTTTCTTTGCAACGTAAGGTCATTAGCCAAGCACGCAACTGAGATATGGGATGTAATCACCTCTCAGTCTCCTGATATTTGTTTTTTGACGGAAACATGGCTAAACCCCTCCAACCTTCCAGCTATTGCGGTAGCTATCCCAGATAACTACAAACTAATCAACCTCGATAGAGATGTAAAAATGGGAGGAGGTATTGCCATCGTTTTTAAAAACACAATCAATGTGACATGGATTACAACCACCATCACTGACGCTATGGAGTTAGGTATCTTGAAGATAAGAGTTTCCGCAACTGTTAGCTGGAATGCAGCGCTGATTTATCGCCGTCCTGGGCCCAAGGCCAATTTCAGTCAACAGTTGGTGGAACAGATAGCCACGCATGTTTTAACCTCAAATACATTTCTGCTCCTAGGCGACTTTAATTTCCATGGGGAAGAACACACCAACTTGGAAGTTATGAAGCTATTAACAGACCTAGAAATATTAGGACTCTCCCAAAGAGTCAGAGGCCCTATGCATATAGCCAGCCAACCCCTTGATCCAATTTTCCTTTTATTCCCCGACTACTACGAGGAACAGCAGACTGAACGCGATGCCCATAGGCTTTGGCTAAAACTCACTCCTGAAGCTTTCTGTGAAGCTTTCCATCCTAACTTACCACAAAGTAACCCCGAGGTCTCTGAATTGTTGGAATCCTTCAACTCTGCCCTAACAGCCGTGCTGGACGCAGCCATTCCTTACAAATTTCACAGTTCCACCTACCATCGACCTTTGGCCCGTGGTGCTCACCAGAGTGTAATATAGAAAAATCAAAGTGTAAGAATTTAGAGAGGCGCTGGCGCAGAAGAGGCTCTTGAAAAGGATCCGTATAAACAAACCCTGTCCTGCTACCACCATAATACCAAATCCGCTAAGAGGAGCTTTAATATTAACCAAATTGAACTGTCTGGTAATTCCCCCAAAAGTTCTTTTTATTTATAGCACATGATCCTCGCAAGCGTGCATTCGGTCTCCCTCGGAAACCCACAACCTCTGTGACTCTCTGGGCAATTTCTTCCAGGAGAACATTTCCCACATTTATACAAAATTCCATACTGCCCCCCCTCAGGGCATAGAGATCACTCCCCCAAGCAAGATCAGTCAAAAGCGACCCTCCATACACTAGATAGTTTTCCGCCTGTCACTTTAGAGGAAATACATAGTTCCTTGGTGTCAGCGAAGTATGGCTCTCCCCTGGACCTCTGCCCACCTAAAATAATGTCTTTGCTAGCTACTTACTGCGCCCCAGCGATCCTAGAGATTTTTAATTACTCAATTAAAACAGGCATTATTCCGCCAGAGTGGAAGGCGCATGTGTTCGACCCATATACAAAAACCTACTTAGACCAAAAATCTCTCGATAACTACCACACAATATCCTTGTTACCTCTACCTAATAAACAAACAATTGGGCTCCTACGTTGAACTTAACCATATCTTTGATCCTTCACAATCTGGCTTTCGCCCAGGGCATAGCACAGAGAGGGCGCTACAGGCTGTGACCGATTCTCTGCAATTGGGGGTGGATGCAGGAAACCCAGTGATACTTGTGTTATTAGACTTTTCTTCAGCCTTTGATACCATCTCCATTTGAGGCTGATGGAAAGGCTGCAAGCAATCAGCATGCAGGGTTCAGCACTCAAATGGCTCCAGCATTTCTTGACAGACATACATCAAACTGTCATTCTGGGCCTTTACTCTTCACATTAATTGACCTTGGACAAGGGTGTTCAGCAAGGCTCATGCTTGAGCCCCACTTTGTTTAATGTCTACATGGCGCCGCTAGCGGTGATTGTAGAGCATTTCGGCTTTGATATATTCTCATAAGCAGATGACACCCAGCTAATGTTCACACTTGGCCTGGAACTGATAGCGACAAAAAAAGGTTTTGCATCAGGTATGTTAGCAAATCTACATTAGGCGATCTCCTCCTTGTGATCCCAGGTTATGTTTTGGACAGCCCTTCCACTCACATTAGCGGCCCAAATAACAATATCCAAAATGGTGATGCTTCCTTGCGTACTGTACTACTTTGTTAATCTCCAGGTCATGATTCCTACACACTATTTCACAATGCTCAATACACTACTGATTGACTTGATATGGGGAAAGGGCCGTAGGAGGGTTGGACTGACGTAACTACAGCTCCCAACAGATAAGGGCGGTCCGATTGTCATACTGGCTGGCAGGCCGCAACCTCCATGAAATAGGCTACGACATCTCCGCAATCGCAAGAGGCACACTTTAGACACTACTGTTGACACCTGTGAGTGTTCCATCTGAAGCGCCACTGCTACTTCGAATTGCTCTCACATATTGGAAACAGGCAATGCATTATACAAGGCACACACAGTACCATATGGCCCAAATATACCGCTGCAGGGTATCCCCACCGCCAATGGCATAGTTACAACGCGGAGTATACGACTGTGGGAGGAGGCGGGGGTAACGATGCTGGGAGCACTGTTCGGAGACGGATTATTACTCGCCATATGGACTTTGCACATGAGCAGGGGTTTCCGGAGTTGCTGTTCCTACTGCACGCACATGTGACGGGATGGGTCAGAAAACACTGGGCTCCAGAGAATGTAGAACTACCAACACATGAGCTGGTACACACCTTACACCTGAAGGGTGATGGAAGACACTTAATGTAATGGCTGTACAGAGGCATACGTACGCATGCAGAAATATCCCTCACACCATTAATTATTATTATTATTAATTGAGTTTTATTAAGCGCAAACAACCCGGGGGCCTCGTAGCGCTATGTGTTGCCAAACTGAACAGGGAACGGAAGACTAAGATTAGATGAAAAGTAAAGTTTTCAGTTTCTTCCTAAATTCCAGAAGGTTCGATTCGCTGTGCAGGGTAGTGGGCAGGGTGTTCCAGGCCTTGGCGGCATTCCAAGAAAAAGAACGTCCGCCCCATCTGGTTCGTTTGATCTTATTGCTAGTGGCCAGAAAAGCAGTGCTAGATCGCAAAGTTCGATGGGGGAGATACGGAGTTGCTAAGGAACGAATCATTGCTGGCGCGGTCTTCCACATGGCCTTATGCAAGATGCACATAGATTTGAACAGTACTCTGGCCTTAATAGGAAGCCAGTGAAGTTTTTTGAGAGCCTCTGTGCCTGATTCACGATGGTTAAGGCCCAACAAAAGGCGGGCTGCCGCATTTTGAGTGACCTGGAGCTTCCTAGTGGTAGATACCGGGGCCCCAAGGTATAAGGAATTCCCGTAGTCCAAACGGGACAAGATGATGGCTTGCACCGTTATTCTACGGGCTTGGGGGGGAAGAAGAGGTAACACCTTCCTAAGCATGCGCATAAGGCCAAAGCAGGTGGCAGACAAAATAGTTGCTTGTTGTGTGAAGTTTAAGTTGGCATCTAGCCAGATGCCCAAGCTTTTTATATGGGTTTTTGGTTGCGGTGGAGTACCTAAGCATGTAGGCCAATCCAGCAGAGGGGTAGAAATAGAAGGATTGCCCAGAAACATTAGCTCAGTTTTTTCTCCGTTGAGCTTCAAATGCGAGGTGGTCATCCACTGGGTAACCGCTATCAAGCAGTTACTAAGATTGTGAGGGGAGGTATTGGGCTGATTCAAAGATACAACCAGTTGCATATCGTCGGCGTAGGTCACTATGTCTAAACCAAACGAATGCACTATGTCAGCGAGAGGTTGCATATAAATATTAAAAAGGGTAGGGCTTAAGGCAGAGCCCTGGGGCACACCTTGGTCGAGAGGCCAGGTTTTTGAATGGACGGTGTCTTCTATTACCTCAAAGGAACGGTTCTCCAGAAAGGACTGAAACCATTGAATGGCCTTTCCTGCGATTCCTATTTGATGTAGGCGGTGAAGGAGGATGCTAGTGTTAACAGTGTCGAAGGCGGCACTAAGATCAAGCAACATAATTGCTGTGGTGCCGCCTTCGTCCATCTGTTTCCTGGCCAGTTCAGTTACCTTCAGAAGGGCGGCCTCAGTTCCTAATTTAGGACGAAAGCCTGCCTGGGAATCGTGGAGCAGATGATTATTTTCCAGAAATTGAGTGATGGAGGTATTGATATGTTTTTCTAGTAATTTACTGACCCAGGGAAGTAAAGAAATAGGTCTGTAGTTGGCCATATTTTCAGGATCCAAGGTGGGTTTCTTCAGCAGTGCTCTGACTTGGGCACATTTCCATGCTGAAGGGACTAGGCCAGTGGTGATAGAGGTGTTTAGTATGTTGAGAATAACAGGTCTAATAGTGTCTGAAATCTTTACTAGATGGCACGGGGGAGCGGGGTCAGTGGGAGACCCTGATTTAACTTTCCTCATAAGGATATCAAGAGAATCATCATTAAGCAGAGGGAACTCTTCCAATTGGTGAGACCTAGTGCACGGTGAAGACATTCCCACATCAGAGACCAGATTGGGTGGGGCAAAAGTGGAGGAAATGGTCTATATTTTCGTGTAAAAATATTCGGCCTGTTTATCACAGCGCATCTGAGCTTTACTGGGGTCGAGGGGAATAGGGGGAGTGTCAATAAGGAATTTTGCAATTTTAAAAATTTCTCTCGGGGAGTTGGAAGCATTAGTAATTTTTCCTTCAAAGTAGGAGGCTTTCGTGCTTCGTATTTCAGCTTTGTATTTTTTTATTGCTTCGTGATGTTTTGCTTTATCTAAATTGCTACGGGATTCCCTCCACGTTCTTTCAAGTTTCCTACAGACTCTCTTCAGTTCCTTGAGTTGGGGGGTATACCAAGGTGAGTCCCTTGATTTAGTCTTCTCTTTAAGGGCTTTCTGGGGTATGATCGCGTCCAAGGATGTACATAGACAATTAGTATAGCTGTCGTAGAGAGATGTACGGTCAGCCTCAACTTGGGAGGGGGCAGGGGACAGGGATTTGATCCACTCGTCAGTGGACAGTTTTGTCCATTCTCTCCCTTGCAAAATAGTACGAGGACGTACTAGGGCTGAGGTGACTGCCAACCACTGTATGGGAATCAAATAATGATCTGACCATGTAAGAGGCAGGGGAGTCCCTACCTGAAGTCTCGGATCATTACTAAATACCCCGTCTAGGAGGTGACCTTTTTCATGAGTAGATTTAAAACCCTTCTGTGTGATTTGTAGGGCCTCCAAATTGTCCAACAGAGACTTGGTCACTGGGTGTTTTAGATCATCCATATGGATATTGATGTCTCCTAACAGGGAAAAGTGAGGTCTGATGACTACAGCCTCTGCAACTTTGGATTGAAGTGAGTCAAGAAAATCTCCCATTTGATTAGGGGGTCGATAAATAAGGATACCGGAAAAAGTGGCAGTGGGAGCAAAGTCCAGCGCAAAATGCATGCTCTCACAATTAGATATTGTAGCAGGGCTGGTCCTACAATGATAGTGGTTTTTGAAGAGTATGCCCAGGCCTCCTCCCCTGCCCTCCGGTCTGTCCACCCTCTGGAATCCATATCCCAGTTACATAAGAGATATGATGTCCGGATCAGATGTGTCTTTGAGCCATGTCTCAGTTAAAAATATGGCATCAGGATTGTGTTCTTCTAAGAGGAGTGACATTTGAGCAGTGTGTTTGACGAGGGAACGGCAGTTTAAAAGAAACATTATATAGGGTTTGACCGTATGTGAATTGCTCCTGTAACTAGAGAGGGAAAACTCGCAGTGAGAGCAGGTGCCGCTAGTTGTGCTGCAGTTAACAGAGTGCCAGCAGAGATCCTTCATGGGCGGCATTAACTTTTTTAGAGTATGGGGATCATAGCGTATCGGTATAACGCCATCTGGTCTGTTTTACACAGGGGGGGTGGCCCCTGGTCCCGTCAGGTCGCGGACGGGCGCAGACGGGCTTGCCTTTGGCGCGCCTTCGGCGTGCCGCCGGCGCGCCCGCTGCGCGGACGTGCATGTCCGTTATTTATATTCATACTTGGGATGGGCGGGAGGAGGGTGGGAGGGACGATCAACTGGACCGTCGACCTTCCCTACCTAAGATGGTGGGTCCGTTAGGTGGGGTGAATGAACAGCGTCTAGCACGAACCGCGCTGTGAGGGCCGGTCGTGACGCTACCTGGGCGAAGCAATCTCACAACAGGTAAGGAACAAGCAGAGCCTAAATATTGGAAACAGGCAATGCATTATACAAGGCACACAGTACCATATGGCCCAAATATACCGCTGCAGGGTATCCCCACCGCCAATGGCATAGTTACAACGCGTAGTATACGACTGTGGGAGGAGGCGGGGGTAACGATGCTGGGAGCACTGTTGGGAGACAGATCATTACTCGCCATATGGACTTTGCACATGAGCAGGGGTTTCCGGAGTTGCTGTTCCTACTGCACGCACATGTGACGGGATGGGTCAGAAAACACTGGGCTCCAGAGAATGTAGAACTACCAACACATGAGCTGGTACACACCTTACACCTGAAGGGTAATGGAAGACACTTAATGTAATGGCTGTACAGAGGCATACGTACGCATGCAGAAATATCCCTCACACCATTAAGGGGTAAATGGGAGTGGGAACTAGGAAAATAATTTGAAGACAAGGACTGGGAGGGAATGCAAGCCTACCCTAAAAAAGTATCCAGGAACACAAGATGTAAATTCATACAATATATGGCATTGCAGAGGGTGTACCTCACACCTCATAGGTTACATGATGGGGTCATGCTCAACTCTCTCAGGGTATTGGATGCGAATAATCAGGGACATTAACCAAGTGGTGGGAGGAACATGGCTGGGTTCACTTGAAAGTTACATGCTGGGGGTTTATAGCAGACCCAAAACTCAAAAAGTACAAGTAAGATTTGCTGAACCATTCTTTCTGTTTCCTTGATCATGTGTCTGCGACAGAGCTGAGATGCCCCCGGGTGATTTGTGCGCTATATCAAGTTTAACTAATACAACTAACAAGTTATCAGTCAACAAAAGGGTTTTTAGGGGCACGTCTGACAGAAGCTGAAAGATATGTCTCAGGTAGCTGGTTACGCAGAGCATAATGGTCTACGTAGAAACGAGCAAATTGGTGTGCCATAGCATCCTCTCCAGAGACCCCAGAGCCCGGGCATCCAACAAATAAAGGAACCGGGAATGATGTGTAATATTAGAGCAAAGACGGTGGAGTAGCTTACTAGCTTCCCCCCTCCCCCACTGATAGATCCGGAACTGGAAGGCCAGTCACACTGTCATCGGACCAGAATTGCAACTTCACCTCCCCTGAAGCACTTATTGAAGCTTGAATGAAAACAATGAGTATAGCCATAGTGGGCCTGGAAAGGAATTCTGGGAATTCTGTTACCCAGTAAGCATGTCTCTTGCAAAAATAGTAGGTCAGCCTGTAGACTCTCTGCAGCCCGGAGGACAGCTGACCTCTTAATTTCATCCAGCAGGTCATTGATGTTCCAGGACAACTGTTGCCAGCCAGGATAGGCCGTCATTGGCTATCGAATGTTGAAAATGTGAGAGTCCTAACAATATGTTAGACGGTGATCTTCTGAGGTCATGGGTGCTCCCTCCACTAAAAGCAAAAACAGAAAACTAACAGCAACCAACACAATACTCAAAAACTCCCCATCCTATACTCATAGAACCTGAAAGATATTTTGCAGGGTGGGACAGCCACCAGTGATGTGAACTACTGAAATGGAAAGTATATCAGCTGTCTGGCTTCCCTATTCGAGGACCTTGGTAACCCCTTGTTTATGTAAACCACTGTCACCATATTGTCTGTCCTGACCATCACGTAATACCCCTGAAGGACAACCTGAAAAATGCAGCAGAGCTGGCCTAACAGCCATCAACTCCCTTTAGTTGGAGGACAACCTGCTCTCTGCCAGGGATCAACGGGCCTGAGTGGAAGCAGTCCCCAGGGTTACCCTCCACCCTTAAGTGCTGGTATCTGTCGCCAAAACATTTGGAGGGTCAGGTTGCAGTTCCACATCCCTGCATAAAGAATCTGGGAGAAGTCATCAAGCCAGAGCCTCCCCAAGCTCGGGCATCAAAGGGACCATCTTCTAGAAGTCACCCGAAGAAGACATCCAGAACGCATGAAGAGTACTCCAAAGAAGGTGAAAATGTAAACTGGGCCACAGGACTGTAAAGACTGTCGCAGCCATGTGTCCCTGCAGCACCAGCCACTGATGAACAGATAGAGACTGACTCTGGAGCGTCCAGGATACCAAATCCCTCAGAGTCCAACCCCACGATTCAGGAAGAAAACCTCTGTTCCAGTCAGTCCTGAAGCAGGCCCCTCTGAAGATTCGCTCTTGTGAAGGCTGTAGTGGACACTTGCCCCAATTGAGAAGAAACCTATGCTTCTGAACCTGCACTAGGACCCTCCACAAATCCTGCAGAAGTTATTGTTCCGTTGGCGCATGTAGGAGCCAATCGTCTAGATAGGGATACAGGGATACCCTGAAGATGGAGAGATACCACCAGTGGAGCCACCACCTTTGAGAACACCGGAGGAGCCGTCTTTAGACTAAATGGAAGTACATTGAACTGGTAGTGATGGTTGTTGATATAGAAACGCAGATACTTCCAGTGAAGTGGGTGAACTGGCATATGGAAGTAGGCATCCTGATGGCTCAAGGTGACTCCACTGATCCCTAAACATCAAGGGAATAATTATTTGCAGAGTATCACATTTTTTCAGATGTTTAAGATCTATTCCCATCTGGAAACCTCCCGTGGCTTTCTGTACCAGAAAAATGATAGCAAGGGAACCTCTGAAATCGCTTCCTTCAGCAACAGAGCCTGTATTCCCTGCTGAATAGGGTGCTTATTTTCCTTGTGTGATGGCCGTGGCGTCGGTCTCACTCCTAATTCTAGTGGAAGGGCCACAAACTCTATCCTGTATCCTGGGCAAATTATTTGGTGAACCCAAGAGTCTGCAGTGGATTTGACCCATGCTGTCAGGAAAATGCTCAGTCTACCCCCAACCGTACAGGGCTGGCCTCTACCTGGATAGTCAGGATTGTTGATTCTTCTGTGATTTAGGATACTTCTTCTGCTCTCTCCTAGGGTGAAATCTCCCTTGCTGGCCCTAAATCTGGCGATGAGAAGGTTGACAAACAGAAAAGACCTTGGCAGGAGGAGGAAAAAATTATTTCTTTAGGGAAGAGGAGTGCTTCTTCTCTTTAAAGAGGTTATGCAACTTGCCTTCCAGCTCTGCTCCAAACAGGTGCAAACTCTCAAATGGCAAGCATAGTGCAGAGTGCTTGAGAACCAAGTTGTGTCACTCCGCAATTGAACAGCCTATCCGACAGAGCAGTAGCTCAGACTACATCAAAAGAACTGTCTGATATATATTCAATCAACCGTTCAATGCACCTCTAGCAAGGAGGAATACTCTGCCCCCTCCTCCACTGCTTTGAAAAGCTGATTGAAATCAGACATTAAGGACTGTGACACACACGTGCCATAGATGTTAGCCCTCAAACCCAGATGGGCTCCCAATTTAGCTTCTTCAGGGAGGAAACAACTTTTTTATCCTTCTGATTACGAATAATATTGCCCTCGGCTAGTGATGTGTGTCCCACCAAAATGGCCACAAAAGAGTCAATCAGAATGGAATCAGGCAAGACATGCTGCATATCTGTAATCAGATATAACTAAGTCATACCCCTTGGCAAGAGAGTCCTTACATTCTCTGTGCAAAACCTGCATATTATCTGGATGCACAGGGAAATACAGATGGGCTGACTGCTCAAACTTTAGCATAAAGCCCCCACCCGAAAAGGAAGTCTCAGGGGTCTCTTTCCTCTGAAAATCCATATTCTGCTTCACATGTGCCAGTAGCTCGGTAGCAAGTCTTTCCCAATATATTTTCCTTTTTGCTCATAAACAAGTGCGGGCTGCTCTTCATCAGAAAGGGCTGACATGTCAGCACAAAATTCCCCAATAATTGGTCTTGCCAGGACCTTCCCCACATTAAGTTCAAATCAGGTCTCCTTAATTAGCTTCCTGAGAGCTCATCCTCCCACTCCTTAGCAGTCTGTTTTGGAGAAGGAGAGCCCAAGGAATCACTGGAGGAGGAGTAATCCACATGCCTCCTCTTATGAGAATGCTCCCTATGGCAAGTACACCAAAGTAGAAGACCAAATACTAAGAAATCCACAATGTATCCAGCACAGCAAACACCAAAACCACAATGAGGACTTACCTGCTCTGCAGCAGAAATACTCTCACTGCCCTGATGCTCTGAGAGAGCATAGCTGCATACGTATGCACATGCGTGCTCACCCAGGCCTGCACATGTGCAGAAGAAACTACCGGAAAGAAGTCCGTCACCTCCCACGCCCTCGAAAACCCTTCCGGCAGTACGCACACTGCGAACGCCTAGCAAGATCAAGTGCATACTACCAAACCATCCTCAGTACGCCACTGTGCCTAATCCGATTAGAGGCAACCTTGGGTACGTTTTTTTTTTGTTTTTTTTTAAACCTTTATTGACATTTAAACCAAATACAAGTATGGGCCTACAACCCCGGGGGCCGGCCGCTAAGCAGTTAGATTAACAGAGAGCAATTTTAATCACATGCAGCACCTCGGGGAGCAGAATCTCCATGCTAGCGTACTCTTGGCCACTGAACAGCACAATTAGAAAAACAGGATATAAAAGGTTTTCATTTTATAATATAAGATGGAAGGATCAGGTGCCGAACAACTTCACAGCAGCGAAAATGGCAGGCAGAATAGTAAACGTGTCAATAATAAACAGTAATCAATCAAATCAATGGCGCTGAAACAGGAGGTTCAGGATGTGAGAGAATATTACGGTCAATTCGCGCCTGCAGTCACCTGCCCTAAGACCCAAAAAACACCACGAAAATTGAGGCACAGATGAAAAAGCAGGGATTGATACCAAAGGAAACCCACTGCACTGACCCAGAAAAAGAAAAAGACAAAGAAAGATAAGAGAAGAGAAAGAAGGCCATAGAAACAAAATAAAAACAAAAGATCCCCTCCCCCAACCCCCCACCCAGCACCCCTGCAGATGACTACGGCCCCCCCCCCCAGCAGTGTGCCTGTCGCCCGAGAGCCAAACCCGAAATATAGAAGAAGAGAAAAAAGAGAAAGAAAGGAAACCCCACCCAACGGGGAAGCGGAGGAGGGCGATAGTCTATGCGCTCCCAGTCCCCCCCCCGCCCTATCAAAGGGGCCCCCCTAAGCCAACACAAGTAAAGTTGCCCACCATACAAAAATACCCCGGGGGGAACCACAAACCCCCCGCCCCGGAATCCGTCTGTTAATGAAGCAGTCCCGTTACCAATGGATCCATCGTAGATGATTCAACCCACTATCTCAGCCTTGGCCCCGTCTAACAAAGTTGCCGAGTCCCTCGGATAAGAAAAGCCACATCCCCGGAAAGTCAAAGTTCACACGGAAGCAGCCAGAGCTTGAGTCAGCAATTAGGAGAGGAATAGCAGGTCCCGACGCACACAGCTTGCACCAACGATGTCCCTCCCCGTCCCCAGAGCCAAGCATCGTTCCATCCGCCATGTTGGGAGACCGATTGGGGAGGGGGTGCGACTCGTTCCGACACAGATCAAAGTGTGGGCCAACAGTGTCCAGGATGGGGGAAGCAGTGAAATGCTCCGACAACTGTAGGACCGATGTTTCCGAGAACCTAAGAGAGTCACCAATCTCAGCATACACGATGAATTCCGTTTCTTCGGGGGCAGGCACAGCTTCCAGCACCGGGTCCAAACACACCAGTAGGGCTTCCAACAGGGGGCAAGTCGGCTGCCGGGTCTCAAAGAGCAAGTCAGGGCTCGTTCCCGGTCCTATGATCCCATCTGTTGCCGACAGCCAATGATTGACCTGGGCCCTCACCATCGCGTGAAGCTCCGCAACTTCCGCCATTACCATCCGCAAGGAAGGGCCACATTGAGTCCGTTCCGCCGGGTTCCATACGGCCGCAGGCATTAACGATACCCACGGAGAGGCCTCCTCTCCGGGGCAGGATACGCCGGAGCAGAAACAGGCCGTGAGGGACGGGCCAGCAACACGCAGCGACGCGCGGCGGGACCCCTACCCCGGGGCCCCAGCAGTGCTAGTGCCGGGCCTCCGGGCTGGGGCCCCCCGCGACGCAGCACCGCGCACCACCCGTCGCCTCACCTCAGGTACAGCACCAGGCAGCAGATGATTGCAAAGTAATTCAGAGAAATTTTCGAAAGTTCCAAGGACCGGACCCAACCACCCTCGGCAGTCCGTTGTTGTTCACTTTGGACCCGGGTAGACCAGCAATCGAGACCCCGGCTTCCAGTCTGGGTTAGGCCTCAAAACATTTTCGATGTTACTGCACACCAGAACATCAGAAAAATTTCGCGATCACACCATCTGGATGCAGACTAGTTCACCCACACGAATCCGGGGCAGGAGATCAGGATATTCGACAGGATAAGCGAGCGTAGGACGGGGGTCAGCGGAGCCGGGAGACTATGCGGCCATCTTGGCTGGTGTCGTAGCTCCTCCCCAACCTTGTGTACGTTTTGATGCGGGCTCCCGCCCAGCGGAAGCCGAACATCCTCCGTCCTGTCTTGAGAGAAGAGGGAAGAATAGCAGGAGGAATGCTGGATTAAGTGGACACTTATTGGCTAATCCCTATGGGGGAGGGACACTGTTCAGCCATTCCTGTTCTCTTTTGGAGGTGGATTCACAAGGTGCAGATGTTCTTAATTCTTTGAATGAGATTTTGGCAGTACACTGGGTGCAGTAGGCATATTTTACTATATTAGATTCAAGTAGCTGAGTACAATAACTCCCCTGCCTGGACATTTCTTGAAATACTCTCCTTTTTGGGTCAAGCGAAAGCACATGGCCTCTTGTGTACTGTAATATACTTCTCAGTGGTCTTAAAGCCATCCCCCTGCTATACGTTTGTTTGAGTTGCCTTTTAAAAATCCTTTCTTGCTTGTGGTCAGTCCTGCCTCTTTGTCCCTCATTTTCTTTTTGTTCCTCCCAGGCAGCAGGGACCAAGTACAGTATCATTACGATTGGTTGTGTTCACCTGTTTCTGGGGGGACATTTTTTTCTGCCCTGCTCCTGTTACACTGCGGGTGCTTCAGGCCCATGGCTGCTTGCATTTTATTGCAGTATTTGTCTCTCCCACCTCCTCTCAAGCCGGAAAAGACCAGCTATTATGCTCCAAAGGGGGTATTCTGCTAATCATTTAGGCTGTGCTGTCTCTATGTAATGTGCTTTCAAAGGTAAACTAGTTAAGCACAAACGGCCTGCAAATGTTTACTTTAATGTTCTCTATGCGCTGCCGGATATTTTCGTTCCCCTGCAAGCAGCATCTCCTAGAGGCATTTAAGGCTGGCAGCTAAATCCCGGCAGCACTCGGTTATATCTGACAAACAAACCCAGCACCAGATCACAGCAGCCGCTTCTGAGCCGAGTCTATGCTGCACTCAGACAATGACATATTTCACTTCCAAAGGCACAGGGCGATATTTTGACACTCAGATTTAATGAACTCATTTAATATGGATTATTTGCCACAATATATATTCATTGCAAATATTACACCTAAAACAGAAAGGACGGCTCTTGCAGGCCATGATTTCTTTTGACTTTTAGATGTTGTGTTGTTTTTTCCCTCTGGGATGTAATAGAAACTAATCGTCAAAATCGAAACATTCCAAGTCAAGTCTCTTTGTTAAGCCGTGAATACTTTAACAAACACGTGACCCATTAACAAGCTCCTTAGAAACAGACGTAGAGAAAGTTAAAAAGTGTAGTGATTCTGCAATGAAGTAGCCTGCCCTGATTAAATCATCTAAACTACAAAGGAGTTGCTTCACTTTGTGGATCTCTTCTGCACTTGCCAAGGACAAAAAGATAAGAGGAAAAAGGCGCAGAAATCTTTCATCTCAAACACAAGATTATGGACGGAGTGCTGAAACTTTTCACACTCACCCCCAGTCACAGATCTGGGTTGAATCCATCATTGTTCTTTATCTCACCTCGCCAACCCAGTTTGGACTCAGCCATATGTAAACCAGTCTTGACCCTGTGCCTCATGGGAACAGTCCAGCCTGAACTGCCAGGCCATATCCTACCTGGACCGGAAACAAGCATTCTGGGACCGGTTTCGGGTAAAACCCCTCATCAGCCAGGCTAGCTTGAATTCAGTGGCAAAGTGAGCAAGGAACCCACGTCTGGGCATACCCTGCCAACTTAGGGCAAACAAAGCAAACACAAGGAGATGATGGACAGAGTGCTGAAACTTTTCAGACACTCACCCCCAGTCACAGATCTGGGTTGAATCCATCATCGTTCTTTAGCTCACCTCGCCACCCCAGTTTGGACCCGGCCATAGCATTTTCACAGAGCTCCTGGGATCCCTATCTACCCAAGTTCTGTCTTATAAACCAGCTCCCTATTCGAGGCCTTCCTTGATGGGATTTCCCCTTCATTTGCAAAAAAGCAGATACATAACATTTTGTTTTGGAATTCTACCAAAAGGGCCTTCACAAAGAAATGGTCCTCGGGTCTCTTTCTGGCGACAGAGTGTAATGTAAATGTAAATGTATTGGCATTTATATAGCGCACTACTTACCCGTAGGGTCCCAAGGCGCTTCGACCGCTGCAAAACCCTTCATGGCTTCCCTGAGAGATGGTCCCTTAATGGGTATCTCCAGGGTGAGACCAGGCATCCCCGGCGGTCTGGTGGGGCCATTAGTGAAGATGAGGCAAGCTAATGCCCAGAGTTGCCGAGTGTGATCGCTGATCAGAGTGGGCACCGAGGCGAGATAATTATCGAGTCCGCTGACCCTGGTCCAGAAACCTGCCGCGCCGGGAATCGAACCCTGGTCCCGGGCCGTCCTCTGCTCTCGGGTCTGCCGCCTCTAACCAGTGAGCCACACTACTTCACTGTGCAATGTGTGTGGGTATAAACCTGAGGATATTGATTATTTTTTGTTATTATATCCATATTAAACCAGATCTAGACACAAATGGATTCGATCTTTGTGCCGAAATCTGCACCTTGATAGATTTTTGACTGCACATGGGATTTTTATTTCTTATTCCTCTAGGTTTATAGTGTTCACGATTAGTAGATAGCGGTTTGCAGCTTGGTCCATAAACTCTAGATTTTCCTTACCTGAGACTTAGAATTCCCCTTAGGAATTTCGATTAACCAAACCTTTCCAAATACTTTCCATCCCACGCATAAAGCAAATGAAATATAACAGAATCATGCTTTTTTAATCATTGTCTTTATTATATATGATGTAATTGATCATAATTATGAACTGTGATGTTTTTAGTGTTTTTTACCTTGTTACGATCATACAATTGATCGAATAAAATGTTACTTACTTACTTTATTATATATTTTTTTTCTTTTTTGTTTATTCGAGACACTTTACATTTAGATTTTTTGAGCCCCCCTGTTTTGTTTTTTTAAGATAGGATAGTTTTATCCTTATTTTTCCCATGTTTACTTTTACACCTTAGTAGTCTACATTGAACAAAGTATCTTGCTTGGGATTCGGACTTATTAGAAGTTTTAAACATCTTGTACTACCAGCTTGAGGCCCACTGATCACTATCGTCCTATGATGGTACACCACTACACACTTAATTTTAAATTCAATTGTTTTAGTAACTTATGTACTTATATGCACAAATTGTGCTATCCTGAATTTGTGCTTTTATAGGTTGATCTCTTCTTTTCTGTAAAGAATGTGTAATATGGGGGGTGCTTGACCAAGATTGCACTGAAGCAGTCGCTTTATTGTAAGGCTTCACTCCATCCTGGGCTCATCAGCAATCGCCCTAGCCCCCATCAGAATATCTGGGTAGACGGTAAATCTCTGGAGTAAGTAGCCTGCTACACATACTTAGGGTTTTACATCGACAACAGGTTAAACCATCAAGAGCCGAAAAATTATATGGCACAGAGATCCAGTGCATTACATTTTGCTTTTAGGACCCTGCCAAAAAGATTGGAGGGCGCCTCCTACAATCCATTGCTCTCCGTAATAGCGGCAATAATGCTACCAACTATATCATACTCTAGCATTGCGCTACATGGTGCAGAGTCGCCCTAATGAATAAGCTGCTTGCGACCACCTATAAAAAGGTTTTTCAACTACCACATAAAGCATCACCGGC
This sequence comes from Lissotriton vulgaris, assembly GCF_964263255.1. NCBI lineage: Eukaryota > Metazoa > Chordata > Amphibia > Caudata > Salamandridae > Lissotriton > Lissotriton vulgaris. The sequence continues at coordinate 162,393,583 of NC_141690.1, forward strand.
GCAGGTGCGACTTAAATTTGGGCTCACAAACGTATCAATAGGGAGAATTTATACCTCAATAAAGGTTTGGTACAGACAAACAAAATTCTGTGTGCTCCACATTATGGACAGAACTTGAAAATTATAAAAAAAAAATCAATGTACAACCAATATTTTTACAAAGCACTAAAAAACTACATGCACTGTTGAGTTGGGGAATAAACCTCATAACGGAAATGCGAATGTACTTGTTTTGAAAAACAAATTAATAAAATACTTTGAAATCAAAAACAATCTACCCTTTCCAACATTTATACAAGCCATAAACAAAGATGCTAAATTTAATTCCTTTCTTTAGCCATAGATCTCATGCCTGGAGGGTGATGAATAATTATAAAGCCCCTATACCAGCTGCTTACCTAAATCTCACATTTGCGGTACATCTAACAAAAACAATTGATGGCACTCAGCTGAGAAAGCTACAGTCCACAGCGGACCACCCAAGCTGGAAGTATAAAGGGCCTATATGTGGAATTTTAAGTTTACGAACTGAACATCATCTGCGCCAGATTGTCACTACCTGCACAGCAGCCATTTTGGGTACCATGGTCTCCCTGTTCGCGACCGATCACCAGCGCGCTCCCTGACCCTGCGAGCGTCCTCCGCGCACCCTGGCTGCCCCCTCCCTCACATGCATACGTCCGCATGACCCTGTCCTTGGGAGTCGAGTCTGCGCCTGACCAACACCTCCTCTCCTTTCATGAATACCCCTCTGTTGATAAACTCCCTCTCCGCGCTTGATTGTCCACACAGACCATTCCCCTCATGGATACTTCTCCTTTGATGACCCTTTCCTCTGAATCCGATCGGCCGCACGAGGTCCCAGGCCATCACCTAGCCGGAAGATGCAGTTTATTGCCCCCTATTGTATGGAGTCACTCCTCTTCAAAGGACCCTCTATTGATCATGGCCTCCCCACCCCCTGGGATACGATCAGGCGCACACATCCTAAGAATCGGCTGAACACTCAGCTGCGTGAAGGCCCCCTCCTATTATCAGCAGGGTGAAGACCTCTATTGTGGATGCATGTGGGGTGGGTCTGACACGAGGATTACGGGGATGTCTTTTTATAAGTTCAAAGAGTTTTTATGCAATAAAGAATGCTCACATGTCATAATCCAGGGTATAAGAGGCCAGGCCTCAGAGAGGCTACAGAGCACCTCGAGACGATACCTTGTTGTCTGATCTGATGTGTTCTGCTCCGTCTGAATAAAACTTCTGTTTCCTGCCTTCCAGTCTCCAGCGCCTGCCTCTTTATTTGATAACTAGAATGGTATAGAGGCGGTTAGCGCCGGGCATCTTTGAAAAAGGCCATCAGCCCTACCCTTTTTCTACAATTGGCGTCCCAAAGCGTGGGGCCCATCAGCGACACGTGGATCCAGTGGGAGAGGTCCCGACGACAGAGTGAACGACTGCAACGATCGGGAGAGCTCCTGTCCGATAGACCCTCGTCTGACAGCCGATCATCCGAACTTCACTAGCTCTGAACAGACCTCTCTCGAGTGATCTACGGTCCTGACTGGGAACCATCAGGAGTGCCACGAACATCACGAAGAACAGAGGACGATCGGGCGCTGGATTCGGAAGACAGGAAACTGTCCATGCGGTCCGGTTAAGGTCGTGTAAATGCGACAAAATTACGAAATGATTGTTTGATTTGGATAATACTAGTATTACTCTTTTGTTGATTCTTCTAGAGATTCACCGTCTGCAAACGGAGAAACAACAGGCTCTCTCTTTGCAAGCAGTGAAGGATAGGTAACGCAGACTTTTGTCCCCGTTGTAATCCGTCGTGCCTATCTTCCTCCCCCACTGTTTTCCCGAACTGATGTTCGTGGATTGTTGTCTGGAGATTCTCTGTCTGCTAACAGGGAAGAACAAGGTCTCTCTTTGCAGGTAGAGAAAAAGTAGGTAACGCAGACTTTTAACCCGTCGTACCTACTTATTCTCCCCACTGATTGTTTGATTGACCGTACATTAAGTGTTCGGTATTGGTTCTTTTGAGGTATTCAACGCCTGCAAACAACGGAGAATAGAAATATTCTGTCTAGTCTTTGCCCGCCGTGATAAGATAGCTAGTGCAGACCTTTGTCCCCGTTGTAACCCGTCATGCCTATCTTCTCCCCACTGATTGGTAGCCTGTTTAGCCCGGACCGCTTATTAGAGATGAACCATCCAGCTCCACTGGAGGGCACCCCTAATAAGGACATGTTTACTAAGCATGGACTAGTCGCTATAGCCTATACTAAGTTATGGCATAAATATACGAAGAAGGACCTCAAAAGTCAGTGGCCACTGATAGGTTCCTTTGATGATCATAAAATAAACACATTAGAAATAGCGCTCCAGAAAAATAAGACTACGCCCACTATGCTCGATAGTATCGGCATGTGGCGCAAAGAAACGGAACAACGAAGAAAAAGAGAAGAAGCAAAAATAGGGAAAGAATTACGAAAGGCAGCCCACCTAGCCGCTAAGCAACTAGAAGAAATAAAAGAAAGAAAGGAAGCTACACAAAAACAAGAATCAGGGTCGACAGGTCAATGTCCTGTTAGGACCCCCTCTGCGCTCTACCCTGAATTGCCCTCCAAACAACGGGCGAACGATGAGTTACTGCTAGGTCCCCCAATCATCTACATGCCCCCTCCATATGCCCCCTGCCAACAACACCTGCAAGCCCTGAGTGCAAACAAGAGCGACCCTAGCGCTAGTGCACCAGCCCTCGCGGCCTCCGCACCAGGCACATTAGCAACAACATCAGGTGACCCCGAGGTTAGCGAGCCGCCACCGGTCAGATCAAACAGACTGAGTAAAGATGAACGGGATGGGATTGATAAGGTAGTGAAGACGCTAGTAGAACGAAAGGAGAATGAAGAATATACAATGAACATGTATAATTCATACGCCGACAGCCACAGACGGTATTTCATTTTACGATTCAGCTATCACACCCTGAACGCATATGAGGATAGGTATCAGAGTAAGGGCCCCGCTAAACTGACAACGCTGTATAGAAAGATTGATGTTGGAGATGGGACTGAACGTGATGCGACGGACCTCTTCATGCAAATGCTTGAGGTCTTCCGCCACCTCACGGAACAGAAACCAGAAGTCAAGGTTACAGTCCCTGAAACGACCGAGTCCTCAGTAGAAGTAGCCAACACTATGATGCCCATCAGAGAGGCGGCCCCTTACTGGGTTCCGCCGCGTGGTCAGGGAACAAACGACGATATTAACCACGCAGATGCAAAGGGGAGGGTTGTGTACAATTGGGTTTACCAACCATGGGACCGACAAGATATCTTAACTTTTAGACAAACTCTGCCCGATTTAAGAAAGAACCCGACAGCATTCTATACCGAATTAGGCACAGCCTTGGGTTCGACGATAATGACTTTAGCGGACATTGACTTGTTTTTCGGGTTATGCCTGCCAGCTGACGTGTGGAAGCAAATCCGGAAGGCTGACCACACGGATCTGTTCGGACATACCTGGAAGCAACTCAGTGAGCTAGATAGACGGCGAGAGCCCGGAAAGAAACCAGTAAAGGACATATTAGATCTCCCAGACAAATTAGTTCAGAAGTTAAAGACACTGATCCCAGAGAAAAAGGTAGATTGGTCGGTAGTCACGGCCTGTCGTCAGAAACCCCAGGAAGATGTATCGGAATACTTCTCCAGATTCGAGACAGTGTTCTCCGACAACAGTGGCCAAGACATGACCACCGCAACCGGACAACACCTGTTTGTGCAAAATTATGTAAAGGGTCTATCACAAGAGGTCTCCCAAAAGCTGCAGACGAGTGAGAGTAGTTGGGGGGCCTCCAAACCCGCAGCTATCCTTCAGATGGCTCAGTATTACGAGCACCAGAAGAATGAGAGTGATAGAGCATCCGAGAAAAAGAAGAAAGATTTGAAAGAAAGGGTGATGATAGCCCAGATACAAGGTATAGCGGTCGGACGGGAACCCCACAGGGGGACCTACCAATCGACCACCCCTAGAAATCCACCTCCCAAAGACCGCACCCCAACACCCCACATCGGACGTAGAGACATTAGCGAGGACCAGTGTGCCTTCTGCAAAGGATTCGGCCATTGGAAATCCCAGTGTCCGGTTCTGTTAGAGATGAACAGAAATGGGGACCCCAAGGACGTAGCGGGTGGGCCGAGAAATAGGGGACAAGGACGAGGGTACACAAACAACACCAACAATGACAGACCACGGAGATCGAACACATTTGACCGTCCCCGACAGAACCAGTATCAACTATCCGACGGTGAGAATGCCCCCGATTTTGCATAGGACTGCCAGGGGCAAGGGAGGGATCCAGTCGAGCTCTGTGTTGACCAGCAAGGTCCTTACGTCACTGCTAAGGTCCTGGGTACAGAGTCTCCATTTTTGGTAGACACTGGGGCGACACGTAGTGTGCTATCAAAACGACTGATTCCAAGGGCACCCTTGTCTGGCTCACACATTACATCGATAGGTTTCGCTGGGACGCCCTCCACTAACCCTCTGTCCGTGCCTATCTCCTTTGACCTAGAAAGCAACACCACTGACACAACATTTTTGCTCTCCTCCAACTCCCCTGACGCCATTATGGGCATTGATTTACTGAAGCATTTTCGAGCTACTATCAGGTGTTCCCCAGATGGAGTCAGAGTCATCCTGTACGACAACCCGAGCGTGTCTAAATTCTGCCCAGCACGACACATGTACTCCCTGACTGACTGCAATCTGTCCTTGCTCGACGCCCTGCCCCCGTACCTATGGGCCAAAAATGACTCCGATGTGGGACGAATGATGATTGACCCCGTACACATAACTGTAAGACAGGACGCCGTGCTCCCGAAACTCCCACAGTATCGGATATCGCCCGAGGGCGAGAAGGCACTGGTAGCGATCATTCAGTCCCTGGTAGATGCAGGGGTGGTTGAAGAAGTAGTTAGCAATGTCTGCAACAGCCCAATCCTACCTATTGTTAAGAAGCAAGGCGAGGGAGATGAGAAAGCGTACCGCTTCATCATCGACCTGCGAGAGATTAACAAAGTGGTTGTACCCCAATACCCCGTAGTCTCAGACATCACCACCATTCTGACCCTCATCCCGTCCACTGCCACCACCTTCACTGTTATCGATCTCAAGAATGCGTTTTTCTCTATCCCCATCCATCCAGACAGCCGTTATCTCTTCGGCTTCACCCTAAAGTCCCGCTCGTACCGATTTTGTAGAGCTCCCCAGGGGTACACTGAAAGTCCCAGTATTTACAGCCAGGCCCTCAAAAGACAGCTGGACGCCGTCCAGCTACCAGATGGAGTGGTGTTGATCCAATATGTCGATGATATCCTTTTGGCGGCCGACACCACCCCACTTGCAATCACAGCCACTGTCCAACTCCTACACTTTCTCGCAGAAAATGGCCACAAAGTCTCCAAAAAGAAATTACAGTTCTGCCAGCCACAAGTGACATACCTAGGCCATCTCCTGTCCAAAGAAGGGAGGAAACTTACGCCCGATCGAATCCAAACCATCCTAGACATCCCCATCCCAAAAACACAAAAGCAAGTCCGCTCTTTGGTTGGCCTTACCTCTTTTTGCAGACAATGGTTACCAAATTTCAGCCTCATTATAAAACCCCTACTTGCCTTGTTGACCAAAGATGCCCCCTTCCCGCTCCCTTGGACCCCTGAGTGTCAAGCATCCTTTAAGGAGTTACGGGATGCCCTCTGTTCAGCACCCGTCCTGGGAACACCGGATTACTCCAAGTCCTTTTCCCTCTTCATCCACGAAAGGGAGGGGTGCGCATTGTCTGTCCTAACTCAGTCTATTGGTCCTAAGCAGCGCCCTTGTGCCTACTTCTCTGCCACTCTTGATCCTGTAGCCAGAGCTTTGCCTGCCTGCCTTCGAGCAGTAGCTGCCGCTGCTGTCTCTATCCGTCAGAGCGAGGGAATTGTATTTTCAAACTCCCTCACCGTGTTAGTACCCCATGCAGTCGACACCCCATTTGAACCAAACCAAGACTCAACACCTGACTAGCGCACGACTGACAGGGTACGAATTGACGCTACTTGCACCCCACATCACACTAAAGAGATGCACGACTTTGAATCCTGCCACACTGTTGCCCCTGCCTGAAAATGACCCCGACGTGCCTCCCATACACGATTGTGTGACCCTCACGGACGAACAAACTAGGAGTAGAGTTGACCTCCGAGACACTGCCTTTACAGACCCTGATGGAGAGCTATGGGTAGACGGCTCATGCATCAAACTCCCAGATGGCACCACTTCAGCTGCCTATGCGGTAACGACAGCCCGAACAGTAGTTGAGACAGCCCGCATCACACAACGATCTGCACAGGCGGCAGAGCTGATAGCCCTCACACGAGCATGCATCATAGCAACAGGAACCACCGCGAACATATACACAGACAGTCAGTATGCCTTCGGGGTGGTTCACCATTTTGGGCTCCTGTGGAGGGAAAGGGGATTCCTGACGTCCCACGGCACACCCATCCTTCACGGAGATCTGGTTTCTGCCCTGATTGAAGCAGTTCTCCTCCCCAAACGATTAGCAGTGATCAAATGCCAGGCACACAAGAAGGTGACAGACTTAGTCGGACAAGGGAACGCACTGGCCGACATCACTGCACGAAACACAGCTGAGAATAGGACACGGTGACACGCATGTATGTGACCAGGTCACAAGCAGAGAAATGGGCTGACGCAAGGGAAATGATTAGAGACATCCAGTCAGCCAGCACCCCTCACGAACTGACCGAGTGGGCGCGGGTGGGTTTGAAGGACGATGAGGGCTGCTGGCGAACAAAAGATGCAAACAAATGGTTGCTGCCTGACTCATACCTGATCCCCATACTGACTATGGCTCATTCCCCCGCACACATAGGATCTGCACCAATGATCAAACTCATTTCCAAAGTCTGGCACAACGACAAAATCCCCGACTCAGCCAAACGTCTAGTCCAGCAGTGCCTTATCTGTCTGCAACACAACCCCGGGAAAGGAACTGTGGTACCCCGGGGAGGGTTTGGGATCCCCGATCACCCCTTTGAGGTCCTCCAGATGGATTACATCCAGCTGGAGAGATGCCAAGGCTTGAAGTATGTACTAGTCATTGTATGTGCCTTCAGCAAATGGGTAGAGGCCTATCCAACCCGTGACAACACTGCCATGACTACTGCCAAAGTACTACTGAAGGAGTTTTTCCCTCGCTATGGCCTTTGCCGAATTTTATGGAGCGACAATGGCCCCCACTTCATAGCTGAGGTTATCCAACTAATCTTAAAAGGGTTGGGGGTGAAGCAGAGGTTTCATGCGGTCTTCCACCCCCAATCCGCCGGTCTGGTGGAGCGACATAATGCCACATTGAAGTTGAAATTGTCAAAAATAGTGGCCACCACCGGACTTAAGTGGCCAGATGCCCTCCCACTGGCTTTGCTGTCGATGCGCTCCACTCCCACCAAACCCCATTTGACCCCCTACAAGGTTGTATTCGGGCGACCGATGAACCTCTGGACTGCCCCCAAACCGACCTCCATTCATGACGTCCCGGACGTCCTGCTGTCTGATTATTTGTGCAAGTTAACTAAAACGTTGTCTGTAATTCATCAACAGGTGCAGCAGGCCATCCCCGATGCTTCCAGGGGCCCAGGCCACGACATCCAACCGGGGGACTATGTATTAGTCCGAAACTTTCAACGGGCCAAGAGTCTGGAACCCCGGTGGACGGGCCCCTGGCAAGTGCTGATCACCACCCGGACGGCGCTTCGAGTGGAGGGGAAGCGGCACTGGCTGCACGCACACCACTGCAGGAAGGTCTCCTCGACCCTGGCCACGACAGATAACGTCGACACCCAAGAAGAGCTCCTGAACAAAGACCGGCCAGCACTGGACTGCTATCCCGATACCGAGGCACTTGAACTTGCAAAATTCTCTGATCCCACTGTGCCATCCAAAGAAGGGTATTTCCTGCGTCGAAAGGAGGGAGCTTCGGCTAAGTAGGCCACGGACTAAGTTAAATCTCGGAACGGTGACCTAAACACAACCAAGGGTTACCGGGAGAGAAGCTAAACGAAGTCTGTGGTTCTGCCCATTACCGAGCACCTTGAAGATGATGGAAGCGCCAGATGAGAAGATGATGGAAGCGCCAGATAAGAAGATGATGGAAGCAACCGGAAATACCCACTACAGGAACCCAAAGACTGACAATCTGCACAAATCAAAGACAATCGCCTTCTTCATTGTCTTCCTCTTTTGCCTCCTCCTCATGACCTCCTTCTGGATCCTGGAGGAAAGCACACCCGCTCGTCAGGCATTGCTGCCCACTGCTCAGCCAACCCCTACGAGAGAGCATCACTTGATCTCCATGTCACCTCAGCTCCGAGAAAGGCGTAGGGAGTTCTGGAACAATTCCTTCGTGCAACTGTTGCACCAACACAACCTTGCTGCAAATGCCACGAACTGCTGGATCTGCGGGTTGCTCCCGCACGCCAATGGACACTCCATCCCCTTCATCCCTTCTCCTTTCTCAGTTCACGGCTCCTGCCTCGCCTGGTTGATCCTCATGCAAGAAAGCCACAAGGATAACGTCACTTCCAGCCAGACAGTGTCGCACTTCTACTCTGGGTTTTGGCTGAACAGAACCGGAAGGACCTCTGCTCCCCTGTGTCCTGTGCCCTCGGGTGCCACCTTCATTAAGAACATCCCAGCCAAAGAACGTGTTGAAGTGCAAGTGCTCCACAATCCGGCTAGACCCACCTTCTCTCACCTGCGAAAACAAACTGCCGCCACCCTGACCGTGGCTCTGTCTGTTATCAATGTCACAGGTCTTGTGTGTCTTGAAGGCCAGGGAACACGGCTGGTGGGTCACGGTTCCTGCCGCATTACCAGAACATTGGACTCAGGTGATCCCCCTTCCTTTGTTGCTTCTCCAAATATGTACTTTGTTTGTGGCACCAAAGCTTACACCTGGCTCCCGAAAGGTTGGAAAGGTACTTGCTACATCGCCTTTGTTCTCCCTCCCACATATGTAGCCCCTGCTAACCATCACCGGCAGAGGCGCGCAAATGACATTGGACAAGCCGACTCCACTGGAGCACAGTTCCTGGATGCAGCAAAGGGACTTGTTCCTCTGTGGGGCCCAATGGCAAACAGCCGCGCTATCCGACACCTGACCCAGGCAGTAGAAACAACGATCAACATCACGGCTGGTATCCTCGCTAACAACACGGCTGAGCTTCAGGCGGTCCGCCTTGTGGCCCTTCAAAACCGCCTCGTTCTAGATGTTGTTCTAGCCGATCGAGGAGGAGCATGCCACATCATCGGATCTAGTTGTTGTACCTATGTGCCAGATAACTCGCCCTCAGTCTACAAAGCAATCGAACACCTCCACAGACTTTCCTCAGAGGTTCACCAAGAACAAGAAGGATGGTCGCTTGGGAGCTGGTTTTGGGACACTTTGAAGGGCTGGGGTTGGAGGTTGTTTTCCTTTGTATTGATACCCGTTGTGATACTATGTGGGTGTTGTTTAGGTATTCAATGCCTGCCATCCTTGTGCGCACTTGTTTCTAACTGCATGCGCCCAAAGACTTTGGACTTCAGAAATGAGCGCATGAGTCCCCTCTATGAAGTAGAAATACGTGGCCTTATGGGGATAAATCCGAACTGACAAGTTGGCGAGACATGTTAAAAGGGAGGACTGTGGAATTTTAAGTTTACGAACTGAACATCATCTGCGCCAGCTTGTCACTACCAGCACGGCAGCCATTTTGGATCACCAGCGCGCTCCCTGACCCTGCGAGCGTCCTCCGCGCACCCTGGCTGCCCCCTCCCTCACATGCACATGTCCGCATGACCCTGTCCTTGGGAGTCGAGCCCGCGCCTGACCAACACCTCCTCTCCTTTCATGAATACCCCTCTGTTGATAAACTCCCTCTCCGCGCTTGATTGTCCACACAGACCATTCCCCTCATGAATACTTCTCCTTTGATGACCCTTTCCTCTGTATCCGATCGGCCGCACGAGGTCCCAGGCCATCACCTAGCCGGAAGATGCAGTTTATTGCCCCCTATTGTATGGAGTCACTCCTCTTCAAAGGACCCTCTATTGATCATGGCCTCCCCACCCCGTGGGATACGATCAGGCGCACACATCCTAAGAATCGGCGGAACACTCAGCTGCGTGATAGCCCCCTCCTATTATCAGCAGGGTGAAGACCTCTATTGTGGATGCATGTGGGGTGGGTCTGACACGAGGATTACGGGGATGTCTTTTTATAAGTTCAAAGAGTTTTTATGCAATAAAGAATGCTCACATGTCATAATCCAGGGTATAAGAGGCCAGGCCTCAGAGAGGCTACAGAGCACCTCGGGACGATACCTTGTTGTCTGATCTGATGTGTTCTGCTCCGTCGGAATAAAACTTCTGTTTCCTGCCTTCCAGTCTCCAGCGCCTGCCTCTTTATTTGATAACTAGAATGGTATAGAGGCGGTTAGCGCCGGGCATATTTGAAAAAGGCCATCAGCCCTACCCTTTTTCTACATATAGCATGCTGACTTTGTGGTAGTAAAGAAAGAAGACCTCATCCATCTAATTTGTATTTGCCCGAAAGTGCATACAGCACGAGCCACTTTATTAAGTAAAGCCCTGATCCACAGAGGAATAAGGACCTGTAGAGCTGCTATTACGCAAGGGCTAGAACAGTAAGACCCTCAAATGAACTGCAAGCTGATAACATTTCTCAGACGTCATGCTCAAATTTTGAAAACCGAAGCCCAATAGGAGTATATATTTATTTTATTTTTCTTTATAGAAATTATATACAGGACAGGTCATTGTAGTAAGTAAGTGGATCATATTTTTGTCAGTGGAACAAATGATCACTCAACGCATTCAATCTACAAAAATTACCTGTCATGGTTCTTATTTCTAACACAAAGTAAAGTTACTAGTGAAGTTGGTGAGGCGAATTATTAATTTTTCACATCAAATAACTCAATCGCATTAAGTCACACTAGGAGCGTGCCTTCCAAAGCCCTAGCCATTGTCAGTGACTTGACAAGTTTACTGTAACCACGATCTACTTGACTACATGGAGTTTGATGGATTAAAAAGTGCGCTACGAATAATCGAAATAAATATTAACAAAAATCATTAAATCATCCAATGTTGAGAATGAGGTTTGTATGACTTTTTTCCAACATTCTAGGACTCTATGATGGAAAAGCAAGAACATTTAGATGCATATGTACTCAACTGACCACATTGTCAAATGGGCGCTGTTCAAATTATGAAATTTTGTTTTTAAAACTATTAAAACAATTGTAATGTAATTGTATTAGATGTCTTATCAGAAAATTGTTATGGTTTTAATTAACTAAACACTAAACATACAAATACATTACCATCCTGGGCTCATCAGCAGTCATTCTACTTCGAGGAGGATCAGTGCGACCCCCACTTATATCCGAGAGACCTCCCCTCCAGACGCTAGCTGTTGGGGGTGTTTACGTTTCCCCAGAGCATTAAGAGCCATTGTGGAGTGCTGCTGAGGGCCCTGCTTGCTTGCTACCATCCCTTCCACCCCCTACTGCTTTGTTGTTGTTTGCCGCCATCTCTCTCATAACCTTGTTGCTTGCCCCTTTTCCCACCCATCCCTTACCTCTTCATCCATGCTTGCCACTGTCCCTCCCATTCCCTGCCACCCTCTGCTGCATCCTTCTTTCTTGCAACGCCCCCCCCCCCACAAGAAAAAAACACAAGCATTGGTAAATGCATTAGGTTTCAACTTTGTGAATAATAAGCTGTTTTGGTTGTAAGTTGTAGCTAGCTAGCTGAGTAGTTGTATGATATAACTTATAGAAAGTCTCTTAAAGTGTTATGACATGTTTATGTATAGAAAGGCAATATATTGTGCTGTTACTAGTGGTATAGTGTGGGTAAGTAATAGCTAAATTTTGAAAAATGAAATGAAAGAGGGAAATAATAGAATTGATGCAAAAGCAATATTATGTGTTTGGAGGAGTTCTGACAACTTTTGAGACCCTGGTGCCACTGCTCCTGCTACACCATTCAAATCATGCCCCTTGTGCCAGTAAGATAACTGCATTGGTGACTGCCTATTTAGTAGTAAAATATAGCAATATTTGGTGTTTAGAGGAGTTCTTACAACGTTTGGGCCCAGTGCCACTGAGCCTGCTGCACCATTTAGATCATGACCCTGCCGTCTGCAAGGTGACTGCACTTGTGGCTGCCTGTTTAGTAGTAAAATTTAGCATAGCTCTTGTATATTAATTTTATTTTTAACTTGCAATGTTTAAAACAACATTTAGTATTTGAAAATAATGACCATATAGATTAAGTTGAAAAAATCAATCCGATAATGCCTACAGAGTGCAAAGAAAAGTACTGAGGCATAAATAGGAAATGCCACAAACGTTCTAAGACTAAAGCATTTTCTTTACACAACTAAGTAATAAAAAGCAAGCATTCGAGCATACAGTTAGAAGCTGTCTGCCTTTGGGAAGAGAATGTATTTTGACAGTGAAGGGGGCTTAAACTGTCAGGTTCCAAGCCGCCGAACGCTCATGGGCCGCCAAAAGGATCAGAAACTACAGTTCCCGGCATGCCGCGCTGACGTCGCGTACCAAACGTGAGCTGCGCACGCATGCCAGGAAATAAAGGTCAGATACAAACGGCGGTGAGACGCCGATAATTCCGTTTTGCGGTGGCGTTTACAGAGTCCTTGTTTGGAGGCGGTAAGAGGTGTCTGGTGATTCCTAGTCCTCCAGAATCGTGAGTAATCCGAATTCGTTTGGGTGTGTGGCGTTGGTAGTTTCGATCCCAACAACACACCCACAACCTGGTCTGTTGTTTAGAGTTGCACTCGGAGGAGTGTTACTCGGAGGCTCAGTGTCTTCGTGTGCAGTTACAGACTTTGGTGGCTGCACGTTTGTTCACAGGGAAATAGACCTGTTAATTGAACATAACCAAACTGAGCCTTCCATGGTATACAAAATATGTACATAGTGTAAATACGTGTAAGCTTGCACAGTGGCGATAGGACTCACCTGGAGCTTTTACTGAGCCTCGCCTTCTCAAGCCCTCTCAGGGTGCTATCTTGCAGAACTTCCTAGGGCGCAAGCTAATGAAGACCCATTGCAGAGTGAGCTTTAACTCTGAGAACCAAATGGGAAGTGGTTACCATACTGTTTCTTACGGAGATGATTCTGAAGAGTGCAGTGCCCATTATTGTTTGCTTATCTCGTTCTAACAGGAGACAGGAGGGGTATTGGAAAAGTCAAAAGGGAACTGTGAAGTCACCCATTTATAGAAACTAACGCAGTATTTGGGTATGTGTAGTGATCTCTGTTTTGAACAACAACCGACAATCCAGTACTTGGAGCAGAGGGAGTTGAATCGTGTTCGTTTTGTTTTCACAGTGGGCCCAGTTCTTCAAACCTCAACAATCCCCTGTCTCCATTGGATTTGATCATTGTGTATTTTTCTTTACAGGTATTGACTGGTGAAACGTGGGGAGGTGTTGGGTTAAGAGACTGTAGAGTACACTGTTGTAGTATAGGGAAATAGGGTGCTTTAATATCTTGTTCTTTGTTGTTGCAGATCTCCCTGCCTGCTGTCCCCTTCCTTTCCCGCGACCTGCTGCACTCTCTTAGTTGTTCAGTGTTTTACTATTGGACTCTGAGGTCGTTCGGTAGGGCCGGGATTTGGACTCTCATCACAGCCCCGAGGAAGTTTGGAACCGAGCCTGACATAAACAACTGCACAGCTTTATTTGTAGAAGAGATGTTATCTTGACAGTGAAAGGGGCTTAAATAGTGTGAATAGCTTTAGTCAAAGTATCGTAAATGCGTGCAGCCAGGGGAAGTTAACAAAAAAAGGTTCCACACAAAAGAGAATGAAAACAGGAATTTGGCATTGGGAACTGATAAGAGTCCCCTTTTAAGATATATTAAATACAAGAGATTTCACAAGCACAGCGCATCGCTGTGCAGGCAAAACCTAAAAATTGCCATGACGTGGCAAGCGTGTTTTCTTTTGTTGCTTGCCATCGTCCCTACTTTTATTTCCCCACCCCAGTATGTCCGCCATGTTATGTGCAATGTGTTTTTTTTCTCATAGTTGATTACAAAGTTCTCAGCATCCCTTACAAGAATCGTACTTCTTTATTCTGGTATCGCTTGGTATGAAAACAGGCAGCGTAGAAACATTAACCGTTTTGCAGTAGATTTTTAACTGAAGGGAGAAGAGATGCAGTGATTCCGGCAAAGCACACAGCAAACAAGTAATCAGCGGAGGTATTTGCGCATTGCATCACTCACTCAGTTCTCAGTGCTGGTGTAGCCCTAACTAATTACTGAGGTCTTCCTTGCACTTCAGCAGGCTAATGCGGCCTGTTCAACATCAGACAGGATGTTATTAGTGTTTCAAGGCCAGAACGCCTGACTCAAGAGCCTAACTCCACGGTCATCTCTTTGCATCACAACACATTTATTGTTGCAGTCTTGATTTCCCAAGTGACCGCCCTCCCCACCCCCCTGCACACAGTTGCTTTAAGAATGCCCTCCACTTTGTGGCACTATGGAACTATGTAATGGTGGACAAGCATGCTTTTGGAGGTTTTGATTAAATGTTATAACTGCAAACCATTCAAGTGACTGGGCACAAATACCTGGCTCTTAAACCCTGTGCCATCCCTTGCCCAGAGAATTGTTCTAAGCAAATCACTTTATCTTCCTGTACTTTGAACTGTAAATATTTCAAAACCAGCAGTGTGCTGTTGAATAATGTCAAAATATTTATTCTGTGTGTGCCTCTTCAGCGCCTCGTCAAGGGTAGGAAGCGCTATATAAATACCTTATGAAGCTCCCCACCACTTATTTGAGCTAAATATCAAAAGAAGCACTGGTAAAGCCAACAGGTTTTGTAAATAGGTCCTGACATACAATGGAAATTGACACATCATATTGTATGCAGGCATTTTTAGAACTCAAATGTCTAAGAAACACAATGAATTTCTATGGCCTATACTATTGATGGAGCAAGGATTCGCACGGAAAGCGACTTGCTCACATTCAAGAACCTCGCATAACCTATAATGTCAGTAATCAACCTGTTTTGTCATTAATAATGCACTTTCATACAACACGCGGGTGTCCCAGAGATGCTTGCATATGTGTCTATTAATCCTAACAAAGCTTGCAACTGACAAGATCGCTGCTTTGCAGAAATCTAGTCTGCACATGCGTCGGTCATACACATGTGATGTGACGCACTCGTAGTTCTGGAGGGATTTTTTCGCACATGCGCATTACTGCTAAAATGGCCGCTTTGTTTGTAACATGCTCTCTGCTTGCTACTGCCGCTTTTGCACATCTGTTTATTTCTGCCTAACCTCTAACGCTATAGATATTATAAAGTAAGGGGGTGCAGTGTAGCTAATCAAGGTATACAGTGTAATTAGTTTTTCTGTGATTCTAATTTGTTTTCGCTTACTTTTCATGTACCGCGCATTTGTGGGCCTGGGAGTGAGGAGCCTCTCCATCTTAGAAGTCTGAAAGGGACTCATCACGTGACAAGAGAAATGAAGTCTTGCAACAGTGGAACTCAGCCAGCTGGCTGCCGAAACTGAGATGCTCCTGGGAACCTACCCTCTGTCCTAGGAAAACACTTCGACTTGTACCTGAAATGTAACAATTTATGTGATAATATTGTGTGCCTTATTGTTCTCTTTTACACGTATGCCATGGGAACTGGAATGTAAGGGGTGGATACGAAAATATAAATTTTAATTGTGGGAACACTGAATTCTAGGTGGTGACAATGACCTAACCACCTCTCTTGTCCAATCCAAAGTTGGGGATCCTGTCATTTGCAACATTTGTGGGTGGTCCACTAACCCAAAACAGTATAACTAGTCTAGTTTTAGCTAGAGAAATTGTCCGACTTGTCCGAGTAGCTGACCTGTCAACGACCCTACGAACTCTATAGGTGATTGATACAGAGAGCTGAGGAGCACTCTGTCCGTAATTTCCACAAACTCCAAGGGGTGGAATAGTTTTAAGTGCTGGCGAAGCACTTTGCTGGGAGATTCGAAAACCCAATCGGGGTTATTGGCGGATTCTGTGTAGAGAGGGAGTAGCGCAGGCGTTGCATCCAAAGCTGCAGGTGTTGGTCGTGCCCTTTGATGAGCCCAGTCCTGATCCAAATCCTGAGGGGTATCCTGTCCTAACTGTCCATGAGCTGTACCTGCTCGCCTACTGGCATCCTAAATCCTTGAGGGTCCTTGTCCTCGTCATTTCCCAAGCTGACCCGTGGCCAGGGTTAGTCCTCATTTCCCGTCCTAGGTAAATATAACTGTGGGTGTCCGTCTACTATTCTCTTTTCTTCTCCTCCTTTTAATAAAGCATTCTTGCCTATGTTATTTTCCCTGTCTTTCTCTAAAGGATTTTACATGCAAACTGTTTAAGTAGTATGTTCCAACTTTACCCTTACCTTTAGGAGAATATTGAATTGTCTTGTTCATTCAGCATGTTCCACTATTACCCTTTCCTGTAGTATCAAAGCATTCTTATTTAGATCAGAGCCGTCTCATATAGATTACTGATGAATTCTAGATTTCTGATTTCTTAGTAGGTGCTTTTCACTTTACCTGCCTTAGTATAAGCCTGAAGACTGAATAGCATGTTCCCTGTTACCCTATTCCTGTAGATTGTTCGCACTCAATGGTGCTCACTCTCATTCATAGTTACATTTTTAGTCCTGATTCTAATTATTGATATTTTGATCTGTATAAACTTTATTCTCATGGTATACGAACTCTAAACTTTTACTATATAAAGTCTTGAAAACCCTTCAGGTGTCTGTGGTTATTACAATCATATAGAGTTGCTATTCAAATGTATAGGGTAATTTTAGTAGTCTTATCTCCTACCCACTGCTAGCTCCTGATTCATCAAGAACATAGGTACCTGTGACAAGGTGGTAAGTCGGGTACACTGGAAATAAAAGAAAGGAAACACAACGAATTACTGATAGTGACGTGTAAACTCGCCCGATTCACAAAAATACAGTCATTAAACACGTCATGGGCCCCAGTGCGTGCAATCTGGTGAAATAAGGAGTTGGGCGACCTGCGCGCTCTATCAGTAATTTTTTGGTAGCAGTAGAATGGTTAGGACTAGTTAAGATAGGTAGATAAGATACTTTCTGACGAACTGTGAAAAATAAAATGTGCTGCTAAAATTTTATTACTGCTAAAATAAGTTTTTTATTATTACTTTGAAAAGGTTATAAAATGTTTTGAAATTATATTTTATGAAATGCTGCTATATTATTGCATGTGATTAACAAATTGTGAGTTATTGTTCTATGTTGTTTGGAATCCCCGGGGAAATAGAATAGCGGGTGGTGAGTAGAATCCACTTGGCTGTGAGGTCACTGGCTGGGAGGAAGATTAGTGCATGGTTAGGCAGAACTGGAAGCGCTAATTAGGATTCTTTTTTCTGAATGAATCATTGAATAAATGATAGCTACGAGTCCACTGTTGAAACTTCCGTTGTGATATCACCTAGTAAGGGTCACATGCAGGAGGAGTAGTAGGTTCCTCGAAGCTTGAGTGATAGCAAAGGAGTCCAGTGGTGAAACTTTGACTTAGTATATATCCCGGAAAGAAGTGGATGAGTCAAAGAAGTAGCAGGTTCTCTAAATGCTCGAGTGAGAGGATAGGCAGGGAGGTCTATCCGAAGTGAATGAAAAGTAGAAAGAAGTGGTTTACCTGCAGTAAGAGAAAAACCTTTTTCCTTTTTAAAACCCTCGAGCACAGTGGCGAAAGTTATACGTTGTTAACTAAATTAAGCACTTGCACTTTAAGAAAAATTCAAAGTTTCCGTTACCTTGTGAAGGAGGGAGTCGGTCGCAAGGTCGCACTGACGTCACTCCGTGCCGCGCTGGTATTGGTTGAAACAGCGGGCGTGTAAGAGAAGCTGACATTGTAAGGGAGGGGTGAGTGCCGAAGCATGAGACCGCGTCTCGCGAAAAGGCCGCGCACCCATTGGTCAAGAGTATTTGCAACCTCTGTGTTGATTGGTTGCTGTAAATTGAAAGACGTGCTAGCATTGGAAGTACCAAAGTAAATAAAATTAATCAATCCGAGCTTGAAGAGTTTGGAAAGGTGTATGTGGTATCCTGAATTCTTACCTGATCCGAAAAATCTAGGTTTTCATAAGGAGCAGATGCTAAGGGGTAGACCTTACAATATGTACGGAAGTAAGAGAAAAATGTCATTTGTCGAAAAGATCAAGAACTATTTCAAGAAAGACAAGCCCATTAGAACTAGGGAAGGTGTAATCATTCCACCACCTAATACTCCCGCATCATTTATGATGTTTGACAAAGGGTATCATACCTGTGTATGGTTGGAGAATTGGGTAAAGTATACCGAAGATGACGGAGTCTTAGCATTTCCCCTCGATGGTACCTTTAATGTCAGCATTCTGTTTAATTTAAGGACCCGAATGAATGACTTACACCCCAGACCCAGATCAACGCAATACGAAGCTTTAGAGGAATGGGAGATTGAGGCTCTAGAGCGAGACAGACCCCGAATGGATAAGGGAGTGAGCAAATGGTATCCGAAATTACAGAGAGAAACTAAGGAGAAAAAGATGAAACAGTGGAGACAGAATATGATGGTCGAGGGACTATTTCCAGTATTTGGAGTAACTGAACACGAAGGAGGAAAAAGGACAGAGAAAACCCGACATTTAATGGCTATGGGGGATTCAGAGGATGAATACTTGGAGGATTTATTAATGAAAAATCCACCACCCTATGCTGAAGAGTCTAGGCCCCTGAGTTCGAAAAACCCATTTTTCCGACATCCTAGAAGTAGAAGGGCCAGTGAGACAGATATAGCTGGTACTGGTAGTAAACTCAGTGGTAGTGAAGGATTTTATAGGCCTGGCACAGCAATCCCAAATTATAGACCCTTTGATGATGAAAGACCAGGTTTGGCAATCCCAACTGCCCCGAGTATATACCCTCCATTAGTACCCCAGGTAATGCATGACAACTCTATGGAAAGGGCTTTACATGAACGAGAAAAGGAAGCATTGATAAAACAGCGAAATGAACTGATTCAGACTATAGCTCAGATAAATCCCAGTCCTGAAGCCTTGACAATTCCAGTTACTATTGGTCCAGTTGTTCCTCTTTATGGGGATAGACAGGCTAGTCCAAGAACTCCAGTTATTACGCCAATTGTAGAGCCGCCTAGGAAAGAGCCGCTCATAGTTGATGATCATGCAAGCGAATGTGAGTCTGTGATCTCCCTGATGGATCTGCCCATAAGGGAACCAGGAACCAGTGTACCACGGTCAGGAAATCAGACTAAGGCAAAGGAAGTCCTGATAGAAACAGCTGCAGGTAGCCGGAGTGCCACTGTAGTGACTCCGGAAGAAATAGAGCGATGGTCCCAAGAGATGGAAAAAGAAACTCCTCAGCCAAAACCATTAGATATATACAAGCTAAGAATAGAGCTGGAGGAACTGACGGCTGGGAATGTAGGATTAGACCGGTTAAATACCCTTGATGAAGAAGAGTTATTGTTCCTATGTAAAAGCCTTACCCGGAACACTAGAGTGTTCCATGAAAAATTAATGGACACTGCTGCAAATATGGGAATAGATGTTAGTCGATCCAAGGTACTACAGAAACCCTACAGAGCAGAATTTTCAGACAAAGATTTAGAAAATATGAATGTGTCAGGGAAGAAGATACAGATAAAAGAATTGCTGAACATAATGCAGAAGTGGGGAGATCTAGACAAGTGGAAAGCCAGGTGGGCAAAGAAAAGGGAAGATAGTAAGGCCAAACCAAAGACTTCTGAATATGTTCTAAAAGAAGTGGACAAGGCAGAAAATCTGTATCCCATGAGAGAAGTACCAGGTGGGAAATATGTACATGTCCCATGGTCCCGACAGGATATTGTGTCCTTTACTAATGACTTCCCAAAATTACGAGAGAAACCTGTAGAATGGTATAGGCAGGTAGAGCGATTCGTGAAGGTCCAAAAATGTCTCTTGAAGGACCTGGATGGGTTCTTTGACATTGTAGTTCCTGTAGACTTGTGGACAGAATGCAAGATCGCAGTTGATTGGCCCAGTGAAGAATATGAGAGAGACTCCAGAACCGGAGCTCCCTCGCCAGATGTAATGAGAAAGTATGATAAAGTAATACAATACCTAAAAGAGAAAGTGCCAGCAAAAGAGACTGATTGGACCCGAATAGATAGAACTACCCAGAATCGTGATGAAACAGTGCACTCCTACTATGAAAGACTACTACAGGTGTTCAAAACCTACAGTGGAATCGATAATATTGAAATGAAGGATATGACCCATTTCATTTACCGATTCGTGTTGGGGTTGAGGCCTGAAATATCCCAGTGGATCAGGGATAATAAAATCTGTTGGCAGGGAAAACCCATAGATGAGGTCCTCAAGTACGCCAAGTACTGTGAGGATGAGCTGGAGAACAAAAGAAAAGCCCTGAAGGAGAAGGTGATGTGGGCACAAGTAAAATTGGCTGAACAACAAGAGAAACAGTTGAGTAAAATGAATAATAATGTGCAAAACACTACTTCTGGGGGAGGAGGGAAGCCCAGAGTAAAAATGAGTAAAGAAGAAGCCAAAAAGAAGTTCCCCTGTCACGGGTGCGGTCAGATAGGGCACTGGAGAGACGAGTGTCCACATTTGCAGGCTGGTAATGCCCCCATAAATGGTTTAAATCCACAGGTGCAGAAAGAGGGGCCAAGAAAGAACCAGCAACATGTAAAACAGAATCAGTTGCCTCGAGCTCCTAGGCCTAACTATAAGAACCAGGCTCAGCAGAATGAGGGGGTCGAGATGTGGGAAGGAAGAGATGAGAGAAATGCAGCAACTTCGCAATTCCTGTTAAATGATACATTCCTCTGTGATGAACCATACTGACGGGGCCTGAGGGGGGAGGACGAGGAGTGCGTGCTTGGCGCCTCCTTACTGGTAGACCAGACAGGGCCATACATTGAAGGAAAGGTTGAAGTAAATGACGTCACCTTTCTGTTGGACACTGGTGCTACCCGTTCTACTGTGAGAACAATGGACGTTCCAAACCTACCCCTCTCGGGAGAAGCCATCCAAGTAGTGGGTGTGTCAAATCAAATAATCAGTACTCCAGTAACTGAACCAATGGAGATTTAAAGAAATGCACAGATTTGTCGTCTGTGACTCTAGTCCTGTAAATTTGCTAGGACGTGATTTGTTGTGCAAAATGAACTGTACCATCTTTTGCACACCAAAGGGTGTCGAAATTCAGACCCCAGATGAGGATGGACTGTACAAGTTGATGTTGCTAAGGCCTGACACAGAATTTAAGACACTGTCAATACAGGATTTACCTGAAGAGCTCCAACAGAAAGTGATACCAGATGTGTGGGATTTCACAGGGAGAGATGTGGGATTAATGGCAAATGTAGACCCCGTTAAAATAGCCATTAAGACAAATGCAGTATACCCAAATATCAAACAGTATAAAATGACTACAGAAGTAAAAGCAGGAGTTGCTATTGAAGTAAGAAGATTCTTAGAAGCTAACATTATACAGGAAGTAATGAGCAGTCCTTGTAATTCACCCATAATTGGAATTAAAAAGCCTAGTGGAAAGTACAGGGTAGTGCAGGACCTGCGAAAGGTAAACCAGATTGTTGTACCTTGCTGCCCTATTGTGCCAAACCCTGCAGTGATCCTGTACCAAATTCCATGGAATGCGGAATGGTTTACCGTTATTGACTTATGTCACGCATTCTTTTCCATCCCATTGCATCCAGACAGCAAATTTCTTTTCTCATTTGAATTTGACAGTCATGTCTACGTTTGGAATCGTGTCCCCCAGGGGTACACAGAAAGTCCTTCGATTTTCAATCAGATTTTAAAAAGATGCCTTGAATCACTAATCCTGCCTAGAGAATCAGTTTTGGTCCAGTACATAGACAACCTTCTAGTGGCGTCTAAAAGTCGGAACAACTGTGTTACTGATACCATTGCATTGTTGAATCATCTAGGCAAGGGAGGACATAAAGTATCACCTGACAAACTGCAGTTCTGCAAAAACTCAGTGAAATATCTGGGGCACCAGATAGAAAAAGGTATCCGGAAGTCACTTCAGAAAGAATTAGAATAATTCGAGACATGGAATTACCCAGAACCCAGAAGGAAGTTAGAATGTTCCTAGGAGTTGTAGGATACTGCAGACAGTGGATTGCGGGATTTGCTGTTCTAGCAAAACCATTAATAAAAATGACCAAGAAAGGAGTACAAGATCCAGTTGAGTGGGATGATGAAAGTATGACAGCCTGGATAAAATTACGAAATTGTCTGTGTTCCGCTCCTGCATTGGGAATGCCTGACTATTCCAAGAACTTTGACCTGTTCTGTGACACATGAGACAATTGTGCACTCTCAGTCCTAACACAAGAACATGGTCTGACCAGACGTCCGGTGGCATATTTTTCGGCTACTTTAGATCCAGTGGCTGTTGGATTGCCTGGATGCCTGAAAGCAGTAGCTGCCACTTGCACTAGTCTAGAACAAAGTGAAAGCATTGTGATGGGACACCCTGTAACTGTATATGTTCCACATTCAGTTGTGATTCTGCTGACCAGAACCAAGACACAGTATCTCACACCCAGTCGGCTGACTAAGTATGAGAGAATTCTTATAGGTGCAGAAAATGTGATAATTTCCCCATGTAATATACTAAATCCAGCAACCTTGTTACCAAACACCTCAAGTGCAGAAGTTGAGGGTGAGATGGAGCATAACTGCATTGAAGTAAAGAACTTAGGGGTCTGGCTGGATCCGGCGCTCACCTTTACGGGCCATACGAAGAAGGTTGCAGCCACCTGCTTTGGCATCCTGCGAGGCTTAAGACCGGTCCTCAAGTTCTTTGATCCCTCCACCCGACAGCTCGTGGTCCAAGCCTCGGTTCTATCTCGGCTGGACTACGGTAGTGCGCTGATGTTGGGGGTAAACCAGGCTGAGGCATCTAGGCTACAAAGGGTACAGAATGCTGTGGCGCGGGCCATTGTTGGTCTTCCCAGGCATTGCTCTGTTTCCAGCACTATTTCTGCTCTTCACTGGCTGAAAACAGCCAGTGAGAGGAT
This sequence comes from Lissotriton vulgaris, assembly GCF_964263255.1. Classification (NCBI taxonomy): domain Eukaryota; kingdom Metazoa; phylum Chordata; class Amphibia; order Caudata; family Salamandridae; genus Lissotriton; species Lissotriton vulgaris. The sequence goes on from NC_141690.1 coordinate 162,416,861, forward strand.
TACGTTTAAATCGCTCTGTCTGGCCTTTAAAATTATGAAGCTCTCCTCGCCACCTGCACTTACCAACTTGCTCATCCCCTACATTCCTTCGAGGTCCTTTAGATCGGAGGCTCTTCATCTTGCGGTCTGTCCCAGTTTTAAACTCAGCAGAATGGGTGGTCGCTCCTACCGAGTGCTTGCCGCGGGGTTGTGGAATTCACTCCCAGTGCACATTCGAGCTTTGAATAATCTGTCCGCCTTCAGGCGTGCTATTAAAACTTTCCTGTTTCCTGTACTTAGGTAGTCGTTTCTCCTTTTTCCTCTTCCTGCGTGTTATGTTTTAGTATCTGTGTAAGCGCCAGGACGCCCCTTCGCTGGGGCAGCTGTGCGCTGTATAAATAATGTTAACATAACATAACATTGACCTAACTGAATTTAGCACTAAACCACGTCCTGATATAAAAGAAACAGCCTTACCTGTAGAAGACCTTGTGATGTTTGTGGATGGCTCCTGTTTAAGACATGAGGATGGAGGTCTGAGTGCTGCCTATGCGGTAGTCACTCTAGAAACGACCCTGGAAGCATCTTACTTAAGTGAAATAAAATCTGCCCAAGTAGCTGAATTAATTGCATTGGCAAGAGCTTGTAAACAAGGGAAAAACAAGAGAGTAACCATATACACTGATAGTCAATAAGGTTACGGGGTTGTGCATGACTTAGGCCAATTATGGCTGCAAAGAGAATTCATGACTTCCTCAGGTACCCCTATCAGAAATGGAAAAGTGGTACAGAACCTACTGGAAGCAATCCAGTTACCCAAAGAATTGGTAGTGGTCAAGTGTGCTGCTCACAAATCTGGCAACGACGATGTGACAGCTGGAAATCGATATGCTGACCAAATTGCCCAATATTGTGCAAGACACAAAATGTCCTTAAACATTAAATTGTGGGGAGGCGGAAACAGCTGCCAACTTATGGTGTTTGAGAATGTATCTACTTGGAGGGAACTGAAAGAGTTGCAACAAGCAGCAGAGCAAGACGAAAAAGAGAAATGGGAGAAAGATGGTTGTCAACCTAGGGATAGGGATAGTGTCATGGTTTGTGGTAAAGGTATGCCTGTATTACCTGACAGTATGGTTGATCCTATGGCAAGACTCATACACGGAGACACACACATAGGGAGGGATGCAATGTGCCGTGTTTGTCAAGAAGTGTGGTACAATTCGAAGTTCAGGAACATTGCAGAGGCACTTTGCCAGAGATGTTTGACTTGTCAGCAGTTTAACCCAGGGAAAAGAACAGTAGTGGGACAAAGTACGATTGGAAAGGCAGAAGGTCCCTTTATCAGACTGCAGGCTGACTTCATTCAGCTACCCATGTGCAAAGGATATAGGTACGTTTTGGTTATAGTATGCCTATTCTCAAGATGGGTGGAGGCCTATCCAGCAAAGCAAAATAATGCTATCACTGTAGCCAAATTGTTACTAAGGGAACTGATACCTAGGTACGGTTTTCCAGAGACAATTGAATCAGACAGAGGTGGGCATTTTGCCAACGAAATATTAAATGATCTTTATAAAGCATTCAAAATTACCCCGAAACTGCACTGCGCATACCATCCAGAGGCTTCTGGAGTAGTCGAACAGGTGAATGGCACTATAAAATCAAGATTGGCAAAAATGTGTAACTCTACAGGATTGAACTGGATAGAAGATTTGCCCCTTGTCCTGATGGGATTGAGAAGCATTCCAGACCGAAAGACAGGCCTAAGTCCCCATGAGATACTAATGGGAAGAGTGATGCGACAGGTATGGGTACCAGGACACAAACTGCTAAGTATTTCTGATGATTTGGTACTAGAATACTGCAAGCAGCTGGGTGACCAAGTGCGTTCTATCTCTCACCAGATTGGGGAGGACGCCGTCGCCTGGCCCACAACTCCAGTCCATAATCTGAAACCAGGTGATTGGGTTGTGTTAAAGAAGCACACCCGGAAGAGTTGCCTTGCACCGAAGTGGGGAAAGCGCAGACAAGTGATTCTTGTTACCACAACTGCAGTAAAGTGTGCAGGCGTGCCAAAGTGGATCCATGCCAGTCATACAAAGCGGGTAACCGGAGAAGAAGCGACTGAGGCTGAAGGTGGTGCAGCTGAGGGGTCTCCAGATGAGGGTCCGGAACTAGCTGATGTCGAACTACCAAGCACCAGTCAAGACGAATGGTTCCCAGCAGACGATCTGATTCTTGATCCAATAAGAACCAGAAAGTACTCCTACCTAGATAGAGAGTGGGATAGTGAAGACGAGACAGGAAAAGACGGAGATAATCAGGTCATCGAAATCCATGTCAGACTTGCTGAAGAACAAGGTCAGATAGGGACAGACCAAGTCATCGACACTCCTCCAAAGACTCCAGAAACCGAAAAGGGACAGATAGTAATTAGGGCTGAAGTTCATGCAGAAGAAAATCAAGGGTTCGAAGTGCATGAACAGGAACAGATAGAAATAGAAGAACGTGTTCAGGAGACAGAGTCTGAAACAGTTGAAAGTCAAAGACAAATCCAAAATATACCTGAGCAAGGCCAGCTTAGAAACCAGGCGGAAGAAACTGAAGAAAGACCTGGGACTAGTCAGACAGGAAGGGAAAAAGATACCGTCGAAATCACAGTGCCATAACTGAACGAAAATAAAAGGGCTTGTGAGGAGAGCCAAACTACAGTAACAGCTAAGAGACTCAAGAAGAAGAAAAGTGAACCCAGATACATAAAAAGACTGAGACTAAGATTAAAAACAGTAGAAGAAAAATTAGAAGACCGAAAAAGGGCTGCAAGTGAAAGACAGAAAACCGGAGGCCACCCAAACAGACGAAGTACCAGGATAAAAAGACAAAACAAAAATTATCGGAGTCCTGAATGTACTTATCTGGTGGTGAAAGAAATTGAAGATCTCGAAATAAGCGACAAAGACTCAATTGCTGATCAGAATTCCGAAGAAGAAGACCCAACCTGAAAAAGTGAAACTACGTAAGCCTCTTGAGTAAAGTTATAAAGAGGGGTTGGAAAGTTTCTTTTGAGCCAAAATGTCTGATTCAAATGTGAATGGAAGACCTAGAGGAAACTGTTGTAAAACATGCTGCAAAGTATGTTTATGTAGTATAGCCATAGTACTGATAGTATGGATAGGACTAACAATTACCATTCCATTTATGATAAGTAAAGATACTAACCTGTACCCTACTAAACAAGTGACGCCAGACACAGAAGCCGTACAAACTGAAGAAACACCACGAAGTGTAGAAAGGCATGAGAAGACTCAGCCTTAGACAGACAAAAATGGACATAGATGCATCAGATGAGGGAGGACTACATTATCACAGAATCAAAAACAGAACACATTTAAATGTATTTGCAAATCTTTTAGTACACTATGTAGAAGCCATGGAAATAGAAGACTGTTAAGTCTGCATGAAACTACCTACTTCTGTAGCTGAAGGTGTGACCTATCACCATCTACCCCTAACCTATGGAATTTCCTGTAGTATATTAGCAAGCTTATTTTACAGAAGCACCTTACAGTACTACTATTCAAACACTGACGTAATTTTTTCTGAACTTCCTATTCGGGGAAACCTGAACATTGTACATATTAGAAGTGAGGTGACTCGTTATATGGGAGAATATTTTCTGACTATAGGTGACATAGATTTAAATGAAGCACGCAGAGATAACTTGACCTGTTCATTACATGAACAAGAGAAAATGTTTTTGAAAATGGCAGAAAAGAGAAGGGAGAGTTTCCAGAGAAAGGCGAATGATAAAAGACAGAAAACCCCTAAGTGGGCTGAAAACATGGAAAGCACCTCAAATGGTGAAGCTAATCCTGCACTGTTGCTGGACTTCGAACGGAAAGGGAAACTCTGTCTTCATAGAGAAAAGACTAGTTATTATAACAATGTATTCATCGGTTCCAGTGAATGCGAACACAATTACAAGGTAATTGGAGGTTGGGGTTTCAAAAATGGGTCAGAACCTGTGTTTCCTGGAATTTATTATATATGTGGAAACAAGGCTTATTTCAAATTGCCGGATCACTGGTATGGAAGCTGCTATTTTGGCATTGTCTTCCCGAAAATATACCATGTGAACAACACTGCTGGAAGCAATGAAAATACTAATGGTTTAGTACGTAGTAGACGAGAAAGTGTAGGAGAAATTAAAGGTGATATATTTAGTGCACTGATACCTGGAGTGGGAGTGGTTCTGAATACTCACCGAATGTGCAAATTGTCTACAGTAGTGGATCGGTTATCAACTGACACTGCTGCTGGATTCCTGCTGGTCAATACTGAAACGGTTGCGATCAGATCAATGGTTTTACAAAATCACCTTGCTCTTGATACCCTATTGGCAAAAGAGGGTGGAGTCTGTAGAATGTTGAAAGCGCAACATTGTTGCACTTACATTCCAGACAAGAGCGTTGAGATTAAGAAATATGTGAAAAACATAACTAATTTGGAAAGGGAACTCAAACCACTGGAGGTTGATAGTGCCTGGAAGAGACTAACTGATGGTCTCTCCTCTGTAGGTAGTTGGTTTTCTAACATAGGTAGAAGTCTCGTGGGAAAAATACTGATGCCAATGGCTGGAATAAGTTTAATTGTGCTGATCATAATAATTTGCTGCAAATGTCAAAAATGCAGAAAGAAGTATACTGTGAATAAAAGAGGAGTGAAACGGAATGTTGATGAACTTGAATTAGAGGAACTGAGAAACCAGATTTATAAGAAAGCCAAGAATTCCCATCCTAATAAGGATGCAGAGAAGAGGCTTAACAATAAGTTTGTGGAGATTGAAATGAATGAGATCTGAAAGAAGTTGGCATCTGTTTCCATTAATAGTGATGATAGAAAATATCATCAAAGAGGGGATTGATGGAGCAAGGATTCGCACGGAAAGCGACTTGCTCACATTCAAGAACCTCGCATAACCTATAATGTCAGTAATCAACCTGTTTTGTCATTAATAATGCACTTTCACACAACACGCGGGTGTCCCAGAGATGCTTGCATATGTGTCTATTAATCCTAACGAAGCTTGCAACTGACAAGATCGCTGCTTTGCAGAAATCTAGTCTGCGCATGCGTCGGTCATACCCATGTGATGTGACGCACTCGTAGTTCTGGAGGGATTTTTTCGCACATGCGCATTACTGCTAAAATGGCCGCTTTGTTTGTAACATGCTCTCTGCTTGCTACTGCCGCTTTTGCACATCTGTTTATTTCTGCCTAACCTCTAACACTATAGATATTATAAAGTAAGGGGGTGCAGTGTAGCTAATCAAGGTATACAGTGTAATTAGTTTTTCTGTGATTCTAATTTGTTTTCGCTTACTTTTCATGTACCGTGTATTTGTGGGCCTGGGAGTGGGGAGCCTCTCCATCTTAGAAGTCTGAAAGGGACTCATCACGTGACAAGAGAAATGAAGTCTTGCAAAAGTGGAACTCAGCCAGCTGGCTGCCGAAACTGAGATGCTCCTGGGAACCTACCCTCTGCTCTAGGAAAAGACTTCGACTTGTACCTGAAATGTAACAATTTATGTGATAATATTGTGTGCCTTATTGTTCTCTTTTACACGTATGCCATGGGAACTGGAATGTAAGGGGTGGATACGAAAATATAAATATTAATTGTGGGAACACTGAATTCTAGGTGGTGACAATGACCTAACCACCTCTCTTGTCCAATCCAGAGTTGGGGATCCTGTCATTTGCAACATTTGTGGGTGGTCCACTAATCCGAAACAGTATAACTAGTCTAGTTTTAGCTAGAGAAATTGTCCGACTTGTCCGAGTAGCTGACCTGTCACCGACCCTATGAACTCTATAGGTGATTGATACAGAGAGCTGCAGATCACTCTGTCCGTAATTTCCACAAACTCCAAGGGGTGGAATAGTTTTAAGTGCTGGCGAAGCACTTTGCTGGGAGATTCGAAAACCCAATCGGGGTTATTGGCGGATTCCGTGCAGAGAGGGAGTAGCGCAGGCGTTGGTCGTGCCCTATGATGAGCCCAGTCCTGATCCAAATCCTGAGGGGTATCCTGTCATAACTGTCCATGAGCTGTACCTGCTCGCCTACTGACATCCTAAATCCTTGAGGGTCCTTGTCCTCGTCATTTCCCAAACTGACCCGTGGCCAGGGTTAGTCCTCATTTCCCGTCCTAGGTAAATATAACTGTGGGTGTCCGTCTATCTATTCTCTTTTCTTCTCCTCCTTTTAATAAAGCATTCTTGCCTATGTTATTTTCCCTGTCTTTCTCTAAAGGATTTTACATGCAAACTGTTTAAGTAGTATGTTCCAACTTTACCCTTACCTTTAGGAGAATATTGAATTGTCTTGTTCATTCAGCATGCTCCACTATTACCCTTTCCTGTAGTATCAAAGCATTCTTATTTAGATCAGAGCTGTCTCATATAGATTACTGATGAATTCTAGATTTCTGATTTCTTAGTAGGTGCTTTTCACTTTACCTGCCTTAGTATAAGCCTGAAGACTGAATAGCATGTTCCCTGTTACCCTATTCCTGTAGATTGTTCGCACTCAATGGTGCTCACTCTCATTCATAGTTACATTTTTAGTCCTGATTCTAATTATTGATATTTTGATCTGTATAAACTTTATTCTCATGGCATACGAACTCTAAACTTTTACTATATAAAGTCTTGAAAACCCTTCAGGTGTCTGTGGTTATTACAATCATATAGAGTTGCTATTCAAATGTATAGGGTAATTTTAGTAGTCTTATCTCCTACCCACTGCTAGCTCCTGATTCATCAGGAACATAGGTACCTGTGACAAGGTGGTAAGTCGGGTACACTGGAAATAAAAGAAAGGAAACACAACGAATTACTGATAGTGACGTGTAAACTCGCCCGATTCACAGAAATACAGTCATTAAACACGTCATGGGCCCCAGTGCGTGTAATCTGGTGAAATAAGGAGTCGGGCGACCTGCGCGCTCTATCACTATAATCAATATATGTTGTTCAAAGTGTACCCCAAAGCCTCCTACAGCTTGAGTATTTGCTTATTACCACATTTCACACTCTACCTTCTCAAATGCTTTTCCTAATTGAATGAATTTCTCAAGGCTGGTTTTTCACAAGACCACTCTGACCCAAAGTTCCATTTTGATGATGACAGTTCCATCAGCCCTCCTCTGAACTGCGCCTCCATACTCTCCATCAATGCGTGCAGGGATTCCCCTTGCCTGTAAAATTCATCACCTCCCCCTTCCCCTATCCATGTTTCTCTTCCACATTCTACTCCACCTCTTCCTTATCACCTCCTTCTGGGCTTTTGAAGTTTGCCAGCAGAGACCCTCCAAACCCCCTAGTTTTACTCCTTCTGCTTTCAACCTTAATGCTGTTCTCTCTGGTCTCACTCCCCACCCACTACTATTTAGCACCCGCTCCATGCCTCAGTTTAATTTCGATTTTTATTCCCTCCCCTTAAATCTCCAGTCATTGATCTCTTTATCCTTTTCTTTTACCTTTTTATGCCTGGTGAAGCCAATGCCGGACTTATTGATTGAGCTTGGGTCAGCCCCAGTCATACCCCGTCAAACCAGAGGCTTGCCGGCCCCCAGCCATTGGCTTGACACATTGAGGATCACATTGGCTCCGCACAGATGCATATTTTAGTCTCACTCTTATGATATTGGTTGTCTGGCTGCAACCTTCCTCTGCAAGCGCTTCCGTTGGAATGATTGAAGATCCACTCTAACATCATACCTTTTTTGTCATCAATAATGCATCTCACAAGTGAGTTTTTTTTTTACATGAGCCAACTGTTTTTTTAATGCACACCATAGCAGTGTTTTTAGAAGGTTTTCTCAGCGCTCAAGTATGAACCTGACCCTTGGAGAGCTGGCCCATTGGCTTGTCCCTTTTCAGATCGAGACAACCTGACCGAAAGATTGACAAAGTCTTGCAGAATCAACAACAAAAGATGCAGTCTTGCAGAAATTCAGGAGTGCATCATGAGGATCAGGATGTCTACACCAGTGGAGGGTTGCTGACATTCAGTGTGCAGGATGCTCCTTTCACTCTACCACCAGGCTGCTGGCCACAAGATAATGAGTTGCCGCTAACAAGCATTGGCAAAGCAAATTGTCTGCCTCATAACCAAACATGCAAACCTGATCGACTGGCTTTACCAATGTTGTATCTTTCTGGCTCTCCCCTTCCACTTCCTTACCGTTTCCTCTCTGCACATGTGATCTGCTGCATAAAACGTATATTTCTTTGTTGGAAAACGAGGCAGTATCTGTGAGTGATGCACAAATAACATGTCACATTTGTCCTTCACTGGGAAGCAAACACCCTAGCATAGCCCCTGACTCAGCGGGTAGCGTGGCATAGCAGTCTAGGGCTTACTCAAGGAAGGTGGTGTGGGCTAGTAATCGCCATTACAGGTGTGCAGAAATAACACTCAATAATTGATTGTCCAGTTTGTACTTTGCTTTATAACTGTAAGAGTACATTTATTAAACACACACACTACTTAATACTATGCACCAATTTACAATTATACCTCGGCTGTTGGAATAACTTTGTGACACTGCATAACATCTCCACCCCTCCCGCAGGGTGGGTAGGGCCTAGTACCACCACTCCCATGTATCCACATCATCTTGCCCCTTAATGCAGTGGGTTGACACAACCTGGAGCGAGGACCTTGCCAACTGGCAACATCCAAGTGGCGACCCACCCCATCATCTCAACAAGCATTAAAAATAGGTACACCTGCCCTGGGGACACATAACCCTGACTGAGCATCTTGTACTGACCATACAGTATACAGCTCTACATCTTGTGGCTAACAGTCTGGGTTGTTCCTCCCCAAACGCAGTAGCAAGAATACATGTTTGGGCATCACTTTAAATGAGGTACTTAACATAGATGATAACAATTATAATGTTTCGCAATCACAACCTCTAAAAGATATCACAGAAAGACACAGCCAGCGCACCATGAGTCTTAGCTACTGGGGTTACTGATGTGCACGGCCGCTCTGCGGCGAGGGGTCGGGCGGGGGCCATCGGGCCGCCGTCGCCACTATATCCCCATTAATGTTACACTTCACCACAGATCCAGCCGGACTGATAGCTGGACCTGGGACAATGTTCACTTTTTGGTTGCTTACAGTTGGGGCAAGGGTAGGGAGGGGGGGGGGGGCGGGGGGGGGGGGGGGGAGGGTACAATGGGAGTTGGGAGACTGTTGGGATTGGGGGGTGTGGGGGGTATCTCCTTGTCCACGGTATATTGAGTCTACGCTTGGGTCTTCCGGGCCTCCACATGCAGAACACGGAATGGCTCCACTACAGACCAAGGCAACTCAGGCGCACTACACAGCTGGCCCAACTAATCACTTAGCATGACACATCCTCTGACAGTTCTCACGCTTAATGTGAGAGGGCTTAATAACCCTGTCATGCGCAAAGCGGTCCTATCCCTCTTGGAACACTCGAAGGCAGATATCTGCCTCCTGCAGGAAACTCACCTGCTGCCCAAAGACCAACACAGACTCAAGTCCCGATCATTTCCCTGGCAATTTTTCTCGTCCGCACACAAAAAGGTAGCCGGGGTGGCGATACTCGTGGCCAAATCCTTTGGTGGAAGGGTACTGCAGAAGGAAGCTGAGATCAGGGGTAGATTGCTAGTTCACCGCTTCCAAATAGCCGGTCAAACATTACTAGTGGGTACTGTATATGCGCCCAATGAAGGCCAGGAGAAGTTTCTACACACTGCACTGGAGGCGGCCACAGTCACCACACACCTACACCTATTGCTCGGGGGCGACCTGAACCTTGTGTTTCACAACACTGCAGACCGCTCTAGCCAGCGGTCCGGTCAAGTGGGAGCGCTGTTGACAGTAGGGCACACTCACATCTCTGACCTAGACTTAGTAGATCTGTGGAGACTGGTGCACCCGCGGGCAACGGCATACACGTACTACTCCGCAGCACACAAAACATATGCGCGACTTGACTATCTCCTGTGCTCCTCCCGGATGGTTTCTCAGGGACGAGACGTGGAGATCCTTCCGGCCTCTCTTGTCGCGGCTGCGCCCGGCCCACAGCGGCACTGGCGTCTGCGGGACGGCCTTCTGCAAACCCCGTCCACAGTGGAGCGGATTAAGACAGCGCTTGCCCAGTTCCTCACACATAATGCTAACGGAGACACCTCTAAAGCCACGCAGTGGGCAGCTCTTAAAGCGGTCCTACGCGGCGAACTTATCTCCATAGCTACGGCTAACAATAAAGAACCCTCACAGAAACAAGCTGAATTCACTCAGCGGGTGGCGGAACTGGAACAGATGCATCAACGCACTGGGGCAGCGCGAGCGTGACGTCAGCTATGCGCAGAACAGAAAATGCTGGCGGCATTGGACCAGGATGTGGCCGAATATGCCGCCATGCGCCTCAGACACGCGTATTATACCGGAGGAGAGCGCTGCGGGGGGTTGTTGGCGAGCAGACTGCGGGAGCAACGGCAAAGGCAACATATCCGAACCCTCCAACCTAGCCACGGTGCCCCCATTACAGAAGACGCGGCCATTGCCGCAGCTTTTGGCGATTACTACGCTAATCTCTATACAGCAGACCGCCTCGATCAGCAGGACGGTCATGACTAAGTGGAGTGGTGTGGCTCACTGGCTAGAGACGGCAGACCCGTAAGCAGAGAACGGCCCGGGACCAGGGTTCAATTCCCGATGCGGCAGGGTCGTGGACCAGGGTCAAAACGGACTCGATAATTCTTGCCTCGGTGCCTACTCTACCAGGGAGCACACTCGGCAACTCTTGGCATTAAGCTTGCCTCATCTCTACAACGGCCCCCCACAGACGCAGGGGATGCCTGGTTTCACCTTGGAGATACCCAGAAAGGGACCATCTCACAGGGAAAACCAGGACGGGTTCCCCAGCGGTCTTCAGTGCCAGGATACTCCATGGAGTCGCAGTGCGCTTTACAAGTACACCCACATTTACATTTACATTTACTACCTGCATGGTGCGTCCCTTCCATCCCTTAATGAAGCGCAGGCAGCATTCCTCGATCGGCCCATTGGCCTGGAGGAGGTCATAACGGCGATTTCACGCCTCAAACTTGGGAAATCGCCAGGCCCGGATGGCTACACAGCGGCCTTCTATAAGACTTTCTGCCAACAAGTAGCCCCACTGCTGAGAGACCTCTTCAACACTTTCGACCAACCGGATGCCATCCCACCGGATCTGCTGGAAGCGGCCATCTCGGAGATTCCCAAACTGGGACGCGATCCCACGAGGTGTAGCTCATACCGGCCAATCTCCTTGTTGAACATCGACCTGAAGCTTTACACCCGCATACTTGCAGGTCGACTAGCACCATATTTGCAACAACTGGTGGACCCCGATCAGGCGGGCTTCATTCCGCAACGACAAACCAGCGATAACACCAGACGTGTCCTCCATCTCATCGAGGCGGGGTCACGGACGAGACCGGACTGCATGCTCCTCACTATCGATGCGGAGAAAGCATTCGATAGGGTGCATTGGCCCTATCTGGACCTGGTGCTACAGAGGTTCGGGATAGGAGAAACCCTTCGCAACCGGATATTTAATTGCTACCGCCAACCAAACGCTGCAGTCCGGGTTAATGGCCACTCCTCCCCACGGTTTTCAATCGGCAGAGGGACTAGACAGGGGTGTCCACTCTCCCCCTCCTGTTTGCGCTCTATACGGAGCCGTTGGAGCAACAAGTGAGGCAACACAACCTCATCACGGGCATCCCGTTTGGTGGGGACACTCACACAATCAGTTTATACGCTGATGACATTTTATTATCCCTGACCAACCCGATGCAATACCTCTGAGCGCTCTTTATTGAGCTCCACACCTTCGCGCGGGCATCAGGCTTTAAGATTAACGTGACGAAGTCGGAGGCCCTGAATATATCTATGCCGCCAGAGGTACTAGAGGACGCCAAGGCCGAGTTTGACCTACAGTGGTCGGCGACTACCATCCCAACGGTGCAGGCCACCGCAGACGCCAACTATACTAGGCTTAGCTCCCGACTTCGTGACAACATCAGAAGGTGGAAGCACCTCACCCTATCCTGGCTGGGTCGGATCGCGGCCGACAAGATGACTCTGCTGCCCCAGATCCTTTACATTTTCCAGACCCTCCCTCTACGCCCACCGGCGGGATGGCTCCAGAAGGCACAATCGGAGCTAGTGCGCTTTGTCTGGAACGGCCGCCATCCGCGGTTTAAGCACGCGCTTGCCACACTCCCCCCCCGAACACGGCGGCGTAGGCGTACCCGACCTCACCCTATACTTTCAGGCGACTCAGCTGCGCACCTTGGTGGAGTGGCACCAACTGGAATCTGGCAGACACTGGCTCTTCCAGGACCAGGCGGTGGCGGTGGCGGGCGTCCACTTCAGGGCATCCCGTTTTTGCCACAATGTCATAGGCCTCCCAACCTCTACGCCTCACTGATCACTAGCACTGTCCTGGAGGTGTGGGACAAGGTAGCTGTGAAGGGAGGACTTACCTCCTTCCCCTCGCCAATGACACCGATCTTCGGCAACCCGGATTTATCCCCCGGCCTTGACCCTCGGGCATACGTGGCATGGAGAAAGACACCCTGTAGAGATGTAGGTCATATGTTCGACCTTAACGGCATTCTTCCATTCCAGAAAGTGAAGGAGGACTATGACATACCGGAAACGGATCGCTTGCCCGACCTGCAAGTTCGCCATTGGGTCTTACAGCCATCGGTCTGACCCGGTGCACGACGCCACATCACTCCATACGAGAAGTGGCTATTGACACGCACCTCTGACAAAAAACTGATATCAGACCTGTATCAGCACTTACTCCTCACCAACATATACACCTACAACGTGGGGCGGATCAGGTGGGAGAGGGACTTGGGGAGGCAACTCTCACGCAAAGAATGGGAAGGGGTTTATTATAGAGCCAGACACGCTGCCCACCATACAGGCCTCATCGAAACCATGACCAAAGTTGCCACATACTGGTATCACACACCCGAACGGCTACATCAATGGGACCCCCGGGTTAGTGACCGCTGCTGGAGGGGGTGCGGAGGGCTGGGGACACTGGAACACCTACTTTGGAACTGCGACCACCTCCAGCCTTACTGGAGCCCAATTCTGGACCTGATAGACGCGCACTTAGACACCCAATTACCCAGGCTCCCTGCTTATATCCTACTGGGCCTTCCTAACGCTTTGATGTACCCCCTAAAGTCCTGGAGAGGGAGGTTTATTGCGATCTCGCTATGGGCTGCTATACAAAATATTGTAGCGCATTGGAGAGCCGTCCAACCTCCCCTGCAAATAGGCTGGCTACATAGGCTTTGGGCGATCCTGGGATTGGAGAAACTATCACTGGCTAAAGCAGGTCGGGGAGTAGACTTTGCAGCACTTTGGCGGCCGTTTCTGACCCTGCTGACAGGAGAATTCCGAGAGCTGAGCTGCCCTCGATACCTGCGACTGCTACGCCTTGCAGACACCCCACTTCCAGAACCTAAGGCGCAGCCTCACAAGCGCACACTCCCAAGCAGTTCTGCGCTCGATGGCACTTGTTAGAGAGACGGTCCCATATAGTCTCTGCCTTTGGTCTATGGAAAAGGAGAAGGGTGGTTGTGGGAGGAGGGTGGGGGGTGGGTGTTTGTTTTTCCTTTACCCTTTTTCTCCCAGTTCTCTATTTTATTCATGCTCATTATTATCGCTGAATGCACTTACCTTTCAGCCTTAAAGACGCAGCTGGCCCGGATGGGTTGTAGGCGGCTTGCTGTGTTAACGCTCGCAACAGGAACATCTATTAGCTATGCTCAAGCTACTGAAATGTACTTAACCGCCCTGTGCCCAGGCAGGAGTGCCGGCTGTACAAGATGCTATGTTTCCTTTGTTGCTCAATAAAAAGATTTAATACTAAAAGTTATCACAGAGGAAATCACCAGATTAAGCATATACAGCCAGACACCCTAGCAGGAATGTCCAGCACCCTAACCCCTCATTGCTTATGACCTCACATTACACATGTGACTTACAGTCCCTCCATAGAAATAACCTTGGTCAAGGCACTTCATAGAAATTACATTAGTAATGCATTTCTCGTGCAATTGCACCTCTTCGCCTCCAGGGGATGTGTAAAGATCAGTCCACAAAGTTGTATGTCAGAAATCCAGAAGATTTATTTAAGTATCTTCATAACACCTCAGCCTGCAAACACAGCTCCTGTTCATCTAACAGCTTTACTTGAGTAATAACATTCTAAACCTCTGTCTTAACTCTAGCATGATGTCAAATAGAACCAAGAGGTTACTTTCTAATTCTTACAATGGCCTAAGGCATTAAGTACAACATACTACATATCTCCCTCCCAATAACAGAACTTACAAAATAAGTTAAAGAACATAGTAAGTAATTAAATTGAACAAAATGTTTTAAAACGATGAGCATCAACACAAAACATGGTCTTCTAGGTACTTAGGTTTAGTACGTTGTCTAGTACTTTCATATTTGTTGTGACTCTTTATCATACAAGGATGATTACCATTATTCTCAATAAGAGTTTCATACAATGAGTAAGAGAGTTTTGCAACCTTATTTAAATTCCATCCCTTGTGATCTTCGTTTCTGATTGCATTTTTAAAAACGTTAATCACCTTCATAGGTAACAAGTATTTAGAACCATTGACATTAGTCACCTTGCAGGGATTTTTGATTTTGACTATGTCGCCCACACTGATATTCGTTTTCTTTACACTTTTCTTAACATCAAATCTCCTTTTGTTTTCACACATTCTCTTCATTTCTTTCTCAAATGTATCTTGGTCATCACCAACAGTTTTCAAACATTGAGATTTGTCAAGAATCCAGGAGGGACAGATCATGGTACAAGCCCTTCTTCTGCGTAACAACTCGAAAGGAGTTCTACCTGTCATGTAATGAGGAGATAATCTGTAGTTTCTTACTTTGTTATTAATTTCAGCCTGCCAACATTTGTGAAGAGACAAAGCACTCCGAATGGTTTCTTTGAGTACCCTGTTGAATCTTTCTCCAATTCCACTTGTTTCTGGATGATATAATGCAGACTTCTTACGACTAATACCTTCATCAGACAGATACTTGTTCATTTCACTAGAGGTAAACTGAACTCCCTTATCAGACAATAATCTGGATGGAAACCCTATCTTGCCAAAATGTCATCTAAACATGTTGTTATATCTCTTGTCTCCACAGAATTGGTGACCTTAATTTCAGGCCACCTTAGAATACACATCTATAAGAACCAAAACATACTTGTTGATCATTGATTGTTTAATGGGACCCAAATTGTCTATTGAAAACTTCTCTCAAGGAAGTTTGGGTAGAGTCCTTAAAGTCATGGGTTGAACTCTAGGTTTAAGAATTTTGTCACACAGATTGTATTCAACACACTCTCTCATACATCTCTCAATAGAAAGGTCCATTCAAGGACACCATTATATTTGTCTCAGTATTTCCTTTGTCTTAGAGATACCTGGATGACTCTCATGTGCAAACTCTTCTTCTTCTAAAACTTTATTTTGGTCACGGGGAGGATTGTCATAAAAAACATGGAATATGTACAATTAAATACAGACTAATACATAATCTTACAATAGTTCATCTGAGGCTATTGACACAAGACTGTACATCAGAGCGAAATAAAGTGCATTACTTGGTCTGCTCTGGCCTGGTCCTGGTCTGAAAATACAATACAATACATTTGTGTTTAAATGGTCAGGATCCACTCTACAGAGCAGTATACATAATAAATGAATGAATTATAAAACCAGTATAAAAAAATAAAAGAGAGTTATAAATAATGCAAGCTTGCCCACACACACATTACTTATCTGGAGGGAAGGGGGCAGCTCGACTCCTGACTGTGACACGGATTGTTACAACAGCCTGGAAACAGGCAGAACAACAAAGGAAGTGGGATGGCCGGATCACTAGGGAAACCCCTCTTTGGGACGGCACCTGGCTTCAGGAAATTACAAAACTTCGAGGCTTCCAACAATGGGACCTACTGGGCATTTCACAACTCAAAGATATCATACACTGTGAAGAACTGGTCACATTCTCACACCTACAGGCGTAATATGGCATGAGCAAGACTCAACACTACAAATACTTGCAGCTGATCCATGCCTGGCGAGTACAACACCTAGACACTAATGACATTACGGAATATTCGGCACTGGAGGGGCGACTACTAATGGGAGAAATTGTGGAGAAAGCGGTTTCATGGACCTATAGGACGATAATTAACAACAAGCCGGACAGAAGCTCTACAGAAGTTGCGGGCGAAATGGGAAGCAACGTTAGGTGAGATGGAAGACTTAGATTGGGAAATGGCACTGATGCACCCACGTAAGGTGGCTATTAAGTCCAGGCTCCGACTGATACAATTTAAATACCTGCACAGAGCATATTATGATAGGGCATGACTGCATCATATAAGGAGGGCGGAAACACCAGACTGTTTGAGATGTGGAGTGTCACGGGGTATATTTTTTCACACGGTGGGGACTGCCCACGGATTCAACAGTATTGGGCCAACATGCTGGGAAGGTTGAGTACGGTCCTGGGAGAGACGATACCACTCAGTACGCAGTTCTTATTGCTGGGGATATCCACTGGCATTAATCTCCCTAAACCAAAGTTAACCTTACTTCAGTTGGGATTGGTGGTTGCAAAACGAGACTAGGCCAAGGCATGGGGGCTGTGGCGATCCCGTCCCTGACGGAGTGGGAAAAAAGTATGGAAATGTATATTTTGGGGGAAAAGACGACCTAAAAGCATGGGGCTGCCCCAAAAAGTTCTGGAAAATATGGAAGCCATGGTTGACACACTATGGGTTGTTGCTCTTTGATTCACAGTGATCTCTTGCGATGGATTTATGGGTTATGCTGCTGAAAGATGCTCCCAACAAATGTATAAGACTCTAGAACAGTTACTAGATTATCCGCCACTGTTGTTCTTATATGATGCCGATGTCTCGCTGAAGGTGCCACTGTGTGCTGCTATTAATCAATGTCTTTGTAATGTATTAAAGAAAATGTTAACAAATACACTTTAAAAAAGAAAATGCGAGCCTTAGTGTTATCTTAAATAGGTTTGGCGTACATGCCACATTGAATTTAAAAAACGGGATACGGGAGGAGCTTCGCGGGCAACCAAGATGGCCGCGTAAGCTCGGAGCTCCGCGGACCTTCCGATCCTCCTCAGATATCCTGTCTGAAATCCTGATCCACAAGGGTGGATTCTTATTGCTGATGGTCTACTGAGGCGAGAACTGTTTTCCGATTTCGAATCGGTGATTCCTACGCTGAGCTACGTCGAGTGGAACTCCGTGCCAGTGCTGTGCCATTGTCTCTCCGGACTCCGTCACTCCGCACGATCGATCTGCGGAGTGCCTGCCTGTCGTCTCTGCTGGCGGAATACTAGCGCCCGCAGTGCGTTTTCAAGACGGCCTGGTCTCCCTGTCCAGCCCGGAAACTCTATCTTGCTCGTTGGGCTCGGGCTTGACTGGCACAGCCCTTTGTCCTCATCGGACCCAACATGGCGGGCAGAGGGGACCCCGACAAGACATCGAACAAAGGCGTCCGCGGGAAAGCACAGTCGCAACAGAACAGGATTGAGCGCTATACCCAACCGAAGACGCCGCCTGTTACGGGATCCTCTGACAAGAGCCTCCCACCTACGGGCTCGCCCGACGGCTCCGAGCCTACTCTGAGCGACATTATGGGAGCCATCACCAGTTTTCGGGCTGACATGCAACAGCAACATGAGGTCTTGACACACAAGGTGGACACTATGGCCGTTGACCTGACTCTTATTAGAGCCGACCTGGGCAAAACTAATGATCGAGTCAAAACACTGGACATTAAGACCTCCAGCCTGATGGCCGACGTCTCGGACCTGCAAACTGAGGTCCGGAACCTGCGGATGACTGCGGATCAATTCTCAAGGAGGCTGGAGGACTTTGAGGGACGTGCCAGGCGGCAGACTGTCCGCATTGTCGGTGTCCCGGAGGGCTCAGAAGAAGCGGCGACGGACCTCTTTGTTGAAGAACTTATAAAGACCCATCTGGCACCGTCTGGCCTTAGCAACTTTTTCTCGGTGGAGCGAGCCCACCGGGTGCCGGGTGGCCCGCCGAAGTCGGGCGTGGCGCCCAGGCCCATTGTGGCACGACTTCTCAACTTTCGCGACCGGGATGCGGTCCTGCAGGCATCCAGACGACATGGACCGCTCAAGTACCAGAACGCTGAAATACATTTCTATCCGGATTTTACCAGGACGGTACAGCGGCAGCGCCAGAGCTATGCCGGGGTGAAGCGGAGATTGCGAGATATGGGATATAAGTATTCCATGATGTTTCCTGCCAAACTCCGGATTGAACATGAGGGCCGAGCCCTTTTCTTTGACTTTGCCGAGAATGTGAGTGACTGGTTGGACACTTTGTCGCCGCGTCGAGATGCCCAAGACGACCATGATGGAGGTGCGGCTGGTGGCCCGGATCTATGAGACTTGGCTCTACAGTGGGAAAACCGGCGCTTGGTCTTTCCGCCTCATGTGACTATTGGGTATTGTTTTAATTGACCCTGTTGACTTTCCTGTTGGTACATGGAGGGTGGCGGGGGGTGTTCGCGGAGATTCCTTACTCCTCTGGGTCTCTTTTTGTAGAGTAGTTATTTGGGGTGACAGGCACACTGCTGGTTGGGGGGGCTTTTTAGTCTTATGCAGGGGTGCAGGGTGGGGGGTGCAACTATGCAAGTTTATTTGTGTGTTCGTTCTTTCTCTTCTCCTTTCTTTAGGCAATGGATCGTGTTTACTACTGTTTACTTGATGATCGAGTTGGCTGGGGTCGGGTGGGACGGGTTGCGGGACGATGGGGGGTAGGAAATTAAAAGTGATCAGTTGGAATGTTAATGGGTTGGGTGACCGTGTTAAGAGAGGGGTGGTGATTCAACTGATTAAGAGACATATGCCCGATATTGTGCTTTTACAGGAGACGCATTTGGTAGGGAACTCTTGCAAGGCCGTTAATCGTAAAGGCTACAAAATGGTGGTCCACTCTGGGTTCTCTTCGGGCTCCCGGGGGGCGGGTATCCTGGTGCGTGCGTCCCTTCCCCTTGAGATAGACGTCACTGTGATCAATGAGAGGGGACGCTACGCTGCAGTGGCGGGAAGATGGGAGGGGCGTTCCTTAGCGCTACTTTCGGTTTATGTTCCCCCGGGCCTGCAATCCAGTACCTTCCAAGACCTTGGTGGCGCCATTTTGTCCCTGCCTGCTGGCCTATTGATAATGGGGGGTGATTTCAATTCAGTCTGCTCTGGCTCCCTGGACCGCCAACCGCCGAGAGATCTCCGCAGTTCCCAAATGTGGTTGCCTTCCTTTCTTGATTCTATGGGGTTGGTGGACAGTTGGTGACTGCTACATCCCGTGCTTCGCCAATTTTCCTTCCTTTCGAGTGCCCATGGAAGTCTGTCCCGTATAGACTACGTTCTTACCCTGGCTGCGCATGCGCCCGCCGTGTCTGAGGCCCGTTTTCTGGCACGGGGTATTTCCGACCATTCCCCGTTGTGGGTCTCGTTTGATTTTAACATTGTCCTGTCTGACCGTTCGGTGGCGGTTAACCCATGGTATTTCCGTAATCACAAGACTCGTGCGCTCCTGGCTAAGGCCATCGACCTCTATTTCTCGGAAAATGTAGGCTCGGTTGGCTCGGCTATCACCTTGTGGGAGGCATTCAAGACTGTGTTGAGGGGTGAGGCCCTTGCTCTCATTGCGGAGGCCAGGCGAGTCAGAGATGCCGACCTCGCGCGTATTGAAGATGAGGTTTTGTGCCTCGAGTCCCGTTTGGGGCCCGAGCCCGATCCTTCTCTTTTGCATGACCTCTCCCTTAAACAATCGGAATACCACGATCTCGCCACGAATGCTGCCCTTATTCTGGCCAGGGAACAGCAAGGTCGTATTTACGACGTTGGGGACAAGGCCGGAAAGCTGCTGGCTTGGTTGGACAGGCGCGAGATGGCTAGCCGTGTGGTGCCGGAGATCTTGGGCGATGACGGAGTGACCGTCACGGACCCAAGTGCCATTGCCGAGTCTTTTGCTGATTATTTCCGGGGTGTCTATACTTCCAACTCAGACCGCTCTGAGGCTGACTCGGCTGCGTTCCTCTCGACAATTGACCTCCCTTGTCTTTCTGAAGAGGACCGTGCCGACTTAGATCGGGACATATCCGCTGACGAGGTCGCCTTGGCGATCCGTGCATTACGGTCGGGTAAAGCGACTGGCCCCAATGGTATCCCGGTCGAGTTATACAAAATTCGACCGGATGTGGTATCCCCCGTATCTGCGGACTATGTTCCTGAGGGCTCGGGAAGAGGGCCTCCTCCCCTTGGATCAGCGGTTGGCCACCATCGTGGTTATTCACAAGGAGGGGAAACCGAGAGACGTTTGCAGATCCTACCGCCCCATCTCTCTCCTCAATGCGGAGCCTAAGATCCTAGCCAAATTGCTTGCCAATCGGTTGATTGGAGTCATCGGTGAGTTGGTGCACCCGGACCAATCGGGTTTTATTCCTCGCCGTAACACTGCCCTTAACCTGCGTCGGCTTCATGGTGTCATGGCCAGAGCTCACACCCTGGAAGAACCGGCGGTACTTGCTTCCCTTGATGCCACGATGGCCTTTGACTCCCTTGAGTGGAGTTATCTTTGGGCGGTGCTAGCGAAGCTTGGCTTTGGACCGGGCTTCTTGAGTTGGGTGCAACTTCTTTACGCTTGCCCGTTGGCTAATGTTACAGTCAATGGCCGCATGTCGGCGTCCTTTGCCCTCCACCGAGGTACCAGGCAGGGTTGCCCCCTGTCACCTCTCCTGTTTGCGCTGGCTTTGGAGCCGCTCGCGGCCATGCTACGTGTGCACCCGGACTTGCACGGTATCACTTGGGCCCCGGGCTTTGAGGATAGAGTTTCCCTATACGCAGATGACATCCTGCTCTATCTTACTTCTCCCTGCAAGTCACTCATTGTAGCATGCGACGTGCTCAGGCTGTTTGGACGCCACTCTGGCCTGGTCATTAACTGGGCTAAGACTTCCCTTTACATTCTAAAGGGGGACACGCCGCGCCTCCCCAGAGGCTGCAATATCCAGTTGGCCGGACAGGGCTTTAAGTACCTGAGAATATACATTTCCGGTAGTTCAAAGGCGCGATATGATCACAATCTCCTTCCCCCTCTCCAGCGGCTGCGGAGAGATGTGGATAGTTGGCGCAGGCTCCCGCTCTCTCTCCTGGGCCGGGCGGCATTGTTTAAAATGATGTCCTTGCCCAGGTTCCTGTATGCCCTACAGAACACTCAGGACTCGGTTCCGGCTTGCTATTTTCGGGAAATTGAGAGCTTGCAACACGCCTTGCTCTGGGAGGGTCGACCCCGTGTCGCCATCCAGAAGCTCACATTGCCGTGGTATGACGGAGGCATCGCCTTGCCGGACGTACGGCGGTACTACTGGTCCTCTCAGCTCACTGCTATCAACCATGGATTTTATGGTCCAATGGTGGCCTTCTGAATTGGGTCCTGCTCCCACTCCTGTAACTGAAGCCAGAAATTTGGGCGTATGGCTTGATGATCAATTGTCTTTTATCCCTCATATTAAACGTGTCGCGGGAACTTGTTTTGGCGCTCTGCAGTGCCTTCGGCCTATTTTTAAATTCTTTGACCCAGACACCAGGCAGATCATAGTCCAAGCTATGGTATTGACCAGATTGGACTATGCCAGCTCTCTGTTTCTGGGTGTGAATCAAGCTGAGCTAGTCCGTCTTCAGCGGATACAAAATGCGGCGGCCAGGATGCTGGTCGGCCTCCCTAAATTTGTTTCTGCTCGCAGCACTATCCACGACCTCCACTGGCTCCCAGTAGGCCAAAGAATCAAGTTCAAGGCTCTGTGCCTCACCTTTAAAATTCTTAACTTGGCCTCCCCTCCTATTCTCACCCAGACCATTCTCCACTATGTCCCCTCAAGAGCCCTTCGGTCTGCAGGGTCAAACTTGGCCATCATTCCTCGCTTTAAAAAATCCAGAATGGGCGGCCGCTCATTCTCGGTGATGGCGGCTACATTATGGAACTCTTTGCCTGCCTCACTTCGTTCCATCCCTGATTTGTTTCAGTTCAGGAAACAATTAAAAACTCATGTATTCTCCTCTGCTTAGCTTCTGCTTAACTTTAGTGCTATCTGGTCTTTTTGTTGTGTTGTGTTTTCATCTCCAAAGCGCCGGGACGCCTCTTGGCTGCGGCATCTGTGCGCTATACAAAATAAAATAACATAACATAACATAACATAACATTTTATGGCCCCGTGGACAGCCCAGGCTACTTAATGGACAGATGGCTTTTGCGCGGTGGCAACTATTATCGCGCCCTGTATTCCAGATCCTTCGATCGGCGCCTCACGGGCCCGACCAAGGCAGCGGTTCACACTTGGCGGATGATTACTAAAGCACAGGGTTGGCAGGGCAGACTGACTAGATTCACCCCACTGTACGACTCTGATATCCTGGGCAAACTGTGGCACACCAAGGGTTTTGATAAATGGGATCTCATAGGTATCTCCAGGGTGGACGATATGGTTATTAAAGGAGAAGTCAAGACCTTTCCCCAACTGCAGGCCGAATATCATTTGGGCGGATCGGAGTTTTTCCGCTACGCCCAGCTGAGGCACGCGTTGATTTCTGCTAGGCCAGCGGAGGGTGAGATCCCCGAAAGCTCCCCCTTGGAGGACAGGATTCTGGATGGCCATATGCCTGACAGCGCTATTTCATTGTCCTATAAAAAACTGATAAATGTTCGAACTGATCTCCTCCTGTGCTTGAGAGAACAATGGGTGGCAGACAGCCTGGAACTTGACAACGAGGACTGGCAGAGTGCAGGAGTGACTAAGGAGGTCGCCATCTCCTCGCGTCTCCGACTGGTGCAATTCAAAATCCTTCACCGGGTGTATGTCACCGGCCCCCGGCTTGTGCACATGGGCTTCTCGCCCGATGGCCTTTGTCGTCGTGGTTGCGGGGTTCTCGCTACCTTTATGCATATTCTGTGGGAATGCCCCGTCATCGCCCCTTACTGGGCGAGAGTACACCGGATTATGGGAGAGGTGACTGGTGTTGGGTTGGCTGCGGAGGCGCGGAGGTGCCTCCTCAACGTCTGGGAACCGACTGATTACAACACGGCGCAGACTCGTTGGGCGACACTAGGCAATATGATTGCTAAGCGAGATATTGCCCAAAAGTGGGGTGCTGCTACGGCCCCCCTGGTGGTACAATGGAAAGCCAACATGGATTGGTGTATGCTCAGAGAAAAGACGGTTTATGCTGCCAGGGGGAGGCCTCAGACGTGGAACAAAGTGTGGGGGGCATGGAATGCATACAGGGGTGATGTGTGCTTACCACCGGAACCTATTCCCTGGGACGAACACCTATCACCGTAACCTGTGACACCAACTGTTTTATGCTGATTGTACTTCTCCTGTTCTTTCCTCCCCCCCCCTCCCCATCCTACTATTCATTCTTTTATCGATTCTCTACCTGTCCTCCTCTGCCTCTGACCGACTCATACACGTCCTCGTTACTCCATTGCCTATCTTATGCGCCCTTTGGCGTTTCTTTCTTGGTTTGGTTATCTTTTATAAAAAATAAAAAACAACCTGCAATGCTCTGATGTAAATCGTCTTGCACTATTTTCCTCCTGATACTATGCTGCCTTGCCTCCGGGATGTTAGGCTGAATAGCTGTGTGCTCTTTTATAATAAAGGTTTTAAAAATTTAAAAAAAAAAAAAAAAAAAACGGGATACGGCGAAAGCAATGGGAGTATGGTTATCATACATTAATATTCTTAATGCCTCCGCGCATTGGACAAAACCTAGGTTCCTGCATAGCTGAGTAAGCCAGCGCTGCCAGGTATTTTATAAGCGGTGCAAAAGAAAACAACATGTAGTTCTGTTTCTTCCTTGCAGTTACAAGCAGGACATCCATGAGAGCGGGTGTTGGACCAGTTGTTTGTAAAAACATGGAGTGGTAGGGTCCCTAGTTTGATCTGCACATACAGTTTTCTGGCCAGGTTTGGCTGGATGTCATCCAAGAAAGGTTCCAGGCTTTACTTGTCTTTAACCTGCAAGAAGTCGGCTGTCAAACGGCCTCAGGACGAACTTTCGTGGATGACAGAAAGTTTATAGGATTTCACCAATTCCACCCGCGAGATCAGGGGACATGAGTCCACAGGAGAGGTCCATAACTCAGTTTTGCCCAACTTGATACATAGGTCCCTTATGCACTTAAGCAAGGGTATGTCCGCAATGCCTGGTAGGTTCAAGAGATCTCTGAGTTCTGTTCGATAAGTGATCAGTTGCGGAGTTGCCCACATGCGCCGCAAGAAGGTTAAAGGTCTGAGGGCGATCTCCTCACTAATTGGCCTCATGCCCAGATCCAGACGTATTGGGGTGAGAGGGGTGCTGGGTGGGAGGCATAAGAGTTGCCTCATAAAGTTATTCTCAATTTTGCTCAGACTAATGGTTGGGCAAAGCCCCCACAATTCTGCCCCATACAGTGTAGCACCCCTTCCTTGAATTTTGTACATTTTAGTTATTGGACCTGCTGGTTTAAATGAGGACAATCTATATAGTTTTGTGAGGCCTCCCACTGTCTGAGCTAGCTTAAGACTTGCCTTGGTGATCTGCGGACCCCATACAAGATGTTCTGACAAGGTCCCTGGCCGACGCAATGATGGGCCCGATTTTATGGGTGAGTCCATTGCCTGACGCCAACGGATCGATTTCCTTGAAATAACGAGGTACTGACCAGGAGCGGTTACAAACATGCAGCTGTAGCCAGATGTTGGGTATACAGGTTACTGCCCGCCCTGATCGATTATGAGGGTACTGACCAGGAGCGGTTACAAACATGCACCTGTAGCCAGATGTTGGGTATACAGGTTACTGCCTGCCCTGATCGATTATGAGGGTATTTTTAATCCATTTATCACGTGCACTTTACAACTTTTAATTCTGGTCCTGACGAAGCGCCAACGACCCTTAAGGCGACGCAGGCGCGAAACATGTTGACCTATGTCTCTCTATACCCAGGCATAGTATGCTACTGGGGCTAGATTTTATTTAGCAGTTAAGTCTGCTCAGGGTACATGATTAGAACAATTGCTGCATGGTTACCCATTACGAATTTCACTTTACACTAGCACACATTTTTTATTACCCTCAATTGACCCACCACACCCCCCGCACACCCACATGCACCATCCGGCTGTCCTACAAAAGATCTCTAATAAAGAGACCCGTAGGGGGACCCGTAGGGGATTGCAGCGCCGGCCCTACGAGGAGCAACTGCCCGATGATGAAGCATGACACCTTTCGGGGTGTGTGAGGGCAACAGAGGACACAAAATGTTTTCCCTGTTTTCTGTGGGTCTACTTACCTAGGGATTCTGTTTCTTCTCCCCTTTTCTTTTTTTCACATATGGGTGACATTAGCACCCTCATGCATTGGTGACTTTTTGCACCCTGCATTAGGAACAGTGTCCCTTTTTTAGAAATCTGACACGGTGACACCCAGGTAGTCAAAGACCAATACTCTTTCGAGCCGGATGCCATTCAGGTATGGATTTGGGCGAGACTTGATAGCGGAGTTGAAGACCATGTATTTGGTCTTCATTGTGTTGATCGCCAAACCCCTATTCTTACAAAAAAAGTTCAAAGCTGTTGAGAATGCGTTTAATTCCCATTGGCGTCTTTGAGAGTAAAAGGGTATCATCGGCAAACAACATCGCGGGAACCCTACCAGAGGCGAGCCTAGGAGCATCGCTGTCCTTTACCTTTTTGAGTTGTTTTATGAGTCCGTTTATGAATAAGCAGAATAAAGTGGGTGCAAGAACGCAACCCTGTCGTACCCCTTTCTTGACAGAGAACGGGGAGGTTAATTCACCATATTTCCCATATCTCACTTGTCAAATTTTTGGCTCCTCCCGAAAAAGATCCCCTGATAGTTTATCTGGGCCTGGCGCTTTATTAGAGCGGAGCTTCTTAATGGCATTTAGCTCCTCGGGCAAGGTGAGCCCTATGGCCAGTTCCTGGGGAAGGTCGGGGTCTATTATTAGGGTTTTGACATTTACCGTTAGGGCTTCCTTGTCTGAGTACAAGGACTGAAAATGGTTCTCCCAGACTTCAGATGCTATATTTGCCTCAATGGCTGGTTTCCCACCCTTATCGCCAGAGGCGACTATTGCCCAGAAGATCTTCAGATCTTTATTGACCAATGCAATTTTGAGGCTTTCCCATCTATCCAGTTCCTAATCTTTTTTTGCACCCTGTTTTGTCTGATCTGTTGTTTGTCCTTAATTTTAACGGCATCCAGAAGGGCCTGCTTCGCCTTCCGGCATTTTATGTTGAACCATGTACTTTTGGCCCCTGCCTTTGCCCTGTGAGCCAAAACTGATTAAAATAAATCTGTAAGTTTTAGGGTTAGTTCCGAGTGTATTTCTGCTACATTTTGAAGATCGAGAGGGGAATCCTCAACAGATGTGACTCCCTGCATTTTTGTGAGTATTGGAATTACAATCTGATAGACTGTAGCCATTTTTTGGGTGACTGTTGGAATTGCCCCCACCTAATTTTCCTTCTGTTATTTGTGAGAATTAGACCACTATTCTGGGTAGTGGAGTATATTTGGGATTAACAATGCCCCAATTCGATAGACTCAATTCTAGGATCAGGGCATTATGGTCGCTATCCTGCCTAAACATCTCAGAGAAGTCGTGCACCCATTGCCAGAGTCTAGTTTCCACTAGAATGTAATCCAGCAGAGATTCCTGGCTTGGTCTGTTAAATGTCAGTTGACCCAGGGTGTCTGATTTTGTTCGGCCGTTGCAAGCTCTTAATGAGTAAGCTAATGTAATTGAGTTATTCTGGAGTGCCAGTGGGGTCCAGGCTTTAATAGGTTGAATAAGCGTGTCTGGAATTAGCCATTGCATGTCTTCTTCAGAGGGAGTGGTATTACTTGAATTAATAAGGGGTTCGAACTAACAGTTGAAGTCACCCCCTACAATCAACCATGTAGCTGGATCAATTGTAGGAATAAAATGTGAGAATTGGTCAACAGTGGCAGATTTGTGGCTGTTGGCTACAAGTCGAGAGTATATATTGACAAGGGCGATTTTCCTATTTGGAGGAAAGGCAAGTATGAATCACTGGATATCAGTTGTAGCGGTGGACAGCGGTTCAGCTCTACAGCCCAGGTGAGTGGCTACCCAGATAGACAGGCCCCCAGATGGTCTACCCCTCCCACCGGAGCTAGCTGGAATGTTGAATGTTGCGAAGCCCACCCTCTGATGGTCTTCCCTAGCCCAGGTTGCCTGGAACATAGCAATGTCCTGGCTATCCATGAAGAGCCCCCAATCTGGGCAAGCAAGTTTGCTTATGAGCCCAGCAAGATTCCAGTACAGCACCCTGAGCGGGTGGCCTTGCACTATACTCACACCTGGGGGTTGTGTGTCTCTCGATGGCAGCTTGGGATTGCTGTCTGGTACCCTCTCATCCACCACTTGACTGTAAGCTTTACTCAGAGGGGCCGATAGTGTGGTGTCAGGGATTGCTTTTCTCACCCCTGAGGCGGAAGCCGGGGGCTCTTTGTGCTATCTTTGTTGCCCACGAGCATTTAATAAATTGCTTTGCCGAACTTATTTTTAAAACTTTATAAATATTTTAAATTGCTCATTTTTATCAGCACTTATTACTGACCTCTCGGTGCGAGAATCATGTAGTTCCGAGGCCCCTCGCAGCCGTTTCTTGACCGGTTCAGCCGATTCAGGTGCTGACGCCGGAAGGCTAGGAGGGGGGACGCCATCTTAGGGGGAGGAATAGGGTAGCGGTCCAGCAGTAGGACGCTTCATGCCCTCCTCCATTGAGGATAAAAGAATGACGCCTCCCTGTCCGCGCAGCGTGCGCGCCGGTGGTGCGCCAAAGGCAAGCCCGTCTGCGCCCGTCCGCGCCAGGACCGGGCCCAGGGCCACCCACCTTGCACCGCAGCTGTCAAAACCCAGGTATTATAGCGCGGAATCTCTTCATAGTATGAGGCCTTTAGGACCTGGTTGCTGTTCGTCCCCTTTTTATGTCCTATGCCCAAGGTGTAAAAAGACCCTTAAACCGATGCAGCCTCAGGAAGTGAAGCAGGACTACTGTATGCTACTGTTGAATTGTAGATCCCTTCCTAAACATAAGATAGAAATCGCTCTTCTGTTGGAAGAACATATGCCAGATGCAGTCTTTCTCACAGAGACATGGCTTACGACGGACTCTGATCCCGACATAGCAACAGCCCTTCCCTCGGGTTTTCAAATTATACGGCGGGATCACCCCGAGGGGAGAGGAGGAGGATTAGCTATTATATATAAAGAACAACATCACTGTCAAGTCATCCCGGAATCAATACCAGATTGCGAGAGTCTAGCTTTCAGTCTGGAATTTTCCCCTAACAACTGTTTCTCCGGCACGGTTGTATATCCCCCCCGGCCCCTCCAAACAGTTCCACAGCCACCTCCCGACCGTCTTAGCAGAACGAGCTAGAATCTCCTCTAACTTTACTTTGCTTGGGGACCTGAATTTTCATTTCGATGTCACCATGGACCACACAGCCATGTCACTTATAGATGATCTGGCGGCACTACAGTTGGTCCAACGAGTAAAGCCTCCCACCCATATTAAAGGTCACCTGTTGGACCCTGTGTTTAGTAATTGCACAGAGTGGGTGGTGAGACTGCCAATTCCCCTCCCTTGGACCGACCATCTATTGGTGCCACCTAAGGTAGTACTTTCCAGACCTATCGTGAGGAGGGCCAGAAGTTGGGCCAAACTAAAGGTCGAATCATGGACCAGTAGACTTGGGATGAGCCAACCCTCCTACAACGAGGACCCCTGTGTAGCCAACCAGGAATTTGAAGACTGGATAGCACAGTCTATTGATGCCACGCTCCCCCTTAGTAAAATTACTTTGAAACGCTTGCAAAAAACTGCTCCCTGGTACTCAGAGCTTCTTAGGGATAAGAAACGCCAATGTAGGAAATTGGAAAGACGCTGGCGTTTAGGCTATGCAGTGGACGATAAAGCTCGATATAGAGAGACAATTAAAATCTATAAAGCCGAGGTCAAATCTGCGCAATCCACATACTTTGCTGATAAAATTATACAAGCTAAGTCCAAGCCCAAGGGGATCTTCCAAATTGTGAAGAAGTTGACCAAACTCCCCCCCTATTACGCACTTGGATAAACCCACAGTTCACTGTAATAACTTGGCAGATTTTTTTTCTCAGAAAGTCACTCAAATCTATTCTTCCTTCCCCTCTATAGAACCTCGGCCCATAGTCCAGGATCAGACAATCGGGGAGGATATGCCATCTCAATCCCTCATCACCTTGGATCACTTCCCGCCATTAGACCCTGAATCTTTGGCTTCCATAGCCAGCAAAGCAAAATCCGGATCTCCATGTGATCCAGCACCGCCGCAAATCATGATGCAGGCACCTCAGGCTATTTTGCCGACCATCTTGAACCTGCTAAATGCCATTTCTTCCTGTATCGTGCCGCCGGCTTGGAAGCGGGCCATGGTGCGTGCTCTGCTAAAAAAACCTAATCTGGACCCCAGTGACTTCAGTAGCTATCGTCCCATCTCTCTGCTCCCCTGGGTAAGCAAGGTTCTCGAGAGGCACATTAACATCCATCTGGTGCATTTCCTTGAGAACAACCAGCTCTTAGACGCTACCCAGACGGGCTTTAGACCTAGGCATGGGACGGAGACCGCCCTGCTGGCAGTCACCGAGGCAACCAGAAAGATCTTGGATCAGGGAGGGTCAGTGGCAGTGATCCTTCTTGATCTAAGAGCAGCATTCGACACAGTTAGCCATGACATCTTGCTAGGACGCCTGTTGAGTGTCGGAATAATTGGCGGAGCATGGCTATGGCTCAAATCTTTTTTGAGTGACAGATCTTTCCAAATTTTTGATGGGGACTCGGTATCCTCAAGCAGGCCACTGAAGTGTGGAGCCCCGCAGGGCTCCTGATTAAGCCCTGCGCTTTTTAACATCTACATGAGACCACTGGCTGAGGTTGTTCGTCCGTTTGGAATTAAGATCATCTCCTATGCGGACGACACTCAGCTAGTGGTCTCCTTGGCGCAGGAGCCAGGCCTGCCATCCGCAGGTGGCCTGTCAAAATGCTTAAAGGAGGTAAAGGAATGGATGACTTCCTCGCTCCTTAAGCTGAATGGAGACAAAACGGAGCTGATGCTCCTGGGTCCCTCTAACCCTACTGCTGTTAATCCTTTGTGGCCTTCATGTCTTGGCACCCCCCCAATACCCAGGGACAATATAAAAAGCCTTGGGGTTTGGCTGGACAAGACCCTTTCATTTAATACTCAGGCCACAAAACTTGCGGCCACTTGCTTTGGCCTCTTAAGGATGCTGAAGAAAGTTCTTCCCCTTCTGCCAGTAGAGGCAAAGCAGGTAGCCATTCAAGGTTTGATTCAGTCCCGCTTGGATTCTAACAATGTCCTCTATCTTGGCGCTCCGGAATACACACTGCGCAAGCTTCAGATTGTACAAAATTGTGCGGCTCGCACTGTGCTCCAACTGCCACGTAGGACGTCGGCAAAGTCTGGCTTGCACAGCCTGCACTGGCTTCCGGTGCGACAAAGAATCGCCTTTAAGGCGATGTGCATATTCCACCAAGCTTTCTGGGAACACGGGACCGGCCATTACTCGGGACCTAGCTATACAGTATCATCCTAGCAGAACCCTTCGTTCTAGCCAGGCATGTAAGGCTATTGTCCCCAGAATAAAAAAAGGTAAGAGCTGGCGGCAGTATGTTTACTTACAACACCGCCAAGCTGTGGAACTCGCTCCCGTTCCAACTTAGATCCAACACAAACCTTTCCATTTTTCGGAAACAGCTGAAGACTTTTCTTTTTAATGCTTCTTTTTAACTCTCTTTTTTTCTGTCTTTAATCAATTTTGAAGCTGTTCGCTAGCGCTTGGACGCCCCAGGGCAGCAACTGCGCTTTATAAATTGACATTTCATTTCATTTCATTTCATTTTTTTCACCCCGGCGATTTCCAAACTATTATTATGTGGTGCTTCTGGTATGCACTCTTAGCTCATTACCCTGACCCCCCTGCACTCGTCCAGCTTGTTATCCATCCAGTGCCCTCCAATTTTCCCGTCAGGCATCAAATTCCCCTCTTGTCAATCTATTTCCTCCAGAGTTTCAAATCTGTTATTTACTGGTATGTTATAGAGTAAAGGCCTAGGTGGAGCGTCCCATCTATCCTCAGGTCTGTTGCTTGCTGATGTATTGAGCAATAGGGACCTTGGAGGGGCATCCCATCTACCGTTAAGTGGGGGATTTAGTAGCCATCTGGAGGTGTTGAAAGTAGTGTAGTTCCTGGTCAGCGTTTGATGGTGGGTATAAATAGTCCAGTGGGTAGAGCCTAATTACAGTTGATGGGTCCTGGTGGGATAAGTTCTGTTCAAGTAAATCTCTCACAGTTGCCGGGTTTTTAAAGTTTATGATTATACAATCCCCTTGCCATGTCTTTTTCGCGTTTTCCCACCCAGCACACTCAACGACCATTAGAATTTTGTCTGCCCTACCACAATAAAACTGCCTGTGCCTTGCTAGCCAGAACAGGCCTTTATTTCTAAGGTCAAGTTGTGATTCCCTTTGGTTTGTTCTAAGTCAAAGGACTCCAGCAGGTATGATTAGATATGGGGAGCAGGCAGGGGGTAAATTTATGGTTGGCAGGGTTACTGTTTCTGGCCCCTCCACAGTACGAACTGGCCTTATCTGCTCACTCAGATTCCCAATAGGCTCATGTGGGGGAAAGCTTTTCCTGTCCCCCCCCTTAAAGAGGGAGGTGCTTGATTTGAATTTGTGTGTTCCTGGTGGTTATCAATATTCAGTTCCCTTATCTCTTGAGTTGTGGTGTGACCATCAATGGTCTCTGCACCCAGCCTGTCCAGAGATATTGGCTTTTGAATATCCACCTGGCAGCCAGAGTCGATCCTGCTAGCTTTTGTCTGGGTTAGGATTATATGAGGATTTGGTTGTCTTCTTTCCCCAAGTGATATCAATTTGTCTGAGCGGTTAAGGAGGAGGGTCAGTTCTTCTCTTACAATGGCTCTAAATTGGGACCTCAGATCAGTCAGGAGATTAAGTGCCCAAGGAGGATGGTTCATGTCTGCACTAGTATAAAATTGGTCATCAAGAGTTTGGTCCTGCTTCTCACCCTCCACAATACTGGATGTTAGTTCCTCACATGGTTTCTTCCTTTTGGGGCCCGCCTCCGTTGTTTGTTTTCGCTTCCCGTTTTTTGTAATGGTGGTAGTATTTCTAGTTCTGCGTGGAACTTTTACTGTTGGGATACATGGGGTGGTGGTGTCATTATTGGATCTAGAGGGACACGAGGGACTGTTTGCTGAGTTAGTGATTCGGGTGCTGGAATACACAGATCAGGGGTAATGGATAGGCGCCTACCTGTAAGCTCAATTTCTGTATTAAATTCAATCAATTGCATCCTTAAACTGGCTGGAGGAATCAACCTGGTACCTCTCAACAAAATTACATTCTGAAAGGATAGTTCATCTTTCACACGTATAAGAACCTTAAGGGAATGTCTCACTTTGAAATGCTCTTTCCAATTGCTTGTGATTCCACTTATCACAGCTTGCAAATGTTCATAATTTTCTAGCTCTCTGACCCAATTGTCTTCCTTGATTATGTGGTCATTGACAAGACATACTGCGTAATCATCAAACTCATTGTAGGTCAGAAGAGAGCAACAATCAACTATGTTGTTCTTGGCTCTGGGATATATTCTATACAGAGGTTACATTCTTGAAGGGCTACCACCCACTTTCATATTCTAGAAGAAATGTTATGTAAGTATTCCTTTTCAAAAATTTCCCTTAGGGGCTTATGATCAGTCTTGATTGTAAATGTGTTACCCCAAAAAATTTCCTGAGTTTTCTCACTCCTCAGAATATGCATAACACCTCCTTTTCTATGACAGAGTAGTTAATTTCTGCTCCTCTTAGACACCTGGATAAAAACAAAATAGTGCGTTACACGCCATCATGTACTTGCATCATGACTGCAACTAGTCCAGTAGCACTGGGATCAGTCGAAACAATGATGTCTTGGCGAGGTTCAAAGCTCTTCAAAGAGGTAGCCGTAGACATAAGATGCTTAACACTTCTAAGCTCAGATTCACATTCTGCGTTCCATTCAAAGAGAACACCCTTTCTGAGTAAAAACCTCATGTTCTGTGTCCTATCAGCAAAGCTAGGGATAAATTTGGCATAGTATTCAGACATTCCTAAAAATTTTACAACCTCATCCTTGTTACTAAGACTGGACATGCTTGTGACCGAAATAATCAATGTCAGTGATATTGAATTTGCATTTCTTAGCTTTCAAAGAAACCATTTTCTCTAAGCTTACTATGAACAAATCTGACTCAATGTTCGTGTTCTAGTTCAGTGCTGCCAAAAATAAGTATGTCATCTTGATATATTTTTACACCACCACAGTTTTTGAATATGTGCTCCATCATTCTCTGAAAGACTGCAGCAGCTGAAATGAGTCCAAAAGGCATTCTTAAGAATTTAAATGTCCGAAACAGAGTTATGACAGCGGTCAAGTCTTGGGAAGTTTCATGTAGCTTGTGGTAGGCTGATGCTAGGTCTATAGAGGAGAAAAACGTAGCACCTTCCATTAACGACAACATTTCAGAGATATTTGGTAATGGGTAGTGATCCACAACAACACACTTATTAAGTTATCTGAGATCAATGCAAAGTCTAGACTCTCCATTCTCCTTAAGTGCCAAAGCGACTGGAGCTAGCCATTCTGTTGCTTCGACTTCAGTAATGATGCCATCTTTTAAAAGTCTGTCAAGTTCTATCTTCATTTTATCTCTAACTTTAATTGGAATATTTCAACCTTACTGATGACAGGAACAGAATTTTTCTTTAAAATTATTTTGTGAGTATAGTTTTTCAAACAACCCAATTCCTCTTTGAGCACCCCAAGAAAATAATTTTCATAAGAATTGGAATCAGAATGCGCACATTTGTTTTGTTCAATATCCAAAATTTCTTCATTACAAGTTTCTAATTCATCTTGTTTTAACCTTATGGGTGAAGTTTCATTGGGATCAAGAATAACTCTTAGATCTTTTTGTAGGGACCAACTTACTGATGTATCCCCTCTTTCGGAAACATAAATCTTTCCTGTGGCTGTATTGTTTTTGTAAGAAACACTACCATTGAAAAATCCTGACAAAATAATGGGTTCACCATAGCGTTAATATCAGGTTTATATAGAACTACTTTGTCCAACAAGTATTTATCATACGCCTCTTTTGGAATCAAAGTGATTTTAGCTCCTGAATCAAACAACAATTTCACCTGAATTTTTTGAACGTACACAACGTCAAAAGGCCCACTTTTATCACCATCACTGATTCTCATTATAATCTTTTCTACTTGGCATTCATCACCACAAGAGATTTCTTGAATTTTCTTCTTCACTGCGACAACATTTTGAGGCATGACTTTTTTTTAAACATTTTTTACACGTTGCCTTGTGTTCACACGATTTAGCTATAGAGATGATATCTGAGAGAGATGGATCGTCTTTCTCCCAACAAGCTTCTTTAACTTTGTCTAAAGTACAACCCAGCATGAACTGGTTTCTTAACCTTTCTTCGTGGTTAGCTCCAAAATTGCATGAAGAAGCTAATTTCCTTAATTCTGTTATATATTCTTCAGCACTCTCCCCTGATCTTTGCATGCAGTTACCAAAATGATGTCTTTCTAATACAGTGGAGACTTTTGGTAAAAAATGCAGATCAAGTATTTTTAGAAAAACTTCATAGTCATTTAAATTGTCTGCATCTAGAGAAGACTAATACGGAAGATGTTGAAATACTTCATGTCCTAGGAACCCAAACTGTGTAAAAGCAGTGACATTTTCCTTTCTGCACTGAGGGATACACCACACACACGTGCATAATGAGAAAATAACATTTTCTATTTCTTCCCAAGCAATAGGAGGTTCACTGGGAGAGTACAAGAAAAATGGTGGTGGTGGAATATTTTCCATGCTGGAATTGCTTTGTTAAATACCTATAATGGAAAAGGTTAGGGCAAGGTGAATATATAAATAGTACCTGTAAAGCAAGAAGTCATTGTAATAGCAAGAATATGCTATTAGAAATCGCTTAAAGTCTCATAGTAAAACGAGATAAGTTGTATGTAGATTTTTGCAATAAACACAGTTCTGCCAACAAAGAATGTTCTGCCAAAGAAGTTCCCACAATAGTAATAAAGAAGATCTGATTTGGGTCACAAAGATGCTTTGTCTTTGGAATACGCAGGCAAGTCAATTCTGAGATTCCAGAGCGTAGAATTTTGCTTTGGGGTACAGAATCTTGCTTTGTCGAAAAGATTCCAAGTATTATCAGGAAATGAGTAGTAGATGTGTTTTGTAATAGAAAGGCTAGCAGTCTAGCATTCAATCCCTTGACGTGTGATGTAAGATGCTATGGAAGGTTAGACGTCTAGTTCCAGAACAAGGAAGAGAAGTCTTTCCAAATCGGTCAGCAGTCTAGTTTTAAACATAGTGCGCATGTCACGTGATAAGTGTGAAGATGTGGAGTGTTAAGCACAGACGAGGATTCACGTGGAAACAGTGGCGTTCACGCGGAGGCAGCAGGTAAGAGAATTGTTTTCAATCATAAACAATTCTAATTAAGGCGGTTACAGTTTCAATTAAATGAATGGCGCTCAACCAAAGGCCCCAAAAGAAGAGTATATGCGATCAGTCACACAGACAGCGCAAACTCTCTTGAATGACAAAACAAACGCTGAGAAATCCTGTGAGAAAGCACAAAAGCAGGGTGCACAAGCTAAAGTCAGGAGGCAATTTTGAAGTGCCAATAAACCCCAAACTCCTTCTCCACTCAAAGTTCACTTAAAGTGTTCAATCAAAACAGCACACAGTTCTTCAGCAAGTGACATACTCCTCTACGCGCACAAGCAGGAATTTCACACTTTAGATTAATACAGTCATATGATACCAAGAGGAGAAAATCTTCAAATTCAGATGATGGTAGCGTTGAGGTGTAGACGAGATATGAGTCCTTTAAACTTCGTCGCCAACGTAAAGATCAGTCCACAAAGTTGTATGTCAGTAATCCAGAAGATTTATTTAAGTATCTTCATAACACCTCAGCCTGCATAAACAGCTCTTGTTCATCTAACAGCTTTACTTGAGTAATAACATTCTGAACCTCTGTCTTAACTCTAGCATGAGGTCATATAGAACCAAGAGGTTACATTCTAATTCTTACAATGGCTAAAGAGTTAAGTAGCACATACTACACAATGCCCTTCTCCATACATCCCCAACTCAGTCCTTCATCCTTTGGTGCACTTCTCAATACACCCCCAGTTGTAGAACAAAATTTCCGGCCAGAAAGTGATTCAATGCTGAGTGAGCCCTTGAGGGCTATTGCTTCAGAGTCCCCAGAGACTTAGGGAGGGAACTTTTCATCTTTGTGCTAGGGGAGACTGCGTTGCTCCTGCAGCTCCCCTGCACCTTGGCACTCACAGGGTGGTGACCCCGTTCTCCTGGGGCCACCAGAAACAGATAAAAAGCTGTGTTCTCTTTCAGGCCGGTCCACACCTGCAAGGCATTATGGGGCAATTCCTCATTTTCGTGGATATCCTAGCAGCGGCTCCCCCGCTGTTCGGGGAGAGCCGCCCTTCATGTTGTTGGTTGGCCCGGTCCCACCCGGGCCCCAGGCCGCTCCTCTTCTGTTTTTGGGGTCCCAGTCCCACCCGGGACTCCCCACAACCCCAGCGTTGGAGGGCAGCCCGAGGAGCCCACTCCCGGCTGCTCCCGCCGGCTCCCTGTCCGCGCAGCACCCTTGCGTGCTGCAGCAGGAGCTGGCACTTCTCTTCTGGTCTGGCAGGTAGACGCAAGACCAGCCCTGGACCTCGGGGGAATGGAGCAGCACTCCCCCTCCTCCTCCTGCCAGTCGTGCCCCAGAGTGGGCTCCTGGCACCCCATCCTCTAGTTTCACGGGGAGCGCAACAACGCTTCCAGACTTCGGCGGGGTCCGGAGTTGGGGTCCCGGGCCCCAGAGTCTTCTACGCAGGGGGTGCAATGGCACTCTCCACCTCCTCCTCCTCACACGGGGCCCGGAGTTGGGGTCCCAGGCCCCCATCACTTTTCCCAGGGGAGCATGACGGTGCTCCCCTGCTCCAGTTCACCTCTGGTACCAATCAATCTATCAATCAATCATGACACTTATAAAGCGCACTACATACCCGTGAGGGTCTGAAGGCGCTGGGGTGGGGGGCTGCTAGTGATCGAAAAGCCAGGTCTTGAGGAGTCTTCTGAAAGCCAGTAGTTCTTGGGTCTGCCGTAGGTTAGTGGGGAAGGTGTTCCAGGTCATGGCGGCGAGGTGGGAGAAGGATATGTCGTCGGTGGTCGTTCTTCGGATGCAGGGGACTGTGGCGAGAGCGAGGCTGGCGGAGCGGAGCTGGCGGGTGGGGGTGTAGAAGTTGAGTCATCTGTTGAGGTGTGCTGGGCCGGTCTTGTGGAGAGCTTTGTGTGCGTGGATGAGGAGTTTGAAGGTTATCCTCTTGTTGACGGGGAGCTAGTGCAGGTCTCTCAGGTGGCTGATGTCGAGGATCAGATTAAATGCGTTGCAATTGTTTCAGGAGCTTGGCTGACGTTCCTGCGTAGAGGGCGTTTCCGTAGTCCAGCCTGCTGGTGACGAGGTCCTGGGTGACTGTTCTTCTCGTCTCGGTGGGGATCCACTTGAATATCCTGCGGAGCATTTGGAGGGTGTTGAAGCAGGATGAGGAGACGAGGTTGACCTGCTTAGTCATGGAGAGGGTGGAGTCGAGGTTGACCCCTAGGTTGTGTGCGTGGTCGGTGGGTTTCAGGGCTGTTCTGTTCCTAGTGTTGTTGGCCACCAGAAGTCGTTTCAGGCTGAAGGGGTGGAGCCAAGGATGAGAACCTCCGTCTTGTCCGAGTTCAGCTTCAGTCAGCTGTTCCTCATCCATTCTGCTACGGCCTTCATGCCTTCGTGGAGGTTGGTTTTGGTGGTGAGAGGGTCTTTGGTGATGGAGATGATCAGCTCGGTGTCATGGGCATAGGAGATGATGTTGAGGTAGTGCTTTTGGGCGACAAGGGTGAGGGGTGCCATGTAGATGTGCCATGTAGATGTTGAACAGCGTCTGGCTGAGGGAAGAGCCCTGGGGTACACTGCAGAGGATTTCGATGGCAGTGGAGCGGAAGCGGGGAGGCGGGCGCTCCGAGTTCTGCTGGAGAGGAAGAATGTGCTCCAGTCCAGGGCCTTGGATCCCGGCGTCGTGTAGGTGTGTTCGTAGTGTGCGTTGGCAGACCGTATCGAAGGCGGCTGACAGGTCCAAGAGGATGAAGCCTGCTATTTCTACGTTGTCAAGCAGGGTCCTGATGTAATCAGTAACGGCGATGAGGGCGGTTTCAGTGCTGTGATTCCTGCGGAACCCGGACTGGGACGGGTCCAGGATGCTGTTCTCCTCGAGGAAGCGGATCAGTTGTTTGTTGACAATTTTCTCAGTGACCTTCACCGGGAACAGGAGCAGGGAGATGTGTGGGAAGTTCTTGAGGTCCTTGGGGTCCGCCTTGGGTTTCTTGAGTAAGGCGTTGATCTCGGCGTGCTTCCAGCTTTCCGGGAAGGTTGCTGTCTCGAAGGAGATGTGGATTACTTTCCGGAGATGGGGTGCGATGGCTGTGCTGGCTTTGTTGAAGATGTAGTGAAGGCATGGGTGCAACGGTGATCCGGACTGGATGGTGTTCATGATCTCGCTGGTGTCCTCGTCTTTGATGCTGGTCCAGGAGAGCAGGCGGTTGGTGCAGCTGGTGGTCGTGGGGGTGGTGGTTGTGGCATTGAAGCTGTCGTGGCCAGCGTGTCGCACAGGTCTTGCGAAGGTGGGATGTTGTTGGTGTTGGAGAATTGCTTCACAGTGTTGAAGAGCTCATTGCTGTTGTGTGCGTTGGTATCCAGGCAGTCTTTGAATGAGGCCCTCTTGGCGGCTCTGATGAGTTGATGGTGTCTGCGGGTAGCGTTCTTGTGGGCTGCGTAGCTGTCCGTGTTCGTCGTGGAGCCAGTTCTTCTCCTGTTTTCGGCATGTTCGTTTGGAGGCCTGGAGGTCTTTAGTGAACCAGGTGGCTTTCTTGTTGGTGTGGCTGTTGGAGGGTGTCTTGAGTGGGGCGAGGGTGTTGGCGCAGTCGTTGATCCATTGTCTGAGGTTGCGGGCGGCGGTATCGGTGGAGTCGGTGGGTGGGCTCTGGGCGAGGGTGTTGGTTAGCTGGTCTTCTGTGACCTTACTCCAGCAGCGTTGAGGCATCTGTTGGGTGCGGTGGTGCGTGGTGGGCTTCCTGAAGGTGAAGTGGATGCAGCCGTGGTCGGTCTAGTGGGGTTCAGTGGTGTGGTTGAAGGAGACGTGGGGACTTGCGGTGAAGATGGGGTCGAGCGTGTGGCCGGCTGCGTGGGTTGGTGTTGTCACGAGCTGTCTGAGTCCGAGGTTGGCGAGGTCGGCGATCAGGGTGGTGGAGTTGGTGTTGTGTTGTTCTTGAGGTGGAAGTTCAAGTCTCCGAGGAGGATGTAGTCTGTGGAGGCGGGGGCGTGTGTGCTGATGAAGTCGGCGATGGAGTCGCTGAACTGTGGCCGGGGTCCGGGATGTCTGTAGACGAGGGTTCCTCTGAGGGTGGTGTTGGGGTCGGTGTGGATCTGGAAGTGCATGTCTTCGGCGGTGCTGAGGGTGTCATCGGTGTTGGTCGAGACTCTGATGGTGTTCCTGTGGACGATAGTGATACCTCCTCCTATGCCGTTGGGGCGGTCCCTGCGGGTGAACTTGTAGCCTTCCAGGATGGCTAAGCGATGTCGGGAGCTGAGGTGGGGTTCAGCAAGGTCTCCATCAGGAAGGCAACGTCTGGGGAGGTAGAGTCGAGAAGGTCCCAGAGTTCGACAGCGTATTTGCGGGCGGTGCGGGTGTTGAGAAGAATGCATCTGAGGTAGTTAGGTTCTTTGGTTGGTGGTTTGGTGGGCCGGATGCTGGTGAAGCTGCAGTTCCGGCAGGTGAAGGGTGCGCTTTGGGGTGGCCTGGTAGCAGGTGTGTTCTCGTCCGGGGTTGAGTGCGTGGAGGGTGCTGGTATCGTAGTGGAGTCGGGCATTGTGTTGTTCGCGGGGGGCACAGGTTCTGGCGCTTGGCGCAGTCCAGGTGCGGACGGGCCAGGGTGGGCTCCTGGCACCTCTCTCTACCAGCTTCACGGGGAGTGCGACTGCGATCCCCAGTCACGCTCCCCAAATTTGCTTCTTGCAGGTGCAGTCCTCAGGACCCGACCCCCCACGGGGGTATCATTGAGACCGGCGGCGGAGCCCCACGAGCTTAGTCGTTGGTTAGCCAGAGGTCAAAGGTCGCCTACCTTCGGGGGGCATACCTCAGCCCCCAGGGGACCATTCTTCACAATTCTGGCCTCTTCTTGCTCCTGGTGGCGCTCCCCAGCCACTGGGAGCACTCTCCTTCAGCCTCCAAGAGGGTGTACTCAGCAGGGAGCGGTCTTCACTGTCTCCCTGCACCAGCCTTTCACCTGGCTCTCCTCCTGGGCCTCCCTTCTCCTTGCGCAGAGGCCCAGGCTTCTGCTCACTGGTCCTGGACTCCTCCCCTGGCGCTATACAGGATCCTGGGACAGTCAGGGGGTTCCTCCTTCCAACTGCCCATGGCGCCAGGCTCCAGCACCCCCTGCCTCATCAGACCACACCACAGAGAGAGAGCTCCTCTTCCTGTGCAGGGTTGGGGAGGAGGCTGGCAGGAAGTCTCTGTTTGCCCTATCACACAGCGACACATCACTTCTCTGCCCCGGCTCCCTCCTTCCTGCCCAGGCCTCTGGGTTTGTTCAAAATGGCGTCGTCCGGGGGTCTCATGCCACATAGTCTCTGAGAGCCCCTCCCCTCCCCCCGCTGCCATCTCTCCAGAACAGCCTGGTGCATGGCACCAGGTGTCAGATACTGATGGATGAACCTGTAGCTCCACTCATCTTCCCTTCTTGGAGTGGAGGCCCTCGCCCTCAGAATGCTTGTTGTGCAGGGCTGGGCCTCTGAGGCTACAGCTTGGAGGGGAAGGTAATTAATTCAGCTTGGCAGGGTCAGCCCCCAGCCAGGCCCTGGTTATAAGATGACTCAGAGAAATATGACATATCTGGATGACTCAAAAGCAGTACAAATATGACTTTGGACTCTGCAGAATACTTCTTCTCACATAAGAGACAGTGGACTTTAGTGCATGTCTGGAATTTGTTGGCCCTAGGAAAGTGATACTGCCCATGTGCTCCCTATCATAGGAGAATAATGTAGTGAAAAACAGTAAAGCACACTGACTTTCCATGGCATGTTTCTTCCCACTGTATAAAGCCTATTCCATGTCACCACCCAATTCTGCATAAGTCCTACCACACCATTCACTTTGTAGCTGCTCCTGGGCTGTGCACCCTGTTACACTTGGGCACACGCATGTACACCCATGTTTGCATGTAACCAGCACGCTGCCCCCTGCTCTGGCTGCAGCCCAGTGGCCTACTTGCGCCAGGTGGACACTGGTAAAAATACACACGCAGTCCCCTGCGCAGCCCCTACACGTGTGCACTCGCATGCACACGTGTCTGCATGCAACCAGTCTGGTGCCCCTTATTCCAGCTTCAGTGCAGCGGCCTAGTCAAGCCAGGGGGGCACCAGTAAAATCCACATGCAGTCTCTTTCATCATGAGTTCACTGTGGGTGAGTCCCAAATTATGAAGCTCTCCCACAGTAATAGTTCAACAATTAGGTGCTCAAAAAGCGAAAAATCCGGGCAGCTCAGATGGTCAGAACCACCTTCTAACATTTTAGCATTGAGTCTTTTTAAAAAATATATATTTATTGAAGGATATTTTTAAACCCTGTGTACGCTCCACAGGGAGTATCTTGCCACTAAATAAGTTGTGGTAAGTTCTTATTTTCTTTTAAATGTAACTCTTAGGTTTTTATGTTTAGCGGCACAACAGGCTTATGTAAATGTAGTACAGCCCGACTCAAACTTGCTATATTATCCCAGTTACTCTTTACATTTACATATTTGATTCTGGCCTTACAGTGAACAGAACTGAACACAATCTTCTCTGGATTTTACCTGCATGCTTAACCCTAAAATAATAAAGTATGATTTCAGAGTCTTGGATTAAAAAAATACATTTCATATCCCTTTGGAAGAAATTTCAGATGATCAGTTGCAAGTGGTTCAGAATGGATCTAGTCGCTGTTATATGAGCACTTCGACATTTATGAACTACTATGCTGGATATTGTTGTTGGTTCCAGTTGTATCCCCGAAACAAATGGAGGTGTAGGCATCTAATTTGAGCCATAGGTTACCTCAGCTAGACATATAGGTCCTTATTTCAAAAAAGCATATGAGCTCATTTGTGGACCTGTGGAAATCCCAATTTGTGAGCAAAGAGAGGTTTGTGCACATAAATCAAGAGTACAACAGAAGCCATAATAACACACTTCTTGCCTGTACAAATTTCACCAGTGTAATGCGCTAATTTAAGAGCAGATAACATAGAATAACAGGGAAAGGTGCAGGACCACAACCATAATGAATGAAAAACATAACCAATACGTTCATACTTATTTTATGTGTTCGTACCCTGAATTGAATGATATCTTCACCATCAAGAAACAATGCCAATTCTCTCCAGTTGAAGGACGCCTTTTCTCTGTATACACTCAATGGGCCCCTTGGGAACTCAGGCAGCAAGTCTTGGTGGACGTTTGCATCATTTCTACTGCTGAAAGGTGAGGGATTCATTTTGAGACAAACGTCTTCTGCCTGCTACAAAGAAAAAAAAATGTGAAGAAATAAGTAAGCAAACAGATAACTAGCTATAGATATATTAGGGATAGCATCACAACAAATGCATAACAGAAAAAATAACTTTAGACAGTGTGGGGTCCCCTGGGCAAGATGGTGGCGAGGATGCTCTGTGAGAGGATGTGCTATGATTCAACATCTGTTTGGGCATCCAGAGGCTCCAGTAGACGAGCCCACTCAGACTAGATGCTGCAGTATGTGACGGAGGGTGGATTTTTTTTTTAAATCTTTTATTTTTTCAATAAAATCACAGTGGGTATGTAGTTAAGAGCATGCGGTCTGATGGGATCCGAATACAAGATAAGAGTAAAGAAACAATATATTTTGACAATTTCATGTACCAGTTGTCATATATCTAGGAGCTTAGGAATAGTCACATTAAGGGCATCAACTCCCCTCATTGTCAGTCACACTGTTGTTTGCATCCGATGCATGTTGATCACTCACAGTTGCCTCAGTTAGGAAATCTCTACTGAGTTCCCTCTACTGAGATCTTCTGATTTCACATCCTTCCTACTGGCCTTCATATGGGCCTCCTCTGCAAGCGTCCACTCACGCACATCCCCTTAAGGAGGGTGGATTGTTAAACGCAGTCCGATCATGCAGGCACTGTTGAGAAGGTGCGTGTTAGCTTAAGCACTGAGTTGTGGTGAAGATCCTCTTAGGCTTGCCATGGCTACGACACACACTTGATTGCCAAGGCGCCTGCAACAGTCTTGACTGGCGGGGAGTGGAGGGCGCTGGACGAAGTTACCGTGAAGCTACTGGGAAAGACGCTGTTGCCTGATAATGCCTCGCAAGTAAACAAGCATTCGCAATGCAATAGGTCTCGCATTTGCGAGAGTGTAAGCTATTGGCATTGTAAATGACAAGGCCTTTTATCTATGTTTTAACCCCTTGAAAGCTCATGACGAGCTGAGCTTGTCATGAGCCACGGCGCTCCGGTGCTCATGACGAGCTCAGCTCGTAATGAGCCGTGGAACGCTCGCATGCGGGGATAATTCCCCTGCTGTGCTGAGCGTTCCACGGGAACGGGTGTGGCCGTGACGAGCTGAGCTCGTCATGAGCACAGGAGCGCCGTGCCTCATGACGAGCTCAGCTCGTCATGAGCATGTGAGCGCTGTGCCCGCCCCCCTGCCCCCCAGCACAGCGGGGAATATCCCCCGCAGCGAAGGGGTTAAAAAACTAAAACATAAATAAAAGATATTGCCATTTAAAATATCAATAGCTCAAAATTGTAAATTTGAGACCTAT
Organism: Lissotriton vulgaris; assembly: GCF_964263255.1. Classification (NCBI taxonomy): domain Eukaryota; kingdom Metazoa; phylum Chordata; class Amphibia; order Caudata; family Salamandridae; genus Lissotriton; species Lissotriton vulgaris. Next base: position 162,461,266 of record NC_141690.1, read on the forward strand.
TGCATTGCAAATACTTGTTTAACAAGAAGCTCAAAAACTATTTCTGTAAAATGAAAAGAGATTGGAAACGTTGTTCCCAATGCCTCGTCAATCACTGGGGCGTAAGTTTGTTTTATTTTTTTTAAATGACTTAGTGATACATGAGTTGCACACGCATGCACACGAAAATAAATGAGTCCCACTAGAAGTGTATTAATAATACATATTCAACTGTTTATTTCTACAGTGCAAAGGTTAAATACCACATTAATACCGCATTGCAGCCTAACTTGAGAAATCACTGCTTGGTATTGGAGTTTTCTTACAGAAGCATGGCATTGGGTACGTCCTTACGGGGCCATAACGTTGAGTGAGTGTATGGGGCATGGAGCTAAATTATTCTTGAAAGGCATGAGTTCTTACCGAAGCATGGCACAAAATGATGTAGCAGAGCGCTGCACCATTAGAAGAGGGCTTTAAGCAGCATGACAGTGGGTCCCATCAAACGCCATGGAGTTAAGACAGCCCTTAGAGCCGGACCTGGAGTTGCATACATTCTTACAGAAGTGTACTGTGAATAGGGTCTATATTTTTACACAAAACACTCTTAAGAGCAGGTCCAGGAATTGTTCAGATAAGGAGCGGGGGAATCAATCAATCAATCAGGAGTTTGTTAAAGCGCGACTACTCACCCGTAAGGGTCTCAAGGCGCTAGGGGTGGGGGGGGAGGAGTGGGGGGGGGGGGTGCAGGTTCCATTCCATCAAGGAGGGGGTCTGTCGAAGAGCCAGGTTTTGAGGTTTCTTGCGAAGATGGGGAGCGATGTTGTCTGTCTGAGGTGGAGCGGAAGGGCGTTCCATGCTTTGGCCGCGAGGAAGGAGAAGGAGCGGCCTCCAGATCTGGTCTTTCTGGTGCGGGGGACCACGGCGTAGGAAAGCTGGGCTGATCGTAGGGTCCTTTGGGGTGCGTGGAATTTGAGTTGGCTGTTCAGGTATGCTGGTCCGGTGCCGTGGAGGGCCTTGTGTGCGTGGGTGAGCATCTTAAAGGTGATTCTCGCCTCGACGGGGAGCCAGTGGAGTGTGCGCAGGTGCTGGGAGATGTGGTAGTGTTTTGGCAGGTTGAGGACCAGTCTTGCGGCGGCGTTCTGGATGTTCTGTAGCTTGCGGATGAGGTTTTTGTTTATTCCGGCGTAGAGTGCGTTGCCGTAGTCGAGTCTGCTGGTGACCAGGGCGTGAGTGACTGTCTTTCGGTGTTCGAGGAGGATCCATTTGAAGGTCTTACGAAGGAGGCGGAGGGTGTGGAAGCAGGAAGATGAGACAGAGTTGATCTGGCGGTCCATTTTGAGCTCGGAGTCCAGGATGATTCCCAGGTTGCGTGCGTGGTCTGTGGGGGTTGGCGGGTTTCCGAGGGCGGTGGGCCACCAGGTGTCGCTCCAGGCGTCGGGGTTTGGGCCCATGATGAGTACTTCTGTTTTGTTGGTGTTTAGTTGAAGGTAGCTGTTTTTCATCCATTTGGCGACGGCTTCCATGCCTTCTCGAAAGTTGCGTCTGGCGGTGTTGGGCTCGTTGGATAGGGAGAGGATGAGCTGGGTGTCGTCTGCATATGACACGATGTTGAGTCCGTAGGTTCTGACGATGGGGGCAAGTGGAGCCATGTAGACGTTGAAGAGCGTCGGGCTGAGGGAGGAGCCCTGGGGGACTCCGCAGGTGATCGGTGCGGGGTCCGAGAGGAAAGGGGGGAGTCTGACCCGCTGCGTCCTGCCGGAGAGGAAGGAGCAGATCCAGTCGAGGGCCTTGTCCTGGATTCCTGCATCGTAGAGTCTGCGTATTAGGGTGCGGCGGGAGACTGTGTTGAACGCCGCTGATAGGTCGAGGAGGATGAGGGCTACTGTTTCTCCTTTGTCCAGTAAGGTGCGGATGTCGTCTGTTGCGGCGAGGAGGGCGGTTTCCGTACTGTGGTTTTTTCTGAAGCCGGATTGGGAGGAGTCGAGGATGTTGTGTTCTTCAATGAATGTGGCGAGTTGGCTGTTGATGGCTTTCTCGATGACTTTCGCTTGGAACGGGAGCAGGGAGATGGGTCTGTAGTTTTTGAGGTCGGTGGGGTCCGCTGAGGGTTTCTTTAGGAGGGGGTTGACCTCGGCGTGTTTCCAGGGTAAACATCGTTTACCACGAAGTTTTCACAACGCAGTACCTTTAGCACGCATCCCTTACAACGCAAGTCGTTACCACGACTTGCGTTGGAGGGCGCTAAAGGTTTAAAAATAGTTAATTTACTATCCCAACACCTTCCCTAGGGTCCACGGGGACTGGTGTTAGAATAGTAAATTATACTATATGAAATCCGCACCCCCAACGCAAGTAGTGGTAACGACTTGCGTTGTAAGGGATGCGTGCTAAAGGGATGCGTTGTGACGGTATGCGTTGTACCGTCATACATCCGTTTCCAGTCGTCGGGGAACGAGGCGGTCGCCAGGGAGCGGTTGATGGTTTGGCGGAGCATGGGTGCGATGGTGTTGGCGGCTCTGTTGAAGATGTGGTGGGAGCAGGGGTCCGTGGGGGCCCCTGAGTGGATTGACTTCATTGTCTTCAGTGTGTCTTCGGTGGTGAGGGCTGTCCAGTCATCAATCGCTGGTTTCCGGGTATCAGGGGTGGTTGGTGAGGGTTCAGTGTGTTGGTTGTCTTCGTCGAAGTTGTTGTAGATGCTCTTGATTTTGTGGTGGAAAAAGATGCTGAGTTTGTCGCAGAGTTCTTGTGAGGGAGGGATGTCAGTAGACTCGCTGGTGGGTTGGGCGAACTCCTTGATGATGCTGAAGAGTTCCTTGCTGTTGTGTGCGTGGGTGGAGATTCTGTCTTCAATCGCTTTTTTCCTCGTTTCTCTGATGAGTTGATGGTGGGCGTTGGTGGCGGCTCTGAAGTTGTTGTGGGCTTCTGTTCATTTGGTGTTTCTCCAGGCCTTTTCAAGGCGGCGGCATGTGCGCCTGGACTCTCGAAGTTCGGTGGTAAACCATCTGGCTTTCTTGGCACGGGTATTGTTTTTCTTGAGGGGGGCTATGGTGTTGGTGCTGTCCGAGATCCATCTATGCAGGGTTCGGGCTGCGGTGTTGGGGTCGTCGTTTTCCACGATGGTTGGGGTGGAGTTGTTGAGTGAGGAGGTGAGCTGGTCATCGGTGATTTTGGTCCAGTTTCTTTGTGGAAGCAGGTGCTGGTGTCTGTGGATGGTGTTCTGAAGGTGAAGTGGACGCAACAATGGTCGGTCCATGGGAGTTTGGTGGTGTGGCTGAAGGTGATGGAGTTTCCTGTAGTGAAGAGGGGGTCGAGGGTGTGTCCTGCTGAGTGCCTGGGCTCGGTCACGATCTGGCGGAGTCCAATGTTGTGGAGGTTGTCCAGGAGGGATGTGGTGTTGGGGTCCAGTTGATTGTCGAGGTGAAAGTTGAGGTCTCCCAGCAGGGTGTAGTTGGTGGATGCGATGGCCTGCGGGGAGATAATGTCCGTGATGGAGTTGGCGAAGGGTCCGCGGGGTCCAGGGGGTCGGTAGATGAGGGTTCCTCGGAGGGCGGCGGTGGGGCTGGCCAGTATCTTGAAGTGAAGGTGTTCCATCAGTTCTGTGGACTCGTCAGGGAGTGTGCTCAGGCGGAGGCTGTATTTGTGGACAATGGCGATTCCTCCTCCTGGGTGGATGGGGCCGTCCTTAATGGAGATCTTGTATCCTTGGGGGATGGCGATGGCGATGTCCGGTCCCGAGGTGGTGTTGGTCCAGGTTTCGGTGAAGAATGCTACGTCTGGGGTGATGCTGTCGAGGAGGTCCCAGATTTCTGTTGCGTGTTTGTGGAGGGATCGGACGTTGAGGAGGATGCATTGCAGGGTCTTCGGTTCGGTTGTGTTCTTGTGGGCGGGTTGTGCTGGATCCGTGTTCTTGGCGGTGCTGCAGGTGTGCCGGCAGCGGTGACAGCTGAAGGGTCCATGGGTGTCGGCTGGTGATGCTAGCTTGCAGTTGTTGTTGTAGCCTGGGTTGAGTGCGTGGAGTGCTGCTGGGTCGTAGCGTTGGCGGGGCGGAGGTCCAGGGTTCCTGGTGCTGGTTGCAGACGGGTCGCAGACGGGCGCAGACGTGCTTGCCTTTGACGCGCCTTCGGTGCACCATGGCCGCCATTAAGTAGGGGTCGGGGAGGGCTGGACAGCTGGGAGGCGGGGAGGGGAGCTGGATTGGGCCGGCCGTGCTGGGGGGGGAGGGGCCGCGGGGGCAGCAACGGCAGAGAAAGGTAAAGGGAGGAAAGAAGGGATAAAGAAAAAAGGGAAAATAAGCAGAAATAAGGCACAAAAGAGCAGAGATGAAGAAAAGAGCAGAAAGGTGAAAGATAGAAAGGGTAAAAAAACGAGTGAAAACGAGTGAAGGAGCAGAGGGAGAGAAAGGGAGAATGGGCAGAAATAAGGCGCAAAAGAGCAGAGGTGCAGAAAGGTGAAAGATAGAAAGGGGAGAAAAACGAGTGAAGGAGCAGAAAGAAAGAAAGGAGACAGAGGTCCACTGGACCACCAGGGATGAGGCGCAGGGAAACCTGCGGGTGGAGGAGGGCCTCGATCACCAACACTGAAGAGTGCAGGGGCAGGAGCACCTCACTTAATGGTGGAGCTGCGAGGGTGGGAGAGCAATTTCACTGACAATGAGTCAGTGGTCTTGCTCGCCTGTCCCCGCAGTGGCCGCCATTAAGTAGGGGTCGGGGAGGGCTGGACAGCTGGGAGGCGGGGAGGGGAGCTGGATTGGGCCGGTCGTGCTGGGGGGGAGGGGCCGCGGGGGCAGCAGCGGCGGGGAAAGGTAAAGGGAGGAAAGAAGGGATAAAGAAAAAAGGGAAAATAAGCAGAAATAAGGCACAAAAGAGCAGAGATGCAGAAAAGAGCAGAAAGGTGAAAGATAGAAAGGGTAAAAAAACGAGTGAAAACGAGTGAAGGAGCAGAGGGAGAGAAAGGGAAAATGGGCAGAAATAAGGCACAAAAGAGCAGAGGTGCAGAAAGGTGAAAGATAGAAAGGGGAAAAAACGAGTGAAAACGAGTGAAGGAGCAGAGGGAGAGAAAGGGAGAATGGGCAGAAATAAGGCGCAAAAGAGCAGAGGTGCAGAAAGGTGAAAGATAGAAAGGGGAGAAAAACGAGTGTAGGAGCAGAAAGAAAGAAGGGAGACAGAGGTCCACTGGACCACCAGGGATGAGGCGCAGGTAAACCTGCGGATTCATTGTTGCTTTTGTGTCATGCTTCTTCCTTCATTTATTTCTGTTGCACATATGTTCACATTCAGACAAGATGTTAACTCAGATTTATTTTCTTAAAAGTCTGCTAACTGCAAACAAACATTTAACGCATTCTGTAATTAGCCACATTTAATTTAATTTCACTCATACCTTCTATGGGTGATCGAGCTGCTTGTTTTCTGTATTTTAGGAAAACACATTTCATACAGTATTATTGTTTTAGGACAGTTTATGATTTTAGTAGTGTGTAAAGTGACCAGAGAGCTTTTCAATCTCTCCCTTCCTCCGATGATGGAAAATTCGAGGGGAGGGGAAGAGTGGACACACCTCCTCCCAGCGTCGGATAGGTAACGCGGGCATTCGGGCAATGCCCGAGTTCTGCTGTGGGCTGCTTTTTTTTAGCAGTCTGGGGGGCCACTTGGGCGCTGTCTCTATTCTTCGAATACAGCCAGCGGCCCAGTAGGTGTCTGAGTGGCCTTTCTAGAGGCAGTTGGGCACTCATTACCTCCATTTAGCAACAGGCAGAGGTGTCTTTTGTCTCCGTGGCCGGCCCATTAATGTGTGCACATACTGAGTGGGGGGCGGGGGCCTTAGTAGAAGTGGCCTAATTTATTTCACCACTGTAAACTAACGCATGCAATTTTTTACCCCCTACCCCCCCCCTAAAGTTCTTTTATAAGATTACGCCAAGCAGTGATTTGAGGAGTGATTAGGCAAATGTGGGCCGATTTCTTTTGCGCGTGCCCGGGCCGATTTTCAATCCCAATCCAACCCTGCCCCGCCCCCCCCACCCCCCACACACACACACATCTTCAGACCACCCTCATTCGTTCTGAAAATAATGGAAATCAACAGACCTTTAATTCTGATCTGCATGACTGTATTCTGCTATAAAAATCATGAATAAGAATGTATGCCTTAAGATATAATTAGAAACCTATACTATGCTATCAAAAGCGTCCCGAAAAATGATTTTGGTAGTACACCCCCTCCCTGCGTCCATAAATTGACTCATACCATCCTTAAATGTCCCTTGCTATACATCAGCAAATTATAAGAGTAATGTGTTTTAATGAAAACATTACCTTAACTAGGAGGTTATTAACTCATTTTCACGTTGCTTGATCCAGGGTGCTCGTCCGTGTTTATTCGGTAGTCTGATAAACAATACCGCGGTTTTATTAGCATGGTAGACAACTTGCAGTGCTGCTGTCTGTAGGGCAAACTGTTAAGTGTTATTTACCCGGTTCCTGGTCACACAGGGCCTCTCCAATATTTATCCATAATCACAATATCTTTTTTTCTGCTGTTTCTCCGAGGTGCCTTGTATAAACTGCACACGTTTGTTGTTGCGCTCATTTTGTTTTTGCGAGTTGTAAGCAGTTGGCGGACTTAAAAAAAAACAAAAAACGCACATCGCGACAAAAAATTAACTTACTGAAGGGGGGCTTGGGGGAGGGAGCCGACCGAAGGGAGGTCTCCTCCCCCGGGCGGTTTGGGAGGGCTGCGAGGGGTTATTTCCAGAAGTTGCCAGAATGTTCTATTTTTGGGCTGGTCTAGTAGGACCAGCCAGCCCAAGTATAAATTCCACCGTTCCCTCCAACCGCCACCATTTTAGGTTTGGTGACCTGGTGGCTAGGTGCTTTAACTTTTTGTGAGAGTATCTTGTGTGTGTGCGTTTCTTTTTCATTCTTTGCCTGTAGCGATATTACTTCGAGCTTAGTAATGGAAGACGCACGAGTTCTTGAGGCGATGCGCTTATTGGCTGATGCCGGTCGATTGGATTTGCTCGCGGGAGGTGGACAGGCTAGGCCTCACCGCCAGGCCTCCGCCGGTGTAGTGGCCGCAGTAATGGCATGTTCGTCGCCGAAGAGGAGACGGCCGAGTCAGGTAAGCGAGAGGGGCCGCTCCCGGTCTAGGAAGCCGGCCCCGCAACGGTTGACCTCGGGGGGAGCCCGGTGCTTCGGAGGCTCCGGAGGCCCCGGGCATGTTAAGTGGGGGGAAGGGTATACCTTCACAAGTCCCGCCGCTTCAACTGCACGTTGCTTCTGGTACCGGGGACTTTCCGTTAATGGCGGGACGGGGGCAGGGGTCGAAGAAAGGGGGCAAGAGTGGACGGGGAGGCAGCAAGAAACGCTCCGCCTCGGATCCGCTTTTTGAGCGGCGGGGACAGTCTGCTGACGGTGTCCCTGTGCGCGGAGGTCGTAGGAGCTCGGTGCAATTTGTGTTACAGGACTCCGACCGGGACCAGGTTGCCCTTGGGGCCCAGGAGGACATTTTGGTTGTTGGTGAAACTCAGTTCGCCCCTGACGATGGTCAACGATTGTTAACTCCTTTAGGTCGTATTCCGCGCAATGTTCGAGTTGGGGAGGGCCATGAGGGGGGATTGGTGGGGTCCAGGACTATTTTATCATCTGGTGTACGGGTTGTGGCTCAAGAGGCTGACGCGGGAGCGGTTGATTTTGGAGGCAATGTGGGGAGTCCGTTATTGTTTTCTACCCCGGGATCGGCGACTGGCGAAGTGGTTTCTGGGGGCGGTGGCTCTCGAGGTGAGGGTGAATGGGCCCAAATGGGCGTCAATGTTTCGTTTGGTGGTGCGATTACTGGTTTGGAACAGGGTGAAGGTTTTCGATCTGAAGGTGGGGGTGTTCCATTTCTGAGGGGTGGGCCTTTTCAACCGGGTTTACAGAATCGGCAGACTGCTTTTGGTGTGGGTCCTGCGGTTGTTGGCACGGCCGGAATGGGTATGGGTGGTTTTCCGGCTCCTGGGGCCTTGAATGCGGCAGGGTTTAGCTTCCAGGGCACTTTGTTAGGCCCCGACAGAGGTTTTGGTCAGGTGAGTGGCGGGCCTATGCAAGGACCCAGGAGTACAGCTCCGCACTTATCTGGGGCCTCTGGGGGTCCGTATTTCATGTGTGGTTCTCCAGGCTGGGAACATTTTGGCGCGGCGGGCCTGGCACACCGTACTTTTCAGAGGGATTTCGCAGGCCAGGACTCAGCCCTTAGAGCTGTTAGTCGCGCTTCCTTTTCGGCACCTGATAATTTGGATCATAGTGACGACGACGAGGTGGTAGGTGGTTCTCCGATTCAGGTGGTTCCATTGAGGCATGACGCGCGAGGCCGTTCTTTGGAGAGAGGTCAGAGGAGGGTTGTTGATTCTACTCGAAGGGAGAATGTGTATGGTTGGTCTGTGGATGGTAGGAACCCTAGCACACCAGTCCAAACTTTTTCTTTTCAGGACGAGGTTAGGCGCGGCGTTCCAGACTTGGCAGGGCGCAGTCCAGTCCATTTTCGCCAAGGGGAAGTGAGGAGAGTGCCTAGCGCGGCCCTCTCTGTTCCACCGAGGGAACCCGACGCGGCCAGCACACGAGGGTCTGGCGTGATCCCGCTGGCCCCAACGAGTAGCAGGTATAGGTGGCAGGCCTTGCCGGCGGCTATGGAGCAACAGAGTCAGCGCCCAGGGAGGTACAGGCGTGTACAGTCTGCTCCCCCACCTGGAGTTTCGAAATCTTTGAAATGTACAGTGGTTGATACCGGGTTAGGTAAGACCCGTGGTGATATGATGCATACTAGTGTGGACTCGGTGGTGTTGGACTATGACGAGGAGAGTCCCGAAGAAGGTGAACTGCGGGATCTTGAGGGGGGGGTGCCCTCTCATTCCTCTCATAGTGTTTTACAGGCTCCAGTGGTCCAGAGGCAACTGCAGGGGAGAAGAGAGCGCGGCCCATCGGGTAGGGCACCTCGGAGACCGGATGCATTGTCCTCGGCGCCACGGGCGGAGCCATCGAGAGCTGTCTCTCTGTTGCAAGGTGAGCAAACGGTCCCACAGGCCAAACCTCTTATGGTGTCAGTGGGTACCGGTGGTGAACTTGATGTGGTCATTACGGATGGCCGGTTGGTTAAAGGTCGTTATGTCAAAGACACTGCAGTGGGTACTGATGATCTGTTTTTACAAAATAAAGGGGACTGTGGTATAGTTGGTGCTTCCAGCAAAGTTACACAACAAGGGGACAGTGGTGTTATAGCTGGTGCTTCCAGCAAAGTTACTCAACAAGGGGACAGTGGTGTTATAGCTGGTGCTTCCAGCAACGTTACAGACAAAGTAGACAGTGGTGTTATGGCTGGTGCTTCCAGCAACGTTACAGTGACAGTGGACAGTGGTGTTATGGCTGGTGCTTCCAGCAAAGTTACAGACAAAATGGACAGTGGTGTTATAGCTGGTGCTTCCAGCACTGTTAAAGAGCCAGTGGCTAGCAAAGAGTTGAAAATCAAAAAATTGCCATACATGGGGGTGACGAAGCCTCTGGGTGCTCACTTGATGCTTAGTACTAAAGAAAGAATTTGGAATGGTGAGTATGTGGAGCTCCTTAAGCTTCTCCATCGAGAAGTCCGGTCTAAGGAGGGCTCTAAAGAGGAAGAATTTGAGTTGGCTAAACGCCCGAAAGTGCCTTTAAATATTGAAAATTGGACAGCTGCGTTTTTGATTTATGCCAGTGTGTACTGTGAAAAGTTCCCTGAGCGCAGCGTTTCCCTGTTTAAGTACATGGATGTGATTCGTAAAGCTCAGATCACCGGGGGTGGTTTTGCCTGGTCTCAATACGACGAGGAATTTAGGGCCAGGATGGCGTGGGACCCTGAGGCGAAATGGGGTGAGCTCGATAATGATTTATGGCAACACACAATGGGGTCATCAGCCGGGGGGAAGACTGTGTTCACGGCCAGTGGTTTACCTCTAGTGTACCGGCCCTTTCAGGGGAAGCCCACCCGGGGAGGGGTGGGGTCTAACTCTAACACTCAATCAGAGTCAGGTTTCTGTTGGGAATTCAATAGGGGTTCCTGTATTAGGGAATACTGTAAATTCCGACATGAATGTTCAGGTTGCGGGAGGAAACACCCGTTATCAAAATGTTGGGACAACGAGCCTTCGGGCAGCCACCAGGGGAAGCAGTCAGGATCAGGTAATTCCTCAAGGGGGCGGGGATCCAGAGGTGCTAAGGGTTCTGGGGCCAAAGGCTCGTACTCCGGTTAAATTGGACAGGCTGCGGATTGCCTTGCAAGGTTATGACGATGAGTCTGCAAAAACGAAGTTATTAGACGGTTTTCAGTTTGGTTTCCGACTGGGTTACCCAGGATCCCGGGAACGGAGATGGTCTGCCAATTTAAAATCGGCTTTGGAACATGCCGCAGTTGTCCAAGACAAACTTACTAAGGAGGTTCAAGAGGGTAGGATGGCTGGCCCGTTCACAGATTGGCCATTACTCAATTTGATTGTTTCTCCAGTCGGTGTTGTTCCTAAGAAAGAGGCAGGTCAGTTCAGACTCATTCAACATCTCTCATGGCCGGAAGGATCCTCAGTTAACGATTTTATTGACCCGGAGATTGTGTCGGTATCCTACTCTTCTGTTGATGTGGCCATGTCACTAGTTGTGACAGCGGGTGCAGCCGCTGAAATGGCCAAGTGCGACATAAAATCTGCCTTCCGCCTGTTGCCTGTCCACCCTGAGGATTGGTGCCTTCTTGGTATACAATTCGGTGGTAACTGGTATGTGGACAAAGCTCTACCTATGGGCTGCTCAATATCATGTGCGCTGTTTGAATGTTTTAGCACTTTCTTACAGTGGTATTTTTCAAATCGGACTGGTCATTCCCTGGTGACACATTACCTTGACGACTTTTTCTTTGTTGGATCCCCGGGCTCCGCGGAGTGCCAGACAGCTCTGGACACATTCCATGGGCTCATGGAGGATCTCGGAGTTCCTTTAGCTCCGGAAAAGACAGTGGGCCCCAGTACGGTCCTTTCCTTCTTGGGTATCGAAATTGATTCTGTACTCATGTCTGCTCGCTTGCCTGAGGATAAAAGGAGCAACATGGTGCAACTGCTAGAGACAATGTTGGCCAAAAAGAAAGTGTTGGTAAAGGAGATTCAAGTGCTATTGGGTCATTTGAATTTTGCTTGTAGGGTGGTGAGAGCAGGTAGGACTTTTTGTAGGAGACTAGGTAGGGCTTTAGCAGGACACCACTTGCCTCATCATCGTGTGCGCCTGTCTGCTGGTGTAAAGGAGGATTTGAGAATGTGGAAGTTCTTTTTGGCCTCTTTCAATGGTGTTCCCTTGGTCGGAGACGTTGATTTCCAGTGGGACGTACAGATGTTTTCTGACGCGGCTGGCAGTGATGGTTTTGGCCTTTTCTGGAATGGCAGATGGTGCGCGGAACGTTGGCCGGATGAATGGTTGAATGGTGGTCGCAGCATCACTTTCTTGGAATTGTTCCCCCTGTTGGTGGCCTTGACACTGTGGGGGGAGGAATTGGCACACAAGAAGGTTTTGTTTCGTGTGGATAACATGGCTGTTGTGGAGATAGTGAACCGACAGTCTGCCAGAGACGAACAGGTGTTGAAACTGATGAGAGTTTTCGTTCTGGGTTGTTTGAAACACGACATTCATTTTCGTGCTTTACACATTCCTGGCGTGGACAATGACATTGCGGATGCTTTGTCTCGTTCACAGTGGGGGAGATTCCGTGGACTGGCGAGGGAGGCAGACAGATCCCCGACTCGGATGCCGACTCATCTGTGGCGTGTAGGAGAAGTAGGGTCGTACAATTGGTGGTAGGTTCTTTATCTGTGTCCACACGCACTGCTTATTCCTTGGCCTGGAGGGAATTCTTGGATTCTGGAGCTGTCAGACGGGAGGATCTGTCACAGCGGTCAGAGGATGTCGTGAATTTTATACTAGACCTCATGGATAAGGGCCTCACTAAAGTGACTATAGCGGGGAAATTAGCGGGTATTGCTTTTATGGGTCAGTTATTATGGGGTTACACCCCGTCAGCGGGGGAAATAGGCAGGAGAATGCTTGAGGGCTGGGCCAGGGAACAGGGGCATGTGGTTCGATCTAGGGCTCCATTATCCTGGCAAATACTGGCTAGGTTAATTACAGTCTTACCTTTGGTATGTTCGGATGATTTTGAGGCGTGTGTTTTTTCCATGCTCATGGCGTTTATGTTTTTTGGAGCTTTTAGGGTCTCGGAGTTGTTGGGGACCAAGCATAAGGGTGGTTTACATTGGAGGGATGTTTTTTGTCATGATGACGGTGTTCATGTCTGGTTATCCAGTTCCAAAACTGATCAAACGGGGAAAGGTAAAGGGGTTTGGTTACAAGCGCGCGACCCAAAGCTCACTTGCCCTTTATTGCTGGCGCGGCGCTGGCGTTCATTGTCTGGGGGCAAGGATGAAGCCCTCGTATTCCAACACATTAATGGTTTACCTGTCACATCTTATCAGTTACGGATGGTTCTCCGTAAAGCCCTGCAACACATTGGGCTTGATAGTAGTTTATATGGTACTCATTCTTTTCGTATAGGTGCAGCCACGGAGGCCTATCACAGAGGTTGGACGGAGATGGATATTATGAGGTTGGGGCGCTGGTCTTCTAATTGTTTCCGGCGCTATGTGCGGAGCCCGGCAGAAGAAGCGCAGGCGTTCTCAGCCTAGACATGTGTTCTAATTGTGTTTTCTCTTTCAGGATCCGTTGCTGGGCCTCGATCGCCAGTGGTCACGGTCTGGATAGTGGGGCATTCCTTCGTTAAATGGGCCAGAGTCCAGGCGGCACGGAGCTACTTTGGAGAACAGCTCGGCTTTAATGATCGTATGTTTAATATTGTGTGGAAGGGTAAAGGTGGGATGCTCTGGAGAGAGTTAATCCCTTGTTTAAACAGTAACATGGTGGGCGGTTTATGCCCGGATATTTTGGTCATTCATTTGGGTGAAAATGATCTTTGTGCCACGAAAGGGGTTGTCTTACTGCGGGCTATGAAACGGGATTTAGGCCTCATTAAGGAACTCTGGTCTGGGTGCCATGTGTTTTGGACAGAATTGATACCGCGTAGGACTTGGAGAGGGGCGGTGAACCCCAGGGCTGTGGATCGGGCAAGGAAGAAGGTGAATTCGGAGGTGTCTCGTTGCTGCAGGGGCCACGGTTTCAGCAGGATATCGCACAGGGACATAAAATTCGAATCGGTAGAGTTTTTCCGGGATGACGGAGTACATTTGTCACGTGTGGGTATGGACCTTTACCTTTTAGAGCTTCGTGAGGTGTTAGCACGGGCTTTGGCCATGCAGCGTTGATTCCTTTTATCTTTCCGTTCGCTACGCGGTTGGGGGGCAGAAAGGAAGGCTCCGTGTGTTCACCCCCCCCACACTTGCCTACCTTTCTGGGTGGCGGGGTCGTGGTGTATCAGTTCGGTTTCAGGTTGATTGTTGGTTGTAGTTTCGTTAGAATTTTCTTGGACTGGGGCCGGGGCAGGTTGGTCATGGTTTGACCGTTCAGTTTTGAAAAGGGGTATTCTGCAGGAGTGCAGGGTCAGGCAGGATCGATGATTACGGAGGACATGACAAATGTTAATTCAGTTGTGGTTTGATGAATAAAGTTTATTGATGACGTAGGTTTTATATATATGACGTAATGTTGATTGATGATGTAATGTTTTCTCATGACGTAATGTATAATGATGTTATAATGTGTATTGATGTATTGTGGGGAGGGCCCAAATATGTAGGGGTGGGGGTTGGGGGCTCGTTTGGTTATTTATTTATTTATTTAGTGAGGTTTAGTTTTGTAAGGCGTTTGCCGAGGTTGTATTTTGTAATGTGCACCTGTTTCCTAATAAAGCGGCCTTTTACACACACAAACAATTTTTGGTCTACTTTTCTCTCACCCCTCGCCCTCCCTCCCAAGGGGGGCTTGGGGGAGGGAGCCGACCGAAGGGAGGTCTCCTCCCCCGGGCGGTTTGGGAGGGCTGCGAGGGGTTATTTCCAGAAGTTGCCAGAATGTTCTATTTTTGGGCTGGTCTAGTAGGACCAGCCAGCCCAAGTATAAATTCCACCGTTCCCTCCAACCGCCACCATTTTAGGTTTGGTGACCTGGTGGCTAGGTGCTTTAACTTTTTGTCCCACCCTCCCTCCCTGTTTTCTGTAGTATTTTTCTTACCCCTCGCTCCCTCGTTTTTTCTCACCTTTTTTGCTAATTTTTCTTTTTCAAAAGGCTGTTTTATGGGTTTCCGGTGTGCAGGGGTTGTTTCTTGTATTGTATTTGTCGCTAGGAGCAGGTGCAGTGCGGGGTCGTGGTGTATCAGTTCGGTTTCAGGTTGATTGTTGGTTGTAATTTCGTTAGAATTTTCTTGGACTGGGGCCGGGGCAGGTTGGTCATGGTTTGACCGTTCAGTTTTGAAAAGGGGTATTCTGCAGGAGTGCAGGGTCAGGCAGGATCGATGATTACGGAGGACATGACAAATGTTAATTCAGTTGTGGTTTGATGAATAAAGTTTATTGATGACGTAGGTTTTATATATATGACGTAATGTTGATTGATGATGTAATGTTTTCTCATGACGTAATGTATAATGATGTTATAATGTGTATTGATGTATTGTGGGGAGGGCCCAAATATGTAGGGGTGGGGGTTGGGGGCTCGTTTGGTTAGTTATTTATTTATTTAGTGAGGTTTAGTTTTGTAAGGCGTTTGCCGAGGTTGTATTTTGTAATGTGCACCTGTTTCCTAATAAAGCGGCCTTTTACACACACATAAACAATTTTTGGTCTACTTTTCTCTCACCCCTCGCCCTCCCTCCCAAAGACTAGGTACAAACAAGAAATTTGACAAAGAAAATGGTTTCTAATACTTGTGTATCTGCTTTAATTGCCCTTTAAGACAGGCTATCATTGATACATGCTGACAAAAGCAAGACAAGCTATTCGGCTTCAGGGCAGCTTCACACGAACTACGCTTTTGTTTGGGTTCTGGTTTAGGAGGGGCGGGATTCTTAAGGAAAACAATACCACAATATTAGCTATTCTGTACCGTCGCAACTTTTCTTTTTAACTATGCGTCTGGGACAAATTTGAATCGTACAATACTTACAGACGATAGCCTTGCAGATCTCCTATTAGGCTGAGGACAAAAAATAAAGACGTCAGCATACGTAGGCACAGACACACTACATGGGCCATAACCCTCAGAAACAAGAGGTCTCTTTGGAGCCAAGGAAGGAGGGGGGGGTGAGTAGCCTGAGCAAAACTTTAACCTTAGATTACTGTCTGTGGAAAGTCATTCTTAGTGGAAGAGGAAAACTCACACCCTTTTTAGTGTCATGCTTCATCATAGGAATCCTCTCCCCACCCTGGTAGGACAGTACCACCAAGGCGGACTCGACCTCCTCGAAGACTGACTAGATAGGAGGCAGTTCTTACATAAATCTTACTGGACAACACCACAGGACAGGGGATACAGATGAATACTTAAAAAATACCTTATTATGCCTTAGGGAAATACCTTTATTCGGTGGAACACTAGGTACGGTTAAAAAGTCAAAATTGGGTGGGTAATGGAGTACAATGACTCACAGCCATCCACTACCTGTCAACATGTTTCTGCCCATCGTCAATAGCCTGAAAGGTCTGGGGCATTTGTCAGGGTGTGTGGATCACTATTGGTGAAGTATTTCTAAACAATCTACTGTTCAGACTAATTAGATTGGTCAGGGAAGCTTCTTAATTTAAGCACTACCAAACTACCCTACCTGTTAGTAGGTTTGTGGGAACTTGAAACCTACATTAGATAAATATAAAAGGGAAACAAAAACAGGATACAAGGATTACCAAGGTGACCTGATGGTGCACTAGGAAAAAATCAGGTCATGAAATTACTAGGGATGTCTAAGGTCGTGCTCATACAAGTGCTCATTGATAACCCTCTTCAAAATATGAAGAGTTCTATGTGAACTATGGTTCTATGAACTATTTTCTTAGTTTGTAGCACTGTGGACATTCCATGACATTTTGTGTGTGTATCCCTAACCCTAGATTTTAGGAGATACCAGCATCATGGTCACAGAGGAGTTGGGTCCTTTGTAGTCACATACTAACAAAGAGAAAGCCACAATATAAAGATAAGTATCAATTAAAAATGCAATGGAGGGGATGGCCATATGTTTTAGTTATATTGTATGTTTGGACTGTGTGTCCTGCTTCTGACTTGTCTAGCCAACCTCGCAGACCGGTGTAAAACAATTATTTCAGGTTGATGACTGTCCCGAGGTCGCGGTCCCTGACTCGGACGGACGGGGTGTACCTGCTAACATTTCTCCATTTCCACCCCGTCCGCAGGATCCTTTGGACGTTTCCTGGGTTTCCCCGGCTCTGCCTTCGCTGACCCCGTCACTGCACCTGCCTTTGTGACGCTGGGGGTGTGTTCCCCGGCGTTTCCGACAGTCAGCCAATCAGGAGAGCGGACGTCATCTGCACCAACCCAATCAGACGAGCCGGGGCGTTTAAGGAAGCCCCATCTCTGTTTGTCGGCGCAGAACCTCTAGGAGACCAGCCGATCCACGAGGAGAACGCCAAGGACGAAGAAGGAGGAAGTGCCGAAGAACCGCTACTAGGACCCCCGGAGCAGAGACTCGACAAGCCAGGAGGCCAACAATACCATGAGCCGCCCTGCCACACTTCCAGGGGAGAAGTGTGGCTCCACAAGGTACGAGGGCGTTTTCAGGGATTGTTTAAACCACGGGGTGGGACGGGGTAGCCTGAGGGTGGTCACTAGCGCCATGCACTGTTTCCGCCAAGACCCAAAAGGCTGCTATAGATGGTGGTAGTATCCTGGTGATCCCTCACTCCCCTGCCCCCCTCCCACCTGTTAAACATCGGTCACAGCCACTAACGCGGCTGTCTCTTTTCCTTTTCTCTCGAGCCTACGTCTGGACCAGTGACGCCCCAGGGAAAGCCAAGACGGGAAATTAAAGACATCGGAAGCCCAACAGAGGAGGGAATCCCGGACTGTTGCATTGTGTGCCTTGTTGGACTTTGCGCTACTTATACCCCTGAGACAGAATAAGTACTATACCTACGAATAAAACGTTTACTCATAGATTTCAGTTCATAGCGTTTCTCATTACCCCAACCCCAACCCTCACAATGACTTACAAACATTATTCAACAGCTATCCAAACATTATCTATGTCATCATTAGTCTTCAACTCGTTCTTGAGGTGATTGCTTGCAAGATAGTGCATGGCTGATTAAATCATCGGAGACCATTAGTATTCAAGTGTAGGTCCCCTTTTCCAATTCTACCTTGTAATAGAGTTTGATTTCTTTAGATCATCTTGTGAAAGTAGCAACATATGTATATTTTTTAAACTATTAAACATATAGCAATAAATTCAGAAGTTAATTGTACCCCGTTGACTGAAATACCAGTGACATGTCGAGGAAGTTGATAAAGTCATCCAGTCATGACAAAACTGTATTGGTATATGTATTAGTAAACCGGAATTCTGTTTAGTCAGAAAGTAAATATAATTATTCTTAATTATTTAGATGGGCCCCAGAGTTGTCTGACCATTCCTCTTGAGGGTTAAACATTTGAAATAGGAGAAACCTGCCCACCTTGTATCTCAACCCTACTTACTTCATCAAAAGGAGTGCCCATCCATGTTACCTAGTCCGATCCCCACTCCGCGGCAATGGTACGGCTAGCTGCATATGTGGCGGGGTTTTAAACTGGTGTACGTGCATTGTCCCGTCTGCGCCGAAAGGGAGAGGAAATGATACAGGGACCCGGAAGTCATTCACGGTCCCGAGTGCTCATGGGGGTTGTCATCCTCCTATAGGGCTTATGTCTACTCGTGTATTCAAACAGTGAAGCAATTTGCGTAAATCAGGAAAGGTCTGTATTAGTTATTTTCTGATGGATCCAAGATATAGACCAATCATATTATCTCTTACGTCATGCTGTGGAAATTACTAGTCAGCGTAATGTTAAGAAAAACAGGGTTGTTGGTTTTCAATCGCTACCAAGACAATTTTTTTTGTGTGACCGGTCTGTGTTAATTCAATGTGAGTAAATTATATTTTTCAGGTAATTCCGGAAAGTAACCGCTTATGTCTGGCAAATGAACTTCGGTTCATGATTTTAAAATGCCCCAGGGAATCCCGACATTCAAACCATGTAAAATGTACATTGTCTGTAGACCCATCTTTGTTCAAATAGAAATAGGGGCTCACGCATATCGAGCGTGTTTGTGTAAGTTTTTCTAACGCATACTCTCGTCATTGTGGCCTTTTTAGGTCGAAGCCTGCGTAGGCTGTGCTCACGCAGTCTAGCAGGGGAGATCTTATTTTTTGGAGTGTGGGGCTTGAACCCGCCCCTCTTCTCCATTGGCTGGCTTCCTAAACGGAGGCCAGCCATTGGAGGAGAGGGGCATCACTCCGTTCAAGCCCGGATTCGGGCGGGGTTGTGGGGGGGTTTAGGTTCTTTCTCTTTTCTTTCTCTCCTCTTCCCATTGGCTGGAAATATACATTCCAGCCAATGGGAAGAGGAGAGAAAGAAAAACACGCCCCCCAGTCCGAAATGTCGAGGCTTTTCAGAGAGCCATTTCTGCTGGACCGCCGCCGGAAGAAGTAGAGAAGCTGCAGAGTCCTCCGCCCCAGCCGGTGAGTGCTCGCTTTTCTGCCCCCCCCTTTCCCTCGTTGTGCTTGCTTTTCTGCCCCCCCATGTTCCCTTATTGTGCGTGCTTTTCTGCCCCCCCTGTTCCCTCGTTGTGCGTGCTTTTCTGCCCCCCGTTCCCACGTTGTGCGTGCTTTTCTGCCCCCCCTCCTCTTTCACCCTCCCCATTCTCTTTCTCCCTCCTTGCCACATCCTCTCTCTCCTTCAGCCTGCTCCAGACCCCCGGCTTGGCTTTTTTACATGACCCCCAGAGGCAAAGAAAGTAAGCCCAATTTGTTCGCCGAGCGCGCGGCTTTAAAGGGACATAGCCAGCCCATTGAGGGTAATTGCCAGCTTGCTCCCGGAGCCGGAGTCGTTTGTGTTGCAGTGCTCGCCTTCTCCGCATGCTAATGAGGCCGTGACGCCAGGTAGTCGCTCTCCCCGCGCCGGGACAGTAGGGGTTTGCCGTGGCAAGCCTGCGCGTTTCATTTCCATGCAAATCGGCGCCCATCTTTGCTCGCAGATCGATAATCTCCCGGGGTTGTTTAACGAAAAGCAAATCCCTCTTTTAAGCGGGGCGCATGTGGCTGTTGGAAATTGTTGGCAACGCAGCAACAATCAAAACAGATTGCTTTAAGGACGCTAATTATTCAAGAACTCGGATGCTATTGTTAGCCGACCAAAATGTTAGCATACTTTTTATCACAGGTTACTGATTTTATATTAAACATGTGTTTCCTGTATTACCGATGGAGCAGCACAGCTGCGTTACGCAAGCAAAATGGCTCCAGCCCTACAGAGGGAGTTTGGCTGCTAGAAATTGATCTAGGTTTGAAAGATTACCTGCAAACATATCTCTTTCCTTATCGACCAAAGGGCTATAGACAGCTATAGTTAATGGATTTTATTTTGGGTATTTATAGCACATACTGGGTCCAGGGTGGGTTCGCGCAGTGCTTAATTTGAGCTTGGGGCCAACCGGGATTCATTTTTGGAGACTGGGACTTTTTTTTTCATCATCAAAATTGTCTCGGAATAAAAGAGAGAAAGGCAGAAAAGGAAGAAAATAGGTGGAAAAGAATTCAGGAAAACAGTTACAAAGGGAGAATCTAGGCAGTCGTGGTATTTAGCAACCCCAACATTCCATAGAACGAGAGGCAGGCCTTAGAGAAAACCTTTGGGCCCAGCACTTATTCTTTTACAAATTAATGACTGCCGGCCGGACGCAAGAGGGAACTGAGAGTTGTGTGTGTGGGGGGCTCTGTGTGTGTGTGGGGGGGGGCTCTGTGTGTGTGGGGGGCTCTGTGTGTGTGTGGGGGGCTCTGTGTGTTTGTGGGGGGCTCTGTGTGTTTGTGGGGGGCTCTGTGTGTGTGTGGGGGGGCTCTGTGTGTGTGTGTGGGGGGGCTCTGTGTGTGTGTGGGGGGCTCTGTGTGTGTGGGGCTCTGTGTGCCCCCCCTGTTCCCTCGTTGTGATCGTTTTCTTCTGGCCTCTGTTCCGTGTGTATGGCTCTCTGTGTGTGTGTGGGGGGCTCTGTGTGTGTGTGGGGGGGGGCTCTGTGTGTGTGTGTGTGGGGGGGGGGGCTCTGTGTGTGTGTGGGGCTCTCTCTCTCTCTCTCTGTGTGGGGCTCTGTGCGTGTGTGGGTGGGCCTCTCTCTCTGTGTGTGTGGGGGGGGCTCTCTGTGCGTGTGTGGGGGGCTCTGTGTGTGTGTGGCTCTGTGTGTGTGTGGCTCTCTGTGTGTGTGTGTGTGTGTGTGTGTGTGTGGCTCTGTGTGTGTGTTTGTGAGGCTCTGTGTGTGTGTGTGTGGCTCTGTGTGTGTGTGGCTCTGTGTGTGTGTGTGGCTCGGAGTGTGTGTGGCTCGGAGTGTGTGTGGCTCCCTGTGTGTGTGTGTGGCTCTCCATGTGTGTGTGGCTCTCTGTGTGTGGCGCTCTGTGTGTGTGTGTGTGTGTGTGTGTGTGTGTGTGTGTGTGTGGGGTGCGGCTGTGTGTGTGTGGGGGGCTCTGTGTGTGTGGGGGGTGCTTTGTGTGTGTGGGGGGGCTCTGTGTGTGTGTGGGGGGATGCGTGTGTGTGGGGGGATGCGTGTGTGTGGGGGGCTCTGTGTGTGTGGGGGGGCTCTGTGTGTGTGTGGGGGGCACTGTGTGTGTGTGGCTCTGTGGGGGGGCTCTGTGTGTGTGTGTGAGTCTGTGTGTGTGTGTGAGTCTCTGTGGGTGTGAGTCTCTGTGGGTGTGAGTCTCTGTGTGGGTGTGTGTGTGGGTGCAAATGCAATAGGTCTCACATTTGCGATAGATTAAGCTATTGACATTGTAAATGACAATGCCATTTATTTATCTGTTTTCAAAACCAAAACATAAATACAAATTTTGTCATTTACAATGCCAATAGCTCTAACTTTGGCAAAGGCGAGACTGTTGCATTGTAAATGCTTGTTCTATGTAGTGTTGTGTTAATCTGGTGGCTTCTCTTTTGTACTGGATAGCACTGCAGTGCTCTGTTATTCTGGTACGGATTTGTCTCATTTTCATACCCACATAAAAAAGATTACTTGAACATTTGAATAAATAAACTGCAATTTTTGAGTCTCAATTTGTGAAATTTTTCAACATCCACAGTGTTCTAAGCCCAATGTTTAACTCCTTTACTTTCTTAGTCAGGGGACATACAACGCACTTGCCACATGACGAATGTCCAGACGGTAGATGGAGGTTCCATAGTTTTTATTTATTTATTTAATACAATTTTCTATAGCGCGAATATTACCCGAAGGTGTCAGATCACTTTACAAATGAACCAGTTGCGATACATAAGGACTTAGGATTACATGAGTTACATAAAAGATACAAACAGGAAAAAAAATTGCAAATGTACAAGTTGTACAGTCACAAAGGGAAGAGATACAAATAGAAACAAGCATTTGCAATGCAATAGGTCTCGCATTTACACGAGTTGGAGCTATTGGCATTGTAAATGACAATGTCTTTTATCTATGTTTTGGTTTTTAAAACCTAAATAAAAGGCATTCTCATTTACAATGCCAATGGTTTAAACTCTCGTAAATGAGAGACCTATTGCATTGCACATGCTTGTTTTTATTCCTAGCAAGCTTAAAACAGCAGACAGAAGTGTTTTGGCACGTTTGCCTTTCTCAATGTCAGTGTAGCTCGATTTAAAAAAAAAAAAATAATAAGTTATACGAAAATAAAATAACGAGTGCAAAGCCAGAAGGCTACCAGCCAAGCAAGACCAAACCTTTCGACCTAGTCAGTGCTTTTAATAGTGAAAGATTAAAGTGATCCATACGACTCAAAGCACTGGCAAGTATAGTAAAACTAACAAAAGCTGCGCATGCCTTCCTCACACAGTTACCTTTGTGGTAGGACAGTGTAGTTAGTAGTACTGCGTCACAGGACCACTAACCGTCATCCATATCGATGTTTTTTCCTCCCCAAAAAATCTGTTTCTGCTTCGGCGCTGAAAATATACAACTTTTTTTTTTAAATAGAAGCGGACTTGTCTCCACTTTGTTAGATGCCCTTACAGGCCTTACACACCGCGACCTTTGCCCGATATCACTTTCGGTCAAACTGTTAAATGTTGCCCGGCTAATGCGGGGAGGGGCGGGGCGATAAAACTGCCACGCCAGCCCTTTAAATTGGTTATGAACGTCTGAATTTAGAAGCTGAAAGTAAAACTAAAATACAAAGTGCTGCTGAGCTAGAAAAAAATACAGCTCTTGCCTGTAAATCCCTGCTGACATGGCTAGCCGTGTGGGCCGGAAGAGGAGGTGGTGCCCAGGGGATACTCGGCTGATTTAGGAAGATGAAAATACGAAGCTTTACCGTACCTGGAAGGGAGTGTGCAAATGGCAAACTGTCCCCAGTTCAGAACACTAGCAGGAATGTCCAGAAACGGGTGATCTCTCTGTCAAGTGCCCTACTCACTGGGTATTAAGGGTAGATGAACATGTTTTCGTATGCCCTGAAATCTGGAAGACTCCACAACTAAATTCACCTGCAATTTGGGGGTGGGGAGGGGACAGCGATCTCCTCACACCACTTAGCTCTGAAACGAAGGATGCCCCAGGGGGATAACCCATTTATCTAGTGGCAAGGACAGCCTCGCCAGAGACAGCTTTAAGCAGGTGTCTGGCCAACAGCTCCATTTGATGGATCCAGATCATAGCTCAGTTGGTTGAAGCACGAACAGAGCTGGTTAGTAGTTTATTTGTTAGGGTGCAGGTAAATCCAGTCATTAGGAAAGTCGGGTATGATGCACACAGGTTCCAAGGAGGGTGAGGGTACGAATGGGTGTCCGAGAGATGCCAAAATAAGTAAACAAACAACATTGCACCAATGCAGAAACACATAACGAACCCAAATGAAAATTACATTTTTGTGTTAAAAATTAAAAACTAATATTGCTTGTTAGCAAATATATTTTAGGCGATGTGACATTCAGGAAATTTTAGAAGAACTAAAACTAGGGCCAATGCATGGTGAAGGATAAAGGTTAGGGGGGTTTCCATGCATGGAGGTTATTCTAGGATTCTTTCCCATGTGTACTTATGTAGTGGGTGGCAACAAGGGGAGAGTGGGAAAATGGACTAAGCAAGGAAGGGTGGATTCATTTAACTTTAGAGGAGCTCCAAGATGTACTTTCAGTGCGCTTTGTGAGTGACCCTATGGAGAAGGGACAGCTGTCTACGGAAGTCAAGGAGGACAGACTGGGAGAGCAAGATGGGCACATATGAGGAGCTTCGGATGGGCGGGGTCTGGAAGTAAAGATGTGCTGATTTCTTCTCTGTGTTGTATAGCGCCAATATGTTGCCTGACAAAAGCACATTGCCGTGAAGCCAGCATTTATTAATTTTGTGTTAATGTATTCATCCCCACTGTCACCCCGTATCCGCAGGAGTCATAAATGTATAGCAGTAAAAGTTTTAAAACATCCACTGTAAATACTGAACTGTGTAGGCATGGCAATAATGAGTTGTTAACCCCATGGAAATCGGCGTTTACTGACTTTTGATCAATACGGTAAACTGACTGTTTAGTTTACCGGCAGCACTGAACTGTACAACACTCATTGCAAAGAGGGCTCCGCTGATATGAATCAACTAGCCTTTGACCTCTATGGCCTCCTCTACCCCAACAGGACTTTTGTCTCTGTTTCTCTTTACACTCCAGAGCGGTCTGTGAGTTTTTGCAAATCTTGGCTGTTGACGATGCTGTCTCACCCCAGAAAGTATGGGTCCCTTCTTCATTCTGCAAAAAGTAAGGTATTTTGCCTCCTCTTGCATCTTCCTCGGGACTTTAAGCACTTGAGCTATAAAATAAAGTCTAATATGGTGGCATGTACTGCCAAGGCTCGTGCAGATGAGCGGAAACCCGGCTGTGATGGGGCGGGGAAAGTCATGTTTATACGGAAAACATTTGGCGCTTGAACATGGAAATACATGCCCATCCAATGTTTGAAAGGGAGTGGGGTTCACAAGGACCGGTGTTAGCGGGACCCAGGAATATGATGCACTGTAGCATGTCCAAGAGCTCAGCAGCCAGCTGCCTGCATACAGCTGGACGGGTCCTCGCTTTTCGTAAAGTGGGAGAGTCGCCATCGGTCAAGTATCTTGAAGGCCTGCTGAGACGGACAACAGCCGACGCTCTGCCTCAGTGTGTTGTGCTGAGTCACTGTGAGAAGAAACAAAGCCCTAATGGAGAGTGCAGCACCCCCTTCCGGTTTCCAGCGGTTACTGCCTGAACAACACAAAGGCAGAACTGT